>NC_142594.1:55496655-56696655 GCF_965207765.1 Zootoca vivipara | reverse complement strand
CCTAAGCCCTTCCTCTCAGCTAGGGAAGAACTTCGACTGCAGTGGCTGCCTCTGCTCTTCTCCACAGCTGAAAAGGGGCTCCTGGGCACATTTGTCCACTGGCCTCATAAACCAGAACAAGCACTGGTCAGCTTTTTGTCATAATGGCAAGATTCAATCCTTGACTTAATGACGCCAGGGAGTGGATGTACCAGGACTTCTATTAGCTGTATGAATTGGAAGAGGCTCTTTCCTCCCTCTCCCCCACTCCAAAAGGACATGAGGGGTACATGCCAGTATTCTTCAGTTTTCCTATTGGAGATTAACTTCTCACCCAGATAGTTGAAGGCAAAGCTGAGAATACATACATACAAATGGAATTTTATTTGTATGCCACCCTTCCACAGTTCAGACCATGCTCAAGGCTGCTTACAACATGAAAAACACGTAATTGCAATGTAACAGAAGTAGTCCTAAACAATAAATGGAATATTTAAAAATACACACCCAAGCTGAACAATTCCCACAAAAAATATATAAGATCTAAAATAAAAATACATAACAGCAGCAGCATCCGTCTCCCCCAGAAGTCCTTACACAGTACACTAGACGAAGAGTCTGTTCAGCAGCCTCAGATTGTGTAGCTGGGGTCAGTCAGAGTCCCACCCTCCCAAGCCAGGTGGGAAAAGGCCTGCAAGGCAGGGAGCAGGTCTTCTAGGACTCACAGCCAAACTGGTTTCTAAGAATAGACAAATGTATTGTGCTTCTTGCTAAAAGGAGCTTAGTGTTTATATAGCTTGTGAAATCAGCAGTGGATTACAGTGGATTAATGTTAAATTGTCTTAACATTAAGGGCAGGTGGCAGCATGTCCACTTAATCTAACATTATGGCATTCACTAAAATGGGCCCTGGCAGAGGTAGAAAATACGCTCTTAAGTTTTATTAAATATAAAAAACAGCTTATTGATTAAGTATAGAAAGAACAACATGCAAGACATCAGGTTTCCACATAGCTCAAAACAATGCCAGGTGAAGTTGATTTAAATGATACTAATAGAATGCAGTTGGTTTATATTTATTATATATTGATGACATGATATAATATTTATAAGAGCCCACCAGACAGGAGTCTTTTGTTTCCATTGTTAGCTGGAGGGGAGAGCAACTTAGAAAAAAAACCCCCACAAGTAATTAAAACATTTGCCTATAGCTTCTAAAATATATCTGCATTTAAAAGTGGTAGGAAATATGAATTGCAAATGATGATGCTTACAAAACAATTTATAAACTAGTGTATAAGAAATCTAATGTGGGCATTCACGGCGGGATCAGTGCTGGGTGATGCTTGTAGTTTATTTGAATTAATAGATGACTCTCCTGTATCTCGAAAGAAAGGAAGCAATTTAGGCTACTTGACTTGCACTAATGGCTGGAATTTTTCAGGGGTTTTCCTTGGTAAGAAACCAAAATGGGTGTGCTCTTACTATGCCTAGAGTCCAGTTGAGGAAATGGGAGCAATAGATCATTACTCCAATGCCATCTAGTGTCATGTTGTATCCAGGCTCCAAATATGGCATGATGCTAGGAAAGGAAAGTGATTCTTTATGCATTTATTCCTTTACATATTTCTGATGCAATACCTGTTTTTGTTCTGTCCTAGGGCACAGTCACAGATGAGAAGTCTAAAGCCACCCACCATATTTATCCTGTTCCTACCTCATTGGATGAAGGTAAAATACATTCATTCATTCGTTTCTTACTACTCACCTCAAGGGTCTTTGGACCAAAAGCTGATATAGAAGTATTCTAAGTAAATGAAATACTTTGTATCAATCCTATCAGTTTTGTGATATAAAAACGTAGACTTCAAAAAAAATACCAAGGAAGTCTTCTGGAGAATGGAAAGCATCAGTTACCAGTATTTATCCATTATAAAGAGTGGAACGAGATATGTCTGAAATCTAATGGATAGTTTGATCAACATAGCTTTTTTCATTCAGTTTACAGACCTTGGAATGGGGGGAACGTTTTTTTAGCATTACCTGGGAAATCACAGAGAAATATCTTAATAGGTTTCAGGGTACTGAGGTTTGTATTTAACTTCATTTATGCTGTCAGTGCCCACAATACAAGTGGATAATACAATACCCTGCCCTGCACAGAGTAGGGTATTTTAATTTTGACAGTAGAGGAGATTATCTTGGTGTAGACTAGAAATGTCAAAGGTAAGCAGAATGAATCTAAGCAAATGTGATTAGATGTATTTAGGCTTTGTTTCAATTTAGGATGAGAAGTAAGGTGTGAGGTCTCATAGTAAAGATGGGTTTTCCAGGAACAGTTTGGTGCACATTACTGATCTGAGAGGAGGTGTCAGGAAGAGAAGGCCATAAGGAAAAAGGGGGTGGAGTCATTTAAGTATCTATTCACAGAGCAGCACCTTTCAAACCAGTAATTAACATGGGAATTTCCATTAGATGTTCTGAGCCTTGCATATTGTGAGCTGGTTTGCATGTCATACTAAGCCACCGTTTTGTTTTGAGCCACAGCTTACATCTGAACATCCCATTGCTGCCTTGCAAATGTGGCACAAGCACAACAGCATTGTGTGTTGTGTTATTAAAAACTCAGATTGTGGTTTGTTTGTTTGTTTGTTTTTTGTTTGTTTGAGCAAACCATGAATGGTAAGCTATCTAAAGCAAGTCCATTAAGAGCAAACCATGTCTGCAATTCCCAGACATCAGAACTACCAACGAAGAGCACCATGTCTATCCATAGTCTATCCGGTTGCTTAGAGTGTGGTGCTATTGTCACCAAGGTTGCAGGTTAGATCCCTGTATGGGACAGCAGCATATTTCTGCATAGCAGGGGGTTGGACTTAAATGATCCTCAGAGCCCCTTCCACCTCTTACAATGCTATGACAATGAGGTTATTCTAACCACCACCCCTCCGATCCCCTGAACTGATCCCAGTCTGTTTTGGAGCAACACTAGATGGCAGCATTCGTCTGTGTGGAGCTTTGAGCGCACAGTGGCTTCATCATCCTTGCTGTGTGTGTTTTGCATTCTAGTGGTGTCTGTCAAATTTTCCTGTGTGCTTAATTCATTGTGATGTGTTTTCTGCTGCATTGTATTGAATCTGAGATTGTTTAAATGGAGCGGTGAATCATTTTTATTTAGCTGTTGGAAAAAATTGAGTGAAATTCAGGTGCTACCCTAAAGTAGCCTCTTGTGCGGGCAGCCTTTTGTTCTGGTCACCCATCCATCTTTTCCTTCTGCAGAAGCACAAAGCAGAGGTGCTGCAATGGCATCATGAAAAAAGCATGTGTGCACATGTGCATGCTTGTTTACACTGTTGTCCTTTTGTGGGTCACCGAATATTTTTGACTGAACATATTCGCAATGGGAAGGAAAAGTTCCCTCTTCATCCCACTCAGTGTGGAAAGGGGGAACTTGCTCTTCTCCTACACCCTGCTTTTGGATATACTTAGTTGATCTGGGCAGCTTTCTCTATTGATTTAATTTTTTAAAAAGTATTTTTTCCCTACTGCTGTCAAAAAATTTTTTCTAGTCAGCTTTTTTTGGGGGGTGGTGGTGGTGAACCTTCTTCTTAGAATAATAGAATTTTAGAGTTGGAAGGGATCACAAGGGTCATCTAGTCCACAACCCTGCAATGCAGGAATCTTTTGCCCCACATGGAGCTCGAATCCCAAGACCCTGAGATTTAAGAGTCTCATGCTCCACCAATTGAGCTGCCCCAATCCTTAATCAATCAGTTTATTACAGTCATAGACCAGCAGTTTAAAAATGGCTAAAAATGCAATACTTATAATAACAATATACAATAATTATAAAAATAACCCAGAATAAAAACAGGGAGGCAAGAATCACAACTAGAGTTTTGGCTCTAAAACTAAAACAATCCAGTTGAACACAGGCGAAGAAGAGTCATGCGTCTGACACCACCTTAAAAATGAGTGAAGAATGTAAGAAGAATCTACTGGATCAGGCCTAGTAGCCCCTCTCCAGTATCCTCTTCTCACAGTGGCCAACCAGATGCCTGTTCTGGGAAACAAGAAATGCAGGGCTTGAGCGCAACAGCCCTCTTCCCGCTTGCGCTCCCCAAAAGCTGGTATTCAGAGGAGCACTGCCTCTGACAGTGTTGGGGGAACATCTTCCTTCTGGCTAGTAGCCATTGGTAGAGTCGCTCCACATGGATTGGCCTAATCCTCTGTTGAAGCCATTGCAAGTTGGTGGCATCCAAGTACTGCTTGTGGGAGGGAGTAGAATAGATTTGCGTACCAAATCTGCTAAGGTGCTGTGTTTGTAAAAGAGCTTGCATTTTTCCGAGTCTTTTAGCAGAGGAGCTTCTCTGCTGGTGCAGCCTCCTGTCTCTCCAATGACAAGCACACTCAGGCAGCGGTCTAGACTCTTGTGAGATCTGCTCGGCCTTGAAATTCTGCCGTGTCAGGGGAGGATAGGATTTCTCACTTCAAAAATAGCGTTTCCTCTTTCTGGGAATGAAGTATCACTTGAAAGCTGTGCTCTGCTTCCTTGATCTGGAAGAAAGCACGATCCTTTTGAGCTGGGCTGAGTGCAGATTACAAAAAAAGAAAAAAGAAATAGAAAGAGGGGGGTAGGAATAGCGCTTGGCAGGATGTGCAGAGGTCATAATGAAGGGAGAAAATGTGGGGAGCAGAAGCTGCTCTGCGTGCGGATGCTGCTTTTGCTCTGGTTCTCAGCCTGAGAAAGTCCGGGGGGGGGGGGAGGGAGGCATGTTAGCAAAGGAAACAAGAGAGGGAAGAATTATGCCAAGACTAGGGCTCTTGGAAGCTGGCTGCATGCAGTGACTGTCTTTCCTCTTCTCTCTCTGAACTCTCCATGACCTGTCACTCAGCCCCCAGCCAGCCTGCTCCTCAGCATCTCTGCTTCCCCACAGCATTCCTTCCTCTGCCACTCGTTGGTTGCAAGATTGTTGTCAAAATAGCATCGGCCAAGTAAAGCTGTGCAAGTTCAGTTTCCTTCATTTGCATGAAATAGGTTCGAGCTGCAAGATGCTGACATATTATGGTTAAAGGCAGGTTTAACAATGATTCGCGAAATGTATGCTTATCACTGAGTCGTGGCATTTAAATGCTATACTCAAGACAATATGCCAACACAAAGGAACAATACTCAATATCCACAGGGTCTCATTTACTAATGTTAAACTCCTGTGACCTTGAAATGATGGAGCAAACTTATTTATTTACATTTTATGTCCCCTTCAGGAACCTCAAATCGGCTAACTGAAAACTCCGTAGAACAACCAGAATAAAAGATTTCTCAAGTGCAATTAAAAGCTAGTTTGTAACTTGCTGAGTAGGTTTTCTAGATGAAAGAGTGGGGATGAGGTGTTGAGATGCCCCATCAGTGGCAACCCTCATCGCTGCAAAAGCAACATGTATACAGTCTCCAACTTCTAGAAATTTTAATGGTAAAAAGATAGGGCTCAGATTTAATAGTTTCACTGGAGTAATGAAATCTATGGGGACCTTATGAGGGCCAAAGCCTTTGCTCCAATTGTGCACAGGGCTGCAATAAGAATAAAGTGGCCTTTGCCAACCCTGTGCCCTCCAGGTGTTATGGACTACAACTCCCATCAGTCCCAGCCAGGTATGCTATACAGCAGGAACTGAGGTGTTACCAATATGTGGCATTGTCTCTAGAGACCCAAATCACACTGGTGGCTTCTGCTGATATACCAACTGTGACCCTAAGTATGTAGGGAGAGAGAGAGCCCTGCTTTTGTTACTTATCCTCTGGCTGCCACTTGTTTGGGTTACTGCAATGTGTTACACACGGGGCTCCCTTAGTGAAATTGGCCCATCTTCAAGACCCTAAAGCAGGGGTTCCCAACAAAATTTTCTCGAGGACCCCTCATCGAGCCGCTATTGTGACAAGGACTCCCATTAATTCCTAATCCTAAAATTAAAAAGTGAGAGCCAGATTAAGAGTCTTTTTATATTTTATATTTATACGTTTTTTACAGTTACAACAGAGTACGCCATCAGTATACAGTTAGTTTTAATTTTCAGTTCTTAATGAGATGAACCACTTTTTAACCAACGGTCCATTTTTAACTACGCGAACTGTAGCTTCCGCGAAAAACAACGCTTTGTTTACAAACACTACTGTTTTGCAAAGAGGCAGCACGCGCCAGGGAGGAGGGAGGGGAATGGAGAAGACAGGGTACCTGTGCAGTAGCGCACAAATGAAGCCGACACGCACAAAGCATCTTGGGGAGGTGAGCGTTAGTAGAATGCGCGCGCTGCCTCTTTGCAAAACAGTAGTGTTTGTAAAGCGCCACCTAACGGCATACAGCAGAACTACTGCCTCTATCTAATTCTAGTTTTGCGCTAGACTCTGCTCATGCAGGAAGCGGCCAAAACAAAAAATCTGTTATCATACGAAATATATTTAATATATTTTTTATTCTAATAGCATCTTGAGGACCCCTCTGGCATAGCTCGCGGACCCCTGGGGGTCCCCGGACCACCTGTTGGGAACCACTGCCCTAAAGAGCTTGTGGCCAGGTTCAGGTTACCTGCAAGATAGCTGCACTCCATATACAACTACCTTAATCTTAAATTCATTTTCTAAGGCCCTTCTTTGTGGATTTTTTAAAAAAGTTTTCAATTACATTCCAATAATTATAACAATGTAGAGAAGAAAACTTTAAATAAAGAAATCATAGGCTCCCCTCCCCCCACCGTCTTTTGCACCAAATAAAGTCTTATCTCAAGTTCAGACCTTAAAGTCCTTGCAGTTGGTTTTGTTCTGCAGTTTGTGATCTCATCTCTTCTAGCACGCACCTCTACTTTAGTCCAATTAAGCTCTAATTAACAGAAGAACCTCTGCTTCTTAATGGCGGAGTTGGAGGGTTTTCTCCAGGCGAGGGGCTTTTGCACTCAGCGCCTCACTGACCTCTGCATTCCATGTACTGAGATGGACTGTGAGTGAAGCCCATTCCCCCTATCCCTTGGGGGAATTTCCATAATGATTTACCCTCTATTCTTGTTTTTCCATAACCTATGCTCTCCTGCTGTTGTGGGGCTGCCTCCATTAAGGCAGACCAGAACTGGAAGCCTCTAAAGCCCTCCTTTGGATGCCCCTGCCAAATGTAATACAGTGGGTGCCGCTAGAGAAGACCTTTTCAGGGATGGCTCCCTGGTTATTGAATGCCTTGCCCAGAGAGACTTGCCTCGCACCTGTGTTAGGACATTTTCATGACTTATTTTCCCAAGCTTTTCCATCTTTTAGTGATTTCCTAAGTCTTTTATATGTGTTTGGAGTTTTAAGAAGTGGGAAATTTTTGATGTTGCTGTGAACTTTGCTGTATCTGCTTCTGTTTTACACTTTGTTGTTTACAGGCAAACACTCTTGTTGGGCAGTGTATAAATGTTGGAAATAAAAATAATCACTAAATGTCCCTCCTATTCTGTTCTGCTTTTCTCCTTGCTCCACGCTGACAAAGCTCTTACCCAGATACTGAGAATTGAGCCAACCTGAGCAGCAGTTACCTTCCATCTCTACCTTTGTTGCTTAGTGTGAGCCCTTTGTAGATGGACATTCCATTAAGAAAATGAATCTCCAACCTGGCCTCTTGTGAACTCTTCCCTTTGGGATGACAAAAGTGAATGTTTTCAAGCTTGTGAAACTGGAATGTAAAGCTGGATCACTTTCTGACCCTGATGGCATTTTCTTTTTCCCTTTTGCAGAAGAGTGGCTAAGACCTGTAATGAAGAAAGACAAGCAAGTTCTTGTGCATTGGGGCTATTACCCAGACAGGTAATAATGACAAGGCAAGGATTGAAGTGACTACACCCACTTTCCAAAAATATTGCCCTCTTATCAAGGGTGGGAGGGATACATTCTGTCCCTACCATTTGAAATTCAAGGTGGCTGCCTGCACTGATGTTTGCCCAAGAGTACCGCTGCTGTGACCCCTATAAAAGACCACCTATCATTAGGTACATGAAATATCCTCACCTTGATAATACAGGATTGTTTCAGAAGTAACACCAAACCATGACTTTCCCCAACCGTAGGATAGACTCCAAACCATGTTTTCCTTTACAAATAGACAGGCAAACTCCACTTTGTGTGGTTTCCTTTCCCCTTACCTTCCTTGATAATTCCTAGATGCTCTCCCAAACAGCAGCCCCTCAGTGCAGTCCAACAGAACAAACTGCCATTTTCCTAAACCACCCTATGCAGGCTGTCTTCAGGCTGTGGTTCAGTTCCTGTTTTGATGGCCACTTGCAAGAAATAAACATTTGCTTGTAGAAATAAATAATTGCTGGGCTCTTTAAGGTGTTGAGCAGCTGTTCCATTGAAATGGTAGCTGAGGACTCCCTTTTGCTCAACTGCTGTTTCTACTGCCTTGCCCAAAGATACGTTTTGCCACCAGATCTGCTATTTCATTACACTTATTCCAACACTTTTTTCCCAGCTTCAGTATACCATGTCTTTTAAAAGGCTTCCTTCCTTCCTTCCTTCCTTCCTTCCTTCCTTCCTTCCTTCCTTCCTTTCTTTTACAATGAGTGTGATGCAAAATCACTGGGTGCTTATATTATGGCAGTAGTACCACAATGCAACTACCTGAGGGTTTAGTTCACATTGTTGCTTTGATTTTCCTTCATAGCTATGACACTTGGGTTCATGCTACTGATATAGATGCCGAAATCGAAGACCCTCCAATTCCAGAGAAGCCGTGGAAGGTGAGTGTGTGCTCTTCCCGAAATTGTGCAGACGTAATTTCACAGCCTTCCGTTCCCAGAGGGAAATGGTATTTGAAAGAATGCAGCACGTTGTTTCACACATGCAAAATACGAAAAGAGGGCAAACAGTAAGTCTAGAATAGCAATAGACAAAGCACTTGTCTTACTGGACCAAAATAATTCTTCCCATGGCAGCAGGAAAATCCCCATTTATTTACTTACTTACTTACTAATGTGTTCCTTTAAAAAAAACACTCCAAGTGGTGTACAAATAGTACAGAAAAACCCAAAACCAATATTTTAAGACTACATTATAAAATAATAAAAACCCATGTAAACTGCTTTGAGGTGTTTTGTTTTGTTTTACAATTAAGTTGTATATAAATTTCATGAAATAAATTAAATATATTGAAACTGCAGAAAGAAGCTGCTTAGAATTGAGCTCTTCAATGCTGCAAATCGTTTAAAAATTAAATGAGAATTTTTTTTATTTATTTAAGCAATGCCAGTGGATGGCTCTCATCTCTCATGGCAGAGATAAGCCCCCAAAGTAAGGCAGATGGGGTTTGCCTGGACTTCAGCTCCGAGCACAGGTTATCCCATTACCACAGGACAGAAATGGTCCTTTGTAAACTATTTCGTTAACCAGATTAAATGTTTGTTACTGTATTGCAAGGGAGTTTTGTTTTTAAGGGCCAATGTATCATTAAAAAGCCCTAGTGCTGGAAATGACAACTTGTTAGGGCAAAGGCGGTCTGTTTGATTAAAGGCTGGGAGTTCATGCTCATGATGACGAAGGTTCGTAATTTTTGGAGTCTGTTGAACTTAGAGGCAGTACAACACTGGCAGCCTTATTTCTGCTTTCAGAATGATTAGAGGCCTGTGTGCAGTAGTTGTGAGTAGAGGCTGTTTTCATTCGTTGAGAGAGAAAAATAAGGAAATTGTTTCAATAGAACTGCTTCTTCTCAGATACTTGCTGTACTTGTGTGACAACATGAAACATTATTCCCGGATTCATTAATTCGTTTTCCTGCAGTCAGCAGAATAATAGTATTACGTGATGAGAATTAAGGTGAAGGAACAGAAGAGAGCTGTGTCAGTGGGCTGGAAAGACTGGGCTCAGGACTCTAGTGGCACATAAGCTGCTCCTGAACTCTAATCTTGTTGAAACCAAAGCAAAAGAGCCCATTTTAAACTTCAGCTCTCTTAAGTTTCAGGCTGGCAAGTTGTACAGAGGTGGGTGCTGCTTCCACTTGCCTTTTGTTTACCCCTTTCTGGCTATGAACTGAATATGCTGGGCTGTTTTGGTCTACATCCCTCTTGAACCCCAGCCAGCACAGCCACCCAAAATACCTGGATGGCACCAGGCTGGCGAAGGTCAAACTAAATCTCATGAACACACCCTGTATACTGGGAGTGGTTAACTTGCTGGACTCCAGATATTGCTGGGCTCCAACTTCCACCATGAGAATGTTTCTCAGCTCTGCTACTGGAGATTATTTCAACGGTTGCTTTTGCAGACTGAATTTAAGACCTACATGAATAGCATGTCTTTTTACCCCTGGAAGGCAACTGTACATTGTTGGAAGCCACCCAGAACGGCTGGGGCAACCCAGTCAGATGGGCAGCATATCCTATATAATAAAGTGCAAGTGTCTCTGCGTCCAGTCCCTGTGTCCGCGCTACTGCGCATGTGCCCCACGGACACAGGGATTGGACACAGAGACTTGACGCACACACACGCTCTCCCCACCCCCCCACCCCTCTGCCTACCGTTTCCCTCGCAGTCCTCAGAAGAATTGCGGCCTTCTCCTGGGCGCCCACTGGCCAGCTGGGCTCAGCAGAGCGCCCCGCCAAAGCGGCGGTCGTGGGAGGGGCCAGCTGGCCCCCCCATGCGCCGCTGCCGCAGAAAGAGGCCGAGTCACGGCCTTCTCCTGGGCGCCCACTGGCCAACTGGGCTCAGCAGCGCGCCCCGACTAAGCGGCGGCCGTGGGAGGGGCCAGCCGCCCCCCCCCCCACGCACCACCGCCGCAGAAAGAGGCCAAATTGCGGCCTTCTCCTGGGCGCCCGCTGGCCAGCTGGGCTCAGCAGAGCGCCCCGAAGAAGCGGCGGCTGTGGGAGGGGCCAGACGCCGCCCCCACGCGCCGCCACCGCAGAAAGAGGCCGAATGTTCTAGCGCCCATTTATTAAACGGGCTGAATGACACCAGTAAAGAATAAAATCATTGCCATTATTTTAGTCTCTTTTTTCATGTTCTTCAGTCTTGGTGGTTTTTGTGTTGCATTTCTTTTTGTGATCTGTTTTGTGTTCTGTTCCTGTGTATTACTTGGGTATTCTCTGAATGCAGAGCAGTTTACGAATTCTGACAAATAAAAATTAATGTGGAAGTAAGGAGTTCTGACTTTCTTGCTTGCTGCAGTTATTCATGAAGTGGATTTTTTAACGTGTATTCAAATAACGTGTATTCAAAGTGAGAGGAAACTCCCTGTCTGAAATGCACTCTGTTTGTGTGTGTGCACTTGCTTTTGTAGGTTCATGCTAAATGGATTTTGGACACAGATGTATTCAATGAATGGATGAACGAAGAAGATTATGAAGTTGATGAGAACAAGAAGTTGGTCAGCTTTCGCCAGCGTATCTATATGAAAAATGAAGAAGTAAGACTTCCCTATTTCATATGATGGATGTAATGCAGAATAACTGCATTAGTTGGGTTTTCTTTCATTTTACTCAGTGCTGCTATACCTAAGCTGATTGTCTGGTTCTCCAATAAATGCCAGTATTCTTCTTGAAATTAGTGTGGGACATAGCTCTATGACTCAAATTTTCCTTGAAATGGCAAGTGAACAAGCTAAGTGTAGCTGGCTTGGGAGGAGCCAGGGACCAGTTCTGTTGACCTTCCACAGGCTCATCTATTTCCCATCTTCTGATCTGCTGGAGCCAAGAGGTGCTTTTAGACCTGTTACTTTGCTTGGATCCCTTTGACTAGTTCTTTCCATGGGGTGTGTGTGATTGTGTCAGTTTTTACATGCAGCAGTTCATATGTTGAAGTTTTAGCCTACCTTGTTTCCTTAAGTGGATTTTTGCAGTGCATCTTTGAAGGGCTGGGTGGTACCCTTAAGTAGTTGACAGCATCTCCCTGAAAATCTTATGAGCAGGGTAAGGTTAAGCAAAAACTGACAGGGCTAGCTCTGGTAGGTATCAGAGTGCATCTTAGTTCTGGACAGGTTATGCCTATCGCTGATGACCTTCTCCCCCCCCCCCTTGTGACAGCCAGTCCATAGCCCTGAACGGAGAGATAGGAAGGCAGCCACAGGTGCCAGAAAACGACGGCACTCCCCTTCACCGCCACCTCCTCCCACCCCAGCAGAATCGAGGAAGAAAGCAGGAAAGAAGGGGTGAGTAGTCTGCAGCTCCTGCAGTTTACAATAATTTATTTCTGAAATATTTGAGGGAGAGGGAGAGAGAGATGAGCCAGCAGCTCAGCTCAACTGCACATTTACAGAGGCCTGCTAAGATGCCGTCTCTGCGAGTCCATGAATGTTTAATGCTGCACATTGAGCTTCATTCCTTGATCATCCAAGGGGAATGTACCTCCTGCCAGTAGAAGAAAACTTGACGCAGTCATTACTTCCAATCTAATGAGTGCTTCATAGTTGACATGTGGAGACCATTAATAAGCAAATTTACTTCTCAATATGGCAAAGTCTGTCCTGATGTAACTCTGCTCTTTAATATAGTTGTCTGTGCAGTTGCTGAACATAAAAAACAACAACTATTTTCTTCCTTGTATGAGCCTAAGCTATTGCACACATATTTAAAATTTATGTGTGACTTTTCTGCCATACACTCCTCAAAGTAGCTTAAATTAAAACAGTTGAACAGCATCATAGTGTATATAATTTTTTAAAAGGAAGCATTATTGATTAGGATAACAGCTTTCTCCAGAAATGAATTCCTGAAATTCTGAAAGCCAGGCTCTTCACTAATGATCCAGTCTAGTGAATTAATCTTCTCTTGTTCATGGTGGGTTGAAGCAGAGTCCTTATTTTGTCCTGATTTCCTGTGCTGTGTGTACACACGCAAAATGGACTGTGCCTTAGACTGAGCCCCTGCTAAGCATGACCATCTCCTTAGCAGGGCCCCACACTTCCTTTTCAGTGACCTTGTATCAGGAATAGCTGGATCCAGACAGACTCTCTTGGGCCTTCAAACCACGTCTCTGTTATACACACCAGATCTGCCACTTAATAATAATAATAATAAATCTTTATTTATACCCCGCCCTCCCCAGTCAAAAACCGGGCTCAGGGCGGCTGACACCAACAGAATTACAATAAAACATAAAAACAATTAATTAAAATACAGATTAAAATACAGTATTAAAATTTAAAGTGCAGCCTCATTTCAAGTAGTCCATAAATCCAAGCCATGAGGGAGGAAAACACAGGGGTCAGGCTGAGTCTAACCCAAAGGCCAGGCGGAACAGCTCTGCCTTGCAGGCCCTGCGGAAAGATGACAAATCCCGCAGGGCCCTGGTCTCCTGGGAAAGAGCGTTCCACCAGGTTGGGGCCAGTACTGAAAAGGCCCTGGCTCTAGTAGAGGCCAATCTAGCCATCTTATGACTCGGGATCTCCAGAATTTATTTGTGGACCTTAAGGTCCTCCGTGGGGCATACCAGGAGAGGCTATCCCGTAGGTACGAGGGTCCCAAGTCGCATAGATTATATTATGAATGATTAATGTTCTGTTTTGGATTGACGGCATCAAAAAGGCTCAAATGTGGCTCAGTGGGTGGGCAGAGAAGGGGGCCATAATTGTCTACCCCTCATTTCCTTGTTACAATTATACTTACCCCCAATTCCATATCTCCTAAAACTCTATGCCACAAATGGAGAAGAATGCATTTGCCTGCAGTCACTAATTTCTGCCAGGCATATCTATCTAGTCCCAGAGAGTCACACCGCTACAAAATGATTACTGTTAGCTTTCAAATATTAATTAGAAATTCAATGGTGTTGGAAGGTACTCCCAAGGGTCCTCTAGTCCAACCCCCTGCTAAGCAGGATTCTCAAAAAAAGCATCCATGACAGATGGCCATCGAACCAGAAATATTGTGGTTTCTGTTCACCTAGTGAATAGCACTGCCCAGTCGTTTCTTATAGGTACATGGGCTCTGCCCATACCTTTGAGATGCAGTATCACAGTAGTACAGAATGTAGCTGAAGCAGCTATATGTTAGGAAACCATTAGGTGATTTGCTGTTTGTGTTTAATTTCTCACAGGCAAGCAAGCCTATATGGGAAAAGGCGAGGGCAAAAGGAAGACGATGAGCAAGAAGATCTTACCAAGGACATGGAGGATCCAACCCCTGTGCCTAACATAGAAGAAGTGGTACTTCCTAAAAATGGTACAGTGTTCCAAATACTTCCCCCATGACTGAGCTGTCTCCGTACTGTGGCTTTTGCCATGTCTTGTTTGTTGATGCTGATGATGAGTAATCTTGATGGAACTGAACTGGACTTTTTGCATAAAATTTGGGTTTGAGTGACTGTTCTTGCAGAGCACAACCCATTCTTGCCATGCGTGCAGAGATACCTCTCCAATGTGATGTTAGAAACAGAGATATGAAGCTAGGAGCTAAATGGCACCTTAAATCGAGGTTATGGGCGCAACAATGGAATGTCTATGCACACTTTTTTAATAACAAGAATACAAAGCTGAAAATGAATGAATATTATGTTCATTTTTCACATAGTCTAGTCCTTCCACTGCCCACCTCCTAATATTCTTAAGAGGGTCTCTTCTCCAGTCTTCAGACAGTAGCTGGAAGTGGGGGGGGGGGCAGTAAAAGGTCCTCCTTTCCTTCCACTCTGCAGTTTTAATCTGAAATCCTAGGTGCAGTACTGCGCCCAAGGCTCAGAAACTGCTCACCCTAATGAAATTTCCCTGTCCGAAAATGCACCTAGAACAATGGGAGTTTTGAACACTGCTCCAATGGCACACACATCAGGCCGTACTCACAGAGAGAAGCTCTTTGCACCTCTCCTGGGTTCAAAGCGGAAGGAAGAGAGTGTGTGTCCAATCCTGGAACTCAGTGTAATGTGAGCATGATTTAGGAAATTTAGGAATGTCCTGTTTTTTTAGGGTCCCCCCTGCCCCAAGAATTAAAGGCCAATATTTGCTTCCCTTTATGAAAACAATTGTTCATGTTAAAAGTCTTAAGGTGACATGTTCAAGCTCCTGCTGGAGTTGATCTGCAAAAGAGGTGGCTCAACCTGCAGTGCTTCCATTCTTACGTCTCTCCTTCCTCCTGAAGCAAGCCAGACATTCTTCTACTATCCAGAATTTCCTGCTTCTTCCTTCTAAAACTGCCTCTTTTGTCTGTGTTTGCAGACCGTAATGGGCTCACAGTTATGTGATCAGCTTCTCTACCCAAATATCTCCCTCCCCCCCTCCCAATGGATAAGTCCCCAGCTGCCAACATAAATGTTTGTTTCCCCCTGAATATATTGTAGAAAGTGTGTTTGGTTTCTGTTTCTTCGGAGCATCGAAAATATCTAGTCTGTATTTTGATCTTGAATAAACCCCTTCCGAGCTGGCTTTGTGTACATTAGCTGTTGGAAAGAGGAGTGTGTTTCCTCAGCAAAATGTGTGCTTAAAAGATATACTGCCATAATACTCTGTTGATCTGGAGCTGGAGCTGCCTGATCGGTTATTGGAAGGCTCTGTTCCTTATCTACCATCATCATGTTTAGCACAAGATGTAGACAAGGCACCAGAGGCTGTGCTAGACAGATGACTGTCAGAATCATTTTCAGCACTGGGCAAGAGAGTAATTTCCAGGATGTGTAAGAATAATGGCTCGCCGCAGTTACTCACAAAGGACCCTTGTGAGAACGCAAATCAGTTTTGCCTGCAAGCTGACAGCATTGCCCTCTTGGGCTTGCAGAAGGCGTGGCGCCCGTCAGCCTCTTCTGAACTGTGGTGGACAGATCAGCAAAGTAAACAGTTAAATGTAGCAAGCTGTGAATGCACAAATCCAGGTGCAGGAATCTTGCATCCATGTTTATTGGCCACCGTCTTCTCCTTGGCCTCCTGCAGAGCTGGAACAAGGAAGTGGCCTCTGTTACCCCCCCCCCCCAATCGCTACTGTGTTTTATTTTAACACCTTGGTTGTTCACTTGCAGCTCTCCCACTTGACAGGCCTTGAGCATGAAATTTTAGAAGTGTTTCATTAGGCTGGCAAAGGAGCGGCAAGGCACAAAGGCAGTGCTGATGTCTACAGTACAGCTTACTTACTTACACCCCAATGCGTGGGCACTTCAGTCTCAAGTCACAAAACAATGAAGGTGTATGGTTGAAATAAAGGTCTCCTAGTTGTGTCTTGGAAGTCCTACACAGTCTCAGGGTGGATAATTAACATTGGCTGCTCATCATGGTGGCTTATGTTTATGCAGATTTTAATCTGTTTTTAGTTTGTTGTTATTTTAACTTTTTAAAGTCTTATTATTAATAATATTCTCATAGATAATTGCATTGCTTTATCTTTTTCGTAAACCACTTTGTGAGTTTTTCTAATAATCAAGCGGTGTATCAGTTCTATGAAATAAGTAACTTCTAGCTGTACTGTGGGAATCAGAGGTGGAAAGAGTGCTCTTGCTCTCAGGTCCTGCTTGCGATGATCTGCTTGGCCATGGTGAGGACACAATGCTGAACTAGATGGTTCTTTGGCCAGGTCCAGCAATTGGCCCCTTCTTTTGGTTCTTTTTATTGGGCAAAGATTTTCAGTGGTCTCTGTCTTAAAAGCCTGGGAAAGTAAGACTCAACTGTAACAATGACTTGATGTTCCAGGCAAGAAGCTGCTTTTCGAAATAATCTACTTATAGCAAGTCTGAATAGAAAGGCTTGATGGTTCTTCCATCAAGTATTGCAGTAGTAGGACAATGTCCTTCAAAATTGCTGTTTGTAGAGTAGCAAGTCAGTCAGCTGGGCTTTGATCAGGAGGCCTTGGTCATCTGGTCTTAATTTATATGCAGCTAGTCCTAGTCTATGCTCATGAGGTTTTTTTATGAGAACCAGAAGCATAACTGGATGATCCTACTGAACCGCTAACTACCTTTCATCCTAACCTTGCCCAGCCTAACCTTGAGTTCTTTATTTATCAAATGCAATTCACCAACAAATGCAAAGGAAGCTTGTAAGCTTGGGATGGGGGCTCATTGTGTGCAAAGCCAGAAAATGAGAAAATGTGGTTCATAACCATATGATTGATGGTGGGGAGAGTGAAAAGGTGGCTAGACTACCTTTGCATCATGTAACAACCCATGCAGTGTTACTGCAGACAAAGCACAGCCTGACATTCTCAATCTTGTTTAATTTTTGCAGTAAATCCAAAGAAAGATAGCGAAAACACTCCGGTGAAAGGAGGAACAGTAGCAGACCTAGGTGAGTTCTTTCGTTGGTTTTTTTTTAATAATGGATTTTCCCCTCTTTGAGGCTGGCAACTATATTTGCTTTGTAACTCAGCCTGTTCCAGGGGTGTGTGTAAGAGCAATTTTCTGTGGAGGCTTATTCTTATTCTCTGGAGGGCTCTCATTCTAAAGGAAGGATGCAGAGGGGAGAAGCCTCCAAAAGTCTGCCAGACGGTTATTATTTTAAAAACTGCCCCAGGCATTTAAAATTATCTCTGTAGGTGGGGGAAGGGTGATTCTTCACTAAAATAGCTGACAGCGCCATGGCAAGTCTTTTTATATCCTGCCCTACTAAAACAATGTTCAGGGAAGCTCACATTTTTTCAAGACAATGCCACTAGTGTTAACGGACCTTCATAATTTTTCTGACAGTTTAAAATCACAGCCTCACAAACGAAACTGGCTATTTGTTAAATGTTTTTAAAACTGCATGAGTCCCAAATATGTTTGTAATGTCATGAATTAAAAATAAAATAAGGTCTTAGATTATTTTCCTAAATATCTGCAGGTTGAAGCATGCTTTTCCAAGCAGGGTAGTGATAGATTTGTAGCTGTAACTGGCAAAAAGCTTTTATTGCTACCCAGCTTGTTTTACCTTTAGATGGGAAGGAACCCATAAGTAGGGTCCTCTCCTACTGATCTTAATGGGCAAATGGTCTCATATGGAGTGAGACATGGTGGATCAAGGCCAAGTGGGGCTTGAGGGGCCAGGAGTTCAATAGTCCCTTGCTTTTTTACATCACTGATTATGCTTTCCAACCATGAGGGCTCCCAAGGTGGTTCACAGGAAAAGCCCAGGTACATAGAAATACAAAAATGCAAATACAAATGATACCAATTCAATATATTTCAACAGTGCTTTAAAATAAGGCACATCCGTGTTCCTGCCAAAAAGGTATTCACAACAAAAATGTTAAGGGAAATCAATGATACTTAAGCAGCATCTTCACCTTATTAAGGTCAGGGGAATGGAGCAAGGCAGGTGAAAAAACTGGTGCCCAGCGATGATCCCAGCAGACACTCCCCTGGGCATCCCTCCTCTCTTCCCCACAGGGCCACTGAGCCTTACAATGGGCAGGAGAAGGGCCACTCCCAGCTAAAGCAGGAACAGGTATGATGGTGGTGAGTTGGCCCCCTGAGTCCCATGCCACAGGCCCCTTTCCCGGTCCGGGACAAAGGTAGGATATAAATAAATGCAGGAGTATAATAATACATAGCTGCCAAGTTTTCCCTTTTCTCGTGAGGAAGCCTATTCAGCATAAGGGAAAATCCCTTTAAAAAAGGGATAACTTGGCAGCTATGATAATATAAGGCTGCTGCTTAAGCGAGTGCCCATTTACTGGCCCTTATGGAATACACCCTTGCTCCTTTTCTTTCTTCTGCGACAGGCTCAATGTTTGCCAAGTCACATGACTTCTCTAGCAATGGCTTGTGCATATTTTTCTTCTCTTGTTCTTGCTGCAGATATTGCCCCATTGAGGCGCAATGATGGTAAAGCAGCCTTCCTTGACCAGGCGCCGCCCCCCCCCCAAGGGTTTCGGGCTGCAACTCCCAGCAGCCTTAGCCAATGCGGCTGTGGGGTGCTGGGGCTGATGGGAGTTGTAGTCCAAAACATCTGGAAGGCACGAGGTGTAAAGGATTGTTACTTGTGCCGTTGTGTTTATTTCTCTCTGCTCATTTATTGCAGATGAGCAGGATGAGGAGACGGTCGCCACAGGAGGAAAGGTAAGCTGCTAGCTCTTCGTTTAGAGAAGGAGTAAAAATGGAACTAAATCCAGCTTTACCTGATGTCACTGTGATGTCAGGTGGGTAACCCTGCCCGCCTGCCAAATTGGGCCCTCCAGCAGTTGAGAAGTTTCAAGATTTGGCCAGAAAACGTTTCCCACCGCTGCCCCCTGACATCACTATGGCCTTTTGAACTTTTTTGTTCTCTGCACAGCCAATAGCTGACCTCCCAAACAACTCTATATCTTTTCCCCTGCAGGAAGATGAAGATCCCAACAAAGGTGACCAGAGCCGCTCAATAGATACCGGAGAAGACAATGTCACAGAACAGACAAATCACATCATTATCCCCAGCTATGCATCCTGGTTTGACTATAACTGGTACGTTCTAGGCTATTGGGGAGCTAGGGAATGGTCACAGGTCCAGAGTCTGCTGTGTGTGACAGCCACTTGCATGTTAGCCTGCCCTCATGTTCCTGTGATGTATTTCGCAGGAGTAAAAACTACCTTAATCTGAAAGTTGCAGCCTTTGACATTAACCTTCCTTTCCACTCTACATCACATATTTTCATTTTGTAGCTATCTCAGCTAAACTGGCCTCTATGCACAATTCATTGCAAACAGTTCTGGATGCTAGATAACTCGGCCCAGGTGTAACCTAGGAATCGTATGGCCAGTTAAAACTAACCTTGCCTTCTGCCTCAGTAGGGTGGGCCATGACCAGTTTAAGCTTGTAGACTGGCTGTTAGCAGCTTCCTGCCTGGACGGGCTGTTAAATAAGTGAAACAAACCTCTTTGTAGAGCTCATAAAACTTTTGGCACTACAGATGTTCAAGCCAGGTTGGATAGATGTTGTGCCTGGGTTGCATGATGAGTTGTTTCTCTTATGGATTCTGAAGTGCAGGAATAAAGAATGGGGTGCCCCTATCCACTTCTTCCCTCCTCCCTAAGTGAAGGCAGCATGTCCTAAATGTGTGAGTTGAGGTCACTTTCTCAGCCAAAACAGTAGATAAATCCATATGGCTGCTGAATATGTAATAGGTGGAACTTGAGAGTTTTATCCATCTCTGCTGTGCTGCTCGTACAATGGAACTTCCTCCCCCCACTCCTCTCCCCTGCAGCCCCCCCCACCCTCAAAATCTGCTCCAGAATATTGTTGACCCTCCGAGCGGATATGGGGAGGGAGGGGCTTGGGGAAAGGAAAGGAAGTGAATGTCCCATTGAAGTGATTATTATTTCCATTATATTTTTTATTTATTTGTACCCCTCAAGGCAGCTTTTACATATAAAAATAAGAACCAAATTATTCCCAATTCCTTTAAAAAGAATTGAGTAGCACACTGAACACACTCACAAATCCTAAATTTTTGTTCTGCATTTTTTTCCTTCCTTGCTGCTATGGGACCCGTTTTCCTCATGCCATTGTAGATATGAATAAAATCATGTCTGATTCTTCCAGCCCTGAAGTGCCTTGCTCTGACGTATGTGGACATAGCTAGTCTAATGGCTGTCTGGGGAAAGTGTTTTCGTATCCGAAGCATGCCCAAGCACTTGTAACTAGGCTAGACACTACCCTCAAACGGAATGCAAATTGGCCTGGTATAATTGCTGTTCCGAGACTTGCGTCATTTGGTTGCCAAAAAGGAGGTATTTTTACATCCATGTCCGCCTGTTTCCCTTCATTTCCCTGATGAATCTTTTAAACGTTAAATCCTGTGTTTCAACCAAGTCAGGCACGACATCCCAGAGATAACATTCCTCCAGAAGCATAGGATGTGTAGGTATACTTTGCCATTTGTCCTGCCCTGCTAATTCAATCAATCATTTCCATATACAGCTTTTAGTGCTAGAGAAGAAGGGTTTTTCTTTAATTCAAAGCAAATTTTGAGTCACTTTTCCTCCTAAAGCCTCCAGTGCACTATATCAATTTAAACATGAGGCAACAACATTTGTAATAAAAACCTGGGTACCATAAATAAAATTAACACAGCACCAGCATCAGTAAATTGTGCTCAGGTCTATTGCCTTGAAGGGACGCAGGTGGCGCTGTGGGTTAAACCACAGAGCCTAGGGCTTGCTGATCAAAAGGTCGGCGGTTCGAATTCCTGCGACGGGGTGAGCTCCCGTTGCTCTGTCCCAGCTCCTGCCAACCTAGCAGTACGAAAGCACGTCAAAATGCAAGTAGATAAATACCGTGTTTCCCCTTTTTTAAGACGTAGTCATAATATAAGCCATGGCAGGGTTTTTATGCATTCGCGAAATATAAGACGTCCCCCGAAAATAAGACGTACCTTGTTGCTTTCCGTTGCTTTCCTTTAGAGCCTCGGAGAGGCTTGAGACCAGATGGGAGGGGCCCCGAGGCAGAGCAGCAGCAGGGTGACTACGGTGGTGGGAGCTGCACCACCGGAACGTTGTGGGCCGCATGGCCCGAAGCAGACCGGCGACGGGAGGCAGAGCAGCGGCGGAAGCCCTGCTGCCGGAACATTGTGGGCCGCATGGCCCGAGGCAGAGCGGCAGTGGGGTGATTGGCGGCGGCGTGAGCTGCGCCGCCGGAACCTTGTGGGCTGCATGGCCCGAGGTGCCAGAGCGGCAATGGGGCGATTGGCGGCGGCGGGAGCTGCAGCGCCAGAACATTGTGGGCTGCATGGCCCGAGGCAGAGCAGCGGCCGGAGGTAATGGCCCGCTGCAGCGTAGGTGACGGCCCGCTGTTTCTCTGGGTGGTGCCGGGGAAAGTCAGACTGCAACTTCAGCAAGCCCCGCCATGGCGATGGCGATAGCCGGATCGGGCAAAACGTGGCGCACAGCGAAGGCGCGGGATAAGGGGCGTGATCCAGTCTCGGCAGCCCTAGCGACGGCGAGGGGGGCGTTGCGAGCTTGCCGCTGGATGAAGCAGCCCCACCCCACCCCCTTCAGAGTCTCCGGAGCCAGATCCCTCGGCACGATCACTTCCCGCCCCCACTGCTTAAGAGGAGCTGCCAGTGGAGTGCAGGGAGCCTGGAGGGGTGGCGAGGAGGGCAACCTGTCCATCTGCCCGCACCCCTCTCTTAACTGTTGTATGGTAACTTGGCAAAGAGGTTTCCCACCTCGTCGTCCCTGCAGGCAGGCTGCCACTTTAGAGGGGAGGAGGGCAAGGGAGGGGGGAGTTCATTAATGTTTGGAGAGTCAGCTCGGGAAGGGGACAAAGGGAAGGCTTTAAAAGCGTTGCGAACGGGGAGATATTCCATTTTTTTCCAGCAAGGTGTCCCAATGCAACGGCTTGAGTATCTCCTCTTTTACATTGCAATCTGCGCCAGCTTTCGCAACCGATAGGGCTCCAGCACCGGCGCCCAGAGCGAATCTATCCCTAGACAGTTCTTCCTTCACAAAACCGAAGTCTTGTAGCGCTGTAAAAAAAAAGAAAAAGACACCCCCTGAAAATAAGACACCGTGTGTTTTTTTTGAGGGAAAAAAGTTATAAGACGGTGTCTTAAAAAGGGGGAAACACGGGTAGGAACCGCTACAACGGGGTGAGCTCCCGTTGCTCGGTCCCAGCTCCTGCCCACCTAGCAGTTCGAAAGCACAAAGTGCAAGTAGATAAATAGGTACCGCTCTGGCGGGAAGGTGTACGGCGTTTCCGTGAACTGCTCTGGTTTGCCAGAAGCGGCTTTGTCATGCTGGCCACATGACCTGGAAGCTGTATGCCGGCTCCCTCGGCCAATAATGCGAGATGAGCACGCAGCCCCAGAGTCGGTCATGACTGGACCTAATGGTCAGGGGTCCCTTTACCTTTACCTATTGCCTTCATGTCCTGCTGTGGGAAGCTGGATGCCAGTCTGATCCAGCAGGCACCTGCTTTTCTGTTCCTGTGTGTTAAAAGACAGTGGCCAAGCACTCTTGGGGGAGAAGGTCTTGACACTCAGCTCCGGCCTTCTATATATGCAGCTCTATTATGAGGGAGGGGGCAGTTGAGGACAATAAAGTAAATGCATTTGAAGACCTTCAAGTCAGGAACTTCTGTTAATGGCAGTCTCTCTTGGAGGCTATTAAAGCAATTTGTGGATGAAAATTCACATTACCCAATTATTTTCAACCTAATGTTTCAATAAATGAACTAGCCTTTCGATCGTTCTCTGAAATAGAAAACCCATTTCATAATTCAATTGATGGTAAAGGGATTATATCCAGAACACTGCACATTGTGGTGTGTTGCAGATTAAGCAGAGGAGTGCTCTGTATAGTAAAGGAATTGGGAGCAGAGCTGAAACCTCAAGGTCCATATATGTTGAGTTGGTGTGTTTTTGTTTTAAAAAGAAACTCTTGTTTTCTTTATTTCTTAGCTTTGACATGGCTGTTTGCTACACACCATAATGTGTAAGGCAAGCGCTTCTCTTTACTGTGGACATTGTGACTGTCCTACCACTCTTAAGACGGTAACATATTGAAGTCGATAGTAATGCTGTAATAGCAAATCAGAAAGCTAAGGGTTCCTGCAGTTGTGACCAATACTACACTTCATTCCAAACTTACTTTCCTGCAAATGTAGATTCAGAATGTTATTCCCTCCTCCTTTGGTAGTAGTGATCTGAAGACTCTGGAGGTTAAAGAACTGTTTTAAAGCTACATTTTTATTTTTTTTAATAATTATTTTTATTAAAGATTTTCTTGGGTTACAAAGGTAGTGCAATGTCTCATTTTTTTCCATGCATTATTTTTACACATCAATTTTACTTGTTGAGACATTATGAGGAAGGGGGAAAGAGGTGGGTGGGATGGGGAGTTGGGTGTGGTGGATTGCCGATGTTTCTGTTTTTCTTGATATGTGTAGGGGTTCGGCGTCAGCGTCGTTTGTGCAGGTTCTCTGTTGTTTGTTCGTGTTTCTTTGTTGGTGAGAGAGGTCAGGATTTGTCTCAGAATGTGGTTGTTCATTTGTGGTTGGCTGTGATGATCCTTAGTTTCTTGCGTGAGTGGGGAGGGAGGATGTTTTGATCAGGTTAGCCATATTGATTTGTATGCTGACGGTAAGTTTTTGTCATTGTCCTGTTGGGCAGTATAAGTGATGAAGGGGAACCATACTGGGGTGAAGGTGAAGATTTAAAGCTACATTTATAGAAAAGCTGCTTGTCTTGGATAGCTGTCATGCTGTTAGCCGTGGCTGCTTAGTTCATAGTGTGTGATCAGAGTGTTGAGTGAATCTGGGCATGTTCTACAGTGACCACATTCTGTTTTTCCTCCTGACACAGTATTCATGTAATCGAGCGCCGTGCTCTTCCAGAATTCTTCAATGGGAAAAACAAATCTAAGACCCCAGAAATGTAAGTAAAAGCAGAACAATGTAAGCATGTAGTGTGTTCTCCTCTTTGCTTATAACAGGTACAGCGGGTTATACCCAGGGCCATTACAGCCAGAAGATGCAGATGTAATAATTTCTGATCTCTTAACCTTGGCTTGCAATGGGGCTGTTGACTTGCTCTTCAGGTTGGCAGTTCCCTGACACTATAAGCGGCTTTTCCTGCATGCATGCCTGTTTGAGACAGCACAAGGAAACCATCTTGGATCTTTCTGTGTGCTGTGGACACTGTCTTTAGAAGCAGCTCACTCAGAGGCAAGTCAGTTTTTTGAGGGCTGAGTGCAGTCTGCATCTAGCATAATGTAAGGACATGGAAATAAATACAAAGTTGGTGTTGGAAAGACGGGTTTGGAGAAACGTGGAGTTTGTGTCAATTTCATAAAGATTTCATGCCATGCTGAAATTCTACATGTTTTGGGCTGTATCCAATCCAACAGACCTCCATGAGCAGAACAGAGCTTCCTCTTTTGTCCTCTCCAGTCCCTCCTCCCACCGTCAAAATCCACCCGTGAGGCTTGGAACTTTGATGGAAGCAGGAGCCATGAGGCTTCTTTTCCTCGAGACAAGAGTTGGGGGGTGGCACCTCCCCCTGTCCTCCACTTTGGATGATCATTACTTTTTTTTATTATACCTGAAAACTGTCTCCTCTTCTGTCCTGTGTAACAGAGCTATGGACATTCCTTACTATGCACCAAGCAGCCTTCCTCAATGCTTCTGTGCTCCCAAGGGTTCACTTCTAAAGCCCGATTCCCTCCCTCCCCAAAAAACAATAGTTGGATGGCTTTGGGTTATTGTGCCTGGCCTGGCCCTCAGGGCAGGGAGCTTGGCGCTCCAAATAAAAGATATTTTGCCGGAGGCTGTAGGTTCTGAGATGCTGTTTAAATCTGGTAATGCAGGAGAAAGAGGGCTGCCTCCCTAGGAGCCAGTGTTGAGAGGTTTTGCTGCCAGGCATCTGGCTTGCATCCAAGAGAGTAGTTTTAACCTGCACTTTTTTTTTTAGGGATGGAGGCACCAAGGAAAAGTACTAAGAGGCACAGCTCACCTGGGCTTTACTTTGCATTGGTTTATTTTTTTCTGTGCGAAAATGAAGTGTTTAGAAGATGAATCACTAAGTGGGCCAACAAGATAAAAAGAGAAAATGTATTTCTCTTACATAATGGAAATAGTTGTTGGATAATATTTTCCTGCTTTCTGCCTCCTGAGCTCCATAGTTTCTATCCTGTATCCCTCTTCTTAATGTTTGCTGTTCTCTCTCTCCAATTTTTCTTTTCTTTTCTGCTTTTTGTTATCGCCTCCACACACACACACACACACACACCCCGGTTCAACATGGAAGAGTGCGGAAGGATGCAGGCTGATGTCCCAGTTGGTCTTCCTCAGCTGTTCTTCCATGTGTGAAACTCCCTCAGGCTTACTGCATAAGGGAAGTGGCCTTGGAATAGCCAGCACCTTCCTGCCCAGAGGCGCCCTCCTTGGTGCCCCTCTGTAAGGCTCCACTGAACTGAAACTCAAAACTTCTTCTGACACCTGGGTTGTACCTAAAGGTATGTGTCCTATTAGTAAATCGAGGACACCCAAGTAGATGAGACGTGGCATAAAAGCTGCACATTGAAGCCCTCATTTCCCCCCCTTTTTTTTGCTTCAGTCCCTAGTCAAAGCTGGCCTTGGTTTTGAACATAATAGGATTTGGTTTGGTTTTGTTTGAAATAGGTCAGCTTGTCTGTTCAATTCAGAAAAGGAATTTCTCTGTAGTAGTTTCTTCACCCTCAGAAGTTTGGGGGCAGGAGGGTTGGCAGCAGCCTGGGAGGGCCTTCTCTATGGTGGCCCCTAAGTTATGGAACTCCACCCCCACAGAGGCATCTGTTCACCCTGGCTTTTGACACTTGAGGGTGCATATTTTTAGGGACCACCTTATCTTAGTGACTGTAAGGTGCTTTAAATTGTTTTTAGTATTGTGTCGTAACCTGCCCTGGGACCTTAGGGCAGGCATCCCCAAACTGCGGCCCTCCAGATGTTTTGGCCTACAACTCCCATGATCCCTAGCTAACAGGACCAGTGGTCAGGGATGATGGGAATTGTAGTCCAAAACATCTGGAGGGCCGAAGTTTGGGGATGCCTGCCTTAGGGTGAAGGGCGAGTAATTCAGCATCATAATAGCCTTCTCTGTTAAAGAGACCCTAACATTTTCAAGTGACACACAATGGGAAAGTGTATCCATATTATGTCTGTGGATTTCTTTCCAGATATTTGGCTTACCGCAATTTCATGATTGATACGTATCGCTTAAACCCTCAAGAGTACTTGACTAGCACTGCCTGCAGAAGGAACTTGACTGGAGACGTTTGTGCAGTAATGCGGTAAGTCTTGCTTTACTTGGCTGCAGGTGGAACAGGATCTTAAACTCAGCAAAGTGTTTTGTTTTTATCATCCCTTTCAAGCTAAAAAATCCCATTGTTCAAAACTTCTGGGCAGGGAAAATACTGTGGGATGAGCACATTAATGCTCGAAAGACGAAGAACATGTACTCTATGCCCAAATACAGCCATGCATTTTCTTACCTGCTGCTTTTTCTGTAAGCTGACCTGGAGAGTATCCATGCGCAGAGTGTTTCTAAGGCAGTGTGGGAAATGGAGGGAAGAAGCTATTCTCGCTTATATCCTGTGCTGCCTTTTTCTTTCTTTTTTACAAGGTGCTCTGTAACCTTTCAGGCACCATCCCCATCTCTGTGGTCTAGGTTAAAAAAAACCTGATGCCTAGTATAGATTCAATAGAGACTGGTTGGAATGGCGTAGAGATCACATAAAGTGATCAAGCCACTCATTCCCAGCCATGTCATCAGTTCTGAGTACTTATTGGTGTCCCAATATGTGCTGTGTTTTCTGATATTCTTTCCACAACCTCCTGTCAGCCATCTCAGAAGCCAGTGACTATGTGTTGTTGTTGTCGTTATTGTTATTGGCCTGCAGAAGGGTTGCATTTTATGAAATGCCAGATTTACTCTATCAAATGCTCATTTAATGATTTTTCTTTACTCGGTTATTTTAATTTCAAATGTTTATAATGGCTCACAAAAATTGAAATCAGAATTTAAACAATGCCGAAAGAACATATAACCAGACCAATGTAATAAGAAGAGGAAAAGAGGAGTTTGGATTTGATATCCTGCTTTATCACTACCCTAAGGAATCTTAAAGCGGCTAGCATTCTCCTTTCCCTTCCTCCCCCACAACAAACACTCTGTGAGGTGAGTGGGGCTGAGAGACTTCAGAGAAGTGTGACTAGCCCAAGGTCACCCAGCAGCTGCATGTGGAGGAGCAGGGAATTGAACCAGGTTCACCAGATTACGAGTCCACCGCTCTTAACCACTACACCACACTGGCTCTCCAAGCACAAAGCCACAAAAAGCCAGTGTTGGATAAGCCAGTCAAAAGAGCGAGAGTAAAATTCAATTCAAACCAATTGCCTGGCAAAATAACCGCTTCTTAATTTGCCTAAAGGCAAGTGAAGAGGGTTTTTCTCACCCTTCAGCAGATGGGGAGCCTGCCCTGAGGCAGGATGAGAGAGCTGTATCAAGTAATGGGCTTTGTGTGCCATGTAGGGGGCAGAGGGGTGTGTGTGTGTGTGTCTGTCTGTGTACACACACATGCATGCAACTTTCTGGGAAGTTCTGCCCAAGCCCAACTGAAATGAGTTGAACAAGAGTAAAAGGAAAAGATGGTTGTGGAGCTATTGTAAGATGCTTCAGGGCTAGCTCCCCAGTTACTGGTCTTGAAGTTTAAGTCCTTCTATTCTGAAATGTTCCCTCTTTCTGACCCAGTGCCTTTCCCATTCTGATAACTTTTCCTTCATTCAGTCTTTCGCTCTTGCAATGTCACCTCCTAGGGTACATGCCTTTTTGGAACAGTGGGGGCTTATTAATTACCAAGTGGATCCAGAAAGCCGACCCATGGCCATGGGTCCTCCTCCCACCCCACACTTCAATGTGCTGGCTGACACTCCCTCGGGACTCATGCCTCTTCACCTTCGGACACCTCAGGTAAAGAGCCATTGCCATCTTGGAACGCCTTTGCCCTCTATGAATTGTAGCAGGGCCAGCTGCCTCCTTCCTGGGGTTACTCGGGAATTCTAAGCGACCAAAAAATCAGTGCAGTTTTGGAAGGTTCCGTCCGCCACCTTGTTCAAAATGGTGTCCAATGGTATCCAAGCATAGAGGAAAAGCTGTTGAACTTGGGGACCATCGTGCAAAATTTGGTCACAATATCATTAAGAAGGGCCCAAATGTGTAGCAAGCAAACAGCTTTCCAAAATAAATAGTTGATATCATCCAGGTGCGAGGGGGAAATGCTGAGAAGTTTTATATAATTCTGTTTCACCCCTGATTTTTAGCGCCTTAGAGAGTTGTCACTTTAAAAAAAAAACACTTTGCAAACACTAGCAGGGATTCACAGTTGCCATGTGGTCCTGGAGCTGCAAGTGGGTCATAGAAGGGATACTATAGCTGTTTTTCTTAATCTGTCAGATTGCGATAAATTCTCCTCTAGAGCATTCTTAAGTAGTGGTGGTGGGGTGGTGGTGGTGGTAGTAGTAGTAGTAGTAGTATCATCTACTATAAATAGCATGTTTTCAACATTCCACATGCACTTCCCCAGTAACATAGGTTGATTAATATGACTGTTCTGATGCTTTCGTATCCTCCCTCTTGCTATGCTTTTTACATTTCTTTACCCAGATCCCAGCTGCTCAGCAGATGTTGAATTTTCCCGAGAAAAACAAGGATAAACCTACTGACCTGCAGAACTTTGGGCTTCGTACAGACATATACTCAAAGAAAACATTAGCAAAGGCAAGTCGCTCGATATTCTCTCTCCTTTCCAGACCCCCGCCTGTCCCCCCTTGTGTTGCAGAGGTTATGGTTTCTATGTCTTGGGCCACCCCATCAGCGACTTAGTGGTCAAGGCTATGTAAGGCAGCATGCCCCTGAATGCTGGTTCCTGGGGGTCGTTAGTGGGCTCTTGCACTCATCTCCTGCTCATGGTGTTCCTGGAGGCACCTGAATGTTGGGAGAGTCAAGTCAGACGTACTTCTTCACAGAGCACATGTTCAAACTATGGAATTTGCTACCAAAAGATGTAGTAATGACCAGCAACTTGGACCAGTATTGGAGGCAGTATGCCTCTGAATTCCAGCGGCTGCAGAAGAATGCTGTTTCACTTGAGTCCTCCTTGAGGGATCCTCATTAGGGCATCATCTGGCCGGCCACTGAGAAGGAAGTGCCTGACTAGATGGGCCTTTGCCTGATCCAGCAGGGATGTTCTTACAATGCAGGAATTTCCTCGTCGTCCTCTGCTTATGATAGCTCAATAGAAATACATGGCCATCATTAAATATTCAGACCTGTGCCCCTGTGTGTTTGTGCACCATGCAAAGAAATTCTACATTGTCAAATCTTTATAAGTGCTGTATGTTTGGTTCAGAACAGCTGTTTCTCTTTCTCTCTCTCTCACTCATACACACACACACCTATTGATCCTTTTTGGGCTTTTTTTTTAGCAACAATAATTGATGCTAATTTTAAGGCTGGGGTGATATTTTCCTAGAGTGCTAAAAATTTATGAGCACCTGTCACGGTCCTTGTTTGGCTACTTCTGAGAAACTAGTACCACAGCCATTCTGTCTTTAAGGCTTTTATTTTGCCTGATATTTACAATGTGATTCAGTATCAAGAATACATGTCCGATCAGTCTGACGAAGATTCTCCCAATGCCTGGCGTCTGCTCCTCCCCCAGCATAGTAAGCGTGGGATTCCTGCCCTCCTCCCTTTGCGCCTGCGCACCTTGGAATGTCTTAAGTCAGGCATGAACTTAAAAGGGCGAGGCATCTCCCCGCTGGACACTTCCCCTGATCCCTCCCCCTGATATCCTGTCTGAGGTTGCAGTAAGGGCTCTAGGATGCTGCCTGAGTCAGGGTGCCTCTTCTGCGATTGTCAGGGAATGCTCACTGCTAGAACAATCCCTGACAGCACCTTTAGAGAATTCTGGGAGATTTAATGGATGCTCTAAGCATTGCTTTTGATTGCCATATTTGGAGATTGGGAAGAGGAAGACAAGCAGATGTTGGGGCAAGGCATGTTAGCCTTCCCCTGCACTGGGGCACATTTATTTAGCTGAGCTTGTCTCAAGCACGTGAACACAGTCTTTGCTGGCATGTTGTATTTATTAAAATTTGACGCAAGGTGTGCATTCCTGTTACCTCTTAGTTGCAGAGAATGGGGATGATAGTAGGCGAATCTACTCCTGGTATTTGAATTAGCAGCCATATCCTAGTATCAGTGCAGGGTTTTGTATAAGGGTCATTTCACCTCCTTTCCTGCTCTGCAGTCCTTCCTCCCCACCCCATGGGACTATTCTCCTTTGTAGGTTGTTGCTAAAAGGAGAGCTCTTGCACTTTACCTCACTTGTTTGAACATTCTCTTAAAGGGAAAGTGCCTACATGCATCACTTCTTCCATTACACAGATCCGTAACCTTAGAAATAGTTAACCCTCTATTCTGATCAGATTTCCTACCGAGCGAGTGTTGATTGCTTCGGGGATTCTTGCCTCAACTGCTGAGTCAGGCTGCCCCAAGGAGCAGCAGTCATCTTTCTCAGTAGTGGCGCCTGCCCTCTGGAATGCCCTCCCCTCAGATGTCAAACAGATAAACAACTATTTGACTTTTAGAAGACATCTGAAGGCAGCCTGTATAGCTTCCCTATACAGTGGTGCCTCGCTTAACAAATGCCCTGCTTAACGAAATTTCCGCTTAACGAAAGGATTTTTCGAGCAGAGGTTGCCTCGCTAGACGAATTCGTTTTATGAAAAATTCGTCCAGCGAATCGCGGTTTCCCATAGGAATGCATTGAAATTCAATTAATGGGCAAAAAAAAAAAATCAAAAAAAATTCAATGCATTCCTATGGGATTCGCTAGACAAATTTTTCGTTATAAGAAAAGACCCGTGGAATGGATTAAATTCGTCTAGCGAGGCACCACTGTATAGGGAAGTTTTTAAAGTTTGATGTTTTGTTTTGTGTGTGTGTGTGTGTAGATTGATTGATTGATTGCTGGAAGCCACCCAGAGGGCTGATGGGTGGCATACAAATAATGAAATAATGAGATGATGATGATGCAACTTGCAAGAGTTTTATCAGGTTCTCCTTTGACATGGCACGCATCACTAGGGCTTGTCTGTGTTAGGGAGGCCCCCTTCCAACAAGTAACACATGTGTGATGGAAGAAATTGCCAATCCCACCTCTTGGCAATAATAGCCATACTCATCTGTGCGCTGGGTACATGAGTGAACTGTTTCCTTCCTCCTTCATACAGAGCAAAAGTGCTAGCGCTGGGCGAGAATGGACAGAACAGGAGACTCTGCTGCTACTTGAGGTAAGAAATTTTGAGTGGAGGGAAATTGGGGAATTGTGATGGTGGGCATGCAGAGAAAAGGGGGCTGCTGAGTGACATTGGAAGTGGTACCTAGTTTCTGACTTAAATTGAGCGAATATGTTTCTGGGTGATTTCTTGTATAGAACAAGGATGTTGAGTAGAGAGAGGAGCCTTTTCTGCAGTGGCTCCCCGTTTGTGAAATGCTCTCCCCCAGGGAGGTTCGACTGGCAACTTCATTATATATTTTTAGGCGCCAGGCAAAAACGTTCCTCTTCAACCAAGCATTTGACTGATTAATATCCTACAGACTTTTACATGTGCCTATGGGAAAGGGGGGTATTGTTTTGTGGTTTTTGTTTAATTACTGTGTTTCAGCTTGTATTTTATTCTAAACTGACCTGAGATCTGTTGATGAAGGGTGGTACATAAATTTAATAAAAATATATAGTAATAGTATAATAATAAGCAATAGGTAAAACATGAGTCCTTGTTGTCAGCTGTATGGCTATAGAATTGTTGATGGTGTTTTGTTGCAAAGCTGTGGATGAACCTGAAAGGAGTCAATGCAAGAATCATACAAAAATAGAATTGTAAATTTGGAAAGGACCCCAGGGTCATTAGTCTAACCCCCCTGCAAGGCACCCATGACAGTGGCTTAAAAACCTTCCATGAAGGAGAATCTGCCACCTTCAGAGGGCGTCTTTTCCACTGTTGATCAGCTTTACCATCTGAAAGCTCTTCTGATATTTAGTTGGAATCTCCCTTTTTTTGTAACTTGAATTCATTGGTTTGAGTCCTACCCTCTGGAGCAGTAAAAAAAAACAAGCTTGCTCCATCATCCATGTGACAGCCCTTTAGATATTTGAAGGTAGCTATCATATCTCCTCTCAGTCTCCCCTTCTCCAGGCTTAAACATACCCACCTCCCTAAACCCTTCTTCATAAGGCTTGGTTTCCAGATGTGATGAGGCCTTTGTAATCTTGTTGTACAGAGCCTTAGGTTGTGTCTCAAAGCTGCTTACATGCATACTGGAATTTGTTTAATATTATCTATCGGCAGTTCTTCATTGCAAAGGCTGCTGAGTGATGTACAGTTTATATGAAGAAACTGTAATGAAATCTCTATATAAAACGTTAAAAGTGCAAAAGGGTAGCACTCATAAAATCCAGCAGAGCTATAAAAATGAAAATAAAACAAGCTCTAAAATATGCTGCAGTGGCTAGGCAGCTGAAAAAGAACCTCTTCCTTGTGCTGAAGAGGCATCAAAAGTGGCATCAGGTGAGCTGCTCTGGGGTAGGTGTTACTAATGCAAGGCACCACGATGGAAAAAGTCTTCTTCCTGGGCATCCACCACCTCGCTTTAGGTGATGGGAGGACCTGGAGGAGAGCCTCTGATGAGCAAATGGTTCAGGCAGCCTCCAGTAGGAAAAGGCCGTCCTCCATTGGCCCTCAGGCACAACAGGCAGTCATCATTCCTCTCTACATGAATGAGCCTGCTTGGGCTTTTGTGTTCACTTCCCCCCGTCCCTCCCCCCAAATATATTCCACGTCATCATTCTGCCTGGGCACTGAGGTCCAGCACTGAGGGCCTTCTGGCGGTTCCCTCGTTGCGAGAAGCCAAGTTGCAGGGAACCAGGCAGAGGGCCTTCTCGGTAGTGGCGCCCGCCCTGTGGAAGGCCCTCCCATCAGATGTCAAAGAGGAAAACAGCTACCAGACTTTTAGAAGACATCTGAAGGCAGCCCTGTTTAGGGAGGCTTTTAATGTTTAATAGATTACTGTGTTTTATTTTTCTGTTGGAAGCCGCCCAGAGTGGCTGGGGAAACCCAGCCAGATGGGCGGGGTATAAATAATAATAAATTATTATTATTATTATTATTATTATTATTATTATTATTATTATTATTATTTTGGGAGATTAGAGGCTTCTGCTTCAGATTGTAAACTAGCCACAGTTGCTGTCTCCAACTGTGGAGGCATTACAGCAAGGAGCCATCAGCAGATCTCTCCTGCACAAATTTTTCTAATCCTCTTTTATAAAAAATATGTTTATAATACATTTATCTTGACATTCAAACTTGGGAAACACATGGTTTGTTTAAGGTGAGAACAAATCAGGATCAAGACAAAGGGTATCTGACTTGTATTCCCCGAGCACTCGTGGAGAAACATCAGACTGGGTTACTGCTAGGTCAACTGGCATTAAGTAAAAAGGTACAGGATGAGGCATGGGTAAAAAGTGAGGCAGGGAATACTTGGCAGTGAGCCATGGTGAGCTGGGTGTTGCTCAGACTGAAGGGGCAGGGCTGAGCTGGAAGCTCTTGCAAGGTGTATTCATTGGCTGTCGCAGGGTGGGGGCTCGTCTTGCATGTTAGCAGCAAGCCCCCCCTGGCAAGAGCTCACACATGCATCCTGCCTGACATCACTGTCCTGTTCAGTACCTGCTTCAGACTTTGGTGCTGGTACTCTTTGATGAAACTCTTAGAAAAATCCCTTCTTGTGGGGTGCAAGTTCTTCTGGGCCGTGTGTGCAGTATTATGACCCTTGCAGATTTTTCATTGTTCAGCACTGAGTTTGGAGTAAACACCAGCTGTGCTGTTTCTCTGAGCAGGCCTAATTTCCCCCTGTGTTGCTCCAACACGGAGGCTTTCAAGATCTGTGCTCGCATATGCCGTGGCTTAATATAAATGTGGAAGTGCTGGCTGACTTTGGTGTCTGAGCAAGCCAGAAGCCCTCTTGCCAGACGAGAGGGAAACGATAGCTGCTGGTTTCTGACAGCCTAAGCGGCTTCCTGCTTGGCGGCAAAGCCTGCCTTGTGCTTACTTGAGTAAATCAAGTTGTCTAATCAGCAAGAGCGTGCAGGTCTGGTCTTTCTTTGCCTAGCCCATGTTGGGATTGCAATAGCTCTGGCAGGCCAAGTAAATCTCCTTTGGTTTCAGGAAAGCAGCCAGGGTGGACTTTCCCCTCTTGCTTAGGAAACCACCCCACCCTTTCCTGAAGAGGAGTTTAGTGGCATAACGTGAACCTGAGTGGGGTAGGGAGGGAACACACAACCACCTGAGCAACTGAACAGTCACCAGTCTGGCCAGTCTGCTGTCTCCACATGCCACCTGTTCCCTCATGGTAAGGTAGCAAGGCCTTCAGTAAAGCTTCCCCCTTAATAGCAGTGTGGATGTTAGGCTACTAGCAAAAGGGGGAGGCGGGTTCTGTCTTATAAATGGTGCACCCATTGTCTCTCCCTGATTTCTTGTATACATAGTGGGAACACTGTCATTGCAAGGGGAAGCACAACAGAATTCTGCTTCCAAACAGAAGTCCATTTTACATGAAAACATCTGTGTTATCTCAGGATGATGAGGTTGATACTGCATTGCTTATCAACACCGGGATGTAGTGTGTAGAATAATGTCATTTAATGCACCTTACAGTGTCTGATTGTGTAAAGCAGTCGTGTTGATAAGGTTATTTGCAGCGGCAGCATATCTTACACTTTCATTGCCGTTAATAGTGCGAATAGCCCAGAACAGCGATTTCCAGAAAGATACAGTAATCTGGTTTATTTGCAGCCCAGAGGTGTCAGTTGATCTTATACTTCCATGTTTGAAAGGAGGTGACAATGATATGAGTAGCGCTTGGGTAAAACTGAACTGTTGCTATGCAAGATGACAAGAAAGCTTCTGAGCTGCTAATTCATTGGAGGACCATCTTGCTAATTCATTTTTGACAGGGAGAGAGCCCAGAGTCTGTGCTATAATTTAGCTCTCTAGACACAATTGCTTTTTTCCCTTTCTCTAACACTTTTTAACATCCAGATAAAGCAGCAAAGTGGATATCAGTTTGTGTTTCAACCTCCAATAGATGAAGCACGTCCTTTATAAATTCTTAAGAGTGCCTTTGAGGAAGTGCATATGTCACAAGCTTCAAAAAAACAAATATCCAAGTTGTCTCTTGCCTGCCGGCCCTGTATCTCTTTGGCGCGGAGTCAGTTTCCCCCCTCCCTGCACGTTAATCACTGTCAGTTCTCAGTAGACAGATAAATGAAGTTGTGTTACATATATGTTAAATTCCACAGAACACAAAAAGGAAATGTTATTGGCTTTCTTCTAAGCAGTAAGACAGCTGAAACAAACAGAAATCAAGGTTGCCATGGGGGAAAACATTTATGTGCCCAGTTAGAATTAGTGCAGCACAGAGTGGAATCCAGGTGGAGCAGATTCTTGGAAGCCCCTTACTCAGTTTGTGACCTCTGCAGCATCCTGTGCCTTTCAGGCTCTCCTGGTTACTGACTAAACCTGAGAACATGTTGTATCTGTAGTTGTTAAAAAAACGTAGAAAATAGAAAATGTCATTTGGCACAGAAGCCAGTTCTTTCCCAGCTGCTTCTTCTAGTCCCTGACTCTTTGCATTTACAGCATCAGTTGTTTTTTTTTAGCTCCATTCACACATTTCTTCCTTCTTAGAGCTGCTTCACACATTGTGTAGTGTAGGTGTAAAACATAATGGCAACAAACATGTTCTCTAATGTTTGTATCCTGCGGGTGTATTAGTGAAGAAATTGGGATTGGCCGCAGCTGCCTACTAAGTGTACATTTTGTTACCACATGTTGTAAAAAGCATTCCCTGCCCTGGCCTTTCCAGAAGAGAACATCAAATTCCAAATGCAGCAAATCTCAGGGGAACTCATGCCAGTGACATACAGCACACAGATTATATGTATGCCTGATAATGTTCCAGTTGTGAAACCCAGGTGTCTTTATTATGGACTTCTAGTCCCTGGAACTTGAATTGCGTCTTGTGCTAGCAGTACAAGTCTGGCTGTTTCCATGTGGAATGAGCAAGGTGACATTGGATTTTGTAGAACAGTTGACATGATGGCTGATGTAGGAAAGCTCAGGTAATCAAATTGTCAGCACCTCCATTCATATAAATTTTTGGGTTGTTATTCTTCATATGGGAGAGAAGACTTGGAGGTCATGTTTCTCTCCAGAGAAAGAGAACCTGTTGAAGTCCCTTTTTTTTGTACACTCCAGTACATTTGACAGGTATGCTGCCTTTTCTTTTTAAAAATTTGTAATCATTTTGTGCAATATTTCCATAAAAGTCAAAGTGTTTGCACTACACTATTCTCCTTGGTACCCTCCCTCACCTTAAGGACAGTCAGTTCACTTTCCCTTTTCAACATGCTCTAGAAACAGATCTTCTGCATTTCAGATGGGAAGTAGAAACAGGATATCTCCATCTGCCAATTCTGCCTTCCTCCAGATACTTACATTAAAATCTACAACTTATTCTAGATGCCATAGTTCCAAAATGTGGAGAAAACACAAGCTGGAAGAGCTGATTCAGTCACACAAAGCTTAGAAGCCAGCAAATAAAGAGAACAATCTGAAAGCTTACGCCTTCAGGTGATGTTTTACATCAGAGTGGAGTCATATCAGGGTGGGGTGGGGACAATTTAGATGTGCCAATATGAATCAACCCAAGAGAACGGACTACAGGAAGGAAGGACACAAAGAATATGTTTTTTTTTTTTTAATAGACAGGATTCTGTATTTGGATGGTTGTATGTTAGACAAAAAAGCACACGATTCATTAAACCAGGGTTCGACCAAGATGTGTTCTCCTTTGATTTTAAAACAAATGGCAAACATATATATTCACAATCCAGTCCATCACAAGAACAATTCCAGAATTTATTTAAAAGATTCATCCTTACTTGTTTTAAGTAAGTCCAGATATTTTTCTGTTACTTAAATGATGGTTTGTAAAAAGACCAATGTGTCATCATCAGTGTTAAGATGCCCACTTGCTTGTCAGTCTAAATGCTTTACTCCCTGCTGTAGAAAGTTGGCTTAGGAAGCAGCACTCTCTTTCATGGCAGTTTTATATTTCCCAGTCATCTCCTTTGGTAATGGCACTTTACCAGGGCAGGGAATTTGGCCTTCAATTTCACACATACATTCCCGCAAGTGGTACTTTTTGGGGCCAAACGTTGCGGGATGCCGTAGCTTCATTTTCTCTTGTGCTTCTCCCTGCAGTGTTTCCTTGCTTTTACCAAGAACTTTCTTAACATGTTCTGCAATCTCTTTGTTAGTCTTCTCTTCCACATCAACCAGGACTTGCTCTCCAGTATCTAAATAGAATTTTAAGAATGGCGATGGTGTCATGTTCTTAAACATCACAATCTGAAGCCAAGGGTTTTTGTACTGAATCTGAGGTATGTTGAAGAACACAAATTTTCTGGCTCCTTCGCTTAAAGGCCCCCTCGTGTTGTAGTTCACCGTCATCACCTTCACGGCGTCCTTGAAGATGATGTCGCCTTGGTTCAGGTACTGCAGTGTCCTGCGGATCGGGAACCGGCCCTTCATCGGCATGGCGGCGGCAGCCGGCAGCCCCGCGCGCACCCACAAAGAATATGTTAATAATAATCTTGGCAAGAGATGATGCTGTAGCATGGACTAGTAGATTAGAAGTAATTGTAAACCAGGTTGGAGATCGGTAAAGATGTGGAAGGCAGAAAAGGCTGAAGAGGCCTGAGTTGCTCAAAGGAAGAGAGATGGCAGATGAGACTTGCAATGCATTTGAAAGGTGATAGGAAAGATTACAGTAGAGAAATTGGTGGAAAGACCAGTGAGGCAAGGTCAAGGGGCAGGTTGTGGGACTGGAGGTGGCGAGGGAAGGAGGAGAGAGTTTGGAGTCAGGTTAGCAACAGCCATGATGATGGACACCACTTGGCCTTATTCTAGAGAAGGTAAAGCCACATGCTGGTTGCCAGTGTGTTTTGAAGTAGCAACTCTCAGATCCAAAGCTGAAATGCTAGGTGAGTGTAGGCCTTACTTTGCTGAATTTTGTTTCTGTGTTAAAGGAGATATATGGGTGGGGAAGTTGAATGGAAGATACCATACCAATAACGCAGCAAAAGTTTTAGGCATCTTTCGGAGGTCAGAGGATCTAAATCTACCTTCTCTTGATGTTTCAGAGTCAATGTTGTAGAAGGAAGGGGTGGTAAAAGATCCCCAAGAGTGGCTGTTGCTTGGACATTTTTTGCCACTAGGAGAGTTCAGTAATGGTGCAATGGTACCAAAGACTGGAGGATGGTAACCTAGGGGCAAGCTTACACCATAAACTCTTGTCTCCAATGATCTGGCCTTTCTCTGACTGCTTGCTATACTGAAAGAAGGCTCCCATTTATCTCATACAATAGAAGGATCCTGCTTTCAAACAAGTTGCAGAATGTATGTTGTTTTGGTCCAGTGTAATCACTTTTGACACTTGCTTTGCAGGTCTTGTAACTCACCTTTTCTGAAATAAACAATCTTAGAATTTCTCAGCTCTTCAGATTTGTTCTTTTTAAACACATTTGCTATTATTTACCTTCATTGAAAGACGTTCACAAAAATCTATAACAAATGTTCAGTTCCTGCTCTTTTCATGGTACATGTTTCAGTTACCAAATTTGTGAACCAACTACTTTTGCATTGTGTCTCTTTAAAAGTTGATTTCCCCCTTTGTTTTTAAGGCATTGGAGATGTACAAAGATGACTGGAATAAAGTTTCTGAGCATGTCGGAAGCCGCACTCAGGACGAGTGCATCCTCCATTTCCTGAGGCTTCCCATTGAAGATCCTTACTTGGAGAACTCCGATGCCTCGCTGGGCCCTTTGGCTTACCAGCCTGTGCCTTTCAGCCAGTCTGGAAACCCAGTGATGAGCACTGTGGCTTTTCTGGCATCTGTCGTGGATCCCCGGGTGGCGTCTGCTGCAGCTAAAGCAGCTTTAGGTATGGAGTCACCTTCTCCCCCCACCCCCTTTCCAGTTCAATCTTGTCTGAGAAGGTCTTAATTTCATGCTTGGTGCTGACTTAGCCTTAAAGAAAATCCCCCACTGTCTCCTTGGTTGATCTGTCGTAAATTCACCAAAACTGCTTAAGCAGTGCCTGGAAAGATGATGGTATTTAGAAGGGTGGGTTTTGGGGGGGGGGGGACATCCTGCACACAGAGAAGCAAATTGAAGCCTGCTTTCCTCTTTTCTGCAGTCTGCTGCCTGCTGTCACTTACCTTGAATTGGTTAATGTTAGTAAAGCACCGCCTAAGCCAAGTAGTACCTAAAGGCCGAGCATTGATTTGTCATTTGTGTAGCTCAACATATAACTTCAAAAGGGCCTTGCTAACCTATTACGAATGCTTCAGGTTCTGCTGTCTGCTCCAATTCTTGATTTCATCTTCATGTAGCTCTTCCCAAGATGCTGTCCAAGATGCTCTCAAGATTTCGGAATAAAAGAGCCCTTGTATTATTAATTGCTGCACAATGGCAATATGTGCGTTAGAGTTTAGTGTGTGTGAGTAGTGCATTTTTAAAACAACTTGGAAATTGCCTTTTCCATTCTGCAGGCAACTTCCCCAAAAGGCTTCTCTGCATTTCATCTTTCCTGATCAGTCAATTCAAAGTGCTGGAGCTAAAATTACCTTCCTTTTTATGTCTCTTTTTCATGGCTCCTCTCTCAAGGCTGTCGCTGCTTTGTGTTTTGAGCTTTTTGGCCATTAATTTTGGGGTCCTCTTGTCTGCCTTGCCCGAGTCTCTTGCCACATCTCCCTTTGTTCTGCCATTCATTGGCCTCTCCTGCTGTCAACTCCCATTGTCCCCTTCTCTCACTCCGCTCTTGGCTTTGTGACTCACAGCTCCCTTGCTAAAAGTCCAATAAACAGGAGTAGCTACAATAGTGTAAAATGTGCAATCAGATAATCCAGCAGCAGGGTCATCTTAAAGAGTTACCTCTTCTATGGGCACATGGCTTTGAAAACCCTCACACCTAAAAACAAACTTCAAAGCTTTGTTGTTTTTACTTTTTTTACAGAGGAATTTTCCAGGGTCCGAGAGGAAGTCCCACTGGAACTGGTTGAGGCCCATGTCAAGAAGGTGCAGGAGGCAGCCAGAGTCTCTGGAAAAGTGGATCCCACTTACGGACTAGAGAGCAGCTGCATTGCTGGAACGGCTCCAGATGAGCCAGAGAAACTTGGTATGTCCCTAGGGGTTGCCTTCTGGCGCTCCTCTCCATCATGCTTGTCTCTGATTTGTGTTTATGTCGACCAAAGGTGATCATAACTAAGGGAAAAGGTATAGTAGAACACGACTTGCTTTATTTTGGGGCAGGGGGAGCAGGCAGAATAAGAGATTGGGTTGTTAACATAAGCCACCATATTTTTGGTCATTGAGCGATGAAGAAGACCAATATGTAATTGTGAGTCTGAGACAGCTTGTACTCTGTAATGATTATTGCCTGCATCGTTCATGAACTAAAAAGAAAAAGAAAAAAGAAATGTTTGATCTTGACGGGGAAGTTGGAATTATGTCTGATACAATTTTTGAGAATCTGTGGGGTGTCAAAGGTGCCAGAAGCTTTGGACTGCCTTATTTATTTCCCAGAAAGTCATTTACAATATGAGACATTTGGTTTTATGCTTGGAGACTGAACATTATTCTCCCCATTTAGAATAATGATCGAAATGCACACCAGCATAGATCGGTATGTGGCAGGCGCAAGTTCAGGAAACAGTAAATTAGGGGTCGTCTTGATAATTCCTACATTTAAGCTCATTGCACAACACAATGGAAAGCAGTCCTTGAGTGAGAGATATTGCTTCTGGTGTGAGATTTGAGAGTAATTAGGGCATAGTTCTTTCCATTTTCTGCATACACAATAAAGCAGAATTTTACAGCTTTGTCAAAATATAATTACTGAGCACCATGGTGAATACATCCTTTGATTCAGACTCCTGCTAAGACCCAAATGCCACAGTGTTAGTCTGCAGCACACTGTTATGTTTGTAGGTTACGTTACCTACTTTAACGTTTCGGCAGGCAATGCCAGTCAAGGTACAGAGAAGCACGCAGTTCAGCTGACGGATGTTTGGATACTTTGTGCCCTGCTGAACTGTAGTGTCTCAACAATTTTGTCTATTGAAACTAATTTTCCTAGACTCCTGCTCTTCTCTTCCTCCTATACCCATCAACCTTCAGCACCCACACAGTTTACAGTAATCTTCCTTCCCACAACTACAGATGATAACAGCAACAGTACAACACGCTGCCCCAGTCTCTGAGAACAGGGAATTTCAGTCAAGCTGCAGTAATGCCAAGCATTGACACTTGGACTCGAATCTCAAGGCTCCACACCCTTGTGAACTTCTCAGTAACTGTCTTTGTGCTTTCCCCCCTTCTGTGTCCTTTCTATGTGCCTTATAGGTTTCAGGTAAACACCTGAGGTTGTGATTAGCTTCATGGCTGCCTTGCAAATACTCTGCTCCAATAGATCTGCAACTTCCTCGCAGAGAAGCAGACCAGGGCGAGGTTTTGTTCTGGCTCTGCTGAGTTCTGTGCTTTTAAGTGGAAGAGATGGTGATGGTGATGGTGATGGTGATGATAATTTATTGCTTGTACCCAGTCCATATGACTGGGTTGCCCCAGCCACTCTGGCCAGCTTCCAACAAAATATAAAAGAGCACACAATACAGCAGACATTAAAAGCTTCCTGATACAAGGCTGCCTTCAGATGTCCATGGAAGGTTGTATAATTGGTTATGTCTTACAGACGGCCATCCTCCAACTCATCAAGGGCAACTATGAATGTGGCAGGGCGAGTGTCCTCATCCCCCCCCCTTCTCCACATGATTAACATCAGGTGGAAGAACAAGCACATGCATAGAGCTCTTTTGTATTGAGTGCTGAATATTTATTTTTTTGAAATATTTAGAGACCCCGCTTCCATTAAAAATACAGTAAATGGGTGTACAGCATGCAAAATTACAGCAAGGACAGCAGAAACATAAGTAAAAGCCACGTGTTTTCCCTTTCGCTCACTTGCGTCAGATAATAGAATTTGAAGCCTTTCCTGGGCCCAGAGAATAAAACGTGAGATGCAGATTATTTCTGAATGAGAAAAATGAACTGGATTTTTGCAGTTAATGTTAGCCTGTTAATGTGATTTGTATTGATCTGTGACTAATGGAATAAATTAGGGCAGGAGCAGATGGCTCTCTGTGGGGGGAGTGGCTTGGCAAAATTGAATTGGGTCACTCAACGGTCTGCAGCGCCTCTGCTCTGAAACAGCTTTTCACCAGAGGGTGCAAGGCGAAGAAGCCTCCGCCGAGCCTGCACTTTTTTTTGTGGGGTGGGGGTGGGGTTTACAAATGTGCAACAGCAAAGTTGCATGTTATATGCCTGCCGAAAATACTATTTATATATTTGGGCAGCTAAAACCAGAAGGGTTGGATTAAAAACATTATTGCTCTAGAGTGCTAGAAACGCTTCCTTGGGGGAGGGCGATCCCTCAGTAGTAATTACTGTAGCTGAGCAGTAAAACTACAGCATGAGCAACTGTGCTGGCAGTGTTAGCTGGTAGTCCCAGCGCCCATCCATGGACCATTTAGCAGAGCCATGACGGGCAGCGTAGACCGCAGGTGACATCACACATTTACATGTAACAAGTGAGTATGTAATGCACACCACGGCAAATGTGCAATTGTGCAGGTAGCTGAGAAAATGCCACTGCATAAGGTATGAAGAAACCCTAAGGTTAAGCGAAATATTTTGTCATTCCCATGTCTTCGTGTTGAAAGAGTGGAGAAATCCTCACTTGCATCATTCATTGGTTCTTAGGACTTACTGGAGGCTTCAAATGCAGCATCTCAGGGTTGCGCTTTGCTGCTGCCGCTGCCGCTGCCGCCACCCAGTTGCCCCAGAAGGCTGCCGCCAGAACTGACTCCTTATTGTGTAGACACAGTGTTCCAGTTTGCGAATGTTTTTCGGAAGCCGAACATCCGACGCGGCTTCCGCTTGAGTGCAGGAAGCTCCTGCAGCCAATTGGAAGCCGTGTCTTGGTTTTCGAACAGTTTCGGGAGTCGAACGGACTCCCGGAACGGATTAAGTTCGAGAACTCGCTCTCCCAGGAGGCAGTCATGGCTATCAACTGGGATGGCTTTGAAAAAGGATTAGACAAATTCATGGAGGAGGAGAGGGCTATCAGTGGCTACTAGCTAGGATGGCTATGTTCTACCTCCACATTTGGAGGCAGCAATGCTTTTGACTACCAGTTGCTGGTAACCGCAGAATGAGAGAGGGTTCTCGTGCTCAGGTTCTGCTCCCTGGTTGGCTCTTATGAGAACAGGATGCTGGACTAGATGGGCCTAATCTAGTAGACTGTTCATATATTCTTATGCTCAGCATGGCTGTACACATTGGCCTTTCCAACCATTTTTTGAAATGGATTTTTTTTAAATGAGCCTTTTCCAGATCCCTTACAAATGGGAAGTATTGGTTTTCTCTCTTCCTCACTCCCTCTGTTCTATTTAGTCAGTGTGCCCATGCAGAGCCACAAAATCTTTTTATTTTCTTCCTTTCCTTGCAGCTTAGCTTGTTCTGTCCTGGAAGACCAGACGCTAATCCATTTCTTCCCCTGGATGCAGAGCCTCCCAGTGGCTGTTCAATATCTGAGGCTTTCAATGAGCTTCCAGCTTTCTATTAGGAAGGGAAACGAATAGCCTGCAAATTTGTTTCCATGGAGCATGGCAGGCTTGAGCTGCCGTGGATGCAGCTCTACATCTGCTCAGATCGGTTGATTTCCATTGCTGAAAACCTCACTTGAGGGCCTCTACTGTGCACACATCCTGCCAAGTTGTTCAAGGCAGCATATGTGGGGTTTGCGGTTTTTTATTTGCACAGCAACCCTGTTGGGCTAAATAGAATATTTGGACCCAGCTGCACTGCCGATCAACCCTAGGCGGTGGCCTTGGGGTGGTCCTTTTGCAGCAGGCATCTCTCCTGCTGTAAAGGGTTGAATCATAGAATATTAGAGTCGGAAGGGGCCCAAGGGTCATCTAGTCCAACCCCCTGCAAAGCTCCTCTTCCTTTGTGTATGTCCTCATCATGTTTTCATTTGCATGCCACTTTCCCATGGTAGGTGCATTCTCAAAGTGGCTCACAACATGCAGAATAAATGAATAAATGAAAACCACATTTCAATATAATGCAAACAGAACACAGTTTAAGCAAAGCAGTCGCACTAATGTGAATAGGGCAGACAAAGACCTCATGTTATTAAACACTGAAACAATGACTAACAATAAAATAGAGAACATCCAAATAGCCAAAAAAAACCCCACACACCCCACCTTCCCTCAGGTAGGGGATGGGGCAAAGCAGGTGGAATAGCTTGTCCCAGCAGTCTCTTCCCTGCGTGTGCTTCTGCAGCTGAGGAAGGCCGGCGATGGGTAGATCCGTAGGGGATTGGCTAATGATGACAAGGTACTTCTGTTTTTAACCTTCAGGGCTAAAGCAGAATTGCCCAATCTTTATCCAGAAGGCAGGAAGTGCTTGAGACGGATGAGAGTTTAGTGGAGAGTCAGTCAGCACGGAGAGAGCCTCGAGAAGGGCTTTGCAGAAAAGCACAGTACTCAAAAGTTGAGAGTGAATTGCCTCAGCAAACAGGAGATGTATTTGATCAGAGTGTCGTCGTGGTCCAGTGTGGGTTGTCCTGTCTTGGCATGTGGTTTTGTGCAAGAGGATTTAGTAGCCACTGAGTGAGTGAGCAGTTGCCACCTGGGGAAGAGGGGAAGCAAGCTGCAGACTTTTGCTAAGGAGTGCCAGCTGGCTGGAGCAACTGTGGAAATAAGGATATAAAGGGAGATTTTTTAAGAGTTTGAAAAGGCATAGAGGCCCCAGTGAAATTGCTGGGGACCCCGGGGGCGGGGGGGGGGAGTTTTCACAGGCGCTTCATATTCTGTTACAAGCACAATATGAAACCTCCTTATAAACGCAGTGGGACGAGCAAAGGGAAGCTTTTCTAAAATACCCACTAACAAGTCTTTGCCTTGAGATGCTCTTCTAATTGATCGCTGTGAGAGTTTTATATATCTAATTAACTTGTTTTACAGGCTGTGTGGAGGTGTTGAGTGGCAATTACTTAGGACTGTTTACCCTGCGCCAAGACATTCAATCCTGGGCCCATAAATTATGGCAATTAAGAAAATGTGCATAAACGCACTTAATTTGCTTAATCTATTCTCATTGCCAGAGTTGGGTTTCTGTATCCAAGTCTCCCAACAGAAGCCGGAACCTGATGCCTCGTAAGAATAATTACCGGTCCCTGTAGCTTACCCCAGGCTTCCAGGAATCGGATGTTTAGGAACACATGTTTTAGGAACTGCTGCAAGATCGTATCGCCATGTTCCACATGTTATTTCCGTGCCTAAATGATAATTGGAGCAATAGGCCAAAAATGTCACCACCCATGCTTGCCATTGAGCTTACGAGAGGAGCTTGTGGAGAAGAGTTAATTTTCAGAGAGCCACGTACCTGCGAGTGGCTGGCTTCTGAGAGCACGATCTGTGTCACAGCATCTCTCTAGAGTAGGGATGGGCAATCCTTTTCCTGTTTGGGGGCGGAGCCAGAGACGAAAGTGTTCTGGATCAGGTAACTTGGAATAAAGGCTTTGCTGCTTCTGTTTTCATTGTGTCTGCCTTAGATTAGATTTCCCACTCTTATGCAGATCTGCTCAGAAGTACGGGAAGCCCCTCTAGATTTGACGGTCGTCACTCTCAAATGGAGGGTTTTTAAAAATTTCAGTGGTCCAATCAATCTGCTCTCCTGGGACAGGATGACTCGTAATGCTGATCTGATTTGAAGGTTTGATTACCCATGGCCAGCAGGGATTGAGCTGCGATCGCCTTGTTCAATGTGGTGATGCTTTGTGAAAGGGCTCCGAAAAACAAAACGAGACTTCCATTAGTCCTCTGATGGGTTATCAATAACTGTTCCTGTTGCCACACAGTCAGCTTTGTATTAAGTGTTAATTATTCTGCCTTACAGATGGAACTGAAGAAGAGAAAATGGAGACAGAGACCAATGGACCACAGGCAGAAAAAGTTAAGGTCTGGCTGCTTCAAATGAAATTTTTTAAAATCATGCAGTGCTTCGAGCATTTCATCAGTATGAAGAATTATTATTATTATTATTATTATTATTATTATTATTATTATTATTATTATTACAGAAGCCTTTGAATGAAAATAAAGTCCCATCTTCACAAGCTCAGAAATAGCTTTTTAAGGAAACATCTTGTTTTCTACCTAAATTAAAATTCTGTATTAATTCATGTACTGCTTAGTGCAAGAATCGGCTTCTATTTTTATTTGTTTCATAAAGTTTATACATCAGTTCATTTTTTATATAAAAAACTGAGCAGTTTTCAGGTATAAAAACCAATTGTACAAGCATTAAAATATAAACATGTAATAAAACAATGTTTAAAACATGTTGCTAACTTAAAGCAGGAGACTTGAGTAGGAAGATCAGAGGAATACCTATGTAAACACAGGATTCTTTTGTTTACATCTGCCACAGAGCAGACAGGTGCCTATGCATATTGAGCTAAATCAGCCTTCGTCAACCTGGTGCCTGCCGTGCAGCTGTTTTGGACTACAACTCCCATCAGCCCCAGTCAGCCTGCACTCTAGTTGGGGCTGATGGAAATTATAGTACAAAATGTCTGGGAAGCACCAGGTTGGCGAAGGCTGAGTTAAACCATGCAAACGCAGTCAATGAAATCCGCCAGTTTGGACTTCCAGTATGGGATTTTTTTCATTGGATGTTGTTTCACCCACTATGCTTTTTTGTTGTTAGAAGTGAATATTTGGGGTCAGTTTTAGGTCCAGTACATCATCATTATTACTATTATTACTGTTACTAATTAAACTTGTATACCCCCCCTTCATCCAAAAATCTCACATTGGCCCACAGCATAAAAGCACAAGATTGAAATCACAAAATACATTTAAAATAAAACCAAGAACAAAAAAAACCAATAACCCCTCCCCTCCCACAAACACATTTAAAAGGATATAGGATGTTAATTAACCAACGGTCTTGCTGAAGAGGAACGTTTTCTCCTGGCACGAAAAGGTGTCTCATGAAAGGTGCCAGGCAAGCCTCCTTGGGGGGAGAGCATTGCACAAATGGGAAGCTACTGCAGAAAAGGCCCATTCTCATGTTGAGCTTCTCTCTTCCAAGGGACATCCTGTGCCCCCCCCTCAGAAAAACCCACAAGTAAAAAAACTGTTTAAAACAATTTAAAACTTTTTGAACAGTTGGGGTACTAAAACAGCAACAGTTGCCAACAGAAGCCCATTGCTCCTTTAGTGGCCCTACATTGTTTAGGTTGTTTTCTCATATGCAGTGGTTACAGAGAGAAACAGTTAAAAGAACAAGTACCAGTCTAAAATACAGGAGCCTTTAAGAGTTTGATAATTCAGTATGTATGGATGTGGTTGAAGTGGGATGCCATCATTGCATTTCAGTGCATTATATTTGGTACTGCTTTGGCCAGTGGATAACGCTGAGAGAAACTGAAGCCAAGAGTATTCACTGAAGACTCTTAAGCTGGCTTTTCTAGTTTGGAGCTTTGGAATCGGTCAAGAGTATATCTAAATAAGGAACCAATTGCCTTCTCCTACTTTTTTTTGTGTATGACATCCCTTGCTATTTCTATTTTTTTAAGTGAACACTTGTTGTTCCTAATGCACCAGTGTTCTTCAGGAAAGCTGTCATTTATTTTCGTGGGCTGCTGTGTCTGTACTTCTGCAGTTATTTGTTTCCTGCTCAGTAACTACAGTTGTCAAGATGAATATTCCAACCAACCACCCGCCCCCCACCCCGGAAACCTTAACATTTCGTTTCCCCGAGCTGTTTAATTACAGTACACCTCCCCCACTTTTCATACGCTGTAGATTGAAAACAAAGGGGACCATGAACTTGGAGATGGAAACAAGGCACAGGAAGGAGACGAGGAGAAAAATGCAGAAAAGGAGCAGGATGGCGACGTCTCCCAGGACTCTAAGCCAGGTAGGAAGCTGCAGCTTCCCTCTCCCAGCTGCGCACAGGCCTTAAAGTCTTTGCCTGTAGTTCGAGGCATGTCTCATAAATTAAGCTGTAACGAAGGCGGACTTCCCCATAGCATGAGTTGCCAACATGGCACCCACAAGGGCTTTCCCTTTGCTCCCTACCCACTGCCAATGAAATTAGGCTTGAAAAGGCTTTCTGTTATAGCCAGTAAAAAGTGGAGGCTTAACTCTCCCCTCCTGGGCTGTAACAAACGAATCCTGAAAACAGCCTATTTCTGAACTTAAGTTAGACTTGGAAAATAATTCCTTTTGCAGTTTGGAAGCTCTTTCCAATTCAGGGGTGATTTCTAGGGCAGAAGAGGGGGGGAATTGCAGCTGGATGGGAAAGGATTGCCCCTTCCGTCCTCAGCGTGCACACATACCCCTTTTGCAACCAGTAGAAAGCTGCTTCAAGTCTAATTATTGCAGAGGTGATACAGCTGGGGAGGTGACAGTTAGCGCCCCCGTCCCCCCGTGACCACTGCCTCCAAAATTACTAGCTTGGGAAGAAATCTCTTGGCTTTAATGGAAGCCTTTTTTCAAGACTAATCATTTTGTGTGTATATTTGACAGGGGGGTACCATTCTGGAGTTTTGAGCTGGGAAGGGAAGGTTATCTCTAGCTGCCTCAGCTGCCCTCCCCAGGAAAATACCCCAATTAGTTTAGAAGAAAAGCAAAAACATTTTCCCCCAGCCTAGTAGCTGCCAGGGGAGAGAAGTGAGTATAGTTGCAGTGCACAAGTGATTACGGCTGTGGCCTGTGCTCACATGGAGATCACCACATTTTCTCCAGTTTGCGCATGTGTCCATGGGCGAATAAACATCGGCAACCCCTACCCCACCATAACATGTCTGCTTTGGATAGAATGCAGTAGTCAATATTTAGGCTTTATCTCACAAGCCTGGCTCAGGCGCTAAATCTTGATTTGAAATCCTTTCATGCTTCAGCCAGGAATTCTTTTCATCTTGGTTGTACACTTTGGGTAACAAATGCTAAGCTGAAGCAGCCCTGCCTAATATGAATTGGGTGTCTTATTTCCTTTTGCTAAGCCCTAATAATCGGAAAGAATAGGTGGGCGGGCTGTGCTCTCGCACTCTCCTTTCATGCTTCCAAGTCAAGAGGCCACTTTTTAAGTATCTTGCTGTCTTCTCTGCATTTCAGTTGACAGAAACTCGATAATTTAAATCATGAAAACATGTCCTTTAGAACAATTGAGTCTGCTTTTTTGAAATTTAAATAGTTGGGTCGGGGGATAGGTTTTTAATAATTTCTCGTACCTTTAGTGTTAATTTGCACAGTGAGGGGAAAGGTGAGCTAGTGGAGCCCTTTGCCCAAAGCAGCATCATTAGCCTGGTAACAAGAGAAAGGTGACAGTCAAATGATTATTTTGCAAGTCATGGGTGGGCCAGTATATCCAGTGAGCTGGTTCTGGCTGCTGTTAGGAAGCTGTATCACTGCAGCAGTCCCTTGACTTTAAACTTGAAAGCCAATACAGTGGGCGCTCAGGTTGCGAACGCGATCCATGCGGGAGGCACGTTCGCAACCCCCAGCGCTGCGCATGCGCGGTTGCGATTCGGCACTTATGTGCAAAGCGCGATTTAGCATTTATGCGCATGCGCGAGCACTGAAACCCGGAAGTAACCCGTTCAGGTACTTCCGGGTTCACGCAGTGCACAACCCGAAAAGGCGCAACCCGAAGCATCTGTAACCCGAGGTATGACTTTATTTCTCTTTCTCAAATGGAAGGGGACATTCTGAATGGGTGCACTGAGCACTGCACGTCTTTCTTGGGGCGGGCCAAGCCAGAGTGAATCACAAGGTGTTTATTTTCTCGGCTGTTCTAAGGAGGGCACCCAAGATGACAGCTGATCCCAACAAGTGGTGTATTCCCGAGAGTGAAGCTGAAAGTACTTCATGGTCTTATTTTATGCTAGAAGTTTGAGCGCTGCACAAATAATCAGGAGCGAGATGGTGGCATCAGCTGTGCTAAAGGGATGTGCAAGACTAACTAGGGAGTGTTTTCGTTTAGATGAGAAGGAAGCAGACGAGAACAAGGAGAACCTTGATGTGTGCAAAGACAAGGAGGGCGACGCTGGGAAGAAGAGAGTGGAGCACGAAATCTCCGAAGGGAACGTGGCAACGGCTGCAGCTGCTGCCCTCGCCTCGGCTGCCACCAAAGCCAAGGTTTGTCGGGCACAGATTTCCACTGCATCTGGTTTCCGGTGCTGTTCAGGGAACGCTTTTAAAATGACCCCATTGTTTGCAAAGGCACCAAAAGAGCTTGTTTCTGCTTCTCATGCCTTTTTAAAATGCTCCTTCTGTGCTCCTCGGCTTCAGCTGTATGAATGTTATCATTAAATGAAATTTGTTTCCCTGTGAATGGGTTTAAGGCTGCCATTGTGGGCTTACTAAAAGGCACAGTGAGAGAGCCTATCCAGAAAGTTTGTCAGCTTCTTTTTCAGCTTTTGATGGGCTATTTCTTTTGGTGGTGAGAAGATTCAAGAACTCAGCCAGGCACTCCTTTCCTCATAAGCCCATTACTGATTCCTTGGGAGGTTAACACATTTGAAAACAGAACTTAGAAAGTGTGGCTGAAGGAAGCCCTTGTGTGGAACGTACAGAACCGGAGGAGGAATTTCCTCATTTTTCTGGCCTTCGGCACTTGGTGCAAAATAGATGTTTTTCTCCTGCTCTGTTCTCAGTTTTCCGGTTTCCAGGCTAGCGCACAGAGACCCTCTTTAGCAAGGCTCTCTCCATAATTCCCGCTGCCCTCTTCTTTGGTTCTGCTTCTTTAAAAAGAAGGGTTGTGCCTTATTTGCCTATCACTTCCATCTTGAACAGTGATCTCTCCACAGAATGGTAGTATGACGCGTCTCTTGTTAAAGAATGAAACTGAAACGAATGGAGAAATCAATGGCAAAATAGCATGTTCAAGAAATTTGGGGCCGTCATACGTCTTAGTGGAGGGGTCCTTCCCATTCAAGCATAGATCCTCCCAAAGCCTGACTTGTACCACCTCTGCGTGTTTGAGACTTGCAGCCTGAACAGAGGTTCTTGTATAGCATACGTTGCCGCAAGTGTCCATTACAAACTGATGGGTGTCATTAAGGCAAGCAACATAAATCCAAATAAGGATGGATATTCTGCAAACGGGGTGGGTGTGGCTCATCTGCCTTAGCTAAGCCAAGCCTCATTTTCCTTTAGGTGTAGGTAGAGAAAAGGTGTCTGGCTAATTTGGGAAGGGCCTGTAGCTCAGTGGTAGAAGATCTGATTTGCATGCAGAATGTCCAAGGTTCGTTCCTTGGTGTTTTTAAGTGAGTTGCTGCCAATCGTGGGGCAACCGTGTTCTGCTTTCTCTTTTGGAGGCAGGATGGCCTCTGCATGCCACTTGCTTGGAGTCCCAAGTGGAGAGGCTGTTGGTGTGCCTAGGTCCTCCTAGTCAGCTTCTTACAGGTACCGGCCATTATGAGAGCAGGATGCTAAACTAGATTGACCATTGGCCTGATCCAGTAGGCTCTTAGTAGATGAACCAATCACCCTCCTGGTTTGCATGGAAAATCTGGGAATTGTGACCTGTTATCCAGCCATGCTCTGTATCTTGGGTATGACTCAGCCCTGTGTATCAAAATGCACTCCTAGTAGTGCCAGATCAGCTTGACAGCCATCCCAGAGTTCCCAATAATCATAACTTCAGTGTTACAGCCCACCTCGAACAGTCTTTCAAGATGTGTTATAGAAACATTGGAGTAAATGAAGTTACTACATTAGTGGAAATGTTAACATACTACTTTGTTATAGGTTGTTGTAACAAGCTCCTACATAAAGTAGTACAGTTTCCATTTCAGTAGTCTACGGGTTAGTATTCCATGCGAGCAGCAGAGGAGGATATATGAGAGGCTACTTTGGCCCTCTGATAAATCTTGGGATTCAACAGATTCCCAAGCAAATACTGTAGATAGCATAAAAATAAGCTACCATTGAACCTTCAAACCTCACATACTGCCTCACGCAGTCTCAGCACCAGCTAGTTCACATTTTCAAAGGACTTTGATGTCGTATCTTTGATAAGACCCCTTAAATCTGAGAGGAAAATGAACTGTTACCAGGTTAGAAGTCAGAAAATGAAAAATTGGGGGGGGGGGCTTTGCTATTGTTTCTCCTGCATGTAGGTAAGGTGTGTTCATTTGTGTTTTTCCTTCCAGCATCTAGCTGCTGTTGAGGAAAGGAAGATCAAGTCCTTGGTCGCCCTCCTGGTAGAAACACAGATGAAGAAACTGGAGATCAAGCTCCGTCATTTTGAGGAGCTGGAAACAATCATGGACAGAGAGAAAGAGGCGGTAAGACTGGTTGGGGAAGGGGGCATGCTTATTTTTTTATATGGTGCCCCCTGAAAGCTCAGCGGCATTGGTACTTGGGGGCTGTGTCAGTTTAAGCTTTTCATCAGCATTTAAATGCTGCATCTCTCCTGTGCATTGATGACGCCTCCTTGCTTTTGGATAACACACATCCCTGCAGGTCTATTCTTCATATGGTTTTGAAAGTTTCATTGCATATGCGTTTATGGAGTGATTACTTATCTCAATTCTGCAACTCTTGGACACTGTGGACTTAGTTTTTCCCTGTCCTTTGCTCATGATGCAAGAAAAAATGGAGAACGGTTTGGGACACTGAGTATCTGAGGATAGTTCCTTCAAAATGGAATGTGCTGATTTGGTTCCTAGACAGCCTTCTCCTTGGTCAGGCTGCTGCTTAAACAGGTTCTGAACATCCAGAATTCAATTGCTTTGCCTCTTGTCACTTTCCCTTGGATCACTTGGGAACAGTAGCGCTCTCTCTCTCTCTCTCTCTCTCTCTCTCTCTCTCTCTCTCTCTCTGTGTGTGTGTGTGTGTGTGTGTGTGTGTGTGTGTGTTGGGATATATCATTAGCAGTTCCTTCCCCCACCCCTCACAGGACCCTCAAATGACAGCCTAATTAGATTCCCTTTAGGATCGGACCTTGTTGAGACTGCAAAAGGGTGTAACTCGGGGCAACTGCAAGGCTGATGCTAATGGATGGAATCCTTGGCCTGCATGGGCTCTTCTTACATCCAACAGCAGTATTGGACAGCATCTCTGCATTGCAATTAAAGTTAGAGAGGAAGCCTATAGCTAGTTAAATTGAAACATCATGCAATAAAGCACCATCCACCTAGCAGCCTAGCTCAGGCTTCAAAATCCAGGTCAGTTGCAGTGTTTTGATTTGCTTCAAGGAGAAGCCAGAGAATGGACTGCTCTTGCCCTCTGTATGGGCAGAGCAGACCCACAGAGCAGGGGTTTGGGCCAGATGACCCTTGGGTTACCTTCCAACTCTGCAATTCTGTGACATTCTCTTCAGCTCGGTTCCTATGACAGCATTTGCGAACCTGGTGCCCTTTAGATGTTGGACTATTGCTCCCCTCAACCCCAGATGACTGTGCTGGGTAACCTCTGTCCATTCTGTGTAGGGCTTGTTCTCTTTCTCATCACACAACCCCCCCCTACACTTGCATCTTGTTTTCTTCCTGATCAAGGGGTCTGGAGGCCAAGTGAATTGGGGCCTTGGATTTGATGCAAGAGAAGGAATAGGCAAGGAGGAGCTTGTGTCCTCTTAGGGTCACCCCCCTCCGTGTTGAGAGGACGTTGGCATTAATAGGTCAGCCAGATAATTCTGCTTGACTCCTGCGGGGGCCTGCCTGGATGATGACAGCTTGCACCCCTGGTTTGGCACTGAATGGGGAGGTTAAGAAGGAGAGCCCAGCATCCTGTTATCACAGTGACTAACCAGGTGCCTGTGGGACACCTGCAAGCGGGATTGGAGCATGGTAATCATTCTGGACCAAAAACCAGCAGCTGTCTCCCCCACCTGAGCTTCTCCCGCTTGTCACCTTGTCCTGGGATGGGAAAATTAGCAATGGGTGCGGCAGCTGTCTGTCAGAGAGCAGGGAGAATTATTTTTCACGATTGGAATGCTTAAAGGATATGTGTGTTGTCCAGATTCTGACACATAATAACTTCTAGGTTCTTCTGCCCTCATCCTTCAGCTTTTTACCTCCTTTAGGGCCACTGTGGTCTAAACCACAGAGCCTAGGGCTTGCTGATCAGAAGGTCGGCGGTTCGAATCCCCACAACGGGATGAGCTCCTGTTGCTCGGTCCCAGCTCCTGCCAACCTAGCAGTTCGAAAGTACGTCAAAGTGCAAGTAGATAAATAGGTACGTCAAAGTGCAAGTAGATAAATAGGTACTGCTCCAGCAGAAAGGTAAACGGCATTTCCGTGTGCTGCTCTGGTTTGCCAGAAGCGGCTTAGTCATGCTGGCCACATGACCCAGAAGCTGTACGCCGGCTCCCTCGGCCAGTAAAGCGAGATGAGCGCCGTAACCCCAGAGTCGTCCGTGACTGGACCTAATGGTCAGGGGTCCCTTTACTTTTACCTAGGACCACACTCAACTACCTAGTGGGTGTGGCTGTTGTGGCTTTTAACAGTTTAGAATAGCCAGCATGAGGGGGGCCCAAGCCAGGTTAGGATGGTGGACTGGGGAAGGGAGTCCCCCTGCTGCTGTGGTGCTGATCGGAATTTCCCACATTCCCCCTGCTGCTGTGGTGCTGATCGGAATTTGTCTATACTGACTGGCAGTGGCTCTCCCAGATTCCTGGAAGTACATCAACCTTACCTGGAGATGTGGGGGTTTGGTTCTGTTTCCTTCTGCATGCAAAAACAGGTGCTCTGCCACTGCATTTTCCTGCTGGCATTTATCACCTGACGTACCAGATTGCCAAGACAGGCTGCATCTTTCTGGCTCAGCCCCATGTCAGGAGGTGTGTTGTATCTTCCACTCCCCAACACCAAAAAATTAAAATCTGTATCTTCAGCTCTTCTGCTGAGCATCTCTGCCTTGCTCCTCCCCACCAGCTCACAGACCCCGCTGCTGATTGGCAGATAAGGCAAGAGCTGTTGCTAAGGGGGAGATTCTCCCTGGGTTTCCATATCTTTAAGGAAAATCCTCTGTTGCATCAGCCATTCTCACTCCATCTTCAAGCATTTGATATTCTGTCTCTGTCTCTTTCCAAGCAGACTTTCTCATTTGTAAATTTCCCTCCAAAGAGCTCCCAGCAATTTAAAAAAATGCAGCTTTTAGTCTTTTTTTTTTGCTGTGGGTCTGTTGCCCAAAACCTCTCATAGCACAATAAAGGCTGTTTCCTCCTCGTTTCGAAGTGGGGAGCAGAGGAGGGGAGTCAACAGGTTTGTGCATGATATGATCTAATTTGTAAACCAAAGCCATTTTAGGGCTGTCAGCCCAAATTGTATTCTGAGTCAAGAGCACTTGTTAATCCAGAAATTGTGACAGAGTGTATTACGATGTAGAGTTGACAGTGACATGTGGGGGGGTGGGGGGGGTTCTTTCCTGATTCCTAGAGCAGCATTTTCACTTGTGTGCCTGGTGCCAAGATAAAACATTTCCACTTGCAAGATCCCATTTTAAACAATGACGTTACAACTTGGGTAAAGCCACCCAGCGAATATGAACCAAGACCGAATTCCAGTGCACACTGTGCAGCAGAATCCCACTGGCTGTTATTCAAGAGGCTGCACCACAGGTTGAACCTGCCCTGCCTCCCTCCCACCATTTGGAGATGCACTGTGTGTGAGCAGAATTCAGGACCTCGTGCAGAATTTTACAACCTCAGACCCTGCTTTATTTCCTATTTCCATTAAGTTTCAGAAAACCCTGGGTGGTATCTGCCTTCCCACATAACTCTCTCTTTTTCTGGACCCCTGCCTCCTTCCTTTCATTGGTCATACCTTCCCAAAATAATAATGCTCAATACCGTATATACTGGCGTATTAGACGGCTTTTGAACCCAGGAATTTTTTTTCAAAAGTTGGGGGCCCGTCTTATACGCTGGGTCCAAGAATCTGCGGTCACCGCATACGGTGGGGGGAGCTCAAAAACGGCCGCATCCCCACTGTATGCAGTGACCATATGAACGCAAAGAAGCGCGCTCGGGAGGGGGCTGCTCCCCGCCAGGGAGAATGGCTCCCTCATGGCTTTGTCACCTGGATCAGCGCAGAGATACAGTTTTGTGTATTTCATTGGTGTCAAGCTGCTGCCTCTTCTCTTTTTGTCAGCGCAAAGCAAAGGGATCTCTCCGTCTCTCTCTCTCTCTCTCTCTCCGCTCTCTCTTTCACTGCTGCTCAGCGTCTTTCGCTGGCTGTGTGAGCCTCCGATGTCTCTGCCCCTCTATCGCTATCCTCTCTATGGTTTCTTTCCCCCCTTTTGCTTGATTTCTCTGCCTCCCTCTCCCTCTCCCTCTCCCTGGCTTCTATTCCCCTTTTGCTCACTGAGCCAGCCTCGTTGTCTCTCTCTCCGCTCTCTCTTTCACTGCTGCTCAGCGTCTTTCGCTGGCTGTGTGAGCCTCCGATGTCTCTGCCCCTCTATCGCTATCCTCTCTATGGTTTCTTTCCCCCCTTTTGCTCAATTTCTCTGCTTCTCTATCTCTCCTCTCTCTGGCTTCTTTCCCCCTCTCAATAACTAAGCAAGCAAACAAACAAACAAACCACCATTTCCCCGGCTGCAGACTTGAGTGCTGGAGAAGACAGCCTCCCCTCCCCTCCCCGCCAAAAAAGGGCTGGAGTACATCCCAAATTCTATATTTTAACTTGAAAAGTAAGGGGTCGTCTTATACGCCCAGTCGCCTTATACGCCAGCATATACGGTATTTTTTTGGGGGAAAAACAGCAGTTGTATAATCCAAACAGATGCAGGCATTTGTGCTTTCCGTTTGGCATTTGCTTGCGAATATCTAGTTGCCACATCAGGGTATCCTTGGCTTGGCATATGTAGCATTTGTGGCTTCTGCTGCAGCAGAGGATGCCCTGCCTTTAGTTAGGCAGCCTGATTCTTGTCATATGAAGCCTGCTTCAAGGCAACCTTTCCCAATTACAGATCCTGAAAGCCTTGCTCACTGCCAGCCCTCCCTGGCCCAATTGGATTGCTCCCTTTGATTACGGTCACTACTGTGAGCAGAATCTCTGCTCCTGCCCAGCTTTTGCCATCATCCACGGTGTGCCATGCATAGCTTGATCTCGGTGTGATTTTTCTCTCGTCGTTTTCAAATCTACATGACCTCGAAAACTGGAAACCAAAGGCTAGTGTGCTGAGATGTCTCCAGTATGAATTTGCAGTTGAAATTTCAATATGAGGAGGGTCCTGTCTTGGTGCTATCTTCCCAAGAAGGTCAACAAGTCAGTTCTTGACTAAACACCTGGTGGCAGGCAACCTCCAGACTGCGGGCCTATGTGGACCCCCCCCAGGCCTCCCCTTTTGACCCATGGGGCTGTCAATGGCCAAGCAAGCCCTACCTATAGGTGGCCCCAGCTGCCTATCAAACCTGACTTGTGGAGATGTGGGCAAGTTTCCTGCCTCTGACTGAGAGGCGTTCAGGGCTTTGGGGCTGAAAGGCTGCTCTGCCTCTGCTATGTCTTTATTTTATGTGCTGTTTTCTGTGTCACCTCTCAGGTTGTGCTAATGAAACAACCCCTGTGTTGCAGACTTGAGTCAAAATACCACAAAAAGAGGCAATACATCGACCGATTCCAACGGGCGAAATATATATCTATTTTTATCTTTATACACTATAACGACATGCGAGACAGTGATCCAAGGTAATCATACTGTTTCGGATTGGTTTTCTTCAGTTTTTTAACTTAGTGTTTGTATACAATCTGCGGAACAGGGGTCATACACGCATGTCGTTATAGTGTATAAAGATAAAAATAGATATATATTTCGCCTGTTGGAATCGGTCGACGTGTTGCCTCTTTTTGTGGTACCTCTCAGGTTGTAGCAAACCAACTTCTTCTTAGCCTTCTTCCGCCGGCTAGCCACCAGTCACTTCATCTGTGCTTTTCCTTTCCAAGCCTCTCCTATTGTCTCTTCCATTCAACTCCTGCGGCATAAAATTTATTTTCGTATCTCCTGCATTTTTATCCCACCTTTCCTTCCAAGGAGCTCCAGGTGACAGACATGGTTCCCCGCCCCCTCATTTAATCCCCATAACAACCCCTAAAGTGAGGGGCAGTGACTGGCCCGAGCTTCATGGCCGAGTGGGGATTTGAAACCCTGACACACTACTCCCAACACTGAGAGCCGGTGTGGTGTAGTGGTTAAGAGTGGTAGACTCATAATCTGGTGAACCGGGTTCGTATCTCTGCTCCTCCACATGCAGCTGCTGGGTGACCTTGGGCTAGTCACACTTCTCTGAAGTCTCTCAGCCCCACTCACCTCACAGAGTGTTGGTTGTGGGGGAGGAAGGGAAAGGAGAATGTTAGCTGCTTTGAGACTCCTTCGGGTAGTGATAAAGCGGGATATCAAATCCAAACTCTTCTTCTTACCAGCTATGAAACACTGGCTTGCTAAAATTCTCTCTTTTGAAATTCTGTTCAAGAGCTTGACTCATATGTTTCATACAGCACCTTGAATATGCTGCCCACTAAACACATGCATGCATCTGTGACAATTGCAGTTTCTTCCTCCCCCTCCCCCTCCCCCTGCCCGCCACAGTGTTTGCACATGGCAAAACTGCTTGGAGAACGTAGCTTTCATCTGTACTCGTAGAGGTATTGTACCCTTTTGGTGTCCTCCCCCCCCCTTATGAACCCACATGGCTGCCTTTGCTTTTTGTATGACCCTTAAAGAGCTGCTGCTTGTGGCTAGCTAGCTATTTGCCCCACTAGGGTAGAATGAGGTGGCCAATTTTGGCAGTGCTGTAGCGCCAAAGAGCTGCGGTTGGAAGGAGAGGCGTGTATGTGTTTCCATCGCAGAGAGCTGCCACAACAATGCTGCTTTATTAAGCCTTCCTCTCTGAGCACTTTCAGCTGTGAAATTGCCCCCCAGCTATTGAATCGTTTTTTTCTACCCACACACCATTATTATCACTGGTGAATTGTTGGAAATGTGTCTTGTTTATCCAAGGATAAAGGAAGCCATATTAGCAAAAAATAAAATGCATCATAGTTGTTGCTTGCTGCAGAGGCCCCCCACCCACCCCAAGTACGTACTGGAAGGCAGCTGTGAGCACTCTCCCAGAAGGATGGTGCCCTGCATGGTTGAGATCGGTTTTAAGCACATGGTGCAGTGAGAACATGGGAGTGCAGGGGAAATGCATCAGGCAAGTTTGGCAGTGCTGTTTACAGCGTAAAATGAGATGGATCGCTAAGTTGCTTAGTGTGGTGATGACTAAACCAAGGTTGCAGGTTCAATCCCCATAAGGGATAGCTGCATATTCCTGCATTTCGGGGTATTGGACTAGATTATCCTCAGGATCCCTTCGAACTCTAAAATTCTATCTGATAAAGCTTTTGCGACACACAAAAAAGAAAAAAAAAAGAAAATTGAAGTTCTAATGGCACAATTTACAGAATATACCCCCTCAGGGAGAGGTGATGGCTTTAAAAGGGCATTCAATTGGGGGGGGGGGTGGCGCTCAAGATCTAGTTGAGCCTCAGTGGTGTCATTTTCCATGATGGTTTAGTTCAGGAGGTGGTGGCCTGGAAAGGTTTGTGTGCCACTGCTTTAACCAAATATCAAGGAATGCTGTACTGTACAGACTTGTATGTGGAAGGAAAAGCACAAGGGGTTTTTCATAGCTTGGCTTTCAGTCAATACACAGCTGTGAATCTCTCCCTTTCCCCCATCAGCTGGAGCAGCAGAGGCAACAGCTGCTGACGGAGCGCCAGAACTTCCACATGGAGCAGCTCAAGTACGCGGAGCTCCGTGCCCGCCAGCAAATGGAGCAGCAGCACAGCCAGAATGTCCAGCAGTCCCACCAGCATTCCAGCGGCCCTGGCATGAACCCTCTCGGGACACCCAGCCACCCGGGCTTGTTGTCTCACCAGCAGCCTCCTCCGTATCCCATGATGCACCACCAGGTGCCCCCTCCTCATCCACCGCAGCCAGGTAAGGGCTGGGAAACACACACACACACCCCTTGTGCTTTTGGTGGAGGCTTGGGAATGGGTCTGAGACCGGACTGTGAAGATGTCCTAGGTTCAGCTGGTAAGTATGCTTATTACGACTGCAGCGTTTCATGTTCTGCAGACTCCTTCCCCCGCCCCCAGAAATTCATAGCTTTATGGCAAAAAGGGGGCACAAAGAAATAGCTGAGAGGAAGCAATGTGCCTGCGCACTTGAGACACATCCATGCGTAGAAGTGTAGGGGTTTGCTTTTAGTTTGAAAGCTAGGTATTCTCAAGAAACCAAGTAATGGGCCCAGAATACATTGTTTGCTCTGCAAGGGGCACACATCACTCAGAGCCCTAGGTTTTGGAGCGTTGGGAAATATCAGGCCACTTTATGATATACAGGTCCTGCAATTCTGAATCTTAAGTACCTCTTGTGCCATTTCCCCACACTTTGTTATCGGAAAAGGGTTATTCCAATCTGGATAGCTGTGAGAGAGAGCACCTTTCCTCATAGCTGGCTTTGCACTACCGTTCTGTGTGATTTCATCATGGCCGCCTTTCATCTCCTCAGTTTATATCTTCCATTTCCAGGCCTTTTGTAAGAGCCCCACTTGATCACGCTTCTCCACACCTGTCAATCCATCAGCACTCTGGAGGCCGAAGAATGAAAGAGGGCAAGCCTCCCATCAGATTACAGTGCCCTTTTGGGGGGGGCAGTGCCATTCTAAACAGGGGCTGCTTGTTCTGTCTGCTTAGCTGCCCCACACTAGACATGGCGCGATACACATGTGCTAGCACCAGTGCCCCACGACGCCCTGTTCAAAGTACTCAAGGGAGGCTTCTTAAAATCCAAGCCCTATCTTAAAATACTGAACCCAAGGGATCACCTCAAGAGATGTCTGTTGAACCTTTTCCCATAACCTCTCAGGAGAGGATTAAACAGCACACAACCTCCTGAAAGTAACTTAAAACGAGCAACTCTAATGTGCCAATTGTTTGTGCTCCAACAACTGCTCTGAGAAGCCAAAAGCATCTAAAGGAGTGTAGTTCATGCTGCCTTCGGTTTCTGGAGCGCAGTCTCTCTCTCTCTCTCTCTCCTCAGCACTACTGTTGCCTTGATAAAATACTTAGTGGATCAGTGTTATTGATAGTTAGCATGTTCATCTAAATCAGGGTTTCCCAAACTTTGGTCTCCAGGACTACAAGTTCTGTCATCCCTAGTTAGCAAGACCCATGGTCAGGGATGATGGGAATTGTAGTTCAAAAACAGCTGGAGATCTAAGTTCGGGAAACCCTGATCTAAATTATTGTTTGCTGGTGGGGGAGGGGGGTTGGACTAGACCCTTGGGGTCCCTTCCATCTCTACAATTATGTGTAATGGATGCCTGGGCTTCTTTGCCCTGAAAGGAGGCATGCTCTTTTGGGAAGAAGTTGCAAACCTCAAGATCCTAAAGCAGTTTGTTCTCCGGGAAGTAATACGAACAGATCCATAAGTAGGGAAGGCAGGAGTAGATTTTTACAGTAGTTTGAAATATGGGATCAGGAGAAGGGTGGTCACTTGGGTGCTGTGCAGTGAAGTAGTTAAAATAGGAAGAGGAAGCAGCAAAGAACACCATGGCAAGGCTGTTCCGATGGGGCAACAACAGATGGGGAGGTGCAAGCAGAAGAGGTAACTTGTGTGGTACACAATTCTTTCTGGGTAAACTGTTATATGTTGTTAGAAATCCAGACCTGTCTGTTCTCATCAGTGGTGCTGTGCTTGTAGGCCTGCCAGAAAACATGAGCAATTGAGCTGGATGGATTTATTTTGCTCAACCTCTTTTGCTCCAGTACCCCAGAAGTCTGTGCCTCTTATCAAATGCGAGTCCTCTAGCAAAACTAATTAAAACCTGAAATGAAGGCATGGTTGGGAAAATGACCTGTTAACAACCTCCTTCCCCTGAATGACTGGCACAGACATTGTGGTAGTCTGTGGTTGTCCAAATGAGTGGCAGGGATGAGCATCTTCCTCACAGCAATGTCAGAGGAATGAGCAACAAAGGTTGCCCCATTGTGTGGGGGCTTCAGCGCTCTTTGCTGTATAAGAGGGATGCAGGTAACTTCCCTCCATTGGGCAAGCCTGCAATGTAGGTTTGTGAGAGGAGACAAAATCCCTACTTCATTTCTTCACCCAGTCAGCTGTGACCTCTAGTTTAACCTGGAGCCCCCTAGTTTAGAGTACAACTCGCGTCATCCTTGACCCTTCCCCATGCAGGCTGGAGCTGATGGGAATTGTAGTCCAAAATAACCGAAGGACAAAAAATTGGGGCAGGTGATTTTATTCTCCCCCCCTCCCCCCGGGTACAAAATGCTTGCACAATGGATGAGAGTTCAGAGAAAGCACAAGTGTTCTCCTCAACTGCACAAACCATCACAATCTTCCCCATGAAGAGAAGAAAATCATGTTGCAAGGACCTTATTAGACCTGGGATGGATAACCTATTTTATTATACTATAGTATGTTTTTTTATCATATTCTGCTTTTATTATTTTATGTTATGCTCAAGGGCCACATTCGCTCTTGGCCACTCCTCTGTGGACTGTCTATCAGTAGAGGGTTTGGTCAGAAAACCACCCCCACACGGTCACATTCAGGCTCTTTCTGGTTGCACACACTCTGCCCATCCCAGCACTGTGTCTCATTTATTTATTATTATGTTTACTGCCACTGCCAAAATCAGCAAGCCCTTGGGAGATCAGAAGTGTGTGTGTCAGATCAGACCTCTGAACAGGCAGTTAAGTCACCCTGTGTTTGACATTATTTGAAGCTGTCAAAGGCAGGCAGCACCACAGACCTTTGCTTTCTGTAAACTTGTCTGGGCTTCCCCCCTCCTTTTAATTATCTGGTTCCACCTCTTTCCCCCCCCCCCCAGCCCAGTTGTACAACTCCTGCATGTGACTGCATATATGTTACCAGCCAGCACAGATTTCTGCCCTAGCCTCAAACATTTTACACCATGATATCTGAGTAGAATCTTACCACCTCTGCTGCCCATGCTCTAGAGCAGGCATAGGCAACCTTGGCTCTCCAGATGTTTTGGAACTACAACTCCCATGATCCCTAGCTATCAGGGCCAGTGGTCAGGGATCATGGGAGTTGTAGTTCCAAAACATCTGGAGAGCCAAGGTTGCCTATGCCTGCTGTAGAGCATGGGTAGGCAAACTAAGGCCCAGGGGCCAGATGCGGCCCAATCTCCTGAATCCAGCCCGCGGACGGTCCGGGGATCAGCGTGTTTTTACATGAGTAGAATGTGTCCTTTTATTTAAAATGCACCTCTGGGTTATTTGTGGAGCATAGGAATTCTTTTTTCTTCTTTCCCCCCCAAAATATAGTCTGGCCCCCCCACAAGGTCTGAGGGACAGTGGACTGGCCCTCTGCTGAAAAAGTTTTCTGCCCCTGTTCTAGAGGCACTGTGACTAGCCAGTGTTGGAAACCAAATGCCCAAGGCTAGGCAGGTGCCCTGCTCCAGCAGGGATGCTGTGGGACTCATACTTTTGTTTATTTTTAGGCCCTGCTGCCCACGCTTCACCCAAGGATCCCAGGGTGGGTTACATAAATATACAGGGGGGAAACACAGAATCTAAAACCAGCCACTATTATCTCCACATACTCAATGCAAGACGGCTGCAGCATCTCAACCCACCCTTCCAAAACCCCGACCAGCAGCAAAAGCCACACAATGTTGCTGCAGGACACATAGCAGAGAGGGGGAGCATCAAGTGCTAAGGGGCTGCTATTGAAAAACACCAAGTGTCTCTTGGGGGACTGCTACTCAGTGTCCAAATGCGCTTGTAACACATGGTTTATTGTGACACAGCAAGTTTTGAATCCGTCTGCTAAACCGTGGTTCTCTGCATGACACATGGTAGGCCTCCAGTACAACCATGGATTAAGGAGACCACCCTGAGCACCCATGAATTGTACTGGAGTCCTCTCACACTCCTCCTGGAAGAAGCACTACGGGAAGCCACAGGAGGGGAGAGCGGATCTTTTGCTCGGGTCCTGCTTGCAGGTTTCCCAGAGGCATCTGGTTGGCCACTGTGAGAACAGGATGCTAGACTAGGTGGGCCATTGACCTGGGCCAGCAGGTGGTTCTTATGTCAGTACAGGCAATGACCATTTTATGTGCATGACTGCATGCGCGTGCATTGCCGTGAACCCGGAAGTGACTAGGAAAAGGGCGAAAACTGTGCAAAAACGACACCTAGCAATCCCATGAGCCTTTGCAGGTGCAATGCCAGGAGCCCTTGCACTGGCAATCAAGGCCTGTGGAGAGTTTGAGTGAGGAGGTTTGGAGGGTCTTTGCAGGCCTTTTCAATGGTGTTCCCAATACACACAATTTCACTTAAAACAAATGGTGCCTCAGAACGCAACCCTCGCGTAAAATGGTTGTTGCCTGTGTCCGGTGTGCTCTGTTCCTTCCGCACTCTTGAGCAGCTGGTCCTCAGACTCCCACCTTGCGCTCCTGCTGTGTCTCCGCCTGCAGTTCCCTTGACCTCCAGCTCACCAGGTGTGTGCTCCGTGCCCCACTTAGTCTGTGCAGGGTGAGCTTGTGTGTCACCTGTTCATCTGCAAAGGGAAAGCTACAGCTTGCTCTTGCTTGCCTGCCTGCCTGCCTGCCTGTTGGATTTCTGCAAGAGTGATCCTGGCAGCATGGAGGGATAGACAGGCTTGGGAAGCCTCTGCAACCATCCCCAAACAGATTTCTCTGTGAAAGGAAGAGAATGAGGAGGCCCGAAGGCAGCAAGCACACACAGAGGCCACCAACCCGCTTGACCTCCTTCCTTGGCTCTGTGACAGTGGCCTGGGAAAGGTTGAGCGCCTCTTACCCCCACCCCTGGCAACCATTCCCTGGCAGGCTTGGCTTTGCCTCCTGGTGACATGCAAAAAAGCAGAACCGCTAATCCGGCAGAGCATGAAGGGAAGCGTGGGGCTCGATTGTTGCTGGAGTGACAGGCAGGTCTAGAGAAAAGATCAGGGGACTGAAGGGGCCCATAAAATGCTTACTAGCCAAGAAGAAAGGGGGGGGTGGATGGCTATGGTTTACAGTCCAGAGCATTTTGTTTAAATTGTTTCTACGTCGTCTTTCATCTCACCGGATGAAGAACAGGCAATTGGGGGGGGGGGTGTCCTTCTTATGAATCAGAAATTGAGAGGTAGCAAAAGCCGTAAGGCCAGGTGGAGGCAACACACCTGCTTGCAGAACCTTAACCTAGCCCTGAAAAGCAGCACCCACAAATTAAGACCTCCAGGGCTGGCTGAGCTGCTTCTCCCGTGTGCCCTTGTGACTTTTCTTACGGTTCATGTAATCCCTTTCAAATCCAGGCCTCGTTATTCTGTTGGGTAGCTGCTGGTTTAAAGCTTGTTCCCTGGAGAGAGAGACTAGGCTACGTGCCACTGGACTTAAATTGAACCATCCTTTGCAAAGAGTCTTGGGATGCTCCACTCTGAATATTCAGTGCCACAACTCTGGGTGGTTTCCATGAGCTCGGCCCTAGCAGTCGCTACATAGCCCCGCTGGATTTGAAACTTGGCTAGGCGAAAAGACTGCCTTTGCTGGAACCCGGCAGTAAAGGGAGCCAGGCAGGGGTTGTTGCCTCCTGTGGATGCCAGGGAATGATTTAACTACATGGAACTGTGCAGACCTTTTATGCCTGCAGAAAACAGTTGAGTGAGTTTCATTGCTTGGTGCCTCCTGACAGAGATATTTTATTTAGGAGCCATAAATATTTGAAGGTAGCCAGTTCAGTCCTGGCATGCCACTTAGTTTGCTTTATGTCTGGGCAGTGTTGGCCTTGGAAAAACTACGTTGCCCACTGCTTGATGTGTTCGAAAGAAGCTCCCTGGCCACTTGCTTGGTGTCCAAATTGGTCTTAACCCAGAAAATAACCCTCTGTGCATTAGGCTGGTGTTTTTTTTGGGGGGGGGGGGCTGCCGTCTCCCCGACCGGCGTAGAGTGAATTATCACGCTGGAGAGAAGTGATGAAAATGTTCACGGCAGGCGGAGTGGGGAGCTGGAGAATTGATGCTAAATTAGCTACCATGCTTAATTATTCAGTGCCTGGGCTTTGCAATTCTTTGGGTCTCCTGGGGAAGACATGCGGCAGGAAGGGCAGATTCCAGCGCTTGCCTAGTGGTATTAAGACTCGCAGTCCAGCTTTATGGAACCCATTCATAATTTTTCGGGTGTGCATAAGCACGCTTAATGGCACTGCGCTGCCCCACAGAAGGGACTCTGGTTTGGTTTCCATGCTCTCCCTGCTAGACACATGCCTACACTGTAGAGAGCTGCTCTTGCATCCAGCTGGTTTAATAACATATGTATTTATTACATTTATATCCCACCTTCTAAGGAGCTCAAGGCGATGTGCATACTTCTTCTCCCGCATTTTATCCTCACAAGAGCCCTGTGATGTGTGTTAGGCCGAGAGACGGCGACTGGCCCAAAGTCGCACCCAGTGAGCTTCTTGGCTGAGTGGGCAGAGATTCAAACCCTGGCGCTCTAACCATTAAACCACACTGGCGCTCTATTTTTCTTAAGTGGCAGTCAGGCAACACGGCCGCTACTTCCTTCTCAACCTTAGAATATCATCCATTTGGGGGGTGGGACGGGGTTGTTGGCAGCTGTTTTGCTTTCTTGAGAAGCAGCTGGGTGGGTGGGTGGGTGTCCCAGAGTGAAAGCTGTGAGCCAGTTCCCCCATTGCTCCCACTTGCCTCAGCCATCAACCTGCAAATGCATCTGTATAAGTGACGATCCCTTAGCCTTCCTCCCCACCCAAAAGAAAACGTAATGTGGGGTTGGGGGCTTAACCATAGAAGGGGGAGTTGTCAAGGCCAGCAAAAGAACATGATGTGGCATATTTTGATCTCCCAGGAAAAGCCCTTAGAGCTCTGGCTTAATATAAATCCATCCTAACAAGCTTTTTTTTTTAATTAAAAAAAAATAAGCTGAAAAGGCGGTACAGAAATGTTTGGAATAAATGAATTTCATCCCATGTCTTTCCTTAGCCAGGACTACTTAGAGAGCCTGATGGGGAGACCCTCCACTTAACAGAATGTGATCGGTGGCCGTTAACAGAGGAGGAGCAGTCGATAAATGTGTCAGGACAGCCCCCGGGGGCCTGTCCAGGCTCAAGCTTCCCTGCACAGCCCAAAGCACACGCCTGTGTCATGCAACATATGTGAGCCTGATGCCACACTTTGACGGCCGGAGGAGGAGGAGGAGACCGAAACGTGGAAGGGTTTTTCAGTAGACTGCGTCTCACAGTAATGAATCTACCTTCCCTCCTGAAACATCTGCCTCCCCCCCTCCCCCTTTAAGCTTTTCCCATTCCTTATGTAGGTCACACTTCACTCCCCCCCCCCGCCATTGCCTCTGAGTTTCAAGCCGTATTTTCCCTCTTCCTCCCAAAGAGCTGCATTTTGTGTGGTGTGCATTCTCCCCCCCCCACACACACACTTTTCCTGCTGACCAGAATGCCCAAAATGCTTAATCCACTTTTGAATCAGGCTCCCCCACCCTACCCCCCTGGATGGTCTGGGCTACATTATTTGTCAGGCTGAAAGCTGCCGCAATCAGACAGTCGCCCGCGAGCATCTCTTCCCTTAACAGATCACCGCATCTCTGCTGCAAGAATAATGTTAGTGGGAAGGTGGGAAGCCATTTTCTTGGGAAATACAATGCAGGCTTAGAAACGGGCAGGCAGAAAGCGGGTGCAGTTGCCAGTGGAAGCGCAGAGGGCTTTCCCCTCCTCAGCTGATCTTGGGGCAGGGCAGGGCACCCCCAAGTGTTATACTAACATGCCTCCCTCCTAAATTTTTCCTGGGAGAGGAGAGGGCAGAACAATACCTTTTAAATGGCTCATTCAGACCCTTCACAGAACTAGTGATCCTTACAACATTCTTGTAAGGTAGGGCCATGATTATTATCCCCATTCTTCGGGGTGAGGCCAAGAAGCTTAATTCCCACCCTCACCGCTGAAGCATTCACTTTGAAAATGCCTCACAAGACTGAATGCTAATACATTCACCAGGAAAGCGGAGCCCAAACTGTTGCAAGTCCAAAGCCTATATCTAAATATTACCCAAGAACTAACTTGATGATGGTGATGATTTTGTATTTGAAGGTAGCTATTTTGAAGGGACCCAGGTGGCGCTGTGGTTAAACCACTGAGCCTAGGGCTTGCTGATCAGAAGGTCGGCGGTTCGAATCCCTGTGACGGGGTGAGCTCCCGTTGCTTGGTCCCAGCTCCTGCCAACCTAGCAGTTCGAAAGCACGTCAAAATGCAAGTAGATAAATAGGAACCGCTACGGCGTTTCCATGTGCTGCTCTGGTTTGCCAGAAGCGGCTTTGTCATGCTGGCCACATGACCTGGAAGCTATACGCCGGCTCCCTTGGCCAATAATGCGAGATGAGCGCGCAACCCCAGAGTCGGTCACGACTGGACCTAATGGTCAGGGGTCCCTTTACCTTTACCTATTTCAGAATAAGGTTAATAGTACTCAATGGTCTAGCATCTGCCAGGTTAATAAAAAACCTTGGCTTACTATGCTACATTACCTGGAGCAAATATATAAGCTTGGCAGAAGAAGACCTCAGTCCATTTGGATGACCAGGTCTTTGGGAAGAGGAGTTCAGTAATTCAGACCTGAAAAAGTTCTAGCTTCTGGGAAGAAAAGGACAAATGAGGATGAACTAGACTTGTGCACTGAAACATTTGGGTTTTGCCTGGAATAGCTATTGGAGGCTGAAGGCCATAAACTTAGCCAGGTGTGGGGCTTACATATCCAGATGTGCCTCACGGGATACAGCCAGGATCCAAGTCAAGGTGCCAACCCAGAATCTTGAGTTCCGGCAGCTCATTTCAAACGGTCAGACCCTGCACTAGATGAATAAATATGAGGAACGCCAAAGGCCACTCAGAGAAGGATCTGAAATATTTTCCTTGAAGCTTGAATTTGCTTTATCCTGGATTGTTTTAGTTGATGTTTGGGTGTATTGTAAACAGCTTTGAGATTTTTAAAAATATATAAAGCTGTATAGAAATGAAATGAATAACAATAATACATTCCACCGGTTGGGGTGGAACGGTAGCCAGACATTCTGTTGTGGTGACCATAACCTAGGCTTGAGGTGCCATTCGGCAACTAGCTTATTTTTCCGAGTTTCTAATGCGGGTTGGGTTACCTGTGCAGCCCTCTTCCCCAAAAGCCCAGCTTAGTGTGAGCTGGGTTAAGTAGATTCTTCCCACCTGTTGTCGTCCTCCCCCCACCCCACCCCACCCTTTTTTAATTTACTTACATTAGTGCCTTGATTCTGCTGGAGAAACCTCAGGCTTAACAGGCCTGTGCAAATCTAACCAGGGCAGATAGGAAAAAATATTTGTTGCTGAAGAACCTCTGTTGCCAGCGCTCCCTGTTTATTGAATGTGGTTGGGTTTCAAGGAATAGACTTGGCCCTTCTGGTGGCTGTGGCTATTTATGTACTGTAGGGAAGAGAGGGAAGATGAAAGTGGCGAGTGAAGGGAAACGCGAGCCTTTCGAGAGCGAAATGCCTCTTTCAGCCTGAAGATCAGAATCTGAGCAATTGGAGACAGGGCTCCATGAAGACCACAGGATTATTGACCTTCCTTCCATTATTTCCTCATGGTAATTCCCAGATGTGCAGAGCGACCGACGAACTTGCTATCTTCAGCTCTTAAAAAGCCCTCTGGTCCAAGCAGTCCACTGTCATGTAGCCACCCTGCCCTGCTGCATCCTAAGCCTCCCACAGAAGGCAATTTCCAGGCTCGTCTTGAATACCGTGTTTCCCCTTTTTTAAGACACCGTCTTACAACTTTTTTTTTCTCAAAAAAACACAGGGTGTCTTATTTTCGGTGGGGTGTCTTTCTTTTTTAATTACCTGATGATGATAAGATATAGTTTGCATTTCTGTACATTACATTTCTGTACATTAATTAATGATGATGATAAGCTATAGTTTGCATTTCTGTACATTACAAAAAGGGAAGAAAAAAAGAAGAAAAACTGGCTTAGGTGGTCCGCCTGGCCCAGCAGGGCGCTCCAAGCGCTTGGCGCTGCGCCGGTTCTGGGCGGCGGGGAGGCAGGTCTCCTCGGCTGGGTCAGGCGGAGACCGCTGGCTCGGGCACTCCGCCCGGCCGACAGAGCGCTCCAAGCGCTTGGTCTTGCGGAGCGCTCTACGCGCTCCACGCTGCAGCCGCCATATCTGGGCGACAGGGAGTCAGGTCTCCACGGCCGGGCCAGGCGGAGGCCGCTGGCTCAGGCGCTCCGCCCGGCGCGACAGAGCGCTCCAAGCGCTCGGTCCTGCGGAGCGCCCGACGCTGCAGCCGCCGGATCTGGGCGGTGGGGAGGGAGGTCTCCTCGGCCGGCCAGGCGGAGGCCACTGGCTCAGGCGCTCCGCCCGGCCCGACAGAGCGCTCCAAGCGCTCGGTCTTGCAGAGCGCTCAATGCGCTCCACGCTGCAGCCGCCGGATCTGGGCGGTGGGGAGGCAGGTCTCCTTGGCCGGGCCAGGCAGAGGCCGCTGGCTCAGGCGCTCCGCCCAGCCCGACAGAGCGCTCCAAGCGCTCGGTCTTGCAGAGCGCTCAATGCGCTCCACGCTGCAGCCACCGGATCTGGGCGGTGGGGAGGCAGGTCTCCTTGGCCGGGCCAGGCGGAGGCCGCTGGCTCAGGCGCTCCGCCCGGCCCGACAGAGCGCTCCAAGCGCTCAGTCTTGCAGAGCGCTCGATGTGCTCCACGCTGCAGCCGCCGGATCTGGACGGTGGGGAGGCAGGTCTCCTCGGCCGGGCCAGGCGGAGGCAAGACCGCTGGCTCGGGTGCTCTGCGCGCTCGTCGCTGCAGCAGCTGGCTCCAGGCACCGAGCCGGCAGGCTTCCTCCTGCTGCTGCTGCAGCCAGCGTTCTGAGTCCCGCTGGCTGGTTGGGGCGCTCGGCAGTCTCTCTCCACATGGCATGGAGGTATGTCTTATGTTTAGCAAATGTTTAAAAATCCTGCCATGGCTTACTTTATGGCTACGCCTTAAAAAAGGGGAAACACGGTAAAAAAACTTGAAGCCTGGTCAACGCTGCTCATGCTGTCGGGGACGAGAGGGCTGGAGCGAGCCCACCATTGCTTTTTCTATTTGTCTGCAGCAGAACGTAGCCTGCAGTAGCCTTGGTCCTGGAGCAACCTGGTGAAATTTCAGTCATTTTTAGCCAGCTAAGGGCAGGCTATGATCAGCATCTATACCTGGGGACAAGTCTCTCCATCTGGATTTTCTTCGTCAAACAGCTCCCGCATAGAATCGTAGAGATGGAAGGGATCCCCCATGGTCATTTAGTCCAACCCCTGCAATGCAGGAATCTCCGATAGAGCATCCATGGCAGATGGCTATCCAACCTCTGCCTATAAAGCTCCAATGAAGGAGTGAATGATAGGGGCAAATGTCTCCTGCCCTGATCTTAATTTCTGTATGTTTTGCCCCAGTTGGTCTGAGTTTTGATTGGGGGAGGATATTTGCCCATGGCAGGCTGCAAACTCAGCAGTGCCCTCAATGTGAGAAGTGAAGCTACAGGGAACCAGGCAGAGGGCTTTTCCATATTGGCGCCCTCCCCATGGATTGCCTTCCCATCATATGTCAGAGAGAGAAACAGTTACATGACTTCCCAAAGACCACTGAAGACAACCCTGTTTTGGGAAGTTTTTAATGCTTGTTGTTTAGCTGTGTTTTTATATTATGTTGGAAGCCTCCCAGAGTGGATGAGGCAACCCAGTCAGATGGGCAGGGTATAAATAATATATTATTATTATTATTATTATTATTATTAGACCCAGGTGGCGCTGTGGGTTAAACCACTGAGCCTAGGGCTTGCTGATCAGAAGGTCGGCAGTTCGAATCCCTGTGACGGGGTGAGCTCCCATTGCTTGGTCCCAGCTCCTGCCAACCTAGCAATTCAAAAGCACGTCAAAATGCAAGTAGATAAATAGGAACCGCTACAGCGGGAAGGTAAACGGTGTTTCCATGTGCTGCTCTGGTTTGCCAGAAGCGGCTTTGTCATGCTGGCCACATGACCTGGAAGCTATACGCCGGCTCCCTCGGCCAATAATGCGAGATGAGCGCCGCAACCCCAGAGTCGGTCACGACTGGACCTAATGGTCAGGGGTCCCCTTTACCTTTTACCTATTATTATTATTATTATTATTATTATTGGTCTTTGTTCCTCAGATCTCATGTGAGAGGGAACTGGAGGCAGGCAGGCAGGCAGATGCCAGAAGCCAGAATGAGCGGCAGTAAATCTGCATTCTTTGCTCCTGTCAGCTCTCCCATTGTGAGGAGAGGAGTGATCCAAGCTGGGTAGCTTCCAGCTGAACATGGCAGGGAGAGGGGGTTCCCTGCAAATCTTCGGTGTTGTCTGCTCGGCTTTCACCTGGTCAGCTCGGCTTTCACCTGCTCGGCTTTCACCTGGTCAGGTGCTCTGCTCGGCTTTCACCTGGTCAGGTGCTCTGGAGCATCAAAGGGAGACCCCGGCAGCAAAAGCCTTGTGGGCAGTCCCTGTTTTTCCTTTGGAAGGGGGAAAAGGCTGATGAGTAGAGGAGCTTTTGCATAGGGAGAGCTTCCGGTTGCTTGCTGCTGCGGCTCTTTAAGGGAATGGCAGAAATGCCATAGCTGCATGTGGGGAGAGTGTGCTGGCCAGAGGCTGTGTGCACCTCCATGTGTCCATGGGTGGGTTTTGTGGTCTCTCCTCTCTGGTTGGAAGATTCTTCTGAGAACCCTTTGCCCAGGCAGGGTTTGGAGGTTTTCCCATCTGTTGTGCTGCAGTAATGCCAGAGTTTGTTGCTCATATGTTTGGCTGTCTCAAGCCTGAACAGCCAACAGTTCCAGTTACTGGAGGCGAGGGAGAGGAAGGGGATTCAATAAAGTTTATAGATATATCCTGCCACCCAGGAACCTGTGTGGTGTCTTTGAATAAATCATGCAAATAGGAGACTTCAGCATAAACGTTGCATGTCGTCGTTGCCAGCCTGAAGGTGTTAGCGGAATCCCAGTTTCCTTTCACAGTAGCAGGAATTGTGGGGGACTGAATTCACTTTACTCTCTTGAACCACGAGGCCTGCTAGGATTTGGAGGGCTTTGGTGGTAGGGAAATTGGTTTCAGGGGTACAGGCAGAAGGAAGGCAGCTTTTGCTAATGAACTCCCTAATGGAGAAGCTGCCATAAGTTTGAGCTCACCTTTGCTAAATATTAAAACGTGCAGTCAGTGAGGTTACTTAGTAGCATTGCATTGCAAATGCCTTATCACTGTGATGCCTTCAGTACAAACTCCCAGTAGATCACCAGGCGAGGGACAGCCAATTCTCTCTCTGCTGCTGCTGCTCTCCCTGCTTGCTATACACAGACACACACACACACAGACACACACACAGACACACACACAGACACACCGGGCCCATTCTCATGAGGTTTGTGCTCTTGTTCCTCCCATCCAGTGTCATTACTCCGGTATTTTCCACAGAACAAAATCGTCCTAAAACTGGAACCATGTCTACAGAGCAATTTATGCACAGTTATGTCCCTCAGGAAAGATTTGGGTTCCATTGGTGTGGAGTTTATGGCGAGCTGGTCTTGGGTGCCGGACAGAAGGGTGGACTTGTGACCAAAAGTTGATGGGATAGGTTGGTACTTTGGCACAGCACAAGGATCTTAAGCTCTAAGGAAGATCGAGAGCTCGGCTGGAGCTCATCAATCCCAGGCTGGGAATCCTTTATTCATCTGGTCCTGAACTGGCCTATGGGTCCTCTATTTTGGGCACTCTCACCCGCAAGGGGTACTGAGTTTTCTGGATCCAGAGGAGTTACATGTGATCTCTGCGTAACTTTCAATCGAGGTACCAGACATGAGGGTTTCTTTCCATAAAAAGAAACCGCTAGCGTTTGTGTGTCTAGAAAGGGTTGGAGTTTGTAATGAAGAAAAAAAGTAGTTCTTGATGCTAACAAGCTGCTAATAAATCTGTCGCAGTAACAGGCTGTAAGTGGGTGTTAAGAGTGGCAGTCAATAACTTAGCACACAGCAGCCTTCACCTTATCTGCTGAGCTAGGAATTTCCTTAGCCTCAGTTCCCACCACTGCTGTGTAACCGATTTTTAATGGGCTTTCTTGGCTGAAGAGGCCAAAGTGCTTGGGGGGGGGTGTCCCCTCTCCTCCCTCAGTTTCCTGGAGATGGCCAGGATAAGGACCCTCTTTAATGCAAGTTTAAATTTATGAACAGCTGCAGCCCATCATTGCTCACCAACTTCCACCCCACACGCGAAATGAGAAATAATTTGGCTGTGTGGCCCATGCTGTCTCACAAGATGGCTTCATCAGTGAGTCCCCTCACTGAGCAGCAGCTGCCGCAAGGAAAAGGCCGCTTCACTTCTTGCTGTCTCTGAAAATAAATTCATTGTTTGTGAGAGATAATGCAGAATGGTCCCCCACAGCCACAGGTTGGGGGTGATAATACTGTTCCCCAAAAAGAACACACCCATTCTGCACTCTAGGATTGCCACACTCTTTCTTCAAAACGCTCCTCGAGTCCTGCTGCTTCTGTGAAGTGTCATTCCTAAGAGAGGCAAAGTCTCCATACCAATAAACTGGGAATTGGCTCACTTCAGCTCCTCCATCTCTCCCCACACCCCCTTGTCTTGCCTCCATCTGGTGATTCAACTGCAGGCTGTCTTGAGGCAAGGGACTTCCCCCCCCCTCCTCTTTTTGCCCAGAAGCCTTCCCCGCTGCCCTGAATGGAACTGCCAGGGCTGGAGCCCCTAAACATTGTGCCTGACCTGTTTGCTCTCTCAGGGCCACTCTCTCAGCTGAACTGCAGGCGTTTGTTGGCACTTTGGGCAGCTGTCTTATCTGCCTCCAGGGATGAGGTTTGCCAGAGTGGACTGGAGGAAGTTCAGGTGACAGGGTGATGCCTCCCATGGGCTGGAAAAGCCAAGAGTCCTCCCAAGCCTTTAAGGAGCCACCCCATCCTCCAGATCGTCCCTGCCTCTGGTCAGAATAGCATAGTAGCCTTCTTTCTCTGTAATTGTTTAATAATTGGTGGCCAAGGAAGATGTGAAAGACTTGGGAAGACACTGCCTCCTCAGTCTAGAGGGAGGAACCATCCCGTCAGCTGAATGTCCTCTGGTCCACTCTTCAAACAGAATCATAGAATTGCAGAGTTGGAAGGGACCCCGAGGGTCCTGTAGTCCAACCCCCTGCAATGCAGGCATCTCAGCTGAAGCACCCATGACAGGTGGCCACCCAGCCTCCGCTTGGATGGATGGCGGCTAACAGATTGAGGTAGAATCCTGACATGACAGAAGTACTGTTTTGGGGGCAGGGGGCGGGCGGGAGGGATTCCCTGATCCTGAATGGGGTAACTGCTCCTGAAGGACCAGGTGTGCAGCCTGGGAGTCATTTTGGACTCACAGCTGTCCATGGAGGTGCAGGTCAATTCTGTGTCCAGGGCAGCAGTTTACCAGCTCCATCTGGTACGCAGGCTGAGACCCTACCTGCCTGCAGACTTGTCTCGCCAGAGTGGTGCATGCTCTAGTTATCTCCTGCTTGGACTACTGTTGACTGTTGGTGCCTGTGGGTGGGCCGTAGAAACTGAACTCCTTTTCGGAAGGAAAATAAGTTGCTTTTGAAGCCATGGGGTGCCGGGATTTCACCTCCTGGATCGTGCTGCAACCAGCATCATCTGGGTTCCCCAAAGCTCAAGGTGGGGTCAGTGATTTTACAGCTAGCGTGGGTCTTCTTTTCCCCCTTTCTGTTTGTGTTTGCCAAGCTGCTTCAAAGATCCCCATGAGGTGCTTGCGACACGCATAGGTGTTCAAGGCTGTGTCATGGCTGCTTTTCTTCACGACCACTGCATGCCCATCCCCATTAAGCACCATTCTTCCCTCCCACAGCTCAGATCCTAGGGCAAGGCTCCATGATCCCCGGGCAGCCCTTGCCAGGCCGGGCAATGCCAAGCGGATCGGCCAGCGCTCACCAAGCCAGCAGCAGCAGCGCTCCCCCATCCAGTGCAGCAGGAAACATCGTGGGACCCCGAGGGGCTCTGGCTTCTCCGAACGGCTTGTGTAAGTAGAACAGGTCACCCAACCCCAGCTCCCAGACTGCCACAGAATCACAGAGTTGGAAGGGACCTCCAAGGGTCATGTAGTCCAACCGCCTCCAGTGCCGGGATTTTTCTCCCCCATGTGGGGCTGCTCTGCACCATCACTGGTCTGCCCATAGAGAGAGCAAGAGCAGTCCGTCTTCTGACTACTTCTTCATTGTGGTTGAATGGTCTTTGTAGACAGAGGCAGTTCTCCTTCACCTCACTTGAGTCCTATGACACCAAGGGTCTCTCCCCCAACATCACCCAGCCCATCATCCTCAGAACTCTTCCTGCTTTTGCTGGGTCAGGCTAATCTTAAGTTCTTATACCTGATCTAGTGCTTCACAGGACCAGAGAAGAAGTTCATAGGATTGTAGTGTTGGAAGGGATCCCGAGGATCATCTATTCCAACCCCCTGCAATGCAGGATCAAGGGTCACTTGTTCACTTGGTGAGAGGGTCGGTGGGCCAGCCTTGGAGGGGCAGTCTCCTCTAGAGGAGATTTATCAGGGCACTGCAACATCCTTGGCTGATGCAGCCGCTGGACAATAGGGGTCTCTCTGATTTCCTAAAGTGGAAGGCTGTAAGCCAAAGGGATCCGTTCCTGAGAGGACACCCCAGCTATAAAGACTCTCCTGTGGACATCGGGAGTGGGGGGTGGGAGAGGAATTTCCCCAGTTCTTAATTTGATAGATAGGCGGGTCAGGTGTTCACGTTGAGAAAAATCCAGCAAATGATCTCCCAACCAGAGGGTGGTGCTATCCTGGAGCTGAAAGGACTGCCATTTGGACTCCTGGAAGGGAAGGAAGTTTTAGGGAGTGACAAATGTCCCTGCCAAGCTTCCTGCCTTTAATTCTTGGTTTCACACCCATTCCTCTGCAGATCCACAGCAGCAACAGCAGCCTCCGCAGCAACAGCCGCCGCCGCAGCAGCAGCAGCAGCCTCCAGTTGATGGGGCAACCCCACCTCCTGCGGGAGCAGCAACAGCCTCCACAGCTCCCTGATCGGTCCGGCAACAAGGCGTATCTCAAGCTGTGATAGTAGCAACCAAAAACACCATTCCTCAGTTTCCTGCTCCTTCCTTCCCTGGCCACTGCCCCCGCCCCCAATGCACCCACACGTTCCCCCACGTAGTTTTGGTGACGGTTTGTGCCTTCCTTTTCTGCCAGGAACACAGCAAGAGCTGAAAGTGCTCCAACTTGTTGAGCCTCTGGGTCCTCTTGACCCCCCCCCCCCGGTAGGAAATGCAGCATAACAAGAAGCCCGTTGGGCCCCTTGGTTGTGGGAGGCAAAGCATTGTGTTGCCGCCGCTCCTCGGTCACATGAGTAGAAGTGTTTTGTGGCCAGGGTGGTGGGGATAGCAGCCAGCCTCTCTCCCCTTGGCCTCGGCATCTCGGTTCATGCTGACCACAGGCGCTGCTGGTGGGCAATTATTCAGGAAGCTTGTTGAGCCCTGGGGATTGCCTTGCGATATTATTAAAAGGAAATATTGATCTCACCCGAGAGCAGCCGGGAGCCAGATCAATTGGCGGGGTGCTCTCTGCTGCAGCGATGTTCGCGTTTCCCACTCCAGCCTTTCAGCGCAAGGGGAATGGGGTTGATGCATCCCATTCTCCCTCCCTCTCGTTTTCATATCAAACAGGTCACTACAGTAGCAGAGGGAGGGGTAAATAAAGCCTGCTTCCTTTCCCTCTCCTGTATCCTTGGAGCATATATTGTGGTGTTCCTCTTTCAAAACGAGCAAACAATCAAACCCCCATAGATAGCAAAGCGCAAGCTTACAGGATCGTGCTGGAGCAGCCGGGGTGTGTGTGTGTGCTTCCCCCAACTACCTCTTGCAGGCAGCCATGGGGTGGGCTGAGGGGAGCAGATTAAGGAAACATGTTTCCTTTCTGGAATGGTCCGAATAGGAGCTTGGAAACAACATTGGCATCTTTCTTATTTGCAAGCACACGTAGGTACATTACACACTCCCTGCTTGCTTATCTTCAACGCATTCCAGCTCTTTGCTGGGAACACTTGAACCCAGGGGGGCTGCGCAGGGAGCAAGGGAACCTGTCCACCTACAACCACAATTGGGGGCAACTGTGCTCTCTGGATGTTGCTGGAATTGAAACTCCCATCACCCTTGACCGTTGCCCGTGGTGGCAGCAGCTGATGGGAGTTGGAGTCCCAGCATCATATAGAAAGCTGCAGGTTAGCTCGTCCTTGGCCTACAACTAGGGCAGCTCTCAGGCTGCTCCATATCCTGCTCCTTGCCCAGTTGTGGGTGTTTCATCCCTATCCAGTTGCCAGTCTTTCTTCCTCTTGTTCCTGCAACTTGCAAAGGAGTTCTTGCGTAAATGAGCAGCTTTGGCTTTGATTGAGAACAATGCCAGGGAAGTGGGTGGTCTTGCAGCCACTGGGCTGGGGAGGGGCCATTCCAGGGGGGTGCAGTGTACCAGTTTGCCAAGTCAGGCCTCACTGCTTCTATACGGTTAGTGCCCCTCCTAATACCACCGTACACAAATAAGGGTTGTCAGTAGAGGTTGGTTTGATTCCAGCTCTTTGGCCACAGAAGCAACACCTGCCCCTTCCTTCCTCACCCTGCTGCCTGGAAGCTCTGGGCCATGGAGTCTCTAGGAATGAGAAGAACAACTTTGTTTGGGCCATCCGGACTCCTGCTCTCAACCCTCTCACTTAGGACACCCAGGGGATAACGCCATCCCATTCTCAGGAAAAAAAGAAAAGCCCCTGCCTTCTGGCCGAAGCTCTTCCTCTGAGTCCTCCCCAAAACACCCCCCCCCCTCAGAAAGGAAAGTGCTTCCCACGTCTCCCCCGCTGCTGCGTTTCCCTGCCCCCTTTGGACCCCATTGTCTTCGGAGCAGCGTGGAATCGAGATTCCAAACATGGTCCTCTTTAGACTAATAACCTCAGGTTGTTTTTAGCGAGATCCACTTCAAATGTCAAGGTTCTAGATGGAGAAACTTGTCTTCTTCTTTTTCTACTCTACTGTTGACTTGTGTCCTGCAGCATAATATGAATTGTTAACACGATAGTGTTTCTGTACACAAGTGGGTGGGTTGTGGGTGGGAGTGATGACCTTTCATTTGTTGGTTTGTCCCCCCCCCCTTCTAGTCTGGTCTTGTATGTGGGGAGTGGGAGTGGGGAGACCTTCGTTTCTTGCAACTCAGCCACTTAAATTTTGTGAAATAAAAATGCAGGGTTTTTTTTTAAAAACAAACACATCTGTGCTCCGTCTGTTCCTTAGCCAGAACCAAGCTCAGAAGTGGTTTGGTTTGGATTCTTGCTATGGGTTTGAATGAATGAATGAATGCCCTCCATTCAAATGCTCTCTGGGATGAATGGACAGAAGGTGCCGTCCACCTCACTCCTTTCCCTGGCTCCTTGGTTACACATCTTTAGGTGCCAGGCAAAAACATTCCTCTTCTGCCTTCGGCTAATTAAACAATCGGTGGCCTTTTAAACTGGAGGGGGTATAGCTTTGGTTTGGTTTGTTGCTATGTCTTTGTGTTTTTATATTGCAGACCACCCTATGATCCTCGGATGAAGGGTGCTATAGAAATTTAATAAATATAAAAATAGAATCGTCCAGGAGAACATTGAACGGGGGAGTTGCACCCCTTTGCCCACCTGCCCTTCCCATCAGGCATCGTTAACGACATGCACAGTGCATTTTAATAGATAAAAAGTTGCAGGGGGGAGATGGTGGGGAAAGCATTTTCATGTGATGTAAGTGCTAGATGATAGCGTCTGCGCCAGGGGCTGATGAGGATGGAAGCGAGCAAGAAGGCTCTTTGGTGTCCAGCTCTTTTGCTGCATACCATGGTGTGATTTGAGATGGAGCATTGGGTGAGGAGGGGTGACGTTTGGAGAGGAATCGGTTGGGTAATGCAAGGGCCCAGGGCGAGCGAGAGCCTCCAACTCGCTTCTACAAATGGTTGCTATAAATAGGGCAGCTGTTCAGAAGGATGTGCGGAGAGAGAGAGGGAAGTGGCATCACGCCTAAAAGGCCCCAGTCTCTTCCTCCACTTGGAACTCCGTTCGGCCTCGTTCATTAAGATGCTGAGCACCTCAGCTCTCGGACGGAACTAATCCTTTGCCTTGAAAGAGTTGAGTCCCGGTGCTTGGGACAATGCGCTGTTGAGCAAGAGGGCGGGAGGGGAAGCGGCAAGTGGGGGCCTCATCTGATATGGTATTCACGGGAGTGAGGCAGCCTCTTGGCTCTCCTCTTCCAGATCAGCCCTTGCCCAGCTCTCTAGGAACAGCGCTGCCCATTGTGCCTCTGCCATCTTCTTCCTCCGCTTTTCAGGGGCTCAGCACAGTGCCTTCGCCGGAGGCTTCATGAGTTCGGCCGCAGAGTGCCCATCCCTACATTACACCTTTACCAGAGTTGGGGCAAACCAAAGACCCGGTGTTGTGGACTGGCAGAGAAACGGTGGGAGGAACCAGCTGGGGAATCCCCAATGGAAGAAAGCTAGGGGATTGGTGGGGGGGGGGATGATGATGAGTGGTCAAAGGGAGAAGACTGGGAAGAGGATGTGTCAGAAGCTGAAGAGGTAACAGGGCCTAATGAGTAGGAAGAGTCTGTAGCAGAGAGAAGTCCAGAATCTGATGCAGATTCTGAGACAGGGCACCAAGAGGCAGAGATGAGTCAGATTGGTTAAGAGGCATGGGGTGTCTTTCCCTCCTGCTGTGGCAAGCTCCCCTACCCACAACTCCCAGGACTAGGAGAGGGCTGAAACGGGTGGACTAGTGACAGGCTGCACACAGGTGCAGTCTCGGATTGCTTGGGGGAAATCCCTGGAGCAGATGGGACTTAAGACAGTTGTCAGAAGGCAGGCGCTCTCAGTCTCACAACTGATTCATGAGACAAGACTTAACAGGGATGAGCTGCTGTGCTCCTGGGCCTGACACTCAGCCAAGTCTGTGAAGATTGTGATTTTACTAATAAAGAGTTAACTCCAACTTTGAATGGTGTGCTGGCTCACTCTTTGACACCCATCATCACCGTAACCGGTTTGTGGACTTCCGGGAGACAGCTGAGAAATGAGAACGCTGGCCTAGACGGTGCTTTGATCCACTTCAGCAAAGCAATTCCTGAGCTATTGAGACATCTGGGATCTGTTGATTCCCCTGGGTGGTTAGGTGCAGAGTTTGCTGCCCCCTGGCTACTGGTCCATCTTGCCCAATATCAACCCCTCTGACCATCAGTGGACCATCCCTGCTGTTTACCTGACCCTTTTAGCTGGAGATTCTCTTAGGGACTGAGCCTGGGACCTTCTGCATGCCAAGCAGGTGCTGTGTCCCTGAGCTGTGGGCCCTCTCTGCAAACACCGGGAGCAATTTAAAGGAAGAGAGTGGCAAATGAAGATTTGTTCCCTTGCCACCTTAGTAAATGCCGGAAAATAGTGTTGCGCCGCAATTCTGGTGTTCGGAAGAAATTGGAATGTTTCCAGGATTGCCCTGCTTTCTTTCCTTATCCTGGAATAGCTGCCACATCTGCTTGGTTCGTAGAATTGTAAAGGACCCCCAAGGGTCATCAAGTCCAACCCAGTGCAATGCAGAAATCCCAGCTAAAGAATCCCTGGCAGTCACCCGCTCCCTGCTTAAAATCATCAAACGATGGAGAGTCCATCACCTCCCGAGGGAGTCTGTCCTGCTGTTGAACAGCTCTCACCGTCAGAAAGATCATCTTTGGTTGCCCTCTGCGCATGTTCCAGAGGAGAGCCTGGTTCTGGAGTGCAGCAGCCAAGGTGGTTGGCACCTTGTGGAGAGAGTTCACAGCTGGAAGCAGCAGCCGGAAATCTAGAGTGCTGCCTCCGCCGCAGGGCTAGTGTTTCAATGAGCTCGTTAATTATCGAGGAGGATCCGCTCTGGCGGGTCTCTAGAGGGCTTCCCGAGGCCTTGCCTTGCAAGCGAGGAAGAGAGAGTGCCGTCGAGCCACAGAGAAGGCTTTAGCACACAGGTAAGAGGCTCGCCTGGAGCACTCGGGAGCCAGAGGCAACATAGTAAAAATGCCTCCTTCCCACCTCAGAACCCTGCTGGATCTTAGACCTGCTGGGAACGGAAAAACTTCCTTCTCAGGGCATCCTTGCCTTGCGCAGCTCACGTCTCCTCTGAATAGAACATGTGAAGAGCCTGCTGGATCTGGTACAGCATCCCGTTCTCACAGTGGCCAACCAGATGCACATCACGGGAATTCCTAAAGCAAAAGAGGACCTCTCCTGCAGTTTCTAGCAACTGGGATTCAGAAGCATTGTTGCCTTCAACTGTGGCGGAAGAGCATAGCCAGCATGTCTGGTAGCCGTCGATAGCCCTCTCCTCCATGAGTCCTTCTAATCTTTTGAAGCTATCCAGGTTGGTCGCCATCCCTGCCTCCTGCAGGAGGGAGTTCCACAGTTTAGCTTTTTCCTTTAATCTGCCCTGATAAACTCTGTTTTAGCTTAAGGCTTGTGGTCTGTGTGTCCTGGTCCCTCAATACCAGCAGTCTCCCTCCCTATAAAGTGGTATCTTGGTTGTAGAACTTAATCTGTTCCGGGGCGACTCCTGGAACCGTTTGAAAACCAAGGCGTGGCTTCTGATTGGCTGCAGGAGCTTCCTGCACTCAAATCGGAAGCCGCCGCTGGATGTTTGGCTTCCGAAAAACATTCACAAACCGGAACACTCACTTCTGGGTTTGTGGCGTCTGGGAGCCAAGCCGATCGAGAACCAAGGTACCACTGTATATGAACTTGAACCGTTCTCCTTGGCTCAACTCCCAGACAATGAATCTCAGATCAATGCTCACCCTGGCTGGAGGGCGTGGGGGAAGGCAGCAAAAGTCCACAGAGATGTTGTTGGCTGAGCAGCAGGCCCTGGCGAGGGGAGCAGCTGCCCCAGATTCATGGGAAATAATAATTCTGACCCTGTTTTCTGTATTGGGCAGAAAACACAGCGAGGAATTGCTCAAGCAGCAGAAGCTGTCAGGAGAGGTCGCTTGAAGCTGGCGCAAATGTCATGGGCACTTGCCTGTGGCCCACATGCCCCCAGAGCAAAGGCTGGTCCGCTGTGCAGCAGCATCTAGATCAGGCATCCCCAAACTGCGGCCCTCCAGATGTTTTGGCCTACAACTCCCATGATCCCTAGCTAACAGGACCAGTGGTCGGGGAAGATGGGAATTGTAGTCCAAAACATCTGGAGGGCCGAAGTTTGGGGATGCCTGATCTAGATGCAAGTGGAAAGGAGATTTGGAAGGGAAGATATTGCAATGCATCCTGCCCATAACATGGTATTTGATGCTTGTGTGTGACTGGTCAGACCTCACCTGGAGTACTGTGTCCAGTTCTGGGCACCACAGTTCAAGCAGGATACTGACAAGCTGGAACGTGTCCAGAGGAGGGCAACCAAAATGGTCAAAGGCCTGGAAACGATGCCTTATGAGGAACGGCTTAGGGAGCTGGGTATGTTTAGCCTGGAGAAGAGAAGGTTAAGGGGTGATATGATAGCCATGTTCAAATATATAAAAGGATGTCATATAGAGGAGGGTGAAAGGTTGTTTTCTGCTGCTCCAGAGAAGCGGACACGGAGCAATGGATTCAAACAACAAGAAAGAAGATTCCACCTCAACATTAGGAAGAACTTCCTGACAGTAAGAGCTGTTCGACAGTGGAATTTGCTGCCAAGGAGTGTGGTGGAGTCTCCTTTTTTGGAGGTCTTTAAGCAGAGGCTTGACAGGCATATGTCAAGAATGCTTTGATGGTGTTTCCTGCTTGGCAGGGGGTTGGACTGGATGGCCCTTGTGGTCTCTTCCAACTCTTATGATTCTATGGCTGTCGGAAGTGGATGCACCTAGGAAATGCTCTGGGCGAAAATGCTTCTCCAAAAATGAAAAGTCCTTCACAGAAGCGGGCTTCTTTCTCATGCTTGGCCTGGAGAGGTGTGTGTACGTGTGTGAGCTATGGCGCACACCCAGGGACAAGAGAGTGGTATTTGCACACACACACACACACACACACACACACACACACACACACACACACAACTAGTTTACACAGTCAGAGGCAGCAACACTTCTGAAAACCGCTTGCTGGCAACCACAGGAGGGAAGAGGAGAGGGCTCTTGTGTTCGAATCCTGCTCGAAGGTTTCGCACAAGCCTCTGTACTAGAGGGGCCGTTGGCCTGATCCTGCAAGTTCCTTCTTATGTACTTACCCCACTGGCCTTCCTCCATGCATCCCTCCACCCCTTGCAGCAAAGCAAGACCCCCCCTCCTCTCCTCCTGCTCTGGAGGGCAGGACCTGAACCAAAGGCATCAAGTTACAAGAAAGGAGATTCCGCCAACTAAACATCAGGAAAAACTTTGTCATGGTAGGAGTGGTTTGGCAGTGGAACACACTCCTTGTGGCCTCTCCTTCCTTGGAGGTTTCTAAACAGAGGTTGGATGGCCACCTGTCCTGGAGGGTTTAGTTGAGATTCCTGCATTGCAGCGGGTTGGACTAGATGAGCCTTGGGGGTACTTTGCAATTCTACGGTTCCCTGCTTCCAAATTGCTGGAAACCCCATTAGGGGAGCTGCGCTTGTGTTCGAATCCTGCTTTTTGGCTTCCCGCAGGCACCTGGCTGGCCATGGTGGGAGGGACGAGATAGGCCAGGGGCCTGATCCACCTGGGGCTCTTCTCCCGTTTTCATTCCAGTTCCTGCATTACACGGGGTTCCGATTCTACGGTCCGCTATCTCTCCGGTTTGCGCCCCCTTTCGCATCCATCCAACCCCCAAACACTTCCAGTCTCCGTCTCCCCCAATTGCCTTCCGTACCCACCACCCCAACCCCAGCTCTAAACTGTGCCCGGGGGGGGGGCGTGTATGCATTGCAGCAGGACCCGGCCTTGGCGAGCGACCGCGCGTCCAGCAACTGCAAGAGCGCAGCGGCTGCAACTGGGCAGGGGGTGCTGCGCGCGCCCGCGCCTCCGCGCCCGTGTGTGTGTGTGTGTGTGTGTGTGTGTGTGTGTGAGTCTGTGTGTGTCTGTGTCTCTTCTCCACCCCCACCCCCCGCGGGCACCGTAATCCTCCTTGCAGAAGCGCCTCCTCCTTCCTCCTCTCTCCTCCTCCTGCTCCGCGGCTCCTGGCGCTGCGCGCAGCGAGGCGGGGCCGGCGCTGCTGCTGCTCCTGCCGCTGGATTTGGGGCTGGAGGCGGCGGCCGGGGGACGATGGGGCAGCGGCGGCGGCGGCATCCTCCTCCTCCTCCTCCTCGGGCCGGCTGGGCGGCGGCGGCGTCTGGGCGCTGATCTCGGGGGGCGCGGCTGGGCGCGCCATGCGGCGGGGCGTCCGCCGGCGCTGAGCGGCAGCCGGAGCAGCGCGCGGAGCCTCCTGCCGAGGGCGGGACGCGGCCGAGGGTGCACGGAGCATGGGGCGCGCCTGGCTCGCCTTCGCCGCCGCCGGCCTGATGGCGCTGGCGGGCCTCCTCGCGGGTAGGTGGGGGCGAGATGGAGTGGGGGGTGGGAAGGATGGAGACGCCAACACACACACCCACCCCCATATTCCACCCTTTTCTCCTTTTCCTCTACCTGGATATTTTCTGGATTGCAAATATTTGAGGTTTTTTGGGGGGGTGGGGGTGGAATTTGTAACGGGGGAACCGCCCCCAACCCAGACACAGTCTCATCTCTCTCCCACCCCCACGACCACTCCCCTCGCGCAAAAAACAAGGAGGGCGCATTTTTATTTTTTGGCAATGGTTAAGGAAACTGGGGGAGCTTTTTCAGGAAGTGGGGTGGGGGACGGTTAGGGCTGAGGGGTGTAAAATGGCCACATTGGGGTGGGAAGAGAAGACACCCCCCCAAAAAAAATTGATACCCACCCTTTTTCTCCTCTCCCCATCCCACCCCCACCCCCATTTTGTAGGATGAAACAGCTTTCGGGGATGTCTACTGAGTAATTTGGTGGCGGCGTTAGTTGTAATGCAAGACACGTGTTACAAAATCCACACACTCTCCTCGCCCTGCTCCCCCTCCCCTGCAAATGCATTTTGGGGTGTGTGTGTGTACCCCCCCCCCAAAAAAAGGAGGCTGTGGCGAATGGAGAGCTGGAGGGCAGGGGGGAGGGGCGGGCGGCAGCGGCGGCGGCGGGAGATCGCAGCGAAATGCGGGATCGCACCGGATCACGTCCTGGTGATTCCGTTGCAGACGAGTCAGGGGTGGTGGTGCACCAACGAAGACCCTCTGTGCCATTCTTGGCTGCACACACCCCTCTCAAATATATATATATGTATATATACCGTAACCGGTATATATTTCGAAGATCGAATGAATGGAAGAAGAGAGTCCCTTTATTTCTTAAAAATGCGGGTCTTGTTTGATGGTGGAAGAGATCTGTATAGTCTCCCGGTGACTGTGTCCTGTCGTAAATAAACCCCAGACGCTTGGAAGGGAGTGAGAATTATCCTGCCTGCTGCTGCTGCTGCCAGGTTCAGATGTGTAAATCTATGGATTTTCAGGTCAGAAGGCCACAAAAAACCAATGACTCAGACCTTCCTTCCAGATGGGGGACTGCAAAATGAATTGTTTTCCCTGCAAGACCCCTCAGCTGCCTGGCAGGATCAGACCAGGATCTGATTCACCTGTTCTAGGATCTGGTGATGTCCAGTCAGACAGGTGCTGCTTGGGAAGCTGAATTGAGGTGTGTGTGCCTGTGTGTCGGCATGGAGATGATGTCCACCCTTCTGGGGTCTCTCCATCCATCTTCTCCAGCTGGTTTTGCCTGCAGTCATCTTCTTCAGTCACACCCCCAGTCCTGGATGCTCAAAAGCCAAACAGACCCCCACCTTCTTGTATTTATTTATTTTCCTGGTTTGAGGAGGGGGTGTTTCCTACCTCTAGAACCTTTTTTCTGTTTGCCATCGGCTTCTCTTCCATTCCGCCCTCGTTTTCTCTGTTCGCTTTTGTCTTAAGCCTCAGAAAAAAAACCGAGTTCTTTCTCAGGGAAGCCAAAATTAGAACACGGGGTAGGTGGGGGTCTTGTCAGAGGGAGCCCAGCCTTTGCCCATGGATGGATGGATGGAAATATTTATCCCGAAGGTTGATCAGGCTGCTTTCCTTCCTTGCAGGGAGATGTCCACTGATTTGGTAAATAAACCCAGAGGCGATGGTTAGTGCCAAAGACATTCCCCATATTTACACCCCACTCCTTGCTACAACCAGCCAGCTTCTTCTCTCCCCCCCCCCACCTTCCAAGTGATTAATTCTGCTCTACTACACTGGGAAAGAGGGGGAAGGAGAAAAGTTGAATCAGGCAGCCAGAATGTGTGGGAATGAGCTGCGAGCCGAGACCGATGCTATTTTTGACACCGCAGCAAGGAAGAATACGAATATAATAGGGAAAGTACCATTCTGTGCGCTGGAATTGTCCGTAGGAGGTTCTGGGGTTTGGAAAAGCAGAGAAGCTGAATGTTGGAAGATTCAGGGTGGATAAATGAAAGTCCACCTTCACGCAGTGCTGAGTTCATCTGTGGAACTCCCTTCCACAGGAAGCACTGATGGCCAACCTAGGTGACTTTGAGATAGGACTGGGCAGATTCATGGAGGAGAGAGCTATCAAGGGCTAACAGCCCACAATGGCTATGCTCTTGCTTCCGCCGTGGCAGAATCCCAATCCCAGTTGCTGGAAACCGCAGGAGGGGAAGAGGGCTCTTGCGCTCACATCCTGCTTGTGGGATTCGCATTGAGACATCTGCCCCGTTCTGCCCTGATGCAGTTTATAGCTCAGTTGTCAGAGCATGAGTTCTCTTGATCTCAGGGCCGTGGGTTCGAGCCCCACCTTGGGCAAAAGGTTCTTGCATTGCAGGGGGTTGGACTAGATGACCCTCGGGGGTCCCTTTTGACTTTTCTATGATGCTATGTATCAGGTTACGAGGACAGGATGCTGGTTGGGCCTGATCCTGCAGTTCTCTTTTTAGGTTCTTATTTTGTGGCGGGAGGGTGGGAGCTTAGCAACGCCCCCGGGTGCACGGAGATGAGCGCCCCTTCCTGCTTGCGTGCCTCCCCACTCACAAGCGCTTATTCCTTTCTCGCCTGCAGCCTCTGAGAAACCTGCCGGTTCCCCCAACTCCACGGACGTCCAGGGAGCCCCCTGGCAGAGCAGGTCAGCCGCTGTGAGCAGAGAGCCGCCTCTGAGGAAGGAGCACCCCTTGCCACCGAGACCCAGCGCCTGGCGAGGGGGGAACGCCTCCACCGCCAAAGCCTCGCAGGCAGCCGGAGCGAAGGAATCTCAGCTCAAGCCACCTGCCGTTCTCCCAGGCAGCGATGGAGAGGCGGTCGCTTCTGACCCCCCAGCTGCTGGCAGCCCCCCAGGGGCAAGCGTCACGGTGAGGTACTTTTCTGGCGAGATGGAGGAGGAGAAAAACGTGTCGGGCCTCTGTCTGGGCTGCCCCGGAGGGACTCTCAGCCAGCCTCAGGAGCCTTTTTGGGGGGGACGCGACGGCAAGGGCCCCCTGGAAGCTTTGTCGGTCGGAACAGGATTTGCCCAGCCAGCGCAGGGGCAGGAGGAGGGGGCGTGGAAGTTACTTGACGGGAAAGATGGGGCAGTGGGGAGTCCCCGCCCTGCCCCAGAGAGCCAAGAGGAAGCTGGCAGTGGGGACCAGCCCGCCAAGGCCTCCCCAGATCAGGGGGAGTTGGCAGAACGGACCACGACGCCAAGGTTTGCGCCAGCAGAGACCAGCTCTCCCACAGGCCTGGGCCACAGTTCGGCTGAGGCAGACCTCCTCCTCGACACGTTTGGGGCGGCGGTGCTGCCGTCCCCCACGAGGGCCGACGTCCAGGCCCCCGAGGAGGGCGGGGCGGTCCCAGAGCAAGACTCCGCCCAGAAGGAGGAGCCTCTGGAGCTGTGGGTGGAGTCTTCCAGCAGCTCGCCAGCCGAGGGCGCGCAAGGCCGCACCGACCGGAGCTGGCCGGGTGCCGAGACCCCCCGGGCGGCCGTCACGCCTCCGGTCAAGGCCTCCCCGAAGCCGTCGCAGGACCCTCTGGCCTCCGAGATCATCGACATTGATTACTATGACCTGTTTGATGGGGAACGGCTTGGCGGTGCCGGCCTGGACTCCACCAAGCGGAAGCCGGTGGACGACAAAGGGATGTCCTGGTCCCTGCACGACCTCTACGATGACTTCACGCCCTTTGATGAGTCCGATTTCTACCCCACAACTTCCTTCTACACCGACGGGGATGAGGAGGACCTGGACGAGCCAGAGGAAGAAGAGGAGGAGGAAGACGGCGGAGGAGGGCTGGCCAGGGATCTGGAGGACGAGAACGGCTTCCGGGTCCCCACGCCCGCAACACCCAAGGTCCACACCGCCGTCCAGGAAGCGGAGCCCACCAGCCGCCGCTACGTCGTCCCACCTCTGCAGACTTTTGTCATCTCCGCGGGCGGCAGCAGGGCCACCCCCAGACCCCGTCCGGCGGAGGTTGGCCGGGACCTCGGCCTGTTGGGCGTCGTGGAGAACGGCACAGAATGCCGTAGTGGTTTTGTCCGGCACAACAACTCCTGCAAATCCATGTGCGACACGTTCCCCAGTTATTGCCACAACGGGGGCCAGTGCTACCTGGTGGAGAACCTGGGGGCCTTCTGCAGGTGAGGTGCTACCTGGAGGAGGAGGAGGCTACCTGGGAGTGGGCGGGGCTTCCCTGGCAGGTGAGGTGGGAGTGGCAGAGGCAGCTGTGGTCGCCGTGCTGCAGGGGGCGCCACAACTGGAACGTGGAAGATGAAAGGCAAAGGGGAATTTTAGCGACACCCAGGGTGCTGCTGAAATTTGAGTCCTCCACTGGGAGAACTTGAAAGGTCTGGGGTGGGCCATGCTCACCCTAAGCCTGGTTTTGGAGCATAGATTCAGCCTCCACCCAAAACTGCTCTGGGTTCAGCTTGGTCTCCACATTGGACAGGGTAAGGGGTTCGAATTCCGAGCTGGTCAGAGTGGATGGTACCAGTTCATAGTTCAAATGGGTGAGTGCCCCCCCGGTGTGAAAACACACAAAGCTCCCCTTCAAGTAAGAAGGCCAGTACAGCAGGGGCAAGACAGCAAAACCCTCAAGAAAGATGACGTGATAAAATTACCCATAAGGAAAAATGGCCGCAATAATTGAAAGTAGCAATGGACCAAAAACAGATTAAAACTCACACCACCTTTCTAAACATCTGGGTGGACTTGTCTAAACTAGAATGTTTCTGACATGTGCGGAAAAGAGGCCAGCGAAGGTGCCTGCTAGGTGTCAATAGGCAAGGAGTTCCAAAGTTCAGTCTTTGTTTAGAATGCTCGCGCTCCTTTTTATGGCTCTAGCAACCTCGAGAATCTAGATAATCTAGTTCTTGGTTGTACCTGGAACCTCGAGGCTCCGTATTTGGGTGGCAACTGTGCCAGAGGGGCAAGTGGCCTGCTTTATGGCCTAATGAACCAAATACCCAGCATGGCGAGATTGATGTGCAATTCGTGTGCTGCCTTGCAAGGTTCCCACCTAGGAGAGCATTGGGGGTGTCTTAGAGCAGACAGGTTGGGGAGCCGAGGAGAAGCATTGGCTCAGCCTTCATCGCAGCAGAGACCACACACACCTTGCACTCTTTCTCCAAAGGACTGAATGGGAGGTAGCCACTTAAGGTGGAAGAAAAGGGGCACGTCCCTCTCGGCATGCGGGCTAAAGCTGGGAAATCTCACCTGACACCCCCCCCCCCAAGTGGGAATCCGCTCCTCTTTGCTGACCCCCATATCCTGAGTTATCTGAGAATTATAGAGTGGGAAGGGAGCCCCAAGGGCCATCTGGTCCACCCCCCTGCAATGCAGTAATGTGGGGTTTGGGGACATACTGGAGCTCTAGGGAACTGTCTCATTGACCTGGAGCAGGAGTGGGGCACCTGTGCCCCTCCAGGTGTTATTGGGCTACACCGCCCATCATCCTCTGCTGACCGCAGTTTGCCCATTGGCAACAGACAATATTTTCGAGAACTGCAACAAAGTGCTGCAGCGCGGAGCTCTCCCATCAGCCACGGGCTCTTGCAGGATATCCCATGCCATTCCCTCTTCCCGCCCCTGGACTCCTCCTGTTTTCCCATTTCGCCCCTCCCTTGCATTTCCTATATTTATTTCATTTATATTATTTATTGCATTTATATTCCACCTTTTCCTCTGAGTAGCTCACGGTGGTATGTGTGGTTTCCCACCCACCCACCCCCTCCTCGTTCAGTCCCCCCCAACAATAACCCTGAGAGGTAGGTTAGGCCAAGAGGCAGGAACTGGCCCCCAAGGTCACACACCTGGTGAGCTTTGTGGCTGAGTGGGGATTCGAATCCTGGGCGCACAGGGTGATGCTAATTGGTCTCCAAAAGGTGTGTCCCAAGTGCTTCATTTCCGACGCCCGTTACAACGACCCTGGGAGATAATAATAATAATAATAATAATAATAATAATAATAATATATTATTATTAATATTTCCCCAGCCACTCTGGGCGGCTTCCAACAGAAGTATTAAAATACAATAATCTATTAAAAATTAAAAGCTTCCCTAAACAGGGCTGCCTTCAGATGTCTTCTGAAAGTTAGATAGTTGTTTATTTCATTGACTTCTGATGGGAGGGCGTTCCACACGGCAGGTGCCACCACTGAGAAGGCCCTCTGCCTGGTTCCCTGTAACTTGGCTTCTCGCAGCGAGGGAACCGCCAGAAGGCCCTCGATGCTGGACCTCAGTGTCTGGGCAGAACGATGGGGGTGGAGACGCTCCTTCAGGTAGGTTCGATGCTGTCTGGGGCCTGTGCACTCTGCCCGACCCAAGGTTTCGAGAGGCAGCCTGAAGGCGTCTCGGCTCCTGCATGCTGAGCGGAGAAGGGGAGGGATTTCCCGGGTGCTCCCTGCCCCCACAGCCCCCTGCCTGCTCAGCCGAGCTGGAATTAGGTCAGAGCCACGCTGACGGGATGCTCTCCCTGAGTCACTAATCAGCTCTGACAGACAGCGACGGCGGGAAGAAGGCGCGCTATATCCAGCGACGGCGTTCTGGGTGCAAGTCACGGGGCGCCCCAAGAGCAGAGCTTGGGTAGGGGTCCTCTGTGGGAGGTGCACCCCTCTGGGATCCAGCAAAAATCCTGAAGCGCAAATGGGAGGCGAGTTCGGATCCTGACTCACTCCTCGTTGACTCTGGTGTGCCGGACCTGTACCTCTAGGCAGGGGAAGGGTGGCCTGTTCAGCGGGTGTGGCACATGCTGTGCATTCATAAAGTCGTACAATTGTCTGGTTTTGGAGGGACCGAGAGGGTCATCTAGTCTGACCCCAGCAATGCTGGAATCGCAGGTTACTAAGGCTGATACACCCACCTGCAGTTTCCCTGTGTGTTTCCTGGTCCTTCTGGGCTGATGGGACAAGCATTTCCAGCTTAATCCTTTTGCCCAGCAAGCCTTGGGTGCTGTTGCAAAATCTGCTGCCGACTGGCAGTATTGCATGATAGTGTTTTATTCAGCATTGCGGGTTTTTAAAATGCACTGCATTTTGTAAAATTATCATTAGCCATACTGGGCTCTTGCGAGAGAAAGTGTGAAGCGTGAGAAATGAAGAAGTCGGTGGTGGGCAGGTTTCGGCCCTCTGGGTGTTGCAGAACTACAAATCCCATCATCCATTGGCCATGGGGTCGATGGGAGTTGCAGTTCAGCAACATTTGGAGGGCCAAGGCTCTCTCCCTGCCCTCATTCCTCTACTGTTAAGAGGCATGCCATGGACACGCACATGATAGCAGGGTGGATTTGATTTAAATCAAATCGATTTAAATCACGATTTAAATCACTGGTCAGTTTTAATAGCTGTTTATATTTGCGAGATGAGCGCGCAACCCCAGAGTCGGTCACGACTGGACCTAATGGTCAGGGGTCCCTTTACCTTTACCTTATATTTGGACAACTTTTCTGCTATACTTTATTGGAAGAAGAAAAATGATCATTCTCTTAATAACAATTTAAACCATTTATTTAACTAAAACATTAACATAATAGCATATGTATCTACGTTCGTTAACTGATGTGGTTAAACATTATTATTATTTTTGTAGGTTTTTAGCACACATGAAAAACTTAAAGCAAATCCTCATTTCCTGATTAATAGCCTTTGGACTACAATGCAACTTAAATAGAAAACTATATTTAGAAAGATTTTGCCTCCAAAAGCATTTTATTTTAAAAATGCAATTTAAATTAAAAAAAATAAATAAATCCGATTGCAATTTTAAAAATCAAGTTTTTTAATTTAAAAAAAATCATTGATTTTTATCCACCCTGCATGAAAGCCTAGTAGAGCATTCCCCAACCTGGTGCTCCCCACTCCCACCCCTGTGTTTTGGATGCAAACTCCCACCAGCTGCATGATGGGAGTTGTAGTCCAAAACGACACCATCTTGGGGGAAGCCAGGGTCCTCTGTGTGTTGCAGCAGCTCAGGCCGCCCTAACATTATTGCGCAATGTGCTGTAACTTGGGGGCTTCAGGTTTTTTGGGAAAGGTATACGGTATTTAAAAATCTTTTTCGATAGAAACTGTTTTTTAGCCTGTTGGTACGACTGATTATACTTCTATATCTCCTGCCCGAGGGTAGAAGATTAAAGAGGTGCTGGATAGGGTGTGAATTGTCCCTGTGAATTTTTCTCGCTCCTAAGGCAACGATCCCTTGCGATGTCATCTAGCGGACTCAAGGGACAACCCATTATATCATGTGCTATGTTCACCACCCTTGGTAAAGACTTCCTGTCCGTGGCTGTCAAGCCAACATACCACACTGTGATACAATATGAGAGGACACTTTCTATTGTGGACCGGTGGATGGAGGTCATCAATTGTTGTTTAACATTGTTCTTTCGCAAGACCCTGAGGAAATGGAGTCTCTGTTGGCCTTCCTAACCACCTGAGTTATGTTGATTTTCCAAGTGAGGTCTTCACTAAGGTAAACTCCCAGGAATTTAAAGGAAGAGACTCTCTCCACACAACCCCCTCCCCTGATATACAACGGGGCTCGTTCCCCTCTCTTCCTCCGAAAGTCCGAAAGCAAGCACCTTCACTGTAGATTCTTCAGCGCCTGTTAAAAACATTCGGCCCACTCAGAGGTTGAGAACGCTGGTGCCAGCCTTAATAGTAATTTTAACTTTTCGACGTCTGAAATTACCGTTCCTAATTTTACTTGCCTGGCGTGCTCTGCCCCATGGGGTCACGAAGAGTCGGACACGACTAAACAACAACAACTTTACTTGGTGGTTTCCTTATGGTTCTATCCTTTTTGCCAACCTCTTTTGAGGGTCTTATTTTTGCATTCGAGCGGCGTATAATTTTGATGAAACAAGCAAATAGGTTGCTGCTTCTGCTGCAATGTGGGGCTGGTTCACATACTGAGCCTAGCCCCAGACTGGCGACCTGTTTGTGCCACTGAGCTGAACCAGGCGTAGCTTTCGAACCCGGTGTTGGCACCAGCACATTAATGGGCCTTTCAAGGGAGTAAATTCCCGCGTTTACCTAAGAGTCACGAATCTGTCCCTTTCATCCCTAGCCCTTTCCCCTGGCTGCCATTTGCATTGCAGGGACAATGATACTGGCCTACCTTGCAGGACTGTTGCAGGGTTTTCTGAATTATTATTCCTTTAACAAGAAGTGCTCAGAGAACTGGAAACTTGCTATGGGGTCGTTGCAGCTCGGCGCCGTCTCTGACAAGCGATGTCCCAGGGAAACAGACAAACTGGTGACATGCGGTTATCTTTTCCTAATGTATCCTGCCCCTAACCCTGGAAGCTCCACTTTTAGCCTTTGTGGGTAGGCAAACCCCCCCCCCCAGAGTTGAGCTGGGGGTGGTGGTAAAGAGTTAAACAACTGCAAAAAAAAATAATCCGTAGGCATCTGAACACAGCCCTGCTTGGGGAAGCTTTTAAAGCAGGCATCCCCAAACTTCGGCCCGCCAGATGTTTTGGACTACAATTCCCATCTTCCCCGACCACTGGTCCTGTTAGCTAGGGATCATGGGAGTTGTAGGCCAAAACACCTGGAGGGCCGCAGTTTGGGGATGCCTGTTTTAAAGGTTTGGATTTTCTTACCTTTTTTGCATTTTTGTTAGAAGGCATCCAGAATGGCTGGGGCAACCCAGTCAGACAGGCAGGGTATAAGAAATTTATTGTTATTATTATTATTATTATTATTATTATTGGGATTGATGGCTTTCCCAGGCTCCCCCTTTGCTGAGCAGACCTGGCTTTGCCTCTCACCCCGCAGGTGCAACACTCAAGACTACATCTGGCACAAAGGCATCCGCTGCGAGTCCATCATCACCGACTTCCAGGTGATGTGCATAGCCGTGGGCTCGGCCGCCCTGGTGGTCCTCCTCCTCTTCATGATGACCGTCTTCTTCGCCAAGAAACTCTACCTGCTCAAAACCGAAAACAGCAAATTGCGCAAGACCAAGTGAGTGGCGGCGGGGCTGGGCGGGCGGGTTTTGGTGCGGGTGGGTGTCAATGTCATGGATGGGTTGGACGCAGAAGAATGTGGGGAGGAGCCAGCTGGGGAACCCCCCAGGGAAGAAGGCGCAGAGCCCAAGGACAGGTGTTGGGACAACGATGGGTGGTCAGAGGGAGAAGACTGGGAAGGGGAGGTGTTGGAATCTGGGAGACAACAGGGCTTAGTGAGCGGGGAGAGTCTGTTGCAGAGGGAAGTCCAGAATTGGAGGTAGAGCTGAAGCAGGAGAGGGTTAGGGTTAGGGTTAGGGTTAGGGTTAGGGTTAGGGAGGCCAAGAAGCAGAGATGGGTCTGGCTGGTGAAGAAGCACAGGATGTCTCCTCCTCCTGCTGCTGCGACAAGCTCTCCTCCCTGCTTGTCTCCCAGAATGAGGAGAGGCATGAACAGGGTGGAGGAGAGGTTGGCCTCATGCAGGCGCAGTCTCAGATCGCTCGGGAAATCCCTGGAGAGGAGGTGGGGACTTTCAGTCTCGGCAGCTGATTTTCATAGAGGAAGGCTCCTGGGAATGAGCTGCTCTGCTCATTAGGCCGCACACCAAGTCGGTGGAGGTTGGGTTTTTGCTAATGAAGAGCTAACTCCGTCTTTAAATGGTGTGATCGCTGACTGGCAAGGAAGAGTAGGGAGACGGACGTTCCTGGAAAAGGTTTTGTCTTCATCCTTTTATTGCAGAGGTGCCGTGTGTGTGTGTGTGTGTGTGTGTGTGTGTGTGTGTGGCTTTTTTGCCCTGAGGGCCACACTCATCTCTGGACAACCTTGCAAGGGCCGCATGCCAGCAGTGGGCGGGGCCTGGGGCAAAAGTGGGTGGAGCAACACATGTTTCTCTTCATGGAGGAGAGGGCTATGGAGGGCTCCTAGCCAAGATACCTATGCTCTCCCTCTGTGGTTAGAGACAGCAATCTTCTGGATCCCAGTTGCTGGAAACTGCAGACGGGGATAGTTGCTCTTGCGCTCGGATCCTCCTTACAGGTTCCCCATCTGGTTGGCCACTGTGAGGACAGAATGCTGGACTGATCCAGCAGGCTTTACTTATTACGATCCTGCCATCAATGACAGGCTTTGTGGGATCCCTGCTCCGGTGGGGGGAATGCCCCTCCCAGCCCCCATCCTGTGATTTACGGGTTGGGGGGTTTTCCGGCTGGGAGAAATGCCAAGTGTTGTGTGTGCCCAGGATGGAGCGCCTGTCAGTTCGCCTCTTCCGAGGGCTGTAAATTTCCCAGTTGACATCAGAGGAAGAGGTGAAGCAGAGTGGAAAGGGGAGGGGGAGCCTGTTCTGGAAAATGCACACGGCGGCATTTTTCAGAACTGACTCTCCCGCTCCCCCCTTTTATATAAAAAAAGAATTTATCAGGATAGCAGTTTGCATGACCCGCTAAGGAAGATAAGACGACTATAAAATTCAAAACAGCAACCATTAATTGCGCATTTGCTGAAAACCCAATTAAAACTATTTAGTTTAATTACTCCACCAAGCCTGGTGAACCTGATCTTCTCAAAGTCTGATCGTCCTCTAGCAAGAGTCCTAGATGCCACATTTAGTATCTTCTTCACTGCTCAGTAAATTCCCAACGTGACGGATGGGCTTGATGCAGCGAGTGCAGTTTCCCAATGTCTTGTTTACTACTACTACTATTATTATTATTATTATTATTATTATTATTATTATTATTATTATTATTTCTTGAATTTATATACCGCCCTATACCCAGAGGTCTGAGGGCGGTTCACATAAAAGGATCATAGTATATACAATAAAAATAAAAGCAATAACCCAATAATTCCCCCCCCCCAAAGAGCCACATTTTAAAAGGCTATGGGATGTCGATCAGGTCAACCAAAGGCCTGGTTAAAAAGGAACGTTTTTGCCTGGCGCCTAAAGGTGTATAATGAAGGCGCCAGGCGAACTTCCCTGGGGAGAGCATTCCATAGACGGGGAGCCACTGTGGAGAAGTTAGCAAGAGTCTTCAATCCCCACTTCCAGCACCCACCTCTTGCCCCCCTTGCCTCTTAGGGAATCCCCCAGGGAATCCCATTGTCCTCCAGGAGGTGGCACTTCCCACTTTGGGAACTGCTGGGCTACCCAATTCATGCAGTTGTGGGGCAGAATCCTTTCTGGGCTGGACTGCTTCTGCCCGCAGGTGAGGGAACTGTCAGAACATAAACAGTGCAGGAGAGAGAGACACCCGTGACTCTACCCCAGCCAGACCCATCTCTGCCTCTGGGCCTCCCTCCTCTCCTGCTTCTGCCTCCGAGTCTGGACTCCTCTCTGCCACAGACTCTCCCCGCTCACTAAACCCTGTCGCCTCTACAGATTCCAACACCTCCTCTTCCCAGTCCTCCCCTTGTGACTACTCATCCTTGTCCCACCACCAATCCCCTGGCTCTGAGCCTTCTTCCCTTTGGGGAGGGGGGTTCCCCAGCTGGTGCCTCCCATCCCTCCTCTGCGTCCAGCCAGCCCCGAACCCAAGAGCCCCCTCCCCTCCCGTGGTCCCCAGCAACTCGAATCCAGAAGCTGTGCTGCCTCCGAATGTGGAAGCAGAGTCGTCAGTAGCCTTTTCCTCCTCCACGAATTTGCCCGATCCTCTTTTTTAAGCCATCTAGGTTAGGTGGCCACCCCTGCCTCCTGTGGCAGTGAGTTCCATAGGTTAACTGTGCGCTCGTGTGCAGCAGAACTTCCATCCCATCCACCCTGAAATCTCCCAGCCCTCGGCCTCATTGGATGCCCGAGAGCTCTAGCCTGTCCCAGGTCCCTGTTCCTCCTCTTCTTCTTCAGGCTCAGCGTTGAGCTAAACCTGGAGGCCGGAAACTCTGCTGCCTGCTGGTCAGCGCCGACACTGCAAGCCGAGAGCCCTGCTCACCCCGCATAACCCCACTTAGCATCTGGAGGATGGGAAGGCAGGAGGGAGGGAGAGCTCCTGTGCTTGTGGGCTAAGGTTACTGCTTTGTATCCCGGCTCCTGGCTCTCCTCTCTTTCCCCTGCGCAGGCCAGCTCCCTAATGAGCGGTTAATTGCTGTTTTGCAAAAGTGCCATCAGTAATTACCAAGGAGGGCTTTGCACTGTCTGGCAAGACCTGTGGAGGTGGGGGGCACGGGGGGGGGGGGAGCAAAGGTAGTTTTGCCAGCAGCTTCTGAGCACTGAATACACTTTGAGCTTTTCCCTTACTGTCTTCAGTAGAACAACTCTAAAATACGGGGCTTTTTTGTTTGTTTTTGCATGTCATGGGCATCGCTGTTTTTTTGCCAAGGCAACGGCATTTGTGGTTATCGCCGCTGGGAATGACTGCACCCCAAACACCAGGAAACAAAAGGCTCCCAGTGGTATCCTGTCGGGAAGGTGCAAAATGATAGAGTGGGTTTGCCTCAAACAAAAAACTAGCCCCCCCTCTCCCTCTGAGAATCCCAGATGACCTCTCACTTCTGGCTGCGATGAGCCATTTTTCAAAGCTCGCTGTCATGACAGAATCTAATAATTGCCCCCCCAAAGCTGCAGGCACTCAAGTCTTTCTGACCCAATGCACTTTTGTAGCAGTGGCTACGCAGATGCCCCCTTGGGAGGTTTACCACTCGAAGGAGGCAGGCCCCCCCGAAGGAGGCAGGCACCTGGCAACCAGAGATAGACTCTTCCTGGATATGGAGGTTCCGCTTAGCTACTTAGCACCAAGGCCGTTCGCATGCCGCGATGTTGCAGGAGGATGGAAAACCCACGGTGCAATGCCTTCCGTGAATCGAGTGCGCCTCTGCGTGAACCTTGCTTTAAAAGCCGGTTTCTAGCCATTGTGGACCCGATTCAATGTACTTGGGAGTGCACCCTGCAAAAATCTCAGGGCGTGGGTGAAACCAAATTTCAAAGATGCCCCATCTAGTCGGCATCCTGTTGTCCCAGATGCCTCTTCTGGGAAGACCAGGATTTGAGCACAAGAGCAACTCTCTCCTCCTGTGGTTTCCAGAAAGTGGGATTGCTGAAGTATTGCTGTCTCCCACTTTGGAGGCAGACTACAGCCATCCTGGCTAATAGCCATCGATAGCCCTCTCCTCCTCCTTCATGAATTTGCTTAACCCTCTTTGGGACGCGGGTGGCGCTGTGGGTTAAACCACAGGGCCAAGGGCTTGCCGATCAGAAGGTCGGCGGTTCGAACCCAGCTCCTGCCAACCTAGCAGTTCGAAAGCACATCAAAGTGCAAGTAGATAAATAGGTACCGCTGTGGCGGGAAGGTAAACTGCGTTTCCGTGTGCTGCTCTGGTTCGCCGGAAGCGGCTTTGCCATGCTGGCCACATGACCTGGAAGCTGTATGCCGGCTCCCTCGGCCAGTAAAGCGAGATGAGCGCCGCAACCCCAGAGTCGTCTGCGACTGGACCTAACAGTCAGGGGTCCCTTTACCTTTTAAAGCCATCCAGGTCGGTGGCCATCCCTGGCTCCTGTGGCAGGGAGTTCCGCAGTTTGACTGCACATTGCGGAAAGAAGGACATTATTTCAATCTTGCTCTGGAATAACTGGGACCCCCCCCCCGGCTGTCTGCTTTGCTCTGGAACAGGACACCCCTTCTCTATGGGGCCTTGACATCCATGTGATGCAGCTGGGTCGCTTCCAGGCAGGGCGGGGGTGTGTGTGTCTCTCTGCTCAATATGTGCGGAGATGGGTCCCTGGCTTCTTAGCAACAACACATTGCTTGGGGGGGGGAATGGGAGGGAGGGAGGGAGCCTGGGAACTGCCGCCGCCCCTCTTCCCCGAGCGCCCCTTTCCGCCAGGGGTCATGGGAGCGGCTTGCATTCCTATGCCCTGCTTTTTCTTTTGCAAATGAGCTGGGTTTCCCCCCCCCCCTTAAAAAAAACAACCCGCCTGAGTGCGCAGCCACAATGCCCCCCCCCATCTCCCTCCCAGGTCCCTTAAAGAGCTTTGCAGGGGAGAAGGGGGGGCTGAGCAGCTGGCAACTCTGCATGGGGGCGCCTAAGCTTGGCAACAGCAGATGGCCGTATTGTCCTTCGGGTGGGGAGGGATGGCTTTGTATGGCGGGGGGCTGGGGGGGGTCTTCGAAGGAAAGATTCTCTTCCTTGGCATCTTGGGGGGGGGCAGAGGTCATCTGAGAGGCGGGGTGGGGGCAGCGTTGGTGAGAAGCAACACAATTCCCTTTGGGGAGATGCATGGCATGCCACAAAAGGTGGCGGATTGCGCCTTCCTGGCACCCAGCATCCACGCTCCCCTTGGGAATGAGGCCGTGGAATCATAAAACAGTAGAATTGCAAAGGGACCCTGGGGGGCATCTAGTCCAACCCCCGTGAAATGCAGGAACCACAGCACTTTTGCTCCTGGCCCTGCCCACCCTTGGAATGTGGCCCCCAGAAGGTTATGTTTAGGGAAGTTTTTAATGTGTGACATTTTAATGTATTTTAATCTCTGTTGGAAGCGGCTGGGGAAACCCAGCCAGATGGGTGGGGTACAAATAATAATAATAATAATAATAATAATAATAATAATAATAATAATAATAATAATAATTTGGGAGGGAATGTGGCCCTTGCGCTTTCCACAGTTGTTAATTGGCATCTGTTTCTCACTTTCCTGTATATTTTCTACTGCACAGCTTTATATCTTTTTGTTGTAAACCCTGTGATTTTTTTTAAAAAAAAATGAATTGGCAATCGATAAATTCATTATCGAAGAGGGTTTTCTACCCCCTGCGTTAATTGTCGTAAGAAATGATGAGCAGTATGTCATAATTATTATAATTATTCTGACTCCACAATCAGAAAAATAAAACGATGGTCCCAGGGGGGCCACAACCTTGGGTTCGAAGTTATTCGCTTCTGACTCTGGGGATTCCGTGAACGCTAATCGCTTTAAGCAAAAACGACGCGAAGCACAGCCGGGAGGTTTAGGCAGGAAACTTTCCTCCTGGGAGGTTCTCCTCCGCAAGTGCAAATTTGGCACAGCCGGAAGGCACTCTGCAACTGCTCAGAGGCAACCTCTTCCCAGCGCTTCATCCTGTTCTGGTGCTGAGCCATTGCTCTGCAAAGTGAGTGTGGGCGACGGCTGACTCCTCCTGGGGGAAAAGTTGTGGAACGAACGGTTAGATTGCTTCATTTTTGGAGAAGGCTTTTTTTGGGTGGGGTGGGGTGGGGAAGTACAACTGGGTGTGCAGAAGAGAGAGTGGTTGCGGGGTTGGCCTAGATGAACCCTTGGGCTCCCTTCCAAATCTGTGATTCTGTGACTCTTTCTGACCTCCGTATTCTCTCCTTCCTTTCCTCTTTCTCTCTCTCTCTGCTTCTTGTTTGTTCCCCCTCTTCTCTCCCCCCCCCCACCGGCAGATACCGAACCCCCTCTGAGCTCCACAACGACAACTTCTCGCTGTCCACAATTGCCGAGGGCTCGCACCCAAATGTAAGGAAATTTTGTGACACCCCCTCCAACCTCTCCCCTCATGCCCGTGCATTGGCTTACTATGATAACATTATCTGTCAGGTAACTCGTCTTCTTCACGTCTCCCCCCTTGCTGCATGCCCCCCTCCCTCCACCCTTGCCTCCCACCCCCGTGCCTAGCACGCTCAGACCAACACCAGCAAGAGAAATTGCTGGTGCCTGCAATGGGGGGGGGAATAGTGAAGTCAGGGGTCTGGCGCTACCTGACCAGAGATAACTCCCAAAGAGCCCCGTTGGCTTTGGCCAGAGGCCCACCTAGCCTGGCACCCTGTTCTCCCAGCGTCTAAATGCCCCAAAGGTAGACTGCCCCTGGAGCTGGAGGTTCCATACGAATGTCAGAAGAGCCAGTGGCCAGTCAGGTTCCTCCAGGAAATACCCTGGAAGGAGCCTCATAAGTTCCTCATGAGTTCAAATCCAAACTCTTTCTTCTTCTCTTCTTCTTCCTGCGAAGTGGCCGGTTATCCCAGTGGCACATAGGGGATTCCCACAAGCCACGACCTGAGTTCTATATTTGCACACTCCCCACCTGTTATTTTATTTTTCTGTTGGAAGCCGCCTAGAGTGGCTGGGGAAACCCAGCCAGATGGGCGGGGTATAAATATATTATTATTATTATTATTATTATTATTATTATTATTATTATTATTATTATTAATCCAGGCAGCTGGTGTTCAAAAGCATCTCTGCCGTCCTTTTTTTCTGCGAATTTATCTAATCCCCGTTCAGGTTGGTGGGTGTCGCTGCCTCCTGCGGAAGGGAGTTCCCTCGTTTAATGGCGCCCTGCGTGCGAAAGTCCGGCCCCCGCCCTGTCCTTTCCAACATTCAGCTTCCTTGAATGCCCACGAGTTCTTCCTCCAAACTGAAAATGCAACCTTTTCCCTCATAGGGAGTTGCTGCAACCCGCTGATGATTTTCTGCAGAATAAAAGGGCAGCTCTCTGCCCCCCTCTAGTGGTGGGGCTGCTCCATGCAGGAGTTGTGCCACCGTTGCCCCACATGGCTGCCTTTCTCTGCACCCCCTCCGTTCATTGGGCGCACTGAGCCTGCCTGCCTGCCTGCCTACCCTCTTCCAGGGCCTTTGGGAAAGTCAACCAAATTTGCATAAAATCCACTTTTATCCAGATTTTTTTAAATAAAAAAACCCTATACAAATTAATGCTCCAATCCTATATGCCTTTACCCGAAAGACTCCCCGTTTAAGTCTGCAAGCCGTCAGAAAAATGACTGCCAAACATGCCCCGCTGGGTCTCCGGCAGCTTTGGGGCAGCCGCGTAGAATTGAAGCATTGTAAGGGACCCCCAGCGGTCATCTAGCCCAGCCCCCCTGCAAAGGAGGAATTGCCACCAAATATTCCGAGAAGCAAGACTCTGGAAACGATGACGGTCTTGCGCCTTTCAGCCAAGTAACTGTTTGGCCTGGCGATGTACATGCTCAGCTCCAGAACAGCGATTGGGGGTGGGGGGCGGTGTTGTTGAACGTGGCCCCCAAGATCTCTCGATCTGGCCCTTGGGACTGTCAAGCCTGCAGCCTGCTGTTGCTTGCCTGAGCGACGCTTTCCCCATGAATGTGCTTCCTGCTCCTCCTTCCCTTCCATGTTTCCGCAACCCCCCCCCCGCCTCCCTTGTGTCCATCCTCACAGGGGCTTGGACCCTGCTTGTCTGCGTGCCAACAGCCACATTCCCACACCCACGTCTGGCCTGGAGGGGGGTCTCGGGGTGGGGGCACGAGGCTGCTATGCGCTTGCTGCTTCCTCTCTCCACTGCTTCCCGTGGGAGGAGGAAGTGGGGGGCAGTTAGGGGCGGCAGTGGGGGGAGATGGTGATGCAACAGAGCATGTGCAGAGAGCATCAAGGACACTCTGGGAGCGTCAACAGACAGACCTCCTCAGCTGGGGGTTTCAGCAGCCCAGGGCTTTGTGCAATATTTATTTCATTATTTAATGTTCCACCCTTCATTAAAACACACAAACACAAAAATCTCTGAGGACTTTTCAATCCAGATAGATAGATAGACAGACAGATAGATAGATAGATAGATAGATAGATAGATAGATAGATATAGATATAGAAAGATAGACAGACATAGATAGACACACACACACACACACACACACATATTAATGCCACAATCCTATGTGCATTTTCCAGGGAGTAAGCTCCACCAGATTTGTTGTGAGTTGCTGCTGGCTGATGTAGCAGGAGGTCCCAATCCATGATCCACCAGCTTTCCTACATATTGGGTTTTTAAATTGTATTTCAGTTTGAATCCTGTGGTATTCAAACTGCGCTACAATAAAAAACGCAGCGTATACGAAATATCGTCGGCATCCGTCTGTCTCGGGAGACAGTGGGAGAGTAGGCGAAGTCAAATAGTTGTCGAGTAGAGACCAATACAGGAGAGACATGTTTTGTTGCAGCTGGGGCAGAGGAAGGCTCCCGGGCAGCAGTAAGAATGCAATTTAAAATCATTTTTTAAATGCTGCAGCGAGCAGACAAACCATTAAGCGGTCGCAGTTTGGGGTCCCCTGGTATATGGGATTGTGCAGTTTAAAACCCCAAACGAAACACAATATAGCAACCTCATCGCTAAAATCCAAATTGAGAACAGAAATCTGAATTTATGGGCTGGGGGGCAGGGTCAATAATAAAAGCTGGGCCATTCCACATCAAATGAACGCGAAAAACAAGGGTTTTGTCACCCACCACCTCAGATTTTGATGAAATTTGGTGTACACCTTTCCCTTATGGTTGAAAGAAACCCCCTTAAATTTCCCCCCTCTATCACAAACGGTTTTAATTTGATAGCACTTCAAAGTTTCGTTAAATCTACGTTGTCCCTCTAGAGACCCTCGGTACACCTTGTGTACATTTTATTTTTTCCCTCCATAACCAATGATCAGATCTCTTTGAAATTTTACACAGAGCTCAATAAAAGGATGAGGATTTCAGGGGGAAAAATACACCAGCACTCAAAATATTTTATAAATGCCAAAACAAAATTTTATAAATGTACTTGTAGCCTAGTTTTTTTGGTGGAAAAACTAGGTTTAGAAAACCTGAATTTTCCGCATGTGTTTCCAATTACTGTACAAATACAATATCGCCAGCCTGCATTTCTCCCCAAATCATATTTTTACACGGTTTGCAAAATGCTGGGAGCTGTTCGACCAACTGGCCACTCTCTGAATGAAATTCTACAGTGTGGGGACCGATCTCCTGGCTCCATCTGGGAGAGGAGGCTTTCTCGATCTGCAGCCTGCCAGATGTTTTGGGTTTCAATTCTATCATGAAATAGCAAACTACCCCCTAGCTTTGGAACACATTTTTAAAAGAAAAGCCTGCTAGCTCTTCAGATACCTTTTAATTGAATGATTTTTTTAAAGAAATGCTTGAAGCAACTGATATTATAGTTTGAAGACTTGTTTGTTCTGTCATCTTTTACTCCAGAAAGACCCATTTATCCTCAATAGAACCCAGGAAGGCAAACATATATGTAATTATATATATATATATATATATATATATATATATATATATATATAATGTGATCCCATTGCGATCCCAAGATGAAATTTTGAGATCAACACCCTGGTACTCTAAACCAGGCATGTCCAACAGGTAGATCGTGATCTACCGGTAGATCACTGGACGTTTGCGGTACATCACTGGTAGATCATTGGCTCCCCCCCAAAGAAGCTGAACAACCGTGGCTCCCCTAAAAAAAGGTCAACATTTTACCTCCTCCCTGAAAATGGGCCTTCGTCCTTCCTAAAAAAAAAGCTCATCAACAACTTTGAGCTGAACACCCAAAGAGGGGGTAGATCACTGCCAGTTTTTAACTCTATGAGTAGATCGCAGTCTCTTGGGAGTTGGCCACCCCTGCAAGTCTAAACTATCCTGGAGTTAAGTGCCAGAATCCTGTTGCTGTCCTCAGAAGCGTGGTTGACGCCACATTGCTATGTTTGCTTTTTACAACATTTCCGTAGTCGCCCCACGTAACAGGAGTCCTCTTATTGGATCAGGGAGGAGAAAACCCAGCAACATAAAAATGCAGTTTGAGGCAAGAGAAAACCGTAACAAATTAAAGAACTTGAAACTTAAGACCTACGGCTTAAAATTTGATTTAAAACGGGGAGGTGTGGCAGTTAAATTGCTTAAAAAGGCACGGACGAGCAGAAATATCTTTGCTCGGCACATTTCATAGAAGGGGGCCTGGAAGACCTCTCTGTGTGGAAATCCGTTCCATAGCCAGGAACACAGAGAGTCAGACCATTGGTCCAGCTAGCCCATGGGTTGGCAAACTAAGGCCCGGGGGCCGGATCCGGCCCAATTGCCTTCTCAATCCAGCCCACGCGCAGTCCAGGAATCAGCATATTTTTACATGAGTGGAATTTTAAATTTTATTTAAAATGCATCTCTGGGTTATTTGTGGGGCCTGCCTGGTGTTTTCACATGAGTAGAAGGTGTCCTTTTATTTAAAATGCATCTCTGGGTTATTTGTGGGGCATAGGAATTTGTTCATTTTCTCTCTCCAGAATATAGTCCAGCCCCCCACAAGGTCTGAGGGACAGTGGACCGGCCCCCTGCTGAAAAAGTTTGCTGACCCCTGAGCTAGCTACTTCCCACACTGACCGGCAGCTGCCCTCCAGCAAGTGAGAAGGGCGGCATTCCCAGCCCTCCCTGGAGATGCCTTTTGGGACTAAACTTGGGACCTTCTGCATTCAAAGGATGTGCTCTCCCAGTGAGCTAGGGTCCTCCCCGGCTCCAAAAGATTCTAGTCCTCATGGAGGGCTGGTTTGAATGAGTACCTCAGAAGCTGCCTTATTACCCAGTCAGGGCCTGGATCCACCCAATTCCTTCTTGTCTGCGCTGATTGGCAGTGACTCTCCAGGATTAGGGCCAGGGATATTGCCAAACCCCTGGGGATTAAGCCCAGCTGCAGTGCAGGGGGCTGGATTGGATGACCCCACGGGTCCCTCCCAGCTCTACTGTTGTATGATTCAGGAGCTTGTATTTTTTTTTTACCTCAAAGCATAGAATTCTGGCCTGGCCTGGATTAAGAGCCAAGGACCAGCCTTTGGGCCAGGATCTGACCCAAAGCTTTCCCCCGTCCACGCCAGGCCTTCCTTGGGAGATCTCTGTCGCCATCGCCGCTTCCAGCGCTGACTCATTTTCTCTCTCACGCTTCCTTGCTCCCTCCCTTCCTTCCTGACCCCCTCCCCCCGTTTAGGACGACCCCAATGCCCCCCACAAGCTTCAAGACCCCTTGAAGTCCTGCCTGAAAGACGAGGAGTCCTTCAACATTCAGAACTCCATGTCTCCCAAACTGGACAACGGCAAAGGGGACCCGGACGACGCAGAGGTGAATTGCTTGCAGAACAACCTGACATGAGAGCCCAGAAGGAGAGAAAGAAAGGAGAGAGAGCGAAAGAAAGAAAGAAAGAAAGAAAGAAAGAAAGAAAGAGGAAATGAGGAGGGAGGGGGGAAACGGAAATAAGGCAAAACAAAACATTTAAGAGCACGAATGGTTGTCCCCTCTTGTACAAAGCTCATTTCTCGTAATCGTTTGTTCTCTTTGCTATCCCCACCCCGACTTCATAGCATGCTTTGATGTGTTTTGTACAGCGGGAAAAACAAGGGTAATAATAAAGAATACACAAGAAGACGAAACTGTTCCTCTATCAAGTGTGTCCCCCCCCCCCAATGAATTGTGTGTGTTGGGTTGTGTGTTCCGTTGCCGTCTGTATAATGCCTGGGTTAGCCTCACTCCTGACATTTCCCCGCCCCCCTCCGTCCCTCCCCAAATCTCCCCTCTCACTGCTGTGATTTCTAAACCTTTGCTGTGACTCGACTGACTTTTTTTTGTATTTTACCCAGCCTTTTTTGGAGAAACAAGTTTAAAAATGTGAAAAAAATTAAAAGATCTTGAAATAATAATAATGATTAAAAAACAAAACATTTTTTTAAAAGTTAAGCTGCTGCTGCCGTGTGTCTCTTCCTGCATGTGGGGTGAGGTGGGGTCGTGGGGTCAGAATTTGGACGGACAGCTGCTTTGGAAACGGCCAGGCACGATTCCTGCATTAAAGGGGGGTTGGTCTGGATGACCCTTGGGGCTCCTTTCCAACTCGAGGGTTTCTAAGTACTGTACTCCCAGGATTTGGGGAGGCGAGAAAGGCAGGCACTAACTGCGACAGGTGACCTGCAAATGCTGTGATTAATAATAATAATAATAATAATAATAATAATAATAATAATAATTTATTATTTATACCCCGCCCATCTGGCTGGGTTTCCCCAGCCACTTTGGGCAGCTTACAACAGAAAAATGAAATAAAACAATTAAACGTTAAAAGCCTCCCTAAACAGGGCTGCCTTCAGATGTCTTCTAAAAATCTGGTAGCTGTTTTTCTCTTTGACATCTGATGGGAGGGCATTCCACAGGGCGGGCGCCACCACCGAGAAGGCCCTCTGCCTGGTTCCCTGCAACTTGGCTTCTCGCAACGAGGGAACCATCAGAAGGCCCTCGGCGCTGGACCTCAGTGTCCGGGCAGAACAATGGGGGTGGAGACGCTCCTTCAGGTATATTGGACCGAGTAAAGGGTATGGACCTTCTTCCTTAAGGGAAGAGGCACAGATTGAGGAAGCGATTTCGGAAATGTTATAGGGTCGGAAGGAAAGAATGCCATTGCCCCCCCACATGTCACTGGACCATTGCTTAGTCAACAGCTGCAGCCTTTGGCCAGTAGCTACCTCACCTCCAAAAGGACATCGTGGAGTTGGGAAAAGTTCAGGAAAACACAAGCCTAATGATCGAGGGGATGGAGCGAATCCCCTGTGAAGAATGGTTGCAGCATTTGGGACTTTTTAATTTAGAGAAAAGGTGAGGAAGAGGCGACAGGATAGAAGTTTATAAAATTACGCCTGGCATGGAGAAAAGTTTTTCTCCCTCTCCGATGACACCAACGAAGCTGAATGTTGAACAGACAAAGCCTTCTTCACTCGGTGCATTGTTTAAAAAAGGGAATGCTATTCTAGGACAGAAGTCTAGTGTCCAAATCAAGGGAAGTAATAATAATAATAATAATAATAATAATAATAATAATAATAATAATGATAATTTATTATTTATACCCCGCCCATCTGGCCGGGTTCCCCCAGCCACTCTGGGTGGCTTCCAACAAAACATTAAAATACAGAAATCGAGCATTAAAAGCTTCCCTAAACAGGGCTGCCTTGAGATGCCTTCTAAAGGTCTGGTAATAATTGTTCTCTTTGACCTCTGCTGGGAGGGCATTCCACAGGGTGGGTGCTACTACCGAGAAGGCCCTCTGCCTGGTTCCCTGTAACTTGGCTTCTCATAGCGAGGGAACTGCCAGAAGGCCCTTGGCGCTGGATCTCAATATCCGGGCAGAACGATGGGGGTGGAGACGCTCCTTCAGGTATACTGGACCGAGGCCATTTAGGGCTTTAAAGGTCAACACCAACACTTTGAATTGTGCTCGGAGCCAATGTAGGTCTTTCAGGACTGGTGTTATGTGGTCTCGGCAGCCACTCCCAGTCACCAGTCTAGCTGCCGCATTCTGGGTTAGTTGTAGTTTCCGGGTCACCTCTTCTGCCTTGGTCAGACCACACCTGAAATATGGTGTCCAGTTCTGGGCATCACAATGTTAAAAGGATGTTGACAAGGTGTGCAGAGGAGCGAGACCAAGATGGTCAAGGGTCTGGAAACCAAGCCTGATGAGGAACAGTTGAAGGTGCCGGGGATGTTGAGTCTGGAAAAGAGGAGCCTGAGTGGAGATAGGAGAGCCGTCTTCACATATCTCAAGGGCTGTCACACACAGGATGGATTCGAGTTAGGAAAAAAGAGATTCCAATTAAACACCACCAGGAATAACTTTTTGATAGTAAGAGCTGTTTGACAGTGGAACGGTCTGCCTCAGGAAGTTGTGGCCTCTCCTTCCTTGGAGGTTTCTAAGCAGAGGCTGGGTGGCCATCTGTCATGGATGCTCGAGCTGACATTCCTGCATTGCAGGGGGTTGGACTGGATGACCCTTGGGAACCCGCTCCCATTCCACAATTTGTTTCTATGAGTCCATAAACGATGGTCACCCTTGGTGGCTTTAAAAGAGGATTAGACAAATTCATGGAGGAGAGGGCTTTGGCTGGCTACTAGCCAGGATACTGCCTCCCTGGTTGCAGGCAGCCATGCTTCTGAATACCAGCTGCTGAAAACCATGGGGGGGGAGGAGAGGGATCCTGTGCTTGGCTCCTGCAGGTGAGCTTGTCCCACAGACATCTGGTTGGCCACTGTGAGAACAGGATGCTGGACTAGATGGGCCATTGGCCTCATCCTGCAGGCTCTTCTTATGTTGCTTTGATTTCATTGGGGCTTGTAGGTGGGACTGATTTTCTCTAAATCAGGATCCCAAGTGTAGCCCAGTCACGAATGGTTTCCACCTCCAAACTGACACATAGCAGTGGGCATGAGGAGTTAAGACGCCCAGTTTCCTGGTTCATCAACAACGTAATGCATTTTCTAATTTGCACCATTGTCATGTATGGGGGTGCCTGGGGTCTCCCTGTGAGTATTCCAACAATTGCCCCTTCCAAACTCACACTGTTCGTTTCCAGAAACTGCTTCTCTTGTTTTTAAAAAAACAAGAGAAGGTTAAGGGGTGATATGATAGCCATGTTCAAATATATGAAAGGATGTCATATGGAGGAGGGAGAAAGATTGTTTTCTGCTGCTCCAGAGAAGCGGACACGGAGCAGTGGATTCAAGCTACAAGAAAGAAGATTCCACCTAAACATTAGGAAGAACTTCCTGACAGTAAGAGCTGTTCGGCAGTGGAATTTGCTACCAAGGAGTGTGGTGGAGTCTCCTTCTTTGGAGGTCTTTAAGCAGAGGCTTGACAGGCATATGTCAAGAATGCTTTGATGGTGTTTCCTGCTCGGCAGGGGGTTGGACTGGATGACCCTTGTGGTCTCTTCCAACTCTATGATTCTATGAAAACACCCCCAAGTTTCTAGCCCTCAAGGGCAGATCCAGCTGCGCCTGCTGAAATCTCAGGAGCGTGAAAAGTTCTGTCGTCAGCGGGGTGGGGGTGGGGGTGAATGATGCTTCTTCGGTTCCCAGCCTAACCCTCCCCTTCTTCGTTTTGCTAGCAAAATATATTTTGCAAGGCGCCATGAAGCGCTTATGCAAATTGGCATGATTTGCATAACATAGACAGGACCGCAGATCACTCTGCTTTCCAGTAAATACTCGTTTTGCTTGCTGTGTTATTTTTTCCCCCCGGGGGGAAAAAAACAAAACAAGCATATGACGTGGAGTTTGTGTACTGAAAAATAGCATTGTAAGGTCGAAAAACGGCATCACTTGCCAACCTGCTTTGACTTAGCAGGATGAAATAGGTCAGTATTGTCTACACTGGCCGGCAGCTTTCCTGCAGAGGGCATTCCCAGCCCTGCTTGGAAATTCTGGGTTTGAACCCGGGACCTTTTACATGCAGGTAGTGTAGGGAATTAACCCTGAGACATGGTTGGGGAACATGCGGCTTTCCAAATGTTGCTGGACTCCAACTCCCCTGAGTGTCTGGCCAGCATTTGCCAGTGGTCAAGGTGATGGGAGTCGTAGTTCCGCAACATCTGATGGACCAGACTCCTGGCCTGTGAGAGGCGTGCTGGAATCAGAACCTTGGACAGCTCCCTCCCACTGCAGCTATGGCAAAGGACCTTGTATTCATTTACTCTGAAATAAATGCCTAACAGGCTTTGGCCCTGCTGCAGTCGTCAGCTGCAGAGGGAAAATGTACCGGTATGTGGAATTTTCTCACAGGAGCATTCCAGGTTTGTAGATACGGTAGCACCACCACAGCACTAAGAAGATAATCCCTTTCTGCAAAGCTGGAGGAAGGGGCGTTTTTGCGCCCCCACAGCCAGGAGAGAAGGCTCTCATCCAGAGTGCGATAGTGGCTTCACCCACCGCTCCCGAAGCCCGCTGGTGAAACCGCCACTGCACCAGAGTCCCTCTGCCTCCAGCGCGCGGCTGCAGATTGGTTCTCCCTTGGCGCACTGGCCGCTGGTAGCAGGAGGACTCGGGAGGAGGCGGTTTCACCTGCGACACACCACTGAGTGAAGCCATCATTGCGGTCCGCCTCTTCTACAGGTCATAGAATCATAGAGTTGGAAGAGACCACAAGGGCCATCCAGTCCAACCCCCCACCAAGCAGGAAACAACATCAAAGCACTCTTGACATATGCCTGTCAAGCCTCTGCTTAAAGACCTCCAAAGAAGGAGACTCCACCACACTCCTTGGTAGCAAATTCCACTGTCGAACAGCTCTTACTGTCAGGAAGTTCTTCCTAATGTTTAGGTGGAATCTTCTTTCTTGTAGTTTGAATCCATTGCTCCATGTCCGCTTCTCTGGAGCAGCAGAAAACAACCTTTCTCCCTCCTCTATATGACATCCTTTTATATATTTGAACATGGCTATCATATCACCCCTTAACCTTCTCTTCTCCAGGCTAAACATACCCAGCTCCCTAAGCCATTCCTCATAAGGCATCGTTTCCACGCCTTTGACCATTTTGGTTGCCCTCCTCTGGACACGTTCCAGCTTGTCAGTATCCTTCTTGAACTGTGGTGCCCAGAACTGGACACAGGTCCTTGGCTATATATGATATATGAATATATCACCCAGGCCTACTCGTGGGTAGGAGCCATTGATAGCCCTCTCGTCTATGAATGTGTCTATAATTATCTTTTACAGCCGTCCAGCTTGCTGCCTCCTGTGGAAGGCAGTTCCGCTGTTTAATTGCGCTCTGCGTTAAAGAAGCACTTTCTTTTATCCATCCCGAATCTTCCAATGTTCAGCTTCCTTGACTGTTCATGAGTGTTATCAGAGAGGGAGAGAAACCTCACCCGCTTTCTCCCATCATTTATAAGCTTCTCCCTTGTCCAAGCGAATAGGCAGCCATTCTTGGCGGCTGCAGCCCTATACATTTCCCCCCCCCCAATTCCTCCCTCTCCCCAGTTACTTAGGAACGGGGCCTGACACCAGCCCCTCGTAAAGGGATTCCCCTTTTGCTGACCCTGCTCTGGAGAACCCATTATTGGAAAAATCAATCTTAGCAGCCAGAGAAGCGGAGTGGATGAGGCACAATATTGGGCAGGCAGGGGCAGGGAGGAAGACAGATTGAATGTAGGGCACAGGAGTTATCTACAGGGCGGGCTTCCTCTCAAGTAACCCCTAGGAAATGGGGATTTGGAAGAATAATGGACAAGCAGAGGTTAGTTCAGATTCCCAGCTGGGTACAGACCCTCCAGGTGTCCCTGTTTTCCAGGGACAACCCCAGATTTACAGATATCATTGCGGAATAATAATAATAATAATAATAATAATAATAATAATAATAATAATAATAATTTATTTCTACCCCACCCATCTGGCTGGGTTTCCCCAGCTGCTCTGGACAGCTCCCAACAGAATTAATGATAATAAAAATTTCAAAGCGATAAAACATCAGACATTAAAAACTTCCCTAAATGTTCAGATGTTTTCTAAAAATCAGATAGTTGTTTTATTTCCTTGACATATGGAGGGAGGGTGTTCCAAAGGGAGGGCACCACTACCGAGAGGGCCCTTTGCTTGGTTCCCTGTAACCTTACTTCTTGCAGGGAGGGAACTGCCAGAAAACCCTCGGAGCTGGACCTCAGTGTCCAGGCTGGACGATGGGGATAGAGACGCTCCTTCGGGTATACAGGGCTGAGGCTGATTAGGGCTTTAAAGGTCAGCACCAACACTTTGAATTGTTCTCGGAATCTGGGAGCCAATGTAGGTCTTTCTGGACCGGTGTTATATGGTCCTGGCGGCCGCTCCCAGTCACCAGTCTAGCTGCCGCATTCTGGATTAATTGCAGTTTCTGGGTCACCTTCAAGGGTAGCCCCACATAGAGCGCATTGCAGTAGTCCAAGCGGGAGATAACCAGAGCATGCACCACTCTGGCGAGACAGTCTGATTTGATCCTGGAATGTCTTGCTTTTCCATGTCCCTATTTTCAATGGAGAAATCTTGGGAGGGTTTGGACTCGAAAGCTGCCCTCTTTTCCTTCTTCCTGACAAAAGGGGAGCGAGAGAAAGAGGCCTTTTTGGGGCCGCCTGCGACTGCTGCCTTCCAGGCTTTTGTGAAGCTTCCAAGGGAGAGAAAGAGCTTTTCCCAACAGTTGCTGCTGCCCTCTGAGCTTCCAGACAGCTTGACCCATTTCTTTGCTGCTCCTTCGTCTGGCTGCGGCTCTTTCACTTCTGGGAATCTGGATCAGGTTACTGGGCCAAAGATTTGAGTAACTCAGGGCCCTCCACCGAGAGACATCCTTTGGGCGGTGCGTTTGGGATGATTTTTGCTCAGAATAGTGTCCAGGTGCTTAGACACGACCCCACTTTCAATACAGTCATACCTCAGTTTAAGTACGCCTCGGTTTGAGTATTTTCAGTTTAAGTACTCCGCGGACCGTCTGGAACGGATTAATCCACTTTCCATTAATTTCAGTGGGAAAGTTCGCTTCAGGTTAACTACGCTTCAGGTTAAGTACTCCACGGACCGTCTGGAACATATTAATCCACTTTCCATTAATTTCAGTGGGAAAGTTCGCTTCAGGTTAACTACGCTTCAGGTTAAGTACTCCACGGACCGTCTGGAACAGATTAATCCACTTTCCATTAATTTCAATGGGAAAGTTCGCTTCAGGTTAAGTACAGACTTCCGGAACCAATTGTGTTTGTAAACCGAGGTACCACTGTACTGTTTTTGATGATGATGATGATGAAGAATTGCATTTACACCCCAACTTTTTTCTCCAGGGAGTTCCAGGTGGGGGACGTGGTTCTCCCGCATCTCATTTAATATCCACGACGACCCTGCAAGGTAGGTTTGGCTACCTGTTGGAGATGCAATAGGGATAGTGCTTCTCTAAAACATACGGGGGGGTTTTCATTGTCCTATACTGAAAGATTTTTGGCAGAAGGTAACTGAAACCATCAACAGAACTGGACGGAATAATCTTAACATTTGCAGTGCAAAATATCCTCTTGAATTATATACCCAGCACATGGAACCTTACAAAAGGACAATATGAGTGGACTTGCCACACTAAAAAGACAGATACTGATGTTTTTTTTGGGGGGGGAATGCAGCTCCCTTCTACGATTGGATTGGAGGCCTATTCAAACTCACAATGTATGAACAACTTGCATATAATTGCAGACTTGCCATGGACAAATTCAGTGATATTTTGGGTTTTACCCCCCTTTTATTTTCCTTTCTACACAGGTTCTGTTTCTCTTTTTCTTTCTTTCGCTTTCATTTACAAGAAGAAAAAAAGGTTTGGCTAAGATGCAGCAACTGTCCCCGGGCTCAGTCAGTGAGCTTCATGTACGACTGGGGATTTGAACCCTGGCCTCCCAGGTCCTAGTCCAGTACTCAAACCACTACACCACACTGCCTCCCCAAACCTTAAGTGGTGCTTTCCTTGAAGTTCCATTGTACATAACAGAATTTTGAATACCATTGTCCTGAAATATGATAGAGAAAGTTTTTAATTTTTATCAAAGTTTAATAGTTATGTAATGATTGATTTGTCTGTGTTTTAGCGGTTCTTATTTTTATCTTTAAGCTGCCTTGAGTTCCTGTCAGGCGGAAAAATACAGGGTATAAATAATAATAATAATAATAATAATAATAATAATAATAAGGAGGAGGAGGAGGAACTCAACTGGAAGAGCACGAGACTCTGTATCTACATGGTGCTTAGAGAGTAACTTGCACCTAAATATTAGCACTTTGGCCACCTCATGAGATGAGAAGACTCCCTGGAAAAGACCCTGATGTTGGGAAAGATGGAGGGCGCAAGGAGAAGGGGACGACAGAGGACGAGACGGTTGGACAGTGTTCTCGAAGCTACGAACATGAGTCTGACCAAACTGCGGGAGGCGGTGCAAGACAGGAGTGCCTGGCGTGCTATGGTCCATGGGGTCACGAAGAGTCGGACATGACTAAACGACTAAACAACAAATATTAGCAAGACATAGGAGATGGTGTTGGACTTTCGGAGGAAGAGAGGGGATTTAGCCTTGTGTGGAGAGAGTCTCTTCCTTTAAATTCCATCCATAGGACTCTGGAGTTGATATATCCCAAAGACCTGGCATTGCAGAAGCAAAGCTGCAGCCTCATAAAATGAGCCCCATAGGTTGGAGGCCCACCCCATTTTGGGGAGCCCAGGGCACAAATGAGATGCGGGTGCCCCTGTGGTGGTGGGGGGGCTGGCCAGGACGGACCACGGTGCCCCCCTCCTTGCGCTCCCAGAGCATTTGCACTCATCAGTTCCTGCTTTGCATCCGATGAATGGACTTGCCACTCAGCACCGGGGAGGCCTGTATTGTAATCAGAAAGTTTAATCACTTTTAAATGGCGAGGCTATTAAATTTCAGTGCTTGGTTAGTTGGCCAAGGAAAGGGAGTCATGTCTGGGGTTTTGTGTGTGTGTGTGTGTGTGTGTGTGTGTGAGAGAGAGAGAGAGAGAGAGAGAGAGAGAGAGAGAGAGAGAGAGAGAGAGAAAGAAAGAGAAGCTGGCAGAAGAATGAAGGCTGCAAAAACAGGGAGAGAAGGATGCGGAGCACAAACTGTTGGCTTTCTCTCGCTCTTGCACCCATAGCAGGATCAAAGGGGCCTTTATCCCCCCTCCCCTTCATTCATGCCTCTAACCTGGGAGAGGAAGGGAGAAGGACTGAGACAATACCCCCCCCCCCCAGAAAGCAGAAGGGAAAGAGAGTTGAAAGGGTCAGCTTCCCCGACTGCAGGTGAGCTGGGAATTAAACTGTTTGGATTCTGTGGCAAGTGGCCCTGGCGAGAGGAAGACGTCCGTTTCGAACGCCAAGGGGATCGAGCCCTGCGGCTCTGTTACCAAAGCAACTGGACACCTGGGAAGCGCCCCAAGATGAGTGGGTGGGTCTGAGGTACCCAAATCTCGCTTGACATGGGGGACGCCATTTTGAAATCAGAGCTGCCATGTTGGAAGGGGTCGCTTGTGTACTGAAAGCTAGTTGCACAAGGATGCAACTAGCCCTTCCACCAAGCTTGGTAAGGTCATGACCGCTCAGCAAAGGTTATAGAGTGTTGGACCAGGACCTGGGAGACCTGGGTTCGAATCCCCACTTGGCCATGAAACTCATTGGGTGTGCCCCTGGGTCTGCCTCACAGGGTTGTTGCAGGGATTAAAGGAGGAGAGGACCATGTACGCCCCCTGGAGCTTACGGGAGGGAGAAGTGGGGTATTAAAGGAATCAGTACTAAAAGGAATAAAGGTGAAGCATGTGTTAGGAGCAAGTCATGGCTAAATCTTGCTGGTTTAGCTAAATCTTTACGGTGGTTCTTAATCCATCTTAATCCTAAAGTATTCTTAGTTTACAGAGAAGGCAGGTGAGAGGCAGCATGAAAAAAGTTTAGAATCATAGAATCATAGAGTTGGAAGAGACCACAAGGGCCATCCAGTCCAACCCGCTGCCAAGCAGGAAACACCATCAAAGCATTCTTGACATATGCCTGTCAAGCTTCTGCTTAAAGACCTCCAAAGGAGACTCCACCACACTTCTTGGCAGCAAATTCCACTGCTGAACAGCTCTTACTGTCAGGAAGTTCTTCCTAATGTTGAGGTGGAATCTTCTTTCTTGTAGTTTGAATCCATTGCTCCGTGTCCGCTTCTCTGGAGCAGCAGAAAACAACCTTTCTCCCTCCTCTATATGACATCCTTTTATATATTTATCATATCACCCCTTAACCTTCTCTTCTCCAGGGTAAACATACCCAGCTCCCTAAGCCATTCCTCATAAGGCATCGTTTCCAGGCCTTTAACCATTTTGGTTGCCCTCTTCTGGACACGTTCCAGCTTGTCAGTATCCTTCTTGAACTGTGGTGCCCAGAACTGGACACAGTATTCCAGGTGAGGTCTGACCAGAGCAGAATACTGTACAGTGGCACTATTACTTCCCTTGATCTAGATGCTATACTCCTATTGATGCAGCCCAGAATTGCATTGGCTTTTTTAGCTGCTGCATCACACTGCTGACTCATGTCAAGTTTGTGGTCTACCAAGACTCCTAGATCCTTTTCACATGTACTGCTCTCAAGCCAGGTGTCACCCATCCTGTTTAGAAAATGACGGCTTTAAAAGCTGATTAGACAAATTCATGGAGAAGAATTTGATGGTTTTGCTCTGCTTCAATTGTTGAAGGCAGCAATGCCAAGGTGATGAAGGGTTTGGAAACCAAGCCTTATGAGGAACGTTCAAAGGAGCTCTTTCCCAGGTTTGCCTGGGAAAGAGGAGACTGAGAGGAGATAGCCATCTTCCAATAGCTCAAGGGCTGTCTCATGGAAGATGGAATAAGCTTGTTTTCTCCTCCTCTGGAGGGTAGGACCCAAACAAATGGCTTCAAGTTACAAGGAAGGAGATTCCGACTAAACATCAGGAATAGCTTTCTGACAGTAAGAGCAGTTCGACAGTGGAAAGGTCTCCCTTTGGAGGTTGTGGACTCTCCTTCCTCGGAGGTTTCTAAGCAGAGGCTGGGTGACCACCTCTCATGGGCGCTTTAGTGGAGATTCCTGCATTGCAGGGCGTTGGACTAGATGACCCTCGGGATCCTTTCCAACTCTATGATTCTATGTTTCTTGCAACAGAACCCCGCAGACAATTGCTGACAACCAAGAACTCCAGTTTTCCTTGCTGCTTAATAAGCATCGGGCAAGGAATGATTTTGGCTATACTCTTCATTTGAGTTTTTTAAAGCAAAGGTTGGATGGCCAACTATCATGTAAGATCTAGTAGAGATTCCTGCATTGCAGGGGGTTGGACCAGACGAGTCCCTTTCAATCTGTGCCAGTTTCTTGAAACCACAGGCAGTTGAGAGTGGCTCTCATCTGTTCTCTGTCCTGTTCTTCCTGTTGAATCTGCTTCCCTGTGGTGCCCCCTGGTGGAATGCAGACACACAGACTGTCTTTCCGGATCAGATCACAGTCTCTACCGCAATGTTTTACACCAGGCGGTCAGACTCTTTGTTCATCTACCCCAGTATCATCAACTCTGACCAACAACTTCTTTCCAGGCTCTCAGGCACAGAGAGGACGTTCCTTCCGCTGCCTTGTGCCTGAGATTCTTTGTACCTTTGTCGGATTCTTTGTCAGAGGTGTGCCTTTCTTGATAGCTCAGTTGGTAGAGCACGAGACTCTTAATCTCAAGGTCGTGGGTTCGAGCCCCATGTTGGGCAAAGAGATTCCTGCATTGCAGGGGGTTGGACTAGATGACCATTGCTGTCCCTTCCGAATCTTCAATTCTGTGAGCCTGAACCTGCATGCAAAGCCAGGTGCTTCCCCTACCCCAGTAACCTGCTTCCAGTCATGGCCAGCCACGTGCCTCTATCAAGCAGGCGTGAAGCCAGCACCTTTTGCATTTGCCAAATCTTTTAAAACCAGCCATATCTGGAGGGCCGGACATTCGCCAGCCCCAACTGGGGCTGAATCGGCAGAGGGTGTTGGGAGTTGCAGCGACAATGGTAGTGTAATAATAATAATAATAATAATTTATTTATACCCCGCCCATCTGGCAGGGTTCCCCCAGCCACTCTGGGCGGCTTCCAACAAAACATTAAAATACAGAAATCAAACATTAAAAGCTTCCCTAAACAGGGCTGCCTTGAGATGCCTTCTAAAGGTCTGGTAATTGTTGTTCTCTTTGACCTCTGGTGGGAGGGCATTCCACAGGGTGGGTGTCACTACCGAGAAGGCCCCCTGCCTGGTTCCCTGTAACTTGGCTTCTCGTAGCGAGGGAACTGCCAGAAGACCCTCGGCGCTGGACCTCAGTGTCCAGGCAGAACGATGGGGGTGGAGACGCTTCTTCAGGTATACAGGACCGAGGCCGTTTAGGGCTTGAAAGGTCAGCACCAACACTTTGAACTGTGCTCGGAAACGTACTGGGAGCCAATGTAGGTCTTTCAGGACTGGTGTTATGTGGTCTTGACGGCCGCTCCCAGTCACCAGTCTAGCTGCCGCATTCTGGGTTAGTTGTAGTTTCTGAGTCACCTTCAAAGGTAGCCCCACATAGAGCGCATTGCAGTAGTCCAAGCGAGAGATAACCAGAGCATGCACCACTCTGGAGAGACAGTCCGCGGGCAGGTAGGGTCTCAGCCTGCGTACCAGATGGAGCTGATAAACAGCTGCCCTGGACACAGAATTGACCTGTGCCTCCATGGACAGCTGTGAGTCCAAAATGGTGAGAGTGTAGTGGTCAGAGTGTTAGACTAGGGCCTGGGAGAGCCCAGGGTTCAAACCCCAACTTGGTCATGGAGCTTCCTGGGTGACCTTGAGGGCCAGTCGCTGCCTCTCAGCGTAACCTACCTCACAGGGTTGTTGTGTAAATGAGGAAAGGGGAGGAACCATGTACACCTCCTTGGACTCCTTGGAGAAAGAGGTGGGATCTAAATACAGTAAGGCCGGTGCTCCACTCGTCTTCATAGCAAATGAAACACAAGACTTGGGGGTTCCTGATCTGCCAGATTTCTGTCCGCAATTTCCCCATGCTGCAAAAAACATGCAGATATCGTCACCTTCCAACAGCCCATATGGAAGACCACCCTCAAAAATCCACGCATTGCAGGGGGTTGGGCTAGATGACCCCTGGGGATCCCGTCCAACGCTGTGGTTCTATGACGTTCTTTTATCTACCAGCATTCAGCTCTTAGTGTTGCGAGAGGACAATTCCCTGCCCGCCCGCTCCATTCTGCTACCTCGCGCCCGCCTGCGCCGCTTTCCAGTGGACGGCAGGGAGCGGCAGCGAGAGCGAAGCAAGAGACCTAGGGGCGCATGCGCACCGCGCCTCTTGACAAGTCGACGGCAGAGAGCGGCCTCGAGTGCTGTGCGGGAGGCCGACAAGCGCATGCGTACTGCGGTGGCCCTGCAGGCCTCGCGAACGCAAAGCAGCGGGGCCTCTTTCGACCCTCGGCGGACGCCGTACTGAAGAGAGAGAGAGAGAGAGAGAGAGAGAGAGAGAGAGAGAGAGAAAGAGGGACGCGATGTTCGCAGAGCTAAACGAGCTGCTCGGAGCCTCCGTCGAAAAGCCGGAGCAGGTGAGGGGCCGGTGCCTGGAAGTCTCCGGCCTCCTCCGTTGAGCGGTGGGCGGAGGGCTGTTGGCATGGGGGGGGGGGGCGCTCCGGACCCCAGGATGCAACGCGCGCGCGCCGTTTGGGAGCGAGGCATGCTGGGATTCGTAGTCATTCCTACCCTTGGCCTTCCAGGCCTCCCCCCCCCCCCCCGGTAAAGTGAATCCTCTTTCTGGAGTCCTGGAGACTTCCAGGTGTATTCATGTTTTCACATCTAACGTGTCTACCGCTTTTTTATATTACTGTACACAAGGGGGATTACAAGATGAAGTCACAGCAAAACGAGACAGCAGTGTTCCCACACCTTATTATAGCCATCTGATTAAATACAAAAAAGTCATCATAAAAAACATAATTTTGAAAAAAAGCAACTTGTATCAAATAAGGTAACATTCAATCATTATTTTGAATATAATAGTACACTACAAAACCAACTCTCATAACATCAGCAAATAATGATTAAACAGAAATTCACAATTACATGTTAGCAGAAATTGAATGACGCTTGTAAAATATAATAACAACAAGAACAATTTATAGAAAGGGAAAATAAAGATTTATTATGTAACAAACCTGTGGAAAAATAGTGAAATATCATAATGTATAATGAGAAGGACTGGAAGTATTGCATGAATAAGTTCAACAAGGAATAAGAAATTAATTTAACAGGCATGGGTTTTGTTTGACTTTATTTCATTTTGTTATGAAATTGTTGATATTGTCGTTTATAATCGTTTGTGTTTTATAAATATTTGATTTTAAACAATAAATATTTATTTTAAAAAATTCCCAATTACAATAATTACTAAAGTATAATCAAGAAAAATAGTAGGAAGTCACAATGCATAAAATACCACAATACATACAAAACCGTGTAACAGGGTCAAAGTAGAAACAAAGACACGCAATTTATAAAATTACTATTTTCCATTCCTGATTTGTATTTCTTCTTGTTAATATTAGTTAAATTTGTATACTGCATTGATATTAACATTATTATTATTATTACTACTATTGTTATATATATTTTTGTTCTTTGACTTTTTGATAGGGACTCAAGGTGCCTTATGGATAAAAATAAAAACATCTAGAAACAGAGAGGGGAAAATAACCATTAAAAACAATTAAACATTGATGTAGTTTAGAACTATATATATCTACATATATACACACACATTAATATTTTTTTAAATATATATCTCACCCTTTTCCTCCAAGGAGCTCAAGGTGGTTTAGGCGGTTCTCTCCCCACCCTCATTTAATCTCTGCCGTGACCCAGTGAGGTCATAAGGCTTGGTTTCCAGGCCCTTGGTCATCTTGATCGTTTTCCTCTGCACGTGTTCCAGCATGTCAATATTCTTTTGAAACTGGGGAGCCCAGAACTGGATACAGGACACTAAGTGGTGTCCAGGCAAGGCAGAATACAGTGGAACCTCGGTTTATGAACACCTCGGTTTACGAATTTCCGGTTTATGAAAGCTCCGGACCCATCTGGAACGGATTAATTCACTTTCCATTACTTTCAATGGGAAAGTTTGCTTCAGTTTATGAACGCTTCAGTTTATGAACAGACTTCCGGAACCAATTACACCCATGCTTCAGGTTAAGAACGCTTCAGGTTGAGTACTCCGCGGACCGTCTGGAACAGATTAATCCACTTTCAATTTCTTTCAATGGGAAAGTTCGCTTCAGTTTATGAACGCTTCAGTTTATGAACAGACTTCCGGAACCAATTGTGTTCATAAACCAAGGTACCACTGTAGAGTGATACTGTTACTTCCCTTGATCTGGACCCTAGACCTCTGTTGATGCAGCCTTGAATTGCATTAGGTTTTTTTGCTGCGGCCTCAACACTGTTGACTCATGTGATCGTTTCATTTTCATACCCTCCCTATTTTTTTGTTTCCCAGGGCAAGCTGACCTTGCTGTGTGCTGACAAGACCGATGCCAGCTTCCTGCTTCACCATTTTCTTTCCTTTTATTTGAAAGGTATGCAGCAAAATCAATCTGGTGATAAAAAAAAACCACCCTATTTTTGTTACATAAAACCAAACATTGGCAAAATGGGACGCAAACGTCTTTAGAAGAACAGTAGCATGTGTGTATGTAATCTGTACACCTGTTTGAGGGGGAGAATTCTGGAATGTGTTCATTTATTTATTTATGTAAATGGGGAATAAAACCATCAACAAGATAGACACGTGAATGTAAAATTTAATTGAAAATAAACACAAAGCAGAGCAGCGGCCTGGAGGATTCAGCAGAGTGGATTAAATCTCTGCAGTCAGCCTGTTTATATTCTGCCCTGGAAGGACCGAATATATATATATATTTATTTAAAGAAAGTCTTTTCCTACTGCCAGAAAGCTGCACAGTTAGTATGAGAAAAGCCTCCTAGCAAACGCAGTGCTGCATCTGAGAAGGCTGTGTCACTAGTTGGGACCCACCTAACTTCAGATAGAATCACCACAGAATTGTCAAGTTGAAAGGGCTCCTGTGGGTCATCTAGTCCAACCCCCCCCCGGAATACAGGAACCACAACTAGAGAATCCCTGACAGGTGGCCATCCAACATCTGTTTCAAGACCTCCAGTGAAGGAGGGTCCATTGCCTTCCACTGTCCGTTTCACTGTTACCATCAGAAAGTTCTTCCTAATGTTTAGCTGGAATCTCCTTTCCTTTTTTTTAAAAAAAAATATTTTATTGAGTTTCCATTTTATAATATTTAACACATTCTCATTATCCACTTTACATCTTTTGCTCATAAGATTCTATCGACTTCCCTCCCTCCCGCCCCGTGGTTTCCAGAGTTAATTTTTATCTCATAGCATTTGTACATTTTCCAATTTACGTTTCACTCATTTCAAATATCACAATTTTAAAATAAATATAAAAAGGTAATAACAATTATCATTGCAAGTCTTTTTTACAACCCTGCTAGTGTTGTTAACTGCTTACAATGATCCTTCAAGTATTGTGTAAATTTACTCCAGTCCTTTTGGAATGCTTGATCACGTTGGTTTCAGATTTTCCCAGTCAGCTTTGCCAATTTCGCAAAGTCCATCATCTTCATCTGCCACTCTTCTTTCGTTGGTATTTCTTGTTGCTTCCATTTTTGGGCTAAAAGAATTCTTACTGCAATTGTTGCACACATAAAGAGTTTTTGATCTCTTTTTGGTATCTCTTCCCCCACTATGCTTCTGGTTTCTTAACAAAAGTATTTTTATACATTTTCTTTAACTCATTATATATCATTTCCCAGTAGCTTTTACCTTATTACAAGTCCACCGCATAAGATAAAAACTTCATTCCATTTCTTTACATTTCCAACACTCCTTATTTCTTGTCCTATACATTTTAGCAAGTCTGGTTGGTGTTTGGAATCTCCTCTCCTGTCATTTGAATCGGTTCAGGTCCTGCCCTCCAGAGCAGCAGAAAACAAGCTTGCTCCATCTTCCATGCGGCAGCCCTTCAGATATATTTGATAGCTGTCAAGAGGAATAGGATGCTGGTTCATGAGTCATAGGAAGTTGCTTTGTCAGACTATTGGGCTACCCAGCTCAGTATTCTCTCTCTATGCTGGACTGGCAGTAGTTCTTCAGGGTTTCAAACAAGGGCACCTTACCCGGCCTTACTTGGAGATTTACTTATTTATTTATTGCATTTATATCCCACCTTCTTCTCCAAGGACCTCAAGGTGGTGCACGTGGTTCTCCCCCGCCTCATTTAATCCCCACAACAACCCCGCGAGGTAGGCTAGGCTGAGAGGCCTTGACTGGCCCAAAGTTACACCCAGTGAGTTCATGGCCAAGTGGGGAATCTGGACTCTGATCTCCAGCACTCTAACCACTGCACCACCCCTGGCTGTAATAACAGAGGGACCTTCTTGTGCAAAGCTGTCCCCCTGGTTGATGGCCCAACCACCCTGCCTAAACCAGAGCATCCTTGCCCTCTTGTTGGCTGGCCAGAGTGTGGATTTGGGAAAGTAAAGTCGAAAGACGCAATTCTGCCCTGCAGTGAATCTGGTACTGTCATGTAGAGGAGGGAGAAAGGTTGTTTTCTGCTGCTCCAGAGAAGTGGACACAGAGCAATGGATTCAAACTTCAAGAAAGAAGATTCCACCTAAACATTAGGAAGAACTTCCTGACAGTAAGAGCTGTTCGGCAGTGGAATTTGCTACCAAGGAGTGTGGTGGAGTCTCCTTCTTTGGAGGTCTTTAAGCAGAGGCTTGACAGGCACATGTCAAGAATGCTTTGATGGTGTTTCCTGCTCGGCAGGGGGTTGGACTGGATGGCCCTTGTGGTCTCTTCCAACTCGATGATTCTATGTGCAGCAGGATTTGCCTCTTTCCCAGGAGGATGGGAAAGCCTTGAAAGGTGATGACGAAAACGACAATGGAAAAAGGCATTCTCAGAGCAACAGTTTGTTTCCTGCCGATTTTGTGTTGCAATCGCCTTGATGGTGGGAACATCGCAACAGCAAAACAACTTGTGTCCTTTCTTGTCTTTCCAGCTGGCTGTAAAGTCTGTTTCGTGGCCCTTCTGCAGTCCTTCAGCCACTACAACATAGTGGCCCAAAAGCTGGTAAGCCAGATTGATTCTATTGTACAGTATTAATTAAAACATCTTAGTCCTGCCTTTCCATTTCTGCCAGCAACAGATCTCACCTTGGAAGGTGGGGGAAGCCAGAGATAAGCCTCCAGGGATGATCAACCTGGCTGTTGGATCAGGCCGAGGGGGCCCAAAAGGGAAACTGTTAAGGGAAGCACAACACGAGCAATCCTGCTCACGATTACCAGCCATATATGGAATTAAAATTAATACCAAGGCTGCTTCATCATCAGCATCTTAATCCAGTGGCTCTCAAACTTTTGCAGGCTGCTAACCCCTTGGTTCCATAAACACACCCCAAGGGCCCCCTACCCTATAAAATAGCAGTTTACACAACCCACTAAGGACGATAACACCACAATTAAATTCAGCAAATAAGATTGCATGAAAAGCATTTTCATGCATTCTGACTTAACGGACACGTAAGGGGCTTTATAGCACAATGTATTTCTGCTTAACAAACACACACAAACTTTCACCTACCACAGATGTACGCATAGCTGCCAAGTTTTCCCTTTTCTCGCGAGGGAGCCTATTCAGCAAAAGGGAATTTCCCTTAAAAAAAGGGAGAACTTGGCAGCTATGGATGTACGGTTAAGAAGAAAGTCAATAGCTGTTACTAATAATTGGCTCTCTTGTGACGACTCAGAATTGTAAATGCAAATGAACGTGACCCTAGCGATAAGAGCAGCGAAACTTGAAATGCAGAGTGTGGAAGATGTTTTGCTTGAGATGTTTTGTGGTCTCTTCCAACTCGTATGATTCTATGAGGCTTTAAGCTGGTCAATCGTAGAAAAGCAATCAATGCACTTGGAGAAGATCACCTCTAGCCCCCCCTCCCTGCTGCCCCCTTGCCTCTTAGCACACTCTTAAGTACTGTAATCCCACTGCCCCTCTGGGGCGGGTACCACCCACTTTGGGAAGCACTCAGCTAGAGCATTGCTCAATCGTGTCTCCACCTAAGCACCATCTATGAAGATACTGCCTATCAGGAAAGACCATTTCCTTCATTTTGGTATAATTTATGACCAAATAAATTAAGTACATAAGAAAGAGCCTGGCGGCTGGATCAGGCCAGAGGGGGCCCGTCTACTCCAAAATCCTGTTTCTGGTGACTGTTCAACACACAGGAACTGGTGCCGAGGTTTCTCACAATCGAGGGAGATTGTGTGTGTGTGTGTGGTGTCTCTCCCAAGGATTTCCATAGCTGTCTGCGTTGATAAACAATGAAAAGGACTTGAAATTGGGTTGTGAGGGACTCCTGGGCCAGCTTCCACGTGGAAGAGGAGATGATGAATCTTCCTGCTTGTTGCTTTTGGCAGGCAGGCCGCCCTAGCCAATCACCCGCAGGAGAGATGTTCAAATGTGCCTTGCATCTGTTTGCAAAATTGCAATGCTTGCATTTCTCCACCTGCAAATACTGCTTTCCAGGGAGTCAGCTTGGCTGCGGCCAAAGAACGAGGCCAGCTTGTGTTCTTGGAGGGGCTGAAATCCTCAAATGACATATTGTTTGGGGAGCAGCAGCAGCAGCAGCAAGAAGAGAAGGGTGAAGCAAGCCCTTTCCAGTTCCTCAGGTAACTTGCATCGCTGCCCTAACCAGATCTACTCAGAAGTAAGTCCGACTGAAGTAAGGTTAGGATTGCAGCCTAATCCTCCAATAGTATATTTCAGCGGGTGGGGAGGAGAAGTTGCGTGGCACCTGTTACATAGGTGTGTGTTTGGAGGTAACGTCTCTTGCTCGCGGTGGGATGTTGTGGCTCTGGAGTAGATGTGATCTTCCAGGGACCTCAGAGTGGTCACCTCTCCTCTTCTCCTCCTCCTGTCCCTGGCAGTGGTGACGGCTCAAACCTGAAAGCCCTTTATGAGTTTGTCCGGAGTGCCCTGAGCCCTGCTGCTGGCGGAGACTCGTGGAAATGCCCTGTTCTGCTCGTGGACAACCTTGGCATCTTGCTGGGCCTGGGTGTGAGACTGGCGGACATTCTCGACTTCATCCACTACTGCAGAGTCACGGTGAACGCTCAGCTTAAGGTACCGTGATTGTTGTGCATTTGCTTTCCATTTTTCCTTTTGACAGGTGCCTGCCCCGAAGCGAGCAGCTGTTGTCACTCCAGTGTAGGCAAGGCTTGGAAGGAAATCCTGTTGCTTTTGCAGCCCTTTCTTGGGCTTCCAAGGACGACTTCCAAAGTGCTTAATACAGACACCACCAAGCCCTTTTGCACGTTCTCCTTGTGTGCAACCGCGTACATGTGCGGCGCCAGGAAATAGGTGAATACAGTGGTACCTCGGTTTAAGAACAGTCCTACTGTTTACGAACTATTCAGTTTACAAACTCCACAAAACCGGAAAGAGTGTCCCGGTTTTTGGGACGTGGGTGGTGCTGTGGTCTAAACCACTGAGCCTCTTGGGCTTGCCGATCAGAAGGTTGGCGGTTCGAATCCCCGCAACGGGGTGAGCTCCCGTTGCTCGGTCCCAGCTCCTGCCCACCCAGCAGTTTGAAAGCACGCCAAAAGTGCAAGTAGATAAATAGGTACCGCTCCGGCAGGAAGGTAAACGGCGTTTCCATGCGCTGCTCTGGTTTCGGTGTTCCGTTGCGCCAATAGCGGCTTAGTCATGCTGGCCACATGACCTGGAAAAACTGTCTGCAGACAAATGCCGGCTCCCTTGGCCTGTAAAGCAAGATGAGCGCCGCAACCCCAGAGTCGTCTGCGACTGGACTTAACTGTCGGGTCCTTTACCTTTACCGGCAGTGGGAGGCCTCATTAGGGAACGTGCACCTCGGTTTAAGAACAGTTTCAGTTTAAGAACGGACTTCTGGAACGGATTAAGTTCATAAACCGAGGTACCACTGTAAATAATTTCATTCAAACCCAGAAATGGGAGAAAGCTCGGGAGTCTTTGTGACTCACGAGGAGACCCTCTCTGGAGCCTGAAGGGGATGTATATTTATTTATTTTATTTTATTTTACCTGTTTTGTTTTAATTTGCTGTAGCTGCCTTGAGTCCTGGTCTGGGGGAAAAGGTGGGGTATATATAAATAGAATAGTAATCTGCCTCTTAGCTTCAAAAATTCAAAATTCAGCTCGGTGCAGATACTACATAGTTAGGAGACTGGGGGCGGGTGTCTTATCGGTGCCTCCTGGTCTGATCTAAAATTGGAGCTGAAACTGTTGTGGTGCTTCCTGGCTCTCAGGGGAACTTGGTTGTGATGCTGCACAGCAGCTCCGACTCGGAGGACGAGGAGAACGAGCTGCTTGTGAAGGCTATCCGTCACCAGAGCAATCGGATCCTATGGGCAGAAGGACTGGCGACTGGCTACTGCAAAGATGTTCACGGGCAGGTGAGTGTGTCGAACCAAATACGAAGGTGGAAGGCTTGCAAACACCACCTTCGTTGTCAAGATAACCCCACGATTAATTGGTACTTGTTGCAGCGACAATGAACTCATCTATGTTTCATAGAATAGAATCATAAAATCATAGAGTTGGAAGAGACCACAAGGGCCATCCAGTCCAACCCCCTGCCAAGCAGGAAACACCATCAAAGCATTCTTGACATATGCCTGTCAAGCCTCTGCTTAAAGACATCCAAAGGAGACTCCACCACACTCATTGGTAGCAAATTCCACTGCCGAACAGCTCTTACTGTCAGGAAGTTCTTCCTAATGTTTAGGTGGAATCTTCTTTCTTGAAGTTTGAATCCATTGCTCCGTGTCCGCTTCGATTCACTTGCTTTGATGTAAGGTAATTGGCTTGCTTTGATGCTCTCCTGGACTCTTGAGTAGAGCTGGGCGACATCTGGTTTCCAACATCGCCATAAATCACCAGCTAAACATCATGATAAACTGATGTATCACAGTGGACTTGGCTGGCTTCACAGTTTCCCCCACATTGTGATTTTTGCAGACCACACACGCATACATCATGATTCGTGATATATTGCCCGGCCAAAACTCATTAAACCAATCACGATATGAACTTCAAACTGGTTTTGGACGGTATAGCGATACATCGCCCAGCCCTAGCTCTGAGCCTAGAAAGGGGAGCCATCAGTAAGATTTGAGTATTTCTCAACTATGCCCTCATCTGGGCAGGTGGAACGATGGGAGGTCCTGGCCAAAGTGGCCTAGGCTGCTTTGTGTATAAATAATGTTCGCTTGGGTGCAGACAAGCCATCTCTTCTCCTGTCATGTCCGTCCCGCGTCTGTAGAAGCTTGGAGACCTGGCACACTGATTCACTGTGAGTGGATTCCTTTCTTTTAATAAAGCACTAGAACTGATCGCTGTATCGTTTTTGACATCCTTCTTTGGTATCCCTACCACTCCTTTGGGCGGGTGGATGAGGACAGTGAGTTGTTCTGTACACACACACACACACACACACTCTTCCGGTTGCTGATTTGCTACCAGGAGAGTTCCAGGGTTACTATTAGTCTACAACAGACATAGGCAAACTTGGCCCTCCAGATGTTTTGAGACTACAACTCCCATCATCCCTGACCACTGGTCCTGTTAGCTAGGGATTATGGGAGTTGTAGTCCCAAAACATATGGAGGGCCGAGTTTGGGGGTGCCTGGTCTACAAAGTCCTTAACAACCGGGGACCAGTTTGCCTACGAGATCGCCTTAACCCATATACTCCCAACTTGACTGCCTCACTCAGCAGAACTGGCACTATTACAGCAGCTACACAACACCTGATTCCCATGTGTAAGAAATCAGCCATTTAGTGTGGCAGCACCTACACTTCGGAACTCCCTGCCTATTGACCTCAGGCAGGCGTTTTCACAGTACTCTTTTCAGTGCCTGCTAAAAATGTTCTTGTTTAGACTACCTTACCCAGATGTTCAGAAAGTTGCCGTGAGTTTTTATCTGTCCTTAGTCTATTGTTATTCCAACTTTCTGAAAGTTTTAAATGATTGTTGCTTCCTGTTGATAATTTTATTCCTTTTATTGTTGTTGGGGTTTTTTGTAAACTGCTTTGACATTTCTTTTTTATAAATCAAGCGGTATATAAATTTTATGAAATAAATAAATACAATAATTCTCGAGCACCCACATGATCTTGGCCACTTTGCTTTTCTGGAGCTCATGTCTGCCTCTTGCCATGTTACCCGCCCAACAAACCTGGAGGAAGGTCGCTTTCAGCGCAGGTGCAAAGCGCATAGCTCCAGTGGGATCTGCTGCAATGTCTTTTAAAATCTTTTTTTATGGCTTTTATTCTATGGCTTTATGTTTTTATTCCCGGGGACCGCTTCGGCATTTATGTTTAGTGATATAGCAGAGTACAATTTTTAATATATATATAAAAGCAATAAATAAACACTCTCCCTCCCCCTCCCCAATTTTCCCTTTCTTTGCTCCAGCTATCGATTATCCAGCAGAGCTCATGGGAGAGGAAAGCGGAGCGGGACCTTCTGCGCATTTACCAGTACAAGATCCAGGACAGGAACGTTGTGTTTTTTGCTCGTGGGATGTCGGCAGCTGTGCTGTGACTTTCTGAGGGTGGGGGGAAAGAGGGAGCGGCTCTCTCCTTGGGAAGATCTCGAGGCATCAAGAGAGGGACAGAAAGATACTCCTGTGCAGAGGTGGCTTTTGCAATGACAGTTCAGTCACTGTGGTATTCTGTTGGGGTTTGATCCGGGGCAGAACAGGGCACTGGCTTCCCAGCACTGCCTGATCTTGAATTTGTTCTGAGCTGCTCTGTGGACAATGTCGAAAACAAGGAAAAGACCGAAACCAGCTCTCTCACTAAAAAGAACTGGCGCTCCAGCCAGCCTTGGTGTTGCGCCAGGTGGTCTTGGTAGGTTCGCCGGCTCTCGAGTGGATGTCGAAAGAGAGCAAGGCAGGTCAGGAGGCGGAGGCCACTGAAAATGCTCCGTGTTCAGTTCTGTACAGGTGCTGTGCCCATCTTCGCAGGCTGTCGGGTCGCCCAAGATACCACACACAACCCAGCCTTTAAGTATGCTACGGACGGAAGGCAGAAAATGACTTGCGTGCAGATGAGATAACTCGGGGAAGTGAGCCAAGCCGCACAGTCGGATTAAAGGGGCACCAGAGTACCCCTTGTAGTTAAGGCAGGGAGCTCAAAGTTACTTTCTGCAAGGATCACGATAAATTTCCCCATGGGTAACTCGGTCATGCAACCAAGTCACTGTAACCTGATCTGTACTTGATGTCACATCAGAAGTCAGGGAAATCAGAAGTTTGGGGAAAACAGCCTTGCAGGCCGCATTAGGAGCCTTGCAGGGGCCCAATGTGGGCCCCGAGCTGGTGGTTCCCAACCCCTGGCTTAAGAAAGACAGGACCAGGACAACAAGGGACACCTCTGCTCATCCCAGGCACTCCATTCTCCTCATCTGGATTTGGGCCTGAAAGCATGGGGAATCTCTGACATTGCCCAACGTCATTTCTGATTGCGGGACAGGTCTGTTAAAGCCTGCACCTTAACCCAGCAGAATCGTGAGACAGCCTTAACTCCGGCCTTATACCAGCAGGGTTTTTGACAACCAAATAAACACGCCATTCAAGACCAGTTGCAGATTTCGTGCTTGTTTGAGCCAAACCTGTTCTCTTCTATCTAGAGAGCCAGTGTGGTGTAGTGGTTAAGAGCGGTAGACTCGTAATCTGGGGGACCGGGTTCGCGTCTCCGCTCCTCCACATGCAGCTGCTGGGTGACCTTGGGCTAGCCACACTTATTTGAAGTCTCTCAGCCCCACCCACCTCACACGGTGTCTGTTGTGGGGGAGGAAGGGAAAGGAGATTGTTAGCAGCTTTGAGACTCCTTCGGGTAGTGATAAAGCGGGGTATCAAATCCAAACTCTTCTAGTTTGGATTTGCAATCCAGCCTTGCAAACTCTGTTGGGATGCTGCTGTCCACTGCTGTCCTAACTGCTCTCTTCTCCTTAGTTTCCCTATTTATAGGGACAGGGCTTAATGACTCTCTCCAGTCAGCAGTGACCTTTTCTCTAAGAATCCATCTCAAAGAGAGGAAGGTGGAGACATCCCTTCCCCGACTATTAATCACTGGGGGCAGATTGCTGCGTTTCCTTCGGCAAGCAGCGTTGAGTTAAATATCTCTGCCAAGTGGAGCAAATAGGCCAAGTCCCAGATCTCCTTAATGTATCCGTCTTCTGCTCCTGGGAGACAAGAGTGTGCAAGCTGAAGAGCCAGGCACCGATGGAAGACAGGCTCCCCACCGATTAAAAATAATGACCAGTGGGCTCTGGTTCTGCTGAAGCAGGAGCAGGGGACCATTTGAAGCCTGAGGGCAACATTCCCTTGCGAGTCATTTTCCGGGGGCCATAATCCAGAGGTGAGCAGGATCAGAAGCAAAGTGGATTGAGCCAATGGGTGTGACTCTTGCCTTTGCAAAGGAGACTCCTTTCCAGCTGTGTAAAGCCAGCTGCCAGAGGTTCACAAACACACACACACACACACACGGTAAGAGAACCTCCATCTAAGCAAGAGGCATTGCAGGACGTTTGACAAGATGCCCCTTGGTATCTCTTCCAACTTCTATGATCGTCACCATACAGAAGCACTAGAGGACCCGAAGCAGGACCAGTGAGGGGTCTCGCTTGGGGATGTGCAGCCCAGCTTGAGGAGAGTCTCCCAAGGGCCAAGTACGGAGGTTTTAGGGGGGCTGTATTTTGTCTCTGGACCCTGAGGGTCCCACCTGCATACTGAAATTAGGTTATTATTATAGTCAGACAAAACGGTCTCTGGAGTGCCGACACCGCAGTCTGCCTGCATCCCATCAAGAGGAGCTGGGGGCACTATTATACAGTGGGTCTTCTGCTTCCAGGCTGTGTCCAGAAAGTGGTGTTGGGGGATGACTGTTCGGACCCCTAGGCTTTCACTTGTGGGGTGCCTCAGGGCTCTGTCCTCTCCCCCATGTTTTTTAACATCTTCATGAAGCCGCTGGGAGAGATCATCAGGGGGTTTGGGCTGGGTGTTCAACAATATGTGGATGATACCCAGCTCTACCTCTCTTTCAAATCAGAACCAGTGAAGGCGGTGAAGGTCCTGTATGAGTGCCTGGAGGTGGTTGGAGGATGGATTACGGTTGAATCTTGACAATACAGAAGTACTGTTCTTGGGGGACAGAGGACGGGTGGATGTGGGGGATTCCCTAGTCCTGAACGGGGTAACCGTGCCCCTGAGGGACCAGGTAAACAGCCTGAGAGTCATTTTGGACTCACCACTGTTCCATGGAGGTACAGGTCAATTCTGTGCCCAGAGCAGCTGTTTCCTTGCTCCATCTGGTATGCAGGGTAAGACCCTACCTGCCCACAGACTGTCACACCAGACTGGTGCATACCCTGGTTAACTCCCGCTTGGACTACTGCAATGCGCTCTATGTGGGTCTACGTTTGAAGGTGACTCAGAAACTACAACTAACCTAGAATGTGGCAGCAAGACTGGTGACTGAGAGCAGCTGCCGGGACCATATAACACAGGTCCTAAAGGATCTTCACTGGCTCCCAGTACATTTCTGAGCACAATTCAAAGCATAGCTGCCAAGTCTCTTGTTTTTCATGGGAAACCCCTGTATTTTAAACCGTTCCCCGCTGGCAGCCCGGATTGGAAAATATCCCTTAAATTCCCCGGATTTCCTACCTGCCAGCGAGGCTCCATTTTGGGTCCTGGCGCCGCCCAATTTCCAGTGCCCAGACATGGGTAGCGCGGCACCGAAAGTCGCTTCTACGCATGTCCGAACCTGTGTAGAAGCGACTTCCGGTGCCGCGCTACCCATGTATAGGCACCGGAAATCGGGCGGCGCCTGCATCGGAAGTTGCTTCTACGCTTGTTCCGGTGCCGCGCTGCTACTGATCCCACATTTTTCAGCGGGGGACTTGGCAGCTATGATTCAAAGTGTTGGTGCTGACCCTTCAAGCCCTAAATGGTCTCAGCCCAGTGTACCTGATGGAGTGTCTCCATCCCCATTGTTTCGCCTGGACATTGAGGTCCTCCGAGAGCCTCCTGGAGGTTCCCTCCCTGCGAGAAGTGAAGCTACAGGGAACCAGGCAGAGGGCCTTCTCGGTAGTGGCTCCCACCCTGTGGAAGGCCCTCCCATCAGATGTCAAGGAAATAAATAACTATCTGACTTTTAGAAGTAATGGGAAGTTTTTAATGACTGATGTTTTTACATATGTTGTAAGCTGCCCAGAGTGGCTAGAGAAACCCAGCCAGGTGGGCAGCGCATAAATATTATCCTATATAATAAAGTCCCTGTGTCTCTGCGTCCAGTCCCTGTGTCCGCGCTAATGCGCATGTGCCCCATGGACACAGGGACTGTACGAAGAGGCGGGACGTACACACGTGCGCGTTCTCTCCCCCCCTCAACCCTCTGCCTCCCGTTCCCCTGCAGCGGTGGACCAAGATGGAGGCATCGGGCTCCAGGGCCGCCGCGGCGGCGGCGACCCTGGAGCCCGATGCCACCATCTTGGTCCGCCGCCAACCCTACCTGGCCCGTGGGAGGAGTGGCGGGGCTGCGGCCTTCCCTCCCTCTCTGCGCTCGGCCACGGGACACAACGGGAGAGCACTTTGTTTAATTGCGTTCCCGGCGCGCCCCGCGGCCAAGCGCAGAAAGGGAGGGAAGGCCTCGGCCCCGTCGCACCTCTAGCGCCCGTTTTCTTAACGGGCTGAATGAGACTAGTTATTCCATAATATGACACCTGGTGTTGACATTCTGTTTCCAACCTGCTGCAGGAAAGGCGATGTGGGTGCTCTATATATCGACAGCTGTGATGGATGACTTCTTCCCACATCTTCAGTAAAAGTGTGGGAAGACAGGAATGATGTGTACACTTGAGTTGCTACAGGACTCTGACCCCACCCGTTATTGTCAGACAGCTAAACCTAGGAGGAGCTGGGTGTGAAGTGTGTGAAAGGATAGTTGCCTTGACTGAATGTTGAAAGATTCAGGACAGATCAAGTCCTCGTACAGGAGTCAGGGAAGGCCACCAACTTGGATGGCTTTTAAAGAGGAACACATTTATGGAGAAGAGGGCCATTGGTGGCTGTGCTTTGCCCTGCCTAGAACTAGGGTTGAGGTTTCAGAAAAAGAGACTGTTCCAGACAGAAGACATTATTTGCTACAAATTGGAATCTGTCGATTCATCATACTTTTTTCCTCCCAGTCATTATTATTTTGATTTATAACTTCCCCCACCTTTGAAGGCTTAGATTTATCTAATTTTGTAAAAACAATAAAAGGCAGTCATACGAATTGGTGGAAGGACGAGGCAGTTTGGTGTTACCCGGGCTGCACCTTTATTATGACTCAGGGGGGGAAAATGTTTTATAATTATGGTAGAGTTGAAACAGGGATTAGATCTTCTTTTCTCTTCCCTAAAGAGGCTTAACGTATTGCTGGCCTTGTGCAACCTGCAACCTCAGGCTCTATCCGTCTTTTAATTTTGTGACTGCTGTCACCATCTGCAGTGATCATGGAACCAAGAAAGTAAAATCTCTTACTGCCTCCATTGTTTTTTTAATGTTGAGCTTCAGACCATATTTTGCGCTCTCCTCTTATTATTATTATTATTATTATTTATTTATACCCCGCCCATCTGGCTGGGTTTCCCCCACCACTCTGGGCGGCTTCCAACAAAGATTAAAATACAGAAATCCATCAAACATTAAAAGCTTCCCTAAACAGGGCTGCCTTGAGATGCCTTCTAAAGGTTTGGTAATTGTTGTTCTCTTTGACATCTGGTGGGAGGGTGTTCCACAGGGCGGGTGCCACTACCAAGAAGGCCCTCTGCCTGGTTCCCTGTAACTTGGCTTCTCGCAACGAGGGAACTACCAGAAGGCCCTCGGAGCTGGACCTCAGTGTCCGGGCAGAACAGTGGGGTGGAGACGCTCCTTCAGGTATACAGGACCGAGGCCGTTTAATTAGGGCTTTAAAGGTCAGCACCAACACACTTTGAATTGTGCTCGGAAAGGCACCCTCATTTAAAGCTTCTTTAATTCCTCCTCACATTCTGCCATCCAGGTTGTAGGTGTGGCTTAGCAGAACGAAAAGCCGGGGGAGGAGCTGAAGAGAAAAGAAGGGCGGAGCATGTGGGATGGGGAGGGGAAACGGCGCGTGCGCCTAGTGGTCAGAGTGACGCCTGGCGTCGTGACGTGATTTCCCATCCAGGGAGGGAGGCGGTCATACATCGAGGGATTGGTGGTAGATGCGGCGGCGGAACAGAGCGTGAGGGGCGTGCGCGCTCGCGAAGCCTGAGGCGGGGAAAGAGGCGGAGCGGCGGCTGAGGCGGCAGCGCGCGAGAGGAGAGCGAGCGGAGCCGCCGGCGCCAGGGAGCGAGAGGAGAGAGAGAAGGAAGCCGGCCCTCTTTGAGCTTCCGCCCGCGTCCTCGCTTCCCGCCGCTCAGGTGAGGGGACGGCCTTCCTCTCGGTGGCGACGCCGCTGAGGTGGTGCTGGTGGTGGGGCGCCAGTAGGCCGCGAGGAGGAGAGCGCGGTTTGCAGTGGGGAGGGGGAGGGGGAGAGGTTAAGCATGGAATAAGGTGAGCCCTGCGGCTGAGTCTGGCCCCACCCAGCCCAGCTATCCTGTTCCCCGCAGTGGCCGAGCGGGGAAAACCCGCCACAGCGCTTTCCCACAGAATGGGAAGGGTTCCGAAGGTCATCTAGTCCAACCCCCTTGCAAGGCAGGGATAGGCAGGTGGCCCGTAGAGGGATCGGGACTTTGCGGCGTTGAACCGCCAAACTTCCTCCCCTCCTGTGATTCCCAGCGATTGGTACTGTACTGTATTCGGAAGTACCGCTGCCTCCAGCTGTGGAGGGAGAGCACAGCCTCCGCCGTGGCCTTTGATAGCCCTCTCCTCCTCCTCCATGAACCATCTTCTAAAGCCATTCAGGTTGTCGACCATTGCCCCTTCCTGTGGAAGGGAGTTCCAGAGTTTAACTGTGCACTGCAAGTCTTTTTTTTTTATCTGACTTTCCTCTTCCAACCTTCAGCTTCCTTGGATCTACAGGAGTGTCATGGGAGACGGAGAAAAACTTCTCTCTATCCACTTTCTGCATGCAATGCATAGTTTTATAAATGATCATGTTGCCCCTTACTCAGGCGGCGTCTAAGGGCAGGTTGAGGAAGAGGTTATGTGTGTTTATGAACCAGTCTCATTTTTTAAATCCCGCTCTTCTTAAGAGTTGAGGGCACTTTTGCGTAGTATATGGTCTGTCCGTTAGATAAAAATATTTACAACAAACTTGTTAGGTAGGTGACATTGCAGGATGTTCCTGCTTCACTTCTCTCCCCACCAGTAAATATCACTAAAAAAGTGAAGCTATTGAGGTCCCTTGCAGTATATATGGTAACAAAAGGTGATGTGGGAACCTTGAAGATTAACACATTTTATTGTGCCATAAGCTTTCTGGTGAATCCACGTACTGTAAGTGCATGCTTTAACAAAATGTCTCAACCTTTTTAAGACAGTGCAAGACTTTTTTGTTTTTAGTGCCACAGATTAACCTAGCTAACCCTTCGAAGTGCAGTATACTAACACAAATCTCTGTAGCTGAAAACTAGCATGTCAGGGAGAAAGGCAGTGGTCTATCTTTCTCTCCGTTAGGCAATGATTTATTTAGCTTGCTCTGTGAATGGGTGTGGAGCAGTATTTGAATATCAAGACTTAGAGCTCAAACACATGTTGACCACTTGAGAACAAGGCCTCAGGTCACTCAGTATCTGATGAAAACTAGTGTAGTCTTCAATGTGCTCTAGGGATGTAGGAAGTGACAGAGCAGGGCTGTCTGTACTTACTTTGAGGAAGCCCTGTTGGGCCTTACTTCTCAACAATCATGCATAGGTTTGACATTGGGGGGTAGGGATGAGAAAATATAGAATGGAGGGAACTTCCTAGGTTGGAGGGGCAGAGTGAGCATGGAATGTCATGTTGCTTCTAGCTGGAGGAGAAAGAGGACTCAGCTTCACACACACAAGCTTGCCAGGCTATTTTTCTTTTTCAATGGATGATAATATTTTTTCTGTGTGTTTTTGTGCTGCTCTTCCTCTTAAAGGAGCCCAGAGAAGTGTGCAGCAGAATAAAAAATACAATTGTTAACACCTAAAACACCTAAAAAACTACAAAACTAAAACAGTATAGCACAAGTGCAGTACTTTCAGCACTGCTAGATTCACATCAGATTTATTTCCGCAAATCCTGAGCAAACAGGCATGACATCTAAAAGTAAGTACTGTAATAATAATAATAATAATTTATTATTTATACCCCGCCCATCTGGCCGGGTTCCCCCAGCCACTCTGGGCGGCTTCCAACAAAACAGAAATTCTAAAATAGTGGGTTTGAGTCTGGATTCCCTATTCTGGATTCCCTATTCACAACAACACTTCTTATAGCACTTTCAAGTGCTAATGCTTGCAACAGACCTGTGAAGTATGTTGGTATTACTATCTCCCATACAGTGCAGGGACTGAGGCTGAGGGACAGTTGCTTGCCTAAAGCCACCAAGGGTATTCAAGGCAGAGGCAAGCTTTGAATCACAGACATCTTGATTCTTGGCTCAGGTTGTTGGTCAGTATGCTAAGACACTTTTCCCTTCAAAGAGATGCTGTGTCTGCTAACAGGGAACAGCTTATTTCATGATGCTGACAGGGAATGGCTTACTTCATGAAGCAAGTGGTTGCATTACCATTACCCTATACCTCCACTCTTGAGCCATTACTTTCACCGTCACATTTTCCTAGTGTGTGTTCAAATACATTCCCTGCAACCCTGTGATTCAGTGAGGGCAGAAACTTGGCCTTCAGGAGTATCGGTGTGATTAAGAAAAAAAGTGCACAGGTCTACATGATAGAATTCCTCGCAGTAGTGAAAGCAAATAAGTGGGAGTTTTGGGTAATCCGTTATTATGTTTGTCTTTCTTATGTAGCCAGGTTTTAGCTGAGTCTAGTCTCTTAATGTCTGGGTGGTTATTTTTAAATGTGTAGCTTTTATTTTTTATGAATTGATGGTCAGCAACCTAGGGTTTTTCTTTGAAGGAGAGGCAGAATAGAAATCTTAAAATTATATATGTTATATTTAAAAGTAATGAAACAATGCAGTGTCTGTGTCAAGACCTAGCTGATGACATAATAACTATATTAACCAATAAATAACATGCAAATGTTCCCTTTTGAAATAAATTTCACATCATGCTGCCTTGAGGGCAGGCAGAGTGATAACATTTCTCCTTGTAAAATATGCATCTGGGTCTTGATGCAATATGAAATCTTCCTGAGGAGGAAGAATGTAGGTTTCAGCTGGTTCGGTTTATGGGCAGGAAGTAAGGTTTTAAAAAGGGGTTTTTTTGGTTGGGAGGGGATGTCCACCAGTGTTGTGTAGTATTGCGTGAGATCATCCTGCTTTGCAGCTGGTAAGCAGGATTATCTGATCCTGCACAGTGCTCCTCCTTCACAAGTGGGAAGCTGATCATGAAGGAGCAGCAACCAGCACTGCACAGGATTGTATCCTCCTACTTAACAGTCCTGATCCTGTGCAGTGCTGCAGGAAAGCCACTTGCAAAGCAGTACCCACACTCTACAGAATTTATGCTGTTTTACGGAGGCATTGGTCACGCATGGCAGGGGTGTTGAACAGGGTGGAGAGCTATGGCATTGAGCCTACCTTTTCCCAGGAGGACAGCCAGGTAGGGCTCAGTCTGGCTCTTCTTCCTGCCAGATGTCCCATCCCCTGACAGCCAGGGATTGCTCTGGGCCCATCCAACCTGACTCACAGCAATCCTTGGCTGTGTGCAGTGGACTCATCCTTGACCCTCTGAATATTCCTGTTTTGGCTCAGCGCAGAGCCCTATTACTCACCATGGCAAAACACCAATAATATACTATGTTCATGAAGCAGTGGTGACAGTTGTTTTGTGGAACATGAAAGGGAAAACCAGGTTGCTTGGGTACATGGCGAAGCAGTAAAAGTGTGGAAGGGGACTGTGCTATGTGTACATGTCTAGTATCAGTTCTATAGCTTGCCCTGCATGTTGCATGCAGGCCATCCTGATTGTGGTATGCATTGCAAGCTGGTTTTGAACTGGGCGGTTATGGAAAAGCCAGCGGCATTCTCACAATTGCTGCAGTGCTCTTTCTGGTCCCACAGAAAGTGCTGTTGGCCATACATATCTGTGATTGCTTTGTGTGCATACTACAGATGTGTAACACTAAGGACTCGCATAGGAAGTAATGTAGTGCATGAAGCAGGGAGGCAAATGGAAAGAGACGTTCTTCGGGAGTTCACAAAAGGAAATTCCCCTTGTTTTTTTACAAAACAAGATAACAAAATTTCTTTTGTTATCTCAGACAGAAAATTGCATTATCCTCAAGGCACTTATCTAGTGGATTTACAACTTTTTTTTAAAATAAAAAACCAAGGTAATATGGATTGTTAATCGCTAACCTACACTTCCATTGCTGCTATTCAGGGTGGCAGTTCACCAGGGATCACGAGCCTTCTTGGGCCTGAAGGCACATTTGCAAGCCAATTAAACTGTTGTGGGCACCACAACCAAGTGCACACACACTGCAACCAGTTATATTGGTTGCATAGGAATGCTTCTCTCAAGCTATTGTGGGGCCGGAACCCTGTGGGCTTTAAAACAGCCTCTATGGGGCACACAGATGCCATGATGGCAACCTTCTCAGTGCATATTAAATGTGTGCTCTGACCTGCATTTAAATATTTATGGTTTTTATATTCTACTGCCCTTAAGCACAGTACTATGTTTGGGGGTTGTTTCTCCCCCCCCAAAAAATAGTGATTAGCCATAATTTCATATGGAAGAGATATGGTGCCAGGCTGGGAAAATGTGGGATAAATATCAAACCCTTGCTGTGACTCTGCACAATGTCTCAGTCTCTGAGAAATCAATATTTTGGTATGGCAGCACCTACCCATGCTTTGGAAATGCCTATTAACAGGCAGGCACCCTTGCTAAACTGTTTTAAAAGTTACAGGTAGGTAGCCGTGTTGGTCTGATGCACTCAAAACAAAATAAAAAAATTCCTTCCAGTAGCACCTTAGAGACCAACTAAGTTTGTCATAGGTATCAGCTTTCGTGCGCATGCAGGTAAAGGTACAGGACCCCTGACAGTTGTGAACGAGACTGGGGTTGCAGCGCTCATCTCGCTTTACTGGCCAAGGGAGCCGACATTTGTCCACAGACAGTTTTTCCAGGTCATGTGGCCAGTATGACTGAGCTGCTTCTGGCGAACCAGAGCAGCGCACAGAAATGCCGTTTACCTTCCCGCCGGAGCGGGACCGAGCAACAGGAGCTCACCCCGTCACAGGGATTCAAACCGCCGACCACCTGATCGGCAAGCCCTAGGTTCAGTGGTTTAGACCACAGCGCCACCCGCGTCCCAACTAAACTTTTTTAGATCCTTGCTAAAACATATTTATTCCAGTAAGTCTACCCACACATATAACATAAAGGTAAAGGGACCCCTGACCATTAGGTCCAGTCGCGGATGACTCTGGGGCTCATCTCGCTTTACTGGCCGAGGGAGCCAGCGTACAGCTTCCAGGTCATGTGGCCAGCATGACTAAGCTGCTTCTGGCGAACCAGGGCAGCACACAGAAACGCCGTTTACTTTCCCACCGGAGCAGTACCTATTTATCTACTTGCACAGGTGTGCTTTTGAACTGCTAGGTTAGCAGGAGCTGGGACTGAACAATGGGAGCTCACCCCATTGTGGGGATTCGAACTGCCAACCTTCTGATCGGCAAGCCCTAGGCTCAGTGGTTTGGTTTTAAAACGTGGCTGATTTTATATGTGTATTATTGACTAATATTTCTTGTGCACTGCCATATGTGTGGGTGGGTGGGTTTGTTTGTACATTTTTTTGAGGTGGTGGGCCTTTCTTTAGCCAGGGTGGTCCTGGTGATGTAGGGTACTTATTTATTTATTTTTAAAAAATTATATACCACTTGATTGCAGAAGAATCCTCAAAGCGGTTTACAAGAAAAAAATCATGAGTAAAATTTTACAACCATAATTTAAAACGTACAGAAAATTAAAACCACAATAGAATAAGCTAGAACAGTTTAAAACTCATTCAAACTTTCTAATCTGAGAAGGGTTGTCTAAATAAGAATGTTCTTCAGGCACCGAAAAGAATACAGGGAAGGAATGTATGCATAGCTAAGCATTTGAGCTGTTTATTGGATACATTGTTAACTTCATTCAGAGTTCATTACATAAGGTTGATAATTTTACTAGATGCTGGGTTTCTCTCAACACGTTACATAGTGAGTCTTTTACTATTGTTGTTATAGATTCATATACTGTATACCCTGCCTTTTTCCCTGACGAGACTCAAGATAAAAAAGAAGCGCTTAAAAAAACAATGTTTCTCCTCTGAGGATTTGTGAGTGAAATCCTATGATGAAGTCATTGGGTTGGGTCCAGAGACCAGTGAGTAGAAAGGAAAAAATGCTAATCCAGGACTTGAAAAGTAAGATATTTAGAAGTTTGAGAACTCTTCCATATGCATAGAGTTTGCATCAGATTTTGAGCAAGCACAAGGTCTTTGCATTCGGTCTCATTCTTGCCACAATTCTGTAGCTTTTCCCTGAACGGAGGACGTCTTCTGCATGTGGAGCGACTTCTTTAGGTTTGAAGCGCCTATTCATCTGTCCCAGGAAACAAGTCTTGATGTACAAACTCTTTAACATTTCAGAAATGACTGAAATTACCTAAGCTAAATTAGTGACAAATGCTGTTCAGGTGTATTGGGAACTCTGGAATGCAGCAAATGTAGTTTGTGAAGTGATGCAGAGATGTTTTTAGTCAATTATTTATATACTTTATTGGTTAAACCTGCGTTTCTCCTATTCACTCCATGCTGCTCAAGAATCAGATGGCAGTTTGTTTCAAATGGTGTGGCTCTTCATAAGGGGAATTTTGTAAACAACAAAAGTGAATTTGATGGGAATACAAACTATTCTCTTGATTTGTCTTCTTTTTAAAGAGAACTTGTATTATACACAAAATTTCCCTGAAGAAGGACCAGTTGACTCAGAACACATTTGGATTTATTTCTTGATGAATGAAAATTCTCTACATCTCTTTACAAAACATTTCCTTCCATTTATGCTCCTTTGGGGACCTTCCCTCTTGATTTCTGCTCACCATCTTTGTCACGTCAAGGGTGAAGACAGGATCCCTAACCTTCTCTGTCTTGGAGCTGGGATGGTGGGTGTTTCGTTCACTCGTGTGACTGTTTCGTGACTCATGGACAGGCAAGTCACAACATAGCTGTAAGAAGTAACTTGCAGATAAACTCAAAAAAATCTTGCATGAATTTGTGTCCCTGCCATGTTTAACTAAAATATTGAATTGTCGATAAAATTGCATCTCCATCTGCCTTGCTGCCGAGCTCTGTTTGATGAAGCCAAAGCTATAGGAAACACATTCACAACTGTGTGTGCTGTGGTGCCATCTCTGACGATTAGCCTGTTGTGTCGCTTTCTTAGATTTCTGCCTCTAACAAAAGCACAGCTAAAAGGCAGCAAGATTAATTTATGTGCCGTTCCATGCAGTATTCACAATAGGAAGCGCTGTGGTTGAGTCAGAGCATTCATGTGGTGCATCTTGAGCTTTGAGGGATGGATGGAAGTGGTCTCCCCCCCCCCTAAGAATCAGAATTGGAAGGGATCCTGTATCTGATCACTCACCTGCTTTTCTTTTTCCCCTGCCACCTGATCACTTCCCTTATTTTCTTTTTCTTCCCCACTTTATCTCCACATCATTTCTGCCCTCCCCGATCCCTGACCTCAGTACTAATCTTTTCTCCATCTCATAAACATCCTCTCTGTCTCTTGCTTCAACTTGCCTTCGCTTGGCCCAGCCCTTGAGTTCCTGTTCTTCGCTCACTCTCAGGTCCTTGCTTGTCATATCTGGAACTTAACTCTCGTTTCATATTTTGCACAGTACTAATTTGCACAGATTCCAAAAACTTCAATATTTTAATACCCCTGTTGTATGTAGGTCCTTAGTTCTGGGCATTCTCTCAACAAAAGGCCAGTTCTTGCACCATTTAATTTTAATTGGAATCAAATACTATAAGGGTAACACTTAAAACCCTTTTTCTTTATATTTACACAAAGTGAACTGGTTCTATTTGCAGCTAGCATCCATGCATTGTTATTAATGAACTTATGAAATGGAAATAAAACACCACATTGTTCTGCAGTTTCTGTTCTAGCATCTTCCCTCCCCCCAAAAGTCTCATACATTATGTTATCTTCTTGTGGAATAATATCTGCTATAATTGCAATGCCATTCCACTGAGGCTTCTCGAAACAAGCATTTGGATGAGGTTACTGGCCTAGTGATTTGTAACCATAATGTTCCTTCCTGATGCTTTCTCACTATGATAGAGAGGTCTTTGGTAGTAATAGCAGTAGCCTTTCCAGTTGCGGCAACTGAAAATTTTAAATGCTCAGTTCAGTCAGCAGCCAAACTATGATTCAGGAAGCTTAACCGTGGTTGATGTGAATCTGAATTGACACACCATGGTTTGCAGTTCGCCAGCAAATGGAAACTGGAAAGTACATTGTGCTGTTCACTGTTAAACTGTGTTCTAAGACATCCTCTTGGTTTGTGCAGAGTAACTAGTCCTTGTCTTTTGCGGGGTGCAGATGAGCGCCAAGAAAAAGACAAGGAATAGTTACTCTGCACAAACCAAGAGGATTTAAATGTTAAAATGTTAATAGGGAAAGGAATCCTTGATGTAGCTTAAAACGATTGCTTTAAGACACCTACCATTCTGCATTTTGCAGTTCATACAGGTATCAACCATCAGTTCATGAAAGAATGAGAGATATTTTTAAACAAGTCAAAATTATAGACACTGTCATTTTACAGTTTCCTAATTTGGAGTGTGGTAGTGCTTTGGGAATATTTGCAATTGTTGTTCAGCAAACACCTTTGTCAAATGTTTTGTGAAACTTAATGCTAGAGAAACTATGACTTGTGAGAACTGCTCTGCAAGATCAGTTTTGGTGCTGAATGGTAGTTCTGACTCACAAATATCTTTGTGATAAGGAATTTGCCTGCTAACCAGCAACCCTTCCCTTTCATTCCATGTGTTCAATTATTATTGAAATAATAGAAATTTAATGAGAACACATTATGATCCATGGATTTCTCTTAAGTCTTTTAACTCTTAGGAAACTATTTCCACCTACTATGGAATTGTAGTACTGATTGGAGAAAATGCTTAATTCCAAATTTTGTTGTTGCAATACCCCAATTCTTTTGGGAAGGAGCCTTTCTCTTCCATTAGAGAGATGATTCTGAAACCTGTTTCTTCTCTCCACCACACATTTTATCTTCTAGAACTGAAGTTGTAATTTGAGGTGTTAGTTACATCATCTTTGTAGGTGAACTCCCTAGCTACTTCTGCTGCTGCTATATGAATAAACAGAGAGGTTCATGAGTAGTTCAGTTCTTGAGAACTTCACATGTGCCTTGTTCATTTTGTTTACTGTTATGGCCAAGGTTGTATTGCTAGTGATTCACTGCTGTTTTTTCAAAGCCTGAATCAGCTCCATCACAGCTTTGTGCAGTGGGGGTTTGGTATTAAATCTTACTTGGTTAATGATGGAAGAATGCAAGGTAGCTCTGAACCTGCAAGCAAAACCTGCATTAAAAAGGATAGTGCAGATGAGCTTCAGTGTTACTGCTTCTTTTCTCCCAATCAGCAATAACAGGTTAGAACAGGCATCCCCAGACTTCGGCCCTCCAGATGTTTTGGACTACAATTCCCATTTTCCCCGACCACTGGTCCTGTTAGCTAGGGATCATAGGAGTTGTAGGCCAAAACATCTGGAGGGCCGCAGTTTGGGGATGCCTGGGTTAGAATTTACTTTCCAGTGTGTGTTCCTGCTTTATTACAAGGGAGCAAGTGACAGCTGCACTATCTTTTTCTTTCAGTGGACCTTGCTTCATTTCATAGAACCATAGAGTTGGATGGGACCCCCCAAGTCATCTAGTCCAACCCCCTGCAATGCAGGAATCTCAACTAAAGCATTCAACCTCTGCTTAAAAACCTCCTATGAAGAAGAGTTTGTTGCTGAGAACTATGGATTTTTTTATTTAGTTCAGTACTGTATTTCCTTCCTCTCCTGTCCTCAGTATTCTAATCTAAGGGTGTCACTAGATAGAACAGAACACATACTACAGAGAACAAGCCACAGTGCTGAGAGGTCTTGAAGTTCAAATTCTTGAACTGGTCAGCCAGGATTTGCAAAGATTGTTGAACTTCCAGTGACAAGTGCTTCAGTTATGACCATAGGAAGGGCTCTGTTCTCACTTTGCTTTTGTGTGTACCTATATATTGCAAGGGCACAGATCTTCCCATGAGAACGAAAAAGGAGAACAGTAGTGTATTGGTATTACTGAGTTCACTCTGTTACCATGCTCACAAAGTGGGGTCTTTGTTCAGCTCACAGTTTTGGTTTTCAAAACCGAACTTTTTCTCTAGGAAACTGACTTGCGCAGCAATTTTCAAATGGAGCTAACCTAAAGCTGAGAACTCAAGAAAATGCCCCGGTGTTTGCTGAAGGAATTAGGGCAGCTAAGGCTCACTAGTTCTTAAGTCATCTTTTTATTGTTAGTATGGAGACATCTTTTGGGTTAGAAGTGGGGTGGTTGTGACAGGTGATGCTTCACAGATTTACTGTAGTGTGGTAATCCATAGGGGTAAGTGGGCATTAGTGAGCTTTAGGTGGTGACTATTTCAGTGTTATGGAGATTAACTGCTCCAAGTTAATCCCTAGGGACAGGAGTGAGAATGAGGTGATGATGGCTCGGCTAAGTAAGGTGAGAAGTGTTTGTGCAGCAGGTTTTGATTCTGATGATCAGAGAGCCTGTGAGTACCAAATGCATGCCTGGAGTATGTAGGGAATTGCTGGTGTCTGCTTAAATGATGTAGTGAAAATCCTGTTTCAAAGTACAACTCTTTTGCCTTTCTATGCTATGATGATCTTTTGGGTATGGTTGTTTAAAGAGCAGGGTTATGTGTGACAACTCTCCTGCAAGAAAAGTTACAAAGTTTATGGCCATTTAGTTTTGGGAAAAGCGGAATAAGGGAGGACTTAAGAGGTGCATAGGGGATACGGGTGGCGCTGTGGTCTAAACCACTGAGCCTAGGGCTTGCTGATCAGAAGGTCGGCGGTTTGAATCATAAATAGAATCATAGAGTTGGAAGAGACCACGAGGGCCATCCAGTCCAACCCCCTGCCAAGCAGGAAACACCATCAAAGCATTCTTGACATATGCCTGTCAAGCCTCTGCTTAAAGACCTCCAAAGAAAGAGACTCCACCACACTCCTTGGTAGCAAATTCCACTGCCGAACAGCTCTTACTGTCAGGAACTTCTTCCTAATGTTTATGTGGAATCTTCTTTCTTGTAGTTTGAATCCATTGCTCCGTGTTCGCTTCTCTGGAGCAGCAGAAAACAATCTTTCTCCCTCCTCCATATGACATCCTTTCATATATTTGAACATGGCTATCATATCACCCCTTAACCTTCTCTTCTCCAGGCTAAACATACCCAGCTCCCTAAGCCGTTCCTCATAAGGCATCGTTTCCAGGCCTTTGACCAATTTGGTTGCCCTCTTCTGGACACGTTCCAGTTTATAGATATCGCTCTGGCGGGAAGGTAAACAGCGTTTCCATGCGCTGATCTGGTTCGCCAGAAGCGGCTTAGTCTTGCTGGCCACATGATCCGGGAGCTGTCTGCAGACAAACACCTGCTCCCTTGGCCTATAAAGCGAGATAAGTGCCGCAACCCCAGAGTCGTCTGCGACTGGACCTAATGGTCAGGGGTACCTTTACCTTTAAGAGGTGCATAAAATTATATAGTGTTGAGACATGAAAGAAGAAGGAGGGTCAGGACAGACAAAAAAGTATTTCTTCGTACAGTGCATAGGAATTTGTTACCCCAAGATGGTGATTGCCCCTGACATGTATGGTTTGAAAGGGATTTAGACAAATTCAGAGTGAGAGGGTAAGGTTATCAGGAATTATATGCTACCCTCTTTACCCTTTGCCTAGTACCTGTGTTTATAGAAATAAGTGTTTTATCTTCTGTGAAATTTCACATGATATTGACAAACATTAGGGGGTCTCTCTTCCTGCCTGTTATATGATGCAGACATTGTGAAATTGTATTGCCAGAGAGAGTAGCCTGGAGTCTCATTTCTCCCTTCCTTGTTTTTCTCCTTTAACTCTCCTCAGATCGCTTTTGATAACTTCAAGCCAAATACTTCTCCATTCTCGTATTTCACTTAACTTGATTGCAATTTAAAGGAATAAACCAGCTGCTTTCTTGCTTTGCCCTTTTCCCAAGTGGGTGAAGCAAATTAGCAAATTACACCTTTGCAGCTTCATTGCTACAATTTTGTTTTCAAACATTGAGATGAAATATTCAGATAAGCACAAGCAAAGTACTGAACTCATCTAGAGCTACTCTCTCTAGCAACATAACAAAAAGCTAAAGTTCTTTGGAGGGAGGGTGGGATCTAAATTTAAGAAAATTCAGGAACGCTATGGATTGCCTTCAGCAATTTTTGTTGACAGGGTAGGCTTCTCAGTATTGAAATTTATTGAATGAACTGTTGATACAAATGAATGAGTTAAACCAAGCCTTGTGAGGAACAGTTAAGGGTATTGAGTATGGTTACCCTGGAGAGGAGAATGCTTGTTTCTGCTATTCCGGACGGTAGGACCTGAACCAGTGGATTCAGATTACAAGAAAGGAGACGCCAACTTAACGTTAGGAAGGACCAGGTCTTTTTTTTAAGATGGAGCACGGTGGAGCGCAGTGCTGGCACCTTTTTCTGGAGCCCCCAAACAATAACCGGCACTGAGCCCTGGCATGAACCAAATCCTGAACCTTCTCCTCCTTCTCCCTAACACTCCTGTCCAACTCTGACACAGACGTGCCATTGCTCCACCCTGTGAGCGGAGACCACCGTGAGTGATGCCAAGGCCTACCCTCCGCAGGGCGTCACAGACCCTTCCTCCTCCTCGCTCTGGCTACTCTAGCAGGAAGAAGCAAGGAACCCCATGGCATGAGGCAAGCAAGCAGGGAGAGAGAGGATGTGGTGGGTGGAAGCCAGGTCTTGGCATAAGGGTATCACCGCAAAGAGGAGGAAGAGGAAGAATGACAGGGTGGCTGGGGGGGGGGCTCTCCATTGCCCAGGCACCCAGGGTTGGCGGGGGCAGCCCAGCCACCAGCCTATGGATGGGAGACGTGAGTGAGGGAAGGGTGAATGGGCTGCGGCAGAGGAATTGCCAAGTGAGATCATGTGGAGTTGATATTTGAACTTGGGTATCCTCTTTATCCATCTCCCTTATTAGACCATATTTGTTTACCTGAGCATGGTAGCAAGGTAAATAAGTGCACATTTTGAACTAGTCTGCCAAGAGTTCAGTAGCCTGCGTTTCCACATTAGCCATGATGAAGAAGCCTCTTCTCTGCAGTCAGCAAGGAAGCACAGGCAAGTACGGTAAAAAATGATTACTTTCTGTCAAGCTGACTTGTGGAGGAAGGGCAGAGTGATTCATCCCCACTCTGCTAGCTCCATGCAAGTTGTGGTGGAAGAGACTTTCTTCCTTTAACTAGCACAGAAGCGAAGTGAGCTTGTAGAGGACAGTTGGAATGATCTTTCGCTTCCCCTTCAGCTCACTGCCCTGTATGGAATTCCTGGTCACCTATGGCCACCAGGTGAGTTGTTGAATTCAAGGCTAAGGTAACTTACTTCATGTGGAATCACCAGTACTTTGCTTTTAAGGGTTATTATGGGACAGCAGGCAGGTGGCTAGCAAGCCAGCAAGAAAGTTAAATGTGAATGGGCAACAAAATGGAAAATGAGGTTTAGTGTAAATAAGGGGTTAGTCAGCCAAAATGCCAAACCATGGTTTAGTGTTGCAAGCTTCTGGCTAGTGCACACCCTTCTTCAACTTTCTTACTCTTCACAAGTAGAAACCATAAAGTTGGCTCCTACAAGCCAAAGTTTTTCAGATTACCCCTAACCATGTGGAAATTTGGTGCCAGACCACAAGCATGACAACTTCAACTGTAGTTAGGATTGGTTGGGGATATTCTACTTTCACCTGCCATTTCCCCATTGCTACACTAATAGAGCGGTTCATATCCTAACTATATAGTGCTTTAATTAAAAAACAACCACACCCCTCCTCAGTTCCCTTGAGGCATCCAAAGGCCAAATTTAATAAACTTCCAAAGGGCAGGAGCCAAGGGTGCAGCCAATGAGAACAACTTTTTTTATTACTTTGCTTTGTTTGTATCTGATGGGCGAAAGCCACTTATCAATTAGCTGCTGTTCACTGGCCATTTAGTTTGCAGGGAGCTATTGGCTGCATTTTAGCTGTGATTTGAAGCTTCCTTACTTGGGAGAAGACCTACTGAGCTGAAAGGGACTTCTTATTCATCGTACCAAAATATAAACTTAGTTGGTCTTTAAGGTGCTACTGAAGGAATTTTTTTATTTTTCTTCATCGTGCGTAAGAGTGGCCATTGTTTTGCATCCTGGCTTGGGTGGTGTTCTGCCCCTTTATTCTAAGGGTGGAGTGTGCAGAAGGCAGATCTCTTGAATATAACTCTGCATGACTTTCGCTAGATACAAAAAGGTTCTCAAATGTCCACTCATTTTTCAGTAGGGACAATTAAAAGGCTCCCATCTTCCCAAATCATTCTGCTGAAATGAAGAAAGCATGGGGGAAAACATGGTGAAAGTGCTGTGAGCTCAGTTCTGGGATTGAAAACAAATTCCTGGGCTGAGGATGTGCTCAGAAGCATCCTGTGAATTGTTTAACTTTGGTTGGTGGACCTTGGGATTCCAGTGACAAGTAGATCTCACAAGCCTGAATTTCACCCAACTATATTCTCAGGCCTCTTGTATTATATGGCCTGTTCTCTTCTCCCAGGCTTTTAATCCCATCTGTCTTCACAGTTAGTCTGTATTTTTCACAGAAAATGTAAAACATTTGCTTAGGAATTTCAGGTTTGCTTGGTGGTATTGGAGTAACGTTACGAGACACTCACTGGTCTCCATAGCTTGTTGGTTGGCATCTTGTCTTGGGAGACAATGGAGGAGTGTGCCTTTGGGGTTGAAGTCAAATCGTCAAAGATATACAGTACCTGCTGCGGCTGTAGAGACTGCTATGGGAGAGACATGTTTAGTTGCAGGTGGGGCAGAGGAAGGTGTCAGGATGTGCTGACGCAAGTGTACCATGGCATTTCTGCGCTCCTCTCAGTGGTCATTCCTCCTCTGGTCACTGCTATGGATACATGACCTGACTGATTATCTCCAGGCACTGTGGTTGTCTGAAAGGGATTTCTACATGGCACAGTTGATGTTGCCAGCTTTCATGTCACATTTGATGACCCCTTTGTAACACAGAGTTGGTCTGCCAATGGACCTGGTGCCTGAAGACAGCTCCTGATAGAACACGTCTTCGAGGATCCTGCCATTTCCCATTCTGTGGACATTAGCAAGCCAGCATAGATGTCACTAAGACAGGAATGCGAACATGCTGGAAATGTGGGCTTAGGAGTCTTATTTGAGACTCTGTCCTGCCATGTGAAACCTCAAATTTGTCTAACACAGCGCATGTGGAAGGCATTGCTCCTGGCGGGTATAAGATGCCCATAAAGCAGTGAGCTCAACACACAAGCATGTTAGACCTTCATCTTGGTATTGATTGTTATCATATCATCACATTTACCCATACCCTTTTAGCGAGCCAAGCTCTTGCCATAGCTGCCTTGCTAATACATTTGTCCAGCTCAATGGAGAGGTTGCCAAGTAGACAAAATTTTCTACCACCTCAAGGGTGTTGCCATTAGTGCTGATGTGTAGAGTGCTGGCAGCATCCTGACCCAGGATGTTGATCTTTGCCAAGGCCAAATTCCATACAAGCTTAGGGAAAACAGTTGATGAGACTCTAAAGCATCCTCGGATTGTGCTGTCAAGGCTGGGGCATCTGTAAACAACATTATTCTGATCCCTTATGAGCAGTGTTCAAAACTCCCATCATTCTAGGCGCATTTTGCGACAGGGAATTTCATTAACGCAAGCTCTGGGTGCAGTACTGCACCTAAGATTTCAGATTAAAACTGCAGAGTGGAAAGAAAGAAGGGCCTTTTTCTGCCTCCCCACTTCTAGCTACCCTCTGAAGACTGGAGAAGAGACCCTCTTAAGAATATTAGGGGGGTGGGCAGGGGCCCTCCAGATATTTTGGACTACAATTCCCATCTTCCCCGACCACTGGTCCTGTTAGTTAGGGATCCTGGGAGTTGTAGGCCAAAACATCTGGAGGGTCGCAGTTTGGGGGTGCCTGGACTAGACCATGTGAAAAATGAACATAATATTTTAGCTGCAGTTCATTCATTTTCAGCTTTATATTCTTGTTATTTAAAAAGTGTGCCTAGACTTTCTGTTGTTGCGCCCATAACCTAGGTTTAAGGTGCCATTTCGCTCCTAGCTTTCCTATCTCAGTTTCTATCTTCTTAGGAGTAGCAATTGCTGTTTGATAGCAGAGGAGGAACGAGTACCGGTAGTACTCTTGATCAGATCTATAATCAAGGCTGTTTCAGCATTAAGCACTAAATCACACTATTGTGTTGTTGCATCATTGGTTGGTGTGGTTTCAGTTCTTCTGTGTAAGCCTTTGATAAGCTGTTAAGACGCTGAGCCTTTTAAGACCCAGGTAAAAGGCTACACATGTAACATCCTTGACAATACCTTGACTAAATGTGGCCTGGTAGAAAAAAATCACCACCTTCATTACCCATGTCCCAAAAACCTCAAATTGACCTCTTGATCCCTGACCTTGTCCAGGTTTATTCTAAAATGCACAAAGCTCCTTTCTGCTGAGTGAGACCATTGACATGCCCGGCCCAGGATCATTCACTCTGAGTGGGAGCATCTCTGTGGATTCCCAGGCAGAGGAATATGTTTTCCAGAATACAGTACTTTAAACTTGAGTTTCTGGGAATCGAGGCCTGGGGCCTTTTACCACTGATGTATGGCTTCCTCACCAGCTGGTCCTCAGAGGTACCCAAGGCTGGTTTGTCCATAAGCTTTTTAAAGGATCTTACCGCTAACCTATTCATCTTATCTTGAAACACAATTGTGTCAAGGAAGGTAACTTGTGTGAAGTGTAACTAATGCTGGAATGTACAGTATTGCACCAAACCATCTTATTTACATTATAAATCGTTTCATCCGACGAACTTAAAACAAAATCTATCATATGGCCAATTTTTAAGAGTCAAACGTAACTCTGCCTTTCTTCATGATTACTATAGAGACAGTAATAATAGGCACAAGTTTTCTTATCCAGAGGATACCCACAAGAAGTGGTAAAATCAGCACAATCTAGAGCACTTTGTAAACCCAGACACAGTCTTTTCGAAAAACAAGACAAGAAAACCAGCCTATTACATGCAGATTTGACTATACTCCACTTGCTTATCCTATAAGTAAAATTATTAAGAAACATTGGCACTTAATTAAAGACTTACCAGGTTGCTCCGTGACCCCAAGAATAGGATTCCGTAGGACAAAGAATCTCAAGGATATGCTTGTACACGCGACAGTATCAGATAGCGGACGTCACATTCCAAGTAATATTCAAGGTCACTTTAAATGTGGCAAATGAGCGGTTTGTGAGTTGACTAGGGAAGTCAAAGAATTTACAGTACCGGGAACACACAATACTATCCTATTGGAATCATTCGGTAATTGCAACTCCTGAGGAGTCGTTTATGCCATTCAATGTGGTTGCAGTTTGTGGTATATAGGGAGTACCATAAGACCAGTAAAAACGAGGATACTAGAACATAAGAACTGTATCTTAAATAACATCATGGAAGCACCACTTACTTCCCATTTCATTGAGAAAAATTACAAAGCCACAGATTTTAAATGGTTTATAATCTATAAACATAAGTATCCGAGATGAATAGCGATATATTAAAAAAGAAGCTGCACCAGAATGAATCATATTGGATACACAGGTTTGGATCCCTAGCCCCTAAAGGTTTAAATCTTCAAGTGGAGTATAGCTCTTTTTTATAATTGATTGATATATATATACCATTCATTTCGAAGGCTTGGTGGTAGATATCTTCAGGATACTTGTAAGACTGATTATATGTTTGGATGTTTGTACCTTTAAAAGCCCATATTGGTGTATGTTAATGTATTGCCCTGTCATGATTGATGGTTTTAGAAAAATTGTATTTAACCTTGTAATTTACTGTTGGACTTAGCTTTGCCAACCAGGAACTGTTGAGGTTTGTGAGCGTTTCAGCCTTGTTAAGTTTTAGTGTGTGAACATGTTGGTGAGTAACTTTTAGACATTATTATGCTTATTGATTCAAAAAGGGATATGTAAATGCTTACAGAGTGCATTGTAATTATTACGGTACTTAAGATGAATTCTGTCCTTTGAAGAAACTGTACCAGTGAAACGGGGATAACACAAGCTAGCCGCCCGTTGTAGGACAGACGAGGACGCCTGAGAGACTTTAGCACCTTATTACATTGACTTTTTGCACATTGAACGTTGCACTTTTTGAGCCTTATCCGCCTCTTCAGAGACATTTGCATATGTGTTATGTATTCCATCCCCTCCGGTTGCATATACAGTATATATGATTTAGTGCTTTCACGGTTTTTGTTATTTCTATACATCCTGTAATATTACCGTGCTGTCTGTTGTTTGTTGCTAAACTGTTGTCTCTGTCATCTCCCGTCCAGCTCAGCTTGTTAGTGGTTTTACAGATAATCAGCATTTGTTGTGGGAGGAGATTATGTGGATGATGCCATCTGATTACTGGTCTTTGCTACCTGATATCTTAATCCAGTGGTTCCCAACAGGTGGTCCGGGGACCCCCAGGGGTCCGCGAGCTATGCCAGAGGGGTCCGCAAGATGCTATTAGAATAAAAAAATATATTAAATATATTTCGTATGATAACAGATTTTTTGTTTTGGCCGCTTCCTGCATGAGCAGAGTCTAGCGCAAAACTAGAATTAGATAGAGGCAGTAGTTCTGCTGTATGCCGTTAGGTGGCGCTTTACAAACACTACTGTTTTGCAAAGAGGCAGCGCACACATTCTACTAACGCTCACCTCCCCAAGATGCTTTGCGCGCGTCGGCTTCATTTGTGCGCTACTGCGCAGGTACCCTGTCTTCTCCATTCCCCTCCCTCCTCCCTGGCGCGCGCTGCCTCTTTGCAAAACAGTAGTGTTTGTAAACAAAGCGTTGGAGATAAGGCAATGAAAAGGATCCTTCCATTTGCAACCACATATCGGTGTGAGCAAGCATTTTCTTCCATGTGTTTCATGAAAAACAAATATAGGAATTGGCTCGACATGCAGTCGGATTTCAGAGTGAGCGTTTCAAGTTTGGAACCTAATATTTCAGAAATAATGGACTCAAATGACAGATTTAACTCATCTCATTAAGAACTGAAAATTAAAACTAACTGTATACTGATGGAGTACTCTGTTGTAACTGTAAAAAACGTATAAATATAAAAAGACTCAATTTGGCTCTCACTTTTTAATTTTAGGATTAGGAATTAATGGGGGTCCTTGTCACAATAGCGGCTCGATGAGGGGTCCTCGAGAAAATTTTGTTGGGAACCCCTGTCTTAATCAATTATTGGTAGTGAACCACAGAGCAGTGTACTTCAGATGTTGGCACTCAAGGGGTTGAGCCAACCTCTCCTCCTGGAATCCTTGGCATTCTCTTGCCTTTTCCTGTCAAGGCTTTGTCTTTGTCTCCTTTGTCTTTGCTTCTCCTCCTCTTTCTGGTTAGTATTTCTGTTACAATTGGTGGCAAATGCACTGCATTCAAGGCTGAAGACTATGATGATCGCAAGAGTCAGATGGCACAGCTATTTTCCTAGGTTGAGCTTATGGGAAAGTTCAGTGTTTCAACTGAACTGACCTGCTTAGCAATCCAGGGTTAGTTGCTCCATGTTGTCTTTGCTGATGTCAGGTCAACTATTTCCTCCTCCTGGGTTTGTTGGCAGCCCAATAGAACAGGCAGACACAGCTCCTCCAAAGTTGCTGTTGCTGTTAGACCTGCCGCACACACCAAAGGTCCCAGGATCACTTACAGAAATCATGTGTTTTTCCATTTTGGGAATCATAAATCCAGAAGGCCACTGAGGAAAAAATGGAAAATAATTCTGAGAAGGGCTGTAAGAAAGATTTGGAAGAAAAATCAAGGAAAGAAAGGTTGCAAAATCAGAATAAGTTTAGAAAACTTGATAAATCCAGGTATCTTATGTGTGGTTGGAGTCCTGTGTCTGAGCACCACTGTCCATTGTAAGCCAGTGGAGCTTGTACCTAAAATGTAGTACACGGATGTTCGATTTCATGTGCCATTTTCTGTGAATGAGAGGGTTTTGCCAAGACATAAAATGTTTTTATGTCGGGCATGAGAGTTCCCTGCAGGAGTGCCCTTTGTCTGCAGTCTTGTGTACACATTTCTTTGAGCATGTGTCTCACTGAACAGAGTGGGCCTTCCTTCTGAGTAAACATGCACAGGATGGCACTGTTAATGTGGGAAAGGAATATCTGTACCCCTTGGCGGCAGTTTGCCTGTTGCACTGACCAACTGCTGCCTTCTCTTCTCTTCTCTCCCTTCCAGAATTCTGTTTTGCATGTCGTGCCTTTTCTGAAGTGCCACCCATGGTGGACTCTGATGAAACTGCCCTAATACATTCCGGGATGGCAGTTAGCTGATGGACAGCCGAGAATGACCTTGACTGACAGACTGCGGGAGAAGATATCACGGGCATTCTACAACCACGGGCTTCTGTGTGCTTCCTGCCCCATTCCTATCATCCTTTTCACTGGCATCTGTGTCCTGGCCTGCTGGTAAAGTCTCTCTTTCCACAGTATCCATCCATGTGTGCCTTGTCTTCAAGTGGGCCATGTGGTTGTGCATTTTCATTTCAAAAAGGCTGTGAAAGTATTGAGGAGAGGCCAAAGGGTTCAGGAGGAAACCATTGCATTTCTGCAAAGAACACCCAGACGGGGCAAGTTTAGATACCTTTGACTTAATGCACCAATACTTACTTGTGGTTTGGGTTAGCAGATCTTTTGAGAGGTGCAGAATTGCAGTAGTGGGCTAAAATATCTGACACGAAAGGGCTATTCTTTCATCGCTGTGTAGTAGGCTTGGCTGCTTAGTAAGGCTCCGAAGCTGTGTGGGATGTACTCCTGTTTCCATTAACTTTCAAAGAGGAAGAAATATTTTATTCTGTCCAAACTTTTTCCTGCTCCCTTTGTCTCCTTTAGTCCTGGAGTGCCTTTGCAATGCCGGACTAGGTAGTCATGTGGCTGGCAGTGTTATAGCAACGGTGTCTTGCTGCTATGAAACATTTGGCATGAGCGTAAGAAGGTATTGGTCACTAATAAACAGAATTGTGACCTTGCCATAGGACTTGGCAGCAAGAGAAAACATCATGTTCTCTTTCATATGGAAAACCGCTGCAAGAGAAGAGACACAGAAGAGATGCAGCCAGAATTAATTTTCTTTTAACACAAAGTCTGTTTTCTCAAACTGGTTTGCCTATTAAAATTGCGGCCATAGCTACTTCTGCTTTTGCAGTCTGAAGGAATTATTGAGGGGGAAAATTTGGGGGGTGGGGAGTGTATTCCCAGAGTTCTCAGAGTCTGTATTCTCTGTATTTTAAATCATACAGAGCAATACTGCATTCTATGTATCTTTAGAAAAGGCCTTGGCATTTTTCGCTAGTTCACAGTTGAAGGAAATGTTGGAAGTGCAGAAGTAGCTGAAGGTATGAAGTGGAATCCGTTTGCTTTGAGGCCTCAGCAATGCTCTTGCCCGCAAAAGTTTTTAAAAATGTGCAGGTCTTTTAAAGCACCACAGGGCTGTTTCTTGTGCCTTCTGTGCATGACTTCTCTTCTGGCATTTGTCATGGATGTTCAGTTTCAGGGTGGGAGAAAGGACATAAAGTATTTGCCCATTTTTTTTTTTATTTCATCGCTTGGGCTTGCCTAAAAATGTTTCGCTGCCTGTTTTCTGCCTTGCAGCTACCCGCTGCTGAAACTCCCATTGCCCGGCACTGGACCTGTTGAATATACCACCCCTGTGAAGGACTACACGCAGCCTCCAGCCTACCCAACTCACCAGCAAGGAGAGCCGAGTGAGAGGCCTGACTGGGTACTGTTACTATTGCTACTACCACAGTGTGTGCAATGAGCACGCATGAAATGAAGAGGAGGAGCCTGATAGCATTTGGGGTGGCTTAGCTCAGAGAAAACACAGGCAGAGAAAACACAGCCACCGTTTTTATATTTTTATAGGTACTGCCTTTCATTAACTTTCATATTCCTAAGGCCCAGAATAGCTCTGAAGCATGTATTCTTGCATTGAGCTTTGGTTCTACCCTTGTAGCAAAAGAGCTGAAGCACGAAGAGGCTTGGATACAGTTAGCTAAACAAATGGCACATAGAAACTACTATAGGGAAAGGAGCTGGTTGAACTTGGGTCTCCTGTCATCGGTTTGTCTCATCTCATTTTCTCCCTCCCAGTACACAGGTGCTCCTGTAGCCTACATTCAGCAGGTCCTGGTGAAAGCCACTGTCTCTCCATGGCCCAAGACATTCCTGGCTGTTGATGTGTTTCGGTCCCCACTCTCCCGTGTCTTCCAGCTAGTGGAGGAAATCAGAAACCATGCCCTGCAAGACGGGTAGGTGGACCTCAATTATTGGTTTGTTTGTTTGTTATTAAATTTATATGCCACCCTTATCTGAGGATCACAGAGCGGCTTACACAAAAATATATAAAATAATAACAAACAAAATAATCCCTCCCCTCCCCCCATTTAAAAGGCCATAATTAGCCAAAGGTGGGGGAGAAGTATGTTTTTGCCTAGCGCCTAAATATGTGATGAAGGCGCCAAGTGAGCCTCCCGAGGAGAGATTCCCATTAGGAATGAGGATGGGCTAGCTAACTGCTTCCTTCTGCTTTTCTTGACATTTAGCATGTTGTGTACAGCCTATTGACAAGGTTGTATGTGCTTAATATGTGAGGAGCTTCATCATGCTGGTAGAACATATAATATCGGATCCAGAATTGGGCAGCCTGAGACTTGCTGATTTCCTGGCTTTTCAGAAGGATCTCTTGACCTTTGTATTTGTGGAGAGCTTCTCTTGTTCAGAGGAGGGTCAGAAGCTTCACTCCCTTGGCCTTGGCTCCCTTTTCCAAGCTGTTAATCTGATACCAACTGATCCCCCATCTCTTCAAAATACTGTTGTGAGAGCTTGAACTGTAAATTATATAAACTAAATCTAGTCTTCCCAATCTGCTACAGAACCCAAGTTGTTTGCCAGATAAAAATTGTTGCCTGTGGCACCCTTAAATGTTCTTGTCAGAGGTTCTTGCTTATATCTGAGCTGGATGCAATGAGTGTGAGCCACTTTGTATTTCTATAGGAAGAACGCATATTAGCATGATAGCAGGAAAGCAGTTGGGCTGTATCCTAATATGCTCTTGATCACATTGGTCGGTGTGTGCTGGTGCAGGGAGCCACCATTCCTACCTTGTACAAAGTATTTTTATCTTGTGAACTGTCCTGATATCTTCAGGTGAAGGGCAGTAGATAAATGTAAAAGAATAATAATAATAATAATAAACATAAACAATAAGTATGAACGTTCTTTGACTCAGAGCTACAAGAGCCTTTATTCTGTTTGCACCTTCTGTTCCTGACCTTGTCTGCGGTATGTGCAGATATTTGAAACCATGTATCTCAGCTTCTGTAAGGTCAGTCCACATATCCTGTATTTGTGCTGGATGCAAAACTTGCATTTAGATTGCTGATTCCTTCCCCTTGTTTTGGGTGGACCTACCTGCTTTTGAAGCTGTTAACTGACCATGAGTCCCTTGGTGGCAGTTTTGCTTGTCTGCAGAGCAGAGTTGCAAGGGATAGGAACAGTGAGAGACAGAAGAGGTGGTGCTTTGACCATTTGCGGCTACTCTTGATCTGCTGCAGCTCTTGGCTTTTCTCTCCCACCCCCTCAGCTCCAGAATCAAAAGTCTGGAAGAAATCTGCCTTCAGGTAACAGATCTCCTGCCCAATTTAAAGAAACTTCGAGGCTTGCTTCCTGAACATGGCTGCCTGCTGCTGTCCCCGGGAAACTTCTGGCAGAATGACCAGGAACTCTTCAGCGCTGACCCGGATGTCATCAGAACGATCCACCAGCATGAACCAAAGACATTACAGACATCGGCTACCCCCAAAGGTATGGGATAATTGCATGAGAGGAGATTAGTAGGGGAATTACTTGTGGAACATCCAATGGCCCTGACTCATGTCTCCCCTGACAACCACCTTAGCAGCACCTCTTGTGGTGGTCCTGTGAAAAGGTGAAGGGTTTTGGGGGGAAATGATGTGTAATAAATTGAAAATGATGTTTAAACTGACAATCCCTAAAAAAGCCAAAGCCTTTTCACTAGGAATAATGTGACAACAGGCAGCTGGAACTTTATATGCACAGAAGTGGAATGAAGGGTCACCAACCAAGGAGGAACGGCTTATAAAACTGATGGACTATGCTGAAATGGCGAAATTGCTAAATTAAGAGGACATAATGATGAAACGTTTAAGGAGGAACGGAGATCCTGGATGGGTTACAAGTCTAACTCACCCATACATAAAGTCTTATTTTATTTGTTATTTGATTATATTTACTGTTTTTAATTAGGTTTTGTAATTTTGGATTATGTGGAATGCTTTATCTGAGTGGATGTAGCAACCGAGTAATTTCGTTGTTCCCGCAAGGGGACAATGACAATAAAGATATTGTCACAGATGGGTGTTGGCTACTCCCGAGTAAGCACTCCACACATCCTCTGGATTTTTCAGAGTTTTATTGTGCATGCTATATACAGTGGTGAGATGTCTCAAATCATGTCTGCTCTGCATGGGGCAGAAGCCCACAATGGCGTCTCGTGGGCTCTGACCCCCCTTTTAAGACTGGGCATCCAAACGCCCCTCCTCCTTGCTCTATGGGTCCTCCGTGGTCCCAAACCAGGCTCCTGAGGTGCCGGTCTACCTCCTTTCCAGCCCCTGCTGAAGCTAGCTCCTCCCCTGCTTCCCTGCTACCAGCCTGGAGCTGAGCCACCAGGACTCTGCAGAGCCCTGGACCCGTCTTAACCCTTCCTGTTCCTGATTTAAACTCCCAGACTTGCTGCTGCTCTCCCATCTGATGGAAGTAAGCAGAGTGGGCTGCTCTCTGCAAGCCCTCTCTCTTACAGATATCTTATCTTATCAAAGGCAGGATTCGAAGTATAAACAGTGGATTATTGAAGGAACCAATGATTTGGGGTTTAGGCAATAAAAACATACGTAATATAGGACAACAAATAAAAAGGAGTAAAAAAAAACACATCAGAAGAGATGTGGTAGGCAGTCAAGAAGAAACTATGTTTAAAAAACTGCGTTGAAATATCTTTGGAGAATTAATTAAAAACAACTACATGGACAACAACAACGCCATAGCGAAATGGAATTGGTTTGCCCTCAGCTTTCTTACATAATGGTATCTAGTTTGTCCTTGATCAGGTGTTGGGAGGCTGGCCTGACTATTGGAGAACAGCCATTCTGCCGTGTCAGAGCCAGGAAGAGGGTTTTGACATCAACTCAATAGGAGAGCATTTTTGGATCTGACCAAAAGCTGATCCAGCATCCTGTTCCCCACAGTAGCCAACCAGGTGTCCATGGAAAGCTGATCAGCAGGACGTGAGGGCAGCCCCCCCCCCTGCTGCTGTTATTCCCCAGCACCTGGTATTCAAAGACATGATGCCTCTGAGCCTGGAGGTAGCATGATGCAAATTTTTTAAGTTGTCTGTCATAAGGAACATGCTACAGTTCCTAGCTTGTTTTAATCGCCCTTTTTGGTACCTTTCCCAGCTCTGTTGTGTTGTATCTTCTTGGAGATGTGGCAACCAGAGCAGTGTGTGATAGTCTTCATTAAGCTTGGGGAGCCTCATTTGCTTCCTGGTTGTGTGACTTTGAAATCTCACAATGCACCCCTCTTCTTTCCTCAGACCTGCTGTTCGGAGTCCCAGGGAAGTACAGCGGGGTGAACCTATATAACCGGAAGCGAGTGGTGACCTACACCATCACCCTGGGTCTTCAGCGCTATGATTCCAGGTATTTTGCAATTTCATCCAGAAGATGATGAAACGTCGCCTACAGATTGGGGAAACGCTTCTCCCTTATTCCATGTGTTGTTCATACTCCAGAACTGTATTTCATTTTCTCAAGCCTGCCTTTAGCATGTTTTCCTAATAGGGATTGCTAAATCCATGTCACTTTCTCCCCTGAATGATCGCGTGTCAGAATGTCATGTCAACGTCTCTTTTTTACACTTGATACACTGGCAAAGCCTATATCCAAAACCTTCCTTTGCCTATGCAAATACCGAGGCACAATTGAGAACCAGTGAATTAGAATAGTAGCCATGGTTGTGAAACGCCAAGCCTCTTATGGCCACTACATAGGTTACAGAAATAGGGCAGCTTTGCTGTGTACCCTGTAACTTATGTGAAAGTTGTTTTTTTTCTCTTTAAGACAATGAGCACTGCATGCACGTGCTTTGTAGGAGCTATGAGTTGCCCTTGTGCTTTCCACGGCAGGTTCCTTGCCAGCCTCCGCTCCCGCCTCAAGGCGCTGCACCCCAGCCCCAACTGCACCCTGCGGGAAGAGCACATCACCCACGTCCACTTCAAGGAAGAGATAGGCATTGCTGAACTCATTCCCCTTGTGACCACCTACATCATCCTGTTTGCCTACATCTACTTCTCTACTCGTAAGTGTGAAGGGCAGGTTAGGGCATTGCGAGGAGGAGGGCTCAAGGGACCACGTGTGCTGCCCCCCCCCTCCTGGTTTTTAACGCAGCAGCAGAGAGGGGCAGAGCCTTTAGAGTTGTGTCTCTGAGCAGACTGACTTTGCGGTGGATAAGGGTAATAAATGCAGGACCCTTTAAAGGTAAAGGGTAAAGGGACCCCTGATCATTAGGTCCAGTTGTGACCGACTCTGGGGTTGCGGTGCTCATCTCGCGTTATTGGCCAAGGGAGCTGGTGTACAGCTTCCGGGTCATGTGGCCAGCATGACAAAGCCACTTCTGGCGAACCAGAGCAGCACACGGAAACCCCATTTACCTTCCTGCCTGTAGCAGTACCTATTTACTTGCACTTGGATGTGCTTTCGAACTGCTAGGTTGGCAGGAGCTGGGACCAAGGAACGGGAGCTCACCCCGTCGCGGGGATCCGAATTGCTGACCTTCTGATCGGCAAGCCCTAGGCTCTGTGATTTAACCCACAGCGCCACCCGTGTCCCTTTATTTAATAGCACCCTTTATTTAATAGCCAGGGCAGTACTTGGTTGTGTGTGTGTGTGTGTGTGTGTGTGTGTGTGTGTGTGTGAGAGAGAGAGAGAGAGAGAGAGAGAGAGAGAGAGAGAGAGAGAGAGAGAGAGAGAGACCCTTTCTGGAACCTTAAGAAAAAGAAACACTGTTTTGGGATAGGTGACATCCTTCAAGGTGCTACTTGAACCTCATTTTAGAGTGATGGATTGGGTTGTGCGTTGAGAGAGACATGCAGACCCACTTGTGAATTTGCACATCAACCTGTGCATGGCACCTTTTCTCCCCTTTCCCGTGGTCTGGGAAGCGAATGTGCGTGTCCTGCCTCCACAGCTTTGTTGCTGTGCCTTACTTTCATCCGACGGTTGTGGAGGCTTTGCTTTCTCTCCCTCAGGGAAGATTGACATGGTGAAATCAAAATGGGGCTTGGCTCTGGCTGCGGTTGTGACGGTCCTGAGTTCTCTGCTCATGTCGGTTGGATTGTGCACACTCTTTGGCCTGACACCTACGCTCAATGGAGGGTAAGCATCTAAATTAATCTCACTGGCAGAAGCTGGTTAAGGTGGTTGCAAAAGAGCTGCTGCTCTCTCTTATCTTCTGGATGTTGCCGGTTCCTGCCTACAGCTGCTGTGTTAATGGCCTCCTTTCCAAGCAATGTTTCATGCCTGTATTATCCTTCCGCTGTGATGAGCTCTGTTAGGCGAATACCTTAAAATGCACAATACGTGTACAGCAAATTCATTTGCAAACATCTTCAGCTACACCAAACATGAATCAGAACTGGGATTTTACCTGTGTCTTTCTGGCAGGGGAATCGGCTCAGAGGTGGGGACATTAGTAGAACAAACACACCCCAGTGCCTACCAGATTATCTTTAGATTAAGAGATAGGTCATGAATTGATAGACGCACCTGTTCTAACCATGGTTTCGCCAGCAAATGTCCCAATAGAAACCAGTAGTTCCACTGGCTCTCGCCAAAACAACAGTAATCTTTGGAAGCCACAGAATAACCTCTTGTTAAAAGGTAGCTCTCTGGTATAAATCCAGAAGTTTTAAACTTTGTGTGCTTGACAAAAATTGCATCCCGTGTAAATATTTTCCTACAGGCCAGAGCAGACAGGGATATAATTCCTTCAGCAATTATACCTGTAAACCGTTGAATGTGGGGTCTGTACCAAGAAGCCCATTCAGTACCTTCTTCTGTCTCCCATGTTTTAACATTTGAAATTTTCTAGCCCTCGCAGAGAAGTTTTTTTGTAGAGCAATTTTCTAGTCCCTGTGGCTGGGGGTGATTAGCTTAATCATACATCACAACGTTGGAAAGCAGCAGAAATCATTTCAAGTTTAACATATTCTGCCCCATGGATTTGCTATTTATCACACAACGCTAAGAGTTGACAGGAAGAGGAGGACCTCCACCCACGTGCCCAAGAACTGGTATCTCTCTTGGGTGGCCTTGAGATGCACTCAGTCTTTCCTTTCACCCCGCTTGCCCTTTGTCGGAGTGTTGCATCATCTTCCCACGCAAACACAGAAGAGCGTTACGACATCTCTCCCCCTGACCTTCCCCTTGTAGCACCACAACACCGCTGTCTCTGATAGGAGAGCCAGGCTTCCCTCAACTGGACACTTTGGATCCATGCCAAGTTGATCTGAGAGCCCAGCTGCCTTGTTTGCTCTTCTCGTTGCTTGTGGGGGAATGGTAAATGCCGGCATCTGAAGTATGTTTTGTCAGATGTGTTCATAGTAAATAGTATTGCCTGCCTTCCTAAAGATAATTTATTTTCCAATAGCTCCTATTTTCCAATAAACCCCCCCCCCCAATCTTTTAAAGGATTGTTTGATCTCATTTCTATCCTGCCTGCCTGCCTCCACCCACCCACCCCCAGAGCTCAAGGTTCCCCCACTTCTCATTTAATCCCCACAAGAACCCTGTGAGGTAGGTTAGGCTGAGAGATAGTGACCTGCCCAAGGCCACCCGGCGAGCTTCATTACCAAGCAAGGATTTGAACCCTGGTCTCCCAGGACTAGTCCAACACTCCAGCCATTCTCTTCTGAGAATGAGACTCGCTCCGGTTACTTAGGCCAGGCAATTCCACTTTCTATATGTTTACCCTCTGTTTTTCCTCTAGAGAGATTTTCCCTTACCTGGTGGTAGTGATTGGCCTAGAGAATGTGCTGGTCCTCACGAAATCTGTTGTTTCCACGCCCGTTGACCTGGAAGTGAAGTTGAGGATTGCACAAGGTACGTGGAATGAAGCCGGCAAGTTCTGCCAGACCATTGGCCCATCTCTGGTCTGTTCTGATGGGCAGTGGCTTGGCAAGGTCTTTCCCACACCTGGCACCTGAGATCAGTGCTTGGTGATCTTCTGCATGCAAAGTAATCCCTCTGTTGCTGAGCTGTGACCTTTCCTCTGTGACAATCCATGCCCCGGCAGTCGTGCTGGCTCTTAGAAGTGTCAAAGGCACGAGGGAGTATATGACGTGGGTCAGAGCAGCCTGAGGGTCAGGCCCCATGATAAACTTAAGCCTGTTGCTCAATTGACACAAGATTAAGCACACCAAGATTACTGCATGGCACTAATTAGGAAATACGGGAGGAACCTGACAATCCTGCTGTGCAATCTAGTCTCAATATGCATAGCTAGGGGGCACAGAAGACCCCATAATAATAATAATAATAATAATAATAATAATAATAATAATAATAATTTATTTATTTATATCCCGCCCATCTGGCTGGGTTTCCCCAGCCACTCTGGGCGGCTTCCAACAGAAATATTAAAATACACTAATTTCTTAAAGATTAAAAGCTTCCCTAAACAGGACTGCCTTCTGATGTCCTCTAAAAGTCTGGTAGTTGTTTTTCTTTTTGACATCTGGTGGGAGGGCGTTCCACAGGGCGGGCGCCACCACCGAGAAGGCCCCCTGCCTGGTTCCCTGTAACTTGGCTTCTCGCAGCGAGGGAACCGCCAGAAGGCCCTCGGCACTGGACCTCGGTGTCCGAGTAGAGCAATTAGAAAGCAAGCAGTTTGAGACCTTTGTCTTGTGTGTGTGTGTGTGTAGAGGTTGATTTAAGCTTCAACAACATCTGTACTAAGAAGAGCCCGCTGGGTCAGGCCAAGTGGCCCATCCAGTCCAGCATCTTTTTCTCACAGTGGTTGGCTAGATGCCCCTTGGAAACCCGCAACCAGTACCTGAGCACAAGAGTAAACTCCCCTCCTGTGGTTTCCAGCAACTGGCAGGGACACACTATCAGTGGAGGTAGTAAATTGCTGCTTCACTTTCAGTGAAGGTAGCAATTTGCACAAACCGAGTAAGGAAGTATTCCTCCTCTCATTGAATTTTTAGTAGTGTAGTTGACCCAGGAGCACCAAAATGGCTCAAAAATACCAAAGCCAGTTGCATTCTCCAGCTTCCCCTTACGTGTAAAGTATGCAGACTGGTTCCTGACAACAGAGGCACGAAACTGAAGTGTGAAGTTCTCTGTCCCTCCAGAAGAACACTTTGAACATTGGGAGTTCAGCAACCTCTTGATTTTTGCATGTTGCGTATGACTTTTGTTACGTTAAGAATTTCTATCATTTTAAAGAAGGGGTGGGGGAGCCTCTGTCCTGCGGACCAACACCAGCCCCCCCCCCAATTTGGCTTCTGAGGCGGTTTCCTCAAACCACGTTCACCTGCCTCCATATTTGATGCCTGCTGTGGAGCAGTTAAGAGACGCAGCTGCTTCTCCTGCAAAAAGCAGCTGTTGCGGAGGGGCTTCAGTCCTTCTTGGTGACTGCCTCCTCCCACCCGGAAGGGCAACTTTGGCAGATCAGCAGGACCACCCGCCTGCCACTCACATGACGTCGTTACATTGGATGATTGGCAAGTGGGTTGTCCCACCCAGCTACCAAAGTTGGACCAAATGGCGGGGGGAGATAAAGACCTGGCCCTCCAGGACAACAAAGCTCCCCTGCCCTCTTAAAATGCTTGCGTGTTGGGCAGGTCAAGCAGGCCCCCAGCCTCCAATCACCGACTTTAACCTTACGTCTGCATGTGTCCCTTTTCCCCAGGTTTGAGCAACGAGAGCTGGTCAATTATGAAGAACATGGCTACAGAGCTGGGGATCATTCTGATTGGCTACTTCACCTTTGTCCCAGCTATCCAGGTACTTGGTGGGTTCTTGTGGGGGAGAAGCCCCGCTTGGCTTCTTGGGGTGGGGGGTTGGTTTAGCCTGGCTGCAGCACCAACCAACCCACCACCTGCAGAGCATCCTTGGACCTAGTAGGGCTTGTGCTCCTGCCCTTCTTCTCAGACCTCCTGTGTTGCCATCCCATGTTAGTCCCCAGCATCTTGTGCCATCTGCCAGCCCTCTTCCTGCACTTCACAGTTGCCAAAAATTTACCAGCTCATCCTATGCCACCGTGTTTTCATCTGGGAACAGTCCGTTGTGTTTCTGTAGCCCTGAGACACTTCCCTAGTGGGGTCCCCCTTGAAGACTGCCTTGACGCTACAAGTCCAAATGGGGCGGGGCTGTTGGGGGCGTCTCAGCCATCCATGTTGGCAACTTGCTACCTTCTAGACCAGGTATCACCAAACTGTGGCCCTCCAGATGTTTTGGCCTACAACTCCCATGATCCCTAGCTAACAGGACCAGTGGTCAGGGATGATGGGAATTGTAGTCCAAAACATCTGGAGGGCTGAAGTTTGGGGATGCCTGTTCTAGATGCAGTTCAGATGGGGGAGAGTGTGGCATTTCATTCATTCATTCATTCATTCATTCATATGCCACTTTCCCTCCCAAAAAATCATGCTCAGAGCAGTTTACAACAGAGAAAACAGGAACATGTTTCAAAACCAAATAGTGCACAAGCAATTTCATAATAACAAACCAGAATGACACAATAGTAAATGCAGTAACATGCAACAACAACAACAACATTTCAATACAGTACTATAAATATAACAATATTACAAAAAGAACAGCCAGCATCCCATAGCAAAAAGTAACGAGAGAGCTCTCCTTGGTCCCAGAAACACCCCTCCCATGACGCTGCTCACAGTCCCCCTCCTGCAGGCAGCTTCTTGCAGGGCTTCCAAGGCAAGGGTAGCTTAAAACAGCCCCCCCCATAAAGTTACTCACATTTTACCTTCCCGTCACTACTACCATTGTAAGGCCTGCAGCCTGTTGAAGGCACCTTCATAATAGTCCACTCCCTGAGCTGGGTCTGTTCCTGGTGGGACTTCCTCTTGGAAGCCTGCTGTGGCCTGAAGCAGGCATTGGAAAGGGTTGCTTATCTCTGTTCCCTTCTCCACAGTTCATAGGTTAAATATTGTTAAGATCCTTTTGATGGGATAGAAAACATATTTTGAGCTGATAGGAAGAGCTGATTGGCAGAACCTTTATGCCTCCTGTGCTGTAGCAGCAGAACGACGGCAGATTCTGGTGGCTGAAATCCAAACCTTCCAGCCCTGATTTCTGCATCTTTGCAATAATGGGCCCTGGAACGGGTCCCTTATCTGTAGCCCTGAACGTGAAGGACACAGAAGAGATAATGCTCAGCATGCTTGGCACAGAGTCCACGGAATCCTGGCAATAGGTAGCCAAGTTCCCGCTGGCTTCATGTGCTTTTGACCCCTCTCCCTGTTTGCTTGAGGTCTGGTGCTGCACTCCTACTCAGCCTTGGCACTCCTCTTGCTCTCCGAAGGTAGAATTGGTCCCTCAAATAGGTGGCCCGTTGTGTCGAGAGATGTGGGAACGCACATGTGCACACATACCCTTACCTCCTCCCTGCTCCCTGCACTGGGCAGCACAGATCCTGAGACCGCTGCTCCTGTTGTTGAGTGAGAACTGCTGAGTCATGTCTGGTGTGACCAGCTCCCAGCTGCGCAGTGGTTCTTGCTGCACAAAGATCTGCATTTGCTGCCTGCTCTGGGATGACTCTCCCTGCTGGGAGCTTAGTACAGCAGCTAACAAACACCCTCGTCTCTTGTGTCTTGCAGGAATTCTGCCTTTTTGCTGTGGTTGGCTTGGTGTCCGACTTCTTCCTCCAGATGCTCTTCTTCACCACCGTCCTGTCCATTGACATCCGCCGCATGGAGGTAAGAGAAGGCAGGGCTGTCAGGTGCAAGGTAGTGGCTATGGGGATGCTATAATAATAATAATAAATAAATAAATAAATAAATAAATAAATAAATAAATCACTTGTGCCCTGCCCATCTGACAGGGTTGCCCCAGCCACTCTGGGTGGCTTCCAACAAAATATTAAAAACACACACACACACACAATACAGCAGACATTAAAAGCCTCCTGATACTGGGCTGCCTTCAGGTGTCTACGGAAGGTCGCATAACATAATTGTTTATTTCTAGCAGTGGTTCCCAGAGGGGGCCCCGTGGGATTCTCTAGAGGGGAGGCAGGGGGTGCTGGAAGTATAAATGACTATCCGACCATCGCTGAATCAGGTTTATCAATACCGTCAAATGAATTGAACTAGGTAATTATAATTGGATTTTGAATAACAGTGCAAATAATTGCCACCGTTTCGAATTTTATTGTGTCGTTATCTTCCTTGGTTGGTTGTGCAAAATGTTCTGAAAAGTGCTTTTTTTTTACAGGGAAGGGGAGGGGGCACTTGGGATGACTTTACGGAATCAAAGGGGGGTGGGTGGGCTAACCCTTGTGTGCTTGGCTGGGTGTCTTGTGAGCTGAGAGGAGCAGGGATTACAAGATAAGAAGCCCAGGCACTTCTGAATACAGAGGTTCAAGTCAGCTGTACGTGGATGACTTAAACTGGCCCGTGTCATCGGAGGCAGTTCGCTGAACACAGATTCAGGGCACAGATTTGGGATTCTGTGTGCCACAGGACACAGCTTCTCTGGCAACCCATGGTTAAGTTTGCTGCTGTCTTTCTGTTTCTGACCCCCACCATTTTCCCTCTCTTGGCAGCTTGCGGATCTGAACAGGCGCCTCCCGGCTGAAGCCTGCATGCCCTCCTCCACCAAGCCGGCCAGCCGCTCCCAGCGGTACGAGCGGCAGCCAGCCATGCGGCCTACCACCCCGCACACCATCACCCTGCAGCCCTCCTCCTTCAGGAACCTGCGCCTGCCCAAGCGCCTGCGGGTGATCTACTTTTTCGCCAGGACCCGGCTGGCACAGAGACTCATTATGGTAGGCTGCAGGAAGTGGGATGCTTCCAGTGGGAGGAACAGGCAGGGCTTTTTTCAGCTGGGAAGTGGAGCAGAGAAGCCCTCTTGGGCTGAGGGCAGGGCTGGAAGGTGGAGCACAAAGAAGGTTAGCTGGCTAGCATGGCTGGCTCCTCGTACCCATCATCTGCCTAGGTTGGTGTCCGTGGTGCTGGAACAATGGCATGAGCCAGAGGATGGAAAGTTGACATCAGGCCTCTCTGAAATCATGCTGACTTCGCAGCTGCTTTTTGTGAGGGCTAAAACTTACAGAGATTGTAAATTTCTTTATGCCTTAAAAGCGGCATATGAATGTAATATATTAGCAGCTCTTGAGGCAGCCAAGTCGACTGAGAGGATAGACGTTGGTGCACTCGCCCAGCCCATGCCAAAGGACTGGGATTTTGGAGGGACAGATAATCGTCATCAGTGGTATTTTTATACCACTTAATAAGCAAGATCCCTAAGCGGTTTATGTAAAACACAAACTTTTTTTAAAAAGTATATTTAATACAGTGGTGCCTCGACGTACGAATTTAATCCGTTCCGAAGGCACCTTTGTAAGTCAAAAAATTCGTGAGTCGAAAAACACCGTTGGAAACACGATTTCCCATAGGAATGCATTGGAAACGAAAAAATTCGCAAGTCAAAGCAACCCTATCTAAAAATTCATAAGTCGAAAAATCCCTATCTAAAACCGCCGCGTTTTTCCCCCCGGACGTCGAGACATTCGTAAGCGGTGGCCATTACCCCCGTTCGTAAGTCAAAAAATTCGGTTGTCGAGTTGTCCGTAAGTCAAGGTACCACTGTATTTGAAATCAAAAATACAAAGAACGACATCAGAAATTACAGAGAAGCCATCAACAAAACATTCAGTTAAATATCAGTAAATAATCAGCATGACAGTATGATAAATCTTGTGGGATAGACGAGTCCTTAGGCAGTGTTTAGAGTTTCTGGCTCATGAACAGCACACATAAGGGAGTTTGACCATTAGTCATGTCGACTGGGTCCAAAAGTCCAAAAGTAGCTGGAGCGCCTTGGGTTCCCCATCTGCATGGAGAACTACATCTCTTTGGTTTCCCTTACGCTGCTTCTGGCTCTTCCATCAGCAGACAGGTGCAGGGAAGTGAAACAAATTGGGGAGTGGACTCAATCCAGAAGAGGGCTGTGAATTTCTGAGGTCCACAAAGGCTCCTTTGCTTAGAACACATGGATTATTGGTTCTGTCAGGGAAAGCAGGGTTCTGCATGCTGTAATGCTCTCTCCCTGCCTTGCCTTCCCTGCAGACGGGGACCATGGTGTGGATTGGCATCTTGTTTTACACCGACCCGGCTGGCCTCCGCCCTTACCTGGCCTCTCAAGTCACGGAGCAGAGCCCGCTGGGCGAGGCGGGGCTGCCTGCCATGCCCGTTCCTGGGGAGGTCCTTCCCACCGGTGACGCCAAGCTGTCCCTCTCTGTCTTCGCTTCGGACCCCGTCCAGCAGCTGTCAGAGAACCAGACGCTGGATTCACTGAGCAGGCAAGAGGCAAGCCACCGTGCCAAGGCTGAAGAGCAGGAGAGCCGGGGGAGCAGTGGGCAGCCGGATCTGGGCCCCAAGGCGGAAGTGACGTGGGGAGTGGAAGATGAGGAGATCTGGAGGAAGCTCTCCTTCCGGCACTGGCCCTCTCTCTTCAGCTACTACAACATCACGCTGGCCAAACGGTGAGTGGCAAGAAGACAGCCCTGATGTTTCTGCCAGGGCAGAAAGCGCCCAAAGTCTTTCTCTCTGCTGCATCTCTGGACTACGTTGGTTAAGCAGAGGGAGGGAATGTCAGTGGCCAGAGTCTCCCCTGTGATGTCGGGAGGTGTGTGTGCTTGGAGATTTGCCTCCAAGGTTAGCGTGGAGCCTTCTGGCCCCTCAAGCTCTGGGTGCAGTTGCAGGGTGTCTTTTGCATGGCTGGCTTCTTCCTTTTTTTCTTTTTTCTTTTTAGATTAAAATAAACTTTATTTGAGAAACTTTTAAAAAAGTATACATACACCAGGGGAAAACAGAGTAACATAGCAACATAAATAACATAACATAACATAACATAACATAACAACAACATAACAACAACATAACAACAACATAACAACAACATAAATAACATAACTACATGTTTAAGCCACCCAACGTAAATTAATCAACATAAATAAGCAAATCAAATTAATCAAAACTTGCTGGGCAAATTAAATCAATCAAACTGCAAATAATATGCAATATCAAATTAAACAAACATAACGTAACATAACGTACGGTAACAAAACTTGTCCCCAGATCAGATCTTAACACATGGACATATACCCATAAAATCAATTCATTTTAAATTAAAATTGGCTTCCAATCACCAATATATCGCTTCCCTTACTATCATTTTCTTTTTTTAATTTGCTTTCCCTCTTATTAATTCCAACTGATTTATTCCTACATGTTTTCTCTACTCCAAACAAATCACTAACTCTGTTTCAATGTTTTCTTTTTTTAAAATACTCTTCCACATATCTCCATTCTGCTTTTATTCTCTGTTTTGGTATATTCCTAATTGGCTGGCTTCTTCCTGTTAAACTGTGGAACTCATTCCAACAGGAGGCAGCTATGGCCACCAACTTGGCTTTGAAAGAGGATCAGACAAATTTATGAAGGAAGAGAGGGCTGTTGACGGCTACTAGCCGTGGTGGAACCTATGGTTTGTCTCCGCAGCTAGAGGCAACAGTGTTTCCGAATGCCAGGGCTCTTGTGCTTGAATCCTGTTTGTGGGTTTTCCAAAGGCTGCTAGATGCAGGACTAGATCAGCCATTGTCCTGATCCAGCAGGCTCTTCTGTTCTGTGCTCTTGCGTAACACGGAGTGCTCTTCTTTCCCCTCCAGCCGTGCATTTTGGAATTGTTTCATTTGTTTTGTTTACTTGCACGCTGCTTCCTCGTCTGGGAGAGAATTAAGCAAAGATTCAGAAAGAACAGCAAGTGCAGTGGAACCTCGGTTTTTGAACATTTCGGAAGTCAAACGCCGAAAACCCAGAAGGGAATGCTTCTGTTTTAGATCGTTGCCTCAGAAGTCAAACAGCTTGTGAAGCATGTTTCTCATTTTCCCCCCATTCATTTTGCCGGCAGGCCTTTGATCCTCAGTTTTGGAAGTCAAAGAGTCTTCCGGAATGGATTACGTTAGAAAACCGAGGTTCCACTGTAGTAAGAAAAGATCCTGTTAAGGCTCATGTCCTGCCATTTTCTGAAGGGAGAGAGGGAAATGGGCAGGCAAACCTCGCTGGGCCAGGAACTCTTCTTAATGGAGGCACCCCCAGTGCCATATTGCAGTTTTGTTTTGGATAATCTACAGTCCTTAAAAAATTGTAGCTGAAAGCTGCCTTCTCTCTTATTCGCACAGTACTGGACATTGCATCAAGCTAAGAAATGCAGGCAGCGAAAAAGCCATGAACTGAGTGAAAGGAGTCCCCCGAGAAGGCCTTTCTGCCTCTTGTCCCTGCTTTTTCTATGTTGGCCGGTCACTCCTGTCATTACCGCTTCTCTTACTGCTCTTGCAGGTACATCAGCATCCTTCCAGTGATCCCCGTCACGCTGTACCTGAACCCGCAGGAGGCCCTGGAGGCCCGCCATCCTCACGAGGCAAATCGCTACTACCCATTCTTCTCACCGAGCAGTGAGAAATCGGAGCAGGTGGTGGAAGGGGTGCCCAAAGTGCAAGGGCACCAAGACGTCACACTGTACAAGTAAGAGAGCTGATCGTGAGTGGGTGGGTGGGTGGGGAGATGCTGCCAATGTGAGGGGTGGGGATCTGAGGGGGGGGCATTAAGACACCCGCTGTCTTTGTAAGTCTTTGGTGGGCATGGCATGCCACACTCCTGCTTTAGATTGGCTGGTTTCTCAGTGTCTTACAGAACAGAAACTAGTGAGTGGGGTGAAAGATCTGCTTTTATCCTGCACAATTTATCCGAGATGTGTGTGCACCTTAAAATTATTATAACAGAGCATAGCCCTGTGTCCTCTCTCAGCTGCACAGACTCAAGTGCTAGGTGACCCTGCTGTGGCCTTTGGCACCTGTTTGGATCTATTGTATTCTTTCCCTTTATTTATAGAAATATTTTATGCTGTGTCATAGCAGTTTGCAGCAATAAAATCATAAAACCATGCAATAAAAAAAAGTTAAAAACAGACATCAACTACCCCTTGTGGAAGGATGCATTCTTGATTGCCTGCAAAGGCCTGACAGAATAGAAAAATCTTTAAGCAAGTGCTTAGAAGTTGGCACAGAATGCTCCTGCTGAATCTCTAGTGGCAGGGAGTTCCACAGGACTGCGCCAGTGACACTATAGACGTGGTTTCTTGTTGTCCAGTGAGCCTCACCAACTTGGGGAACAACCAGCCATGCTCCTGCAGATGGTCTCGGTGTACTTGAAATGATGGGATTGGAGCCAAAGGTATTTGTGACTGACTGACTTCTCCATTTCCCACGAACCACCTCAGGGTCGCTGCTTTGGGACTGGCGTCTGGGATCCTGTTGGTCCTCCTGCTCTTTTGCCTGTACAAAATCTTGTGTCCCAAAAACTATGGGCAGAACGGGCTCTCCCACAGCCGGCGTAGAAGAGGAGACTTGCCCTGTGATGACTATGGCTACTCTCCGCCGGAGACGGAGATCATCCCTCTGGTCCTCAGGGGCCACCTGATGGTAAGAAGCAAAGCAGGGGCCTTGATGTAGTGAATGCACCTCATCCCCAGATTCTCTATCCTGACTCTAGCAGAAGGCGAAACCACATAGAGAAAGCACATCTGAACATAATGCTGTTGCAGAATTTTTAAAGGCTGTGTTTTTGGACAGGTCGATGCTGGGTGGGGGCACAGAAGTGGGTGCTGTGGGGCAAGAAACGCTAACCAGGGGGGGGGGGCAAAGTGAGGCAAGGAACTGTGGGGCACAAAGCACCCTTTCCCAGTTGCCTGGCCACTGGGAATCTTTCCCAAAAATCCTAGTCTTCGCCAGTCAGTGCCCATAAGCTTTCAGAGAGAGAGAGAGAGAGAGCTGTTGCCTTGCTTGCTTGCCTGTGCGCTTCTTGGAGACCCCTGGTTTGCCACTGTTGAAAGGATAGGAAAGAGGGTGCCAAACTGGATGGATTTACTCTGGTCTGATCCAGCAGCCAGACTTTTAAGGAGGCAAGTCAGGAGGCATACACTGGAGTTCTGTTGTCCTCAGGGCGTGATCCTTCCTGCATTGCATCAGTTGTTCAGCATTTGACCTGTTTATTATTTTTTTTCAGGACATTGAGTGCCTGGCTAGTGACGGGATGCTGCTTGTGAGCTGCTGCTTGGTGGGCCAGATCCGCGTGTGGGATGCTCAGACGGGCGACTGCCTCACTGTCATTCCAAAGCAAGGGTAAGTTAGGCTTCCTACTCCTGACGGGCCGTTCAGGTTGATGGGCTGCTAGCTTCAATGGCTCATCGTGAAAATGTGTGCAAGTCCTTGCTTGATTGTGGATTGCTGGCTATAGAAGATGCCCCTCCCCTTCGTAGCCTTTTTTTTTTTGGCCATGTCGCAATTGGAGTTGCCGATCCAGCAGGGTGGATTTGATTTAAATCAAACTGATTTAAATCAAACTGATTTAAATCAAACTGATTTAAATCAAACTGATTTAAATCACTAGTCAGTAAGGCTTGATTTAAATCATAGTTTTCTACATAAAGACTAATTCTTGCTGGTATAACTTTAATATGCAAGTAGATTAGTTTCATATTAGTTTTTTATCCCCAGTTTAATAGGTTAATCATTCATATTTGGACAACTTTACTGTTGTACTTAGGAAGGAGAAAAATAATCATTACCTTAATAATAACAATTTAAATAGATTTATTCAACTGAAACAATAACATTGCAGCATATGTTATTTGCTTAAACAAACATCCATGTTTGATAACTAATTTGGCTAAACAAAAACAAAATATATATATTTTAAGAAACTTAGACTGTCAGCCCAGCCTACACATGAAAAACTCTGTCCACTCCAAACAATCAGAAAAATATTGTTTCTATTCTATTCACTGAACTTCTTGAAACTTAGCACTGAAGGGGTTGTTTCTGTATTCATAGGTTTGTAGAACAATAGGATTAAGGTCTTTTTCTCAACTCTGTTCATGTTATAACATTTTTGCTGTGAAGAAGAGGCATGTGATCTCTGTTGAGTCAAATTCAGTTTTGAGAACTGCAAAAGTAAACCAAGCACCTGTGATAATATCTTGTAGGCAGAGAAACTGCCCAATAACCTTACAAAAACCTCTAGAAGAGCATGACATTGTGAATGGATTAATGGAATTTATTTACCCAAAAAATTAAACATATACAACCTTATTCTACATAATTAAAAAAGCTAATCTTTATTTCATGATAGAACAACCTTTGGATGGTAATATATTTTCCTCAAAAAGCATTTTATTTTAAAAAAAATCCGATTTAAATAAAAAAAATCAATTTAAATAAAAAAAATCGGATTTTTTTGATTTTTTTTTTTTAATCATTGATTTTTATCCACCCTGCGATCCAGCATGCTCCAGTCCTTATTGCAGGCCTGGGTTCAAATCCATATGCAGTCTAAATCTCTGGGTTTCCCTGCTCTCCGCCTCAGTTTCACAAAGGGTAGGTATCAATAATCTACGGACGAGTGTGCTGTCTACCAGAATACGCTCTAGAAATGCGAATGCACGAAGGGCGGCCTGACCTCCCTTGAGAAAACGTTGCCAGTGGTCTCTGAAGGAAATTTCTACTTCTGGCTGAAGTTGCTCTGTGGTGCAAGGTGTGTTGCATCAACTTCAATGGGTGGTCGAGCTACGCCCCAAACTTCTGTTGTCTGTTCTCCGGTAGTCTCTAGGAGAGACTCCTGCAGCGCGTTATATGTGGGGCTGCCTTTGAAAGATGGTTTGGAAACTGCAGCTGCTGCAGAACTCAGCAACCAGGTTGCTCGTTGGGGCAAGATGCTCTGAGCACAAAACAACAATCTTGGGCAGATTCCACTGAGCACTAATTGGTTTCCAGGCCCAATTCAAAGTCCTGGCTTTGACCTAGAAAGTCTTTATAATCTCTATTTTTTGGCACACCTGGTCACAAACTTGTATAATATAATAATAATAATTTATTATTTATACCCCGCCCATCTGGCCGGGTTCCCCCAGCCACTTTGGGCGGCTTCCAACAGAATATTAAAATACAGAAATCCATCAAACATTAAAAGCTTCCCTAAACAGGGCTGCCTTGAGATGCCTTCTAAAGGTCTGGTAATTGTTGTTCTCTTTGACCTCTGGTGGGAGGGCATTCCACAGGGTGGGTGCCACTACCGAGAAGGCCCTCTGCCTGGTTCCCTGTAACTTGGCTTCTCGTAGCGAGGGAACCGCCAGAAGACCCTCGGCGCTGGACCTCAGTGTCCAGGTAGAATGATGGTGGAGGAGACGCTCCTTCAGGTATACTGGACCGAGGCCGTTTAGGGCTTTAAAGGTCAGCACCAACACTTTGAATTGTGCTCGGAAACATACTGGGAGCCAATGTAGATCTTTCAGGACCGGTGTTATGTGGTCTCGGCGGCTGCTCCCAGTCACCAGTCTAGCTGCTTGTAGAAGAAATGAGCTGCTGGATTGGCTAAGGTTGGGTGTCTGCTTAATTCCAAGGTGGCCATATCCCTCTCCGTGCTCTGCTTGACCCCATGTCCTCCTCTTCTTGGCTGCCTTCCAGGCTGCGTCGAGAGAACAGCGGCATCTTCGATTACCAGGACTGCTGGGACCCCAACCGCCCCGACAGCAAGGGCGGGCTAGATGACGCCTCTGACGGCAGATGCCGCCGCCCCTTCAAGAGGGCCCGGAGCCCCCCGCAGCCCCTCCTGTTCAGTGACCAACCCGACCTCACCTCCCTCATTGACACCAACTTCTCTGAGCAAGCCAAGGCCGCATCTGCCCCAGAGCCCCGCCACCGTGCCACTTGCGGCCGGCAGGAGTCTGGCTACGACTTCAGCAGTCTGGTGGAGAAGGTCTGCGAGGAGCAGAACCCCTCCAACTGTGTGAACTTCTTGGGCTTCTCTGCCCCCTACGGACAGGCGGTCTTCAGCCCCCTGGCTGGCAGCGGGTCCAGATCCCCAGGATGCGGGGGCGAGGAAGGGGACTGCGCAACCCGCAGGAGCAGTTTTGGGGACGAGCCCTATGCTGGGCTGGAGAAGACGCTCCCTCTTCCCTCTTGGGGCGGTAACTTTGAGAGCTCCATCTGGAGCCTGGAGCTGCAAGGGAACCTCATTGTGGCCGGCCGGAGTAACGGGAGGCTGGAGGTAAGGAAGGAGGCTGGGTCTTGTCAGCCTTGGGCTTTTGAGCCTGGGGGAAGCAGAGCCTTCCATAGCTGTGCTGTTCAGCTGCAGAGTCCCCCCCCCCCTAAGGCCAGAAAGAAAGAAAGAACTTTAGGTTTTGATCACAAAGGACAGCAAGGGAGGGATCTTCCACACAAAGCCATGTGCACGCACACACACCAAGCTTGCACTCTTCGGGAGCCTTTGGCCCCTGGGCCTGATCAGGCCCACCACGGATCCTTATTTGGCCCTCCCACCTCTCCGCCACCTACTGTTGGCTCTGTGGGACTTGTAAACCCAAGATGCCAAATGAATCTGAACTGTAACCTAAGTGCACTCCAGCACCTTCCTTTCCAGTTGCAAGTGTAGTTCAGTGCTTTTAGAATTTTTACCTTAAAGCCCACCAATTACAGCTGGAAAAGAAGGAATTGAGAGTGCAGTCTAAAGGCTCCCCATTTCTTACTGCTTCCATGCTATCTAGCAGTGTTAGAAACTCAGCTATATAAGCTAGGCTCCAAATGGTTCTTTAAACCAAGGTCACAGTCGCCAAAATGGAATGCATAGTAGCCGTTTGGGGGCAAGACAGCTCTAAAGTCTTATTTATCAGTCGTGAGCTAGGTTAAGAATTAGATAACTTAAAGGCATCTTCGTTTGGTCACAGGTGGCATGGCCCAATCTGTTTTGAACAAGGGGAAATGGGAAGTCAGTGAGCCAGAAGCCAACTGATGTCCTCACCTGGCATGGAATTGCCACTCTCTTTTCCTTACATCCCCAAATACCCCTAGTTCTGCAGAATGTCTTCTGGCTTCAGAAAGACTACTAGCATATGCCGAGAGGTTCCCCCAAGAGCATCTATCTGCACCCAGCCTGCACGGTTTCTCCATACTCTGATGGGTGCAGGGGGATGAGAGGCAACTGAAAGATCATCAAGTTCATCTCCCCCCCTCCCCCAGTTCTTTATTTGCTTGCTGTCCGGACTGGTGGGAATTGTATCCCAAAACACCTCTCTCTCCTGGCCTCCTGTGTTGCAGGTGTGGGATGCCATTGAGGGGACTCTGCATTGCAGTAACGAAGATGGCCAGTCAGGCATCACCGCCCTTGTCTTCCTGAACGGCAGGTAAGAAGCCCGACTCCTCCACCCCCAGAGCACCTCACAGTAACTGGTGGTTAGTTATGTCCAGGTGATGGACCAGCTATATATATTTAGGTGTCTGCCTTGACCCCCTGCTGCTCCACCATGCCATGCCTGCCTTTCCCAAGTGATCGCAACTTCTCGCCTCTCCTGGCTGCAGGAATATTCCTCGGGTCTCAGGAGGGTGAGGCTTTCGGCTTGCCTTAACCCAGGAGGAGCTGCTCCTTGTGGTCAGTCTCCAGGCCTCCCTTGGCTTTCCACAAGGCACATGATGATCCTTGGGTCTCGTGTAGACTCTTCCCCTCTCCCCACCCTTTGCCAGCCAGTCCATGCAGCTTTGATTGCCTTCCTTGTGTGACTTCCAGGGCAGATCCTCAGTCCCAGAGCTGTGCACTCACTTCCTCATGCGCCCCCTCCCAATATCTTTTGCAGAAGGCCCACAGTGGCAAGGGAGGGTTTTCTCTCCCCTGCCTCAGGCCACAAGGACAAATGTTGGCTGGGCCTGTGGGAATAGGGAGTGCTCACATTTCTCTTTCCTTCTGTACCCCTTGGGATAGGATTGTTGCTGCTAGGCTGAATGGCTCCCTGGATTTCTATTCCTTGAGGACGCACACCTCTTTGGATCACTCCCAGCTCAGAGGTGAGTGTTGCGCTCCCCCCACCCCGCAGGTGGAAGCAGAAGTTTATTGGCCTGCTCTTGTCACTGCCCCTCCAGGTTCAGGCTGCTCTCTGCTCTGCTTTCCTTTGGATCTGCCCAGGATCCAATAGTGGAAGAGCTGGCAGGTAATTCCCTCTCCAGCAGCAGGTCCTGGCTATTCTCCGGCACCTACAACTTCCATGTGCTTGATGACTGTGTAACCTCCCCCTGTAGAGACACAGCAGAGCCATCATTAATAGCCTTCTCCTCTTCCAAGAATTTGTCAAATCCTCTTTCAAAGCCATCTGGGTTGGCAGCCATCCCTGCTTCCTTTAGTTCCATAGCTTATCTGTGTGCTGCATGAGGAAGGACTTTCCTTCCCCTGTCCCCTGAGGAGGAAGAGGCCTGACCAAACCACCTTTCCCCCCCCCCCCAGGAACACCCAGCAGGAGCAGCCTCCCATCCTCTCCTATGTACAGCAGCAATGACGTCATCACGTGTCAGCTGACCCACACGGTGACTTGCGCTCACCAGAAGCCAATTACAGCCCTGAAGGCTGCAGCAGGGCGTCTGGTCACAGGGAGCCAGGATCATACGCTAAGGGTGAGTAACGGGGGGGCTGGCAAATGTGGCGTAATGGGGTGGCGTTGGCTGCAGAACTGCTTCGTTCCAGCTTCTCTTTCACGTTGCCCATGCCTTGCCTGTGGTCTGGCTGCCGTTCCATAACTTATTGGTGGCGCCAGCCAGGGATGGAGCCTTCAAGGGGCAGGCTGAGGTGTGTCGCACCCTTTTCTTGTACTGCTTTTGTTTCTGAGGCTGCCGCGGTGGCTGATGCTTTCTGCTTTCCGTTTCTTGCCTGACTGTGAGTGTTTGAGAGGTGGCAGGTGGCGCACGCTCCTTTCCTCCAGCCCTGCAAAAGGCAGCAGCTGGACGTGCCCAGGAGCAAGCAAGGAGGGAAAGGATGTACCAGTCTTGCCCGGCCAGAGACCAGCAGTACTTGAGATCACAACGTCCAACAGCTTCTGTGGCTGTTCATGCTGCCAGGCTCGGCCAAAGGAAGGGCAGGCATGTGGCCTGTCAGCCCCTGTATGCGTCTTCTACCCCTTGAGCTCCCCTTACAGGTCTCTATCTGCACAGGCCAGGGGTTGCCCACTTGCAGTGGGGAGAGTAAATGTGTGTGTGTGTGTGAGAGAGACACCCCTCCTGCACAACAAGCCCCTCTTCCACTGCTGCTGACACCACTTCTTCCACATTCAGGTGTACCGCCTGGAAGATTCCTGCTGCCTCTTCACGCTGCAGGGCCACTCGGGAGCCATCACAGCCGTCTACGTTGACCAGGTAGGAGGGAACTCACAGGGCCCAGGACACGGTTGCAGCTGCAAGAGAAGAGCGAGGAGGAGGGCACAGGTGGAGAAAGGCAGGGGGAACAGGCGACATAAGGCCAACCAGCCCACCACTTTTATTTATTGTTATTTATTAAATTTCTATACCAGCCTTCATCTGAGGGCCACTGAGCAGTTTACAATATAAAAACACAAAAATGCATAGCTTAGTAACAAAGACAACCCCCTCCCAGTTTAAAAAGCAATAGATTGTTTACTTAACCAAAGGCCTGGGAGAAGAGGAATGTTTTTTGCCTGGCACTTAAAGATATGGAATGCTTTCAGTGTTTCCTTCGAAACCATGAGGACTAGGATTTTTTTTGAGGGTGAGCAATGAAGAACAGTGAGGTTGGAAGTGCCCAGTTACACTTTTTCAATCTCTATAGAATGAAAATAGCCTTGCAGCTTTGAAAGCCTCCCTGAGAAACGTCTGGATTGGGCCTTGCAGGATCACTCAGTCTTTATCTTCCTATTAAATTTTAATTATAAACACATTTGCATATTTGTTGAGCACCAATACAGGTGCCCTTTTGAGGTTAAAGAAGAAAGGGCACAATTTGGGATTTAAACCACACGAGGAACGGTCACTCTCTGTTCTGTTCATTGGTTTGGACATCTGGAGTATGATTTTTTTCATATGGCACCAGAGCCAAAATGGCTTCTGAGAATAAATGAATTCATGGAAGGTCCAGCTTTGCCTGGATTCCAGTTGAACACACTTAACTGGAGGTACCTCTTAGCAATAAGGCCACAGTACAGATGACCTTGATTTCACCCTAAGATGTAAAATATTTCAATCTCCCGTTTGCATTGCCCCACCTGTAAGACTAGGCATCACAATGCCATTGCATTCCCCACTTGACAAGCCGTCCCTGCTCATGCTTGGAACAGAGAGGGGAGCTTTGGTGGAGGGTGTGTGAGGACAAACGCCTTTAAGGGTGCGCCTCTGCCCATCTTCTGTGAGGCAGGACTTCCTTCTGCACTGCTTGGGTCCCCTCTCCCTTGGCTTATCTTCATCCAGCTGGCTTGTTAGAAGCTTTCAGCCTTAATTCTCCAGCCTGATGTTCACCTTCGGGTGGAGGCCTGAGGAAGAAGGACCTGGGGGACCCTAGTGACATGGCCCTTGTTGCCTTTCAGACGATGGTGCTAGCCAGCGGGGGCCAGGATGGGGCCATCTGCCTCTGGGATGTGCTGACGGGGAGCAGGGTGAGCCACATGTTTGCCCACCGCGGGGATGTCACCTCCCTGACTTGCACTACCTCCTGCGTCATCAGCAGCGGCCTGGACGACGTCATCAGCATCTGGGACCGAAGCTCTGGGATCAAGCACTATTCCATTCAGCAGGTGTGCAGCTGGGGTCCTTCCTCAGACAAAGCTTTTTTCCCCTCTGCTGGCTGCCAGGAAGAACAGTGGTGGCAATTAGGTTTTGCCGCTTGGATGAGGCAGCGAGATCCAGTAGCACTCCTGTTGTCCTGGCAACCTCCCAACCACACTGCAGTAATGCACAGAACATGGGGCTGCCTTTGAAGGTGGCGCAGAAGCTTCCATGAGTCTAGGGAGAGTTTTAATGGCTCTGTGATGGGGGTTCCGCCTGTTGCCAATTTGTTTCTGACCTAGATTCCAGGCACAGGGCCTTTTAAAGACTTTGTACGGCCTAGATCACCCAGAGATTTGGAGTGTGTTGAGTAATCGATGTGCTGGTGGCGCGCAGCCCCTGATCCCCTTTCTTCTCTGTTTCTCCACAGCTCTGTGGTGGTGATTGTTCTATAATAGGCTGGATGAGAGCCATTAAATTGAAGCTAAGTGGTTGGGTCCCTAGACTGGCTTCCCCCATAGCATGAGGTGTGCAGCGTGGGGCACTTCTGGGTCTGCTTCTGTCCCTTGAAACACAGGTGGTCTCAGCTGCACAAGATTATTCCATCAGTTTCAGCCCATGGCTCAACTGCAACCCTGTGTGGGCAGGGATAACTTAGCTCCAGTTGTCTAGGCTGGGTTACCATCCAGGTTAGATTGCTGCAACACATGGGGCTGCCTTTTGAAGACAGTTCCAAAACTTACAACTACAACGGGATTCACCAGCCAGACTATTAACTGAGACCAGAAGGTCTGAACATATTACACCAGTTCTGGCCTGACTACACTGGCTGTGGAGTAGTTCCAAGTGCTGGTTTTGACCTTTAAAGCCCTGTGTGGATCATGACCACAGTACCTCAAGGACCCCCCCTCCCTCCCTGCATGAAGCATCCAAGACCCTGCTGGTCTTCATCAGGGGCCCCACCTGAGTGGGGTGCAGAGTGGCCTTTTCAGTGGTGGCCCCCTGTCTGTGGAATGCTTGTCAGCCTTTAGGCCCCAGGTGAAGACCTTATGGTTTACCCTGCCGTGGTGCTCATCCTTTAGTCAGGGGGTTGCACGAGCCTTTCATGTACAGTGGTGCCTCGCTTAACGAATGCCCTGCTTAACAAAATTTCTGCTTAACGAAAGGATTTTTCGAGCAGAGCTTGCCTCGCTAGACGAATGCGTTTTACGAAAAATTCGTCTAGCGAATCGCGGTTTCCCATTGGAATGCATTGAAATTCAATTAATGCGTTCCTATGGGCAAAAAAAAAGTCAGAAAAAATCCAGTGCATTCCTATGGGATTCGCTAGACGAATTTTTCTCTATAAGAAAAGACCCATGGAACGAATTAATTTCGTCTAGCGAGGCACCACTGTATTTAGTGTTGTTCATTGTTTGACATTTTTCTGTGCTTTAAAGTCTGAAAATGTGGTAGTAATAGATCCAGATGAACGGAAGGCATGTGTGTTCCCTCCCTTTATATTTGTACCTGTTCACTGAAGTTTGTCAGTGAGACCTGCTTACAGGCGCCCCTTTGCCAGATTATCTGCAGTGGCTGCTAGGGCTCTCTCAGGGTCAGCCCTGCAGTTGCGGACTCTGCACTAGACATACCCAGGAACTTGGTCTCCTTAGAAGATTAATTTAGGCCTTTTTTAGGCAGGCTTTTGATCTTCAGGCATGCCTGAGTATGTCATGGATGTGACAGAAAGTGAGTGTTACAATTTAGAATGAAACACATTTTAATTGCCGTTTTAAAGTCTTGACTGTTTTGGAATGTTATTGTTTTGTAGCGTTATTACTGTATTTTTCCTTTGAATTTTGTTTTAGTTGTGTGTTTTTTTGGTCTGGCTCCTGGTTTTCGGAGAGACCCAACTGCCATAGTCATAGATGGTGGAGAGGGTTGTCGATGGCAGTACTCTGCCTCCACAGTTGAGAGGCAGCAATGCTTCTGAATGCCAGTTGCTGGAAAACCACAGAAGGGGAGAAATGCTCTTGTGTTTGGGTCCTCCTTGCTGGTTTCACAGTGTCAGCTGGTTGACCACTGTGAGAACAAGAGGCTGGACTAGCTGGGCCGCTGGCCTGATCCAGGAAGCTCTTAAATTGTATCTTGAGGGTGGCTGGGACAAGCGCTCTGATGCCCACAGTTGTCTGCGATTGGTGCCTGCAATAGCAAAGATGAGGCCCACGGATCTCAGGACGGGCTCTGTTCAGCTCCGCCTCCCCTTCTCACCCTCTTCCCATTTGCTCTCTGCACAGGATATGGGATGTGGGGCCAGCCTGGGAGTGATCTCTGACAACCTGCTGGTGACCGGAGGCCAGGGCTGCGTTTCTTTCTGGGACATCGGCTACGGAGACCTGCTGCAGACAGTCTACCTGGGCAAGAGCAATGAATCGCAGCCTGCTCGGCAGATCCTGGTCCTGGAAAATGCAGCCATCGTCTGTAACTTTGGCAGTGAACTCAGCCTGGTCTACGTCCCGTCAGTGCTGGAGAAGCGAGACTGAAGCAGGATCTTGCGGACAGGCCAGAAATGACCCCCCCCCCTCACCCCTCTGATTTTCTAACTAGGAGGGGCAGGGATCAGGGCAGTCTCTCGGGGAGCTGAGAGAGAAAGAGAGAGCCGCTGCCTCTCCCCATCTTCCCGCAATTCCTTTTTCTTTCCCCGGTCTGCAGTTTGACCGTGGTGGAAGAGAAGGGGGCTGACATCTGTAGGGGGTGGTTTTCTCCATGCTCACAATAAGCTAAGAACCCAGCACCGGAGGACAGCGGAGGTAGAATACCCTGCTGTGGTTGGGTGTGAGCAAGCGCTGAGAGATTGTGGGCTGAGGGAGAGACCCTCCATCAAAGCCCTGCCTCCCACTTGCAATCTTGAGGGAGAACCCTAGGTCCCTGCTTGTTTGACTGTAAAAGGGAGGGGGGGTGAGAATGGGGTTGCATCCCCAATAAGTCTTTTGCTCTGGCTGCAGTGCCCAACTCCTTCCTCAAAGGTCTGTCACTGCAGGAGCTAACTTTGCACATGTTGGATGGAATGTGTTTTGTGTGTGGCCTCCTGAGGTGCAGCGATAGCAAGGAACAGCTGCTTCAGTGCTGTTGCTCCACACACCCTCCTCCTCCTCCTCCTCCCTGAGCTCCACCCTTCCTTCTTCCTCTGGCAGGCACGGCTTCTGTCCCACACTTTGAAGGAGAAAAAACTGGGCTGGCTGCTGTGGTTGGTGGGATTCCTACCCCTGGGGCGGGGTAGGATTTTTGTGAAGCTGTTTTCCTAGAGGGAAAGAGCGCTTGCGCACTGAGCGCATGTGAGGTCTCTCCAGTTGCAGTAGCCCTGGGATAGCTGTCCTACTGATCCCATAGTGACGGCCTCCTCCTCATCCAGCCTGCTAGGGGAAAGGTTAGGCATACTGTACTACCTGCCATATTTATTGATGTGCTGTACATAGTTATTTATTCTGGCATGTAAGAGTGAGGGGAGTGGGGAAGCTCGAACCCATGTCTCCCCAGGAGCGGAAGGCCTCTGCATCGTCAGCCTGGTTTGGGCTAGTGAAGAGGCTGCAGGAGGCTGTTATGCAACGGCTCTCGCTAGAGCTAGCTTTGTTCTGTGGAGAGAAAGTGGGGGGCAGGCAGGGGCCTGGCTTCTGCGCCCAACGCTGAGGTGAGGGGACTCCGCCCCTCTCTCGTGTCCCAGTATGCCAGAATATCCCTGCTTTTTACACAACTCCAAGAGGGAGATAGATGACCGGTTTGCCAGAGCAGCAAAGGCTGCAGCTTCAGGGCCAGTGGCAGACCTTGGAGTCTCAAATTTCAGTGGTGCCCTTTGCAGCAGCGCCAAAATTCAGAACTCCCTCGCCGCATCTTGCCTTCCATTCTACATAATAGTTGTGGCACCCCCCCCCCCAAAGGCTGTGCGACCGAGCTGTTCGCGCTCCCCTAAATCCACAGCAGAGTGTGCAACTTTTATTTTTGGGTGTGCTGGGCTGCAGCTCTGGGAGGAAAGAAAGCAAATGAGCAAGAGAAGGAACAGAGGTAGCAGAGACACAGAGAAATTGGGGAAGAGCTGCTGGAACAAGCAACGCTTTTGAAACGGTAATACCATTAATTGACTGTCTAGTTCACGGTGTTTTTACTTTAGCATCTCCTGCTGTAGGAGCCCTGTGCACTGTATGCTACTCAAGGGAGCTTTTGGGGGGGGGGAATTAACCTGCTGTATTCTGTTTGTCCAACTGCCCCAAGCTTGGCAGGGGCAAGAGACTACTTTGCAATGCTGGCCAGTGGAGGCCCACCCGGGGCCTCAAAGCACCCCCTCCCCCTGGCACCCTTGCGCCCGCTGCTTCCTCTTGGATCGTCGTCCGTGTCCACACCATGCCTCAGGTGGCCTTAGCTCTGCTGTGCCCTTTGGACTGTACAGCGGCAGCTGCTTTTGTACCAGATTGTGTTTTATAATGTGTATAGAGACAGACACATTAAACAGAACTAACTTAATGCCTCCTGTGTGTTTTGCGGAGTAGCGGGGAAAGGTAATCTTTGCCCAAAATTAGCAAGCCCGTAACCAAAACATAACATTGGGGGGGATCTTAAATACTGCAAGCCCAGAACTGACTGCAGCGAGGCCTCTTCCTGGTGTGTTGTCCTTTGCAGTAGCTCACACTTGAAATCTTTTGAGACCCGCTGCAAAGGGCTGACCTCAATCAAGACTACTGCTGGACGTAGAAGCTTGTTTTCTGTTCTTTCAAATCATTGTCGTTTGCCCCGAACGCAGGCTGTTTGCAAAACGGAGTGGGTGGGGGAGCTGCTTATGCCCCGCCTGTGAAGAACAGACTATCCTCATCCCACAAATCTCCCTTGCACTGCAGCCGAGCACCATTCAGATGAAGACCCTGACTAAGCACTTTAAAGATATTGGCAGGATCTATTGAGCAAATGGTTCTCTTTGTGTAGCTCACTTTAATGCAAACCTTATCAAGCAAGTGGTATACCTTGCATACAATTTTTGTGGGCAATTTAGTTGAAAAAAAAAAAAAACCACAAACCAAAATAGATAAAGAGAAAAGGCATTGCTTTCTATTGCATGCTGCTAACGTAACTTAAGGCCCAGCAGCTGCTCACCCCCCCCCCCAAACTTCTCAATCATAAAACATTTCTGCAAATTAATTAACTTAGTGCCAAAAAGTTACACACTCATTGTGCTATATTTGGATACTTGCAAACTAAAATGCAGCCCCCTCCGCTGCTTTTGACAAAAATCTAACAATGGATCTATCTGCAGCGCTCCCATTCATTTATTTTAGTAGCAAAGAGCTGAAAAAAGTTGGTTCTAAATTACAGAGTAAGTCGAAACATGACAATGTTACATTTGTACAAAGCGAAAAACAACCCAGAAACCCACCAAGACCTGGCCCCTCTCCCACTTTAACCCTCCTGCCTTCCAGCTACTCATGAAGACAGTCCTTTAAATTGAGGGAGCTGATGGAAAGAGCAAACGCTATGGGGGGAAAATGTGACATTTAAGCATTCCCATTCATTTAATCTGCCTTCATATGGCCACAGTCGGGCAGCATTGTTAAGGAAGCACGCCGCTGCAAGGACCCAAGGTGGCTGGCTCAGTTAACACCCACAGTCCTCCTTCGGTGCCATCACCTGTCTTTTGGGCAGCTCCTCCCCACACTTGCACCTTTGTAAAAGACCATCAGGCACACGGATGAGCCAAATTAACCACATAAAGGGACTTCAAGATGGGGATCCCTAGCTGGAATGTAAGGGCAACAAGATGCAACTGGCCTGGCCAAACAAGAAACAGGTGACGGTGGAGCCGGCAAGACACGGGAGCAGCTTTGGAGGTTGCTGAGAAAGCACGTCTCCTGCTCCTTCACCTAGCAGCTAAAAAGACTCTCCACACACCTTTCATGCAAGCCGATCAAATGTAGCTGCTTGGTCCCAAATGAGCTCTCGCCAGCGCAAAGGGGTTGTGGTTGGGTCTTGGATACCCCATTCAGAGTAGAAGTCGGTAGACAGGAGCAAAAGGGAGTCTTGCCAGAGGCAGTTTAAGGAGCAGCCCTGAAGTGCCACATCTCAAAGCCTTAGAAGCACCAAGGGTGGCAGCGGGGGGGGGGGGGTTTGAAGCCCTTTTACCATAGTCCACCCAAGCCAGGGTTACCTTGGGCTGTGTTTCAAAATCTTCCTCTGGTTGGGAAAATTACCTCGGGGGCTTCTCCAGCTGGGTAACCACCTATGACCGCAGTGAAAATCAAACCACACGTCCCGCTCCGCCCAAACTGCCTTCCATGATTCCTGCCCCTCCAAAGGCCAACTTACAGATTCCTTCTTTCCCACGGCACTTGGAGGCAGGCACAAAGTGGGAGAAAGGAACAATCGGCTCAGAAAAATCTTCCTGCACGCCTCCAGCCGTTCAGACACAGCCGGTGGGAAACAGTCTTCTAAGTAGTGGCGGGAGAGGGAAAAAGGATGCGAGGCGAATGGGCACTGCATGGCTCCTGGCGCAGCAGAGGCTTCCTGGCTGTGGCCAGTCTTGAGCTGGAAAAGCTGCATGCTGCGGAGTGTGAACCAGCCCCCTTTCCTCCCTCGCCCTCCCAAGTTTCTAGTCCTCAAAATGCATCAGTGGTGGTATTAGCAGCAGCAGCAGCAAAGTCTTGGGTTGGTGTGATGCCCTCCTCATGTCTTGTTGAGTGTCCACAGCGGGTCCAGCATGCTGAGGGGGTCGTCGCTGGGGCGGGTGCCGCGGAGGCCTTCCCCGTTCTGGGGCTGAAGGAAGCTCTGCTTGCTCACCTTGTGCCTGCCCTTGAGGCTGTTGTCCAGCGTGAAGGCCTCGGGGGTCAGCGAGGCCAGCAGCTCCAAGGAAGAGGAGGACGGGGCCGCAGCCGGAGCAGCAGAGGGCTCTGCCCCGGGAGGCGCTGGCAGGACTTCACTCTCTTCCTGACTCTCCTCTTCCAGGTGGTTGCTGTTCTCGGCCGTGCAGCATCCAGCAGCCTCAGGCGCCGCTGGTGCAGGGGTGGCTGGCGGGGAGAGCGCGGGGGCCAGCTCTGTGCTGGCAACAGGGCAGCCGAGATCGGCAAAGGCGGTCTGAGGGGGGCCAGCAGGGGGCGCTGGGACAGTCAAGGGCAGGGGCTCCAGCTGCTGCCCGTTGGCGGATGAGGGCTCTGCCCCTCCCAAGGGAGGCCTGATGCTGAGCTTGGCGATGGTGGCCTGGATGGAGCTGATGGGCATGTCGGCACCCATCACCAGATCCTGAGGGTCCTGGAGGATATGGGGCTAGAGGGAAAGGAAGAACAGCTTAAAGGGTGCAGCAAGCGTCCTCTGACAAGGCCCTCTGGGATGGGGGGGGGCCGCGATCATTACGTCTTTATATCTGCTGGGAGATGCCCAGAGTGGTTGGGGCAACCTAGTCCGAGGGGCGGGGGTACAACTAATAAAATTATTATTATTATTCACCTGTCCTTCACCCTGAGGTCCTAGGGCAGGTTATGGCGACTTAAAATACAGTAGGATCACAACGCTGATTTTACTTGCATGATAGCAGCTTCATGCAGATCACCAATAAATAATATTATTATTTATTAAATTTGTACACCGCCCTACACCTGTAGATCTCAGGGCGGTTCACAATATAAAAATAACAATAAAAACCCCACAAATCTACCTATATATATAAATGTAAAAATCGTGAGTGCGGGGTCCACTTTTCTCCGTAACCGCTTGACCGATCGTCCTGAAATTTTGACACAACGATCCAGGCCACTCCCCGAGCGTTGTTAGAAGAAAAATCTCTCAAATCTCACACCTCCGCAGGTACAAACCTCTTTTTCAACAAAGTAAAACAGCGCCCTCAAGTGGATTTCCTTCCACAGTACACCCTCTCCCTTCCTGTGAAATCTACACCACACCCACAAACCCCGCCTCCACCACGAGATCCACCACTCATATACATCCATCTGGCAGAGGTGTTGAAGACCAAACCAACTGAAAACAGGCCTTTTCCAGCAACAAGGCTCAACATTGCCAAGTGGAGGTAGGGGCCTGCCTGGGGGGGGATGGGGGGCCGAATAGGGGGCAGGGATACATAATGGGTCAGAACAAGGTGGGGGGAGACACAGGGATGAAACCTGCCCTCTCCACAGTATCTCGCCTCGACGCAGGGGGACTCTGAGGCTCGGGGGGATCTGAAGGGGGGCTATTACCCTCCATTTCACAGACTAATGCACAGCAACGCCTGCAGGGCCAGCTAGTGCATAATAAAAATAAGAACAGAACAAACCCAAAATCCCTCTCCCGCAGCACATTTTAAAAAAGGCATTGTATATCAATCAGCCCAATGCCTCATTGGATAGGAAATAAATGGGGAGAGGGACAGCCTTGTTTACTGAGCTCTGGAGGAGCTTGAAAGGAGACTCCAGAGCCTGGAATCTCTGTGAATGGTTTTCTCACTGCAGAAAGTGTTTTTAAGCTCTCAGCCTTTGCATCATTCTGACAGTGCAAGTTTGCCTTTACGCCCAACTTCTGCGCACGTAGCCCTCGCGCAAGTTGCATTCGTGCTCTACATTAAAAACGCGCAAAATATAAAGTGACAAAAGTGAATGCAATTGCTTGCATTTAAGATTTCCAGTCTGTCTTCTAAAGAGAGGTGACATTTCTCGTGTCACGGGATGTATCCGGTAAGACAGCCTCTCTCCTACCATTTAAAAGTTCCAACTATTGACCAAACATGGGCTTTCAAAACAGTGGGGAGGGCTGCTGCACCCCCTTGCCAGGATTAAGCAAAGTGCAACCGAGCCGACGTGAGATTTTTCTGAAAGAGAGCACTATGCCCGAGTCATCCCAGATACAGGAAAGACGGCTGCGAGGGGATAGGAGCAAAGGAAAGGCGCTCTGCACATGGCCAGAAACCACCTCTTTTAATGGGCTCTCATGACATTCCGCCACCCCACTCTTGTCTCTGTGCTAGCGGAAGGACACTCCACCCACACTTGCCCTCCGATGCACCCTACCTTCTGGGCAGCACTGCTGGCAGGCTTGCTGGCGGAGGGCGCCATGACCCCGTGTCTCTGCAGCACTTGCTTGGCATGTTTCAGGAGAGACTCGTAGCAGAACTTGAGGTGGAGCTGGAAGCGGAGGAGGAGCCAGGATTGAGGGCCAGACATTTCACCTAAATGCCTTTTTCTCAAGGCGGCTTATGGCATTATTCGGAAAAGCCTCATTGCAGGGGGTTGGCCTGGACGACCCTTTGGGGTCCAATGCCACAATTCTTCATTTCCATGAGAAACATCATTGTAAAATGCAAACTAGTTAAAAACAGTAGTGGCGCTGTGGGTTAAATCACAGAGCCTAGGGCTTGCTGATCAGAAGATCAGCGGTTCGAATCCCTGCGACGGGGAGAGCTCCCGTTGCTTGGTCCCAGCTCCTGTCAGCCTAGCAGTTCGAAAGCACGTCAAAATGCAAGTAGATAAATAGGAACCGCTACAGCGGGAAGGTAAACAGCGTTTCCGTGTGCTGCTCTGGTGCGCCAGAAATGGCTTTGTCATGCTGACCACATGACCTGGAAGCTATACGCCGGCTCCCTCGGCCAATAATGCGAGATGAGCGCGCAACCCCAGAGTCGGTCACGACTGGACCTAATGTTCAGGGGTCCCCTTTACCCCCCTTTAAAACACAATGAGAGACCAATGGCAGGCCAGTTGCCAACGTGGTCTGCACTTGTTTTTGAAGGTCTGTCTAAATAGGGACGTCTTAAACTTACTGGGAAAAGATCACAAGGAGGGAGCCAGTCAGACCTCTCTTGGGAGGGAATTGCCAATATGGGAATGGCCACAGAAAAGGCTTCCTCTCGTGTAACCAAGCAACCGGGCCTCAAATGTCGATGCGGCCAGGACAAGGTACACACCCAAGGATCTTAGCACCCAGCCAAGGTCTTTTAGGTGACCCAAGGCTCATGCATGTCACCCACGGCAGCTCCACCCGCACCCCAGCCCCGTACCTTCTCCTGCAGCATGTGCTTCCTCTGCTGGCGGATCTTCTTCACCAGCTGGGGCAAGTCTGGGATGCTGTTGCCGGCCTCCACTTCCTGCATGGCGGCATACAAGAGGCAGAAGGCGCCGGTTCGGCCCACGCCAGAGCTGTGGGGGACGCACAAGATGAACAAGGTTCTGCTGGAGGGGGGCACTCGCAACTTCCCTCCTTAGCTGTGATTCCTACATGGTGGGGGGGTGGGGGGGCGTAGGCTTTGGGGTCCCTTCCAACTCTACAGTTCAAAGATTCCTACCCATGATGGGCCTTCACATAATGAATTTGCCTTCAAAAACTCCGCAGAGCATTTTTAAGGGGTTCAGATGTGTTCATGGAGGAGGAGGCTGGGACAATTCATATTTAAGAACCTAACCTGCAAGCTGGATTCAAGCACAAGCCCTCTTCCCTCCTGCAACTTCCAGCACCTGGTATTCAGATGCATAGGCGGCAAAGCAGAGTCAACATGGCTAGTAGCCATCGATAGCTCTCTCCTCCTCCATGAATTTGTCTAATCCAGTGTTTCACAACCTTTTTTGGGCCACGGCACACTTGTTCCGTGAAAAAAATCACGAGGCACACCACCATTAAAAAAGTTAAAAAATTTAACTCTGTGCCACCCTATATTATAATTATGACTGTAAGAAACACTTGCCAAATATTGCTTTCCGGCGGGTCAGTGCTGTGGATTGGCGGCCGCCAGGCTCGTTTGCACTGAGCTTTGGGAAAGAGGAGGAGAAATATTGCTTTCCGGCGGGTCAGTGTTGTGTAACAATGCAAATCGCTCTTCTCGTTGCCGCACGTCGCGGCACACCAGCCAGCGTCTCGTGGCACACTAGTGTGCCGCGGAACAGCGGTTGAGAAACGCTGGTCTAATCCTCTTTTAAAGCCATCCAAGTTGGTGGCCATTGCTGCCTCCTGTGGCGGGGGGGGGGGGGAGTTCCACATTTTAAGCCTGTGCTGTTTGAAGGAGGACTTCATTTTCTCTGTCCTGAATCTTCCAATATTCAGCTTCACTGAATGTCCATGAGTTCTTAAGTTACAAGAAAGGGAGAAAAACTTCCCTCTATCCCCGGGTTCCCCAAATTTGGGTCTCCAGCTGTTTCTGGACTACAGTTCCCATCATCCCTGACCACTGGTCCTGCTAGCTATGGATGATGGGAGTTGTAGTCCAACAACAGCTACAGACCCAAGTTTGAGAAGCTCTTGACTTTCTCCATGCAGAGCATAATTTTACAAACGTCTTATCATGCTGCCTCTTACTTGCCTTTCCTCTAGAACAGTGACACACAGAGCCCTCACTGCTGGCACGCGCCCCAACGGCCCATTCACGCTGTTGTTGTTGTCCCCCCCCCCATTTGTTCCGCTACAGCTTGTCTCCGCTTTTAAAACCCGGATCCTTTTCTATTGTTACTGCTGGTAGCCAGAGATTGGTTTTTTAACCCTTTCTGTGCTGTTTTTTTCTGGCGCTTTGGCAGACTATGAATGGGTGTAACAGCATTCATTTTTTAACCCGTTCTGTGCTGGGGTTTTTTGGCGCTTTGGCAGAGTATGTCGATGCTGAGTGTTAGTTCTAGCGAAGGTATTATTCTTCATTTATTTCTGTTCTCTTCCCCCCCAAAAAAGTGCAGCAGCTTTGGGGCACCCCCCCAAAAGCAAAGCAACTTTTGCACCCCCCAAAAAACCCTCCAAAACTTTGGTCAGCAGATCTCCCCCAAAAAGCTCAACAACTCTGGGCACTTTGTGATAAATAAGGGTTTTTTGGTTTGGTTAAATAATTAGTTTTTGGTTTATTAAATACAGTTATATATTACAATTATACATTTTTGTTATTTAAACTATAAATATCGTGAAATTATGGTTTTTTCTCGAAGTGACACACCACCCGAGTTATGCTCGGTTTTTTGGCAAATTTTGACACACCAAGCTCAAAAGGTTGCCCATCACTGCTCTAGAAAGTCCCAAGCGCTGCAATTGTTCCTCTATCCCCTTGATCATTTTGCTCGCCCTTTTCTGAACCTCTTCCAACCCTACAATATCCTTTTCGATACTGCTTTTCGAGGCATTCCGGCTACAAATATCAGGTGCCAGGGCACAGGCAACAGCACACAGCCACTGACAACTAAGCCAGTGTGGCAGAGGGGCCCACAGCTGTCACCTTTGGGCTCGACAGGTTATTGGTCTGACACACTGTGAGGCTCCGAGTCCTCCGCACTCCCTGCTGGGAGAAGCTGCTTTCCAAGTCTGGCTTTACTCACCTGCAATGGACGACGATGGGGGTGTGGAGCGGCCGCTGGTGGAGGTAATGGCTGTGCACCTCCTGAATGAAGCGGAGCAGGTCCCCTTTGCTGTCCGGGAGGCCACTGAAGTAAGGAAGGGGAAGGAGGGAGAGAAAGAGAAAAATAATAATAATGAAGCAAGCATCTTTGCAAAAATGATTTTGCTGCCGCATGCCAGCTCCACTGCCACTCTCCTGGATGATCCCTGTTCCTCTAGTTCAGTCTTTCTCAAACTTGGGTCGCTGGCTGTCGTTTGCAGGAGAGAGCCAGCAGTAAATCACACTGTGCAAGTTGGAGTTAACTCTTTATTAGCAAAAACAGGATCTGCACAGGAGCACCAGGCCTAATGAGTACAGCAACTCATCTCCGCAGTTGGGGAGACGGAAAATCCCCACCGCAACACAGCTGCCGAAATCTCCTGCTCTCCAGGGCTTTCCCAAAGCAATCTGAGACTATGCCTTTGCTCCTCCCGCTTCATACCTCCCCTGGTCCTGGGGGACAAGCAGAGAAGGGGAGCTTGTCACAGCAGAAGTGGGAGACACCCATGACTCTTCACCAGCCTGACTCATTTCTGGCTCTTGGCCTCTCTCCTGCTTCAGCTTCGGCTCCAATTCTGGACTTCTCTCTACCACAGGTGCCCTGTTACCACCTCTTCAGCTTTTGACACTGACCACTCATTGTTGTCCCACCACCACTCTCTAGGCTCTGAGCCTCCCCAGCTGGTTCCGTTCCTTCCACCACCACCCCTGTGTCCAACCAGTCCGTGACACTGTTGCACTACAACTCCCATCATCCCTGGCCCTGCTAGCCAGGGATGATGGGGGTTGTAGTCCGACAACAGCTGGCGACCCAAGTTTGAGAAGCACAGCTCTAGCTGGGCCAGGCAAGCGAGGCACAGCCAGGCCACACCCCTCATCACCAGCCTCTCCCCACTGCCCTCCTGGTGTGGGACAAAAGTCACATACAGCTCCGGCCAGGAGGAGAACTGCAGGTGGATGACGGTGCGCTTCAAGCTCTGGTCTCGGAACTGCAGCGTGATCATGCGCTCCACGTGCGTCGGGGTGGCCTTGACGCTGGTGAGGACCAGGGTGAGGAGGCCGTGGACCATGGGCTGGCCCCGCTCCGTGGGGAAGTAGCGGACAACCTTTTGCTGCAGGACAGAGAGAAATGGGGGGATGTCGGGAGGAGAAAAGGAGGAGCAAGGCAGAGCGCTTCCAGTGCCACCATTTTGGCCTTGCCTCCCATGGTTAGAAGGCAGCAGGGGAGGGGAAAGGGCCTCCCCCCCCCTGCAAGCCTGAGATCCTGGGGAGCTGCCATCGGTTAAGAGAAAACAACTTCAGCTCCCCAAACTTTTTGGTTCTTGGTTCCATGAACTCATCTGCCTGCCCTCAGCTACGAAAGTTCAGAATAGCAGTTTTGCCCGACCCCACTAAGGAAGATAACACGACACAATTCGAAACGGTAAAAATTAATTGCACATATATTCAAAATCTGATTAAAACTATTTCAGAAAACCTGAATGAACTTGATCCTGGGACAGCAGCTGTTCGAAGGTCGTTTTACACCCCTCCCCTGGTAAATTCCCACCAGGGGGGCAGCATGGCCCACTTTGGGAACCCCTAGGCTAGAGATTGCTCTTTTCCCACCTCCAGCAATGGCTCCTCCTAGGCAGGGGTAGCCTGGACCATGGTAAGCCATGCTCTAGGATCCTGCTGTTGGGGTCATGGGGTAGCGACATTTATTTCATTTATTAAATTTGTATACCACCCTACACCTGTAGATCTCAAGGCTCACAACCTAAAACTACAACGTATTTACATTCAATGAACTGCAGTTAAGCAAAAGCGGAAACGTCTCAAATTCTTCCAGCTGTGTGTGTGTCTCCAGGCCAACTGTGGTTTAATTTATATCATACTAAACTATGGCTTAGCATGACGCAAACACCTGTGGTATTCTATTTAGGAATTTAAGTTTATTCCCATAAGGCTTTGATGATGAAGCCTGAGCTGGTTGGCAAATTCTAAGCATATGCCTCCTTGGGAACGCAAGTCACTTTTTTCTTGCAGTCCATATGCAATACACATTACATTAGAGGTAAAGGGTAAAGGGACCCCTGACCATTAGATCCAGTCGTGACCGACTCTGGGGTTGCGCGCTCATCTCGCTCTATAGGCCGAGGGAGCCGGCGTATAGCTTCCAGGTCATGTGGCCAGCATGAAAAAGCCGCTTCTGGCAAACCAGAGCAGCACATGGAAACGCCGTTTACCTTCCCGCTGTAGCGGTTCCTATTTATCTACTTGCATTTTGACGTGCTTTCGAACTGCTAGGTTGGCAGGAGCTGGGACCGAGCAATGGGAGCTCACCCCGTCACAGGGATTCGAACCGCCAACCTTCTGATCAGCAAGCCCTAGGCTCAGTGGTTTAACCACAGCGCCACCTGGGTCCCTTTAGAGGAGAATAAAGCATTTGAGTGTCTCACTCTCTCCTTTCCCCCAAGCTGCAATCACAGGATCTGATGCACAGGGTCAGAAGCCGGAGACTCTCAGGTTGCATAAAACAAAAAACAAAAAAACACAGCAAGTTGCTGGTCCTCAGGGTTGGGCAGGAAAGAACATAAAGGGGCAGGTAACATCTGCGGAGATCTGACTGCAATCCATTGGGGGGAGGAAATCGCCCTCAACATGACCCCAATGAAGCAGACAAGACCACCTGAGTTGTCCCTAAAACCTGAGGAAGTCTGTTTAAACCAGAGTGAAACTAAACTCGACTTTGACTCCTTGCTCCTTACTTTCTCGATCTCCTGCTCGGAAACCAGCATGACGACGACGGACACTTTCTGTTCGTAGATCATGAGCCAGAAGTCGGAGGCTGTGCCCACCAGGGGGGCCTGCGTGGCGATGATGGCGGGGCAGTAGGAGGAGAGGTCTTCGATGCGGCTGGCGTTGATGTAGTCGTCCTTGCCCGACTGCAGGATGATGCGGTTCTTGTCGTAGGGCATGATGTCCTGGTGGCGGTTCTTCATGGAGTAGCAGCGGGCGATGGCGATGGAGAGCTGGCGGGCGTCTTTCTCCTGGGCGTCCTGCAGCTCCTTCCAGATGCCGTCCAGCTCGTTGGCGCTCCCCGGGGAAGGGGCCGGCTTCTCGAGGCCGGCCACCACGTCCTGGAAGCGCTCCAGCTCCGACAGGAGCCGGCGGATGTGCTCGGGCTTCTCGTAGGGGTCCTTCTCGATCAGCTGCACGGCCTTGGGCTTCAGCCCATCCTTGGCGTCGGCCTTGGTGGGCTGCAGGAGGGGCTGCCCCACCGAGGCCTTGGCACCCCCGTGCTGGCTCTCGGGGCTGGAGGACAGGAGGTCGTCGGTGGACGAGTTCTGCCGGGGGAAGCGGGAGGCCTCGGAGGGGCCCTGCGCCAGTGGGGCGGCCCCGCCGGGCGCCAGAGAGGATGGGGGCAGCTGCGGGAGATGCCCCGAGGGGGGCAGGAGAGATGGAGCCGGCAGGGTCAGGGAAGGCTGCGGGGAGGGCGCCGGGGAGGGCAAGGCAGCCCCCTGCACCACTACGGCGCCAGGCATCTGCGCCAGGGCAGGGCTGGGTGCGGGAGGGACGTGGTGAGGGAGGGCCTGGCTGACGGGCTGGGGCTGCCCTCCGTGGGGCATAGGGGCACCCGGAGGGATCTGGGGGACCCCAGGGCCAAGGGGCCGGGGTGCCGGGCTGGCACCAAAGGCGACCTGGGCTGGCGATCTGGCAGGCAAGGGCTGGATGGAAGTGAGCGACGGGCGAAGGGGCAGCTGCTGCTGCTGCTGCTCAGGCCCCATCATGCCCATGGAAATGTTGGGGCCATGGGAAACAGCCGTGGGGTAGGTCAGGGAGTGGGGAGGCAAGGCGTGGCCCAGGGGCAGCTTGTCATGGGCCGGCCCAAGCTGATAGTGTTGGGCTCCCAGTTGGACGGGATGGCCGGGCGGGTGTGGGGGGACCTGCCTGAGGACGGCTTGCGGGGCGCAGACCTGAGCCGGGAAGGGGTGCTGGAAGGGCGGCTGCTGGGGCCCTTGGACCTGGGGCCCTTGGACCTGGGCCAGGAACTGGGGTGTGTACTGCTGGGGGGGCAGACCAAGGGGCTGGGGGCGGACCTGCCTGTCCATTGGGGGCTGGAGGGGCCCGTGGGAGGAGAAGGCCTGCGGAGGCTGAGCAGAGGAGTAAGGCGGCAGGGCCTGTTGCATGAAGGGTGGCCCACAAGGCTGGGGGTACGGGAACGGGGCGTTCGGTGTCCCTTGAGGTCCTGCGAAGCCACCCTGAGGAGGAGGAGGAGGCCCTGCCCACTGGGGGAGCGGCCCGGCCACGCCCCTGGGGGCGGCACAGCTCGAGATGGGGGCCTGGATGCTGTCGACGGTGGTGGTGGCCGGCCGGACCCCCGGCGCGTGCTGGGGGAAGCTGCCGACGCCGTACTGGTGGGGGGACGGAGCGGGGGGCCGGACTGCCAGAGGGGCGGAGTGGCTGGCCGGGAATGCCCCGCTGTTGGGGGCCAGCTGCCCCATGCCGTAAACCATGCCCCCTGGGGGAGCGGAGAAGGGCATGGGGAGGTGCTGCGGGGAGGTGTGCTGCGGGGGCAGGGGGGGCCCAGGGTAGGGGGGCTGCGCAGCTGGGCCCCGCATGACACTGCCACTGGGTGGGTAGGCCTGGGGGTTGGAGACTGAGGAGGGGGCGGAGCTCATAGGCGGTGGGGCTGCCTGGGGGGCAGAAGGCGGCATCTGGTGGGAGGCCGGGGGATAAGGGGCTTGCGCGGAGCTGGCCGGGACTCTGGGTGGTGGGTAGTGCCTGTGGGGGGCACCCCGGGCCACGTTCTGGCCCGGGCCGAAGGGAAGCCTGGCCTGGCCCGGCTGGGGGGCAGGAAAGGCTTCATGGCCAGGGGCTGCTCTCAGGCCAGCGTGGGGGAAGGCAGGGTCCAGACCAAGGGCGGCCAAGGCATCTGGCGGCAGCTGCGCCAGGTGAGCCCCCAGCACTTCGGGGGGCAGGCTGCGGAGCTCCTCCGGGAGGTCGGCCAGGGAGAGGGAGCCGAGGGGCAGGGGGTCGGGCGGCTCGAGGTCGGAGGCCTTCTTCTGGAGCGCCGGCTTGGCGGTGGTGGGCCTGGCAGGAGGTCTCTTCTTCAGTTCCCTGCCAAGGCAAGGGCACAGAGAAGCCACGTGAGGTGGGCACCCACTCCCAAGCACCCCCTGGCCCCCAGAGGGTCCCTAAAACCCCAGGTGTTTGCATATATATCTTAAAAACCTGGTGTTCTGATCATCACCTAAACCAGCCTTTCTCAATCTTGTGTCTCTGGATATTGTTGGAATATAATTCCCATCAACCCGGATTACCCCCGTTTTACTGTTTTAACATCACATTTTACAGTTGGCAGTTAAACTTTGGAACTCCCTCCCACAGGAGGCAGCAATGGCCACCAACCTGGATGGCTTTAAAGGAGGAAGGGACAAATTCACAGAGGAGAAGGCTAACAATGGCTCCTAGCTCATATCCTCTTATGTTGCTGTTGTAAGCCAGTTTTAGGGCCGTTGTGGAAAAACAGAGCAGAAATCTGAGCTCTCACAGACCCACTTGCACCCAGAGCCAAGCCACCTTACCTCTCCAGGAGCTGCTGCCTGGCCACCTCAGCTCCCTTGCAGGCAGCCCGGGATTTCTCCAGCAGTTTGGCCACTTTGCTCTCCAAGTCGGCGTAGAAATCTTTCCCTTCCTGGGATTTCTTCATCAGGTCCTCGTAAGCCTCATAGGAAGCCACCAGGGTCTGCAAAGATGTGTTCCACCTGGGGGGCGGGGCGGGGAGGCAGGAAAGAAGGTTTAGGATTAGGAAGAGGGGTATTTGCAGGACCACCTGGAAAGCGCACAGAGCCAGGAGAGGCATTCACACATGCCTGGGCACAAGGGCTGAGCTGTACCAATCGACAAGTGTACACCCCTTCACACAGACGCTTGTACCTGGTTTGTACCCGGGTGGAGTGAACAAACCTAAAGTGTGCAGCCCAGGAGAAAGGGGATTCCCAAACTCTGGTCAAGCCCCCATTTATTTATTTACATTTACATTCATAGAATCATAGAGTTGGAAGAGACCACAAGGGCCATCCAGTCCAACCCCCTGCCAAGTAGGAAACACCATCAAAGCATTCCTGACATCTGCCTGTCAAGCCTCTGCTTAGAGACCTCCAAAGAAGGAGACTCCACCACACTCCTAGGCAGCAAATTCCACTGCCGAACAGCTCTTACTGTCAGGAAATTCTTCCTAATGTTTAGGTGGAATCTTCTTTCTTGTGGTTTGAATCCATTGCTCTGTGTCCACTTCTCTGGAGCAGCAGAAAACAACCTTTCTCCCTCCTCTATATGACATCCTTTTATATATTTGAACATGGTTATCATATCACCCCTTAACCTTCTCTTCTCCAGGCTAAACATACCCAGCTCCCTAAGCTGTTCCTCATAAGGCATCGTTTCCAGGCCTTTGACCATTTTGGTTGCCCTCCTCTGGACACGTTCCAGCTTTTCAATATCCTTCTTGAACTGTGGTGCCCAGAACTGGACACAGTACTCCAGGTGAGGTCTGACCAGAGCAGAATACAGTGGTACTATTACTTCCCTTGATCTAGATCCTATACTATTGATGCAGCCCAGAATTGCATTGGCTTTTTTAGCTGCTGCATCACACTGTTGAGTCATGTCAAGTTTATGGTCTACCAAGACTCCTAGATCCTTTTCACATGTACTGCTCTCAAGCCAGGCGTCACCCATCCTGTATTTGTGCCTTTCATTATTTTTTTGCCCAAGTGTAGTACTTTACATTTCTCCTTGTTAAAATTAATCTTGTTTGTTTTCACATACCACATGTTCCTCCAATGAACTCAAGGTGATTTATATGGTGTCCCCCCCCCCATTTTACGCAGGTTAGGCCGATAGATGCTGGCTGCCCATCAAGGTCACCCAACGAGCTTCGTGGCCGAGTGGGAGGATTCGAACCCTGGTCTCCCAGGGTCATAGTCCACCACTCTTACGTCACGACAGCAGTTGTCCTCAAACATTTTTCTCCGGACCACACTTTCAGAATAAAAATTTGATTTATTTTTTATTGATAAGAAATAAATTGGAGAACACAACCAGGATTGTCCTCAGTATCATTTGCTACTCTCATTTCAAAAAGGTATCTATCCATATTCTGCAAATCAAATCAAATCAAAATACTTTGATACTCTACTGTACTACACTGAAATGTTTAAATGCCTAGTTGTCCTTGAATCTACCCCGCCACACTTGCCATTCTCTACTGCCACACCCTTTGAGAACCGCTGTGCAACATCATGCCCCTTTCTGGAGAAGGGACCCCTTTGCCTTCCTTTCCAGGGGCTGGCACCTGACCTGGTTGGTGGAGGCGTGAGAAGGGAACTGGGCAAACTCACGGGTCTATCAGTGGCTGGCCATTTTTCAACCTCGAGTCTCGAAGACAGCTTGCCTCTTTGCCAGGGCCCTGGCCCGGGGGGAGAGAATCTGCCTTGCAAGCAGAAAGCCCCCGGTTCAATCCCGGATCACATCCCTGCTGGGGACTTTTGGGAGTCAGTTAGAAGTTCACCACCGTTGATATATCAGCAGAGTACGCGGAGCCCCAGCAGAGCCTTCGGAGATTTCCTGCTCTTAGAAGAACAGCTTCTTCCAGAGTCCACAGTTAAGGGGGAAAGTCCTCTCCCAAGTAGTTCAGAGTTTCAAGTTGCAACGTGTTTGTCATCCCCCAGATAACGAAGACAAAACACTACAGCCTACTATATACCGTTCTTCTGGTCTCGTAACGTAGATACTTGCGCACAGGGAGATCCACTGACACTATTTCCGCACTAGCTAACGCTGCTGCAAAGAACAGCCCATTCCCCTGACTCTTGCAGATTCAGAGTCAGACCCTGGCGGCAAACTGGACAGGACACAACCATCGCATAACGAAAACAATGCCCTAGAGACTATTCTACCTGTCTCTACATTCTTGAACCACTTGGGAGGCTGGATAACTCGGCAATTCAGACACTTGACCTCACGGGTATTGCTATGGTAACCCAGTGCACCTGGCACCCTTTCCTGTGAACACCCAGGTGTGTGTGTGTGTGCGCACGCACGCACGCGCTCTCAAGACAGGAGCCTAAGCATTGTGCAATTTAACCCACCGTTCTCATTGCATCAATAATCTCTACGGTAGCTGCTGCCCCCTGCTGGCTTCTAGCTGGCAGCGCATCAACCTTTTGCCAGGCTGCTAAGAAATCCAAAAACCGCTTCTCCTCCCCCCGGCCACTCACTTGTGTTCCACCTCTGCCAGGACCTTGCGCACGGCCGCATACTTGACGTTGGCGTCCGTCAGGGCTTTGAGGATATTCTCCTGGGCGGTCAAGTTCTGTTCCAGGTAGACCTTGATCTGGTCGTACTTCTTCAGCTGCTCCTCAAAGAGTTTCTGGAGAGAGACAAGAGGAGAAGTCAAGGCAAAGCTACGATAGGCTGGGGAGGAGAGGAGGGGAGGAAGGAGAAGGGGATTCTGGGAATTGGTTGAGGCCAGTGGGGCGCGTGAAATGCATACCAGAGCATCTTTTAGGCCTTTGGGTTATCTGAGGTGCGGAGAAAGGGCCACAGCTCGGTGGAAGAGGGTCTGCCTGGCCAGCAGGTGGTCCTGGGTTCAATCCCAGGTAAGGCTGGGAGAAACCCCTGCCTGATTTCCTAGACAGTCAGTGTGGACACAGTACTAAGCTAGGTGGACCAATGGAAGGACCTGTGTCTGCACTGCAAATTTATCATCCATATTCATAAGGAAACTGTTTCCAGAGGAAGAACTGTGAGGGGAGAGAGACTTTGGGCTGGCCATGGATTTTTCTGCCTGACTTGCTCCACTCTCCAGCCCAAGGAGCCATTCCTAGACCCCCGACTAGAAGCAGCCGGGAAGAGAGAAGAGAGGCTGCTGGGATGAGAGAAGGGTTTAAATAATAATAATAATAATAATAATAATAATAATAATAATGATAACAATAATAATTCTAGAAGTTGTCTGTCTTTGTTTCTCAACTTAATCCTTTTACATGGTTTTGTATGCATTTTGGCATTTTATGCATTGTGACTTGCTGTTATTTCTACTGGTTATATTTTAGTAATTATTTGTTGTAATTGTTACAAGTGAATTTCTGTTTCATTTCTGTTTGCTGATATTTAATTTCACTGTAAACTTCCTGACAGTAAGAGCTGTTCAGCAGTGGAATTTGCTACCAAGGAGTGTGGTGGAGTCTCCTTCTTTGGAGGTCTTGACAGCCATCTGTCAGGAATGCTTTGATGGTGTTTCCTGCTTGGCAGGGGGTTGGACTGGATGGCCCTTGTGGTCTCTTCCAACTCTATGATTCTATGTTCTAACATAAACAACAACAACATGTTCTAACATGTTCTTGCGATTCCCTTTCCCATCAGCTTCAGGAGGAATTGGGTGGCGATGGTGGTGCAGAACGGCCGACCGGGCACCCTGCCTCCCTCCCTCTCAGCTGCCCACCTTCATCTCAGACCGGTCCGTCGTCACCAGCGAAGTGGTGATGTCGTCCTTCTGGATCATCTCGCGCAGCTGCTGCTCCAGGGAGACCCGCTGGTCCTTCATCTCCTGCACTTTGGCCAGGATCCTCTTCAAGGTCTGCATTGCCTGCTGGTCGTCTAGGGAGGAAAGAGGCAGACAGGGGCTGATGGGAGTTGTAGTCCAAGTGACATCTCCAGGGCAGCAGGTTGGGCAAAGACTGGTTTTATTTTGTTATTTTTTTTAAGGTTCAGGATTTCAATTCCTGCACCAGGATTAATTCTGCCATCTACCTAGATTACACAAAGTGGACCCTCTTCCCATACTCTGGTCTGCATTTTTTAAAACAGACGTTGAATAATTCCTTCTACCGAAAGGGTAGCCCCGGAATCCAACGGCCTACAACCGGTGAGCTGGGACCCACGACTGAGTGGCAACCTGATCTCAGGTGTGGGCCAACAGCAGCCCTATCATCAGGGTAAAGAGAGAGAGAGAGAAACTTTAAGAAGCAGGTTCCCCCCAAATGTGTGTTTGGGTTGTAGGAGGATCCTGGATCTGAAACGGCTGAAGGCAACTGCTCTAGAAATCAGTCTCTGCGGATCCTGAAACATCACCCCAAAGCTGCCATGAAGCTCGCTGGTTGGCCTTGGCCCTGTAGACCTGAAGGAGTGTCTCCACCACCATCGCTCAGCCCGAACACTAAGGTTCACTTCAGAGGGTTCCCTGACTGCGAGAAGCAATGTGACAGGGAACCAGGCAGAGGGCCTTCTCGGTGGTGGCACCCTCCCTGTGGAATGCCCTCCCATCAGATGTTAGGGAAATGAACATCTGACATTTAGAAAACATCTGAATGCAGCGCTGTATTGGGAGTTTTTTTAATGCCCGATGTTTTATTGTATTTTTCTATTTTGCTGGAAGCAGCCCAGAGTGCCTGGGGCAGTCAATTCAGATGGGCAGCATATTAATAATAATAATAATAATTATTATTATTATTATTATTATTATTATTATTATTATTATTATTATTATTATGTTATTGTGGTTGTGAGGATAAAATGGAGAATTGCACACCCCACCTTGAACTCCCTGGAGGAAAGGCAGGACATATATGTAATAATGGTCTATATATAGCTCTGCTTAGCAGCAGAGGGGAATGCAGCAGGAGATTCCACCCTATTTCAGAGAGTGTAGAATCACAGAATTGTAGAGTTGGGACCCCCAAGGACCATCCAGTCCAACCCCCTGCAGTGCAGGAACCGCAGCTAAAGAATCCACGATTTGCGGCATCTGTGGGCTCAAGGGGCAGGAAGCCATAACAGAGAAGAGACGGCGGCAACGCCTTCCTTGCCCTCCTCACCTTCCGTCAGGCTGGGGGTGGGCAGGGCGGCCCTCACTTGCTCCAGGGGCCCGCTGAGCAGCCGCAGGTTGCTGATGTGCAGGTTCATGGCCTTGTGGAGCTCGGTGTTGGTGAAGCTGGCCTTCTCGTGCACCTCCATGTACTTGCCCCACTCCTTGGCCACTTCCGCCAGCCCGGAGGAGGGTGGGGTGGGAGGGGAGCCCTGCTGCGGGGGCAGCTTCCCCCCCAGCGCCTCCTGCAGCTTCTGCTCCTGGGCCTCGTCCTCGTCCAGAAGGTCCTTGATCTCCTTCAGAGATGCTTCGACGTCTGTGAAAACGCCAGAGAGCACTGGAGGAGCAGAGGAAGAGATTTTGAGATGTCACACGATTGGCGGGGCTGGCCATTTGTCAAAATCCCTTGCGCCTTTGCAAGTCCCCCCACACGCCAAACTTTAAGCCCCTGAACTCGGAGGCTTGAAGGGGGAACAGGACCTTTTCCAAGTCTCCCAATGCTTCCTTTTTAAGCCCGCAAGGAGTAGAGACTTACAGAAGAACAGAAGAGCCTATTGGGTCAGGCCAGTAGCCCATCTAGTCCACCATCCTGTTCTCACAGGGGCCAACAAGACGCCTGTGGGAAACCAGCAAGCAGGATTCGAACACAGGAGCCCTCTCCGCTCCTGCAGTTACCAGGAAACGGCATTCGGAAGCATTGCTGTGGGGGCAGAGCATAGCCTCCATCGTTGCTGGTAGCTATTGATAGCCCAACATTCCATGAATTTGCCTCATCCTCTTTTAAAGCCATCTAGAATGGTAGGTCGCTGCCTCCTGTGGCAGGGAGTTCCATAGTTCAACTGCGCTTCTGTGTGAAGAATTCCTTTCTTTTCTCTGTCCCAAATCTTCCAACGTTCACCTTCACTGAAGGTCTACAAGTTTTAGTGGTATGAGAGAGGGAGATAAACTTATCTATCCACTTTCTCCATGCCATGCCTGAATTCATAAACTGCTATCACGTCACCTCTCACCTTTCCTCCGAACTAAAAAGTCCCAAACATTGCCACTTTTCTGTATAGGGGAGTTCCTGAATCCCATTGATCGTTTCGGCAGCGCTTTTCCAACTTCTCCCCTGGAGGCTCAAGAAGGAAGCTCAGGAGTTGTCTTAAAAGCCTTTGCAAAGGCCTCTTTGAAACAGCTCACTCCTGCCTGTGAGCTGCTTCAAAGGGTGCTTTTGCGCACAGCTGTAATCGCTGCTCAGTGGAATAGCAAGGATTAAATCCTGCTGCCTTGGCTGTGCAATCTTGCAAACCAGGATTTTAATCCTGTCCTCCACCCATCGGCTGACATCGCCAAAAACGTCAGCTGATGGACATGGTTTGGGGGAAATGGCCCAGAGGCTGCAGGTTCCCAATATAATATTGTTGTACTACGTGTTCCAACATAAAAGCTTCCAGTCAACTACTATGTAAGTTTAAGCAAGCAGCTAGTCCTCAGCAACTCCATCACAAGTTCTCCATCACTGGTAAAATCCTGAGTGGTCTCTCCCTTGCATGCACATACAGACCTCACCCTCAGTCCCATAAACCCCTCGCTTACCCTGCATGGACTGAACAAGGTTTTTCACGGTCTCTGGGCGCACGCTGAGCGCTGCACATTTCTCCATCAAGACCGGTGGGATGTGGTTGTACATGTCCAGGTTGTCGACCGTCTCGGGGTCCAGCTGCAACGAGTCCATGAATTGTCTACAAAGAAAGGAGCGTGACAGGAGGGGACACACGGCAGAGCTTGGATGCTCCCATCCCTAGGTGGAGCCTCAAAAGGCACAGGTGGGTCTGCCCCCTCCTGGCAGGCAGGTCAGCCCTGGAAGGGGTCTGCCTTTTGTCTGGAGGCTGCTTCTACGTACACTATAACACAGGCACCCCCGAACTCAGCCGTCTAGCTGTTTTGGGACTACAACTCCCATCATCCCTAGCTAACATGATCAGTGGTCATGGATGATGGGAATTGCAGTCCCAAAACATCTGGAGGGCTTAGTTTGGCGATGCCTGCTATAACAAAACTGGTTTTTAAAAACCTTATTTATAGCCACATCGGAGAAACTGACGCAGCAACTTTGCGTTCTCAGAGGGGAAATTCCAGCAAATTCCAAATAGCACTACTTCTGGTGCTGTTTTGATTACCGTATTGGCCTGAATACGTCTCACTTTCCCCCCGAATTCCGACAGTGAAAAGTTAAAGCATGGCTTATATTTGCGACCTTATGGTATAAGGAATGGAGGAATGGAGCAGCTTATATATGGGTATTTTTTTTCTTTATTTTTCTCCCACCCCCCTCCAATTTTAAATGTGCAGCTTATAGTCAGGTGCAGCTTATATTTGGGCCAATACGGTATATGACTTTTTGATCCGCTGTGTATGTCTTGGAATACTGACGCATTGCCTCTTTGGTACAAGTTTATTTTAAAATTGGTCTTTTATATCTTTCATCTCCTTATGTCACATCTGACCGTGCTCAATTGTTTTTTCTTTCGTTGAATTGCTGGAAGAGTCTATTTAGTCGTTTGATAAAATAGCATTTTTTTAAAGGATTTTTTTTTAACGGCAAGCAAATGCTAGCCGCAAACATGCATCCCCCAGAGATTTAAAAATGCCTTTTCTCTGGCCTAACGGACAGTTCACTCTTCACGAAAGTAATTTAACTAGACTTGAAGGCTCCCACCTGAAGGGGCGAAGCAATTTTGCAGAGCAGCACAGTGTGACCTTTTACTTGCGATGGAATACCCACCGCAAGGGGCGGCAAGGTTTATCTTGCCTGGGCTGGATCGGTCCCGCGCCACGCTGGTTTAGCGCAGTTGGGGCGGCGGCTCGGGGGCCGGTCAAACGACCTCCGTGGGCGCTTGCAGTCCATAGAATCATAGAGTTGGAAGAGACCACAAGGGCCATCCAGTCCAACCCCCTGCCAAGCAGGAAACACCATCAAAGCATTCTTGACATATGCCTGTCAAGCCTCTGCTTAAAGACCTCCAAAGGAGGAGAGACCACCACACTCCTTGGCAGCAAATTCCACTGCCGAACAGCTCTTACTGTCAGGAAGTTCTTCCTAATGTTTAGGTGGAATCGTCTTTCTTGTACTGTAGTTTGAATCCATTGCTCCGTGTCCGCTTCTCTGGAGCAGCAGAAAACAACCTTTCTCCCTCCTCTCTATGACATCCTTTTATATATTTGAACATGGCTATCATATCACCCCTTAACCTTCTCTTCTCCAGGCTAAATATACCCAGCTCCCTAAGCCGTTCCTCATAAGGCACGGGTGTCAAACACAAGGCCCGGGGGCCTAATCCGGCCCGCCAGACCTCGTCATGTGGCCCGCGTAGCCGCCGCCGACACTAACCGCTGACAGTAGTTCTGGAGCCTGCGATTGGCCGAGGGTCAAAACCGGGGGCGGGGCTGCAGGCGGAGGCCGGGGCGCTGGAGCCGTGCTGACGGCCTTGGCCAGGGAATTTCAATTTCGAATGAGGCTGAGGGAGGTGGTGGCACAGCGGCCAGACGGGGAAGTGAGATGCAGGAGGAGGAGAAGGAAGCCCGCCGAGGAGGTAGGAAAGCCCTACAGGCGCCGCCGGCAAAGTTTGTGCCGGGACGGAGCAGCGCTGGATTTTTTTTTGGCGGGCTTTGCTGTTGTCTCCGAGAGCGAGTGAGGCGGCACTGGGGAGCCGCCACCCGCCGCTTCCCTTCCTCTCCTTGGCTGCATCCGGGAGGTGGGGCGAGCGAGCGGGCGAAAGGGACGCGGAGTGAGCCTGAGGGGGAAGTAGGCGAAGCGCAACAGCTGCTCTCTTGATTCCCACTTCCCCTGTTTTCTCCTCATAGACACTCGGGAGGGTGCCTGGCTTTTGCTCTGCCCCCCACCCCCAAGCCGCCCTTTGGCTTCTCAGTTCCGGCGGAGCTGCTCCCTGGGGGGCGGCCGGGAGGGAGGCGGCAACGACGGCACGGGTTCCTGCTCTTCCCGCTCTGCCGCCGCCTCCTCTCAGCCCCTCATGATGTAGGGCTCCAGATGGAGTCGCCTCGCGGTTTGAGTAGGTGGGAGGGGAATTTTTTTTGGGGGGGAGGTTTTCAAGCCTTCTCTGCCTGCAGTCCCGGTAGGGAGAGGCAGCGGCGAAGACAACAACAGCGCGGGTGGGGGGAAGAGCAGCTCTGAGGCGAAGATGCACGTCCGCTGGGGCTGCCGCCGCCTTCCTCCTCGGGAAATCCGCTGCCCTCCCTCAGCGCGAGGGGAAGGGACTCTGGCGCTGAGGAGGGAGGATGCAAAAGCAAAGCAGGGAGTTGGCGCTGCACCACATGTTCCTGCCCCTCTCCAAAGCATGGGGTGGGTTGCAGCGTGTGGCATCCTGCCTAGCGGGGTTTGGGTGTGCGCAGGGCGGGAGAGGGAAGCCCTCTTTCCATCTGCAGGTTTTTAATCCCAGCAGTGGCTTTCTCCTTCCTGCCGAAGGTTTAGTTGAGCCCCCCCCCCCCGGAAGCCGTCGATCCCCACCTTTTGTTCAAATTTCCCTCGTTTACATCCCCTCCCACACACGCGCCACGATGCAGGAATGTGATCCGTGTGGGAGCGGGAATGAGCTTACGTTATTACAAAAAACAGTAATAATTGAATGCAGTGACAATAATTTATGATAATAAAGAGTGGACACATAGTCCTACAGACACAACCGGCCCTTTGAGGGTGACCAAACTGCTGATGCGGCCCCCGATGAATTTGAGTTTGACACCCCTGTCATAAGGCATCGTTTCCAGGCCTTTGACCATTTTGGTTGCCCTCCTCTGGACACGTTCCAGCTTGTCAGTATCCTTCTTGAACTGTGGTGCCCAGAACTGGACACAGTACTCCAGGTGAGGTCTGACCAGAGCAGAATACAGTGGTACTATTACTTCCCTTGATCTAGACACTATACTCCTATTGATGCAGCCCAGAATTGCATTGGCTTTTTTAGCTGCTGCATCACACTGTTGACTCATGTCAAGTTTGTGGTCTACCAGGACTCCTAGATCCTTTTCACATGTACTGCTCTCAAGCCAGGTGTCTCCCATCCTGTATTCGTGCCTTTCATTTTCTGACCCACAGGTATGAGCCAAGCACTGGGAACTGTAGCCATCATGTGATGGAACGTGCAAGGGCAGATGCACCAGTCCTTAGCCTTCCTTTCCCCAGACCGAGCTCCTACAACCCTGCCCCCCTTTTCGGTTTGGAAAATGAGGGAGGGGTGGATGCATTTTCAAGCAAATTAAATCAAAGTGTGTCGTTGCGAGACGGAACCAGACAGCAGGAGAGCTACCGGCACAGCGGAGCAAAATATGGGCCGAAACCTCACATTAATGGGAGAAGGAAGCAGCCTCGCCCAAAATGACAGCCGGGGAGATGGAGAAAGGCTGCTGAAGAGGAAAATCACACTGAAGCCCCAGGGATGCTGCTATCTCAGGGTGGAATGAAAGGCAGGAGGCCATGCGGCGAGACCACCCCTTTGACCCGTGAGCAAGGAGGCAGCCCTCCTCGCCCCACCCTCCACGGTGGCTTCCCCCGTCCCAACTTCCCGGGAGCCTTGAATACGTACTCCAGGACTTCATTCTTGGCGTCGATCTTGGCCATCACTTCTCTCAGCAGCTTGGCCTTCTCTTCACTGCAAGAGAAACAAAGAGGCTTATTCTATATATGTTAGATCTGCAAGCTGCGTATATTCCATCAGTTTAAGTTGCTATTCTTCTTTGGTTGGGACCTCGCTCATTTTCCATTTGGGGGCAAACAAAACACGGTCTGCAGTAGTGGCATACATAAATAGCCTTTTTTTGACACCTGGGGATTTCCGTCTGAATTATCCCCAACAAAAACGACTCTGGGTTGTTGTTGTTGTTGTTTTGTTGGAAAGTACTTTTAAACAGGTTTTTCAATTCCTTGTAAATTATTTCCCAATACTGTTTCACCCTTTAACAGCTCCACCACATACGATAGAACGTACCCTCATCTTCACTGCATTTCCAGCACTTATAGAATAAAAGAACAAGAAGAACCTATGTTTAAAGAAGATTGGAAAATGTTTATTGAATATATGGGGGGGAATTGTGTCCACTTGAAAACGCTGGCAGCGTTAAGATAAATTCAACTGCGTAAATAAGTTCCGATGGGTGTAATGATGGAATACTGAATGGTTTAGTTTAGGTAAAATATGCAGGGATTTGTGTTATGCAAAATGAACCATGGAAAGAGAAGGGGGGGAGGCATTGGTATTTTAAGGTTGTTTAAGTGAATGTTCTAAAATGGCACAAAATTTAATAAAAATCATAGAAAAAACAACACAGAGCTTAGTAGCAGTCAGATGGGCAGCCGCCTATTTCTTCTTCTTCGGGAGGGGATTCCACAGGGTAGGGCCACTGCATTAAAGGTCTGATTCCTACATTGTACTGTAATGAACAGACGTCCAGATGGAGTTGGTACCTGAAGTTGGTCCCTCGCCTGCAGAGTGCAGAGTGCAGAGTGCAGCTACGTTACAGGGAACCAGGCAGAGGGCCTTCTCGGTAGTGGCACCCACCCACCAAAGGTCAAAGAAAACAACAATTACCAGACCTTTAGAAGGCATCTTAAGGCAGCCCTGTTTAGGGAAGCTTTTAATGTTTGATGAATTTCTGTATTTTAGTGTTTTGTTGGAAGCCGCCCAGAGTGGCCGGGAGAACCCGGCCAGATGGGCAGGGTATAAATAATAAATTATTATTATTATTATTATTATTATTGGCTGGGGATGTAAGGAGCAAGACGGTCTCTCATGCCCTATCATGGGACATATCAACATATATATATATATATATATATAATTTTTATTAAGTTTTCATTTTTACATTTCAAAATAAACGTTTTTGTTGTGGTTTAGTCGCGTCTGACTCTTCGTGACCCCATGGACCAGAGCACGCCAGGCACTCCTGTCTTCCACTGCCTCCCGCAATAAACATTTTACAAACTTCAAAATATCTGATGACTTCCCTTCTTCTGCTTCCATGGTTCATTTTACATATCACACATTCCTGCATGTTTTACTATAACCATTCAAATCAGTTTTCCACTTTAACAGCCATCAAAAATCATTTGCTCTGTTGAATTTATCTTAATGCTGCCAGTGTTTTCAACTGTAATGTACTCAATAAACGTTTTCCTTCTTTAAATAAATGTTCTTCTTGCTCTCTTAGTCTGTGTGTTAAATCTGCAAAGTTCTGCATATTCTGTCAACTTACAGTAAGTTGCCATTCTTCTTTAGTTGGGACCTCGCTCGCTTTCCATTTGGGGGCTAACAAAACATGGGCCTCAGTTGTTGCATACATAAATAATCTTTTCTGATACCTAGGAATTTCTGTCTGGTTTATTTCCAATAAAAAGGGCTCTGGGTTGTTGTTTTTTAAATAATTTTGAATATTTTTTTTCCAGTTCATTATAAATCATTTCCCAATACACTTTTACCTCTTTACATGTCCACTACATATGAAAAAAGATTCTCTCCACTTCTTTATACTTCCAACCATAGCTGCCAAGTTTTCCCTTTTCTCGCGAGGAAGCCTATTCAGCATAATGGAAAATCCCTTAAAAAAAGGGATAACTTGGCAGCTATGCTTCCAACACATATCTGATTCCGTTTTATATATCTTAGCCAACCTAGTTAAATACCATCTATGGATCCTTTTCAAATAATTCTCTTTCAATGAATAACATGCAGTAAATTTCAGACCGCTTTTCCAAAGTTTCTCCCAGAGGTTAAAATCTAGGCACATGTCAACTCTGGGCCCACAATACTCCCACCCTCTTCCTGTTTAGGGAAGTTCTTAATGTTTGATGTTTTATCGTGTTTTAAATATTCTGTTGTGAGCCGCCTAGAAATAATTTCTTCTTCTTCTTCTTCTTCTTCTTCTTCTTCTTCTTCTTCTTCTTCTTCTTCTTCTTCTTCTTCTTCTTCTTCTTCTTCTTCTTCTTCTTCTTCTTCTTCTTCTTCTTCTTCTTCTTCTTCTTCTTCTTCTTCTTCTTCTTCTTCTTCTTCTTCTTCTTCTTCTTCTTCTTCTTCTTCTTCTTCTTCTTCTTCTTCTTCTTCTGGTTTTGCTAAATGCAGACCTTATTATCAAGCCTCCCATCTCCACCCTTTAATCCCCACCTGTTTTCCTGCAGCCCGCCCCTCTCAACTGAACGTGGCAGCCCAAACAGCCTCCCAGAATGCAAAGCAGCTGCTCACCTGTAGAGTGAGGACGCCTCATGGGCAGCCATTGGAACCAGCTTGGCAAAAATGTCAGGGCCTGTGACAGCCGGGTCAGTGGGGTTGACGGGAAGGGCCTTCACCAGAGGTGCGCCTGCGGATGAAGTAATATTGGGTTAATAAAGCACTTGAGGACAGAGAGTTGATTCCTTAAAAAGGTAAAGGTAAAGGATCCCCGGACGGTTAAGTCCAGTCAAAGGCAACTATGGGGTTGCGGAGCCCATCTTGCTTTCAGGCGAGGGAGCCAGCGTTTGTCCACAGACAGCTTTCTGACTCATGTGGCCAGCATGACTAAACAGCTCCTGGCGCACCAGAACACCGTGACAGAGACCGGAAACACTGTTTATCTTCCCGTCGCAGTGGGACCCATTTTATCTACTTGCACTGGTGTGCTTTTGAATTGCTAGACTGGCAAGAGCTGGGACAGAGCAACGGGAGCTCAGCCTGTCACAGGGATTCGAACCGCTGACCTTCTGATCAGCAAGCCCAAGAGGCTCAGTGGTTTAGACCACAGCGCCACCCGCGTCCCTAGAGATGATACGTAGGCTACACCGGACCCATGGAGTGCTGATAATCTTGTGGCTTCTGTACCCAGGCACAAGTTGCTAGTCCTGCATGCTTATTTGGGTTTTATTATGACGACTACAGTTATATCCCACCCTTCCTCACTTTTCCAGGTAGCGATTTAACAAGTTGTAAAGGAATTTGAACAGCCCACAATGAAAGACAAGGTAAGACAGCAGCCAATCACTGCCACAAAAGCCCAGCCCATCAAGATGCAGCAAAACCTTCCCCAATAACATTGCACCAGCAGGAAATATCTGCCAAAAAATCACCTGCCAGCCTCTGCTCAAAGCCTAGGAGAATAAGACTAATATTAGAATAATATGATCGTCATCAAAGGGCGGCCAAAAGTGATGCCAATCAGCTTTCAAAACTACCCCCTGCACATTTATGCTTTGAGTAGCCCTATGCTCCATCTGATATGATGGATGTTGCGAAGAAAAGCATGATGGGAGTTGTAGTCCAAAATATCTGGAGGGCGCCAGGTTGGCGGATAGGCTCCTTTTGCCCTACCCAAGACCAGCAGGCAGAGAAGACAATAGGGATTGCTCCAAAGCTGGGATAGCTCAGCTGGTAGAGCATGAGACTCTTAATCTCAGGGTTGTGGATTTGAGTCGGGGAAGATATTCCTGCATTGCAGGGGGATGGGACTGGATGACCCCTGGGGGACCCACCCAACTTTACAATGCTGTGAAAACAGGGTGTCTTGACTTTACCTTTCACCGACTGCAAGGTATCCAGCGCAGGGACAGCCTCGTGGTAGATGAAGTCGTTGTCCTTTTTGGCAGAGTTGTACCTGCAGAACAACAACAGGCTTGAAAGGCGTTGCTGAGGGGAGGGGGGGCTATTTGGGGGTAGATGCCCAGGAAGAAGTATCACATCTCTTTGTTCCAAGAAAGCAACCGATATCAAAATTGTACATTTTCAAAAGGGTTGTGTTTAGGGACGCCCCACACCCAAAACCAAAGAAACTACAGCTACAGACAGCGGGACATTGGGGGGGGGGGGCTCCAGGAATGTGAGGAATGCTAAAAGCCAAACTTGGAAAGAGGGAATGCTCTGGTCAGTAATTCCTTCCTTCCCAAACCCAAAGTGAAACTTGCAAACCTGTGTGCATTTCTTTCTTTTTCAACTGAAACTTTCCCAACATGGAATACGATAAAAAAGAATAAAAATGGAAAAAAGCAAATACAGGAAAAAAGAGGAAGAAAATAACGCAAAGCCCTCTATCAGAGGGAGATCTTAACCCTTGTCTCGCATAAAAAGGGGGCGGACCCTCCCAGCTCTCACCTGGGAGCATCTCTTTCTTCTCCCATGCGTGCGTTTCTTGAATTCATTACTCTGTGTAGAGTAACTTAGGAATCCAAACACATGGTGTGTAAAAAAAAAAATCTAGGGTTTTCTAGTCCTCATGGTTTCACAGAATCACAATACGGGGGGGGGGGGGGATGCCTGGAAGAGCAGAGATGAGCAAAGCAATCAGACCCTTCAACATTTGACTTCTGACTGGCAGTGGCTCTCCCGATTTCCAGACAGGAGTGCGCTCTCTCTCTCTCTCTCTCTCTCTCTCTCTCTCTCTCTCTCTCTCTCTCTCTCTCTCTCTCTCTCTGTACCAGGCAGATTAGGGAAGGGAACTGGTGTGACGTGGGCCCAGGAAGTTAACGGGCAGCAGCGACTCACTTTCCTCCAATGACATCCATGGTGAACCTCAGGGCTTCCTGCACCGTTTCCGGCTGACCCTGCAAGAAGAAATGTCAGGTTCAAAGCATATCCATAATAACTGGGTGGTCCACAGGCAGAGATTGGGGGGGGGGGCGGCAGGGTAAGGGTACACCAACAATTCCCAAAGTAGGCAGTAGCAGCCACTGGGGGGATTCTCTAGGGGGAAGCTAAGAGGCAATGGGGGCAATGGGGAGGGGGTGCAGCCATCGACAGACCTCTCCTCCATCAATTGGTCCAACCCTCTTTTAAATCAATCCAAGTTGGGGGCCATCACTGCCTCCTGCGGGAGGGAGTTCCACAGTTTAACTAAGTAACTTTTAAAGCCACTTTTGGGGGGGGGGGGTAGGAAGAAAGGTGTACCTTGGCTAGTTTGATGGCTTCATTGAGCTTGTCCAGAGCACTCTGGAAGTAGATGACCTGCAAAGGGGGCAGAGATTCAGTCAACCAAAGTCCATTGTCAAACTGGCTTTGCTTTCTATTAAAAATATGAAAACTGAGCCTCTCTCTCACACACGTTATAAGAATGTTAAGGTCTCAAATATAGAATATTCATAAATGCACAACAGATCTAAATATATGAACCGCATGTCTGAAATAGTATGGGAGAGCAATCCTGAAGCCATTTTGACTCTCCCAATGACCTCAAATATTCCTCTGCAGTGAGGGTGGCAAATGGGGAAACCCTTCCCATTGTCTTTTTGCTTGCAAATCCTGTCTTAAGGACGTATTTGTGTATGAATAGGGTGAGCCTGTGATCTGGACTCAGGATTAAAGTATTAAAGTAAAGGTAAAGGGACCCCTGACCATTAGGTCCAGTCGAGGACGACTCTGGGGTTGCGTGCTCATCTCGCATTATTGGCCGATGGACCCGGTGTACAGCTTCCAGGACATGTGGCCAGCATGACAAAGCCGCTTCTGGCGAACCAGAGTAGCACACGGAAACACCGTTTACCTTCCCGCTGTAGCGGTTCCTATTTATCTACTTGCACTTTGATGTGCTTTCTAACTGCTAGGTTAGCAGGAGCTGGGACCGAGCAACGGGAGCTCACCCCGTCACAGGGATTCAAACTGCCAACCTTCTGATCAGCAAGCCCTAGGCTCAGTGGTTTAACCCACAGAGCCACCTGGGTCCCTATTAAAGTATTAACGATCACAAAAGAATGGCTAGACTGCCCAGGTAATGCAATCAGTGACCATTATCAGGATTTCTACGGGAGACTGCCTCCCTTCTGTGATGTGTGTATGATGTTTCACGGGGGTGGTCTTGGGCACAGGGTGGGCAATTTCAAAGGTCTATATAAGGGCTTGCGCACCATTGTTCGGGGTTCTCCTCCCTACCTGCGTGGGGTGAGTGGGGACCCTGTTGCAACAGTTCCTTGAATAAAGATAAGGCTTACTAGCTGCTTTGCTTCTCAATATACTCTGGTTGGCTCTGTTACTTTCTCCTACCAACAGGGAACCCACTTCTGGAATACCCCATAATGCAGTTTTTCTTATACTAGCAGGTTTTCCACCTCGCCTGCCATGTGTCAGGACTAGGGCCTTAGGGAGTCATAGATGTGGCGAGGGAACAGAAGAAGCCCCTTCCGGACTCATCCTCGCAAGGGCTTCAAAGGGAGGTCTGCGCCCAGAAGAGAAGGTTGGGCTTCCTCGCTCTCCCCTGGGCCTCCTCCCCTTGGCTCCTGGAGCCCATCTACCCCCATCTCCCAAACAGGAGCTGCCTTCAGTTATTGTAACATCAACAACACAAGGACAACGCTGAAGGTGTCGCTGTTTGGGGAAAGCGACCCTCTCACAGCTGTGGTCCATTAGAAGCCTGTATTACAAGGTTCAGCACCACGGACAGCGCAAAAACCTGCCCTAGCCTCTCCACTCCACATCTACAGGTGAAGCTCAGAAAATTAGAATATCGTCGAAAAGTGCATTTATTTCAGCAAAAACAACTTAAAAGGTGAAACCAATATATGGGATAGATGCATGACATGCAAAGCAAGATATGTCAAGCCTTTATTTGTTGTAATTGCAATTATTTGTTGTTAGGCGGGTCAATTATAAACGGAATGTAATTAATGAAATGTAATAGCGATGTTTATTTTTGTATTATTGTAACTATTTGTTTTATTACTGTGTAATTTCCAAAAGAAAGCATTTGTAAAAATTAAAATAAAAAAGGTAAGTTGCATTACTGAAATAAATGCATTTTTCGACGATATTCTAATTCGACGATATTCTAATTGAGTAGGAATCTCCTTCCTCGTAATTTGAAACTGCTGGTTCCGGTCCCACCCTCTGAAGCAGCAGGAAACAAGCTTGCTCCATCGTCCACATGACAGGTATTTGAAGATGGCTAACGTATCTTTTCACCTCGGCAAGCAGTCTGAGTTCCCCACCCACCCCAGAACTCTGGAAGCAAATAGGCTTACCCTTTCCCCGTACTTCTGCTGCTCCTCCGCCTGCTTACCCATGTGCAACTGCAAGGAAAACAGAGAAGAATCACAGTTGTAGCAGCCTGCCAAACATAGTACCCCTGGCTTGATCCTAAAGAGCTGGGGGCAGCAACTCACAATCTGGAATCACCTCCATTCGTCCCACAAACCCTTATATCCCTTGCACAGGAAGCTGAAATCAAAAGCTCAACCCACATGCAAAACCCCATAGACAGAAGGAGCCCGGGGGAACAGACAGACAAGTTCTTCCCATAAAGCCTCGTTGAGATAACAGAGCCAATAACAGCCTTCAGGTTCCAACACAAACCAAAGGATGAAGGCTGAGGAGGTCATGTTGGGTGAAGCCCAGCTCACCGGAGAGGGGTCCGCCCGTGATACTCACATGGGCCACAGCAGCGAAATAGTAGATCTTCATCTGCACCAGCTTCTTCCAGTCCTTCTGAATCTTCCCCAGCAGGGAAGCTGTTTCAGAGTTCTCCAAAGCTCGACACGCTTCTTTGTAGTAATCCACCACCTTGGGAAGGGAATTTGGGAGGGTAGGAAAGGTTCTGAGTTATTGCTGCTTTAGACGCTGGTGAGTACTGTGTCCAGTTCTGGGCACCACAGATCAAGAAGGATACTGACAAGCTGGAACGTGTCCAGAGGAGGGCAACCAAAATGGTCAAAGGCCTGGAAACGATGCCTTATAAGGAACGGCTTAGGGAGCTGGGTATATTTAGCCTGGAGAAGAGAAGGTTAAGGGGTGATATGATAGCCATGTTCAAATATATGAAAGGATGTCATAGAGAGGAGGGAGAAAGGCTGTTTTCTGCTGCTCCAGAGAAGCGGACATGGAGCAATGGATTCAAGCTACAAGAAATAAGCTTCCACCTCAACATTAGGAAGAACTTCCTGACAGTAAGAGCTGTTCGGCAGTGGAATTTGCTGCCAAGGAGTGTAGTGGAGTCTCCTCCTTTGGAGGTCTTTAAGCAGAGGCTCGACAGGCATATGTCAAGAATGCTTTGGTGGTGTTTCCTGCTCGGCAGGGGGTTGGACTGGATGGCCCTTGTGGGCTCTTCCAACTCTATGATTCTATGAGTTTCCCCACAGCTCCAGAGGGCAGGAGCCGGACCAACGGATGCATATCACAAGAAAGGAGAACCCAACTGAACATTTGGAAGAACTTTCTAAAGGTAAAGTGGACTCTCCTTCATCGGAGGCTTTTATGCAGAAGTTGGATGGCCGTCTGTCGGGGATTCTTGAGTTGTGATTCCTGCATTGCAGGGGGTTGGACTAGATGGCCCTTGGGAATCTCTTCTGACTCTACAGCTCCATCGGGAATGGCATGTGGGACAGCCCTGTCAAGCAAACCTAACTGCACAGCAAAACATCCACCTGGCTCTCACCTGCCCCAGGCTCAGGGGGAGGCCACTTTTAAGGCACTGGTCACCCAAGTTCAAGGCTCCCCAAACTGCTCACCTGGGCACTGATCCTGGCCACAAGGAAGCTCTTCCGGTTGTCCAGCATTGATTTCTCCAGAAGGCACTCCTGGGCTTGGCCCTTTAGACATGCAGGCGACAAAGAAATAAATACAAGATGCTCTCAATTACAGGGTTCCAGGTGACCTCTCAAGAGAGCAGTCCACTGCACCTACGGTCGCATGAGCGGAGATTACCTCTAGGAATCCCATTTTAAAACCGCCCAGCCCATTTACAACAATGCGTCGTTCTGCCCTGCCCTCTGCTTTGGAAATCCATGGAGGAGAGAGCTGTCAATGGCCACTAGCCACGATGGCTCAGCTCTACCCTCCACAGTTGGAGGCAGAAAGCGCTTCTGGGTACCAGTTAGTGGAAGCCACAGGAGGGGAGGAAGAGGATCTTGTGTTCGAATCCTGTTTGCTGGTTTCCTATTAGGGCTTCTGGTTGGCCACTGCAAGTGGACTTCTTGGCCCTTTGGCTGGTCCAGCCAGGCTCTCTCCTCCTGTTCTCAGCACCTCTGCCAAGGGGCAGACCAGGCCAGAGGAACCTCCCCTCACCCCACCCCCAGCTCTTACCAGCATGAGGTTGATATTGAGGTTAAGGATCTGATGGCTCATGTCTACGCTGTAGGAATGAGGGAAGTGGTCCCGGAGGTAAGCAAAGGCCCCCGCTGCACATTGGAAATGGGTGCAGGAAACCTTCATGCCCTGCAAGACAGAATGGGGATTTGGGGGGGGGAGGGGAGAGAGTTGCACTTTCAACAATCCCAGCTAGAAGACCCCCAAGGAAGATCAACCCAAACGCACACAGACTGGATTTATTTCTCTCCCTCAAATTTTTTTTATACTGTTTCCTTGTAGAAAACTCAAAGCGGTTTACAAAAAAGGTGAAACAATAAATGATCGACAATAATATAAGAGTTTTGAAAAGTTAAAATTGCACTACACTAAAAAAGATTAAAACTCGGATAAATCTTCTAAACTTCTGTTTGGACCCCTGATCATTAGGTCCAGTCATGACCGACTCTGGGGTTGCGGCGCTCATCTCGCTCTATTGGCCGAGGGAGCCGGCGTACAGCTTCCAGGTCATGTGGCCAGCATGACAAAGCCGCTTCTGGCGAACCAGAGCAGTGCACGGAAACGCCGTTTACCTTCCCGCCAGAGCGGTACCTATTTATCTACTTGCACTTTGAGGTGCTTTCGAACTGCTAGGTTGGCGGGAGCTGGGACCAAACAACAGGAGCTCACCCCGTCGTGGGGATTCAAACTGCCAACCTTCTGATTGGCGAGCCCTAAGCTCAGTGGTTTAACCTACTGCGCCACCTACGCCCCGTCAAACTTTTGGGTAGGCTTGTCTAAACAAAAATGCTTCTGGCGAGTCCCAAAAGGAGGGCAGTGATATCAATAGTTGGGGAGTTCCAAAGCGGATGCCACGCAGAAATATCTCCAGCTAGGAGACCCCTCAGGAAGATTAATTAACCTGAGTCCAAGCAAGGAAGCAACATTGTTCCAGCCTGAATGAGAGAGACTCTCTGAATGAGAGAGAGCAGAACCTGGCCTAAGCCGTGCCCTGAACCCTACTCCTCCACCTCGCGAGAGCGACCAAGCCAAGGGCAACCCCCGAGGGATCTTGAGAAAACTCCCGATTCTGCTGCCTGCCTCGAACTGCAGAAGCAACAGCAGAGGGAGACCACCATACATGGCTGTTAGGCTGTGCGGACTTGCTCCAGGATGATCAAGAGCAGGCATCCCCAAACTGCGGCCCTCCAGATGTTTTGGCCTACAACTCCCATGATCCCTAGCTAACAGAACCAGTGGTTGGGGAAGATGGGAATCGTAGCCCAAAACATCTGGAGGGCTGAAGTTTGGGGATGCCTGATCAAGACACACAGAGGGACCCAAAAGACAAGTGGTGGGATTGAATGTGCTGTAGTGGTTAGTGTGTTGGATCAGAAAGCTGGGAGAGACCAGGCTTCAAATCCCCTACTTGGCCATGAAGCTCACTGAATGACAGGAGGGGTGGGGGGAAAGCAGTCCCTGCTTCTTGACCTCACCTACCCCACAGGGTTGTTCTGAGGATAAAATGGGAAGAAAGGTGAGATATACATAAATAAGCAAATAAGTGCACTGCCACATGCAGCGGGCTCATAGGAAGCAACCCTGACGACGATGGTGAGAAATTTAACTAAGCTCTTTAAAAGACTGGGTTTTTTTAAAGCCCCAAAAGACTAATCGGAGGTGCCTTTGATGCTATTAACCTGGTGAGGGGGGGAGGAACTGAAAGCCCCAAGCCTTACCTCCTCAGATACCCTTTTGTCCATAGCTCCGAGCATGGAATGCAATGCGCCTGGGGGAGGAGAGAGGGAAAGGGTGAGTGGCGGCATCGTCCAATAGGCAGTGGCTCCCTATTCGGTCTTCGCCTGTCTACTACTACGGAGAGCATTTTATTACTCATTTGCACAGCCGAAGCCACAACATAGCAAGATACATCAAACAGAATAAAAACACTTTGCCCAGTTAACACGATTACTGAAACTAAGCATTCTGCCAAATAAAAAACTGTTTCCCTGAAGAATTTAACTCATCGTCCCCATAAATGTTCCTCCTCAAAACTGTGGACCTAAAGACGAAGCAGGCCATCTTTCCAGAAATGTCAGGGGGCCTGTCCCCCAATAGAAATTGACCAAGTACCCAACCGCTCTGTCGTTTGAGAGATTTAAATTTCAAGTCCTTGTAGACTGGGTGAAGGAGCTGGGAATAAAGGTAAAGGTAAAGGGACCCCTGACCATTAGGTCCAGTCGTGACCGACTCTGGGGTTGCGCGCTCATCTCGCATTATTGGCCGAGGGAGCCGGCGTATAGCTTCCAGGTCATGTGGCCAGCATGACAAAGCCGCTTCTGGCAAACCAGAGCAGCACATGGAAACGCCGTTTGCCTTCCCGCTGTAGCGGTTCCTATTTATCTACTTGCATTTTGACGTGCTTTCGAACTGCTAGGTTGGCAGGAGCTGGGACCAAGCAACGGGAGCTCACCCCGTCACAGGGATTCGAACCGCCGACCTTCTGATCAGCAAGCCCTAGGCTCAGTGGTTTAACCACAGCGCCACCTGGGTCCCTAAACCAATAAGACACACCTTTTCAGAACAGACTCCTTGGCCAATCTTCCCCTCCTGGCAGACATGCCAAGAGGCAGCTGCTTCTTGTACCCCCCTCCCTCGCACCAGGGAATTCCCACTGCAGGGGATGAGCGAGCTGACATGCCCACGATCGGCTGCAGCCAGGAAGAACAGGGTCTCAGTTGTCTCCCAAGCTACACAAAAAACTCAGACCTTTCCCAGAGAGCACATGGCAAGGCCAGAAGAGCACACGGGTGCCCAGCAGTGGCTGCTTCTAAATATTTTGGTGCCTCTCCCCACCCCATTAGATGAGAGTCTCAAAGGATTGCCCTTTACATTTCTAATCTGCTCAGTCCTGGAAGGTTCAGTGCAGTCAACAAGACAAAAAAAAAGTGAAGATACTCACTGAAGCAGCATTTGCCAACCTTGTGCCCTCCAGATCTTATGGACCACGACTTCCAAGGATGGCTGGGGCTGAGGGGAGCTGCAGTCTGAAACGTTTGGAAGGCACCAGGTTGGCAAAGGCTGCTTTGAAGTCTTATTGGTTGCAGACAAACCAGCGCAAAGCAGCCAATCTTCCAGGAAGCAATGCAACACGGACCCTCAGAGCAGGATTCTCAGGCAGAAGGAAAGCAGTGGTGCATCTGTGGGTTCTGAAGGTCATGTTTTTTAGCCTGCACTACTCTTCACCCTAAGGGATGCGGGTGGCGCTGTGGGTTAAACCACAGAGCCTAGGGCTTGCCGATCAGAAGGACGGCGGTTCAAATCCCCGCGACGGGGTGAGCTCCCGTTGCTCGGTCCCAGCTCCTGCCCACCTAGCAGTTCAGAAGCATGTCAAAGTGCAAGTAGATAAATAGGTACAGCTCCGGCAGGAAGGTAAACGGCATTTCCGTGTGCTGCTCTGGTTCGCCAAAAGCGGCTTAGTCATGCTGGCCACATGACCCGGAAAAACTGTCTGCGGACAAACGCCGGCTCCCTCGGCCAGTAAAGCGAGATGAGCGCCGCAACCCCAGAGTCGCCCGCGACTGGACCTAACAGGGTCAGGGGTCCCTTTACTTTCACCTTACTCTTCACTCAGGTGAGGATTTTGTGTGAGGTGAGGAATGTCAGAATTGCACAGAAATCCAAAGCAAATCTGAAAAGATTGAGCTGGGACAAGAAAAACAGAGCAACATCCACCCTCCCCCCCCCAATAAAAATCCTTATCTTTTAACTTGCCTCACTTTCCCAGATGGCATACTCATCCCGGTATCCAATATATAAAACATATTTTGGGTGGGAGCAATACTTTATTCATGTCATGCTGGCACTACTTAGAAATGCATTTGCAGCTTTGCGTCCTCCGCATATCTAATGGGAAGATTCAAGAACGTCCCTGTGTACCAAAGACTCTGGATCTGTGAGTCGGGAGACGTGGAGGACATTCAACACTATTTCTTACGATGCCCTTTATATACATCCCCTAGACAAAAATCCCTCGGTTGCATCCTTTGCTCTCTCTTCAACCGACCTCCCCTTGAGCAAATCTCCATTTTGCTGGCTGGCAAGAATGTATTTATTACTGCACAGGTTGCAAAATTTGCCTTGGCTGCAAGTAAGTTGAGAGCTAGGCACCAAGGCAAGTATCATAAGGGGGAGTGTGAGATGTGGAGAGCTTAACTTATGCAGGTGCGATTCTAGAATTTCTGTATGTTTGCTTTGCTGTTGCTGCTCTTCAGTTTTAAATCAGTTCTTTGTATCCTACACATTGTGACCAATTGTAATGGCTTATATTAGAGCTTTTAGTAATAAAGATTTCATTCATTCATTCAACTTGCCTCAACAACCAAAGATTGTGGTCATCACCACATTACCCCTGATTTCAGTGCTTCCAAAGCTTAGCACACGGTCAGAAATGAGCCCATCTTTCATTTGGAGCTGGGACAGGTTGTCGCCTGGATAAAATATTTCCTGACCACTGGCAAATGGTCTTTTGAGAAACACAGAAGCACGCACCATTCTGAGCTATGGTAAGCCACGCTCTGCAGCCCGATACAAGCTGTTCTCTGGCCTGCACAAATCATGTCAATTAAACACAGAGCGTTCCCCTCCAACCACTGGAAATGCCCTTAAAAGTTCTCAGCTTCCACCCTACTCCGCTCACACATTTTGAACCAGTCTCTGCAGACAAAAGGACACAGCACTGAACTGCACTTCCCGTGCTAGTTACACAAAACCCATAGCTGCCAAGTCTCCCGTATTCCCCGGGAAACCCCCGTTTTTCCAGCTGTCCCCAGCCGAAAAAGCAGATTTTTTTGTTTTCCCCCAGTTTATTCTGGCGTGGCGGCCATTTTGGAACTGGGTGGAGCATGCTCAGAAGCGACTTTTGATGCTGCTTTGCCCAGTTCCAAAATGGCTGCAGCGTGACGTCTGGTGCGGCGGCCATTTTGGAACATGGCAGAGCAGCATCAAAAGTAGCTTCTGAGCACGCTCCGCCCAGTTCCAAAATGGCGGCAACGCTACTTCCGGCCTGCTACTTCCGGTCCAGTCCCTTATTTCTCAGGCCGGAACTTGGCAGCTATGAAAACCTAGCACAGATGTTGCAGCATGGGAGGTCGGCATGCTCCAGAGGTTGAGTGCTCCTAAGAGAAAAGTGCAGCCAAGCACCTGCACATCCACTTACCAAAGGGTAAGTGCGCTTTCCAGCCCTCCGGCAAGGGAGACACCCCAACACCCTCCCACTTTCGCTGCCATTAGGAGAGCAATTCGGAGCAACCTTTGCCTTTCTCCCAAGCCCTCCCCACGTGCCAAAGGACTTGGGGAATGACAAGGGAAGCCAGAGGCAGTGACAAAACGAGGCTCACTGGTAGCTGCTGCCTCCAGCCTCTCTTTGAGAGTAGTTCCGTTAAGCAGCCGTCGCTAGCCCTGTGCTGGCTGGGGCTCATGGGTGTCGTAGTCCAAAACATCTGGAAGGCACTTGCTTGGGGGAAGGCTGAGGCAGACAACGCAGGGGCAGCCTGGACTCACGGATGCAAAGGCAAGACATGGTTGTCGCCACATCAGCCAAGAAAGACTTGCTGATTATTTGCCAGCAAAACATCCTTGGCTGCTGCCGTCAATATACTTTTTGTTGGAATGATCCTTTATCGTTCCCCCCGAAGCCCCTTTCGCCTCCTGGAAACAGAGATGCAGCCGCAAGTCCAGCTGGCCGAACGGTCCTTACCCAGATTATACAGGATGCAGGCCTGCTCGTATTTGATGTCCTCGTGCGTAACCGACTTGCCGGAGAAGATCTCAGTCCTGCAAACAGAGGGGGCCATTATGGGGGTTGAGCGCAACGTGTCCTAATGCATGGGCCTTTTCCCAGCAAAGTGCCCAGTTGGGGCACTGAACAGACACCCAGAGGCCCAGCCCAACAAAACACCCTCCCCTTCTGTGGTTTCCAGAAACTGGCATTGAGGAGCATTCCTATTATTATAACCATGGAGATGGGGCCTAAGCAGCAAGCCTTCCTGGTCCTCCATTTCTGGTATTGCTTCATTACTCTGCACCCTCCCCCCTCCTTTGTGGCCCCCTTCCAAAAGAAAAAGAAATACCCAGTGGAGAGAATGTGCTACATTTCAGGGAGCGCCCAAGTTGTAGAGCGGTGTTTCTCAAACCTGGGTCTCCGGCTGTTGTTGTGGACTACAACTCCCATAATTCCTGGCTAGCAGGACCAGTGGTCAGGGAAGATGGGAGTTGTATTATAATAATTATAATTATAATTATAATTATAATTATAATTATAATTATAATAATTAATAATAATATATTATTTATATCCCGTCCATCTGGCTGAGTTTCCCCAGCCACTCTGGGCAGCTTCCAACAGAACATTAAAATGCAATAATCTATTAAACATTAAAAGCTTCCCTAAACAGGGCTGCCTTCAGATGTCTACCGAGAAGGCCCTCTCCCTGGTTCCCTGTAACTTGGCTTCTCGCAGTGAGGGAACCGGCAGAAGGCCCTTGGCACTGGACCTCAGTGTCCGAACAGAACGATGGGGGTGGAGACGCTCCTTCAGGTCTACTGGACCGAGGCCGTTTAGGGCTTTAAAGGTCAGCACCAACACTTTGAATTGTGCTCGGAAATGTACTGTAGTCCAACAAAAGCTGGAGACCCAGGTTTGAGAGACACTGTGGTAGAGGGTCCCCTCCGCGGTCCATGTGCAGAGCGGGAGAAGCCCCAGCCCCACATGTTCCAGTTTGGTGTAACCTCAAAGCCAGCTCCGCTGAGTGGCAAGGCTCGGCTTCCCCCTGCAGCTGGCTTACCAGGTAATGGGGACGGCTGCTTCATGCTCCGCCCCCATCGGGATGCGGCTCTGCAGGTAGTGCAGCTGCCCAAAGTACTTGCGCAGGATGCTGCAGCCTTCGAAGTCCCTGGGCACGTTCACGGCATTCTGGGAGGGGAGAGAAAAGGGGCAGGAGTCAGGTTGAGGGCTCTGGGCAGCAGGCTGTGCTGAGGTCACAAGGTAACTGCCGATAGTGACCACTATCCCTTCGGGAAGCATGATCACATTTCAAAAATAAAAACTACACACACACACAGTGCAAAGCCCCGCCTGAGAAGCACAACCCTTATGGGAAAGTCCTATTGTATGAGCACCCCAGTGGCTAAAAATTCCCATGATAAATGCCTCCAAACTGAGCTCACCTCACGGCAGCTTCGGGGGCCAGAAAGCTTTGACTCATGCATTGCAGGAGACTGGGCTAAATAACAGCAACAATAATGTAGTATTATTATACAGTAAGTATATAAGGGGACCCAGGTGGCGCTGTGGTTAAACCACAGAGCCTAGGGCTTGCTGATCAGAAGGTTGGCGGTTCGAATCCCCGCGACGGAGTGAGCTCCCGTTGCTCGGTCCCAGCTCCTGCCAACCTAGCAGTTCGAAAGCATGTCAAAATGCAAGTAGATAAATAGGAACCGCTACAGCGGGAAGGTAAACGGCGTTTCCGTGTGCTGCTCTGGTTTGCCAGAAGCGGCTTTGTCATGCTGGCCACATGACCCAGAAGCTGTACGTCGGCTCCCTCGGCCAATAATGCGAGATGAGCGCGCAACCCCAGAGTCGGTCACGACTGGACCTAATGGTCAGGGGTCCCTTTACCTTTAAGTATATAAAATATAATAATGTAATATTATTAACTCTGCCTAGAATAATAATTAAAACAGGGTGAGCTCCCGTTGTTTGGTCCCAGCTCCTGCCAACCTAGCACTTCGAAAGCACGAAATGCAAGTAGATAAATAGGTACTGCTCTGGCGGGAAGGTAAACGGTGTTTCCGCGTGCTGCTCTGGTTTCACCAGAAGCGGCTTAGTCATGCTGGCCACATGACCCGGAAACTGTCTGCGGACAAACGCCGGCTCCCTTGGCCAGTAAAGCGAGATGAGCGCTGCAACCCCAGAGTCGTCCGCGACTGGACCTAATGGTCAGGGGTCCCTTTACCTTATTAACAGCGCCAGTCGTGCTGGCCACATGACCCGGAAAAACTGTCTGCGGACAAACGTCGCCTCCCTCGGCCAGTAAACCGAGATGAGCGCAGCAATCCCAGAGTCGTTTGCAACTGGACTTAACTGTCAGGGGTCCTTTACCTTTATAATAATAATAATTTTATTCTTTGTACTGTGCCCATCTGACTGAGCTGCCCCAGCCCCTCTGGGTGGCTTCCAATGTAATAAAAACTCAGCAAACATCAAACTTTTAAAAACGTCCCTAAACAGGGGTGCCTTCAGATGTCTTCTGAAAGTCATATAGTTATTTATCTCTTTGACATCTGACGGAAGGCCGTTCCACAGGGAGGGCGCCACTACCAAGAAGGCCCTCAGCCTGGGTCCCTGTAACCTCACTTCTCACAGGAAGGGAACTGCCACAAGGCCCTTGGAGCTGGACCTCAGTCAACGATGGGGTTGGAGACACTCCTACAGGTCTACTGGGCCGAGGCCGTTTAGGGCTTGAAAGGTCAGCACCAAGACTTTGAACTGTGCTTGGAAATATACTGGGAGCTCATGAGGTCCTTCATGAAAGTTCCGGAGGATAGCAACATGAGAACGGGGCCTTTTCTGTGGTGGCTCCCTGCTTGTGGAACGCATTCCCCAGGGAGTTTCCCCTGGCACCATTACATATGTCTAGGCACTAAGGAAAAACATGTCTTTTTCTCCAGGCCTTCAGCTTTTCACTATCTGTGGCCTCCTTGAGAGGGTGGGATGTTCCAATCCAGCCTTTTAAAAACAAGACTGCCTTTTGGAGTTTTCTTTGTCCTGTGGGGTTTGTGTTTGTTTGTTTGTTTGTTTGTTGTGAGTTGTTCTGTGTTACCTTGGTAAAAAAAGTGACTAATAAAGTCAATAAACAGCAATAACTCAGAAGAAAAGTGGCATGTAAGTATTTTAAAAGAAATGAAGATTTTAAAGCAAGACTGCCTCCCCGATCCGCTTCTCTCTGCCTCAGTTTCCCCTCTTGCGGACTCCATCCTGAAGGTGCTGGTGGGCAGCACGGCATCATGCGGACCAGGTAAACCCGCTTTACCATCCCCGATAGGAGGAGGAGGGTTGGAGGAGAACCACAGGTGTCCTCACCTGCCGGAGCTGCTCCAGCTTCTTCAACTCTTCATTGTAGTTCTCTGGATTTTCACCGTAGTTCTTCAGGACAAACTAGCATATGGGGGAGGGAAGGAAAGGCCTTCATTTATTCACTGAATATATAGTATAGTAAACCTCTCTAAGCCGTTTATATAAAATTAATACCAACAACATTCAATAAAAATTTCTAAAGCAAAACAAGATGAAAGCAAGATTAAGGAACACAATACAACTGCATATTGGAAACGTAGCCAAGTAGTATACAAAGCAAACACTGGCATTTGAAGATCGGAGTACAGGAAATATCTGGGTAAGTCTGAGAGGTGTTTCAAGCTCCCAAGGCCACCTGAAGCAGAGGGTACTGAAGCACCCAAGGGTGGTGAGGGTATTCCAGAGGTGCCATCACCAAGAAGGCCCCGCCTCCCCTTTATCACCAGGCGACACTCTCCTGAACCCAGGCCTGGAGCACCTCAAGATAATCAACTGCATTCAAGATAGGGCTACCATATGTCTGGAATTTGCCAGACATAGCAGTAATTCGGCCGCCGTAAACCGCGTCCGGGTGGGAAATCGCTGAAATGTCCAGGAAAATCCAGACGTATGGTAATCTAGACGTATGGTAGATTTTGGCGCATTTCCTTTAAAATAGGGCAAAAGTTCCTCTCTCTTTTTGGAGATTTTGCTCAATAACTTTGGCCTCCCCCCAAAAAAAAGTTCAACAGCTTTTGTGTCCTGATTTTAAATATGACAACCGTAGTTCAAGAGTGTCTGCAGCTGACCTGCCAATATCCTCTCAATCACTTTGCTGAAAAGGCGTCTCGGACACTGATGGTAGTTGACATACAAAGTGGTGGCCTGCCTGACCCCCAACTGGAAGAGAGTTCCACAGAATGAGACCCACAATGCAGAACACAGCATGGCTCCTGGGGGATATGAGCCAAAACAATGAGCAAGTCTTCAGTCTATCTTTTCTCACGGAAATCCAACAGAAGAGAGCCCTCGGTCCCCACTGATAACTAGCTTCCCTCCACAGAAAGCCACTGTGATGTGGTGGTTAGAGCGTCGGGCTAGGGACTGGGAGACCAGGGTTCAAATCCCCATGTGAAGCTCACTGGGTGTGACCTTGGGCAGTCACTCATTCTCAGCCTAGCCTACCTCGCAGGGATAAACTGAGACAGGCGGGGAGAAATATGTGTGCCACTTAGAGCTCCCTGGAGGAAAAGTGAGACATGAGTCAGCAGTGTGATGCAGCAGCTAAAAAAGCCAATGCAATTCTGGGCTGAATCAATAGGAGTATAGCATCTGGATCAAGGGAAGTAATAGTACCACTGTATTCTGCTCTGGTCAGACCTCACCTGGAGTACTGTGTCCAGTTCTGGGCACCACAGTTCAAGAAGGATACTGACAAGCTGGAACGTGTCCAGAAGAGGGCAACCAAAATAGTCAAAGGCCTGGAAACGATGCCTTATGAGGAACGGCTTAGGGAGCTGGGTATGTTTAGCCTGGAGAAGAGAAGGTTAAGGGGTGATATGATAGCCATGTTCAAATATATGAAAGGATGTCATATGGAGGAGGGAGAAAGGTTGTTTTCTGCTGCTCCAGAGAAGCGGACACGGAGCAATGGATTCAAACTTCAAGAAAGAAGATTCCACCTAAACATTAGGAAGAACTTCCTGACAGTAAGAGCTGTTCGGCAGTGGAATTTGCTGCCAAGGAGTGTGATGGAGTCTCCTTCTTTGGAGGTCTTTAAGCAGAGGCTTGACAGCCATATGTCAGGAATGTTTTGATGGCGTTTCCTGCTTGGCAGGGGGTTGGACTGGATGGCCCTTGTGGTCTCTTCCAACTCTATGATTCTATGTAAAATGAATAAAATCCATTCTACGGCTCTTGTCCTCATACCCATTTACCGTCCTCACAGCTTCCCAGAGACCGTTCCCTGCTCTGTCAACATCAGATTCCAACAGGTCAGGCCAGAAAAGGCACATTCTTTGCTCACGGAAACAGGTGTCCAGAAAAGAGGCCTCGTCGTGTTGGAAAGAAAATGGCCAACTCAGACTTCCAGGGAAGCTGCCTGCCTTATGCAGGACCTTTGATTTGCAATGAACTTTATCCTGACCGCCACTGAGCAGAACAAATCCTTCTTACACCCTTTGCGCAGCTGGGAAAATCAAGGCCGGAACAAAGTCACTGTGATCCACAGCCAAGGGAGATTTGCATGTGGAAGCAGCATTTAATATAAATAAGAGCCCCATAGTTGGATTATACAAGTGTCCTGGTCTCACAGCGGCCAGCTAGGAGGAGACCACTCTTTCCCCTCTCAAGTACAAAGCAGTTTCCTGGCTCAGAGACTTTGCACCCTTTTTGATCTCTGCCTCCTATGCGCATGCATGCACACACAGTCATTTTCTACAGTGAGAAACAGGAACGGCAAGACCAGCCATCAGCAGACTGTGACTCAGCCGCTTTCCTTCTGAGCAGAAGCGACAAACACAGGCAGACTCAGGCAACACTGACCATCAGAGATGCCCAGGGAATTTTACTGCTTGAAGCCGTTTTTCAATTACGTATCGCTTTTATTACAGTACAACTTCTGGGGACGCTGCGTTAGGAGCTTTCCAAGGGTAGGAAAGCAGAATAAACACATTAGAAATAAACAGATTACCAAGAACTCTCCTGATGGAATACTGGGAAATTCCAGATGTCATGGCCCTCCTGCTCGAAGTAAGATCGTAAAACATGAGACTCTCAGAAATTGGAGGGGGGGGGCAGAGACTAGGGAACAATCCTTCAGGCACTTCTCCTGCCAAACGCTACTGAGATTCAGCTCCGAGGGCCTTCTGGCGGTTCCCTCACTGTGAGAAGTGAAGCTACAGGGAACTAGGCAGAGGGCCTTCTTGGTAGTGGCACCCTCCCTGTGGAATGCCCTCCATTCAGATGTCAAGGAGATGAGTAATTATATATCTTTAAGGAGACATCTGAAGGGAGCCCTGTAGAGGGAAACTTTTTCAAGGCTTAATGTTTTACTGTGTTTCTATTTACATTATGCTAGAAGCCGCCCAGAATGGCTGGGGCGGGGTACAAATAAATTATTATAACTATATTATGATGAAATGAAAACCACAAAAGTTGTGCAGTAATTGCTCCGGCACAGCTGCTGTTCATTTCAGTGTGGCTTGCGCAGGAGAATTTCACAGGCTATACCACTATTTTATTTCTTAAAAAGCACGTTTCTGATTTCGTCACATCCAGGTCATGATCCTGAATATTAACACTTAAAACCACTGGCAAGAATCAGCGGAGAAGGTGATGTGGGATGAACTTTCTGATGGCAACAGTTGTTTTTATACTTTAGAAAGTGGACTACTTTGGAAAGTGGTGGGCTCTCCTTCGTTGGGAGGTTTTTAAACAGGGATTCAATGGTTCCTGTTTGCCTGGGGTTGGACTAGATGACCCTTGGGGGTCCCTTCCACCTCTGCAACTCTCTGGTTCCAATTCGGCCAGCCTACCTTGCAAGAATCCAAGCCCTTTCCCACCCTCACCTGTCCAGGGCCCTGGAATACAGGAGGAGCCTCACCCTCTTACACTAAGGGCCTTGGATCAAAGGCAGCGTCTTCTTGCTCCAACAAGAAAGTAACCTGATGCTTCTGCCATAGTCTATTTGAGTCAAAACTCCCACAATTATTATGGCTGGTCCACTTCCATTGGAGCACAAGGTTGCCAAATGACCAAGGGGAAAAAAAACACCTTCCTGGCCTTCTCCTACATCTTTCAAAACACTACAACCAAACATAAAATAAAACAAAATTTAAAAATCAGCATAGAGGTGTGGGGTTTTTCTCTCTCTCCACAGCAGTGGTTCCCAACAGGTGGTCCGCGGACCCCCAGGGGTCCGCGAGCTATGCCAGAGGGGTCCGCAAGATGCTATTAGAATAAAAAATATATTAAATATATTTCGTATGATTTTTTGTTATGGCCGCTTCCTGCATGAGCAGAGTCTAGCGCAAAACTAGAATTAGATAGAGGCAGTAGTTCTGCTGTATGCCGTTAGGTGGCGCTTTACAAACACTACTGTTTTGCAAAGAGGCAGCGCGCACATTCTACTAACGCTCACCTCCCCAAGAAGCTTTGCGCGCGTCGGCTTCATTTGTGCGCTACTGCGCAGGTACCCTGTCTTCTCCATTCCCCTCCCTCCTCCCTGGCGCGTGCTGCCTCTTTGCAAAACAGTAGTGTTTGTAAACAAAGCGTTGTTTTTTGCGGAAGCTACAGTTCGCATAGTTAAAAATGGACCGTTGGTTAAAAAGTGGTTCGTTAAAACGACAAAGGCCTACAGATGAAGAGGAAGATAATGCATTTGATGTTCAAGCAAGTAAGTCAGTGACTCTCGAACCGATCTTGTCAGTGTCCATTGAACCTAAATCGTAACTGTAAAAAACGTATAAATATAAAATATAAAAAGACTCTTAATTTGGCTCTCACTTTTTAATTTTAGGATTAGGAATTAATGGGGGTCCTTGCCACAATAGCGGCTCGATGAGGGGTCCTCGAGAAAATTTTGTTGGGAACCCCTGCTCCACAGCATGGATATAAGAATAGAAAACAAGCAGGTACAAAAGGCATTGCAGTTGGAGATGCCCAGGAGCAAAAGTTGGGAACCCTTCCGAATACTGTACACTCTGACTACTGTTCTACTGGATAGATAGGAGCTAAGAAGAACAGGAAGGAATTAATTGGGTATTTTGCTTGTAATTCCATTGTCCCATAGGATCCCCAACATTTCCCAATTACTGGTGCCATTTTTACATTACAGGAAGCTGACTGTTATTTGAATGGCTTTGGAAGGCACCACATAAATCTCTTAACTGCTTCAGATTTTCCCAAAGAATCTTGGGGTTACTATCAGACTGCCGCCTACTTTCCAAAAAGAAGGGCAATGTTCATTTCATAAAATTTATATGCCACTTGACTGTAGAAAACCTCAAAGTGGTCCTTAATGCCAATATCCTTAATAATGGCAAGCAGAAAGCGCTCTCGCTCGCTCTCCCACTTGTTATGACTTTTGCCTGGCTACGTCACCCTCCATGGTGCTGCTTCAATGGCACAAGAGCAGGCACCCCCAAACTCTGCCCTCCAGATGTTTTGGGACTACAATTCCCATCATCCCTGACCACTGGTCCTGTTAGCTAGGGATCATGGGAGTTGTAGGCCAAAACATCTGGAAGGCTGCAGGTTGGGGATGTCTGCACAAGAAAGTTCATCCATTTAATGAACTTCTGTTCCCTAGGACTACAACTCCCATCAGCCCCAGCAGGCATAACTGTAGTCCCAAAAATCTGGAAGGCAGTAGGCCAGGGAAGGCTGGCCCAAGGGCTACCTGTATCAGGCCACTGTCAACCTGAAGAGGCTACCAGGGGCACAAGATTATTAATTGGATGTGGCAAGGAAAGTGTTTGTGACAGAGCAACTGAATGTGCAGGTGAAACTCGGAAAATTAGAATATCGTCGAAAAGTGCATTTATTTCAGTAATGCAACTTAAAAGGTGAAACCAATATATGAGATAGATGCATGACATGCAAAGCAAGATATGTCAAGCGTATATTCCTGCGTATAAGACGACTGGGCGTATAAGACGACCCCGTAACTTTTCCAGTTAAAATATAGAGTTTGGGATATACTCGCTGTATAAGAAATACAACCCAGCGTATAAGACGACCCCCGACTTTTGAGATTTTCCTGGGTTAATAAGTAGTCTTATACACAGGAATATACAGTATTTGTCGTTAGGCAGGTCAATAATAAATAGAATGTAATTAATGAAATGTAATAGCGATGTTTATTTTTGTATTATTGTAACTATTTGTTTTATTACTGTGGAATTTCCAAAAGAAAGCATTTGTAAAAATAAAAATAAAAAGTTGCATTACTGAAATAAATGCACTTTTCGACGATATTCTAATTTTCCAAGTTTCACCTGTACAGTAATTTGGATCTAGGCAGATATGGAGACAAAGAGATTGGCAGGCATGAAGTGTGCTAAGTCATTCATTGGAGGCAGAAGAGCAGCCCAATTAAAGGGACTGAGTCAGGCGTTCAGAAGATGAGCCTGGAGATTGTTTGTGGAGACGAAAGGCCCTAAATCCACCCACATTTTCACCCACACTCTCAGTCATCACCCATCACGCCTCGCAAACTTCCTTCCAATCCCAACGACCTTCCCCTTTCCTGCTCGGCAGGGGGTTGGACTGGATGGCCCTTGTGGTCTCTTCCAACTCTATGATTCTATAACAGGGGTGGCCAACTCCCAAGACACTGAGATCTACTCACAGAGTTAAAAACTGGCAGTGATCTACCCCTTTTGGGGGGTTCAGGTCAAAGTTGTTGAGCTTTATTTTCTTTAGGAAAGAAAGCCCTGGTTTTGGGGGTTCTGGTCAAAGTTCTTGGGCTTTTTTAGGACTGAGGATGGCCCTGTTTTGGGGGGTGCAGGGCACACACGTTAAGCTTTTTTTAGGGGAGCAAAAGTTGTTGAGCTTCTTTGGGGGGAGCCAGTGATCTACCACAGATGTCCAGTGATCTACCGGTAGATCACGATCTACCTGTTGGACGTGCCTGTTCTATAAGAATGGTCTTCACTGATCAACCATCACATCAAGGGAACACACTCAGTTCCTCCATTTAGGTGAGAAACCCCTTAGCCCAGCGAATCTCAGGTTTTCAGATGGCAATCCTCTCCTAAACTTATCAACTCTCTGTTCCCCAACCCATCACCAACCACCCGCAGAGAGGTCCACGCATGCAAGCAATAACGGAACAACAACAAGCAGCCCCACCTTCTTATGCTCAGGGCTCCACATCAAGAAAATACTCAGGCTTCTCCCCAGAACCATACCTTAGCACCTGAGGGTATGTTTTTAAGACCCACCAAATAACTGGGAGTTGTTCCGAACCTTCCGATCCCCCTTTTGGTGCTGTGTTGCTAACCCACCCTGGGACCTGCAGCTTGAAGGCTTCTCAAAGGGTGTGGCAGGGGAGCAAGATCCAAGGCCAGTCCAGGAAACTGTTAAAACATTGCACTCCAGTACAGTATAATATAATATATACAGTAATCATATTTCAGGAATGATAATATAACATATAATTATATTTTGGGAAAGATTCGTGCTCCTGTGCATTGCTTTATGCTTCCTGTATGTCCTGGGATCATATTCTAAAGGAGTTGTGTTCTATGTTATAAATCAAGCACCCCTCGGAGTTGCTCTCTCCTCCCCCCCCCCCGTTTTCCAATGTGTTCCTTATCTATAAAAAAAATATCGGCAAGCAAAATTGTTGGTCCGAAAGTGTGGCCCCAGAGCAGGGGGAAAGGTTTGAGAACCACTAGGTATTACAGTGGTACCTCTGGTTAAGAACTTTATTCGTTCTGGATGTCTGTTCTTAACCTGAAACTGTTCTTTTAAAAAACAAACAAACCTGAAACTGTTCTTAACCTGAGGTACCACTTTAGCTCATGGGGCCTCTCGCTGCTTCTGCGCCGCCGGAGTACGATTTCTGTTTTCATCCTGCAGCAAAGTTCTTAACCTGAGGTACTATTTCTGGATTAGCAGAGTCTGTAACCTGAAGCGTCTCCATCCCGAGGCTGGTGGGGTGGAGGCCCTAGGCCTCTGCCTCTTCCCCACCCCACCCCCACTAGGCTAATAATAATATTAATAATAATGCTGTCTGCCCCTCCCCCCTTACGCCTCTGTCCCTCCCCTTCCCTACTAAACTAATAGTAATAATAGCAATAATGCTGCATGCCCCTACCCCCTACGCCTCTGCTGCTCCCCCACTGGGATGATGATGATGATAATGCTGTCTGCCCCCCTTAGGCCTCTGCCCCACCCCGCCCCCACAAGGCTAATAATAATAATAATAATGCTGCCTGCCCCTCCCCCCTACGCCTCTGCCCCTCCCCCACTGGGATGATGATGATGATAATAATAATAATAATAATAATGCTGCCTGCCCCCCTTAGGCCTCTGCCCCACCCCGCCCCCACAAGGCTAATAATAATAATGCTGCCTGCCCCTCCCCCCTACGCCTCTGCCCCTCCCCCACTGGGATAATAATAATAATAATAATAATAATAATAATAATAATAATGCTGTCTGCCCCCCTTAGGCCTCTGACCCACCCCGCCCCCACAAGGCTAATAATAATAATAATAATAATAATGCTGCCTGCCCCTCCCCCCTAGGTCTCTCCCCCTCCCCCACTGGGATAATAAACAAACAACAACAATGCTGCCTGCCCCTCCCCCTTAGGCCTCTGCCCCTCCCCTTTCCCACTAGGCTAATAATAATAATACTGTAATAATAATAATAACAATAATGCTGCCTGCCCCTCCCCCCCCTCCTCCCACCTTCTTGACGGCCTGGTGGAAGCCGAACTCTCCCGCCTCCTTGAGGTCCAGCCAGATCATGGGCATGCGGGGCACGGCCTCCATCCCGCCGGCCTCGCCCCCCCTTCCGGCCCAGACGCGGCGCAGAACCAGCCGGGCCCCTCCCAGGAGGCCCAAGCCCAGCCGAGCCCGACGCGGCGCCCGGACGAGACGACGAGGAGGAGGAGGAAGAGGAGGAAGAGGACGCGGCAGCTGAGGGGGCTCCTCCGGCCCAGCCCGACTTCCGGCGCACCGCCCACTCCCCGCCGGAAGCCGCGGCGCCTGACGGGAAGCGGAGTTCCTGCTCCCGGTGGACTACAACTCCCAGAGGCCCCGGCTTGCTCGGGACTGATGGGAGTTGTAGTTCCGCAACAGCTTCAGGGCTCGCAGATGTGGAGAGAGAGAGCGCATCTGGCTGGCTGCGCGCAGGATTCCTGCGTTGCAGGAGGGGGTGGACTAGATGGCCCTCGGGTGTCCCTTCCCACTCTACAGTTCTGTGAGTCCAGCCCCTATTTTCCAGGGACAGTCCCGGGTTTACAGAAGCCCAGTCCCGGTTTCTGATGAATGTCCCGCTTTTCCTTAGGACATCCCTATTTCCATCGGGGAAATGTTGGAGGGGATGTGATGATTCTATGATTCTAATAAATCTGCGATGCAGTGATCGTGGTAGATCAGCAGGTGGCAATGAAGATCCTCCATTGCAACTGAGCACCCTGAGGTTGGGCACAGACGTGCGGGTGGTAAAAATGTTTGGGATCCCAGGGCTTGCATGCCCCAGAAGGGCAGCACTAGTCCTATGACTCTATTGCAACAAAAGCAACCAAGTGTCATGTAGCCCTTGGGAAATTTAGTATATTTTAGATACAATACCACTGTTGTTAAAACCTAATATAGTTTCCGAAGGTGTTCATTCTCTCTTAACTGCATGTTCTTTTATTGCCGTGCAGTATATGATATAAAACAATACTCTTGGGGTAAGTATTGGGTGGTGCAGCAGTCGGTGGGTTACAGGGGTCAGCAAACTTTTTCAGCAGGAGGCCAGTCTACTCTCCCTCAGACCTTGTGGGGGGCTGGACTATATTTTGAAAAGAAAGAAAGAAAGAATTCCTCTGCCCCACAAATAACCCAGAGATGCATTTTAAATAAAAGCACACATTCTACTCATGTAAAAACACGCTGATTCCCGGACCGTCCATGGGCTGGATTCAGAAGGCGATTGGGCTGGATCCAGCGCCCGGGCCTTAGTTTGCCTACCCATGGACTAGAATCTGGGAAAGACCAGTTTCACTCTCAGCCAGGAAGCTCCCTTGTCCAGTCGATGTGTCTAACCTACCTGACAGAGAAGTTGTGGGGATTAAAGAAACCCAGCCAGATGGGCGGGGTATAAATAATAAATTATTATTATTATTATTATTATTATTATTATTATTATTATATAAATGATGAGGGGGAGATCCAAGTACGCCACCTTGAGCCCCTTGGAGAAAAGTGTAGGATTCATGGCCATCCATGAAGGCAGTGAGAGATTTTACTTTCTTGGGCTCCTTGATCACTGCAGATGGTGACAGCAGTCACGAAATTAAAAGACGCCTGCTTCTTGGGAGAAAAGCAATGACAAACCTAGACAGCATCTTAAAAAGCAGAGACATCACCCTGCCGACAAAGGTCCGTATAGTTAAAGCTATGGTTTTCCCAGTAGTGATGTATGGAAGTGAGAGCTGGACCATAAAGAAGGCTGATCGCCGAAGAATTGATGCTTTTGAATTATGGTGCTGGAGGAGACTCTTGAGAGTCCCATGGACTGCAAGAAGATCAAACCTATCCATTCTTAAGGAAATCAGCCCTGAGTGCTCCCTGGAAGGACAGATCGTGAAGCTGAGGCTCCAATACTTTGGCCACCTCATGAGAAGAGAAGACTCTCTGGAAAAAACCCTGATGTTCTCCCACATATATCCCTCAAGGCAGTGGGTATGGATTTTTCCTCGGGGTTTACTCCCAAAGCCTTTCTCACAAACAAGGGTGTGGAGGTTCAGGATCAGAGTGTTCCTTCTCCTAGATGGGCTCCCTTCCCAGATTGACAAGCCCCTTCTGCCCCTCACTTCCGACTACAGCATGTGCAGAAACCACCTTATTAGACCCGCTATTGGTACGGTAGGATATAAAACTATAAATGCAATAAATAAATGGATAAACATCACTGAAAACACAACTTAAGTCCCTCTGAAAGAAGATACAGTGGTACCTCTGGTTAAGAACTTAATTTGTTCCGAAGGTCCGTTCTTAACCTGAAACCGTTCTTAACTTGAGGTACCACTTCAGCTAATGCGGCCTCCCGCTGCGACAGTGTGAGCTCCCATTGCTCAGTCCCAGCTCCTGCCAACCTAGCAGTTCGAAAGCACATCAAAGTGCAAGTAGATAAATAGGAACCGCTACAGCGGGAAGGTTAACAGCGTTTCCGTGTGCTGCTCTGGTTCGCCAGAAGCAGCTTTGTCATGCTGGCCACATGACCTGGAAGCTGTACGCCGGCTCCCTCGGCCAATAACGCAAGATTAGTGCCGCAACCCCAGAGTCGGTCACGACTGGACCAAATGGTCAGGGGTCCCTTTACCTTTACCTTACTACTTCTGGATTAGCAGAGTCTGTAACCCGAGGTGTTTGTAACCCGAGATACCACTGTATTGGAGCACTACAAATCATCACCATTATTATTATTTACTAAGTTTGTATACCACCCTTCATCGTAGATCACAGGGGCGGTTCACAATCATGATTTGCCCTTCTATGTACATACAGAGAAAATAGAAGATCTAGCTGAAAATAGAAGATCTGGCTGAAAATAGAAGATCTAGATGAAAATAGAAGATCTAGCTCTGCCTTGACAGTTGCAAGGCACCCCATTACTGTTGTCATATAGGTGTAAAATTATTATATAATCTGTAAAGGCTGTTATAATCTTAGACGGTAGGGTGGCTGCAAGGGGGCTTGGCTTCGACTATCGCGAAGCGACACTGCAGCACTTCCAAATTTGCCACTGCGCTGTTTTGTATGACCCTCTCCCCCCTCTTGATTTTCTCCCCCCCCCCCCCCCCCCGCCCATCACCTTTGCCCTTTCTCACTGAGACATCCTCCAAAAATGGTTCAGGAGCAGCTGTTTGGGACTCTCTGCTGCTCTCCCTCTGTTCCTCCCATGCAATTATCCCTCATATGGCCAGCCCACATGTGATTATGCAACTCGCTCCTAGTCCTGAAATGTCCTCTTTTAGATATACATACCATCTCTTTTAACATTAAAAGGAAAAGGGCTTGTTTTCTTCTTGTTTATATCGTCAGCTCCTTCCCTCCCCTTTCTTCTCCTGGCTGACAAAGGCACCACCAAAATAGAAAAATCAAGCAGAAGGCAGGAGCCTATTTTTACTGCGGAAGAGGTTTTTGTTTCTTCTCTTTTTTCTCCAATTTTTTTTAAAAAAAGAGTTAATTACTTCCAAATATCACCTTCCTGGTGCTGATCCTTCTAGAATAGATCATCCAGGGCTGGAAAAAAGGAGGCTGAAGGAGGTTTAAACATTCCATTTATACCCGGCTCGCTTCCAGACAAACTAGTTGTTGAATATTCAGACCGATTTCTTTGCAGGGAGTTTATGAACACAATCACTGGGAAACTGTGGAACTCCCTGCCTGTTGACACCAGGCAGATGCACTCGTTTTGGTGTCTGCTGAAAACATTTTTTTCCAGCAGTTCTCTACAACATGGCACATTAGTGTGTCGGCTACACTGTGTAGGTGTGTCGCACAAATGCTCCCTGCGCTCGTCCCAGGGCTGGAAAGGGGTTAGTTTAGCCTCCGGTTTGCTAGTAAAACTGAATTACTGTGTCGTGAAATGACGCATGTCTAAGAAGTGTGTCAGGGATGCGGGTGGTGCTGTGGGTTAAACCACAGAGCCTATGGCTTGCTGATCAAAAGGTTGGCGGTTCGAATCCCCGCAATGGGGTGAGCCCCGTTGTCCAGTCCCTGCTCCTGCCAACCTAGCAGCTCGAAAGCACATCAAAGTGCAAGTAGATAAATAGGTACCGCTCCAGCGGGAAGGTAAACGGCGTTTCTGTGTGCTGCTCTGGTTTGCCAGAAGCGGCTTTGTCATGCTGGCCACACGACCTGGAAGCTGTACGCCGGCTCCCTCGGCCAGTAAAGCGAGATGAGCGCCGCAACCCCAGAGTTGTCCGCGACCGGACCTAATGGTCAGGGATCCCTTTACCTTTAAAAAGTGTGTCACCAACATGAAAAATTTGGAAAGCTCTGCCCGATGCGCACACCACTAGGAGGCTTGTGGCTTTCAAATTCTAAAATTTGGTGGGCCCCCCCCAATCTGTCTTGCTGCGTTCCACGGCATCGTTGTGGCGCCCCCTGCAGTTGCATGGGACACGTCCCAGAAACCACCTCTGCACATGCTCAGCCTGCCTCTTGGGCAGCCCAAGAAGGACTCCCTCGGGAGGTGGCGAACTCCCCTTCGCTGGAGGTTTTTAAGCAGTCATCCGGCACGTATGCTTGTGTTGAGCTTCCTGCACTGCAAGGGGTTGGACTAGATGACCCTTAGGGGTTCCCTCCCAATTCTATAAATCCACTATCATTTAGTTGAGATTCCTGCATGGCAGGGGGTTGGACTAGATTGCCCTGGGGGTGCCCCCCTGTCATTCTAAGAAGGACGGGCCAGCGCTGTGACTCGGCAGCATTCCGGCAGCTCCCTGCAATGGCCGCGGTGGGCCAGCGGGGGGAGCCCGAGAGACTAGGCTCCCTCCATCCTCTCTGCCTGCGCGTTTGGCTGCCTGGGCGCTCAGCATCCCTGGACCATCCCTCTCCTCCTCCTCCTCCTCCTCCTCCTCCCCCCTCCCTCCTCGCCCCCCCCCCTTGCATCTCATTGCTTCATCCCCATCCGACGCTGCCAGACAGGCGGCGAGTCCAAAGGCAGCCGCCGGCGAGGAGCCCCGGAGGGAGATCGGTCGCATCAAGGCTCCGCATCCCCGCATCCCGAAATAACACGGACCATCCGCACTGCTGGAAGAGGATCCCGGGTTCTCCCTCCCCGCACAGCTCGCTCTCCTTTCTAACCGGAGTTTGGCTCTCAGCATCCTTCCTGCGGCGGAGGCTCTGCGCATCTGCACTCCCCCCCCTTCAACCCCCCCCCCCCCACGTATCCTGGGGGAAATCCGGATCTTCCTCTCCACCCCACAAGAGCCCCATCGCTCCTCTTGGATGGCACCGGAGAGGGGAAGGCCGGGCGCGATTGCGGCAGCAGCAGCGTCGTGGTGGTCGGGAGAGCGCAGGATCTGAGCGCCCCCCCCCCGTTTGCAAGGAAGACGAGGGAGTTTGGAGGGTCGAAAGGAAAAAAAACGGGGAGCCAACAGCACCCTACACGCAGCCCGAGGGGTGCAGCAGAAGCGCCTTCTTCCAGGGACTAACGAGAAGGAAAGCGGGATGGCGCCCCCCGGCGGCGGCGGGAGGAGTCCGTCTGGGGACCGATCGGACAGGATCCAGGTTTTTTTTTAATACGGAAAAGAGGTCAGTGGGGGTGGGGTGGGGAATTGAGTACCACCGGGTTCCCCAGTTGCAGTTGGGGTTTTGCAACAGCGCCTTTCTGCAGCAACGATTGGGGACATCTGCGCGCCCCCTATCTCCAACCAGAAGCTTTGACCAGCAACGATTTCCCCCATCTGGGGGGCAGGAAGCACACACACACCCGACGACACTTGCAAGCTTTGCAATCCGACTGGCCGTCGAAGGATCGCAGGCACTTTTTTTGAAGCAGCTGGAAACTGCGTGGCAAAACCTCATTTGCCCGGAATTATTCGCAGGACGCAGTAAAGGTGTGCTCTGGAAGCCGAGGCCGGTGTGTAAGTTTGCAAATGGGTGGACCGGAGCAGCAGGTGCAGGATGAGAAGCGCCACAGGCCCTGAGGCCACGACGATGGCGCAACACCAATAGGTCTCCCCCCACCCCAGCTAGGTGTGTTTGGCCACGTTGGTCTGGCCGCCGATCCCTTGCAAGCAGGAGGTGACTTTGCTTCCAGGGCCAGGCCAGGCGAGAACACCCCCACCGAGGCAGGATCTGGCCATGAGGCCTGGGCTCCTGCTGGTGGTCGCTTGTAGTGGGCCTGGGGTGCTTTGACTCAGCCCCTCGCTCGCCCCCTCCATCCCGGCGCCCCCTCTTTCCCCTTCCCTTCCCACTGCCGCCATGGGGACGGTGCTGTCCCTCTCTCCGGGCCTGCGGAAAACCAGCCTTTACGACGACGGCTCCTCCAGCTCCTTGGCGCACTACCCTGGCCTGGCGGGCGCCAAGGGCAGCGGCAGCGGCGGGCAGAAGGCCGAGAAGGGGCTCAAGAGAAACTCCATGTTCATTCCGGCCTTGACCTGGAAGCGGCTCGTGGCCTCGACCAAGAAAAAGGGGTCGCGGGCCGGCGGCGGCGGCAGCAAGGGCCCCTCGAAGAACAACGGCAACTACGGCCACGCCAAGGACGTGGCCCAGCTGAACCACGAGAACGTCAAGAAGTCCCTCTCCTGCGCCAACCTCGCCAGCTTCGACGGGGCCGAGCCGCCGCTGGCCCCCCTCAGCTCCAAGCGCTCCTCCGGCACACTCAAGCCCGGCGTGGTCGGCGGAGGCACCTCGTCGTCCCCCCGGCGGGTGATTGTCCAAGCGTCCACCAGCGAGCTGCTGAAGTGCCTGGGCGAGTTCCTGTGCCGCCGCTGCTTCCGCCTGAAGCACCTGTCTCCCACCGAGCCCATCCTGTGGCTCCGCAGCGTGGACCGCTCCCTGCTGCTGCAGGGCTGGCAAGACCAGGCCTTTGTCACTCCGGCCAACGTGGTCTTCGTCTACCTGCTGTGCCGCGAGATGATCGACGGGGACACGGTGGGCAGTGAGCACGAGCTGCAGGCTGCCCTGCTCACCTGCCTCTACCTGTCCTACTCCTACATGGGCAACGAGATCTCCTACCCGCTGAAGCCCTTCCTGGTGGAGGCCTCCAAAGACGTCTTCTGGAACCGCTGCTTGCGCATCATCAACGCCATGAGCGCCAAGATGCTTCGGATCAACGCCGACCCGCACTACTTCACCCAGGTCTTCGCCGACCTCAAGAACGAAGGCAGCGCCAAGAGAGAAGACTTTGCCCGCATCCTGGACCGGTGACTGGTTCTCCTGGCGAGGACCGGGGACCTGGCCAGATTCACCTGTTCCTTCCTGGTCCCTGGTGGGCGATGGATGCTCGGTGGCCCAGAGGTCTCCTTCTGAGGCCATGCCTTTGCCAAAACAGACAACTGCTTTCTCTGCTTGCTGCAGCGAGTCAGACGGGCTCAACGAAGGTGTTGGACGAGGTGGGTGGAGGTGGAATGCAGATGCTCAGAAATCCATCCGCCTGTCTGTCTGTCAGAGCTTTTTTTTTAAATATAAAACCAATGAGGGAGGAACCCACAAAGGTATCTGGACCCCTGCCACTGTTTTTTGAAAAGGCCAGAAGGTGCCTCTGGGGGTTTCCTACACCCCCTTGGTGTCATTTGTTCTGATTATTTTTTTGGGAACTCCCCCCCCCCAAATTGGGGGACGGAGTGAGAGGAAAGATCTGGGAAGGAGGAAAATAATTTTTGAAGATTGCGTTGGGTCTAAGAGGCAAACAGAGATCTGCAGATCTGCCTGTCTGCCTTGGGCACTAATTAAGTGTGGAGGTGCCCTCATTTGTACTTCATTTATTTTTATTTTTTAATGAGACTAGCTCCTCCCCCCACATTTCCAGACTCCTTTTCCGGCTCTGGGGTCCTGTTACCCTCACTCAGCTCTCAGCTCTGCCCTCAGCACCAAGTCCATTTGCAACCACTGCTAGAATTCTCCCCTCCTCATTAGAATGGTCGCCTCTTATCCTCCTGGAGTTGAATCTGATGTGTTGCTTGTGCGAAAGGATGAGGAAAGGGTTCCTTCGAGGCAGGAGTGGAAGATGCAGCCCTGACCCTTGGCTTTGGTTACTCTTTGGGGTTTAGGACTGTGATGGGGAAACAGAGGGAGGAAAGAGGTGGGGAAATTGAGGGGGCCACACAATGAATTCTGAATAAGGGCCACACCACACGTCACCTTAACTGCCTCAATCTGCTTCTTAAATTCAGGGTCGCTGCCTTTTCCCCCTGAAGACTGCCAGTAGGGTCTGATCAGGATTGGGGTCCCCAACACAAGGGGGAACAGGACCTTTTTGCATTCCCACTGCTGTTCCAGAACTGAGCCCCCTGCGCCTGCACCTTGCATTGCAAAAAAAGGAGGCCTCTCATCTTTCCATGGGACCTCTCCTTTGCCCTGCAAACAGAAAACTCCAGACCCTGAATCTGGATCAAGACCACAGCAAGGGTTACGGTCCCCTAACCCTCAAGGGGGGGGTCCCATTGGAGTCCCTTGTGCTGGCCGTTTATGTGGGGAACCCTTAATTAAGGGCAGAATTGTTTGCAAAGTAGGGTGAGTACATAAGGAGAGCCTGCTGGATCAGGCCGATGGCCCTTTTCGTCCAGCATCCTGTTCTCCCAGTGGCCAACCAGATAGATGCCTGTGGGAAGCCCGCAAGCAGGATTCGAACACAGGAGCGCTCTCCCTTCCTGCAGCTTCTAGCACCTGGTATTCAGAATCATTGCTGCCTCTGGAGGCTGAGCCTAGCCATCCTGGCGAGTAGCCATCAATAGCCCTCTCCTCCTCCTCTCTGATTTGGTCTAGCCCTCTTTTAAAGCCTTCTAGGATGCGTTGTCTCGGCTGGGCTGACCACACAGATGACCAAAGCCATTGCTTGCAGGCCGCATTGGGGATGCCAGAGAAGCAGTGTGAGACCCCACAAATGCATCCCAAGATCCTTCGCAATGTGCTGAGGGTCAATGTGCCTTTGTTGGGTTGCACATTAGCGGGCGGCGGGGGACGACGACAACACATTTCGGTCTTTCAAATTTTAGCAATGCTCAGTGCGAGGCCAAAAATTGGTACCCGCCCTTCCCCGCCTCTCACCTTCCCTTCCCCCTAGGCTCAGCACCCAGTGCTGTGAAACCAATTGCTCTGCCCTATATCTGCCTCTGACATTAGCTTGGACATTTCCTGCTATTTCCACGTGGAAGTGTAGATTCTCTGGGTATGCATACAAGCCTACACCAGTTTCGAATCCATTTAGCGGTTGCTTCTTCCCCAAATGACTCCTGGAAAACTTAGTTTTATGAAGCTGCTGAAAATTCCCTGCTGTCCATCACAGGACTGCCATTCCCTAGGGAGAGGATGATGTTTACAGGGAGATTAAAAAAAACCAGTCCTGCCTGATAGCTTATAGTTCGAAAGACACAGCACAAAAGGAAAAAGGGTTGGAGGAGGAGGAGGGAGGAGGAATAAAAAAGCTAACTTAGGCAACCGGTTTTTGTAACAACTAGCTGGGATGCAAATGGTTAGCCTGATGGATAAGCTACTGCTAAGTGGAAGAAGTCGGCAGGGCAGATGGAATAGCTGTGCTTCCATTTGTTATTTGTCTGCCATTTGAGAAATTTGACAACAGGCTGTGTTTGGGTTTGCCCTGATAGTATCCTCAGAGAGCCAGTGTGGTGTAGTGGTTAAGAGCGGTAGACTCGTAATCTGGGGAACCGGGTTCGTGTCTCCGCTCCTCCACATGCAGCTGCTGGGTGACCTTGGGCTAGTCACACTTCTCTGAAGTCTCTCAGCCCCACTCACCTCACAGAGTGTTGGTTGTGGGGGAGGAAGGGAAAGGAGAATGTTAGCTGCTTTGAGACTCCTTCGGGTAGTGATAAAGCGGGATATCAAATCCAAACTCTTCTTCTTCTTCTTCTTCTTCTTCTTCTTCTTCTTCTTCTTCTTCTTCTTCTTCTTCTTCTTCTTCTTCTTCTTCTTCTTCTTCTTCTTCTTCTTTTTCTTCTTCTTCTTCTTCTTCTTCTTCTTCTTCTTCTTCTTCTTCTTCTTCTTCTTCTTCTTCTTCTTCTTCTTCTTCTTCTTCATGGAGATTGCCAAACAGGTGAGCACAGCATCGTGGGAGTTGTAGTTCGAAGCATCCCGGAGGGGAGCCCATTTGGCAAAGGCTGGCATAAGATATAGAATCATAGAATCATAGAGTTGGAAGAGACCACAAGGGCCACCCAGTCCAACCCCCTGCCAAGAAGGAAACACCATTAAAGCATTCTTGACATATGCCTGTCAAGCCTCTGCTTAAAGACCTCCAAAGAAGGAGACTCCACCACACTCCTTGGCAGCAAATTCCACTGCCGAACAGCTCTTACTGTCAGGAAGTTCTTCCTAATGTTTAGGTGGAATCTTCTTTCTTGTAGTTTGAATCCATTGCTCCAGTGTCCGCTTCTCTGGAGCAGCAGAAAACAACCTTTCACCCTCCTCTCTATGACATCCTTTAATATATTTGAACATGGCTATCACATCACCCCTTAACCTTCTCTTCTCCAGGCTAAACATACCCAGCTCCCTAAGCCGTTCCTCATAAGGCATCGTTTCCAGGCCTTTGACCATTTTGGTTGCCCTCTTCTGGACACGTTCCAGCTTATCAGTATCCTTGTTGAACTGTGGTGCCCAGAACTGGACACAGTACTCCAGGTGAGGTCTGCCCAAGTGTAGTACCTTACATTTCTCCTTGTTAAAATTCATCTTGTTTGCTTTGGCCCACTTGTCTAATCTGTTAAGGTCATTTTGAAGTGTGATCCTGTCCTCTGGACACAGTACTCCAGGTGAGGTCTGACCAGAGCAGAATACAGTGGTACTATTACTTCCCTAGATCTAGATGCTATACTCCTATTGATGCAGCCCAGAATTGCATTGGCTTTTTAACGGCCTGGATTGGCTGGTTAGCTTGCCAGTCTCCCAGCCCCTGGTCAGGTGACCGGCCTTTTTGTTGGCTTCTTGTCATGGCAACCGGGATGGGAAGAAGCCCACAGGCCCAGATGTTCTCACCTGCTGCCTAAACAAGGAAACACCCAGGAGCCCAATCGGTCACCTGGTCACCCGTAGCTCCTGCCCCAAGGAACCCTAGGAATTGTAGTTGAACAGAGGAAGCCGCCTTCCAAGGAGTCGGGAAACTGGTCCACCTAGCCAAGTCAGGCCTTTGCCGACCTGGCGCCCTCCAGATGTTTTGCAGGGGTCCCAAAAATCTAGAGGGCGCCTGGTTGGCAGAGGCTGAGCGAGCCCAATGCTGTCCCCACCGTCCGGCAGGGGATCAGACAGGGAATCTCTTCCACCAGTACCTGCAAACTGCAGAGGACCAAAGCTGGGACTGGATGCCTATTATTATTATTATTATTATTATTATTATTATTATTATTATTATTACTACTACTACTACTTAAATTTGTATACTGCCCTTCACCCGCAGATCTCAGGGCGGCTCGCAACATAAAAATGCAATATAAAATAAAACACAATATAAAAGCTCTCAAACACAGACACACACACACACGAATAGCCTGCTGCATTTCGAGAGAGAAGAACATTTGACCTCTTCCTCAGCCCCCCCTTTTTTAAAAAAAACCCTGTGTACATATATATATAACATTATCACTTGTTGATTTCCATGGCAACTGGCAAAATTTGGAGGTTGCAGCTGAGCCACCAGCAGAGAGAGGTTGTGTGTGTGTTTCGAGACAGAATCTAGAGTTTTCTCTTTTTTAAAAAAGCCTTTAACTCCTTCGCCCGATGAAAGGGCTCCTTTATTAAGGAACAAAACCTTTCTTTTTCATGGCACGAAGTCGTAGTTTTATGCTAAAATGGTCTCTTGCTGTCTATAGAAACCTCCTGTAAATTCCCCCCAGAATTTCCCTTTTTGCAGGTCACTGAAGGGAGGGAGGAGGCAATCAGATGCTATCCTTTAAATAGCATGGTTCGATATGGATGGAGGATGGAGACCAGGGACTGGGAACCTCATGGCTTGATTGATGGGGGGAGCAACACCAGGCCCTGTGATTGGCAGGCAGCACGGACTCTTCCGATTGGTCATCTGAGAAATGTGTTGGCCGACACCTCCATTTAGGATTTGGGGTGCGGGGGTGGGGGAAGCACAAACCATTCTGCACTGGATGCCACTTTTTGGCGTTGCACGGGGTGGAAAGACCGCCCCCAGAACTAAAAGGGGGCTAGAAACAATTTGTGGGACTGTGCAACATATGGCGGCTACCTCTGGTCTCAAGCGATGGCCACCCCTCTGACTACCAGTCGCTGGAAAACAAATTATTAATTTTCATAGAATCATAGAGTTGGAAGAGACCACAAGGGCCATCCAGTCCAACCCCCTGCCAAGCAGGAAACACCATCAAAGCATTCTTGACATATGCCTGTCAAGCCTCCGCTTAAAGACCTCCAAAGAAGGAGACTCCACCACACTCCTTGGTAGCAAATTCCACTGCCGAACAGCTCTTACTGTCAGGAAGTTCTTCCTAATGTTTAGGTGGAATCTTCTTTCTTGAAGTTTGAATCCATTGCTCCGTGTCCACTTCTCTGGAGCAGCAGAAAACAACCTTTCACCCTCCTCTATATGACATCCTTTCATATATTTGAACATGGCTATCATATCACCCCTAAACCTTCTCTTCTCCAGGCTAAACATACCCAGCTCCCTAAGCCGTTCCTCATAAGGCATCGTTTCCAGGCCTTTGACCATTTTGGTTGCCCTCTTCTGGACACGTTCCAGCTTGTCAGTATCCTTCTTGAACTGTGGTGCCCAGAACTGGACACAGTACTCCAGGTACTATATCCCACCTTTTTCTCCGGGGAGCTCTGCCTCTCCTCATTTAATCTCCACAACAACCCTGCGAGGTAGGGTGGACTAAGAGGCGGGGACTGGCTACCCAGTGAGCTTCATGGCCAAGTGGGGTTTGATCCCTGGTCCCTCTCAGGTCTTGGTCTGGCAAGCAATGACGCAAGAGGGATTGGGTTCTCATTCCCTGCTACAAGCATCAGTTTGGTCACTCTGGAAAAGAGGGTCCTGGGTTTGGGAGGGGTTTGGTCTGATCTAGTAAGGCCGTTCTTCTGCCAGGATTATAGATCGGGTCCGTCTGCTGTCCCCAGGCCAGGGAAGCTTGCGCTTCTGCACCAAACACGGTCGCCCGCGTTTAGTTTAGTTTAAATTGAATACAGGAGGAAAGAAATATGCTGAAGGTGAACTCTTGTAAACTATGGGTCTTGATGTAGCCCAAACTGCCGTCACACAAATAGGAAGCCATCGCCAGGCTTCAAGGAGCCCCAAGTTTCCCAGAGATAGTATTTTTTTAAATACAAAAAAAGTGAGGAGGAGAGAAATCTGGGGGTGGGGTGGGGTGGGATTCTATTCCCCCAGTGAGAATTTTGCAACCACTGAGCATATATGATCTTCTCTGGGATGTTTTGAGGGCAATTCTCACTGGGGGACAGAAAAGCAGGGGAAGGAGGGCTGGAATGGGGCAGGTCGTACTTCTTAGATTCAACAGGACCTGTGGAGGAGGGGAGGTTGAGAAAGATAGAGAGGTGTCGTGTGTGACGGTTGCATTGATGCGCCACCTGAACTTCCCCGTCCATCTCAGCAAAACCCTGGCACACCTAGGACCTGAAGCCCGAGGCCATGAAACATTTGCCATCTCTGCTTTGGCTAGCCAAAAGGCCTGCAGGATTTCCTGGCCAGGGAGAGGGCTGCAATCCCAGTTGCTATGTGATCCCAGTTCTGTAATTCTCCATCGCCTGTTTTGGCAGGCAGGCAGAGAAAGCCCTTTCTGGTTTTGCAGTAAGCGCCACTCGTTCCAGGGTAGCTGCCCCCAATCTCTGTGTTATGTAAGACAGCCTTCGTCAACCTGGTGTCCTCCAGACGTTTAGGACTCCCAACGCCCATCAGCGGCTGGGGCTGATCAGGGGCCCAGCAGTCAGCTTCGCCTGCTGAACAGCAGCCTGAAGGGGGAGAAGGCAGAGTGACTTCATCTGTAGCTGATCAGCCTTCAAGGAAGCGGAGGAGAAGGCATTGATGAGAACCAGCTGGCTTCAGCCTTATTAAGCAGAGCTCTCAGCAGCAGTTGGATGCTGGAAACAACGCCTGTGTTTCCGGGCCTTACCTCGTTGCTTCCTTTTCTACATCTGGACGCTTGGTTTTGTGATTAAGAGCCTCATGCTATACCAACTTCATATGCTGAGTGTATCTCAGAGACTCTCGTTTCCACCGAGCTCTGCACACTGCTGCTCAACAACAGGACCACAGCACCGATGGGATTTGGAGTCCATAAACATCTGGGATGGGCGAACACCCAGTTGATGAAGGCTGACATGAGAGCTTTACAGAAATGCAACCAAGCTGCCTTAAACGTAGCCAGACCGCTGGCCAGTCTAGCAATGTCTACTCCAGGCAGTGCTATTTTTCTAGAAAAAGAGGCGCCAGAACTCGCCATCAACACCTCCGTCGTTTTCTTGGAATGGCAATGGTGTCTGCCTGACAGGTGCCGGAACTCCGGCTGGAAAAAAAAAGTCCCGACTCCGGGAGGGGAGAACCTCCAGTTGCCCAGATGATGTCAAACCCCAGTGTTGGACTCCATCTGGGCCAGGTGAGATTTCAGCACCCAACATCACCTGCATGGCCGCAGGTTCTCTGCCCCTGCTCCGTTGACAGCAGGTCTGCAAGAGAAGGGGAATCCTTCCTAGCTTCCTGAATCTGACCCCTTTAAATAGGCATTTGAACCCTGAGCTCTGTCCCCCAAGCCCTGCCGCGCATATGCCGGGTCCTACTGTATAGGATATTTACGTAGCTGGAGAGAGGCAGGATTGAGAGAGAGAAACAGTCGCATTCATAGAGGCACACACATACCATATTGCTACCTGTACACATATATTTTTATAGTTACAGGTAGGTAGCCGTGTTGGTCTGAGTCGAAGCAAAATAAAAAAATTCCTTCAGTAGCACCTTAAAGACCAACTAAGTTTATATTTTGGTATGAGCTTTCGTGTGCATGCACACTTCTTCAGATAGGTATCTGAAGAAGTGTGCATGCACACGAAAGCTCATACCAAAATATAAACTTAGTTGGTCTTTAAGGTGCTACTGAAGGAATTTTTTAATTTTACATATATTTTTATACGTGAGAATATCTGTAACAATGGGCTCGACCTCTTTTTATAAAAGATCCAGATTCTGCAACTTCGGGGCTCATCCAGATAACGGCTTCTCTCATAGAATAGAATCATAGAATCGTAGAGTTGGAAGAGACCACAAGGGCCATCCAGTCCAACCCCCTGCCGAGCAGGAAACACCATCAAAGCATTCTTGACATATGCCTGTCAAGCCTCTGCTTAAAGACCACTAAAGAAGGGGACTCCACCACACTCCCTGGTAGCAAATTCCACTGTTGAACAGCTCTTACAGTCAGGAAGTTCTTCCTAATGTTTAGGTGGAATCTTCTTTCTTGTAGCTTGAATCCATTGCTCCGTGTCTGCTTCTCTGGAACAGCAGCAAACAACCTTCCTCCCTCCTCTCTATGACATCCTTTTATATATTTGAACATGGCTATCATATCACCTCTCGACACTCCTGATCTAGAACTGGGGCAGATGCGCAAAGCTGGGAATAACTTCTCCCGCTCGAAGAAATATCCCGACACAGGGGGGTGGAAAGTGGTCCATTTGTACAGCCAATCCCATGTGTGTATTCCATGACCGAACAAGCACAGAAATCAACAACGGGCACCAAATTAAGCCTCTTAAGAACCTCGGTTCCCACCCACCCACCCTACCAAAGCCAAGTTTCTAAGCCTTATGGGTTTGAAGACACACCTGCGTCTATCCCCAATGTTGTCCTTTCCCCCACAAATTTGCAGCATTGATACAAGCTGCAGGATTCATCGTTGGTTGGCACATAATTTGATGGTGACATGTGGATATTATTATTATTATTATTATTATTATTATTATTATTATTATTATTAAAGGGGAAAATACAGGGAGCCCTATGCATAGCCCAAGCTAGCCCCATTCAAGCGGATGGATCCGAGCCAAGGAATGCGGCCTGGGACATTATGGTTGTAACCTACAGATTTGGACTGGGGGAAGAACTCCGTCCTCGAAAAAGCAGGAAGAGACAGTCGGGTAAACTCCTGAAGTGTACAAACGCACACCCCGTCAAGGGGACTTTTTTAAACTCTGGGAGATTTTGATCTCACTCATCTGCTGCTAAAAACCCCCGGCAAGTTCCCCTTCGGTGGAAATGCTGATGTGTAGATATAATCATGTAAATAGCTTTCCTAAGGGGGGTCGGGGTGGGGTGGGAATGGACATTGTGCATGTTGAGATGTATCTCTTTAATTCCCGTCTTTCCTTCTCTCCCCGTGGTTCCTTTTCCTCTTTTTGGAATTGTTTGCTTTGTAATTTTAAAAGGATGGGGAGCCTCCCGCAAAAAAAAATGTGCTGGATTCTTCCTGCTTCCCAGCCTGGGAGTAGGACGCCAAGAGGACCAGGGCTGTTCCTTTTCCGGATACAATCGGACTGAACGTTTATTTTCAATACCGAGGCAACGCTTGCGCTTTAAAACCTCTATTAATTCCTCTGGTGGGGTTTTTGCAGCGACTTTCTCTCTCAATGGGGGTTGCGGGGAGCCTGGGGGACAAAAGGCGACCTCAAAATCTGCCCCCTCGCCCTCTTGACCAAGGAAAATTTCTTCTTCTTAGCCGGCCAGTGGCTTCCAGACTGCAAGGAAGGCTGGATTGTGAAACACAGCCAGGACTGTCAGACTATCCCAGGCCTGCCCTGTGCTGAACGAGGAACCCAAGATATTTAAAGTTTGGGAAAAAACAAAACAAAAAAAACAAACCCATCCCTCATCCAGAGGGCATTTGAAATCTCTTTGTATGATATTTACTATCTGAGTCTTGCCTAAGTGTTTGATTTCTACGTTGTATTGACCTGTATCATTGCGGGGAGCAAACTGGAAGGGGAGATTTCTGTGGGGCGGGGTGGGGCGGTGATCGTTGACCATGGCACTTTATGCAAAATAAAATAAAATCGGAAGAAACGTTAACTGTTGTTTGTTTGTTTTTAAAGAAGAAAAGTTAACTTGTTTTTTTAAAGAAGAAAATGGAATGCCATAAATGAAAAAAAATCTCTTCTGAATTTAATGTCTGTAACCACAAGGCAGGTCTTACTGTGGGGCAGGGCTGTTGGGTGGAGTGCTCCACAGCAACACCCAAAGGTCAACAGGGAAGTATGGAATCGTAGAGTTGGAAGGGACCCACAGAGGTCATCTAGTCCAACCCCCTGCAATGCAGGAACCACAACTAAAGAATCCCTGGCAGGTGGCCATCCAGCCTCTGCTTATAAACATCCAATAAAGGAGGTTCCACTGTTGAGCAGATCTTGGGGTCGGAAGGATCTCCCTAGTAGTGTTTGGTCAGAATCTCCTTATTTAGCGAGATGCCTGAATCTCTAGGCGATGTGCTAGCAAGTTGGGAAACATGCAAGAGAGGGTTGGAAAGACCATCGGAACGCAAAACGCCAGACCAACCCAGCATCTGGGAGAGGAGGACCTCTCAGCAAACCCAGAACAGAAGCAGCATATTTATGACTACAACTCCCAGCATCCAAAGCCAGCACAGCTGATGGGAGTTGTGGTCCTAAGCTGGGTGCGCCACCTTTGGGGAAGGCTGCTGTAAGTCATTTTAGGAAATGTAGGAAGCTACCTTATGCAATGCAGCATCACGGACCGGTTTGACGTAGAGGAATGGTGGAAGGAACCTGTTGGGGAACCCCCAAGGGAAGAAGGCGCAGAGCAGAGCCTGGGGGGGGGGGGTTGACGGGACAACGATGAGGAGGGAAAAGGAGAAGAGGGAGAAGACTGGAAAGAGGAGGTGTCAGAATCTGAAGAAGTAACAGGTTTTAGTGAGCTGGGAGAGCCTGTGGCAGAAAGAAGTCTAGTACAGTGGTCCCTTGGTTCTCAAACGCCTTGGTACTCAAACAACTTGGAACCCAAACACTGCAAACCCAGAAGTAAGTGTTCCAGTTTGCAAACTTTTTATAGGTAGAAGCCGAATGTGCTCCGTTTTGAGTGTTACACTGTCACGGTCCGGTCGGCGGGCGGTTGAAGCCCTGGCTGAGGACGTCAGGACCAGAGGCAAGATGGTGATGTAGAAGCAGGAACAGGTGCAGGGCTGAGGGTCCAGCAGCAGGCAGTCGCAGGGTCAAGGAGCAAGGCAGAGGCGAAGACGAAGGTCTGGGAGTCAAGGAGCAAGGCATCGGCAAGGCAAGGGTCCAAGGGTCGAGGATCAAGGCAAGGGTCCAAGGAGCAAGAGGCCAGAGGCAACCAGGCAGGGATAGCGTTGCTGTGGCAAAGAGCTGAAGTGAAATGCTGACTTTTATCCCTCCCAGCTCCTGCCACCAGGTGCAGTGAGGTATCAAGTGGCCTCACCTGAGTGACCACTCCTTGCCTCTCCAGCACAAGCTGAGGTCTCACCTGAGTGGCCACTCCTTGCTTCTCCAGCACAAGCTGAGGCAGGCCCCAGTCCCGCAAAGCACTACAGGCCCCAGAGCCTGACTCCTGCCCTACTCCTGACATACACTGACGATTTGAGTGTTATGCTGAGGTCTGTCTGTTTTTGCTATTTATTTTGCGTTTTTGTTTTTGTGGCTCTTTTTCGCTTTGTTTTTGTGACTGCGTGGAACCCAGTTCAGCTACTGACGGACTGATTGTGTGACTGCAGTACATTGTTTATTGCTTTCATTTTATGGCTCAATGGTCTCGTTAGATAGTAAAATTCATGTTAAATGGCTGTTTTAGGGGTTGTTTTTAACGGAACGGATTAATCCATTTTGCATTACTTTCTCTGGGAAAGCGCGCCTTGGTTTCGGAACGCTTTGGTTTTGGAACGGACTTCCGGAACAGATTAAGTTTGAGAACCAAGATCTCACTGTATCAGAGGCAGAAGCTGAGGCAGGAAAGGAGGGAGGACAAAAGGCAGAGGTGAGTCAGACTGCTGAAGAGTCACAGGTATCTCTCCCTCCTGCGGCAACAAGCTCCTTTCCCTGCTGGTCTCCCAGAACCAGAAGAGGCATGAAAAGGGTGGAGGAGAGGTTGTTTGCATGCAGGTGCAGTCTCTGATTGCTTGAGGAAAAACCCTGAAGAGGCAGGGGCTTAGATGGCTGTGGGGAGGCTGGGACCCTCAGTATCGGCAGCTGCTTCATGACCAACTGGAGGTGAGGTTCTCTGCTCATGAGGCCTGACACTCCACCCAATCTGTGAAGATCCTGTTTTGGCTAACGAAGAGTTAACTCCAACTCACACAGTGTGATTGACTGCTGGCTTGCGCCCTACCGACAGATCCTTGGGTCCAACCTGCTCACTGTTTTCTGCACTGACTGGCAGAGGCTGTCCATCCCAGGTTTCAGGCAGGAGTCTCTCCCAGTCTCAGCTGGAGACACCAGGAATTGATCCCGGGTCCTTCTGCAGGCAAGAGCGCTGAGTTACAGCCTTTGCCCTCCCCAAACTACAGGCTCCTTTTATACAAGGGAGGATGGAGACCACCAAACAGGGGACTCATCCACATTTACCTTTTGCCCCACACTTTCTAGGCAAAGGCCCACACTTTTCTGGTCTGTGTCCGACCTAGAGATGGGAAGGCCTGGGAAAAACCAGGAATATTTTTTTGGGGGAACCTGTTTTTCCCCCAAAGCCGTTTTCCCCTGGTTTTTTTTTAAAGTATGTGGAATATTCAAACTATATCAAACTCTCTCATTTTTTCCCAGGAAAAAATGGCTTTGGAAAGAAAACAGGGGGGAAAACTGTCCCCCCCCCATTTTTCTGGTTCCCCCCCCAGGCCTTCTCATCTCTGGTCCGACCAGGAAGCAGCACTGAGCTAGACGAACAAATGGTGTGACTCAGTTTACAACCCCTGCCTGTGTCCCTAGGGCCCAGGGCTCAGTGCCAGGGCACAGACTTGGCGTGCAAAAGTTCGGCATCCCAATAGCATCTCTAGGAGAGACTGCCTGCCCGAAACCCTGGAGAGCTGCTGCCAGTCAGTGCAGACAATGCTGAGCTAGCTGGACCAGATGAGGCTTCTTCTTCTTAGGGCCAACCCACCCAGAGTCCTCTCCTCATTCTTCCTGGGTCTGGTGCGCTCAGCCTCGGAAGCCCTGCCAGGGACGCTATGCCAGTGCTGGAGGACGGACGAGAGGGAAGGAAGACGGAGAGATCGACGGCTTTCCAATAATAGACTCCACAAGCACAGGTCTTCATCAAGGGTGCAATATTCACACGCATCAGGAGTGGGAGGTATTTTCACTGCTGATAAATTAATATTTTCCCCCATCCAAGGTCAAGCATGTTTTGACGGGATATGTCCCGCTGAGCGAATACATGTGGGCTCTGGAGGACAATCGTGGGACTGATGAGTGGCATATGAGAATCTGGGCTCCAGAAGGCCCATCACGCCTCAAAATCATGTGCTCAGGAGCTATAAGCCCTCTTCTCCCCACATCCCAGAAGCGTTTGGGTGGGCTGCGGTTACCTAGCAACAAGAGAACAACATCCACTGTAGACCCAGAGATAAGAATGGAGGAGGGTTTTTCTTTGCTCTAATGGTGTTAAGAGATTCTGGGCGGGGGGGGGGGGGGACATCCCGAAACCCTAGAAATTAATAACTGATTATTCAGGATGTGAAGGGAGAAATACAAGCTGCAGAGGAATTCCTGGGCTAGCCTATGCAAAACGACCTGGACAAGATGGGGGCATTAAGAAATAATACAGGACAACTGAGGGCCATTGACAAGGCAAGAGAATTGTCCTCCCCATTTGCCCTGTGGTGTGAACTGGTGGTTTGGAAGGTTGCTGGGGTAGCAGAGTGTGAGGTGACAGGAAAATAGTTTTTTTGCAGGGTGTTCTGGGAAGAAGGGAGAAAGACTGGGATCCATCTTGGGCAGGCTGGCTGAAGGCTGGCTGCACTGCTGTGCGGGACAAGCCCCTCTCAAAATGACCATGCTATAAGACAGGGGTCGGCAAGGTTTACCTCACCTGGGCAGGTTCACTCCTGTGGAGTGGGCCGGATCGCGCCTGCATTTCCGGCGTCTGCGTCTGCGCAGGTGCGATTTCCGGCACCGTGGAAGCGAGTCCCTGCTCTGCGCTGTGCCACTTTAGGTCAGAGCGGGGGGACTCGCCGAGAGGGCAGCTCGGTTCGGGGGCGGCTCGTGGGCCATTTAAACGACCCCCGTGGACCGCTTTTGGGCCGCTTATAGCAGGTTGCCGACCCCTGCTATAAGATCTGGACGTCCTCCATACAGACGGGAGGTGTAAATAGGTGAATAAACCACTGTGTGAGTGTCTAGAGGCAGTTGGAGGATGGATGGCAGCTAACAGATTGAGGTTGAATCGTGACAAAACAGAACTACTGATTTTGGGGGACAGGGGGCAGGTGGCTATGGAGGATTCCCTGGTCCTGAATGGGGTATCTGTGCCCCTGAAGGACCAGGTGCACAGCCTGGGAGTCATTTTGGACTCACAGCTGTCCATGGAGGTGCAGGTCAATTCTGTGTCCAGGGCAGCTGTCTATCAGCTCCATCTAGTATGCAGGCTGAGACCCTACCTGCTTGCAAACTGTCTCACCAGAGTGGTGCATGCTCTAGTTATCTCTCGCTTGGACTACTGCAATGCACTCTACGTGGGGCTACCTTTGAAGGTGACCCAGAAACTACAATCCAGAATGCGGCAGCTAGACTGGTGACTGGGAGTGGCCGCCGAGACCACATAACACCGGTCTTGAAAGACCTTCATTGACTCCCAATATGTTTCCGAGCACAATTCAAAGTGTTGGTACTGACCTTTAAAGCCCTAAGCAGCCTCGGTCCAGTAGAAAAGAGTTTTGGATTTGGATTTGATATCCCGTTTTATCACTACCCAAAGGAGTCTCAAAGCAGCTAACATTCTCCTTTCCCTTTTCCCCCACAACAAACACTCTGTGAGGAGAGTGGGGATGAGAGACTTCAAAGTATACCTAAAGGAGCGTCTCCACTCCTATCTTTCAGCCCGGACACTGAGGTCCAGCTCCGAGGGCCTTCTGGCGGTTCCCTCCCTGTGAGAAGTGAGGTTACAAGGAACCAGGCAGGGGGCCTTCTTGGTAGTGGCTCCCACCCTATGGAACGCACTCTCATCAGATGTCAAAGAGATAAACAACTACCTGACATTTAGGAAACATCTGAAGGCAGCCCTATTTAGGGAAGCTTTTAATGTGTGACATTTTAATGTATTTTAATCTTTGTTGGAAGCTGCCCAGTGTGGCTGGGAAAGCCCAGCCGGATGGGCAGGGTACAAATAATAAATTATTATCATCATCATCATTATTATTACTTAAGGGGGAGAAAATTGGATTACCTAGAATTACTTCTCGGTGGTGGCGCCTGCCCTGTGGAACGCCCTCCCAGCAGATGTCAAGGCAATAAGCAATTATTTTACTTTTAAAAGACATCTGAAGGCGTCTCACTGAAATCTCTCACTGCCTCCATTTCTTCCCCTTCTATTTGCCAGGAGGTGATGGGACCAGTGGCCATGATCTTGGGTTTTTTTTGATGTTGTGCTTCAGACCATATTTTGCGCTCTCCTCTTTCACCCTCATTAAGAGGTTCTTTAATTCAGCGTTTCTCAACCGCTGTTCCACGGCACACTAGTGTGCCGCGAGACGCTGGCTGGTGTGCCGCGACGTGAGGCGACGAGAAGGGCGATTTGCATTGTCACGTGCCTGGCGGCCGCCAATAAACACCACTGACCCGCCGGAAAGGAATCCGGCCGGGTCACGACGCGGGGCGAGCGCAGCTCTCAACAGCCACCACCACGGGAGGGTGGTTTTAGACAAACTTAAAGAAGCTGGCTGGATGAGCTCAACCTGAAACTTGCTGAGCAAAGGATTGTGCTGGCAGAGAAATCAGCGGCTTGTGAAGCCTTATTACAGGAGATTGCAACCAACACGGCAATTGGCAAGTGTTTCTTACAGTCATAATTATATAGTCAATATAGGGTGGCACAGAGTTAAATCTTTTAACTTTTTTAATGGTGGTGTGCCTCGTGATTTTTTTCATGGGACAAGTGTGCCTTGGCCCAAAAAAGGTTGAGAAACACTGGTTTAATTCCTCCTCACTTTCTGCCATCAAGTTGTGTCACCTGTCATCCATTTGAATGGGTCTACTCTAAGTAGAACACATTTGGCTATAAACCCACTGGGCTCCATCTTATTGGTTTAGGTGTGGGCTTGTCATGGATATGGCATGGGAGTTATAGTATGAACAACTCTGAATCCTTGGTCAAGAGCAATGGATGCTGGGAGAGACAGCAAGAGCAGGCTGGGCCTTTAACAAAACTTGCTAAGTCCCTCTCTGCTAGCCCCAATTAGCTGCCTGCAAAGGAATGTGGTAATTGCCTTTGGCTGAAGAAGAAACACCGGTGTTCCCTATTTCCTTATGGTACGGATGGGAGGGGGTTTAATCACTCTATCCTGTCCACCTGGGGTCGGCTTGACCCTGATGAGTTGGGAGGGAATGAGAGAATTGTCTTACTATCTGCTAGTATTAGATCAGAGTGTGAAGTAAGACAGGTGAAGACAAATGGGCTACACCTGAAATCATTGGTAAACTGCTAATTGGAGCCTCATTTCCATTGGTGGGAAAACGGAACCCCACCTGACCCTTTCCCCATAACTTGGGAGTTCTAGCATTAGAACTTTGCATTTTGCCACTTGCAATTTTGCCAGAGCTTCTGCGAGTATGAAGCTGTGAGAAGAGAAGGGGGGCCTGCGGGCTGCGCCTTCTGAAAGCTTTGCAACAAGTTATATCTGCGTAACCGTATGTATCCTTTAGTTAGAGCAATTTGTTTGCTTATGTTTATTATTTGCGATCTCTGTAACCTCACAAGAAATGTGCACTGCTAATTTTTAAGTTGTATGTTTTACACTTTTTAATAAAGCCTTGAAAAGGTATATTTTGGTTTGGACCTTGAGTATTGTTCAGGGTGGGGCAACTAGTCCGGTCCCTTGACCATTTGGTCGCATACTGAGTGTTGGGCTGCACAAGTGAGTGTGCCTGGGTTTGAGTAAAGAAACCAAACCAGTTGAATTTCTGCCTGCTTTATTAAGAGTAGTCAGAGGCTTGCAACCTTGTAACAAGGCGGAGAAGCTATCCCTTTTGGGCTCTCTGGCCAGGTGCAAGTGAGAAAGGGTGGTGGCAGCGAACTACCAGGAAATTGTTTTGACTACGGCTCACAAGAGAAGTGCCGAGTTGTGTGTTTCCCACAAGCTGCTCAAGCCAGGAGATTGGCTGGGACAGGCAAGTGAGAGCCACCGACCATTACAGGGCTCCTGGGTTCCTCCCCGCCCACTTTCCTCCTTGCGTTCACAGCCAGAGCGACCTCGAGTTGATTGACTCATATCTGTGAGGAGTTGAGCCATCGCATAGCTTCCGACGTACTTGCTAAGCACATGTCATTTCTGACTGATGAGGTTGGTATGGAGGAGGAAGTTCGAGGGGTGGGGAATCGGCCAACAGGTGTGTCCAACCCTCATAGCCAGAGATGCTTTGCGACAAAATAGCTCCTCTCCTACCCCCCAGAAAGGCAAGAAAATTCATATAGTCATTAATGGCAATTTCCAGCTCTTGGTGATTCACTTAGCCTCGGCTTCTTAGGAGCTCCTGGTTTATAACATTTTAAAAAAACAAACCAACCCACAACCCTCAGTAATATTGCTGCCTGCTTCTCACTCCTTCACTTCTGAACACAAGAGAGTAGAATAATAGAATCATAGGGTTCAAAGGGACCACGAGGATCATCTAGTCCAACCCCCTGCAATGCAGGAATCTTTTGTCCCAAACGAGGCTCGAATCCATGACCCTGAGATGAAGAATCTCATGCTCACCTGACTCCGCACTCTGGAACTCCCTGCCAATTGATATCAGGCAGTTCGCTGTACTGTTTTTGATGCGCCCCCCAAAAAAACCAGTTTGTTTACACAGACCTCCCCAGACATGTAAGTCTGACACCTATTTTAATATGCAATTTTTATGTTTAAAGACCAGCTCCTTTTATTCATGTTTTTTGCTTGCTTTTACACCCCCAATAATGCCTGATCAATAATAATAATAATAATAATAATAATTTTTTATTTATACCCCGCCCTCCCCAGCGAGAGCTTGGCTCAGGGTAACTGACACCAACAATCAAGCCACACATTTTGTAAATAAACTGTTTATTACAAAGACAACTGGTTGCAGCTCTGTAGTTTTTATAAAAACATTTCCAACATTATTTACTAGAAGGCGCAACGGAGCAGTGGTTCCCAAACTTTCGGGGGCCTTTTGGTTCCATGAACTCACCCCCAGCGCTGCCTTTCCTACCCCATTTGAAAAAGCACTAACAAAGATAATGCAGCAAAATTCAAAACAGTAACAATTAGTTGCAACATTTAGTCAAGATCCAATTAGAACTGTTTAATTCGCTCAACAAAACTGTCCAGGTTTTCAAAGTCTGATCGTCATTTGTACCTCCCTGCCTCCTTGCTTGCCCCCCCCCCCGTAATCACCCACTTTGAGAACCGCTGCAGTAGAGCACGAGTTTGCTTTCGCCTCCAGAGCTATGCAGTCCCAGGGAACACAACCCAATCGGCCTCTTCCCCTTTTCATAATCCACATCACACAGGTCTCTGCGGATATCGGCTCATTCTCCCGTGGCGTACTGAAGGGGAAAACACAGGGGAGTGTGGCTTCAGGATTCTCCCTCCCCCCCCACCCCCGAGCAAGGAGGAATGATGTCACCCTCGGCAGGAGCGTCAGAGTAACTGAGGGACCCTCCTTGCTCTGGCCAGTGAATGCGGCGATAAGGAGGCTTTCAAGTTTTACTATGCAGATTAGCATAGAGGAAATCCATGAACGACGGAAAGAATCTAAGGCCGGGTACTTCTTCCCTTTTGTTTGATAGGGTTCCTACTCCACACTAGAAGTCCAAGCACCGATGCTTTGCTGCACGATTCTAAAAACACAGCTGCCTTGATTATTATTCTTTTTACTCTCTGTAGAGGGGCTGTCGGGATGAAGTCCTGTGATCCAAAGTTTACCAGCGTTTATCTCCTCGGCCAGAAAAGCACGAAGCCATCACGTCTCTTGGCGAAGTCGGGGGTGGCTTGTTCTGCACGCGTCTCCACAGAGACCAGTTTTTTCCGTCCGTGGAGGCTGAGCTGAATGCAGTCTGAGACCTGTACCCGGAGATCCCTCTTAGTCCTGCAAACACGGGAAAGGAAGAGGGAAAGTCTTAGGGACGAGTGACCCTTGGTAGGAGCTCAAACTGCTTCCCGGGAAGTATGAAAAAGTTAACTGTCTTTGAAACACAAATGTAAAAAATGGCTAAGAAGCATAAAAATGCGTCAAGTAAATTTTGGAAGTGTAAACATACTGAAGGGCCTTACCCCCCCCATATGTCAAGCATGGCCAAACTTGGCCTTCCAGATGTTTTGGGACTACAACTCCCATCATCCCTAGCTAACAGGTCCGGTGGTCAGGGACGATGGGAATTGTAGTCCCAAAACATCTGGAGGGCCAGGTTTGGCCCTGCCTGCATATGTGGCAGAGATGTAAAAAGGCTTTGGGGGAAATGATACATGATGAATGGAAGAAAAGGTTCAAATTGGTTATTCCCAAAAGTTTTCTCCCAGGAATAATAGGGAGGGAGGTTCTGAAAAAGATGGTTAAACTATTTAGGTTTGCCACAGCAGAAGTCAGAACCCTGTATATGCAGAAAATAGAAAGAAGGAGAAATGTCTTCCTAATGTATGGGTGCTGGAGAGAGGGTGGGGTGTAAATGAAATAAATAAACAAAAATATCAATTTCTTACTATTGCAGAACGGGGATTAAAGGTAAAGGGTAAAGGGACCCCTGACCGTTAGGTTTTGTCGCGGATGACTCTGGGGTTGCGGCGCTCATCTCGCTTTATTGGCCGAGGGAGCCGGCATACAGCTTCCGGGTCATGTGGCCAGCATGACTAAGCCGCTTCTGGCGAACCAGAGCAGCACATGGAAACGCCGTTTACCTTCCCACTGGCGCAGCACCTATTTATCTACAGTACTTGCACTTTGACGTGCTTTCCAACTGCTAGGTGGGCAGGAGCAGGGACTGAGCAACGGGAGCTCACCCATGCCCACCTTCCGATCAGCAAGCCCTAGGCTCAGTAGTTTAGACCACAGTGCCACCCATGTGACACCTATTAACAGCGCCAGTTCTGTTACTGGCAATCTCAAACTGGTGCCCTCCAGGCTTTTTTTTTTTACTCCCAACCAGCTCCTTCCAGCGTGGCATGATGCAGCTTCCGGCAACTGCACCGCTTCAGCCTGAATCTTTTAAAGACTCGCTTTATTTCTGTGATTGTAAGTTGCTTCAAACCGTTTCTTTAAAAAGCACTTTTATTGGCTATTATCCTGTTAACCCAAACCGCAATACAGATCCTGCCGCCGGAGAATTAGATGGTACAGTACTTATGCCAAACTTACGTTCAACATTGCGTTTTAACATAACCCACCTTAGGGTGAAGGGCACAACAACAACAACAACAACAACACAAAGCAGGTGAAAAATGGTCCCAACCAGGAGGGCTTATGTTATGCAGAGAAGATAGGAGTTGTTAGCTGAAAAATGGAAAACGCAGGAGTTACCGACGATTGAGGAGTGGCAGACGAAAATGATGGACTATGCTGAATTAGCAAGGCTGACTAGCAGGATCTGAAACCAGGGAGAGGCAAGGTTCCAAAAAGACTGGAGTAAATTTGTGGACTATATGGAGAGGAACTGTAGAAGTTTAAAGACACTTGCAGGACTGAAATAAATCCTACGAAATGACATTAAGTAGAAGGTGTAAAGGAACTGTGAGATAGGAGTGGATAAGAAAACAGAATGGGGGGAGGGAGGGAAGTCAAAGCTCGGCAGAGCACAGAGAATCCGAGATAGTTAAATAGATATTAAAAGGGGGGGTTGTGTGTGTTTATTGATTATTGTGTGTTGTTGTGTATGTTGTTGAATGTTTTGTTATTGTTTAATGTGTTTATTGGAAAATTTAATAAATTGCTTTTTTAAGAGAAGATAGGAGTTGGGCTTATAGTGTGTGTGTGTTTGTGTGAATTGACAATGAAAAGAAAGAATGGGAAAATTTGGAGTGCATGGGGGCCATAGGTGCCAACTCCTGGGGGCCCGAGCACCCACAAAATTCCCCATGAGGGGGCCGGGCACCCACAAATTTCGATGCCAGGGCCATGCACGCTGGCCCCAGGGATCCACAGCCGTGCGGCCAAGTTGGCACCCCTGCATAGGGGAGCTGGTAGGATGAGGCCTAAAGTGCTGGGGGTGGGGATCGGATGGGCTTTGAGGACCACATCACATTTACAAAATCCCCCCACCCCATTCTGCTCCTGCTGACCCCCTTATTGCAAAGGAGCAGTCTGCGGCTGCTTCCCCCCGCCCCTGAGCCCAAGGGAGGTTACTTTTGGAGAGGTTAAGGCCGGCCGGCATTTATTTGCTCTCTCGCTCAGCTTCGAAACCTCCAAAACAGGTTGAAGAAAAACCAGCCTGAGCTCCCCACCTCCGCGTGGTGCCAGTGGTGGGATGCTAATTGGTCTGTGGATGGTCCACAGCTTTGGGGCATCGATGGAGCTCGGGCACTCAGGAGCAGAACACAACAATATTCTCTCTTGGTATTTGTTTGTTGCGGAGGTCAGGTACCCCTGACCGTTAGGTCCAGTCGCGGACGACTCTGGGGTTGTGGCGCTCATCTCGCTTTACTGGCCGAGGGAGCAAGCGTTTGCCCGCAGACAGCTTCCGGGTCATGTGGCCAGCATGACTAAGCCGCTTCTGGCGAACCAGAGCAACGCACGGAAACGCCGTTTACCTTCCCGCCAGAATGGTACCTATTTATCTACTTGCACTTTGACGTGCTTTCGAACTGCTAGGTTGGCAGGAGCAGGGACTGAGCAACGGGAGCTCATCCCGTCGCGGGGATTCGAACCGCCGACCTTCTGATCGGCAAGTCCTAGGCTCAGTGGTTTAGACCACAGCGCCACCCGCGTCCCCCGTTGTGGAGGTTACCCACCCCCATAAAAGCAAGTTCAACGGAGTGGAGGGAGATGGAACCAAATCACCCGTGTTATTATTGCCTGGGGAAATGTAATTCCTCTCTTCCTCAGCCTGTTAGCAACCTATAGCAGCGGTTCCCAAATAAGGTGGGGGCATAATTAGGGGGCACTAAGAGGTGAGGGGGACCCAGGTGGCGCAGTGGGTTAAACCACTGAGCCTAGGGCTTGCTGATCAGAAGGTCGGCGGTTCGAATCCCTGTGACAGGGTGAGCTCCCGTTGCTCGGTCCCAGCTCCTGCCAACCTAGCAGTTCGAAAGCACGTCAAAATGCAAGTAGATAAATAGGAACCGCTACAGCGGGAAGGTAAACGGCGTTTCCATGTGCTGCTCTGGTTCGCCAGAAGCGGCTTTGTCATGCTGGCCACATGACCTGGAAGCTATACGCCGGCTCCCTCGGCCAATAATGCGAGATGAGCGCGCAACCCCAGAGTCGGTCACGATTGGACCTAATGGTCAGGGGTCCCTTTACCTTTACCTTTAAGAGGTGAGGGGGGGCATCAGGGAAGTGCTGGGGGTGTGAAGGACTATCAGACGGTCACTGTTCCAAGTGCATCAGTTTTCTCTAATTAAGTAAACTAAATAATTTTAATTGCATTCTGAATAAACATGCCGTTAACCGTTTTAAATTTTGCCATGTTATTATCTTCCTTGGTGGGTCGCGCAAGCTGATATTCTGAACAAATTTTATCGAAATAACAGGGGGGGGAGTTATGGAGATTAATATCAGATAGGTTTTTACCAAGACTGAATAGCTGGTCTAAATAAAAACACTGAGCAGAAAGAGAGTTGGGGGAAAGAAAGAAAGAAAAAATAATGAGCAGCGAAAGCGGGGGAAAGAGGGGAAGAAAATGAAAAAAGATGGAAAGAAAGAGAAAGAAAACTTCAAATTCTTTATCTGTCAGCTATATTTTTGTAGGGTAGGGGGAACTGGGCATGAATTTATGGAACCTGGCCTGAAAAAAAGTTTGGGAAACACTGGTCTATATTAAGCAGGTCTGAACTGCTGGGGGGGTTACTTTGAATGATATTAGATCATAGAATCATAGAGTTGGAAGGGACCACAAGGGTAATCTTATGCCCAACGTAGGACTTGAACCCATGACCCTGAGTCTCACGCTGTACCAACTGAGCCAGCTAAAGAGGTCCTGATCTCCTACTGCCTATTGCCCTGAACAGGGGGGGGGGCGTGTCTTCCTTTCAGCACCTTTGGGCCACTGATGGAGCTGGGACGTCCCAAGTCGATCTACTGCAACCTGCTTAAGCATGATGTTGGTACCCAAGAAGGTCCAGTTAGCAGATATCCAGTGTGGCCTATTGGTTAGAGTGTTGGCCTAGGACCTGGGGAGACCAGGGTTCAAATCCACACTCGGCCATGAGGCTCGCTGCCTCTCAGCCTAACCTACCCCCACGGGGCTGTTGTGGGAATTAAATGGTGTGTGTGTGTGTGTGTGTGTGTGTGTGTGTGTGTGTGTGTGTGTGAAAGAGAACCATTTTTGCCACCTCGAGCTCCTTGGAGAGTGAAAAGGTGTGATAGAAATGCAATTTAAAAAATATTTAAAATTCCGAAACGCATCTTGTGGTGGAGAATCCGCCCCCCACCCCCACCCTCGGCAGACAGAGCAGATCATTTTAACCCACGTCTAAACTTGTCTCTTCCTGGCCAACCGTTGCCACGGCAACCGGGCACTAAGCAAGAACCATGGCAACTGGGTCCAAATGCTTCTTCCTGCAGTCCAAATATGGCAGCAGGATGTTGGAAGGCGAGGACCTGGAAGTCTGGAAGCAAATTCAGTCTGGAAGCAAATTCAGAAGCGCCACAGAATAATAATAATAATAATAATAATAATAATAATAATAATAATAATTCTATTATTTGTACCCTGCCCACTTGACTCCATTACCCCAGCCACTCTGCGTGGCTTCCAACAAATAGAAGAACATAATAAAACAATTTTCAAAAAGGGGAAAAGAAAGGACCCAAACAATTACCGCCCAGTCAGCCTGACATCAATACCAGGAAAGATTCTAGAGCAGATCATTAAGCAAACAGTCTGTGAGCACCTAGAAAGAAACTCTGTGATCACTAAAAGTCAGCATGGGTTCCTGAAAAATAAGTCATGTCAGACTAATCTGATCTCATTTTTTGACAGAATTACAAGCCTGGTAGATGAAGGGAACGCTGTGGATGTAGCCTATCTTGATTTCAGCAAGGCCTTTGACAAGGTGCCCCATGATATTCTTGTAAAGAAGCTGGTAAAATGTGGGCTAGACAATGCTACCATTCAGTGGATTTGTAACTGGCTTACTGACCGAACCCAAAGGGTGCTCATCAGTGGCTCCTCCTCATCCTGGAGAGTAGTGACTAGTGGGGTGCCACAGGGTTCTGTCTTGGGCCCAGTCTTGTTCAACATCTTTATCAATGACTTGGATGATGGGCTTGAGGGCATCCTGAGCAAGTTTGCAGATGACACCAAATTGGGAGGGGTGGCTAACACCCCAGAGGACAGGATCACACTTCAGAATGACCTTAACAGATTAGACAACTGGGCCAAAGCAAACAAGATGAATTTTAACAAGGAGAAATGTAAAGTACTACACTTGGGCAAAAAAAATGAAAGGCACAAATACAGGATGGGAGACACCTGGCTTGAGAGCAGTACATGTGAAAAGGATCTAGGAGTCTTGGTAGACCACAAACTTGACATGAGTCAGCAGTGTGATGCAGCAGCTAAAAAAGCCAATGCAATTCTGGGCTGCATCAATAGGAGTATAGCATCTAGATCAAGGGAAGTAATAGTACCACTGTATTCTGCTCTGGTCAGACCTCACCTGGAGTACTGTGTCCAGTTCTGGGCACCACAGTTCAAGAAGGATACTGATAAGCTGGAACGTGTCCAGAAGAGGGCAACCAAAATGGTCAAAGGCCTGGAAACGATGCCTTATGAGGAACGGCTTAGGGAGCTGGGTATGTTTAGCCTGGAGAAGAGAAGGTTAAGGGGTGATATGATAACCATGTTCAAATATATAAAAGGATGTCATATAGAGGAGGGAGAAAGGTTGTTTTCTGCTGCTCCAGAGAAGCGGACACGGAGCAATGGATTCAAACTACAAGAAAGAAAATTCCACCTAAACATTAGGAAGAACTTCCTGACAGTAAGAGCTGTTCGGCAGTGGAATTTGCTGCCAAGGAGTGTGGTGGAGTCTCCTTCTTTGGAGGTCTTTAAGCAGAGGCTTGACAGCCATCTGTCAGGAATGCTTTGATGGTGTTTCCTGCTTGGCAGGGGGTTGGACTGGATGGCCCTCGTGGTCTCTTCCAACTCTATGATTCTATGATTCAATCCCTTCTTCAAAGTTGCAGCGACGCCCCCTCCCAGCCAGACCCCTGCCGAGATTATGCAACCACCTTATAATTACACGACAATGGTAACTTAAGATGCATTGCAACGCTCAGCGCAGATTCCCAGGAGTTGCCTTTCGGCTGGATCTGCTATTCTCTGTGCGTGCCCACGGGCAAGCGATTTGCAGTGCTCCAATATCTTATATTGGAGCAGTGAGAGATTTTACTTTCTTGGCTCCTTGATCATTGCAGATGGTGACAGCAGTCACAAAATTAAAAGATGCCTGCTTCTTGGGAGAAAAGCAATGACAAACCTAGACAACATCTTAAAAAGCAGAGACATCAGCTTGCTGACAAAGGTCCGTATAGTTTTCCCAGTAGTGATGTATGGAAGTGAGAACTGGACCATAAAGAAGGCTGATCGCCGAAGAATTGATGCTTTTGAATTATGGTGCTGGAGGAGACTCTTGAGAGTCCCATGGACTGCAAGAAGATCAAACCTATCCATTCTTAAGGAAATCAGCCCTGAGTGCTCACTGGAAGGACAGATCGTGAAGCTGAGGCTCCAATACTTTGGCCACCTCATGAGAAGAGAAGACTCCCTGGAAAAGACCCTGATGTTGGGAAAGATGGAGGGCACTAGGAGAAGGGGACGACAGAGGACGAGATGGTTGGACAGTGTTCTCGAAGCTACGAACATGAGTTTGACCAAATTGCGGGAGGCAGTGCAAGACAGGAGTGCCTGGCGTGCTATGGTCCATGGGGTCACGAAGAGTCGGACACGACTAAACGACTAAACAACAACAACAACAACAACAACAACAACAACAATATCTTGTTTCGGAGCGACTTAAGTTGTCCCGTTGCACGTAGCAGAATTTGAACCCTGTTCTCTCGAAAACGGAAGCACCTGGTGCTTTTGGGATTCCTAAACACTTAGCTCTGAAGCATCCAGAATGACTTCTCGGCATTCTCAGCTCACGCCTTCCCCAGAGGGGGCCTAGGAGCCCGTTCTCAGCAACCAACTTGCCTCCTTGCACAAAGAGCAAGAAGGCTCTTTCTCCATGGCTGAAAAGCTCCCCTTCTGTGATGATTGAGTGACTCTAGGGTGCTGGAGAGAGGGGCCCTGCTGCAGAAGGAATAAAATTACACCACTGGGGAGCACAGACAGAAGTTGCACTATAGTGCAAGGGTGTCTCTCCCAGCTGGTGGGGGTTTGGGGTGGGTGGGTGGGTGAATATACTGACACAATAATTAGCAGCGGATTTATATTGGATCAATCCACACATCATCCCTTTGTCCTGTGATGCTTTCTTTAATGTCACCGCATAATTTTCCACCTGGAGGGGCCACGTCCCTCCCATCTCTGTAATTCTGTGATTAAAGTTGGTTGGTACTTGAATATTTACTTATTTAATTGGCGCATTGGTAGCCCGCTCCTCGGCCCTCCCAAGGCGGCTGACATACAATCAAATCAAGACTGCCTTTACCCGCCGGCTTGCAACCTCCATGACATACAAGGGGAGAGTGGCAGGGAGGGAAGAGGAAAATTAAAACCTCGGTTTCTAAACAGTTCTTCCTATAACCTAGCGGCTTACAGAGTTCAGGGGCAGGAGGAGTTGGGCCTCCAGCAAAGAGGATGGAGTGAGTCTTGTCGCTTCTCATTTCTCTTGCTGAGGGGATGGCTGCCCCCCAGGTGACAACAGGAGGGGAGAGCAGGGCCATCTTTCCCATAGACGCTAGTGGTGCGGGGCACCAGGGCGCCAAGTTCTAGAGGGCAACAGGCGAGAGTCCGGGGAACACCGAACGAGCGTGCTGAGTAAGCGTTGGCTCAGTTTTTTCCCCTTTAGCCTGCAGGTGCCGAATTCTGTGGGGCGCCAGAAGGCTAAAAGGGGAAAAACCTGAGCCAACACTCAGCGGGAGTGGCGCACGCACCCTCGCTCACTTGGCGCAGACCCGCTCGCTTGGTGTGCTCGCTCGGCCAATGGGTTGAGGCGCAGGCACACACGGCGTCCCTCCTGCTAGCCGGTTTCGTCTTTGAGCCGGGCATCAGGTGCCGTGGATCTCCACGGGGCCCACTCGCCGCCCTCGCCCGCCTCCGCCACGCCGCGCCGAAGCAGCGCCGTGCCCGGAGCCTCCGCCTGCCGTGGCCACCGCAGCACGAAGCGGCCAGCTGAGCTGGGAGGCGCCACATCCAGTCTCTGCCTCTTCCCCGCCAGAGGAGCCGCCCTCCAGCCGCTGCCCACCTCCTCCAGCCCCACAAAGCTAGGCACGCGTGGCCGACAGTGCCGTCCCGTCCCAAGAGGCTTCCTCCGCCGCTGCTGGTGTTCCCTCCCTAAAAAAAGGTCACCAACTCTGAGAAGGATCGGGGGGGGGCGCCAGAGGGATCTTTGCACCACAGCGCCGGATATGCTTAAGACAGCCCTGAGGGAGAGGAGGCCTTGTAGGGCCGGCCGGCCACACCAGAACCAATGGAGGCAACACAGCAAACTTTCTGGCGGCCAGATCTTGGGGAGTTTCAAATCTCGGGGCGTTTTGTGCTGCTAATTCAGGTGTCTTGGGGACTTAGCAAAATCACCAGCTCTGTGATTCCCCCTCCCTCAGTCCCGTTTTCCTGCTTGATAATATAGATTGCTGTAAACCTTTCAGCTGGTGGGCTTGCTGAGCGCTAAAGAGAGCGCCCAAGCAGGGAAGTGTACAATAGAGCTCCGTGGGACGCCCCTTTTTCTGAGCGAGGGTTATTGGGTGGGGATCGGTGCTTTGATTCATTGAGCCGCCTCGAAGGGGGATTTCCTTCGAGGGCCGCCTTCTCACCTTACAAAGCAAGTCGCCCCTCTGTTCTCGAGACACACACGTCTAGCCATCTGGAAGGCGACCTCTGACGGCCCCCAGACTTGACCTAAGTCTTTAGAGACTGGGTAATTGATTCCCTCCACTCTGCCCTGCGGTCGGTGAGGACATCTGTCTTTTGCAATCGTCCCCCTGCCTGATGGGCCTCTCATGCTTTCAATGGGACGGGGAGCACGAGAGAGAGAGAGAGAGAGAGAGAGAGAGAGAGAGAGAGAGAGAGAGAGAGAGAGAGAGAGAGCATTAAGTGCTGAAGTATAGGTTCACGGGTGGAGCCCAAAGGTGTTAAGAGAGGAAGGAGTTCATCTGGGCCAGCCTTCCAAAAGCTAAAGCCCTTTGAATGCCAACTCCCGCCAGCCCCAGCCAGCCCAGGGCACCTGTGCATGCACAGAGTTCCTTTCCCACACTGCCGACTCATCGCAACCACAAAGTGTTTTCAAGCGGAGGGCACGTTTTCACATGGGCCCTTCTCTCTCTCTCTCTCTCTTGTGAAACAAGAACTCATGGGCACGCAGTGAAGCAGAATGCCGGAAGATTCGGGTTGGATAAAAGTAAGGACTCCTTCGTGCGGCGCAGACTGTGGAACTCCCTTCCACAGGAAGCAGCAATAGCCTCCAACTTGGATGGCTTTAAAAGATGATTAGGCAAATTCACAGAATTATAGAGTTGTAGAGTTGGAAAGGACACCCATTGGTCCACGCCCTGGGGTGCAGGAATCTCAATTAAAGCGTCCATGACTTTGTCCCCCCCAACCTCCGCTTAAAAACCTCCAAGGAAGCAGAGTTCGCAACCTCCCGAGGGAGACCGTTCCCCTGTTGAATTGCTCTTACTGTCCAAAAGTTCATGGCTAAGTTGAGGCCGTTGATGGCTGCCAGGCATGATGGCGATTGCTCTGCTCCCACAGCTGGAGGCAGCAAAGCTTTTGAGGACCATTTGCGGGAATTTACAGAAGGGGAGAGCGGGCTCTTGAGTTCGAATCCTGCTTGGTGGTTTCCCCTTAATGGGCATCTGGTCGGCCCCTATGAGAGCAGGATTCTGGGCTAGACGGGGCCCCTGGGCCTGATCCTTCAGGGCTCCTCTGCTGCTCTCACGCTACTACCTGTCTGCAAGGACCCACCTGTGTTCTCTCCTCCCTGTCCAAGGAAGGAGGCACCCTGACAGAGGAATCATAGAATCCTAGAGTTGGAAGAGACCACAAGGGCCATCCAGTCCAACCCTCTGCCAAGCAGGAAACTCCATCAAAGCATTCTTGACATATGCCTGTCAAGCCTCTGCTTAAAGACCTCCAGAGAAGGAGACTCCACCACACTCCTTGGTAGCAAATTCCACTGCCGAACAGCTCTTACTGTCAGGAAGTTCTTCCTAATGTTTAGGTGGAATCTTCTTTCTTGTAGTTTGAATCCATTGCTCCGTGTCCGCTTCTCTGGAGCAGCAGAAAACAACCTTTCTCCCTCCTCCATATGACATCCTTTCATATATTTGAACATGGCTATCATATCACCCCTTAACCTTCTCTTCTCCAGGCTAAACATACCCAGCTCCCTAAGCCGTTCCTCATAAGGCATCATTTCCAGGCCTTTGACCAATTTGGTTGCCCTCTTCTGGACAGGTTCCAGCTTGTCAGTATCCTTCTTGAACTGTGGTGCCCAGAACTGGACACAGTACTCCAGGTGAGGTCTGACCAGAGCAGAATACAGTGGTACTATTACTTCCCTAGATCTAGATGCTATACTCCTATTGATGCAGCCCAGAATTGCATTGGCTTTTTGAGCTGCTGCATCACACTGCTGACTCATGTCAAGTTTGTGGTCTACCAAGACTCCTAGATCCTTTTCACATGTACTGCTCTCAAGCCAGGAGCCCAAGCAGATCAAAGAACCGCAGGACCCCCGGATGTGACTGGGAGCAAGCAGCCCCAGGCAGCTGACATGCCACCAGGGCGAACAAAGGGGCTCTTATGGGAATCCATGGCACTATTCACAGACCGGCGGCTTTGGATGGGAGAACGAAGCTGCCCTCTGCAGCTGCCGCAGAGATATAACACGGCTTCAAGGCTCAGCGCGAAGTTTGCCCTGGAGATACCTGGAGGAGACGGCATGGTTGGTAGCACCAGCGACCAGCAGCCTTGCAGATCTGAGTTCTCCCACCCATGCTTAAAGCAGACAGCCTGTTCTACTTGTGATGGTTGCTGCAACACACTGTCAGGAGTATGGGCAGGAGTCAGGCTCTGGGGCCTGTAGTGCTTTGCAGGACTGGGGCCTGCCTCAGCTTGTGCTGGAGAGGCAAGGAGTGGTCACTCAGGTGAGGCCACTTGATACCTCACTGCACCTGGTGGCAGGAGCTGGGAGGGATAAAAGCTCAGCATTTCCCTTCAGTTCTTTGCCACAGCAACACTATCCCTGCCTGGTTGCATCTGGCCTCTTGCTCCTTGGACCCTTGCCTTGCCGGCGCCTTGCTCCTTGGAGCCTCGCCTTGCCGACACCTTGATCCTCGACCCTTGGACCCTCGCCTTGCCGACACCTTGCTCCTCGACCCTTGGACCTTTGCCTTGCCGACGCCTTGCTTCTCGACTCCCAGACCTTCGCCTCTGCCTTGCTCCTTGACCCTGCGACTGCCTGCTGCTGGACCCTCAGCCCTGCACCTGCTCCTGCTTCTACATCACCATCTTGCCCCTGGTCCTGACGTCCTCAGCCAGGGCTTCAACCGCCCGCCGACCGGACCGTGACACATACCCAGCAACCACCCCAATTTTCCCAGGGCGTCCTGGAATTACAGAAGAACGTCCCAGCTTTCAATAGGACTCTGGAATGTCCCACCAGCTGCCAAGCTTGGGGAGGAAGATGAGCTATTATAATCTTGATAGAAGTTATAAGGTTGAATATTCTTTCTTGCTAGGCTATGATACACCCTTGGAACCTAAAGCATTTCTGCTTGGTTGTCTAAAAAAAGACGTTATTCCAGAAAGTAATCGTTTTAATTTTTCTATTGCTGTTTTATTCGGGATTTGGCTTTTGGCGTTTCTTTCTTTCTCAGCTAGGCTCACCATCCAGTGAGCTTCACGGCTGAGCAGGAATTTGAACCCTGCTCTCCCAAGTCATAGTCCAGCACTCTGACCACTGCACCACACTGTCTCTGTCATAGAATCATAGAATCATAGAGTTGGAAGAGACCACAAGGGCCATCCAGTCCAACCCCCTGCCAAGCAGGAAACACCATCAAAGCATTCTTGACATATGCCTGTCAAGCCTCTGCTTAAAGACCTCCAAAGAAGGAGACTCCACCACACTCCTTGGTAGCAAATTCCACTGCCGAACAGCTCTTACTGTCAGGAAGGTCTTCCTAATGTTTAGGTGGAATCTTCTTTCTTGTAGTTTGAATCCATTGCTCCGTGTCCGCTTCTCTGGAGCAGCAGAAAACAACCTTTCACCCTCCTCTATATGACATCCTTTCATATATTTGAACATGGCTATCATATCACCCCTTAACCTTCTCTTCTCCAGGCTAAACATACCCAGCTCCCTAAGCCGTTCCTCATAAGGCATTGTTTCCAGGCCTTTGACCATTTTGGTTGCCCTCCTCTGGACACGTTCCAGCTTGTCAGTATCCTTCTTGAACTGTGGTGCCCAGAACTGTCATAGTCCAGCACTCTGACCACTGCACCACACTGTCTCTGTCATGTATCATTGCAGCTATTTTCACCGTACCCTTGTGAGCCCTCTTCAAAATTTTGACGCAGAAAGGTGGAACAGAAATATCCTGAAGGGATACACCAATAAACCAAGCCACATCCCGGAGGCCTTCTGTCTGCAACCTGCCAGGACAGCGAGAGGATTCCATCAGGCCTGCCTACATCGAGAACGCCCCCCCCCCCGCCCCCAGGATTACACCTGCAGGTTTTTGCCTGTGCCAACAGCAAACCCTCGGATGAATCAGTTGCAATGACTTGGCAATCCCTTGTGACTTTGATCCTCTAGCAGCTTTGAGGATCAAACTGGGCTTGCCAAGTCATCTCCACCTCCTGCTGCTTAACGTACCGAGCGCAGCCTGTTTTGATGTTTGGAAAACGCTTCGCTCCAAAGCCACTGTCCACTCGAAGAAGAGAAAAAGATTCAGGTGCTCCTGGGCCCCGTGTTCCTTCCTCGGAGCATCTCAGGAAATAAAAACTTCTGTGTGCGGAACAGACGCGTCTGGCCTTGAGTGCACATTCACGTAAATGCATGGCGGGGTTACGGCTTGCCAGCTTGCCATCTCACATGCCACAGATAGGAACATAAGAAGGCCAGCACATCATGCCAGTGACCTTTGAGTGGCTGATCACAGTGGCCAACCTGCAGGCAGGATCTGAACACAATAGCACTTCCTCATCCTGGGGCTTCCAGAAACCGGAATCCAGAACCCTTGCTGCCTCTGACTGTGGGGGCAGAGCACAGCGATCCTGGCTAGTAACCATCGAGAGCCCTCTCTCCTCCTCCAAGAATGTGCCTAATCCTCTTTTAAAGCCATCCAGGTTGGTGGCCACCGCTGCCTCCTGTAGCATTGAGTTCCACAGTTTAATTCTATGCTGCTTCCTTTTATCTTCCAGCATTCATCTTCGCCGGATGCCCACAAATTCTCGTGTAATGAGAGAGCGAGAAATAATAAATAATGAGAATAAATAATAAGAATTAATAATAGTAATAATAATAATGATAATTATTATTTATTATTATTTATACCACTCTGGGCGGCTTCTAAAAGGATATTAAAATACAATAATCTATTAAACATTAAAAGCTTCCCTAAACAGAGCTGCCTTCAGATGTCTTCTAAAAGCTTTCCTCCATCCATTTTTGTCCACACCATGAAATTTTTTACAAACTTCAGACATGACGCCTCTCCCTTGCCATTTCTCCGAACTAAAAAAAAAGCAGAACTCTCTCTACCTAGACTATGATACAGAGGCGCTTGACCAGGCACCCTCACCAGGTGACAAATGGTGATGAAAGGGTGTTTTTAGAGGGTGCTGTCCTGACAATGGGGTTGCCCCATCTTGCTTCCACTCCTTTGCCATTTCAGGCTGAGAAAGAAAGAAAAAACCCATTTGGATTGGACAAGCTGGGTACATTTATTTATTTATTGCATCCATTGTTGTTGTTTAGTCATGTCCGACTCTTCGTGACCCCATGGACCAGAGCACGCCAGGCACTCCTGTCTTCCACTGCCTCCTGCAGTTTGCTCAGACTCATGTTGGTGGCTTCGAGAACACTGTCCCACATTCTCATCCTTTGTCATCCCCTTCTCCTAGTGCCCTCCATCTTTCCCAACATCAGGGTCTTTTCCAGGGAGTCTTCTCTTCTCATGAGGTGGCCAAAGTCTTGGAGCCTCAGCTTCAGGATCTGTCCTTCCAGGGAGCACTCAGGGCTGATTTCCTTCAGAGTGGAGAGGTTTGATCTTCTTGCAGTCCGTGGGACTCTCAAGAGTCTCCTCCACCACCATAATTCAAAAGCATCAATTATTCAGCAATCAGCCTTCTTTATGGTCCAGCTCTCACTTCCATACATCACTACTGGGAAAACCATAGCTTTAAATATATGGACCTTTGTTGGCAAGGTGATGTCTCTGCTTTTTAAGATGCTGTCTAGGTTTGTCATTGCTTTTCTCCCAAGAAGCAGGCGTCTTTTAATTTCGTGACTGCTGTCACCATCTGCAGTGATCAAGGAACCCAAGAAAATAAAATCTCTCACTGCCTCCATTTCTTCCCCTTCTATTTGCCAGGAGGTGATGGGACCAGTGGCCATGAAATTAATTTTTTCATAGTTTTTTTTTCCTTTTATTGTATCCATACCCCACCTTTTTCTGCAAGGAGCTCAAGGTGACAGGCACGGCCCTCCCTCTCCTCATTTAATCCCCACAACAACCCTGAGAGGTAGGCTGAGAGGAGCTGTGACTGGCTCCTAAGATCACCACCCACACAGCTTCCTGGCCAAGTGGGGATTTGAACCCTGGTCGCCCAGGTCCTAGTTCAGCACAGTGAAATGGGTCTGTGGCTTCACCCAGCTAACTGAGCAGAGCATCTTGTGTTTGCTCTTCAGACCTGGTAGGGTAGGGAAAGGGGGGAGGTTAGCTGGCTGTTCTGTTAACTTTAATTTTGGATTGATTTTTTTAAAAAATGTGTTCTTATTTATGTTTTTTTAAAAAAAAAATCAGCTCTTTGGAAATCTTTAGCTCATTTAATAATAATAATAATAATAATAATAATAATAATAATAATAAGGTAATAATATATTATTATTTATACCCCGCCCATCTGGCTGGGTTTCCCCAGCCACTCTGGGCGGCTTCCAACAGAATATTAAAAACAGAATACAGCATCAAACATTACAAAACTTCCCTAAACAGGGTCGCCTTCAGGTGTCTTTTAAAAGTAAGATAATTGCTTATTGCCTTGACATCTGCTGGGAGGGCGTTCCACAGGGCAGGCGCAACCACCGAGAAGTAATTCTAGGTAATCCCCCTTTTCCCCCCTTAAGTAATAATAATGATAATAATAATTTATTATTTGTACCCTGCCCATCCGGCTGGGCTTTCCCAGCCACTCTGGGCGGCTTCCAACAAAGATTAAAATACATTAAAATGTCACACATTTAAAACTTCCCTAGATAGGGCTGCCTTCAGATGTTTCCTAAATGTCAGGTAGTTGTTTATCTCTTTGACATCTGATGGGAGGGCGTTCCACAGAGTGGGTGCCACTACCAAGAAGGCCCTTTGTCTGGTTCCCTGCAACCTCACCTCTCGCAATGAGGGAACCGCCAGAAAGCCCTCGGTGCTGGATCTCAGTGTCCGGGCTGAATGATGGGGGTGGAGACGCTCCTTCAGGTATACAGGACTGAGGCCGTTTAGGGCTTTAACAGTCAGTACCAACACTTTGAACTGTGCTCGAAAACATACTGGGAGCCAGTGTAGATCTCTCAGGACCGGAGTTATATGGTCTCGGCGGCCGCTCCCAGTCGCCAGTCTAGCTGCTGCATTCTGGATTAATTGCAGTTTCCGGGTCACCTTCAAAGGTAGCCCCACGTAGAGCGCATTGCAGTAGTCCAAGCGAGAGATAACCAGAGCATGCACCACTCTGGCTACACAGTCTGCCGGCAGGTAGGGTCTCAGCCTCCGTACCAGATGGAGCTGGTAAACAGCTGCCCTGGACACAGAATTGACCTGTGCCTCCATGGACATCCAAAATGACTCCCAGGCTGCGCACCTGGTCCTTCAGGGGCACAGTTACCCCATTCAGGACCATTAGTTCATTAAAAGAGACTGTGGCTCACTAGGATAGAATGAGATTCAGCTGAGTTTATGTGGAAATCCATAGCTCTCTCTGGATCCCTGATGTTGTGTTTTCATTGATGCAAAAGGAAGAATGATAAGCGAGGAGAAGAGAGGTCTCTTCCAAGCTATTGCCCTTCAGACGTTTTTCAACTACAACTCCCATTAGCCACAGACAGCTGTGGTTGTGGCTGGTGGGATTTGTAGTCCAAAACATCTGGAAGGCCTCACAGTGGGGAAGGACTCTATAAAGAGAGGCACCACGAGAGCCAGTGTGGCCTAGTGGTTAGAGCAGAGCTTTCCAAACTGTGTGTCGCGACACGTTAGTGTGTTGGGCTGCAGTGTGAACGCTCCCCACGCTCCTCCTGGGTCTGGTAAAACTGAATGACTGTGTTGCGAAATGACGCAGGTCGCCAACATGAAAAGTTTGGAAAGCTGTGGGTTAGAGCGCCAGCCTAGGACCTGGGAAACCAGGGTTCAAATCCCGTCATCCGTGAAGCTCATTGCCTCTCAGCCTAGCCTACCTCACAGGGTTGTTGTGGGCATTAAATGAGGAGGGGGCATAGCTGCCAAGTTTTTCCTTTTCTCTCGAGGAAGCCTATTCAGCATGAAGGAATTTCCCTTAAAAAAAGGGAGAACTTGGCAGCTATGGGAGGGGGAGAACCATGTATGCCACTTTGAGCTCCTTTGGGGGGGGGAGTGAGAGCTGGACCATAAAGAAGGCTGATTGCCGAAGAATTGATGCTTTTGAATTATGGTGCTGGAGGAGACTCTTGAGAGTCCCACGGACTGCAAGAAGATCAAACCTATCCATTCTGAAGGAAATCAGCCCTGAGTGCTCACTGGAAGGACAGATCCTGAAGCTGAGGCTCCAATACTTTGGCCACCTCATGAGAAGAGAAGACTCCCTGGAAAAGACCCTGATGTTGGGAAAGATGGAGGGCACTAGGAGAAGGGGATGACAAAGGATGAGAATGTGGGACAGTGTTCTCGAAGCCACCAACATGAGTTTGACCAAACTGCGGGAGGCAGTGCAAGACAGGAGTGCCTGGCGTGCGATGGTCCATGGGGTCACGAAGAGTCAGACACGACTAAACGACTAAACAACAACAACGGGGGGGGGGGGGAGGTCTGATATAAATGCAATAAAATAAATAAAAATGCACTGGCCAGGGCCCCGATGCAGTTTCAGTGCTTGTGAGAGCTCCCTCCCTCCTCTTTCTCTCCCTCTCTCCTCTCACTGCACCCTCCCTCAGCTCAACACCTTCCTTCCTTTTCTTCACCTCTCTTTCATTCTTTCTCTTTCTGCATCCTTCCAGGCTCACTGCTTAATCTCAGCTGTTAATGAGCTTTCTGGCAGTTCCCTAGCAACCATGTCCCAGGCATCTGCAAAGTGGGACAATCAAGTTTCCTGCTCTGGCTTTAGAGAGGAAGAGGCTCCATCACGGACTTTGCAGCCGACCCAAAACCCGCAAGGAGCTGCGAAAGCTCAGGAGGGCAGAGTTCGAATTCTAGCTGCGACCCCAGAATGCCGGACAGCAAAACGAAAGCAGGCGTTAAGAACTGGGGAGTTAAAAACACAAAGAGCCCTGGAGATGAAGCCAAAGGCCTACTACCCAGTGGCCAGTGAGACGCAAGGAGGACAAAGCCTTCTGCCCACCTGAGATTCCCATGCTGCCTCTGAGTGAGACAGAATGGGGCCACCACGACTAGCAGCCACTGTTAGCCTTTTGTTCCATGGATTTTCCCTTTTAAACCCATTCGGGTTGGTGGCCGTCACTGCCTCCTGTGGCAGGGAGTTCCATAGTTTAACTGTGCGAAGAATGACCTTCTTTTCTCTGCCCTGAATCTTCCAACATTCGGCTTCATGGGATGTTCACACGTTCCAGCTTTGAGGAAGAGGGGGGGAAAGCTTAGCCATCTTCAAATATCTAAAGGGCTGTCACATGGAAGATGGAGCAAGCTTGTTTTCTCTGTTCCAGAGGGCAGGACCCAGGGCCGTCTTTACCCAGGGGCGCAAGGGGTGTGGGCGCTGAATTCTGGGGGGTGCCAGGCGCCCGCTGCTGAAGTCGCCTAAGCTCTTAACTATCTACCTGTTATGAAATAATAAATAATTTTGATCAAACTAGAAAAACAAAATACATATATATCGAAATGTATACCTAAAGGTAAAGGTACCCCTGACTGTTAGGTCCAGTTGCATACGACTCTGGGGTTGCGGCGCTCATCTCGCTCTATAGGCCGAGGGAGCCAGCGTTTGTCCGCAGACAGCTTCCGGGTCATGTGGCCAGCTTGACTAAACCACTTCTGGCGAACCAGAGAAACGCACGGAAACGCCGTTTATCTTCCCGCCGGAGTGGTACCTATTTATCTACACAAGCACCACATTAGCTAATGGGGCCTCCTGCTGCCGCCCTGCTGCTGGAGCACGATTCTGTTCTCATCCTGAAGCAAAGTTCTTAACCTGAGGCACTATTTCTGGGTTAGCGGAGTTTGTAACCTGAAGCGTTTGTAACCTGACGCGTTTGTACCCGAGGTACCACTGTACTTGCACTTTGATGTGCTTTCGAACTGCTAAGTTGGCAGGAGCTGGGACCGAATAACGTGAGCTTGCCCTGTCGCGGGGATTCGAACCACCAACCTTCTGATCAGCAAGCCCTAGGCTCAGTGGTTTAACCCACAGCACCACCCGTATACCTACTGTCACTAAAGGACTTTTGACTTTGTGCGCTCATTTACCAAATGTATTTTTTGAGAATTTAAAGGAAAAACCATCTCCCACAAAAGCTTCTGCTTGCCTTCTATCACTGCGCCATACAGAGCGTGCTCACGTATGGTTTATGTGTGTGGTACGGAAGCTGTACTTCTCAGGATAGAGCAGGGCTGTGCAGAATTATTAAAACAGCAGAGAGCTAGATGACCCTTGGTGTCCCTTCCAACTCTACGATTCTATGTGTGTTGCTGTAACCCACCCTTGCCCCTTATGGCAAAAGAATTATAAGTAAAAAATAATAAATGGGCACGAGCTTTGTGCCCCACAGATGGGGGCAATTTCCTCCTTGACAGTAGCACCTTCATTTTGTCAGGACACGTTTTCCGCTGCCAAATCTTAAGAAGTGCAAATTAAAGACTCCGCTAACAGGTGAGAGAGAGCTGTCGCTTCGAGTCTCGCACTTGGAAACGGCACAAACGGCGTCGCGGGGGGACGTGCAACACGTCCAGCCTCCTCGCACAAATTTCATGCGGCTTGCGTTAATTATGCACTATTTATTTCCATCCATAATTAAAAATACACACAGGAGCTTCTGGCCTTATAGATAAAGAGGCTGCTCTAGCACGTGCCAAAGTGTGATGTCCACTTCTGCTGGGACTTGCCACTATCTCTGGAGGCCTTCTGCCGACACGAGCAGGAGCTCGGCTCGGGGAAAGGCAGATCTCGGACATGCAGTTTATCAGTCTTGTGGAATTAATTAAGCTAAATAGTTTTAATTGGGTTTTGAAAAATGCATGCAATTAATTGCTACTGTTTTGAATTTTATTGTGTTGCTATCTTCCTTAGTGGGTCACACAAGTCACTATTCTGAATGAGGCTTTTTATAGTGAGCACTGGGGATGAGTTTGTGAAAGCACGGGGGGGGGGGCAGTGGGCCAAAAAAGTTTGGGAACCACAGGAGTTGACAATATTGAGCTAGAAAGGCCAGTGGTCTGACTTGGTATAAGGCAACAACATCCTATGTATGTTGGTCAGGACTCTGCTATTCAGTACCAGTGAGTGTCCATCAACGGTGTCTCTGAAAAAATTTACACATCACTTGGGAAGACAGGCGAACTAATGCCAGTGTACTGGAAGAAGCGAAGATCACCAGTATCGAAGCAATGATTCTTCAACATCAACTTCGTTGGTCTGGTCATGTTGTGCGGATGCCTAATGATCGTCTTCCAAAGCAACTACTCTATTCCGAACTTAAAAATGGAAAGCGTAATGCTGGTGGTCAACAAAAGTGGTTTAAAGACTCTCTCAAGGCAAATCTTTAAAAATGTAGTATAAACACCAAGAACTTGGAAACACTGGCCTACGAGTGCTCCAGTTGGAGAACAGCCTTTACCAAAGGTTCCATGGGCTTTGAAGACACTCGAACTCAGGACGCAAGGGAGAAACGCGCTAACAGGAAGGCACGCTTGGCAAATCCACACCGTGATCAATTCCTGCCCGGAAACTAATGTCCCCACTGTGGAAGGACGTGTGGATCCAGAATTGGCCTCCACGGTCACTTACAGACTCATTATTAAAACCGTGTTTACGGAAGACAATCTTAATTGGCTACAAGGGATCGCCAAAGAAGATGAAGAGGAAGAGGAGGAGGAGGAGGAGGAGGAGGAGGAGGAGGAGGAGGAGGAGGAGGAGGAGATATTGGTCATAATATAGACATGGAAGCATGGGAAGGTTGGTGGAATATGGATATAAAATTTACAGCATGTTACAAAAAAATAAAAAAATTGTCCAGTAGCACCTTAGAGACCAACCTCTGGCTGATTAACATTCTACCGTGTTTCTCCGAAAATAAGACACCGTCTTATATTTATATTTCCTCAAAAAAACCACACTATGGCTTATTTTCAGGGGATGTCTTATTTTTTTCCTCCTCCTGCCGCGGCTGGCATTGCTGCTGCAGCTATCACTATGTCTTATTTTCGGGGTATGGCTTATATTCATTGAATGCTTAAAAATCCTGCTATGGCATATTTTATGACTACGTCTTAAAATAGGGGAAACAGGGAAGAAGAAGAAAGTTCAGTACCATGGCCAGCTCCTCCAAATACCTCTTGTTTTTCCTTTGGGAAGGGCGGCTGGAGATCACAGACTTCAGATCCTTTCATAAAGTATAGAATCGTAGAAATGTAGAGCTGGAAGGGACCCCAAGGGTCAACTATAACCCTCTGCACTGCAGGAACTACAGCTATAGAATCCCTGATAGATGGCTATCCAACCTCTGCTTAGAAGCCTTCAATGAAGGATAGTCCTCCTATGAAGGATATTCTATTCCTTAAATCTCCACCCGAAGGGCAAAAGCAGATCTTTCCAAGCTTTTCATGTCGGTGACGCACTTTTATTTAGACATGCATCATTTCGCGACACAGCCGTTCAGTTTTATTAGCAAACCGGATGTTAAACGAACCCCTTTCCTTTTTTCAAAAAAATATATATATTTCTTAGTTTACAAAAAGACATGCATTGCCTCTTTTTTCAAGTTGCGTTTTCTACAGATCAGTTTCATTTGTTGTGAGACATGAGCGTTGCATACAGAGTTAGGTTAGGAAGAAAAGAGAGGGAGCGGGGAATGGTGAGTGGGGTGGGGTCAGGTGGAGATACTTCTATTCTTCTACTTAGTGTCAGAGGCGAAGCAACCTGCTCCAGTACCCGCATCAGCCCTCGTCCCAGGGGACATGGCAAGCATCCCAGGGGACGTGATGTGCATCCCAGGGGGTGTGGCATGCCGCCTGCGGGGGGCGTGGCGTGTGTCCAGGGGGTACATGGCGCGCTGTGTGCACTCCGGAGGGTACCGCCGATCGGGGGTCGGTATTTTGTCACACACACCCCTTTGGACTGGGACCCGGAGCAGACTGCCCCCTGCCCCCTGGAATGCCCCTGCTTAGCGTAGGTGTGGGGTTTTGTGTCAGCGTCACTTGTATGGATTCTCTTACTATTCACTTCTTGTGTTTCCTGGGTGGTGGGTTGGGGGTGGCCTAGGGTGTGGAGACTCTTGAGAGTGCCATGGACTGCAAGAAGATCAAAGAAGGAAGTCAGCCCTGAGTGCTCACTGGAAGGACAGATCGTGAAGCTGAGGCTCCAATACTTTGGCCACCTCATGAGAAGAGAAGAATCCTTGGAAAAGACCCTGATGTTGGGAAAGATGGAGGGCAGAAGGAGAAGGGGACGACAGAGGACGAGATGGTTGGACAGTGTTCTCGAAGCTACGAACATGAGTTTGACCAAACTGCGGGAGGCAGTGCAAGACAGGAGTGCCTGGCGTGCTCTTGTCCATGGGGTCACGAAGAGTCGGACACGACTAAACAACAAAGGGTGTTGTTGGTTGTCTTTGGTTGGCTGTAGTGAGAATTGTTTTTGTGTGTGAGCAGGGTGTGTGTGTGTGTGTGTTTGGATCAGGTGAGCCAGATTGATTCGTATGCTGTCGGTGGATTCTTGTCGTTGTCTTGTCGGGCTGTGTATGTGATGAAGGGGAGCCATACCGGGGTGAAGGCGTCTTCTTCTATTTGCCCCTGTGACAAACTAACCCCTTTCCATCCCCAGGAGGAGCACGGGGACACACTTACACACTGCCGCCAGCACATGCGTCGCCACGACACACAGTTTGGAAAATTCTGGACTAAAGGCTTTAACGCGGAGAGAGAGATCAGCTCAGGCGTGTCTGGCAAATAACTGCTGTTGTCATTTATAAGAATGGAGGGAGAGCAGACTCCGAGGCAACAAAAGGATCTATACTAGGGGTCAGCAAACTTTTTCAGCAGGGGGCTGGTCCACTGTCCCTCAGACCTTGCGGGGGCCAGACTATATTATGAAAAAAAAAATGAACGAATTCCTATGCCCCACAAATAACCCAGAGACGCATTTTAAATAAAAGGGCACAGTCTACTCATGTTAAAAACACGTTTGCGGGCCAGATTTAGAAGGTGATTGGGCCGGATCCGGCCTCTGGGCCTTAGTTTGCCTACCCATGATCTATACCGGGGTGGCCAACTCCCAAGAGACTGTGAGTTAAAAACTGGTGGTGATCTTTTGGGGGGGGGGTTCAGGTCAAAATTGTTGAGCTTCATTTTAGGAAGGAGGAAGGCCCATTTTTAAGGGTTCAGGTCAAAGTTGTAGGGCTTTTTTTAGGGGGAAGGAAAGCCCCATTTCTTTGGGGTGTAGGCGTCCAGACGCCCAGTGATCTACCGGTAGATCACGATCTACCTGTTTTAGGTGCCTGATCTATACGATTGGAAAAGGGCCGCAGTTCAATGGTAGGAAAAAGATATATAAACAAGATGCCCAATGTTCAAATCTGCTGTGCACACCCCACATCAGAACACAAAGGCCAAAGGGGACCCATCGAGTCCAGCCTCCTCTTCTCACAGTGGCCAACCAGATTGCACCTCATGGGAAACCTGCAAGCAGGATTCGAGCGCAAGAGCCCTCTCCCCTCCTGCGGTTTCCAGCAACTGGTGTTTCAGAAGCGTAGCTGCTGCCTCCGGCCGTGGAGACCAAGCCAAAGAGCCACCGGTAGCCCAGCCCAGCCCTGTGCAGTAATTTCTCGCAATCCCCTTTGTGAAGCTCCGGGGAAATGCACAGCAAACAGCCCAACCCCCCTTCCTTCCTTCCTTCCTTCCAGCCCTCCCTCCCCTTTCGTCCTCGCTGCTTTCTTCTCCTGCACCTGGTCAGTGTCCCGGCGTGTGCCGGCAGCTGCCGCAGCAGATGGCAGTGGCTCGACCCTGGAAGGATGGGGGGGGGGGTTCCTGGAGAAGGAGCCCATCTGTCACCTGCTGTGACGGCGAAGGGCCCAGATTTGCATTCCCTCGGCTTCCCTTCCCCTCTCTCTGCCAATATGGACGGTTGCTTATTGGAGTTCTTCACAGTTACAAATCAGGCTGCTCCATGCGCGCGCACCAGCTCCATGCCCCTGAAAGGTCCTCGAAATCATGGAATCGTAGAAGAGTCCAAAGGGGGACACTAGGGTCATTTAGCCCAACCCTCTGCAATGCAGGGAATCTTTCGCCCCAACGTGGGGATCGAACCCATGACCCTGAGATTAAGAGGTTCGTGCTCTACTGAAATGAAGCTCAGCCCTAAAGGCAGGGGAGGTGGGCTCAGGGCCAGAGCACACAGACGGGCCCGGGGGCAATCTCGGCACCTGAGAACGTCCCCTTCCCGGAAATCCATGGAGAGCTGCTGCCGGCCAGTGTAGGCAATACTGAGATAGATGGTTAAAAAGGTTTGCCCCACTGTTTTTACAAGCCTGTAAGCATTCTGCATCTTAAATAGCAGAGACATCACCTTGCCTACAAAGGTGCGTATAGTTAAAGCTATGGTTTTCCCAGTAGTGATGTATGGAAGTGAGAGCTGGACCATAAAGAAGGCTGATCGCCGAAGGATTGATGCTTTTGAATTATGGTGCTGGAGGAGACTCTTGAGAGTCCCATGGACTGCAAGAAGATCAAACCTATCCATTCTGAAGGAAATCAGCCCTGAGTGCTCACTGGAAGGACAGATCCTGAAGCTGAGGCTCCAATACTTTGGCCACCTCCTGAGAAGTGAAGACTCCCTGGAAAAGACCCTGATGTTGGGAAAGATGGAGGGCACAAGGAGAAGGGGACGACAGAGGACGAGATGGTTGGACAGTGTTCTCGAAGCTACGAACATGAGTCTCACCAAACTACGGGAGGCAGTGGAAGACAGGAGTGCCTGGTGTGCTCTGGTCCATGGGGTCACGAAGAGTCGGACACGACTAAATGACTAAACAACAACAACAACAACAACAACAACAACAACAACAACAACAACAACAACAACAACAACAAAGCATTCTGTTGACCTCCAAGCTTTCTCCCTTTTTTGCCTCCATTGCTTCATGAATGTGGATACCCCAAAAGCGAAGTCATTGTGCCAGGCATATTTCCGGAGTGCTCAGAAGCCCGCTCTCAGACCCTCATTCGGGAATCAATGTGCGAGCCAAGAGAAGGGGCTCTGCGTGTGTCCCAGGGTCGACCCTGCCCCCCACCCCTAATCCCAGCTCAGACTCCTGAGCCTCCTCCCTCTTCAGATCTGCATTAGGGTGCCCTGGGGGGTCACTGGGTCAAGAGCGGCTCTCTCTAATCCCACCGCCGACGGGGAGGGGGGGCATCTATCGAGGGCACGGGATCGTGGTTTGCGGCACAGACAGCTGGAGGTTGAAAGGTGACCCACATGCCTTTGCACAATGCCTAATGAGGGGGATTAACGGGTTGGGGAGAGGGGTGGGGATGGCTTTACACAGTGTCCCTTGTTGGCGCAGGCACTGATTGTCATTCGAGGGGGCCTGTCAGCAGCCTGCAGTTTTATTCTGGGGGTTTGCCTATCTCCCATTTTTAAAGCAACGCAGTCGATGAGGCCAGGGTCACCGATGCAGAGAGGAACTCCGGTCATGAGCTGGTTGGACGCAGAGGAATGGTGGGAGGAACCAGCTGGGGAACCCCCAAAGGAAGAAGGCGCAGAACCCGGGGATTGGTGGTGGGATAAGGGTGGGTGGCTGGAGGCTGGAGAGGCAACAAGGCTTAGTGAGCAGGGAGAGTCTGTGGCAGAAAGAGGTCCGGAATCAGAAGCTGAAGCAGGAGAGGAGGGAGGCCAAGAGGGTTTTTTTTTTTTTTTTGCTAATAAAGAGTTAACTCCAACTTGCAAGGTGTGATTTACTGCTGGCTCATTCCTGACAACTTCTCAGCTTGTTCCCCTGCACTAATCAACCCAAAGTTGCTTTATTGTTCATTTATTACCACCGCCACTATCATTAGCATTCTCCCCATATGGACCGACCCGGACCCTGCAATCGTCCTCTGAGTCCCGAGAGAAGTTCGGAGGGTGGCAACACGAGAACAGACCTTTTCTCCTCGCTTGTGGGATGCTTTCCTCAAGGAGGCCTGCCTATGCTCTTTTAAATGTATTTGTGGGAGGGGGGGTTATTGGTTTATTTTTGTTTTATTATGCCTTTTGTGTTCTCATCTTGAATTTTTGAGTCGTAAACTGCCCTGTGATCTTCGGATGAAGGGCAGTATATAAATTAAATAAATATTAATTATAATCATTCCTATTACAAGTACATGTTTGGGATCCAACTTATTTTTGAGAGTGTAAACTGTTCCTAATATCGTGTTCTAATGACAACCTGCCCTGAGGACCAAATGGTGAAGGGCGGGTAATTTGCAAGAACTCAAGCTTTTAGTGTGGCACTTTGGAACTCCCTGCCACTTGATACTTTGCCGTTCTCTTATGAGCGCCTGATAAAAAACACACACCAGGCTACCCAGTTGTTTGGAGAAAACAGATGTGATTTTTAATCTGACTCTCGTCTGTTGTTATTTTAACTTTCCAAAAATCTTAAATTATTGTTTTCTCAGTGATCATTTTATTGTTTTATATTTTTGTAAACCGTTCTGAGGGTTTATTCATTTTTGTTTTTTATTATTATTATTATTATTATTATTATTATTATTATTATTATTATGCCACGCCCTCCCCAGTCAAAACCGGGCTCAGGGTGGCTGACACCAGTAAAATTGCAATAAGACGTAAAAGAAAGAAAAACAATTAATTAAAATACGGGTTGAAATACAATTTAAATTTAAAAATTTTAAATGCAGCCTCATTTTAAAGTACGTAGCCGAAATCAAAACCATAAGGGGGGATTTAACAACCAAGCAGTGTATAAAACATATGAAATAAATAAATAAATAAAATTACTATTTTCAGCAGCATCAACAACAACAATAATAATATCTGCATATTTCCTCCAACAGGGGGCAATAGTTAGGAGGAGGGTGGGAGGGGAAAGGATTCATTCTGCACTTTGTTATAGCAAATGAGATGAAATTAGCTCCTCTGATGTCCAGCAGGTTTTGCAAAGGGCTGGCTGTTTCCCATCCTCGGACACAGGCAAAGCACATGGCTCCCTTCCCAAGGAATCCTGGGTACTGTAGTTTGCGAAGAGTGCTGGGAATTGCAGCACTGTGAGGGGGGGAACTACAGTTCCCAGGGTTGTACTTTCGGCAGAAGGCGCAGATGCGACCGCAGCTGTATTCTGACTCAGTGCTGCAATTCATCAACAACCTTTTTGATTAATTTGATTAATAATAATAATAATAATGATTTATTATTTATACCCCGCCCATCTGGCTGGGCCTCCCCAGCCACTCTGGGCGGCTTTCAACTGAATATTAAAACAGTACAGCATTAAACATTAAAAACTTCCCCAAACAGGGCCACCTTCAGTTGTCTTCTAAAAGTAAAATAGTTACTCGAGCCTTCTAAAGCCAAGCCACAGTTTAGGGTGACATCCCAGGGCAGCTGGTGTCTCTCGCTCACCCAAGCTGCTTTAAAACAACCCAGGATTTGTATTTTTAGGGAAGGCAAGCCAAGAAAGTGAGCAATTTATGTACAGAGGTGGCACCCGATCCCAACGACGACAATACCATTCGTGCCACCCCTTTTATGAGAACGCCCCGGGGATTTCATCGCTATACAGACTCTTCCCTGCCTGCACCTGGATCTCTCTCAGAACCAAGCACCAAATCTTGGCGCCGCTTCCCACATCACAGGCTAATTCAACATTCCACCCTCCATTTCCATACAATTAGCAGAATAAGGAAGTTACGGGAACTGGTGGAGGTGGTTTCTAAAAAAACCCCCACCAAGATCAAAACAAATATACATGAACCAAAGCAAGGAGGAATTGGCGGGCAAGGCCGTGTTCTCTTATTTCCGCGTGAGATTCTTTATTAATTGATACAGGCGGCGCTCGGCCAGGGAGTGGATTTATTTTCCCCATAGCTTTCTCCTCTTAATAATTAATTCATTAAAATTAATTCATTAAACCCACCTTCTGAAGTGGTCCACCATCACGCCGACCAGCTCCCCGACCCGGCGGTCGTTTTCTGGCTGCATTTTGTGGAGGCAGACCACCAGGCCGTCGTGGTTCTGGGTGTGGAAGACGACCAGCTGGTCCACGCCGCTGGTCACGCTCATCCCGGTCACCTGTCGAGAGGAACAAATCGCCAAAAAAAAAAAGGTTTCAGTGTCTCCCCTCCAGGTGGAAACTAGGCGGCCAATGCAGGAACGAAACAAGGTCTAAACTTTAACAAGCAAACAGGTACCTGAGATACCATTGCAGATCCAGCCAGCTGGATTAATGAGGGCCGGGTCGAAAGACCGGAATATTTCTTAGTGATGCAAATGGTCCCCTGCATGGACAATTCCCCATGAGGCTTGGGAAGTGCTGGTGTAGTTTTGGATATAGAGAGAGAGCCTAGAGGAGAGGTTCTCAAAGAGGGCCCAAGGGGGGAAGGGATGACCTAGGGGGTTGCTAAGTGGCAAAAGGGTGCAGGGGGCACCCCTCCAAGTGTGTTGATATTTACAATTGGCCAGGCTAGAGCCTTGAGTGAAATACCTTCCTGTCACAATAGCTTGCTGGTTAATTAATAATAATAATAATAATAATAATAATAATAATAATAATATATACCCCGCCCATCTGGCTGGGTTTCCCCAGCCACTCTGGGCAGCTTCCAACAGAATATTAAATGCACAATAGAACATCAAACATGAAAAACTTCCCAAAACAGGGCTGCCTTCGGATGTCTTCTAAAAGTCAGTTGGTTGTTTATTTCCTTGACATCTGATTGGGGGGGGGCGTTCCGCAGGGCGGGCGCCACTACCGAGGAGGCCAGTTCACACAGTTCAAAATTGGAGTTAACTGTTAGGAAAAACACGGTCTCCGTAGACTTCGCCAAGCCGAATGAGCACAGCAACTCATTCTTGGTGGTCTTACACCATGATCAGTTGCTGAGAATGAAAGTCCCTGCCTCCTCACAGCTGTCTAAGGCCCCTCCTCTCCAGGGCTTTCCCCAAGCAATCAGAGGCTGTGCTTGCGTGCAGCCAAACTCTCCTCCACTCTTTTCATGCCTCTTCTGGTTCTAGGAGACCAGCGGGGAGAAGAGCTTGTCGCAGCAGAAGCAGGAGACACCTGTGACCCTTCACCAGCCTGACCCATCTCTGCTTCTTGGCCTCTCTCCTCTCGTTCTTCAGCTTCTGCCTCTGATTCTGGATTTCTCTCTGCCACAGACTCTCCCCGCTCACTAAGCCCTGTTGCCTGTTCAGCTTCTGACACGTCCTCTTCCCAATCTTCTCTCTTTGACCACTCATCATCGTCCCCCACCAATCCCCTAGCTCTGATCCTTCTTCCCTGGGGGGGGGGGGTTCCCCAGCTGGCTCCTCCCCCCATTCCTCTGCGTCTGACATTTCCATGACATTTCCTTACTTCCTATTTAAAGTTTTACTGCTCTTCTCGCTTTGAAAGCTATTTCCCTAGGTTATGTTCGTCTGCAAAGTTTTGGGGGAGATTATGCGCAGTACCGTTTGTGCCTGTAAAAGTTTCGGAATGCCTATATTATGCAAATCCAATTGAAAAAACACGTAAACGTAATAGGCTGTATGATAACAATTGCAAAGTTATTTGCTAGAAACGACTTCTCAAAATTTACAAGTCCAACTTTATCATCTTCATTAGAAACTTAGAAGATTATTTCATGCCACTCTTCTAAGGAATATGTCAGACAGAAAAATACAACAGAAGATGAAGAAATTAGAAATGAATGTGTTACGGCGCTGACAAAATAGGATTTGTATTTTGTACATACAGTCATACCTCGGGTTACGTCTGCTTCGGGTTACGAAATTTCGGGTCACATACACCACAAACCCGGAAGTATTTTTCGCCGCATACGGGCTCTGCACATTCACAAAAGCATTCTGCGCAGTTCGCGCATGCGCAGAAGCACACTTTCGCACTTCTTCAGGTTACACACTTTTTGGGTTACGAACCGCACCCTGGAACGAATCAGGTATGTAACCCAAGGTACCACTGTACTGGACATGGTGGTCAACTGAATAAGCTACATTTTAATATATTATGTAGCCATGTTCAAATATATAAAAGGATGTCATATAGAAGAGGGTGAAAGGGTATTTTCTGCTGCTCCAGAGAAGTGGACACGGAGCAATGGATTCAAGCTACAAGAAAGAAGATTCCACCTAAACATTAGGAAGAACTTCCTGACAGTAAGAGCTGTTCGGAAGTGGAACTTGCTGCCAAGGAGTGTGGTGGAGTCTCCTTCTTTGGAGGTCTTTAAGCGGAGGCTTGACAGCCATCTGTCATGAATGCTTTGATGGTGTTTTCTGCTTGGCAGGGGGTTGGACTGGAGGGCCCTTGTGGTCTCTTCCAACTCTATGATTCTATGATTCTATGTCACAATGTTGATTTTGACACTACGAGTAGCTGTATCTAATTTTTGAGAAGTAGTTTCTAGTAAATAACTTTGCAATTGTTATCATACAGCCTATTACGTCTACGTGTTTTTTCAATTGTGAAAATTTTGGAGCAGATAGACGGCTTCATTTTCCAATCCGGGCATGCCCCATAGCTTCTGCTGAAATCCTGTAAGTCTCCATACCACAAATTGTATGGGGAGAGGGTGGGGGGGGGGGAGTCAGGTAGGTCTCACTTTTGTTGTACAAGAGTTGCCCCTCCAGATGGCAATAATGCAATACAATATTGGGGAAGAGGTTTCACCTCACCCCCAGAGGCACACTCCATTGTCTCCTGAGACAGAAGGATGGCAAAGAATATCACAGAGCAGCTAATAAAGTGGAATGTTGATTGGACCATCTTATAAAAACCCACCGCTATAGTTGTGCTGATGGCATGTTGCAGAAGATGTTTGCAGAAACATCAGCAGCCTGTTAAACGTTACCACCTTAACTGCCATGAAAGCTGCCCACCGCACCTCCTCCCCAGGCCCGTTGCCACGAGAGGTCCCTCTTACCATGCTCAGAGGAATCGATCTCATCACTTTGTACTGTTTCCTCGGTTCCAACTTGTATAGGTGCTGGTCTGTGATGAGGACGGCTCGGTCTGTGCTCTTGTTACAGCGGTTGATCTGCAAGGAGAGAACAACATCAGTAATGACACACTTGTTTAGTCGTTTAGTCGTGGAGGCAATGAGAGATTTTACTTTCTTGGGCTCCGTGATCACTGCAGATGGTGACAGCAGTCACGAAATTAAAAGACGCCTGCTTCTTGGGAGAAAAGCAATGACAAACCTAGACAGCATCTTAAAAAGCAGAGACATCACCTTGCCAACAAAGGTCCGTATAGTTAAAGCTATGGTTTTCCCAGTAGTGATGTATGGAAGTGAGAGCTGTTCCATCAAGAAGGCTGATCGCCGAAGAATTGATGCTTTTGAATTATGGTGCTGGAGGAGACTCTTGAGAGTCCCATGGACTGCAAGAAGATCAAACCTATCCATTCTGAAGGAAATCAGCCCTGAGTGCTCACTGGAAGGACAGATCCTGAAGCTGAGGCTCCAATACTTTGGCCACCTCCTGAGAAGAGAAGACTCCCGGGAAAAGACCCTGATGTTGGGAAAGATGGAGGGCACAAGGAGAAGGGGATGACAGAGGACGAGATGTTTGGACAGTGTTCTCGAAGTTACCAACATGAGTTTGACCAAACTGCGGGAGGCAGTCGAAGACAGGAGTGCCTGGCGTGCTCTGGTCCATGGGGTCACGAAGAGTCAGACACGACTAAACAACAACAACAACATTTTCTCCTACTGATAGGTAACCCACTTAAGGACCCTATACGGGCTCTTGGGAAAGGAGCAGTTTTTTTCTACATCAATAGCACCAAAAGCAAGCATATGAAGAACCATGCAGGTGGATGAAGCCAAAGGGGGCCCAGCATCTCATTCTCACAGTGGCAAACTAGATGCCTGTGGGAAGCCAGAGAAGCAGGATACGAGCAGAGCAACCCTCTCCCCACCTCCCAGTGTGCTGCAATTTGCAGTTTCTAAGGCTCCCCTCTAGGTTTAAAATTGTCCAGAAGCCCCTTAAAAAGGTAAAGGTAAAGGGACCCCTGACCGCTAGGTCCAGTCGTGGACGACTCTGGGGTTGCAGCGCTCATCTCGCTCTACTGGCCGAGGGAGCCAGTGTTTGTCTGCAGACAGTTTTTCCGGGTCATGTGGCCAGCATGACTAAGCCGCTTCTGGCGAACCAGAGCAGTGCACAGAAATGCTGTTTACCTTCCCGCTGGAGCGGTACCTATTTATCTACTTGCACTTTGACGTGCTTTCGAACTGCTAGGTGGGCAGGAGCTGGGACCGAGCAACGGGAGTTCACCCCACTGCGGGGATTCGAACCGCCGACCTTCTGATCGGCAAGCCCCAGAGGCTCAGGGGTTTAGACCACAGCGCCAACTAAGTTTGCTCTGGGTATAAGCTTTCGTGTGCATGCACACTTCTTCAGATACACAAGAGCTTATACCCATAAGACCTTAGTTGGTCTCTAAGGTGCTACTGGACAATAAAAAATATATACAGTGGTACCTCTACTTACGAATTTAATGCGTTCCGAACACACATTCGTAAGTCAAAAAAAATTGTAAGTCGAATCCCATAGGAATGCATTGGGAGAAAAAAATCGTAAGTTGAAGCAACCCTATGTAAAAATTCGTAAGTAGAAAAAATCCTATCTAAACTGCATCCAAGATGGCGGACGGAGCTCCATTCGTAAGTAGAAACATTCATAAGTAGTTATTCGTAAGTAGAGGTACCACTGTATATATATATGTTTCAACTGCGTCAGACCAACACAGATACCTACCTGAATCTGGAATCTAGGTTTATAGTTCCCGAGGCTCCTCTCCAAGATCTCAGTTCCCACCCACCCCCCCACCCCCCCGGGAGAGGAAATTGCTCTCAACCCAATTTAGCTCAGCGGTGCATTTGATGCTCTGCGTTGAGTCAGGAGGGAGCAATGTAGTAGCCTCTGCTTCTGCTGGCTGCTCACCTTGCGGACGTGGCACGAGAACAGCACCGAACGGAAGTGCACCTTCTCCTTCAGGGCTGACACCCGTTTGGCAAACTGGTCGGCCATTGCAGGGTTTTCAACTACCTGGAAGAGTTAAAAGAGAGATTGTGAGCTGGGTGGCCTGAGCAGGACAGCAGGACAGAGAAGGGCACAAATTACAGTGGTGCCTCGCAAGACGAATTTAATTCGTTCCGCAAGTCCATTTGTTTTGCAAAAAATCCGTCTTGTGAATCGCGGTTTCCCATAGGAATGCATTGAAATTTCTTTTTTGGCCCATAGGAACACATTAATTAAATTTCAATGCATTCCTATGGGAAACCGCGATTTGCAAGATGAATTTTTTGCAAAACAAATTCGTCTTGCGAGTCACCATCAGATCGCAAGACGCATTCGTCTTGCGAAAAATTCGTCTTGCAGGGCATTCGTCTTGCGAAGTATCACTGTATTGTTTATTACTGGCAATTGATATTTTCCCATTTGGAGGGTGGGGAAATAATAATTATGAACCAAGAAAATTGAGGGGTCCCTTCAAGGGGTTCAGCTTCTTAAGGAAGACTGGACCTTCGGAGAGAGTGTACCCTTTAAGGCTCAAACCGGTCGGGAAATGAACAGAGACCAGACCAGCGTAAACAAAAGCAAAGCGGCTATAAGCCTGATCTTTATTAACAGTTGCAACAGGGTGCCCACTGCTACATGCAGGAGGTAGGAGGGACCCAGGACAAAGGTGTAAAGGTAAAGGGACCCCTAACTAATTAGGGCCAGTCATGACCGACTCTGGGGTTGCGGTGCTCATCTCGCATTATTGGCCGAGGGAGCCAGCGTACAGCTTCCAGGTCATGTGGCCAGCATGACAAAGCCGCTTCAGGCGAACCAGAGCAGCAAACGGAAACGCTGTTTACCTTCCTGCCAGAGCGGTACCTATTTATCTGCTTGCACTTTGACGTGACTAAACGACTAAACAACAACAACAACTACAACATGCTTATGTTACTGTTATTTATTGTCTGTAAGCCGCTTTGGGATTCATTTGAATTGAAGGCAGCATATAAACACAATCAATCAATCAATCAATCAAACCCATAGCTGCCAAGTCTCCCGTATTCCCCGGGAAACCCCCGTTTTCCCAGCTGTTCCCAGCCAAAAAAATGGATTCTTTTGTTTTTTCCTGGTTTATTCTGACGCAGTGGCCATTTTGGAACTGGGCGGAGCATGCTCAGAAGCGACTTTTGATGCTGCTCTGCCCAGTTCCAAAATGGCTGCAGCCCGACTTCTGGTGCGGTGGCCATTTTGGAACTGGGCTAAGCAGCATCAAGTCACTTCTGAGCATGCTCCGCCCAGTTCCAAAATGGCGGCAGCGCTACTTCCGGTCTGGTACTTCCAGCCCGATCCCTTATTTTTCAAGAAGGAACTTGGCAGGTATGATCAAACCCCTGCATATAGGAAAACTGCCCTGGGAAAACGGCACAGGCATTTTAAAGCAAACTAGCAAAGCAGAAAGAAGTTCAGGATTGCTGTCTCCCCGATACGTTGACAGCTGCCTACATGGAAGGGTGCTTTTCTCATTTTCACTTCAATCCTGGGGAACGTTCAAATATATACAGCCTCCCACCGCAGTCTGCCATGGTACAGTCCGAAACCGTATGCGACCTCTGCCTGCCAGCCCACAAGCAGACCAGCAGCTGCCCTGCATAGGAAAGTTTTTACTGTGCGATGTCTTACTGCGGTTTTTATAACTTGTTGGAAGCCGCCCAGAGTGGCTGGGGCAACCCGGTCAGATGGGTAGCATCTCAATCAGGCATCCCCAAACTTCGGCCCTCCAGATGTTTTGGACTACAATTCCCATCTTCCCCGACCACTGGTCCTGTTAGCTAGGGATCATGGGAGTTGTGGGCCAAAACATCTGGAGGGCCGCAGTTTGGGGATGCCTGATCTAAATAAATATATTACCATTATTCTCGTGGCACAAGGCCTTCCTTTCAACCTACCAACCCCGCCTTTTGGGACAATGCTGTTTTCGACAACGGCACCTGAGGATGGCTGAATTCTAATGTATTACACACACACAGCCCACCCTGCTGCTCTGTCTCTTGATGCTGAACCGAGGTAGCAATTCTCCCTCTGTAAGAAACTGGGCGTTCGCCTGTGTGCGTGGAGGCTGATCTATTAACACAGTACGATTCCATAGCTAGCAAGTGCCGGAAACGTCTGCAGGGGCAGCCACCCACACAGCCTCTTGCTCCCGACTTAGAGGATTTGGGGGAGACGTCGCCATGGAGACAGCGCATGAGAAAAGTTCCTCCTCATACGGAGCTTTCTCCTCGCCGCATCTTCAAGCTCCCTGAACAGATGCACCTGTCTTCCTTCAGTGTGGTTTTCGGCACCCTCCCCAAATCACCCCACCCAGAGCCACCAGGCAGCAGAACTCAGCTGTGGGTGAAAACTCATCTGCTCGGCCTGGTGTGTGGGCTTGGGCTGACTCAGCAGGCCTGGGATGACTCAGGAATCCCGTTCCAAGGAACAAACAAAGGCAGGTGACACCGCCACCAAGGCAGGGGGTGGGTGGCACATGGGCAGCTAGAGTCTTCTACGCCAGCCAGCTTTGGGCTTGGGAATACAGCTGCATCTCGTGGAAAGAGAGTCCTCCTGCCGGCTGAAGATTTGGCTGGCAATTCCTCATCGGTTCCTGCATTTCAGTTTTCCTCCTCTCTGAGGACAGATGGATCGATCCATGTTAGGCGAACATGTGTTCATTCGCTCCTAAGTCCATGCAGCTTCCATAGTATTCCGAGAGAGGGTTTTTAAATCATGGAATCGTAGAGTTGGAAGAGACCACAAGGGCCATCCAGTCCAACCCCCTGCCGAGCAGGAAACACCATCAAAGCATTCTTGACATATGCCTGCCAAGCCTCTGCTTAAAGACCTCCGAAGAAGGAGACTCCACCACACTCCTTGGTAGCAAATTCCACTGCCGAACAGCTCTTACTGTCAGGAAGTTCTTCCTAATGTTTAGGTGGAATCTTCTTTCTTGTAGTTTGAATCCATTGCTCCGTGTCCGCTTCTCTGAAGCAGCAGAAAACAACCTTTCACCCTCCTCCATATGACATCCTTTCATATATTTGAACATGGCTATCATATCACCCCTTAACCTTCTCTTCTCCAGGCTAAACATACCCAGCTCCCTAAGCCGTTCCTCATAAGGCATCGTTTCCAGGCCTTTGACCATTTTGGTTGCCCTCCTCTGGACACGTTCCAGCTTGTCAGTATCCTTCTTGAACTGTGGTGCCCAGAACTGGACACAGTACTCCAGGTGAGGTCTGACCAGAGAATTTAAATTTTGTTTTAAAAAAGAACCGTACAAAAATTTGCATTCTATCACCCAAAAAACGTATTGCAGCGGTACCTTGGTTCTCAAACGTCTCCGTTGATGAATGTTTTGGAACCCAAATGCCAAAAACCCAGAAGTAAACGCTTCCGTTTTCGAACGCGCCCCGGAAGTCGAACGGCTTCCGTTACGTGTTTTTCAATTTTCTCAATTGGACGGGCAGGGAGATCAGGGTCTGGCTGACCGCGCATGCGCCCGGCCACAGAGGAGGGAAGGGGACACGTCGATGTCACAATACAACTCAACCCCACTCGGTTCCACTACACAGGCAGCATTGAGTTCAGCCGGCATTTTGTCACCCCTCTTGTGATGGCACCCCCTTCCTACGCCCCTGCTACTGACTGGGCTGTGGGTGGAATTTCAACTGCATAACGGCAAAATTCAGGTTGCAGAATTAGTGGTCAAGAAACCCACTACAGATTTGCAAAAATAATATTTTTGTGAGGAGGAAAGCAACACACAAACTGGAAAGTGTGGGTTTAACGATTGCTGGGAGCAATGTCAGTCTCCCCACAAACAAATAGGGACGGATGCTCCATAAGCAGGTCATAGAATTAAAAAAATTGTAGAGTTTGAAGCACACACACACACACCCCTGGGGTCACCTGGTCGTTCCCCTGCAATGCAGGAATCACAGCTGGATGGTGTTATGTAACTTCCCCGCAAACAAATCAGACCAAATCCCCGAAAAAACCGTGCAAACGGGTCAGGATGAAACCCTAGCGAATGGGAAGTGACCCAGGGTAGCCATTACCTGAGCTTCATGCACAAATTGCTATTCAGAGGTGGGGGTCCTCATTTGATACGGCTAACGGCCACCCGCCTCTCTAGTCAAAATGAATCCACACTAGCGTTTTGAGAAAATAATAGCTGCGAACTTCACTCTCTTCCCCCCCCCCCCACAAGCTCAAGAAGCTCCGATAACAATTTTAGATTCTCAGCAAACAAACACGCCAACCTTCCCTCCTCTCCCCCATCAGGATTTTGAGGAAGGCGGATGAAAGACACGCAAGGAAGTTGTGAATCATAGAATCATAGAATCATAGAGTTGGAAGAGACCACAAGGGCCATCCAGTCCAACCCCCTGCCAAGCAGGAAACACCATCAAAGCATTCCTGACAGATGGCTGTCAAGCCTCTGCTTAAAGACCTCCAAAGAAGGAGACTCCACCACACTCCTTGGCAGCAAATTCCACTGCCGAACAGCTCTTACTGTCAGGAAGTTCTTCCTAATGTTTAGGTGGAATTTTCTTTCTTGTAGTTTGAATCCGTTGCTCCGTGTCCGCTTCTCTGGAGCAGCAGAAAACAACCTTTCTCCCTCCTTTATATGACATCCTTTTATATATTTGAACATGGTTATCATATCACCCCTTAACCTTCTCTTCTCCAGGCTAAACATACCCAGCTCCCTAAGCCGTTCCTCATAAGGCATCGTTTCCAGGCCTTTGACCATTTTGGTTGCCCTCTTCTGGACACGTTCCAGCTTATCAGTATCCTTCTTGAACTGTGGTGCCCAGAACTGGACACAATGTGGCTCCTTTAGGGTTCCAGCAATTTAGGCAGACGGCTGCTGGGTTTTTTTTATAGCCTGCTTTGGATTGCTTTGATAAATGTTTCATGGCAGAGTCTCTCTCTCTCTCTCTCTCTCTCTCTCTCTCTCTCTGTTCTGTTGTTTACTGCCTTGCGCCGACCGTGGGATATAAATAAACAATTTCCCCGCATTCACCCTCTTTGCACATTTGAGGGTGTCTTTTTTTGTTTGTTTACAGATTCCCTAGTCTCACCTTCCCTCCCTTCGCCTTCATCTTTTCAAAACTAAAAAAAAGCCCATCCGTTAGAGCGGTGGCTCTCAAAGTGGGCAGTGGGATTGCCTTGGCCGGGGGGGGGGGGGAGCCAATAAAAGGCAAAGGGGGGCATCAGGTGGGGTATATACTGGAGTTATAAATGACCCTCAGGCTTTGAAAAGTCTGGTATGCCTGGATCAAGTTTGTCAGCTTTGTTGAATGAATTAAACTGAATCGTTCTAATTGGATATTGAATAAACGTGCAATTAACTGTTTTGAATTTCCTTGTGTCATTATCTTCCTTAGTGGGTCGCCCAAACCGTGTCCAGAAAGTGGTTTTAGGGAATGAGTGTTCAGACCCCTGGGCTCTCACTTGTGGGGTGCCTCAGGGTTCTGTCCTCTCCCCCATGCTTTTTAACATCTTCATGAAGCCGCTGGGAGAGATCATCAGGGGGTTTGGGCTGGGTGTTCATCAGTATGCGGATGATACCCAGCTCTACCTCTCTTTTAAATCAGAACCAGTGAAAGCGGTGAAGGTCCTGTGTGTGTCTGGGGGCGATTGGAGGATGGATGGCAGCTAAAAGTTGAGGTTGAATCCTGACAAGACAGAAGTACTGGTTTTGGGGGACAGGGGGCAGGTGGGTGGGTGGGATTCTCTGGTCCTGAATGGGGTAACTGTGCCCCTGAAGGACCAGGAGCACAGTCTAAGAGTCATTTTGGACTCACAGCTGTCCATGGAGGCGCAGGTCAATTCTGTGTCCAGGGCAGCTGTTTACCAGCTCCATCTGGTACGCAGGCTGAGACCCTACCTGCTTACAGACTGTCTCGCCAGAGTGGTGCATGCTCTAGTTATCTCCCGCTTGGACTACTGCAATGTGCTCTACGTGGGGCTACCTTTGAAGGTCACCCAGAAACTACAATTAATCCAGAATGCGGCAGCTAGACTAGTGACTGGGAGTGGCCGCTGGGACCATATAACACCGGTCCTGAGAGATCTGCATTGGCTCCCAGTATGTTTCCGAGCACAATTCAAAGTGTTGGTGCTGACCTTTAAAGCCCTAAATGGCCTCTGTCTGTATACCTAAAGGAGCGTCTCCACCCCCATCGTTCAGCCCAGACACTGAGGTCCAGCTCTGAGGGCCTTCTGGCAATTCCCTCATTGCGAGAAGTGAGGTTATAGGGAACCAGACAGAGGGCCTTTTTGGTGGTGGCACCCGCCCTGTGGAACGTCCTCCCACCAGATGTCAAGGAAATAAGCAGCTATCCTATTTGTAAAAGATATCCGAAGGCAGCCCTGTTTAGGGAATTTTTAAATATTTAATGCTGTATTGTTTTTAACACTCGATTGGGAGCCGCCCAGAGTGGCTGGGGAAACTCAGCCAGATGGGCGGGGTATAAATAATAAAAATTATTATTATTATTATTATTACTATTATTATTATTCATAGAAGAATCATCCAATTGTAGAATTGAAAGGGACCACAAGCATCACCTAGTCCAACTCCCTGCAATGCTGGAACTTCACCCAACGTGGGACTTGAACTCGTGGCCCTAAGATAAAAAGTCTCATGCCCTACCAACTGAGCTTTCTGAATAATGTTTTTTTTATAGGGTAGGGTAAGGGGCATCGGGAATGAGTTTATGGATCCGAAAAATTTGGGAACCCCAGATCTAGAGCTTCCCTCCCTCAGCTGATTCTTGCTAACTTTCCCTGTTCCAAGCACAATGCTAGAGAAAACAACAGCAGGTAGAGATTGCAGCCAAATACTGGCCCTACACCATGTTGTTAAAGCAGTATGATGCCAGTTTAAGCAGCCTTGGCTTCCCCCCACCAAAACCAAAGAATGCTGGGAACTGTAGTTTGTTAAAAGGGTGCTGCTCGTTGTGAGGAGACTACAATTCGCAGAGTCCTCTGAGAGGAGGGATTTGCTTGGGAGACCACTCTGGGAATTGTAGCTTTGTGAGTGAAACAGGGGTCACTCGGCAACTCTTTGGAAGAGTAAGGAGAGGTTGGATGGCCATCTGTCAGGGATTCTTGAGCAATGATTCCTGCATTGCAGGGGGTTGAACTAGGTGGCCCCTGGCGGTCCCTTCCAAGTCTATGATTCTGTCATTCTCCCAAGGCTAGTAAAATGCTGAATCATAAGGTTCTTCTGAATTTGGGAGGAGGGGGCGTTGATTCAGGTGGGGCAGGGGTTGTAGAGGAGAAGGAAAGAGAGGTGGAATCGCGGGGGTGTGGAGTGGGGGGGAAATGGACGAGCGGAGGAAGAGGAGGAGGAGGTGGAGGTTGGGCTTTTTCAAAAGCTCTGCAGTTACTAGGGAAACGGCAAGGCAGCCTTCTAAAAGTGTAAAGGGGGGGAAGTGGGAGAGGTTTGTTTCGTTTGGCCCCCAACTCACGAGCAGGATAGCAGTCCTGCAGGCCTTCCAGAACCATCGACTGAAGTCTGGTTCCCCCTTCTTTTGGTTTTTATCGCCATATTTTACCATAAAGGGTTAACTTCACCTCCTCTGTGTGATTTCCTGCAGGCTCGCTTCTGACACTCAGCAGGGAGGAGGGTGGGGATAATAATAATAATAATAATAATAATAATAATAATAATAATAATAATTTATTATTATTATTTATACCCCGCCCCCATCTGGCTGGGTTTCCCCAGCCACACTGGGCGGCTTCCAACAAAATATTTAAATACATTGGTCTGTTAAACATTAAAAGCTTCCCTAAACAGGGCTGCCTTCAGATGTCTTCTAAAAGTCTGGCAGATGTTTTTCTTTTTGACATCTGGTGGGAGGGTGTTCCACAGGGCGGGTGCCACTACCGAGAAGGCCCTCTGCCTGGTCCCCTGTAACTTGGCTTCTCGCAGCGGGGAAACCACCAGAAGGCCCTCGGCACTGGACCTCAGTGTCCGGGCAGAACGATGGGGGTGGAGACGCTCCTTCAGGTATACAGGACCGAGGCCAAAAGCAGAATCCTTTCACCCTGCCTGATCATTGGGCCCTGGCCCTGCCTGTCATTGGCTCCGGCTCCGCCTACAATTGGGCTCTCTGCCTTCTCTCTCTGCCATTCCCAAGGGCCACCAGCCACCAACTGTGCAGGAGGATACAGAAACGGCAGGGCATCAACTTCTCGCCTTCACTTCCGGAAACACTTACCGACACCAAGTAGTTCCTCCCCCAGCTCCTGGAGCAGCCCCAGTCCTTCCGCAGGCCTTGCAGGACGTCCAGGGCCGCCACTTTGGCCTTGATCTGGTCCATGTCGGATGGAGGGATGTTCTTCACGATCTGTCTGGCTCGCCACCTGGAGAAAGAGATCCCGGGAGAAGCTCAGGGAGAGATTCCGACTGAATAACTTTCTGACAGCAAGAGCCGATCGACAGTGGAACGGTCTCCCTCGGGAGGTGGGGGACTCTCCTTCCTTGGAGGTTTTTAAGCAGAGGTGGGATGGCCATCTGCCAAGGATGCTTTGGCTGAGATTCCTGCATTGCAGGGGGTTGGACTAGAGGACCCTCGGGGTCCCTACCAACTCTACAATTCTATGAGAGAGAGCGGGGGGATCTACACATTTGGTTTTTAAAGGTAAAAAAGAGTTAAAGTTCTGATAACTACAGTATACAGCCAACCCTTGGTTTCCGAACGGCTTAGTTGACAAACAAATTGGCTCCCGAATGCCAAAAACCCAGAAGTAACTGTTCCGGTTTGAAAACTGTTCTGGTTTTTTGGAAGCCGAACATCTGTCATGCCATCCACGGCTTCCAGTTGAGTGCAGGAAACTCCTGCAGCCTATCGGAAGCTGCGCCTTGGTTTTCAAACGGTTCCGGGAGTCGAACGGACTTCTGGAACGGATTAAGTTCGAGAACCAAGGTTCCACTGTATAGCCACATGGCATTCTTTTTCAACGTTAAAAATACATTATTAAAATGTGGTGCCAGAGGGCGGTCAAGAGCTCCCCCCCAAAAAAACCAGGTAGATCATACGGCAAAGGAACCGAAAGAGAAACCAAATGTCTTGATTTTTTTGGGAACAATATTGTTTAGTATTGTTCTAACAACGTTTAAAAGGCGAGTGTAGATCCAGCCGGAGTCTGCCTGGCTGGGCTTGGCCCGCACGGCATGTGTAGGTGCTATCCAGATCTGTTTTGCTCTGAAACGAGGAGGCCAAAGTCAGCCATGCCCAGTCATTTCAGGGGGCCTCCTCAAAGCAAAACACAAGCAGCATACAATCCTTCAAGATTTGCTGCAGGCTCCAGCAATCTGAAAGGTATTTGGGCACGGCATGGGGCCCTCTCCTGTTCTTACATTCCAAGACCCGGACTGCAGAATCTGGGACCGGCAGCCATGTGGCACCGGAAGTTGTGTCGGCGTAACTTCTGGTGTCGCTTTGCCCTTCTATGGGCACCAAAATTGGCCACCGGCGGCTTCGAAAGTCGCTTGTACGCATGTCAGGAAGTGCGTCGACGCAACTTCCAGTGTCGCTCCGCCCTTCTATGGGCACCAAAAATGGCCGTCGTCGACACCGGAAGTCGCGTCTATGCACTTCCGGACATGTGTAGATGCGACTTTTGAAGCCGGCGGCGGCCATTTTTGGTGCCCATAGAAGGGCAAATCGGAAAGAAAAAATGGCCGCCGGCAGGAAAAAATAACGGAGAAAAACGGGAGACGAAGTGATACGGGGGACCACCGGGAAAAGGTAAGTAAAAACGGGGGGTTTCCCGGGGAAAACGGGGTACTTGGCAGCTATGCTCCTGTTACCTGCGGAAGATGAGCTTGCTGTTCTCCTGGAACTGAGTCAGCACGGCCGGCGGTTCTGGCCACTCCACGCCCTTGCCGTAGTCCGCCATGCTGCGTACTGCCTGAAACCTTTGCACCAGCTCCAGGAGGTGAGACTTCACCTTGTGGCGCTTGTAGTAAGACATGATGGTGTAGGTGGCCCGCAGGTAACGGCAGCGCTTGCGGGCCAGGGCGCCCCTCCAGGCCTGCATAGGACGGACGAGTCAAATCAGGGCCAGCCAAGCCATGACAACCCCACCACCACCACCACCACACCAAACGCTCCCTGCACCCAGGGAAGTAAAAAGGAAAGGACCCCTGGATGGTTAAGTGCAGTCAAAGGGGACTATGGGGTGTGGCGCTCATCTCGCTCTCAATTATACACATTTAGGTGTGAGGCAAAAACATTCCTTTTTAACCAGGCCTTTGGTTGATCTTATTGACATCCAACACCCTGCAGATTTGACTTTGGGGGGGGGGGGAGTTATTGGGTGAATGCTTTTGGTTTGATTTTATATGTTGTGGTCTTGTTGCGAACCGCCCTGAGACCTCTGGGTGTAGAGCGGTGTATAAGTTGAATAAATAATAATAATAATTTGAACCGCCGACCTTCTGATCGGCAGGCCCAAGAGTCTCAGTGGTTTAGACCACAGCGCCACCCGCATCGCGATCTCAGGGGCAGAACAGCCTTGCCTTGCATGCAGAAGGTTCCCAGGCAGGGAAAACTCCCTCTAAGGAACCCATCAGGGGTGTAGCTCAGTGGCAGAGTGTCTACCTTGCGGGCAAAAGGTCCCAGGCTCATGACTCCGTTGCCTTGTTTTGACCTGGAGGTACGGCAGGCCTTCAGGTGTGGAATCTGGCGCCACATTCCTCCTGCTCATAGTTGCAACCGTCAGCACGGCGTTTGCACGGGCGTAAATGGAAAGTGGGTACCTTTTGCAGCAGCAGCACGATGATGGGGATCAACTGGGCCCGTTCCTGCTCCAGGGTGAAAAGCGTCTGGGGCGTGCGGATAAAGATCTTGGTGTGTCCGTAGGCAACGTCGTCCTGGAAGCCGTGCTGCTCCACCAAGGCCTGCGTGGCCTCCTGGTCAGTAGCCATGAGGTGGTTGGGCCAAGTGTACTCACAGGTCATCTTATACCTGGGAAGGGAGGAAGTTATCAGTGACTGGCCTGGCCTGAGATAGAGTCTGGGAAATGCTGGCTGCTGGACAGCGGGGTGGGAGAGCACCATCCCAGCAGCCTTTTCGCAGAGCTGCAGGCAAAGCTAACACCCCCTGCAAGGAGAAAGGTTGTAGCTCAGCCCACTACCCACTGTGCTAGCTTTCTGCTTGCATGGAACATTTTTTGGTTGTTGTTTTTTTAAATAATTTTTATTAGGTTTTATAAAACGAAAGAATAACATCCATATAATTACACATTGTTATGACATCCATATTTAAAGATAAAAAATTAAAAAGAAAAATAACAAAAAAATAACTAAACATTGACATATCCATATCATTTTTCCTCATTTTAATAGAGGACTTCCCCGGGTCCCCCTTCTAACGGTTCATTGCTTATCATTCTTGGCAGATTCTATAACTTATTGTCCAAATCCAATTACAATATCCTTTACCTAATTTTACATCTCATTATCATATCTAAGCTATTTTCAATTATATCTCACTTATTTCCTTTATCTGCAACTCCACAGTTGCTTATAAATCTCCTCATACATCAATTCTACAATATTTTTTATAATAAATTCTGCATTTTTTGGGTTTTTTTGCAGGGGAACTCATTGCAAAAATGTGAAAGCTGAAATGCTACAGTCTGTTCCGCCACTTTGGGACTACCCCACCTCATTCTGGGAGAGGATATTGGGGTCCCTCTCCCAGGTCTCATGATACTTTGCTTACTTACCATGCCCTAGAAATATTCCTACCATGAGAAACGACATCCATTGATTTTTGCCATTGAGTGTATCAGGCCAGGCACAGGGTGGCAGGGGGGAAGGAAACAGCCCCCGCCCACCTTTGGGAAATTTGCAGTGCTGTGTTTGTACAGAAGGCCTCGCGGTGGTGCTTACCGGAGGAGGAAGCGGTCGTAAGGCTGCCTGTAGGCGAATCCCGCCCTCCGAACGCGCACGTTCTCAAGTAGTCCCAAATACGACACCTGATGGCGGCAGCGCTCGGCGTCAAAGAGCAAGGGAGACTTCTGGTCGTTTGGCTTGATGCAACGGACGTAATATGGCTCCTGTTCGGAAGAGGCAGGAAAGGAATCAACGAAGAATGGGTGAAGTTCAGCAACACTCCCCCCTCCCCCCAAAAAAGCGCTTGCAGAGAGCCAGCGACTCACTGAGGAATTCTGCCTCATGGAGAGGCAGCGTGGCACAGTGGTTAGAGTGTTGGACTAGGAACCTGGGTTCGCATCCCTGCTCGGTAATTGCAAAGCTCCCTGGGTGACCTTGGGGGTCGGCCGCTCCCTGTTGGCCTAGCCTGCCTTGCAGGGTTGTTGTTTCAGGGGGTAAAGGAGGAGAGGGAGAAGAACCACGTATGCCACCCAGAGGGCGTTGGAGGACAAGGTGGGGTATAAAGGAAACAGATAAATAAATAGCCGACGGAGAACAAAAACAGGTGGATTTAGGGCTTTAAAGGTCAGCACCAACACCTTGAATTGTGCTCGAAAACGTACTGGGAGCCAATGTATGTCTCTCAGGAACGGTGTTATGTGGTTTTGGCGGCCGCTCCCAGTCCCATTTTGAATTATGGTGCTGGAGGAGACTCTTGAGAGTCCCATGGACTGCAAGAAGATCAAACCTATCCATTCTGAAGGAAATCAGCCCTGAGTGCTCACTGGAAGGACAGATCCTGAGGCTGAGGCTCCAATACTTTGGCCACCTCATGAGAAGAAGAGAAGACTCCCTGGAAAAGACCCTGATGTTGGGAAAGATTGAGGGCACTAGGAGGAGGGGACGACAGAGGACGAGATGGTTGGACAGTGTTCTTGAAGCTACCAGCATGAGTTTGACCAAACTGCGGGAGGCAGTGGAAGACAGGAGTGCCTGGCGTGCTCTGGTCCATGGGGTCACAAAGAGTCGGACACGACTAAACGACTAAACAACAACAACAACCCAGTCACCAGTCTAGCTGCCGCATTCTGGATTAGGTGTAGTTTCCGGGTCACCTTCAAAGGTAGCCCCACCTAGAGCGCATTGCAGTAGTCCAAGCGAGAGATAACTAGAGCATGCACCATTGGCCTTGTTGTAAGCCAAAAATAGCTTATCTCCTGAGTTTATGCCAATAACACCACGGCCTGATCTAGCAAGCTCTTCTTATATTCTGAGCCAGCCCACATCCCCAGCCAGTCGGCCTCCTCTCTCCTCCTCTCTCTGCCGAGTCGACAGAGTAGTTAGTTGCGAGGGTAAAAACGGGCGAGAGGGAGCCATTGTATGTGCGCTTGCCCCCGGGTTCCCTGGAGGGAGGCAGAAGCTGGAAATGCAATCGATAATCACAACAGGCTTATTTATAGAGCCCCGGTGGCACGCAAAGGGGGACCATCTGGACTCTCCTGTCTCTCCGCGGTGCTCCGATTCCTCTTCCAGAGCCATCTAATTTTGGTTCCCAGCAAGAGAGGCGGGAGCCAAGGAGCACAGGGGAGCCACGGTGCCTGCCAACGGTTACCAAGGCAGCTGAGGACCCCCGGTGGCCTGCTCTCGCCAGCGCCTTCCCAGGAACGGCTGTTGCAGGAATTGAGGGAGAGAGAGTGCAAATGCAGGTGCGGAGGTGGTCCAAAGCGGGGGTTTGTCCCCTCCTCCCCATGAAGCCGGGACATCGGTTTACATGTATTTATTTATAATAAAACAACGCATGTAAGAACACAAGACGGCATGCTGTTCTCGCAGTGGCCAACCAGACGCCCGTGGGAACCAGCAAGCAGGATCTGGGCCCAAGTGTGTTTCTTCCCTGCGGCGGTTTCCAATGACTGGTATTCAGAAACATTGCCGCCTCTAACTGTGGCGGCAGGGCAGAGCCGTCCCGGCCAGCAGCCATTGGAATCTAGACTCTGGGTCAATACTGAGTAGAATTTCAATTACAGGGTGTGTGTTGTGCCGTGTGTGTGTGTTATCTAAAGCAGCGTTTCTCAACCGCTGTTCCGCTCAGTATTGACCCAGAGACGCTGGCTGGTGTGCTGCGACGTGCGGCGGCGAGAAGGGTGATTTGCATTGTCACGTGCCTGGCGGCCGCCAACAAACAACACTGACCCGCCGGAAAGGAAGCCGGCCGGGTCACGACGCGGGGCGAGCGCAGCTCTCAACAGCCACCACCACGGGAGGGTGGTTTTAGACAAACTTAAAGAAGCTGGCTGGATGAGCTCAACCTGAAACTTGCTGAGCAAAGGATTGTGCTGGCAGAGAAATCAGCGGCTTGTGAAGCCTTATTACAGGAGATTGCAACCAACACAGCAATTGGCAAGTGTTTCTTACAGTCATAATTACTGTATATAGTCAATATAGGGCGGCACGGAGTTAATTTTTTTAACTTTTTTAATGGTGGTGTGCCTCGTGATTTTTTTCATGGAACAAGTGTGCCTTGGCCCAAAAAAGGTTGAGAAACACTGATCTAAAGTTACCTTCGACGCCAGGTTCTCCACCAGCGCCACGATGGAGTTTTTGAAGAGGGTAGCAGCCGTCAGGGGCCTCTTGGTGACCTCAGTGATGCTCTGCTGGCCCTCTGGCCACATGTCCTGGAGGACTGGGTCTGCGCTGGGGAAAGAGCACAGAGCGGGAGTCAGGGGGTCCTGGCCGCTGCCAACGCCACCCGTTCCTTAACCCTCAGCCTCTCTGGGCATGGCCAAAGCCCACTGGTGACCATGTGTGTGGGAACATCACAGGATGCAGAGGAGCTAAGAACTCGCAGGGCGCAACTCATCCACCCTAGGGGCTTAAAGGGTAGCACTGCTGTTGCTTCTCAATAGTTTGCTGAGAGACCATCCTTCCGCTAAGCAGTATAATGAGCTGGCTCTGAATCTGGGCTCGGAGGGGCTGTTGCTTGGCAGAAGGGTATCCTTGCATAGGGAAGGCCACAGGTTCAACCCCCGGGATTTCCAGTTAAACGCTGCGCACCTTTGGCCAGGCTTCTTAGCAGCCCCAGAAAGCACACCCAACTCCAGCTCCCGTCGGCCTGTCCTGGATGCGTCCGCTTGCATTTCTTAGTGCAGAAAGCATTGATCTGACGTGTAGAGAGATCTTTCCTATTCTAAGTAATTCAAGGGGGTTCTGGAAGCTTCTCTGTGTGAAAGAAGCAAGCAGAAGGTTCATGATGTTTGGATTATTCCTTCAGAGAAGTTGAGGACAGCAGCCTTAAAGTGGTTCTCTTATCTCTTCTGTCAAGGTCATGTTGACTATAATAATAAGGCCAGAAGGAGCCTGGGCTTCACTTTCTCTTTCCATCTCTCTTCCTTCTGGTGTGGTGTTCTGTACATAGTGTTAAGGTTTAAACATAGTGTTAAGGTTTAAGTTTAAGTCAAGTCTGCTGCAACTGGATTTCTTATGGACAGGGCCAATTCTGAATGTATTGGATTTGTGAACATGATGCTCATTTGCCTTCAGTAGCAGTAAAGCTCTGCTGGATGAAATATTCATTGCCTCTGGTCTACTTTTTTGGGAATCCTGCAACGTGTTTTAAGTTTTTACTCTGCTAACTATACGTTGGAATCTGTTCTGGATCAATATTGAGTAGAATTCAATGACAGGATGCGGAGGAGCGGTGGGGAGGCACCAAAAGCCACTTGGGGGGAAGGTACATAAATTAGTGGTGGGGGAGCAGGGGTGCCAACCTCAATAAAATATTGGAGGGGGGGCAAGGAAACCCCATGTAATCTATCACATCGGGGTCAGCAAACGTTTTCAGCAGGGGGCCGGTCCACTGTCCCTCAGACCTTGTGGGGGACAGGACTATATTTTTTTTGGGGGGGAATGAACAAATTCCTATGCCCCACAAATAACACAGAAGTGTATTTTAAATAAAAGCCACACATTCTACCGTGTAAAAACACCAGGCAGGCCCCACAAATAACCCAGAGATGCATTTTAAATAAAAAGACACGTTCTTCTCAATGTAAAAACACACTGATTACCGGACCGTCCATGGGCCAGATTTAGAAGGCGATTGGGCTGGATCCGGCCCCCGGGCCTTAGTCTGCCTAGCAATGGATCACGTGATGCAGTGTGCACACACCATTTGAATGGCAATGCCCATCAACCGGGGGGGGGGGCTGGCTCCCTCAAATATTTTATTGGGGCGGCCGAAGAGGACTCGGCCCATATGAGTTGGCGCCTGTGAAGGGGAGTGGTCCCCAGCTGCTGCAACCACTCCATAGGGCACAGAACCGGGAGCAGCTTTGTCGGTATTCGGAACTGCAGAAGCAAGTGTTATCTCCGACAACAAAGAGTGAACTCTCTGCCGTGTGCATCCCTTTGGTCGGGGAAGGCTGGAAGAGCCCTCCTGGGCACGGCAGACAAATGCTCTGACCGGATACACACAGTATTGCCATTTCATCAAGGTCATTCTGGGAGCTCCGCCTGGCTCAGGCCGACATACCTGTTATACATCAGCCGCTTGAAGTCCTGGAAAAGAGTGTCCTTGTTCTTGTCCAGAAATCCCTCCACGGAGTACCTGAAACACAGATCCGTAGAGGCTTGGTAAAACCCTGCTTGCTTGCTGTGTAGCTTCCCATGCCCTCTTCTCCCTCTGACCGCTTATCCTGCCACCACTTCCCAGGATCTGAGCCCTCTTCCCTTGGTGGTTCCCCAGCTGGTTCCTCCCACCACTCCTCTGCGTCTAACCAGTCCCTGACCTAGCACGAAATGACGCCGAAGTGGAGAGCAGCTAGAGGCAAGGAAGAAGCCATTGCTTGTTTTTAGAAGAGTGATAAGATTTGACTTGGCTAACCCCTCGCTGGAAAAGCTGTAAATCTGTCTTCGGAGGAGCTATGGAGTAGAATTTGGACATGATTTGTGATTGTGTACTGTTGGATTTGAAAAAGACCAGCAATCAGAGGGAGATAAAGACACAAATCCATGCAACAATCCTGTATAATAAAGTCCCGGTGTCTCTGCGTCCAGTCCCTGTGTCTGCGCTACCGCACACGTGCCCCATGGACACAGGGACTGGACGAAGAGACTGGACGCACGCGCGCACGCACTCTCCTCCCTCAACCCTCTGCCTACCGTTTACCTGCAGCCGCCAAATGCCAAAAAATTATTTTGCTTCGCGCGCACGGTGGGTCACGTTCCTCTTCCCCTGGACTCACGTGGATGTAGAGCACGGCGGCCGCCTCCACTTCCGGAGCGGGAGGCTGAGGGCGGAGCTGTGCGGTGGAGGCGCCTCTGAAGAGCCTCTCTGGCGGCCGAACTGCCCGCAGGCCAGCCGGGAGTGCCGCCCTGAGCTTGCCAAGGGCGCCCATGCCGCTCCGCACTGCTCTCGGGTATGTTCTAGCACCGGGTCGGGGCTCATCAGCGCTGCGCGGAGCACCGGATCGAGGAGCCGGTCTGCAGAGTCAGCGCCCAGCAACGCCGCACGGAGCATTGCCTCTTCAATCCAGCACGGTGTTGCTGGGCGCTGACTCTGCAGACCGGCTCCTCGATCCGGTGCTCCGCGCAGCGCTCACATATGTTCTAGCGCCCGTTTATTTAACGGGCTGAACGACACTAGTAGAAAATATTTTGGTAAAACCCGGCTGGCAACACAACTCAGAGGCTTGGAGAAGATTAAAGGATGTCAACAAAGACTGTTAGGAAAGGACTGTATTATTTTGGGACAATGTGTGAAGGTTACATGAGAGGCTGAATAATCAGGGAGAAATTATTAAAAGCAGTAGTGATTAGTAGGAAGCTCTGGAATCAGAGGCATGGGGAGTCTGAAAAATTCAGCATAATTGGAATGTTTCCTTTAATTGGAATTGTATAATTAATTTGGATTTGTAATATAAAGTGTAATTGGGAATAATTTCAATGTGATTTGATGTTGTTTAATTGGAAAATCTAATAATTTAAAAACAAACAAACAACAAACCAGTCCCTGACCTGACACTGAGTGGGGATTCGAACCCTGGTCTCTCCCAAGTGCTTGTTCGACACCCTAACCAATACACGGGCTTACCCTACCCTGCAAACCCCGTGCCACCTTCCACGAATAATGGAGTATAACCGTCAAGCCAGAGCAAAACTCACGTGACGTCTCCTGCATAGTGCTTAATGCGGAAATCGCGTCCGAAATCCATGGACTTGTCAGCAGGATTGAGCTGCAGGGAGGAGGAAGGAAGCAGACATTCATTCATTCATTTGACCGCCCTATAGCTGTAGATCTCAGGGCGGTTCACAACATAAAACTGAAACATATCACTGTGAAGACGATTCAGCTCCATTCACAATGGAACTCATGACCATGCAGTGAAGCTGAATGTGGGAAGAATCAGGGCAGGCGAAAAAAGGAAGTAATTCTTCACAGAGAGCACGGTTCATCTATGGAACTCCCTGTTAGGATTCTTGCTCCGTGTTTGCAGTCATGGGATTGTTGTTTACCACATGACGGTGTATGTTTTCATTCCAAAGTGTGGAAAGTGACGGAAACAGGATGTTTTGTACTACCAAGTCCCGCTTGGACTACTGCAATGCGCTCTACGTGGGGCTACCTTTGAAGGTGACCCGGAAACTACAACTAATGCAGAATGCGGCAGCTGGACTGGTGACTGGGAGCGGTCGCCGAGACCATATAACCCCGGTCCTGAAAGATCTACATTGGCTCCCAGTACGTTTCCGAGCACAATTCAAAGTGTTGGTGCTGACCTTTAAAGCCCTAAATGGCCTCGGTCCAGTATACCTGAAGGAGCGTCTCCACCTCCATCATTCTGCCCGGACACTGAGGTCCAGTGCCAAGGGCCTTCTGGCGGTTCCCTCGTTGCGAGAAGCCAAGTTGCAGGGAACTAGGCAGAGGGCCTTCTCAGTGGTGGTGCCTGCCCGGTGGAACGCCCTCCCAACAGATGTCAAAGAGGAAAACAACTACCAGACTTTTAGAAGACATCTGAAGGCAGCCCTGTTCAGGGAGGCTTTTAATGTTTAATAGATTACTGTGTTTTATTTTTCTGTTGGAAGCCGCCCAGAGTGGCTGGGGAAACCCAGCCAGATGGACGGGGTATAAATAATAAATAAATAAATAAATAAATAAATAAATAAATAATAATATTACTATGTTCCGGAATGTAGGACTATTGTCCTTTGTTTCTTTCTCTCTTTACTGTCTGATAAGAAAGAGGAAGGAGCTAAGTCAGAATGCTACGAGTCTACTATATGTAAACAAAAGTAGATTAGCCAAAATGCTGTGCTGCTGAGTTCTGTTACGCAAACGGCGAATACTCTGTGGATCCCTAAGTGTGCTGATGCTCCCTGGTATCAGTCGCTGTGATGTTCGGGCTGAAGAAAGCTTTTGAAGCTCCCGAAGGAATGGCCAGGAGGGAGAGAACATGCCAATCGGGCATGTGTCTCTGCCAGGGTCCTACACGAGAGTAGGACGATCCTAACACTCCCTCCCACAGGAAGCAGTGATGCCCCCCCCCACCGCTAGAACACTGGACCACCCTGCAACTCTTGGGATGTTCCCTTGGGGGCTGCATGCGGGCAATGTGAGGGATGCATTGTTGCTTGATTACTGGAATCGTGTATTTTGCTGTTCATAGAGAGTCCAGGCCGCAAGGTCTGTGCGCGTTAGGAAGTTTTTTTTTTGTATGGTGCCACTTAGTGCAAGAGGCTGAGCCTGTACAGGGATCTAACCTTTGGTAGGAAACAGGGGGGAAGTGGTTCTGTTGCTGTTAGCGTTGAACTCCATTGTCCTAGATAGAGGTGGGTGAATGAGCTGGCTGGAAATTATATTTCATGCTGCCTGGGATCCTTTGGAATAAGGCATTTGCTTTGGGATAAACTGTTGGCTGGGAGGTAGCTCTCTTTTTTTTGTAATCCTTTTTATTTGGTTTTGCAAATATTAGTTTATAACAATCCAAATTACATATCCAAATTTAGAGATTTCTCCAGATCTCTGGACTTCCCACCTTCCCCTCCACAGATCCTATCGTACACCCTCTTAACTGCCACAGTCCATTTTGTATCTTTCCATCTTGTCCATAATGTTAAAGGTAAAGGGGCCCCTGACCATCAGGTCCAGTCGTGTCCGACTCTGGGGTTGCGGCGCTCATCTCGCTCTATAGGCCGAGGGAGCCGGCGTTTGTCCGCAGACAGCTTCCGGGTCATGTGGCCAGCATGACAAAGCTGCTTCTGGAGAACCAGAGCAGCGCACGGAAACGCCGTTTACCTTCCTGCCGGAGCGGTCCCTATTTATCTACTTGCACTTTGATGTGCTTTCGAACTGCTAGGTGGGCAGGAGCTGGGACCGAACAACGGGAGCTCACCCCATTGCAGGGATTCGAACCGCCGACCTTCTGATCAGCAAGCTCTAGACTCTGTGGTTTAACCCACAGCACCACCTGGGTCCCTTGTCCATAATGTTAATGGCATGTTATTAAAATCCTGCTCGTGTTTTCATCTGTTTACAACAGGCATCCCCCAACTCACCCCTCCAGATGTTTTGAGACTACAATTCCCATCATCCCTGACCACTGGTCCTGTTAGCTAGGGATGGTGGGAGTTGTAGTCCCAAAACAGCTGGAGGGCCACGTTTGGGGGTGCCTGGTTTACAGTGATCTCCTAGATAAATTTCCCCATTCTTTATTGAAGTTTAGCTCTTCTTGGTTCCCGAGTCTTCCGGAGGAGGTGGCTCTGTTAATATGGGTATGAATGGTTGGGAGGGTGGAAAGTGACGTCTATATGTGGGAAGTTGCTGAGTTTGTGTTTGGAGAAGTAACTTGGGGTGGGGGGTGGGCGCTGCTTAGATCACAGCGATTTTGCTCAGCTGCTAACAATGCTTTCTAACACATGGGTTTTTCCATTGTATTTCTGTATTTGATTGTGACTTCTTTATGCTGAAGAGCATCTTTATTTTGCTGCTAAGTATGCCGTTTCCAATGTGCATTTCTTTTTGTTTGATTTTCTTTTGCAATGCTCTATCAATCTTCTATCTGTGTTAAGGTATTGCTGTAAACTACTCAGATTTTTTTTAAAAAAACAACAACACATAATATAAACTGTTATAGAAACTGAAGAAGTGCTATAGAAGTGCTATAGAATCTGAAGAAGTGTGCATGCACACGAAAGCTCATACCAATGACAAACTTAGTTGGTCTCTAAGGTGCTACTGGAAGGAATTTTTTTATTTTGCTATAGAAATGATCTAAATAAATAGATGGGAAGAACTGCTCAACAGTGGAACAGGCTACCTCAGAAGGTGGTACAGACTCTGCTCCCCTGGAGATTTCCACCTAAAGATTCTAAAGAAGATTCCACCTAAACATTAGGAAGAATTTCTTGACAGTAAGAGCTGTTCAGCAGTGGAATTTGCTGCCAAGGAGTGTGGTGGAGTCTCCCTCTTTGGAGGTCTTTAAGCAGAGGCTTGACAGGCATATGTCAAGAATGATTTGATGGTGTTTCCTGCTTGGCAGGGGGTTGGACTGGATAGCCCTTGTGGTCTCTTCCAACTCTGATTCTATGATTCTATGATTCCTTTCTCTCCCTTGACCAGTGCCGGATTTACATATAAGCTAAACAAGCTATAGCTTAGGGCCCCACTCTCTTAGGGAGGGGGAATTTGAAGGGGGGGGGAACTGGATGTACATTTCTAAAATATAAGATAAAAAAACAAATAAAATAAAACCTACATACAGCAACCGTGTTTTGTGTTGTGTAGGCTCCTAGGATGTAAGTCATGGGCCCCGCCTGCTAGCCTGCTCCCTAAAATATCACTGATTTTCTCATTTCTATTTATAGGGTGCCTAGATTCTGCATCAACTGGTTGCATGGCATGTATTTCATGATTAATATTGTTGTTGTTGTTTAGTCGTTTAGTCGTGTCCGACTCTTCGTGACCCCATGGACCAGAGCACGCCAGGCACTCCTGTCTTGCACTGCCTCCCGCTGCCTTCAGATGTCTTCTAAAAATCTATATTTTGTGATGTGCAAATGGCTTGAGATACCTATGAGGTCCATAAATTACCATGTAGCATATATTCAACACAAAAACAGTGACAATTTGTTGTTGACAGAGGACAGCTGGACATATAAAGGGCCCCATTACCGTCAGTAGCTTAGAGCCTCATCAAACCTGAATCCGGAGCTGAAACAGACATAGAGTCAAAGAAGGAAGTTGGAAGAATGGCACTCTTGCCCACTTTCCCTTCCAGCTCCATGTGTTTTCAAGGCTCAGATTAATTCTGTTCCTTCCTTTGGCCCATGTGCTGAAGAAGGGTGGGGGGCTGCCTCTGTTTTGCTTTGAGGTACCCCCTTCTTACCTTCCTGCTGGCATAGTGTGGGTGTTTGCCAAGCCTGGCATTCATGGACTCCAGGAAAAGGGCGTCGGTGACTTTCCCCCCAGTCAGGCAGGCCTCATCCAGCACAGCGATTATGCCCTTGTGCGGCTCCTCCACCAGGTCCACAATGATTTGGTTGTTGAAATATTCAATCTGTCGAGGGCGAGGCAGTAAAACGGTTAAAACCTGGAGTACTGTGTCCAGTTCTGGGCACCACCGTTCAAGAAGGATACTGACAAGCTGGAACGTGTCCAGAAGAGGGCAACCAAAATGGTCAAAGGCCTGGAAACGATGCCTTATGAGGAACGGCTTAGGGAGCTGGGTATGTTTAGCCTGGAGAAGAGAAGGTTAAGGGGTGATATGATAGCCATGTTCAAATATATAAAAGGATGTCATATAGAGGAGGGAGAAAGGTTGTTTTCTGCTGCTCCAGAGAAGCGGACACGGAGCAATGGATTCAAACTACAAGAAAGAAGATTCCACCTAAACATTAGAATGAACTTCCTGACAGTAAGAGCTGTTCGGCAGTGGAATTTGCTACCAAGGAGTGTGGTGGAGTCTCCTTCTTTGGAGGTCTTTAAGCAGAGGCTTGACAGGCATATGTCAAGAATGCTTTGATGGTGTTTCCTGCTCAGCAGGGGGTTGGGCTGGATGGCCCTTGTGGTCTCTTCCAACTCTATGATTCTATGATTCTAAAACAAAAGTCTCCGAGGCACCTTTCAGAAGGTCTGTGACTCAGGGGTAGAGTGGGAAATAGTATTGCGGCCAAATTAAAATTCCATGTGTTGCTAGATAAGATTCATGCAGTTCCCCTGTGAAATCCCATGGAGGGCACACTGTGGTTGTTATTTTTTATTAACCCCCCCCCCACCTCTCCCATCCTGTCATGATCTCCCCCTCACCGGCCACCGCGACTCACGTGTTGCCACTCGATCCCCTCGCGCTGGTACTCCTCCTGCTCCTGCCGCAGGATCAGCTCGATGAACAGCTGCTGCAGCTTCTCGTTGCAGTAGTTGATGCAGAACTGCTCAAAGCTGAAAGGGAGAGGGAGCAGGCGAGACTCAAGACCCCAATCTGCACCCCACAGAGCAAAGGGGATTCTGCACCCCAGGGCAAAACCATAGCTCAGTGGCAGAGTCCAGACTTATTTAATTACAATGGAAGGTGAGCCCGTGAGCTTCAAGGCAGGGATTTGAGCCCTGGTTCAGTTTTAATGCCATAGTGCCTCTGGGTCTAAATAATATTTCTAAATAATAAAAAATTATTATTATTATTGTTGTTGTTGTTGTTGTTGTTGTTGTTATTATTATTATTATTATTATTATTATTATTATCCCCACCCTCCTGCCTGCTGAGTCTCACAAGCAGCAGCTGGTGTCAGAAGCGAGCCTGCAGGAAATCACACGGAGGAGGTGAAATTAACCCTTTATTGGAAAAAACACATCAATACCCCACCCATCTGGCGGAGTTTCCCCAGCCACTCTGAACAGAATATTAAAATGCAATAATCTATTAAACATTAAAAGCTTCCCTAAACAGGGCTGCCTTCAGATGTCTTCTAAAAGTCTGGTAGTTGTTTTCTTTTTGACATCTGGTGGGAGGGCGTTCCACAGGGCGGGTGCCACTACTGAAAAGGCCCTCTGCTTGGTTCCCTGTAACTTGGCTTCTCATAGTGAGGGAACCGCCAGAAGGCCCTCGGCACTGGACCTCAGTGTCCGGGCAGAACGATGAGGGTGGAGATGCTCCTTCAGGTATACTAGACCGAGACCGTTTAGCTTAGCCATCACGACTGCAAGTTATTGATCAGACAGCCGACACATTTGTCTAATTTTCTTTTAAAGTCACCTGAGCCAGTGGCTATTGTCGCATCTTGTGACAGCGAGTTCCATACGTTTTGCGGGGCAGGCTGGGTTTTCTTTTGTTGGCCCTGAAATGCCTGCCCATCAATGTCACTGGGGAACCTCAGATTTTAGTACCGGGGAACCCAAATTTGAGCAGGCCTAATTCTGGACATCACACTTTCGGAAAGAGCGTAGGCAATTTGGAAGAGGTTCAGAGGAGGGCCAGGAAGACGGTTCAGTGGTATGGAAAGCAAGTTGTGTGAGGGAAGGATGGGACCGCTGAGCCTGGAGAAGAGACGGCTGTTTGGGGAAATGGTGGCACTCTTGATACCCGAAGGGCTGTCCAAAAGAAGAGGAGAGAGGCCCCATCACACCATACATTTAAAGCACTGTGGTACCACTTTAAACAGTCATGGCTTCCCCCAAAGCATCCTGGGACATGTAGTTTGGGAAGGGTGATGAAGGTTGTAAGGAAGTCCCTATTCCTCTCCCAGAACTACATTTCCCTGAGTTCCCTGGGAAGAGGCATTGACTATTGAAACTGCTCTGGAAATTGTAGCTCTGTGACAGGAATAGGAGGATGTCTACTAACTACTCTCAGCATCCTTAACAAACTACAGGTCCCAGAATTCCTTGGGGGAAGCCATGACTCCTTAAAGTGGTATCATAGAACTTTAAATGGATAGCGGGAACGCAACCTGTTGTCACGTGATCCTGAAAATGGTCGGATCCGGTTAAAGCCCGCCGTCCTTTCCAAGGATCCCGGCAACACCCAGAAACTAACCAGTAGTCCACCTGCTGGTGGGATTCTGACCCCATACGTTTAAAGCAGTATCATACCACTTAGCTCCCCCAAAGAATTCTGGGAGCTGTAGTTTGTTGAGGGTGGGTGTTGAGGGTTGTTCAGAGGCCCCTTTTCCCGGTACAGAGCTACAATTCCCAGAATGGTTTAATAATCAATCCCTCTTCCTCTTCCTCTGCAACTCTGGGAATGGTAGTTCTGTGAAGGGAAGAGGGTTCTCCTCACAACTCTCGGCATCCTTAACAAACTACATCTCCCAGGATTCTTTGAGGGAAGCGACAACTGTTTAAATAGTTATCACACTGCTTTAAATGTGTAATGCAGAAGGGGGTGCAGAACTGTATTTTGTTTGCCTCAGGGGGTCTCCCCTAGGTGAAAGACGCCTACCTATTGTTGTCGAAGATCTCGAAACCATAGATGTCCAGGACTCCAATCACCGTATTCTTGCCATGGATTCGGGCATCGTAGTTCTTGACCTCGATGACCGTGTTGATGCGGGCCACGATCCAACAGAATAGACGCTCATAGAAGGCCTGTCGATGAAAACACGGTGGTGGCCACGTCGTCTTTTGGTTTAAGAGGGTTTTCAGACTTCAAAGGCCCTCAACGCCTCAGGACCACAATGCCTCCAGGACCATATAAACTGACCCGGACTCTGCGTTCATCCCCTGAGACCACGGTGTGCCTCCTCCACAAGAGGTCTGGAGGGTGGCAACACAAGAACAGGCCCTTCTGCATTGGCTCCCTACTTGTGAAATGCCCGTCACTGCCTCTCAGCTTACCTTCCAAGTTCCGGACTGCAGAATCCGGGACCGGCAGCCATTTTACACCGGAAGTTGCGTCGATGTAACTTCCGGTGTTGCTTTGCCCTTCTATGGGCACCCAAAATGGCCGGCGGTGGCTTCAAAAGTCGCTTGTACGCATGTCAGGAAGTGTGCCGACGCAACTTCCGGTGTCGCTTCGCCCATCTATGGGCACCAAAATGGCCGCCGCCAACACCGGAAGTCACGTCTATGCACTTCCGGACATGCGTATATGCGATTTTTGAAGCTGGCGGCGGCCATTTTGGGTGCCCATAGAAGGGCAAATCGGAAAGAAAAAAAATGGCCCCCGGCAGGAGAAAATAATGGAGAAAAACGGGAGACAAAGTGATACGGGGGACCACCGGGAAAAGGTAAGTAAAAAAGGGGTTTTCCCGGGGAAAACGGGAGACTTGGCAGCTATGCCTCTCAGCTGAACCAGCTTCCCAGGGGTTGTTCTGGGGCTTAAATGGGGAGGGAGAGAACCACCTTGAGCTCATTGGAGAAAAAGGTGGAACATAAACGCAATGAGTAGATGTATTATATATATATATATATATATATATATATATATATATATATATATATATAAACTGGGCATGTAGGTGTGTTTCCACTTTTCACCAAAACCGCTTGACCGATTGAGGTGAAATTTTGACACAACATCACATGCGAATGTCTGGAGGCTATAGGGAATTTTGCGTAGACAGATGTCACACCTGCGCAATGTAAAAACCCCAAAACCCTGTGTTTCAGAACACACCACTCAGACGAAAATGCATGCTGGGAAAAGAACCAGGTTGCAAACCAGCGCCCTCTAGCGGTGGCTACACTGGTACGGCACCTATAAAACCTTCCCTCTCAACAGCACCTCGGCTCCCGTTTACATACTAGGCCGAAGACTTTACAGACTAGGCTGAATGGAGGTACTGACTCGCCTGGGTGGCGTTGGGGGGAGATGGGGACGGGATAGGTCAGCACACGGTGGGACCAGTCACAGGGATGAGCCGGGGGTGGGGGGAAGAGGGAGCGTGATACATCATGGGTCGGGACAGGGTGGGGGGAATCACAGGGATAAGCCGGGGGGGAGGTGGGATACATCATGGATCAGCACAGGGTGGGGGCAGTCACAGGGATTAGCCACAGCAACACGTGGCAGGGCCAGCTAGTAAATAAATAAATAAATAAATAAATAAATAAATAAAATAAGGAATAAGACAAGTACTTCAGGCATCCTGCTTATGGGTTGCCCTATGATTGGTGAAAATGGTGTCCGGGGTGGGAACTTCAAATAATTGTTGAAATGTTTGGGATTTTGAAGCTGATCGTCTAAAAAGGAACCTCAACAACCTGAGTTTCCTTTAAAAAAAAACAACCCTCAACGATTTTGAGGTTCATTTCACAAAAAAAGGCCAACAACTGAATTTTACTTCTACAAATATGGCAACCCTACTGGGAGATCCCAAGCTGTGTAGGGCTTTCTACACCTTGAACTTATCTAATTGGCAGCCAACTGGACTTGGTTCCCTAACATCGCAAAGATCTCTCTTTTTGTGGACGAGTATGAATCTGTCCTTCCACCTTGAGAAGATGGGTGGCCCCCTTCTTCATAATTTGGCCTACGAAGCCCAAACGCCTTGTACAAACGAGAAGGGCGCCCGCACCTCCTACCTTGTGTGGGATATGACACATAGATAGCAGTCAAGTACAACATTCCTAGAGTGGACGTGAAAGGGGATGTTTGCTCCAGTCAGTAGAAAACTTCCTGTTTCCTCCTGAGCTGAGACAAACCTCCTCTGCATGTGACTAGAGGTGGGCGTGACATTACCTGCCCAGGTATCAAAAGGGGCAAGGCAAGCATCACTCTCTCTCTCTTCTCCATCTTGCTTTCGACTGTCTGCAGTCACTGGGACTAACCCCATTTGGGGTAGTTCCATGTGTATATACTTTGTAACCTAAGTCTGCCTTCAGGGATCCATCTGTGAACTGAATGTGTGAGTAAACTTCTTTTATAATACAGTACTTTACACAAGATTGTGTTGTGTCTATTCTTTTTATGAATGGGGTAACTGTGCCCTGAAGGACCAGGTGTGCAGCCTAGGAGTCATTTTGGACTCACAGCTGTCCATGGAGGTGCAGGTCAGTTCTGTATCCAGGGCAGCTGTCTACCAGCTCCATCTAGTACGCAGGCTGAGACCCTACCTGTCGGCAGACTGTCTCGCCAGAGTGGTGCATGCTCTGGTTATCTCCCACTTGGACTACTGCAATGCGCTCTACGTGGGGCTACCCTTGAAGGTGACCTGGAAACTACAACTAATCCAGAATGTGGCAGCTAGACTGGCGACTGGGAGCGGCCGCCGAGACCACATAACACCGGTCCTGAAAGACCTACATTGGCTCCCAGTACGTTTCCGAGCACAATTCAAAGTGCTGGTGCTGACCTTTAAAAGCCCTAAACGGCCTCGGTCCAGTATACCTGAAGGAGCATCTCCACCCCCATCGTTCTGCCCGGACACTGAGGTCCAGCACCGAGGGCCTTCTGGCGGTTCCCTCGTTTCGAGAAGCCAAGTTGCAGAGAACCAGGCAGAGGGCCTTCTCGGTAGTGGCACCCGCCCTGTGGAATGCCCTTCCATCAGATGTCAAAGAGATAAACAACTACCTGACATTTAGAAAACATCTGAAGGCAGCCCTGTTTAGGGAAGTTTTTAATGTGTGACATTTTAATGCATTTTAATAATAATAATAATAATAATAATAATAATAATAAATTTTTATTTATACCCCGCCCTCCCCAGTCAAAAACCGGGCTCAGGGCGGCTGACACCAACAGAACCACAATAAAACATAAAAACAATTAATTAAAATACAGATTAAAATACAGTATTAAAATTTAAAGTGCAGCCTCATTTCAAGTAGGCCATAAGTGGCTGACACCAACAGAACCACAATAAAACATAAAAACAATTAGTTAAAATACAGATTAAAATACAGTATTAAAATTTAAAGTGCAGCCTCATTTCAAGTAGGCCATAAATCCAAGCCATGAGGGAGAAAAACACAGGGGTCAGGCTGAGTCTAACCCAAAGGCCAGGCGGAACAGCTCTGTCTTGCAGGCCCTGCGGAAAGATGACAAATCCCGCAGGGCCCTGGTCTCCTGGTAAAGAGCGTTCCACCAGGTTGGGGCCAGTACTGAAAAGGCCCTGGCTCTAGTAGAGGCCAATCTAGCCATCTTATGACTCGGGATCTCCAGAATATTATTATTTGTGGACCTTAAGGTCCTCCGCGGGGCATACCAGGAGAGGCGGTCCCGTAGGTACGAGGGTCCCAAGTCGCATAGGGCTTTAAAGGTCAAAACCAGCACCTTAAACCTGATCCTGTACTCCACCGGGAGCCAGTGCAGCTGGTAAAGCACTGGATGAATGTGATCCCGCGGCCGGGACCCTGTAAGGAGCCTCGCCGCGGCATTCTGCACCCGCTGGAGTTTCTGGGTCAGCTTTAAGGGCAACCCTGCGTAATCTTTGTTGGAAGCCGCCCAGAGTGGATGGGAAAGCCTAGCCGGATGGGCAGGGTACAAATAATAAATTATTATTATTATTATTATTATTATTATTACTTAAGGGGGAGAAAAGGGGATTACCAGGAATCCTATTTTGAGAAGCTTAAACAAGCTTGCAACGAGCTAACCGCTGTGTGTTTAAAAGGGGAATGCACTCTGCTAAATAAAGGGACTAGACAACATATCCTCTTCTGCTTCCCTGAACATTCCCACACCTTGCCACAGCCTTACCCTCCAAGTCCCGGAGTGCAGAATCCAAGACCGGCAGACGTGTGACACCAGAAGTTGCGTCGACGTAACTTCCGGTGTCGCTTTGCCCTTCTATGGGCACCAAAAATGGCCGCCGGTGGCTTCGAAAGTCGCTTGTACGCATGTCAGGAAGTGCGTCGACGCAACTTCCGGTGCCGCTCCGCCCATCTATGGGCACCAAAAATGGCTGCCGACACCGGAGGTCGTGTCTATGCACTTCCAGACATGCGTAGATGCGACTTTTGAAGCTGCCGGTGGCCATTTTTGGTGCCCATAGAAGGGCAAATCGGAAAGAAAAAAAATGGCCGCCGGCAGGAGAAAATAACAGAGAAAAATGGGAGACGAAGTGATACGGGGGACCACCGGGAAAAGGTAAGTAAAAACGGAGGTTTCCCGGGGAAAACGGTGTACTTGGCAGCTATGCACAGCTACTACCTTGGCGCAAGCATCCCTCGCGTAGTTGGCCGCATTGGCGCTGTGGCCCTTTTGGATGACTTCCCCGCCCCCGGTGGCCACTGTCCGGTAGAGGAGCGTGTTGACGAGACTCTCCGGTTCCGTGGAGGTCAGCTCCGCCAGGTAGGGCACCAATTCGTCGTTCTCTATCTCCACGTCGTCCCCCGAGGCGACAAAGCGCACGTTGCCCTGGGAAATCCAGCGAGAGAAGAGCAATCAAACAGACGGAAGCACGTATCGCTGAATCGTCCCGATTTAAGCGGGGCATCCTGGAATTACAGAAGCCATCCCGGCTTCTGATTGGATCATGGAACATTCCAGGTTTAAATATATATATACTTTTCAGAGACATACCGTGTTTCCCCAAAAATAAGACGCTGTCTTATATTTATTTTTCCTCAAGGAGACACACTATGGCTTATTTTCAGGAGATGTCTTATTTTTTATTACGCGTTCTCTTCCTTGGCACCCTCCAGAACTGCGCCTATCACTATGTCTTATTTTCGGGATATGGCTTATATTGCGCAAATGCTTAGAAATCCTGCTACGGCTTATTTTATGGGTATGTCTTATTTTCGGGGAAACAGGGTACATTGCACTGATTTTACAATCACCTTGACATTTTAAAACTTGACATCCTTCCCCCCTCTTTCTGCGGTTCCTTAAATTAATTTTTTTAAAATATCTTCTGCACATCCAAATTCACTTAACTTACTCATTTACAGTCAAACCACAGTTTTCGATCATCTCCGTTGGCGAACGTTTTGGCTCCCAAACGTCAAAAACCTGGAAAAGTTCCGGTTTTCAGACGTTTTTCAGAAACCAAACGTCCGACGTGGCAGACAAACGGCTTCCGATTGGCTATTTCGATTGCAAGAGCCAATCAGAAGCCGCGCCTCGGAAAGAGTCTCAAGGGCCACATTGTGGTGCCACAACCGGCTCCCAGAGCCGTATGTTCCCTGTACAGGACTTTTGAGCAGTTTATTTTTACCACGTCTTAATACATTTCCACCCGTACGCCCTCCCGGCGCCAGCAAGCAAACCCCCTGCCTTCATTTACCAAGTGCAAAATGGCTGCCAGGATCTTGTAGACGGAGTCGATCTCTTCCGAAGTGAAACCTATCACAGTCATGGCGTCTGCAACGGCCCGGTGGCTGGATTTCTCGCTGCCCGAGGACTAGGGGAGAACCGGAAAGAAATGAATCAGGAGGAAGAGAAGAGGAGAAAATAAGAATAATGATACTTGAGCACTGCCAGGAAGACTTTTTCCTGCTGCCTGCAAATCAAGCCTGCTTCGTGTTTCCTTGAATTCCCTGGCCTCTGCTTGAAAACAGACCTCCCATTATTATCTTCCTTGGCGGGTTGTGCAAACAGTTATTCTGAATAATGCTTTTTATAGGGTAGTGAGAGATTTTACTTTCTTGGGCTCCTTGATCGCTGCAGATGGTGACAGCAGTCACGAAATTAAAAGACGCCTGCTTCTTGGGAGAAAAGCAATGACAAACCTAGACAGCATCTTAAAAAGCAGAGACATCACCTTGCCGACAAAGGTCCGTATAGTTAAAGCTATGGTTTTCCCAGTAGTGATGTATGGAAGTGAGAGCTGGACCATCAAGAAGGCTGATTGCTGAAGAATTGATGCTTTTGAATTATGGTGCTGGAGGAGACTCTTGAGAGTCCCATGGACTGCAAGAAGATCAAACCTATCCATTCTGAAGGAAATGAGCCCTGAGTGCTCACTGGAAGGACAGATCCTGAGGCTGAGGCTCCAATACTTTGGCCACCTCATGAGAAGAAGAGAAGACTCCCTGGAAAAGACCCTGATGTTGGGAAAGACTGAGGGCACTAGGAGGAGGGGACGACAGAGGACGAGATGGTTGGACAGTGTTCTCGAAGCTACGAACATGAGTTTGACCAAACTGCAGGAGGCAGTGGAAGACAGGAGTGCCTGGCGTGCTATGGTCCATGGGGTCACGAAGAGTCGGACACGACTAAAGCATAGCTGCCAAGTTATCCCTTTTTAAAAGGGATTTTCCCTTATGCTGAATAGGCTTCCTCGCGAGAAAAGGGAAAACTTGGCAGCTATGGACTAAATGACTAAACAACAACATAGGGTAGGGGGCACCGGGGAAGAGCTTAGGGTACCAAGGGGGCAGTGCCCCCCCCAAAGGTTTGGGAACCACGGATGTACTCCAAGGGCCACGGTCTGCTCCCAAACATTGTTGGAGTGTGTTGCTCATTTGGAGTTATCTGTGGTTCCAGACATTTTGCTTTCTCCACAGAATCTGGCATCACGCTAGAAGACAACTTCCACGAGAACGGGGCCTTTTCTGCGGTGGCTCCCCATCTGTGGAATGCTCTCCCCAGAGAAGCGCACCTGGCACCCTCATTACATACCTCTTTACCCAGGCCTTCAGCCAATAAATAATCTACGGCCTGTTAAATAAGTGTGTGTGTGTGCGATGGGGGAGGTACTGTTATTAGGATTATTTTATTATTATGGTTTTGATTTTTATGCTCTGTAAAAAAAAAAAGCATTCTAAACATTGTACACTGCCCTGGGATCTGTTGCTAAAGGCCAGTATATGATCAAATAAATCATGATAATAATAACAAAATATCCAGATTTAGGCATCCTGCTGCTCGCCAGGTGTTTTGGACTACAACTCCCATCAGCCTCCTTGGGCCACAGGTGTGGTGGTCACCTGTCAGCTCAGAGCCCAGAAGCCTCTACCTGCTTTACCTCATATCTGATGATCATCATTTATTGTGCAAAGCTCCAAAGCCACCTTTTTTAATTCACAGTGTCTTTTAGGAGCTAGACCAGGGACTCCTGAAGTGGGAGGTACTGGGAGGGGGGCAATAGGATAACCTGAGGGGGAGATTTAAGAGGCAAGAGGGCAGCAGAGGGGTTTTGGAGATACAGTGGTACCTCGCAAGACGAATGCCTCGCACAATGCAAAACTCGTAAGATGAAAGCGTTTTGCGATGTTTTCGGCATTTTGCAAGACAAAATTTTCCATGGCCACGCTTCGCAAGATGAAGTTTTTCGGCGTGTTTGTTTTTTGCCACGGCAAACCGCGCTTCGCAAGATGAAATTACCGCAAGACGAAGCGACTCGCGGAACGAGTCAGAGCTGTTTGGCAGTGGAATTTGCTACCTGACAGTAAGAATGGAATTTGCTTCCTGACAGTAAGAGCTGTTCGGCAGTGGAATTTGCTGCCAAGGAGTGCGGTGGAGTCTCCTTCTTTGGAGGTCTTTAAGCAGAGGCTTGACAGGCATATGTCAAGAATGCTTTGATGGTGTTTCCTGCTTGGCAGGGGGTTGGACTGGATGGCCCTTGGGGTCATATGAAACTTGGGGTGTTATGTGCTTTCTAATTTCCTCTTTGCTGGAGGGTGCCGTCTTTTATGGGTGAAGCTGCAGATTCCCACCCAGATCTGCAAATAAACCCAAATGCTGATAGCAACCCTGCCTCCAGATGTTATAAGAATTTTAAGGTCCCAAATACAGAATAAATATTCATAAATGCAAACATATATGTCAGGGGCCGCCCACAGGGTCTGCAGGAAGAGGGAGACAGGATTTCGGGGTATAGGGAGCCTCGGCCCCTTCTCTCGAGCAGCACTTCGTCCAAAATGGAACAGTCCTGCTGAATCAGGCAGAAGGCCCATCTGGCCCAGCCTTCTGTGATTCCTGCGTTTGGGGTTGGATGACCGTTGGTGCCCCTTCCAACCTCTATGGTAGGATTCTCCCTCTTTAAGCTGGGGAAGGGCCTTAGCTCAGTGGTAGAGCAGCTGCTTTGCATGTAGAAGGTCTAAGCTTCAATCCCTGCCATCTCTAGTCAGGGCTGGGAGACCTGAAACTCTGGAGAGTGGCTGCCAGTCAGTGTAGGCAACATTGAGCTAGATGAACAGCTTAAATCTGTAATGATACACTGGGCAAGGGATTTGAATATTCAGATTGCAGATTGGGAAGGTCATAATAAATAACAGATTGGGAAAGGTTACGAAAAACAGATTTGAAATTTACGGCGTGTTGCACGCAGAAAGAAAATTATATGAATGATTTATCGGTGGTATTTGACTCCTATGGTAGTAAGCTAGCAAAAATGTATAAAACAAGTACTGTATATTCCTGCATATAAGACTACTTTTTAACCCAGGAAAATCTTCTCAAAAGTCAGGGGTCGTCTTATACGCCGGGTCGTATTTCTTATACGACGAGTAAATCCCAAACTTTATATTTTAACTGGAAAAGTTGGGGGTTGTCTTATACGCCCAGTCGTAAATATATGGTACAAATACCTGCTGGAAATGTAAAGAAAACGAAGGTACCTTTTATCATATGTGGTGGTCATGTAAGGTAATAAAGGCTTTCTGGGAAATGATATACAATGAACTGAAAAAAATGTTTAAAATAAATTTTGTAAAAAAAACAAACACCAGAAGCCTTTTAATTAGGAATTGTAGGTACCGAAATCCCAAAGGAAGAGAAAAGACTCTCCATGTATGTGACAACAGCAGCATAGATGCTATTAGCCCAAAGATGGAAAGAAGAGAGAGCCCAGACCAGAAAGGAATGGCAAACTAAGCTGTTAGACTACATCGAAATGGCAAAACTGACCGGAAAGCTCAGGGACCAAGAAGACAAAAACTTCAAGAAAGAATGGGGGGGATTATAATTTACTTAGGAGACCACTGTAAGCAGATGAAAACATTAGCAGGATTTTAATCTTGTTTGTAGTGTAACAAATACTATGGACAATATGGATAGATATAAAATATAGATTATGAAATAATATGCAGTTGAAAAAGTTGACCCTGGGACGTCTCGAGATTCAGAGAAATCTCTTTATATGTACTGTATTTGGTTTTGTTATAAATTTACAGCTGTAAAATCAAATAAAAACACTTTCCCCAAAAACTCTGAGCTGGATTTGGCATAAGGCTCCAAGATACCTGCCGATCGATCAGATGCGTGCAGATTGACTACCCTCGGGAAAGCTGGAATTGGTCAGAAGCGTTTTTAAAAGGTGTTTTTTTTCGGGGGGGAGATGAAACCCCTGGGAAACTTACGTGGTTGTTGGCACCCTCTCTGGTAAATCTGTAAGCTGCCGGATTCCTGCTGAGGTGGAGGGACTCCAGCAAAACGTCCGAGGCTCCAAGCAGCAACTGCAAGAAAGGAACAAGAACTCTCTCGTAAACAGCCCAGCGCAGCAGCTTCCGAACCCAAGTCTGAGCAGCCAGATTCTGAAAGCTGTGCCGTTGGACAAAAATGTGACATGCAGAAGGAAGGGAGCAACATAAAATTGTGGCCTGAAATGCTAAATGTGATTGTGCACCAGAGCTCTGCATTTGCTCTGTTGTTTCTTTAAAAGCCAGCAAGTTACTAGACCTCATGATGGCTGGAAGAGGACAGAGCTGGAAAGAGTTGGCTCTGTCTGTCGTTGCCTCTGGCGCCATCTACTGTTGGCCTCCTGGCAGGGCTGGCTCTAGGTAGAGTCCCAGTGGTGCGGTGTGTCAGGGCGCCGGGAAACCATGCTGCGCCCTGCGGGGGCGCCGGAGCGATCTCCGCCCCTCAGCGCCAGGGCGCCCGACCTGCTCGAGACTGCCCTGCCTCCTGGCCTCCTGCCCCACCAGGCCCCATACCAGCCAGCACTTATACCAGGGGTCAGCAAACTTTTTCAGCAGGGGGCCGGTCCACTGTCCCACAGACCTTGTGGGGGGCCGGACTATATTTTGGAAAAATAATAATAATGAATGAATGAATTCCTATGCCCCACAAATAACCCAGAGATGCATTTTAAATAAAAGGACACATTCTACTCATGTAAAAACACGCTGATTCCCGGACCGTCCACGGGCCGGATTGAGAAGGCGATTGGGCCAGATCTGGCCCCCGGGCCTTAGTTTATCCTACTGTTGTAAGAATTTTGAGGTCACACATATAAAATAAACGTTCATAAGTGTATATTTAAATCACATGTCTTAAACGGTACAGGAAGGCAGTCCTGAGGCCATTTTGATTCTCCCAAACTGACCAAATGTTTCTCTGCAAGGAGGGAGGGGTGTGTGAAGGAACTTTCCCGTTGTCTCAAGAATTAAGGTGATTTCCATCTCAAAGGAATGGCCAGGCTACCAAGGAAAGGCAAACTAAGAACTTTATTAAGTAAATAAAAACAGATTACATGAAAAGAGACATCAACTCTGTGCTACTCATCTCCTTATGTAATCTTAGTGTTTTTAAATGTCAGGTGTAACTTCAGCCTGAACACAGCAGAGTTTGCGCAGGTTTTTCCGGAAGCTTCTGGCGGTAACTTAAATGACTAGACGTCTGGACGCAGAGTAAAACTATATACAGGATTTATTAAAATAAAGAAATCCAGAGTTTCTATGTACAGCTTTAGAACTCAAAACAAAGTAAAATAAATCCTTTCCTCTCTGTCTCTCTCTCAACCAATACAGCACCTCTCCTCCTACACTGACCACACTCATCACTCCACGTACTGTGCTAGCTTTCTCTGATAACAGGTCTCAGTGCTGATATCAACCAATGAGAGGCAGTTACTAAGCCAGAAGTAGACCTTGGCTTTCTGCCCAGTGTTAATTGCTTGTCCTAGAGTTGATTGTGTGAAGAAGCAATCTGATGGTTTCTCACGCTACTAATTTAGCAAAACCCGAACATGTAAATCCTCCCTTCCTGCCTTTTCTGTACCATTGAAATGGAAGTGTATAAAGGAAGGGATTTCTATTGTTCGTGGTCTCTCTCCATGCCTTTGTAATGCGAGTGGGACCCTGCTGCAGCAATCCACTGTCATTTATTTTAAATAAACGATGAGACCTTTGCTTTTTCCAATCCTGGTGTGGTCTTTGTTATTTTTTCCTCTCAACCGAAGGAGCCTAAAACCAAAGTGCTTCTGCACGGGGTGCATAGCTGCCAAGTCTCCCGTATTCTCCGGGAAATCCCCATTTTTCCAGCTGTTCTTAGCTGAAAAAACGGATTTTTTTGTTTTCCCCCGGTTTATTCTGGCGTGGTGGCCATTTTGGAACTGGGCGGAGCATGCTCAGAAGCGACTTTTGATGCTGCTCTGCCCAGTTCCAAAATGGCTGCAGTGCGACTTCTGGTGCGGCGGCCATTTTGGAACTGGGCAAAGCAGCATCAAAAGTCACTTCTGAGCATGCTCCGCCCAGTTCCAAAATGGCGGCAGCGCTACTTCCGGTCTGCTACTTCCGGCCCGGTCCCTTATTTCTCGGACAGCAACTTGGCAGCTATGACGGGGTGCAGTCCTCCTTAAGAGGCTGAGACCCCTCTTTTGGGAGTATAAATTCCTTTTACACTACCCATGACTTATACTTTTAATATTTATACATGGTAGTAAGGAGTGCTCAGCACTGTGTGGGAATTTGTAGAAACTTTTTTTTTTGTGATTTTCAAATTAATCGTGTAATTTGTGAGTTTGAGCCTGCCACACCAAAAATCAGGTGAAGGCACAATGCATTTTGGTACGCCATATTGATTCAACATGGCGCCTGGCAACTAAACATTGACAAAGAGTACCAAGCTTGGCAACAGCATCTTAGGAGGTGGCCAAACCTATGACAAAAAGCAGGCATAGTCACACCAGAGTCTTGTTTCAGTCAGCCATATTGAATCAAAATGACGCCCCACATCTAAACATTGGCAAAGACTGCTACCCCCACCTTAGGGTATGTTTAGTGACAGTATTTCGAGCGACAGGTGAACCTACGCCAAAAACGGGCAAAGCCATGCCAAAGTGGCGTGACCATCATTCAAAATGGCGGTCAAACATTGATGAAAACCACAGCCTTCACCTTTGGCAACCCTCGAGTCAGGTTTGGCAACGATATCTCAAGAGGCTTCCAAACCTTTAGGGGAAAAATGGACGGAAATCCACTTTCCAAAATATATAGCTGATATGGCGAACAGCGCTTTGAGATCTTGGGGGATAAGGAAGGACATCAACAAACAGCCCTGAGGTTCCGGCACAATCTGAGTACCGAGAAGCAGATCAGGAATGAGGAGAAATCCCAGCAGGAAGAGGAAAGGTTGGGCCCTCTTCTCGAGGTTGGCTCACCTGGTAGAAGGTGTGGAAATTCCTCTCGCCCGGCTGCTGTTTGAGGATGCGGGACTGCAAAGGGAAAAGAAGACCCAGGGTGAACTGTGGGATAACCAGCTTCGTATAACCAATATGCTTAAGTTTAATTCAGGGGTCGGCAACCTAAGGCCCATGGGCCACAAGCAGCCCACGGGGGTCGTTTTACCGCCCCTCCAAGCTGCCCCTGAACCGAGCCGCCCGCTCGGCGAGTCCCCGCACACTGTGCTAATCCGGCGCGGCGCAGCGTGGGGACTCGCTTTCGCGGCGCCAAAAAACGCATCTGTGCAGACGCCAGGAATCATGGGCGAGCATGCTCACTTGAGATTTCTGCACTGCAGGGGGGGTTGAACTAGATGACCCTCGGGGTCCCTTCAAACTCCACAATTCTGTGATTCTATTGTTATAAGAATTCTAAGGTCCCAAATAAACATTCATAAATGTACAAGGCAAACGCATACGTAAGTATATAAACCATGTGTCTGAAATAGTACAGGAGAGCAATCCTGAATATATTTTGACTCTCCCAAATCATTTTGACTCTCCCAAATTGACCTCAAATCTCTGCAAGGAGGAAGGAAATGGGAAAAGCCTCTCCATGGTCTTTTGCTTACCTGTCTTAAGGACATATTTGTGTATGAATAGGGTAATTCCTGGATTCAGGAATTCAAGTATTTACCATCACAAAAGAATGGCCAGGCTGCCCAGGTAATGCCATCAGTGACCATTATCAGGTATCCTGGCAAGCAGGATTTCTGCTGGAGACCGCCTCCTCCTGTGATGTAGGTATGATGTTTTTTTTGGGGGGTGGTCTCTGGCTACAGAGTGGGCAGTTTCAAAAGTCCATATAAGGGCTCGCGGCTTGCGTACCATTCTTCAGGGTTCTCCTCCCTCCTGCGTGTGCTGAGTGGGGACCCTGTTGCAACAGTTCCTTTAATAAAGATCAGGTTTACTAGCCGCTTTGCTTCTCAATATACTCCGATTGGCCTCTGTTATTTTCTCCTACCCATAGGGAACCCACTTAAGGACTCTATACGGGCTCTTGGGTACCCCATAAGGGAAAAGGAGCAGTTTCCCCCCTTAAAACACTATGGTTCAGTTGGGCCACCCCACCTGCACCCACACCCAGTACCTTCTCCAGGAGGTAATTGTTGATGTGGCCCCCCGTGGGGTCCCCTTTGAAGTCAAAATTGATGTCCATGTATTTGCCAAACCGGCTGGAGTTGTCGTTGCGGTTGGTTTTGGCATTGCCAAAAGCTTCCAGGACGCAGTTGGACTTTAGCAGGACGTTCTTCACCCTGCAGGAAAGCAGAGAGGAAGGAAGACAGAGAGGGAAGAGTCAGAGCTGGGCTGGGCTCCAAGAGATAATAGAACCAGTTTACGCCAGCTGTACTCGGCTTCTCTGAAGGGATAACCCAAACATCAGGAACCTTCTGCTTGCTTCTTTCACACAGAGAAGCTTCCAGAACCCTCTTGAATTAAGCAGAATAGGAAAGATCTCTACACATCAGATCAATACTTTCTGCACTAAGAAATGCAAATTAACACAGCCATCAATAGCCTTTCCCTCCACCATGAATTTCTCCGCTTGTGGTGGTCGTCATTGCCTGCTGCGGAAGGGAGTTCCACAGTTTAACTATCAATGTGCAATTAATTGTTCCTGTTTTGCATTTGTTACTACGTCCCCATGTGGGTGGCGCTGTGGGTTAAACCACAGAGCCTAGGGCTTGCCGATCAGAAGGTCGGCGGTTCGAATCCCTGTGACGGGGTGAGCTCCCGTTGCTTGGTCCCAGCTCCTGCCAACCTAGCAGTTCGAAAGCACGTCAAAATGCAAGTAGATAAATAGGAACCGCTACAGCGGGAAGGTAAACGGCGTTTCCATGTGCTGCTCTGGTTTGCCAGAAGCGGCTTTGTCATGCTGGCTACATGACCCTGGAAGCTGTACGCCGGCTCCCTCGGCCAATAATGCAAGATGAGTGCGCAACCCCAGAGTCGGTCACGACTGGACCTAATGGTCAGGGGTCCCTTTACCTTTACCTTTACTACATTCCTTAGCAGGCTGTGTAAACCATAGCTCTGAAGAATGCTTTTTTATATAGGGTAGGGGGCACTGGTACACAGAGCAGGATGGTGATAGCTAACTAACACCAGGTACTTGGGGATAGACTGCTTCCAGGTGTTATGAGTTGTTGCTATGGCTAGTAGCCAAAAAAAACCAACCCACCATACCTGCCAAGTTCCTGCCTGAAAAATAAGGGATCGGACCCATAGCTGCCAAGTTATCCCTTTTTTAAAGGGATTTTCCCTTATGCTGAATAGGCTTCCTCGTGAGAAAAGGGAAAACTTGGCAGCTATGATCGGACCGGAAGTAGCAGAGCGGAAGTTGTGCTGCCGCCATTTTGGAACTGGGCGGAGCATGCTCAGAAGCGACTTTTGGTGCTGCTCTGCCCAGTTCCAAAATGGCCTCTGTGCCAGAAGTCGCACTGCAGCCATTTTGGAACTGGGCAGAGCAGCATCAAAAGTCGCTTCTGAGCATGCTCCGCCCAGTTCCAAAATGGCCGCCGTGCCAGAATAAACCGGGGGGAAACAAAAAAATACGTTTTTTCAGCTGGGAACAGCTGGGAAAACGGGGGTTTCCCGGGGAATACGGGAGACTTGGCAGCTATGCAACCCACCCTCGACTACAATTTCAGGAAGAGCACACACCAAGTCGCTCACCTTTCCACCTCTGCCCTCTGGGTGGGGTTTGTGATGGCCGCAATATACTGCATGATGTACTTGCTTGCCTCTGTCTTCCCAGCGCCGCTTTCTCCTATAAAGAAAAACAAGACGTTGAGGAAAGGTGTGGGGCTGGGAGATGCTTCCTCCACCAATAGGGAGAAGGACAGGTCCCACTTCAAACTGCGGGGTGGCGATGTGATGATTTTGTTATTGTTATGAGAACTGTAAGGTCTCCCTAAGATATAAAATAATTGTTCATAAATGTACCAGGCAAACACATATTTGAATATATAAACCATGCATCTGAAACAGTACAGGAAGGCAGTCCTAAAGCCATTCTGACTCTTTCAGTGACCTCAAATATTCCTCTGCAGTTTGGATGGAAATGGGAAAAGCCTCTCCATTGTCTCTGTGTTGACAAATCCTGCCTTAAGGGCGGATTTGAGTATGAATAGGGCGAGCCTGTGACCTGTGACAGGGTGGCAATTTCAAAAATCTATATAAGGGCAGGCACCCCTTTGTTCTGGGTCCTCCTCCTTTCTCCTGCCTGGGAGGAGAGCACCCTGTTGCAACAGTTTAATAAAGGCTTACAAGCTGCTTTGCTTCTCAATATTCTCTGGTTGGCCTCTATTATTTTCCCCTACCGATAGAGAACCTACCGGTACATAAGGACTCTATACGGGCTCTTGGGTACCCCATAAGGGAAGAGGAGCAGTTTTTTCTTATAACAGTTTATACGGGGGAACCCACAAACAGGATTTGAGCGCCAAGAGCCCTCTCCCCTGCCGTACCTGAGATGACAATACAGGTGTCCTTCGCACGGCGCTTCATGGCCTTGTAAGCTGCGTCAGCCACTGCGAAGAGGTGGGGCGGCCTCTCGTAGAGCTCCCGGCCACGATACTGCTCAATCACATCTTTCCCGTAAAGCTCCGTTTGCTTGTAGGGGTTCACGGAGACCACCACCTCGCCTATGTATGTGTAGATCCTCCCTTTCTCGAACCTTGGAGAGGCCAAAGGAGCAGTTAGGAGGGCATGCCAGCTTATCATCTTCCAAAGCAACTACTCACTTCCCAACTTAAAAATGGAAAGCGTAATGCTGGTGGCCAACAAAAGAGGTTTAAAGGCCCATCGAGGAGTTGGAGATGGCATTTATAAGTGGTCCATGTTTCACAAGCATATCGTAAGGAACAGTGTCTCCGAAAAATTTTACACATCACTTGGGAAAGCAGGCGAACTAATATCAGTGTACTGGAAGAAGCAAAGATCACCAGTATCGAAGCAATGATTCTTCAACATCAACTTCGTTGGTCTGGTCATGTTGTGTGGATGCCTAATGATCGTCTTCCAAAGCAAGCAACTACTCTATTCCGAACTTAAAAATGGAAAGCGCAATGCCGGTGGTCAACAAAAGAGGTTCAAAGACTCTCTCAAGGCAAATCTTTTAAAAATGTATTATAAACACCGAGAGCTGGGAAACACTTGCCTGCGAGCGCTCCAATTGGAGAACAGCATTTACCAAAGGTGTCATGGGCTCTGAAGACACTTGAACTCAGGACGCAAGGGAGAAACGTGCTAAGAGGAAGGCACGCTTGGCAAATCCACACCGTAGTCAACTCCCACCCGGAAACCAATGTCTCCACTGTGGAAGGACGTGTGGATCCAGAATTGGCCTCCACAGTCACTTACGGACTCAGTTAAAACTGTGTTTATGGAAGACAATCTTACTTGGCTACGAGGAATTGCCAAAGAAGAAGAAGACGAAGACGAGGAGGAGGAGATATTGGTCATACTATAGACATGGAAAGGCTGGACTAGATGAATCCCAAACCGGAATTAAGATTGCCGGAAGAAATATCAACAACCTCAGATATGCAGATGACACAACCTTGATGGCAGAAAGTGAGGAGGAATTAAAGAACCTTTTAATGAGGGTGAAAGAGGAGAGCGCAAAATATGGTCTGAAGCTCAACATCAAAAAAACCAAGATCATGGCCACTGGTCCCATCACCTCCTGGCAAATAGAAGGGGAAGAAATGGAGGCAATGATAGATTTTACTTTCTTGGGCTCCTTGATCACTGCAGATGGTGACAGCAGTCACAAAATTAAAAGACGCCTGCTTCTTGGGAGAAAAGCAATGACAAACCTAGACAGCATCTTAAAGAGCAGAGACATCACCTTGCCTACAAAGGTCCGTATAGGTAAAGCTATGGTTTTCCCAGTAGTGATGTATGGAAGTGAGAGCTGGACCATAAAGAAGGCTGATCGCCGAAGAATGGATGCTTTTGAATTATGGTGCTGGAGGAGACTCTTGAGAGTCCCATGGACTGCAAGAAGATCAAACCTATCCATTCTGAAGGAAATCAGCCCTGAGTGCTCACTGGAAGGACAGATCGTGAAGCTGAGGCTCCAATACTTTGGCCACCTCATGAGAAGAGAAGAATCCTTGGAAAAGACCTTGATGTTGGGAAAGATTGAGGGCACTAGGAGAAGGGGACGACAGAGGACAAGATGGTTGGACAGTGTTCTCGAAGCTATGAACATGAGTTTGACCAAACTGTGGGAGGCAGTGCGAGACAGGAGTGCCTGGCATGCTATGGTCCATGGGGTCACGAAGAGTCGGACGCGACTAAACAACAACAACTTTTTGCCACAACAATAGACATGGAAGCATGGGAAGGTTTGTGGAATATGGATATAAAATTTACAGCATGTTACAAAACAATAAAAAAATTTGTCCAGTAGCACCTTAGAGACCAACTAAGCTATAGTTTGGTTAGCTTATACGTAAATCCGGCACTTGGCATGCCCCCACAGAGTGCCAAACCGACTATAATTCTGCAAACTGAATTTGCAAGAATGCGACTGAATCTCACCTGCCAAAGAGTGACAGCCTGGAAGTGGCCCATCTCTGCCTTTCCTCTGTCCGCCCCCAATAGGCTGTCACCTACAAAGAGTCCCTTTGCCCGGTCTCTGCCCGCTGGGCACCCCTGGACACTAGCTACCTGCAGGGGCTACAGAAACAAAAGTCTTCTCCCATATCTGTCAAGGGCGAGAGTCTGCTCTGTAGTTGAGAAACAAGCACCTTCCTGTAAACAGAGGAAGAAGGGCGGCTGGCAGGAAACTCCCAGGGTGTGTCAAACCGAGATGAGGAAGAGGGACTAACCACAGAGGCCAGGTTGGAGGACGGAAGATGGGCAGAGCCCTCCTCGCCTCAGCCGCCCCCTTGCAAGGCAAGGCTGATGCTCTGCCTCACAGCGACGGCCCTTCTCCGGCGTACGCAACCGTTGTGAAATAAAAACAAGGACACAAGCTGCGACAGCCAGGCTCAGATGGGCTAATGTGGCCAACATGTGTATCCCACAGTTGTGTGAGCCAGGCAGCAAGAAAATAAGGACATAAGAACATAAGGAGAATCGGCGGGATCAGGCAAATGCCCCCATCTAGTCCCATTCTCATAGTGGCCAACCAGATATCATGGGAAACTCGCAAGCAGCATTTGAATGCAAGAGAACTCGCCCGTCACGCAATTTCCAGAAACGTGTATTCAGAAGCTTTGCGGCCTCCAACTGCAATACCCTCCAAGGGTCCCTATTTTCCAGGGACAGTCCCAGATTTACAGAAGCTGTCCCGGCTTCTGATTTTACCCGGGAATGTCCCACTTTTCCTTAGGATGTCCCTATTTTCATTGGAGACGTGTTGAATGGTTATGCGAACCCCCCCCCCCCCCGAGCCAAGGAGATAAGGAAGTATACAACCTTCAGAAGACATCTGAAGACAACCCTGTATAGGGAAGTTTTTTTATGTTTAATGTTTTCTTATGGTTTTATATCTGTTGGTGGAAGCCCAGTGGCTAAGGCCACTTTAAATCGTCTTGGCTTCCCCTAAAGAATTATGAGAGTTGCAGTTTGCTAAGGATGCTGAGAACACAGTCTCCGATTGCCATGAAAATGCCGGGAACCTTCACACAAACCCTTAAGCCACCCCGGCTACTCACTTTGTCAAACAGTCTCAAATTCCCAATCGCAAGCCTTTGCTTCCACCCACAACCCTCCAATCTTCCTCTGCCTTTTCATTCATTGTTCCTTCTGTCTCCTAGCCAGGGAAGGAGAGAAGCAGCAAACTGTTTTGAGTCCTCATTTGCACAAGCTGCTCAGCAACATCACACATGACGGGGAGGGTCTGTCTGCGTCCAAACCTCTTAGGTTCCTGCCCAGTTTCTTTGTATTTCTGCCTCACTTTGTTTTGCCAGTTTCGTTTGGGAACCTGAAGTCTCCCTGAGCCACCTCCTCTACCTGTGTGTGTGTAGCGGGCATTCCTTCTTGGGCTCCCGAAAGGAGCCATTAACCTTTGGAACTCGCTGCCACAAGATGTGGCAACAGCCACCGGGTCAGGTGACTTGAAAAGGACATGAGACAAATGTGTGGGCTGTCCTGTCAGGGGCTGGTAGCAACGGTGGCTATATGGAAATCATATTTAGATTCAGAGGCGATACGGCACTAAATCTGAACCAGGGTTCAAATCCCTGCTTGAAGTTCAGTGGCTGGCCTCGGGGACAGTCATCGCCTCTCTGCCAGGCCTACCTCACCGAGTTGTGGTGAAGATAAAATGCGGGGAGGTTGGTAGAACCTTGTAGCACGTGCTGAGCTCATTGCAGGAAAGATGGGAGTATTCAAGAAAACATTACCCGTCAGCTGTGGGAACACAGACCGGGCAATCATCGAGCTGTCTGGGAGGTGTGCAGCCTGGGAGTCATTTTGGACTCACTGCTGTCCATGGAGGCGCAGGTTAATTCTGTATCCAGGGCAGCTGTCTATCAGCTCCATCTGGTACGCAGGCTGAGACCCTACCTGCTCGCGGACTGTCTCGCCAGAGTGGTGCATGCTCTAGTTATCTCTCGCTTGGACTACGTGGGGCTACCTTTGAAGGTGACCCAGAAACTACATCTAATCCAGAATGCGGCAGCTAGACTGGTGACTGGGGGTGGCTGCCGAGACCACATAACACCGGTCTTGAAAGACCTACATTGGCTCCCAGTACGTTTCCGAGCACAGTTCAAAGTGTTGGTGCTGACCTTGAAAGCCCTAAACGGCCTTGGCCCTGTAGACCTGAAGGAGCGTCTCCACCCCTATCGTTCAGCCCCGACACTGAGATCCAGCGGCGAGGGCCTTCTGGCGGTTCCCTTGCTGCCAGAAGCAAAGCTACAGGGAACCAGGGAGAGGGCCTTCTCGGTAGTGGCACCCGCCCTGTGGAATGCCCTCCCATCAGATGTCAAAGAGATAAATAAATAACTACCTGACATTTAGAAGACATCTAAATTCCCTGAAGTTCAGGGAAGTTTTAAATGTGTGGCATTTTAATGTATTTTAAATCTTTGTTGGAAGCCGCCCAGAGTGGCTAGGTACAAATAAAAAATTATTATTATGGAGCTGGGAGGGACAGCAATGGTCATCTAATCTGACCCCCCCTGCAATGCAGTCGTCGCAGCTAAATGGCTGTGGCTTGTGGTTGGCCACTCTGGGAAATGGGAAGCTAGCCTTGGAACTGATCTAGGTCCAATCTCTTCCTGCATCTCATCTTCAGTCTCTGCCCGTGACCCTCCCTAGCCACATCCTGAGGCAGTGAGTCCCACAGATCCCACACAACTGCCCCCGGCCCCGCCATCTTTCGCAATCCTCGGGACTTCCAAGTAGTTACCTCAGCTTCAGGTTTTCCAGGAAGTCTTCCATGGTGACCTGGTCTAGGAGGACAAAATCGGCCTTGCCGAACTCCAGGCTTTCTTGCTCAGCCATGACCCGCTGTGTGAAGGGTGCAGAGATGGGGGAGAGAGAGAGAGAGAGAGAGACTCTGTGGGGCCGCCGGGTCCCAACACTGGCAGACCGAAAGCAAATGACTCAAGTCGCCGATGGCTGGTGGGGAGAGCTTCCTGCCAAGAGGTTCCTTCAGAGAGGCGAGGGTGGGGCCCTGTGGTTAGCTGGGACGTTTGAGACGCTTGCGTTTCCGCTCGCTCGGGTGTCATCGTGCATGAAAAAAAATTGCGCCCTTGCAACCCATAGACCAAACTCACACAAATGATGACTAAGGAGAGGTTTACCAGAGGTTTATAATCCAGGGACTTTGTGTGGAGAAAGAGAGGCAAGTTATTCCACCCCTCTCTTGCAATATGGTGGACAAAAATGGCCAGCAAGTTCTGAAATGGAACAGTCACACATTTACATGTCCTCCAAGTTCCCTCTGATGAAAATAGGGACATTTCTTATTCCCACCCCAACTTATCCTAAAAACCCAATTTTCCTCCCCATCTCCCCCCACCCCACCCCACCGGCAGAGCATTTCCTCCAATCGCTTGTGCCATTTCTGTTGTCTTTTCTCCATTTTGAACCAGGCAGGTGATGGAGCAATTAAGAGACTTTTAGGGACGGTGTCCTAGCAGGAACCTAGAAGACACAGCCTCTCCTTGCTTTGGTCATTTTGAAAGAGATGCTTGCACCCTGCACAGCTCAATTTTGCAGCACTTGCTCGACCACCCCGACATTCAGCGCTGGCATGTGGCTAGTGGTGTAATTTCCTCCCTTCTGCCCGGATTGGACAGCCTAAACCATGGGTAGGCAAACTAAGGGGGCCAGATCCAGCCCATTCGGCTTCTACGTAAATCCAGCCCACGGACAGTCTGGGAATCAGCCTGTTTATACACGAGTAGAATGTGTCCTTTTATTTAAAATGCATCTCTGGGTTATTTGTGGGGCATAGGAATTTGTTCATTCCCCCCCCCACCCAAAAAAATAGTCCGGCCCCCCACAAGGTCTGAGGGACAGTGGACCGGCCCCCTGCTGAAAGTTTGCTGACCCCTGCTATATGCCTTAAGTTACATCCAATTTGGAGCAAAATAAAAAAATTCTTTCAGTAGCACCTTAAAGACCAACTAAGTTTTTATTTTGGTATGAGCTTTCGTGTGCATGCACACTTCTTCAGATACACTGGAAACAGAAGTGTCAGACCCTTATGTATATACAGAGGGTGGTGGGGGTGGGTGGGAATGGCTGATGGGCGTGGTAAACCTGTGGATGGCTGTTAACGGCTGCTGATGACTGCAATTAGTCCGGGGGGGGGGGGAGCAAGGGCTGAAGCGCTAAAGAAAGCTTGATCATGCATAATGAGATAAGAATCCGATGTCTCTATTCATCCCAGGTGGCTCCATGGTTTTAAGCTTGGTAATGAGTTCCAATTCAGCAACTTCTCTTTCCAGTCTGCTCCTGAAATTTCTCTGTAATTAAACAGCTGCTTTGAGATTTTGTATAGAATGTCCTGGGAGATTGAAGTGTTCTCCTACTGGTTTCTGGTTTTGGCAGCAGACACTCCCTTGCTAGGCTACTCCTAAATTCTGGAAATGCCACTCGTGGCTGCCTCCTCATTTTCCTTCCACCAGCAGATGAGGACTGTTTTATTCCAACAAGCCTATGTGAAAGAAAGGGCTTTAATAGTGCTGGGTAGCTCCTACTCTTTGCATTTTCATAATTCGTTCCCAGATTGTTTTAATTCTATAGAATTTACTTATTAACTACTGCATTTTGTTTTTAGCTTTGTGCATTTTTTCCTGTGTCTTTTTAGTTTGTTTAAGCCACCTTGAGCCTGGGAGAAAGGTGGGATGTAAGTACAGTGGTCCCTCGACTTACGAATTTAATCCGTTCCAAACGGACCTTCGTAAGTCGAAAAAAATCGTTAAGTAGAAGCCAATGGGGGGGGAGACTGAATTCTCTTCGTAACTCGAAACATTCGTACGTCAAGTCATTCGTAAGTCGAGGTACCACTGTAAATAAATATACAGCTATAATATGCTGATTTGCTACAAGTGAATTTTGCAGATTCTGAAGAAGTGGTGCAATAAATGTCATAATCCGATTTTGCATGTCTGAACAGCTTGGAAAGGGAGCCCCAATTAACAAGAGGGCGATGAGGAACCCATAACCTGGCAAAATGTGCCCATGATCCTAAAATTCCCCAGCCCAGGAGCCCCACACTCACTGCAGGAGCGAGTTCCACAGTTTAACTATGGGCTGCATTAAAAAGCTACTGTTTTATGTGTCCTGAATTTATTCTTGCCGCTTTCCCCGATCCATCAGCTTAGCCCTCCAGCTTCTAAACCAGGCACGTCCAACAGGTAGATTGTGATCTACCAGTAGATCACTGGATGTCTGTAGTAGATCAGTGCTAGATCACTGGCACCCCTAAAAAAAGCTCACCCAAAATTTTCCTCCTCCCTAAAAAAAGCTGAACTATGACCTGAAGCCCCAAACAAAAATGGGCCTCCCTCCCTCCCAAAAGAAGCTCAACAAGTTTGACCTAAACCCCCCAAAACAGGGCTTCCCTTCCTTAAAAAAACTCTACAGCTTTGACCTGAACCCCCCAAAAGCGGGTAGATCACTCCCAGTTTTTAACTCTGTGAGTAGATCAGTGTCTCTTGGGAGTTGACCACCCCTGTTCTAAACAACTACACTTTCCCACTTTGCAGCTAACTAGTCCAGTAGATAAAACAGGTAGGGGGAAAATGGCAAATGTTTTTCAGGGTGAGTGAGAGCTTCCTTCTTCCTTGGAATAGAGGAAGTGGGGAGGCAAGCAAACCACACGCCCAGGAAGCAGCTTAGTAAGATGCTCGATTACCTGCCCGCACCCCATTGCCCAGGGCTCGACTTCCTTTTTGGAGTAGAGGGGGAAAGCCAAACACCTCCCCCCAAGAGACAAAAGGCTGCACGATTTACTGTATTTGCTTATTTATTAAAAGAATCTTGCGCTACGACCAGAGACTTCCTCTTTCAGGCTTGACATCCTGCCCAGATTTCGTCACCCCAGCAATGACTCAGAACGGGGTGGGAGGGCTGGTGAGCCGGGGAAAAGCACGCCACACCCACGGGTTAAAGGCAACAGCCAGCTGGTTGGGCTCAGATATTAAGGCGGCAGCAGTCGTTGAGCAGGGATGGGTCACTTATCCTAGCAGCTGCACGGCTCTGCTGCTGCGCACCTCCTCCTCCAGGGATCTGGAACAGAAAACAGGCAAGAGCTTTAAAATCAGCACAGCAGCGCTGAAATATCTAGAGATGCCTAGCTGTGCAATTTCGCTCCCAGGAGTCCTCGCTTTCGCCACCCCTAAGAAACGACTGTCGACCCAAGACTCTCCGAATCGAACAAAAGGTCCGAGCCCGGGGTAGGCAACCTAAGGCCCAGGAACTGGATGCGGCCCAATCGCCTTCTCAATCCGGCCCACGGACGGTCCAGGAATCCGCCTGTTTTTACATGAGCAGAATGTGTGCTTTTATTTAAAATGCATCTCTGGGTTATTTGTGGGGAATAGGAATTTGTTCATATTTTTTTTCTTCAAAATAATAGTTCGGTGCCCACCATATGGTCTGAGAACAGTGGACTGGCCCACAGCTGAAAAAGGTTGCTGACCCCTGGTCTGAGCAGATGCACCCCCTACTCAGAAACAAATTCCACTCGGTTCAAAAAAATGCACCCACGACAGCAACTAAAGAATTTTCTCTCGTCCGACAAAAGTACCAGTTCAAAGCAAAAAGGATTTTGCTAGTCTGCTTTTTTAGAGAGAGGTGTATTAACTCGTTTTCATTTCCAGACTAGACAGCTCTGCGGCCGACGAGACCCCTTAAGGCTGCAAGATGGCTTAAAAAGCCTCGAGTGCCCTCAGCTTGCCCTGTTCTAACTGCAGCAGTTGCTCCTTCGGCACCCGATTCTCCTGGGAAACACTTGTCTGAGATTTCTATAACCTCACCCCGAAGACAAGAGCAGAGGGAGGCCTCAAACGCCACAGATTTTGCTCTTGCAAGCTCTACAGGAATGATCAGGGTCACGGGCACGACCCAGCCACGCTGGAAGGCTTGCGGGAAGAAAAGAATGAGAGGGCGAAGATAGACACTCAACCTCTGTCCCGAGAGCTGCTGTTAGGTCAGTATTCTTCGACATGAAGAATCTCCATCTCCCTTAGGCTAGGGGCGAAGAACCAAAGGTCCTTCAGATGCTGCCAAACTCCCATCAGCCCCCAGACGACAAACTCCCCATCAGCCCCCAGACGACATAGCCACTGCTCAGGGATGCTGGGATATGTAGTGCAACCATATCCATAGCTGCCAAGTCTCCCGTTTTCCCCGGGAAACCCCCGTTTTTCCAGCTGTCCCCAGCCGAAAAAACGGATTTTTTTAGTTTTCCCCCGGTTTATTCTGGCGCCGCGGGCATTTTGGAACTGGGCGGAGCATGCTCAGAAGCGACTTTCGATGCTGCTCTGCCCAGTTCCAAAATGGCTGCAGCGCGACTTCCGGTATGCTAATTTCGGTCCGGTCCCTTATTTTTCAGAGAGGAACTTGGCAGGTATGACAATATCTGGAAGTGCAGAAGTCCACCAGCCTTGTTATACAGATGCAGAAGCTTCAAGCTTTAACTGGGAATTCTTGTGCCATCTCGGGAGACAGGACAGTTGCAGCTGGACCAGCACAACCTGCCACAGGAAAGCCCCAGAGATAAAAGGATTATTCATTAAATTTGTATACTGCCCTAAAGACCTGCAGGTTTCAGGGTGGTTCACAACATAAACAAGCCGTGAAGCAGCCTCAACGAGTTCTCAAACTTTGAAATGCTCAAGCCAAGGCCGGATCTAGACCCATCAAAAGAGCGTTTCAGAAAAATGACCTTTACAATGAGAAATCACGTCGGCAAAAACGGAACGCCACAGCGCCATCTGGTGCCACAGTGTTGTATCGCATATAAAAACGCTTTTTCTTTACCAATTCCCAAGAGCAAATTGTTCACCTTTCGCCAAGCTGAAACACTTTTCAGAGCTGGGCAGTGCCAGGACTTAAAGTCCGTCAGGTGGGTTAATTGCCAGGCGGTGGTCTGAGAAGGTCACAAGAGAAGGATCCACTTCACTCAGCGCTGCTGGATCCAACGTGATCCGAGCTCACATCTTGAACTAAAGAGACAGAGAAATGAATGGCACTTGTTGGAACTGAGGAAGGGTGCATGGAGATATCAAGTTCCTTTTTAACTCCCTCCCCTTCTTCTTCTTCTTTTTAAAAAATGATTTTTATTAAGTTTTATAAAAAGAAGAAAAAAATACCATCCATATGTTCATACATTGTTATAGCATCAGTATTCAAAAATACAGAAATGAAGAAGAAAATTAAAAGAAAAAGAAAACAACAACAACATATGCATTCCATTTTTTCTCATTTTAGTAAGAGACTTCCCCGAGTCCCCCTTCTATCAGTTCATTGCAAATCATTCTTGACAAATTCTATATCTTATTTTCCAAACTTAATGACAACATCCTTTTCTCAATTTTACAACTCATTATAATATTCTAACCTATTTTCAATTATATCTCACTTAATTTCTTAACCTGCAACTTCACAACTGCTTATAATCTTCCTCATACATCAATTCTACAATATTTTTTATAATAAATTCTAAATTTCTTTTAACTCCCTCCCCTTCTGACAGGAGTGAGTCAGGAGTAAATATCACTGAGCAAGTTGGAGTTAACTTTTTATTACCAAAACTAGGATCCGCACAGGAGTGCCTAATGAGCACAGCAACTCATCTCTGGCAGGTCTTGCCTCCATGAAGCAGCTGCGGAAATTTAAGGTCCCTGCCCCCCCCCCAAACTCCCCTCCTCTCCAGGGTTTTCCCCAAGCAATTGGAGACTGCGTCTGCATGAAGCTAACTTCTCCTCTGCCCTCTTCACACCTCTCTTGGTTCTGTGAGACCGGGGCCGAGGAGTGAAATGGGAAGCCTGCAACTCAGCAGCCTCCCAGGAAAGGGCTTGGCTGAGATTTCTATAACCTCCCTCTGAAGTTGGGGCAGAGGGAGGCCTCAAACCATCTCACAGCTGCTCTGGCAAGCACTGCAGGAATGATCAGGGTCACAGCGCAGACCCAGCCATGCTGGAAGGCTTGCAAGGAGACACGGGCGGCTCATACTTCAGAGCCGTTTCGAGCAGGAGACTTACTGGCTGGCAACATCTTCAGGAAGCCCAACTGGATTTTCTTGTAAGCATGCGGAACATCGCAGTCTTCTTACCCAAGTTCCTCTCTAAATGACATCATCACAAAGAGAATCTGCAAAGGGGAGGGGGACAAAAATAATATAGAATGGTTCAGCATTCCCTATTCATGTGTTTAGAAAACTGGTGTGAGTTTTAATCTGTTTCTACTTTACTGTTCTTTTAACTTTGCAAGTAAAAAAAAAATGTTACTAATGCTTATTACAGTCGTACCTCGGCTCCTGAACACCTTAGGAGTCGAATGTTTCGGCTCCCAAACGACTGAAAACCGGAAGTGAGTGTTCTGGTTTTTTAACGTTCTTTTGGAAGCCAAACATCTGAACAGGCTTCCAATTGGCTGCAGGAACTTCCTGCAGCCAATCAGAAGCTGCATTTTGGAATTCGAATGCTTTGGAAGCTGAACGGACTTCTGAAACGGAATCTGTTCGTCTTCCGAGGTACGACTGTATTTCGTTGCTTTTTTTTTTTGGAAACTGCTTTGAGGGCTTGGTTTTTTAAACAAAGCAAGCAGTGTATGAATTTCACGAAATAAATAAATGCCTCCTTTTCGTTGCGTTACTATTTAGACCTAATGCAACAGGCAGGTGAAGAACACGGCAGCACACAACCCTCCTAGACTGAAAGGGCATTGGGAGAATGCACAGAAAAGTAAAAGCAGATTCGAAAACGCTGTTTCTAACCACCCCTGGCTCTCGTTTTACCAACAGTCAAGTTTCTAGTCCACACCACGTGCATTACAGCCCACAGCTGAGAAAGCATGCATTTTCATAACGTGAGATTTATTCCAAAGGGAAAACAGGCTCGAAAACGCAGCAGAGGATTGGAAGTGGAAAACCAGCATATAAAGTAGTAACCAGACCTAACAGCTAAACTACAACTCCCAGCATCCTCCATTCCTCCTCTTATAGAGGCTATGGAGAAAGGACCACGCTGCTTTCTGGGAACTGTAGTCCACCCAGAAAATAAGGACCAACACAACGGCCCGTTTAGCGCCAAGACTGAACAACCCGGGATAAAGGCCGCTTCCCCGCAAGACACCAGAGACTAAAACACCTACCAGCACCGCGCCAGGCCGCGGACTGGACTCCGCTGCCGCGGATGGCGACTGATCCATTTTTCAGGTGGCCCAGAAGCAGAAATCGCCATCTGCTTCGCTCTCCTTCGTAAGACCCGCCTCCTCTGTGTGTGTGACGCCACCGCGTTAAAACCCCGCCGCCTCCTCCCCTGAAGTCTCTTCTTCGCCCCCTAGCGGCTCACAGTCCTACGGTTTACGAGCCTCTCTATGCGAATGGCTCTAATAGAAATGCGATCGCGCCGCTTTCCAACAGGTCCTCCTTGCCTTGCCTTGCGCGAAGTGGGCGGGGCAGAGGAGCTCGTGGGAGGAGCATGCGGGAGGAACCAAGGGGATGCAATCTAACTGGTTCTCTACAGCGACTTTCGGTCGTCAACTGTAGTTGGTGGGAATCCGGATTAAGAAGAGTGGAAATTCATATAGAGCAGGAAAGCCTTGTGGCACCCCAAAGGATGGCAGATTTTATTACAGCACATTATGATCCTTGTTCTGCAGATCCACCATGTTCTACTGCAAGGGGTCACTGTGCTCATTTAAACTTTGCTTAATAAGGTTCAAATGGTGTGAGCAATCATTTACTGCTGCTGTGAATGCTGTCACTGCTCACTGGAAGGACAGATCCTGAAGCTGAGGCTCCAATACTTTGGCCACCTCATGAGAAGAAGAGAAGACTCCCTGGAAAAGACCCTGATGCTGGGAAAGATGGAGGGCACAAGGAGAAGGGGATGACAGAGGACGAGGTGGTTGGACAGTGTTCTCGAGGCTACGAACATGAGTTTGACCAAACTGCGGGAGGCAGTGGAAGACAGGAGTGCCTGGCGTGCTCTGGTCCATGGGGTCACGAAGAGTCGGGCACGACTAAACGACAACAACAACAAGTCACAATACAATACAATTGTTATGATAGTCTTTAACACGCCAGAAGACGCTTTGCTTCTTTTTTCAGGTGCAACGACGGAACGACCTCTACTCAGGAACAGACGTTTCACTGAGATCGACTCCTGCTTTCTTCCACCTTCCTTGACCACCCTCATCAGAACCGGAACTGAGGGCAGAGCGGAACTCATACATTTCCCCCTACCCCTTTGGGCAACCGAGCCCCTCTCTCTCTCTCCCGCCTCTCCCTCTCCGCTCCTCCTTTTCGGAGGACTGACGTCAGTCCTCCCGCGCCGAGCCGTTGGGCGCCTCTCGGCGAAGCCTGAATGAAGGCGAGCGCTCGCGCAAGGCACGCCGGGAACGCCGACGCCCAAGATGGCGGCAGGATTGAAAAGTTGTTGCCGCGGCGGCGGCGGCGGCGCCTTTCGCTCCGTTTGAGGCTCCTGCTCTTCCGGGTGCGGCGATGGCGGCGCAGTGAAGGGAGCGCGCGGCCCGGGCGGGGAGATGCCTCCGGGCCCCGCCTGAGACATGGAGGAGGAAGGCAAGAGGGGCAAAAAGGTGAGGCGAGGAGGGCGGGGGCGCCCGGGGGGAGAGGGGGCGGGGCTTCGATGAGGGCGGCGCCTGGGGAGGGAGGGTGGGGGAGGGGCAGAACACTTGGGGGGCAGGTAGGGGAGTTGGGGGGCTGATTTTCCCCCATAAGAACTGGAGTGGGGGTGTATTCACACAACCCATAACAATTGGGGTGGGGAGGCTTTAATTAAATAAACCAAGATCAAATTGAAGTCCTGTTGCCCCCCCTTTTTTACCAGAATACCCAACCCCATAAGAATTGGAGTGGAGGCGGTATTCACACAACCCATAATAATTGCCGGGTGCAGATTCTTTACTTAAATAAAACAAGATCAAATTGAAGATCATATCCTGTTATCCCCACTTTTTCTTTTTAAAACCAGATCACCCCAAATAAGAATGGGAGTTGGGGTTGTTGCACAACTTGTAAGAACTTGGCAGGTGGGGGGGGGGGAGATTATTTAAAGAAAGAAAGAAAGAAATCGTGATCGAATTGCAGTCCTGCTTTTGTTATTTCTCTCTCCTCAATTTTATCAGAGGTCGATCCTCAGGATTTCCCTCCCCCTCCCCACACCTCACATTTCACATACAGTATGCCAATAATAAAGAAGGTGTTTAATGTTTTTCTACTCCCTGCCCCACCCCCTCCCAATTGCCAAATAGTTCTTCATTTGCAGGACTCCTTTCCACCCCACCCACTTCAAATATTTCATAGCTGGCAATAATTGGACAGGGGGGAATATTACGTTTGAAATATTTAGATGATATGAATCGTGATAACCTTCTGCTCCTCGCCCTCTTCCCCTCCAATTGCTGGAGAGTTTTACATTTGCAGTCTTCCTTTCCATCCCGCCCTCTCTCAGTATTTCATAGGTGGCAAGTATTGGGGTGGGGTGGGGAGTGTTGTCAAACCCAAAAGGCTTCCGTTTGGCACCTTGTGAAATCTTTGCCTTGGGGAGGTCTTGTGATTCTGCTGCCACCAGGTAATATTTGGCAGTGGAGGGGAAGACGATCTGTGCCAGACCAGCCTCATCAGTTGTTGAATATTTTGTTTTTGCTTGCTGTGCGATGAATTCCTTTGCTCCTTAGCAGCCTGCTCTGTTCTAACATATTCAATGAGCTGATGACTTAAGGAGAGAGCTCCTACGGTAGTTTCTGGATCAGGCTGAAGGTCTGCCTAGTCCCACAAGGCTGAACCAGTTCACTGTAGGAAGCTCATATTCAGGACATGAGGGCTGTAGCTCTCTTTTGTTGTTCCCCAGTGACTGGTCCTTAGAGACCTGGCGCATCTCAATATACATTTAGGACACTGCCATTGTGACTGGTACTGTTCTCCATGAATTTATCTAATCCCATTTAAAAGCTGTTCAGCCTGGTGAAACCACTCCTTGTGGAAGCAAATTCCATAGCTGAAGGTATGTGATTGTGAAGAAGTCTTTCCAGTGTCTCCCAACACTCAGTTTCTAGAATTATATGAAGCAGGGATTTTTGGGGGGGGAGCAGCGGAGAGACTTCTATCTCCTCTATTGCCCAAATCATTGTGACTGTTCCTCGCAGATGCGTTGATCTGACCCCCCCGGATCTCTTTTGTTGCCCTTTCCTTCATCCTTTTCAACTCAGCAATACTGTATATTTTTATTTTGAAGGGTGGTGTCCTGAACTGCACACAATATTTCTGGTGCAATTGCATCACAGAGTTATATAAAAGCCGAAAGATTTTTGACACTTTGGCTTTCGGTCCCTTTCCTAATGATCCCTGGCACGAAGTTCACCCTCTTTCACAGTTGGATGACGTTTTCATTGTGCTATTGCCAGAAACTTTTCCTGATCAGCCACTGCCAGCTTGGACCCCACCAGAAGTGAGGATTTATGTACCGTACTGTTTATTTGTCCTAATATGCATCAGTCTGCACCCGCTTGCAGAAAACCACATCTGCTACTTTATTGCTTACCAGTCACTCGTTTTCAGAAATATTCTTTTAGAGCTCTTCATCACACTGGGTTGGTTTTTTTTTGAATCCCAAATAATCTGGTGCCTTCAGCAAACTTGGCCACCTCACCCCTGAACCCTAGGTCGCTTAAGAACAAGTTGTGTTAGTCACGCAGCCTTTCATTTTCTTAAAGAAACCCCCTCTGGAAAACTTAATGGGAAGCGTAGTCTTGGAATAGAATTACTGGTTGTGTTTGAGCCATGAGCTGAGCCTCTATCTCTCTATCTGCCTTGGAGTAAATTCCATCTGGTACTCGGATCAGGCTGACCTCTGGGTATTCAGCAACATTTTTGCTCTGGCCTGGCAAGTACAGGTGCATGAGATATGTCAGTAATGGTGAACCTATGACACGCGTGTCAGAGGTGACACGCAGAGCCCTCACTGCTGGCACACGCCCCATCGGCCCATTCACGCTGTTGTTGTTGTTTTCCCCCCATTTGTTCTCCCGCTCCTCCTACAGCTTGTCTCCGCTACAGCTTATCTCTGCTGTTAAAACCAGGATCCTTTTGTTGTTGTTGTTGTTGCTGGTAGCCAGAGATTGGTTTTTTTAACCCTTTCTGTGTTGTTGTTTTTCTGGCACTTTGGCAGACTATGATTGGGTGTAACAGCGTTCATTTTGTAACCCATTCTGTGCTGGGTTTTTTGGTGCTTTGGCAGACTATGTCGGTGCTACATGTTGGTTCCAGTGAAGGTATTATTCGTCATTTATTTCTGTTCTCTGCCCCCCCCCCAAATCACGAAATTATGGTTTTTTTCTCGAAGTGACACACCACCCGAGTTATGCTCGGTTTTTGGGCGAATTTTGACACACCAAGCTCAAAAGGTTGCCCATCACTGAGATATGTCTTTGTGTCCCATGTGTGTGCACTATGGTTGAGAGAGGCTCCTGCTTTCTGAATTTGTGGGTGTGCAATAGGATTATTTTTTTACTTTTTAACTTGTGAAGTCCCGGGTGGGACAGGAGAGAATAGAGCACACTCTCCAAGCTCCTCTGTCCAGCTGGTGGGCCTCTCCCAAACCCACGATCCATTTTACCCAGCCCCACCTCCTGCCTTGCACCGAGTGCGTTTGCCTAGCTGGAATGGGTCCTTGACAAAGCCTTTTGCTTGCTTGAATGGAGAGGGATGTGCCACATGGGGCTAGACCGGAGGTCAGCAAACTTTTTCAGCAGGGGGCCGGTCCACTGTTCCTCAGACCTTGTGGAGGGCCAGGCTATATTTTTTGGGGGGGAAATGAACGAATTCCTATGCCCCACAAATAACCCAGAGATGCATTTTAAATAAAAACACACCTACTCATGTAAAAAAACACCAAGCGGGCCCACAAATAACCCAGAGATGCATTTTAAATAAAATGACAAATTCTACTCATGTAAAAACACACTGATTCCCAGACCGTCCACGGGCTGGATTTAGAAGGCGATTGGACCGGATCCGGCCCCTGAGCCTTAGTTTGCCTACCTATGGGCTAGACTCTTGCACAGCTGGAATGTAGTGCAAAGGCTGGAGTCTTATCTCTTGGCTTTTCCCATTTTTGCTTCTGAAAGTTGCCCATAAAAGTTATTTTTTTAAAAAAAACCTTGGGCTGAAAGTAGTTTCTCATCCCTCCTTTAGCAAAATGTCGGAAAGGCACCTCCCAGGAAACATAAGTAGTGGTAGAATATAGGGACAAGGAATAGGGAGTATCGCTGCTCAGTAGGGTCTGGCTTCACTGTAGGCAGACTTGCGATTGCAGGCTGGAAGGTGCTCGAGTCACGGGGTGATTGAAAGGGAGGGGAGTAAGAGCCTTGCTCGTAGTTGTTGAAGAAGAGGCTGAAGCTTGGCACCCGTCTTTCTCGGGAGACAATGGAGGAGTGCGCCTTTGGCGGTGAAGTCAGACTGTTGGAAGGTTGCAGCGCCTGCTCCGGCTGTAGAACTGCTTCTTCCCACATGGTTTTTGCTGTACTTGTGGCACCGAAGTGACCTTCCCGGGGCACAAGCCTGGGCAGTGTGTCTGGAGGTCAGACAACAAGGCCCTCCCTCAGCCCCGCTGATGTGGTCCAAAGGAAAACAGAGCAAGATGTTGAGCGCCAGCTTGGCTGCAGGAGTTGCCGGAAGGAGGCGTAAAAGGTGCCATCTCACTGTCTTAGGGACTCTGCTCCGAATTTGTGTAGGGTTTAGAATCATAGAATCATAGAGTTGGAAGAGACCACAAGGGCCATCCAGTCCAACCCCCTGCCAAGCAGGAAACACCATCAAAGCATTCTTGACATATGCCTGTCAAGCCTCTGCTTAAAGACCTCCAAAGGAGGAGACTCCACCACACTCCTTGGTAGCAAATTCCACTGCCGAACAGAGTTGAGAAAAGAACAAATTAGCGAATCAAAGGTCGAAAGGATAATGAAAGGAATAGATGAGATTAAAGTAAGCAAATTTAGGGAGCTCGAACTAAAATTCTTTCTAAAATGGTATAGAACTCCGGCCCAGCTAGCTAATATGATACCAGGATTGAACCCTAACTGATGGCATTGTGAACAAGCCAAGGGACAGTTAGAATCATTGAATCATAGAATCATAGAGTTGGAAGAGACCACAAGGGTCATCCAGTCCAACCCCCTGCCAAGCAGGAAACACCATCAAAGCATTCTTGACATATGCCTGTCAAGCCTCTGCTTAAAGACCTCCAAAGAAGGAGATTCCATCACACTCCTTGGTAGCAAATTCCACTGCCAAATAGCTCTTACTGTCAGGAACTTCTTCCTAATGTTTAGGTGGAATCTTCTTTCTTGTAGTTTGAATCCATTGCTCCGTGTCCGCTTCTCTGGAGCAGCAGAAAACAATCTTTCTCCCTCCTCCATATGACATCCTTTCATATATTTGAACATGTCTATCGATATCACCCCTTAACCTTCTCTTCTCCAGGCTATTCCCGAGCCTTTTCTTCTCTCGAACGTGTCCCGCAAGGCAGCAGATACAGACTGCTTCCCAGGGTTTCCTCCCAAAGCCTTTCTGACAAATGAGTATATCCGCGAGGCAGTGGTGGTTTAGGACCAGAGTTTTCCTTTTCCTACCTTTCCCAGGTTGGCGAACCCCATGGTGAGGCTATTTTGGACATCAGAGGTGTCGAACTGCCTTTTTAAAAGGCCTGGGGGGGGCGGTGTTCAGGCAGTTAGCAGTTTTAGTTTCAAACAAAGCAACCATTGCCCACCCTGCTGCAAAGAATAAAAATCCCGCAAAGTACCAAGGCATTTTTTTTTGTCTGGTTGATTACATGGGGGGTGGAGTCCCCCGCTCTGACAGCTCACCTCAGGCACTTGAAGGAAATGGAGAAGGTGGGCGGAGATCTACAGCACATGCAAAAGCAAGCTGAAATAGGGAGGGAGCCAGAATGAAGCAAAGGAAATGAGAACCCCGGGCCAGCAGAATGTAGAAAATTCAGCCTGGCATTTGGGAGGGCTTGAAAACGAGCACAGCACCTCTAGTCGCAACAGTCGTTGGTTTATTAAATTGGGTGTGCTAAATCTGTAGCACTGAGCGAGAGATTTTCCTGCCCACTCCCCCTCCATGAGAGAACCCTCCATAATCCTTAAGAATCCGGAGGAATACGGTACCATCCTGGGGCTTCTAATTTTCGTGGCCCAGCTGAGCACCTATCTGCACAGGGATAGTCTAACTTCTGTCGTTCTGTGCTCTGGTAACCTCTAGGCTGGATTACCGCAATGCGTTATACATAGGGCTACCTCTGAAGACAGTTCGGAAGCCTCAGCTGGTGCAGAATTCGGCGGCCAGGTTGCTCACTGGGGCAAGACGGTTTGAGCATATTACACAGATCCTGGTCCGACTACACTGGCTGCCAATTAGTTTCCGGACCCAAGCCCAAAGTACAGGTTGTGGCTTATAAATCCTTAAATGGCTCAGGACTGCAATGGTTCAAGGACTACTTGGCCGCATATAAACTGACCTGGAGTCTGCATTCATCCTTTGAGGCCCTTCTTTGTCTGTTTCCTCCACATGAGGTCCGGTGGGCGCCAACACAAGAACGGGGCCTTTCTGCAGTGGCTCCCTGTTGGTGGGATGCCCTCCCCAGGGAGGTTTGCCTGCTTCCTTCATGATATACCGTATATTCCGGCGTATAAGATGGCTGGGCGTATAAGACGACCCCCAACTTTCCCAGTTTAAATACAGAGTTTGGGATATACTCGCCGTATAAAAATACGACCCGCCGTATAATACGACCCCTGACTTTTGAGAAGATTTTCCTGGGTTAAAAAGTAGTCTTATACGCAGGAATATACAGTATTTTTTTGGCGCCAGGCGAAAACATTCCTCTTCAACCAGGCCTTGGGCTGATGAATATTCTACATCTACAGCCATTTAAATGTGTCTGTGGGAAGTGGGGTTATTGTTTTGTTGCTTTTGTTTTAAGTATTTACTCGTGTTTTTAGCTTGTATTTTATCCTGCAATCTTGTGATGAAGGGCAGTATGTGTCTAATAAATTGATGATGATGGGATCTGTTTAAGTGGAGTGAACCTGAGGTCAGAAAATGTTCATGAAGACTGAAAATCTCTGTCATTTCAGCACATTTTCATTTCTAATGGGGGGGGGCAGGTTGAAGACAGGGCCACACACAGTGTATTAAGCAAGGAGGTGTGTGGGGGGGTGGTAGAATACCGGCTTTTCATGCAGAAGACCCCCCAGTTCAATCCCTGGCATCTCCAGGTAGGGCTAGGAACATCCCCTGTCTGAAATTGTGGAGATGGCACAAAGGCCTGACCCTGGGGCAGTTGGCTTCATGTGGCAAGAGTAGAGTTGAGGTGGGAGGCTGCAGGCTGAATGGGGCAGAGGGTGGGGGGGGGCTGTGGACCTGTGGGCATCAGGGTTTGAAATTAGCAGGGCGCCAGGCACATTTTGCACCTAAGGATTCTCCATTTGCGAGCACTGCAAAAAGTATGGGCGCCATTTTTGTGCCTGGCTCAAGGATTGCTGAAAAGTATGTGCCTTGAAGCCTCCAAGTATATACAGTATTAAGGATAGACAATATGTTAAGGAGTTTAACAATAAAGAGAAGAGTGTTCTGAAAACTGCAGTATGTGGTACCAATAGTTTTATTGTCAGCACCAAATTAAACGCGTATTAACAATTTCTGCAAAAAATGTGATGTTAACAATGTGTCACTTACGTGAATTGCGTATTAATTCATGCTTATAAATAAAAATTTATTTATTTATAAGCATGAATTAATACGCAGTTCACGTAAGTGACACATTGCGCCCTTCCCGGTTCAGAAACCCGGGCTCAGGGCGGCTAACAACAAATTTAAAACACATAATTGTAATACAACATACAAGCAGCATAAAATACAGTGTAAAAGCATGAATAACAATAAAATTCAAGTTCAAGAGTCAATTTGGAGAAAATCCATCCAATAAACATTAGATAGTCACCTGGGCGAGCTGGCTAAATTAGACCTACTTGGGCCAGCGAGGAGGCCAGGGGAGAATTAGCTGTGGGGTCCCAGAGCGGGTAATCTTCATAAAAGGGGGGGGGGGAAGAGAAGGGAAATAAAAGATCAGTCTGAGTTCAAATTAAAGGCCAGGCGGAATAGCTCTGTTTTACAGACCCGGCGGAAGGAGGTTAAATCCTGCAGGGCCCTAGTCTCATGGGACAGAGCATTCCACCAGGTGGGAGCCATCACTGAAAAGGCCCTGGCCTTGATGGAGGATAGTCTGACTTCCTTAGGGCCTGGGACCTCTAAACTATGGTTATTCATGGACTTTAAGGTCCTCTGCGGGGCATACCATATTTTATTATCAAAATAATAAATAAAAAAATGCTTTTGGCACACAAACCCTGTGGCAACCAGACATTCTGTCTTGGTGCTCACAACCTAGTTCCCAGAAGCTGTTTGGCTCCTAGCTTTTTCTATCCCAGTTTCTAACACTGGTGGGCACCCAAAGAAGCTGAATGTTGGAAGATTCAGGACAGACGCAAGAAAGCTGGCAGAACAGAGCTAAACGATGGAACTTGCTCCCCCAGGAGACAGTGATGAGCACCAACATGGATGACTTTAAAAGAGGATTTGGAAAATTCATGGAGGGGGGAGAGGGTTATTGAGGCTCTGCTCTGCCTCCCCAGCTGGAAGCAGCAATGCTTCTGGATCCCAGTCGCTGGAAACCACTGGAGGGGAGAATGTTGCTCATGTGCTCAGGTCTTGCTTGTCCGTTTGTCCCACAGGATGAGCCATGCTCTCCTGAGGTGATGTGCGCAATTGAATGGCAAACGTCATGGCTGGTTTGGTGGGTTTTGACAGAGGGCGCTGGGGTGGGGGGACGGATTCCTGGCAGAGCACATGTAAAGGTTTGCACAATTTGCAAGAAACCACATAGGGGCATCATCAGCTGGAATCTTACGAATGAGTGTTTTGATGGCCCCACACTCTTTATTTCTATAGCATTGAAACCCACAAGTTGATATGACTGTTGTTGTTATTAAAAATTTCTATGCAGCCATACCTCGGTTTGAGTACTTTCAGTTTAAGTACTCTGCGGACCCGTCTGGAATGGATTAATCCACTTTCCATTACTTTCAATGGGAAAGTTCGCTTCAGGTTAAGTACGCTTCAGGTTAAGTACGGACTTCCAGAAACAATTACACTCATACTTCAGGTTAAGTACGCTTCAGGTTGAGTACTCCGCGGACCCGTCTGGAACGGATTAATCCACTTTCCATTACTTTCAATGGGAAAGTTCGTTTCAGGTTAAGTACGCTTCAGTTTAAGTACAGACTTCCGGAACCAATTGTGTACTTAAACCGAGGTACCACTGTACTGCCCTTCATTTGAGGACCACAGGGCTGTTTACAATAGAAAAACCGCAAAATATATAATATAGGAACAAACAAAATACAATTACCCACCACCGCCAGGCACAGTTTAAAAGGCGGCAGATTGTTCAGTTAGCCAAAGACCTGATAGATGAGATGGAAAGGAAATATACCTTCCTTGGATGTCAAAGTATGAGACTGGCTCAGCAATTTGAGTCGTCAGCCTGGTGTAAGGCCGGGTGATTCCTGGACTGGAAAACCCCCTGATTCCTGCCCCTGAGGATTTCAGCATGGCCTCATGACTGGTGCTTTCAGATCTCCTAAAGTAACTCCTTCCAGGGCTGGGTCGAACTGATGGAAGCGTTTGGGCTTTCCGCCCTTCCTGTGTGCTTCCTGTTCAACTGCGCTGTGGTTAGATAGGGACTTTATGGAGGAATTGGTGCATTTTCCTCCAGAAGGTGGTTGCAATTCCCAGAAAATAAGGTGCCGCGGTGGCATTTTCCCGTTCCTGAAAAAGAAATTTCTTGGGGAGGCTGGCCTGCGACTCTGTGTGTATTTCTGGGGTTCGTGTTTGTGAGTACACAACCGAGCTGATTCACAAAGGAACTGGCATGGGAGCGATTTATCTGACCCAGGATTTTTGCAGAAAAGAATGCTGTCTAATGTTAAATGGAAATTGTTTAGAGGGCAGTTATTACACATGAATGAAACACCATGAAAGGATGGCAATGGCCTTTGTTTCAGCCTGACTTGCTCACAAATGTTCTTTGGGCCCCTTCCCAAGAGTCGTGTTCTAATTAATATTTGAAGCTAATTTTAGTTCAGTTTTAATTCTGGAAGAGAAATTGGGCCATGAAACTTTTTTCCTTTTTCCTTTTTTTTCGAGTGGATGGAAGAGAACAACTTGCTTATAAAACATCTTGTACGGAGATGGCCGTAGAACTAATTACTGAATTTTTAAAGTCCTTTATCACCCCCACCCAAAGGCTAGGCTGCTGTATTTCACAAGCACAATAAATAGAATAGCAGTTAGAGTGTGACTGGTCACACGCCGCTCAGCTTGTGGTTAGAGCATCAGTCGTGGTTAGAGCATCAATCCAGCTCTAGGGAGAGCCAGGTTCTGCAACACAATTCCTGATGACCTTGGGCCTGTCTCCGTCTCTCGGCCTAGCCTACCTCTCAGGATTTTTGTAAGGATTGGAAGAGGGAGCAGGGGAGAACTCTGGTAGGCTGCCTTGAGCTCTGCGTCAGAAAGGCACAATAATAATAATAATAATAATAATAATAATAATAATAATAATAAATTTATTATTTATACCTCGCCCCATCTGGATGGGTTTCCCCAGCCACTCTGGGCGGCTCCCAACAGAATATTAAAAACAGAATAAAACATCAAACATTAAAAACTTCCCTAAGCAGGGCTGCCTTCAGATGTCTTCAGTCAGATAGTTGTTTATTTCCTTGACATCTGATAGGAGGGTGTTCCACAGGGAAGGTGCCACCACCGAGAAGGCCCTCTACCTGGTTCCCTGTAACCTCACTTCTTGCAGGGAGGGAACCGTCTGAAAGCCCTTGGTGCTGGACCTCCGTGTCCGGGCTGAACAATGGGGGCGGAGACGCTCCTTCAGGTATACTGGGCCGAGGCCGTTTAGGGCTCTAAAGGTCAGCACCAACACTTTGAATTGTGCTCGGAACTGCCAATGACATGGCTCCCAAAATGCTTCAGGAGCAAATCTCACCTTCTCAAGCGAGCCTCCTCCCAAGTATACATGTAATCACCGTTCTCTGCTACTTGTTTAAAAAAGCAATGTTCTCTTTGATCGTGCTAACAGCATACAGGGCTAGATTGAGAACTGAAACTTGTGTTTTCACTCACTTCATTCCAGGATCCTCATTGCAAGCAGCGCCAGCCTCTGAGCTCATCCCCATTTAACTGCACATGAAAGCTTGGAATCCCGTTTGCTCCCCACCCTCCCGCCTGGGACATAACTGTGGGAAACGAGCTATTTTTAGTACGGCCTTTTCCACCGCAGAAATCTGCAGCAACCTTGATTTCAGAAGGTGGCAGCAATGCCGCCCCTGAGACACTCCACTTAGTCACGGTGCAGACTAAGTAATTCTAAACAGTCCTGGCAGCTTTTCTCGTGGGACGACAGTCATTCGGGCTCTAGGCGCAGTTCAGCTCCCGGAGCTTTTAAGTCACACTTTGGACGTGTTTTTAATCTTCTGTGTTTTGTGGCCTCGCCAGCGCTTTATTCCATTGCTTTGTTTTCTCTATGCATCTCGGGTATCTGCAGGTCTGCCAGGCCACCAAACCTTGTCCTTCCGAATTACTGTAATGGCCCAAATATAAGCCACACGTAAATATAAGCCACACCTTTAAAATTCATTTGGGGGGGGGAGAAAAAAGACAATACCGAACATAAGCTGCTCTCTTAAAATTCTGCAGGCACTCGCACCCATTCCGTTTTACCGTATGTCTGTTTCAGCAGCGATATCGTAAAAGCCAATTTGTGTAAGGCCGTGAATTTAAGCAGCAGTTTAGCTTTTCAGGGTCGGAATTTGGCCAGGGTGGGGAGTGAGGCTTATTTTCAGGCCAATACAGTACTTTGCTGTAGGTGATGCAGCTGTCCTTGTAGAGCAGGCACCCCCAAACTGCGGCCCTCTAGCTGTTTTGGCCTACAACTCCCATGATCCCTAGCTAACAGGACCAGTGGTCAGGGATGATGGGAATTGTAGTCCCAAAACATCTGGAGGGCCGCAGTTTGGGGATGCCTGTTGGAGAGGTTACAAGGAGAGGGGTTAAAAGCAGAGACAACCCAAGTTGGTATGTTTCGGGTGTGGAACAGTAGGGAGATTCCTGTATTAGGACAGTTGGACACCAACTGTCAGGACAAGGTAAAAAAATTCATGTTTGTGGAATCTTAAGAGTGCCCTAGAGTATCCTTCAAGCACCTTCCCAAAAGTCACTTTGAATTAGAGCTGCTACTTCCTCCTGCAAAGGTTAAGCACAGTGTAGCAATCAGAATTTTGGGATGAAGCCTCCTCTGCTGAGAGCAAGTAGCGGGGACCTAAATCTCCTTTGTCACTTTCGGAGGTGCTCTTCCCGTCTCTCTCACCGTCTTGAACAGAATGGAACGAAGGGCCTTGCTCCAAAGGAAGCCTTTCAGTGCGGCTTGCTCACATTTATAACGCGGGAAGGATGGCAGTTTAGAGAAACAGGAGTCATCTTTTCTCGGTCTCCTAGCTGAACGACTTTCCATCAGCAGGTCAGAAGCCCTCAATCGACTGTAGGAACTCTGTGGCTGGGCTGGCAGGCTCCCAGCAGTCATGCGTGGGCGCCAGGTTGGTGAAGGCCGTTCTAAGTTGCATGCTAGGAAGCCATCCTTACTGGAAATTAACACCAACATGTGGCAGCCGTCTCAAATCCAGGGTAAAGATTTGATCAGCAAAATTCTTGTTAACTTGGAAGCCTCCTATTATATTTGAGAGCATTATCCCAGAATGTTTGGGACTTGTAACCAGCCTGTTAGTTATGGTGAAATGGGCTTTGGGAATGCAGGGCCATGCTTCCTAAATCCTGAGCGGCATTTAGGTAGAAAATCATGGGGGTCACAGGGGTTATCTAGTCCAACATTGGGGCTCAAACCCACGACCCTGAGATGAAGAATATCATGCTCCGCCGACTGAGCTATCTTCAATCAAATCGCCGGGTATCAAGAGTGCCTGGGCAGGAATAGCTAAAGTGATTCCTGCTGAGATTCCTGCGTTGCAAGGGGTTGGACTAAATAATAATAATAATAATAGTTGTTTATTATTTGTACCCCGCCTATCTGGCTGAGTCTCCCCAGCCACTCTGGGCGGCTCCCAATCGAATATTAAAACAATACAGCATTAAATATTAAGAACTTCCCTAAACAGGCTGCCTTCAAATGGCCATTGGAGTCCCTCTAGAATTCTAGGATTCTGTGAGTTTAATTTGCAAGGGGAATTCACAGCACATAGTTAAACTGTGGAACTCGCTTCCACAGGAGGCAGTGGAGTTCTCCAGACAACTGGAGAAATTCATGGAGGAGGAGGAGGCAATTGATCACTACCAGCCATGTCCTGACGCCACAACTGGAGAGGCAGTAATTCTCATGAATAACAGCTTCTGGAAACCATAGGAGAGGCGAGCTGCTCTTGTGCTCAGGTCTTGCTTGTGGGCTTGTCCCACAGGCATCTGGTTGGCCACTGTGAGAAGAGGAGGCCGGACTAGATGGGCCATTGGCCGATCCAACAGTCTCCTCTTAAGCCGTTAATGCAGCTTCCTATGTCCCTGTTTAAATCAGCCCTCTACTCAATGAGGACTAGATTCCTACCTGGCTATTGGCCTGATGCGGCAGGCTCTTCTTAAATTCTTACAATACTCCAGCAACTGGATTGCATGTGGGTAATCAGGGCTGCGGTTGTGCCAGCCGGGGAAATGGCATTGCGAATGGGGAGTGCTCCTTTCAGGTGTTTGCTGCCTTAACACAAATTGTATTGTTAACCTCTCGGCCCAGCCTGGCGCCGTCTAGCTGTTCTGTATTACAACTCCCTTTAGCCCCAGGCTGCACAGATGGGAATTGTCGTCCAGAGCAGCTGGCCAGCACCAGGTTGGCGAAGGCTCCAGGCAACGTAGTTTGTTTCCTGAAGAACCTCCATTACTCTGGCTTTGACTTGGAGGCAGTTCTGGCGCAAAATTGGGCCGTTGGGCCATGTTCCTGGAATTCTGGAACTTTTTTCTTTCTTTCTCCAGTCCAAAAGTGATGTTCCCGTCCGGATGAGTCTTGCCTGGGCAACAGCTGGATTTGATGAAACGGCAAAGGGCAGCACATGGCTTTAAATGGCTTCAGCTGGCCATTTGCAGTATCCAGTTGCAGCTGCCTCATTTTTATTTTTGCTCTGAAATGCACAGAAATAGGCGGATAAAAATGTACCCGTAACCAGCCGCTTAATCCAGAATGGCTGCAGTGGGGCGTGGCTATTGCTGGCCAACACAGCTTCCCCCGCTTCGGCACCCCCAAAACACGATTGTTGCGTGGTGCAGCACCCGCAAGGTGCGACGGGCCTCGCTGTGCCGATCTTCATCCTCAAAACAGGTTGCCTGTTGCTTTCCTTTTTAACGTTAGGACGGTTTGCTGAGTGGCGCGATCAGAGCATCTCTCAAGCTCTGGTGTCAAGATGCGTGGGATAGCGTTAGAACCCCGGCACAGCAGGAATGACGATCTAAAGCAGGCATCCCCAAACTGCGGCCCTCCAGATGTTTTGGCCTACAACTCCCATGATCCCTAGCTAAGAGGACCAGTGGTCAGGGATGATGGGAATTGTAGTCCAAAACGTCTGGAGGGCCGAAGTGTGGGGGATGCCTGATCTAAAGGGCGGTCATCCTGCTCTGGCTTCTTGGCCCGTCCACTTTATGGCTTGAACTGGACAGCTTGAGATTTTCTTTGCCAATAAAACAGTCAAAGGACATAGGATGGCCTTCTCCGACCTGGCTCCCTCTAGGTCCTGCTAGGCAGGGATGGTGGGAGTTGTAGTCCAACAACAGCTGGAGGGCCAAGTATGGGAAACCCTGCTCTATGTTTTTTTGGACTACAACTCCCATCATCCCTAGCAAGCTCGGCTGTATTGTATGATACTGGGGGTTGTAATGCAAAACACTTGGAGGTGGGGGCAGAAGGCTGGTTTGGGAGAACTGCCTGGATCATCCAGTTTTATCACCCATGAATTCTTAATAGGGAGCAAGCTCCCTTGCTTCAGAGGAAATCGTAGATATGCTCAGGGGACCATGCAGTAGGTCTTGAAGAGAAGCAGTGAGGCGCAGGCAGGCCTGGGAAGTAGGAACAGCTCCGTATCCGCTGAGTGTCCCTGTTCCATATTCCCTCTGAGTGGAGCGCTGCAGGGATGGCCCGAAAGCCATGCCTTTGTACTTCCAAGCTGTTGCCCAAACCGTAAAGAAATCCTCTGGGGACAAGCTTACAGCTGAGCCTGATGGCATGTATCTTCTCAATAGCCCTGCATGGGTCTTAAAATTAATTTAGCAATCCCCCAAGCGCCCTTGGCTTAAGCGTGGGAATCTGCTCTGCGGCAGTCGATGGGTAAATGAGGCCTGTTGGTCCGAGCGAGAGAGCAGGGTGGCGTTCACTGAGCCTCCTGTCAGAGTGGGCGGGGCTCTTCCCAAAAGTAGGCGGGGTTTGACAGCAAGCCCCACCTACCTGGGTTGCAATACAAGGGGAGCTGTGAGGAATTTGGAAGCTTCCCCACCTCTTCAGAACTATAGTGTGGCATTCGCTAGCAATGCATATCTCTTAGAGCAGGGGTGGCCAACTCCCAAGAGACTGTGATCTACTCACAGAGTTAAAAACTGGCAACTGGGGGTTAAGGTCAAAGTTGAGAATTTTTTAGGAAGGAGGAAGGTCCATTTTGAGGGGGTTTGGATCAAAGTTGTTGAGTTTTTTCAGGGACGAGGTAAAATGTTGAGCTTTTTTAAGGGGAGCCACAGTTGTTCAGCTTCTTTGGAGGGAGCCAATGATCTACCAGTGATCTACCACAGATGTCCAGTGATCTACCGGTAGATCACGATCTACCTGTTGGGCATGCCTGTCTTAGAGTTTTAACTGAAATTTGCTCCGTTGCTTCTGAATGGGAGTCTTCTTCAAGCCGCACAACATAGTTCATGCATAGACTGTAAAATCTCTCTTCCATGCTGTGTGTTCCCAGACCTCCCCCCACCCCGAAAGATTCCAGGCTCCTTTTCCATTGCTTGTCACCAGATATATATATTATTATAAGCAGTGCCTTAACCCAGATGGCTGACACCTGCTTCTGTGACAACTCACAGCAGATGGATGGAGCAGATAAATGGGGGAAGAACAGAAGGCCAAAGTAAAAAAAAACCACACACACACACACACACAACAAAGCAAGCCTAGTTTCTTGCACACCAGTTGCCTTGCCATTTTCAAAGACCAGCATGTTCTGAAATGTGTGGAAAATTCCCTACATTGTAGAAATGTCTCTGGACACTGAGGGCCTTCTCGGTAGTGGCACCCGCCCTGTGGAACACCCTCTCACCAGATGTCAAAGAGAAAAGCAACTACCAGTCTTTTAGAAGACATCTGAAGGCAGCTCTGTTAAGGGAAGCTTTTAATGTTTAATAGATTATTGTATCTTAATATTCTGTTGGAAGCCGCCCAGAGTGGCTAGGGAAACCCAGCCAGATGGGCGGGGAATGAATAAAAAAAATGGTCGGCGTGGTTCATCTGTTCTTAAGGTGTGGAATTGATTATGGAAGGTCTGTGTCTGAATCTTCTCTTGGACTGTGAGGCACAGTGGATAACTTTGGGCCCTTAGTCTCTCTCACATAGGCTGTCCTACCTTGCAGGATCTTTGTGAGGTATCGCACTATCCGTGAATGGTCACGCCGAGCTCTTCAGTGGAAGAGCAGGAGGCAATGTAGCCAGCAGCCTCGTACCCAGCACTGTTTGGGAATTCCCAGAATTCAAAAAATTATGTGCAGTTTTGAAATCGGGGGTTGAAATCAGTGCAAGTTTTGAAAAGCTCAGTCCGCCCTCTTGATTCAAAGCGGTCTCCAAACGTAGACGAAAACCTTGAACTTGAGAACCTCCGCGCAAAACTTGGTTAAGCTAATTTACGAGAACAGGCAAACAACTTTCTGGAACTTGGTAGACTAGAAGAGAGTGCTTCGCGTTTGTTTTTAAACCCTCCAAAGAATACTGAGGTTTATAAATGGATAATGTAATTTGTTGGTTTCTAAGGTTGTGCAAGCCCAGGGCCCTGATCCCATTGCTGGCTGGGGCAGATGGGAGTCTCAGCCCAAAGCCTTGGGAGAGCTGCCAGGTTGGCGAAGGCTGCTTGCTGTGCAGCACAAAGCGAATAAATAAGAGACAGAACAAGACAGCAGCAGGTAAAAACTCTTTGAACAGACAATGGGGAGGTCTTTCCCATTTCCTCCCTCCTTGCAGAGAAACATTTGAGGTCAATTTGGGAGAGAAAAAATGGTTTCAGGACTTTTTCCTGTACCGTTTCAGACATGCGGTTTATATATTTATGTATGTTTTTGCTTGGTACATTTATTTTGTATCTTAGACCTTATAATTCTCATAACAAGCTGCTCTTGTGTGTGCCAAAGCCCATTATTGTTAACGCAGAGCCAGTGTACAGTCATAGTACATAGTACAAATAGTACATAGTACATAGTACAAATGTTTGTGTGCATTCGCACTCACACACAGCCCTTGTTCTGGCCGGCTGATGGAGTTGGCAAAATGTTCACAGCTTGTTCTGCATTACGTTTCAAGCAGCAGTCTCCGTGGCAGAGATTCCACCTTCCGCCTCATCCACAGAACGGTACAGTTTCCCTCTGAAAGGCCTAAAAAAATCTGGAGGTGGGGGAAAGCGCTCCTTGCAGGACTAAGTCAGGGTTCAGGGATCCCCCCCCCCCAGTGACTGGAACAAACGAGGCAGATCTAAAAATAGCACTTGATGAAAATTCCTTTCCTTTTCCCTTGAACGTTGCCGCTGAAGTCGGTTTTTTCCTTATATCAATACGAAGCTGATGTAAACATAGAAGCGAAAGCTTGCAGCCATCTGGACTTGAGAGGAGGGGGTAGTTTGCTTTTGATGTACGCCGGGAAGGAATTCGCCCCCCCCCCCCAAATGTTCAAGCAAAACTGACCCAGCTCCTGAAGCTGGCATTTCCCCGCAGGCTGGGAGTCAGCTGGTGGGTTGGGTGCAATTGCAAATCTCCACAAGCCTTGTGGGGTCCGATACAACAACAAAAAAGTTCGCATAGATTCAGGCTTCTTGGCTAGCTTTCCATCTAGGGTGGGGGATCTTTTTTGCCCATGGTGGGCCAAATCTGTATCAGCCCTATGCTTCGCAAACCACGTCTTGACAGGTGGGTGGTGCCACAAACCTGTCCATCATCTGGCTTCACAATGACGCCAGGCGACGAGCCCCTCCAGTATCGCAAAGGGGTTTGCATTGGAACTAAAATGAAGGCTTCCCCTCTCACCTTCGTGCCTTTCAACATGGCAGTTCCTTTATTTTCCGCCAGCCAGTTCCTTTGATTCATGAAGTTTCCTCCTGCTTTCCTGAAGCAATTTAGGGTGTGCTGTCTTTAAATGTACGAATGAGTCTGAGGCACCCTGCGTTGTGGTTTTATCAGCCTCTCTCCTTACGCAGACCAGGCTCCTTAACTTCAGCCTCACAAACGGCAGATGAGGGAGGCAACCTGTGCCTGGGCTGTACCACTACATACCGCAGCTGAGGGCTCACCTGGCTGAGAAACCCCTCCATAAAAATACAACCTATCAACTCAGCAAGAAGGGATAGGCTGAAAGCCTCCTCGCCAACAGGTTGGCTTTCCACATAAAGAGCAGTAGTGAGGGGGTTTATCAGCTTGGAGAGAGGAACACTGAGTTATGGAAACCCCCACAGGCGGATATGGTACAGCCTTGGCTCAGGCTACATGCAAACTCGTGCAAATTGCAGGGGGTTGGACTAGATGACCCTTGGTGTCCCTGCCGACTCTAGTTGTATGAAATCTGTAGCTGGGACTTCAGGAGTGTCTTTTTTTATAGGCAGCGTTTGAAATTCCCCAGGGACCAGACACGTTTTGCTACTGGCACAGCTGCAATTGTGACTACGTGGAGATTGCGGGTTGGCGACTACAGTTTAAAACCTCGCCTTGTTGTCGTTTAGTCATGTCCGACTCTTCGTGACCCCATGGACCATAGCACGCCAGGCACTCCTGCTTTCCACTGCCTCCCGCAGTTTGGTCAAACTCATGTTTGTAGCTTCGAGAACACTGTCCAACCATCTCTGTCGCTAAACGTGATCCACCTGGAGAAGGAACTGGCAAGCCACTCCAGTACCCCTGCCAAGAAAACTCCATGGACAAAGACAACAGGCATATAAAACCTTGCCTTAGTCATAGTTAATACCATTTCCATTTCCACTGTGTGTGTTTTTCCTCCTCGTATACGGGGACAAGTGAATTGTTGGAAGAGCAAGCGACAGCCGAGCAATGTAGTTGAAATCATAGAATTGTAGAATTGAGAGAGGGTTCTCTAGTGCAACCCCCTGGCAATAATAGTAAGTAGTAGTAGTAGTAGTAATTAATTTATACCCTGCCCATTTGTCTGGGTTTCCCCAGCCACTCTGGGCGGTTCCTAGCAGAATATTAAAAACACGATAAAACATCAAACATGAAAAACTTCCCTAAACAGGGCTGCCTTCAGGTGTCTTCTAAAAGTCAGATAGTTGTTTATTTCCTTGACATCTGACGGGAGGGCGTTCCACAGGGTGGGTGCCACTACCGAGAAGGACCTCTGAAAGCCATTTAGGGCTTTCAAGGTCAGCACCATCACTTTGAATTGTGCCCAGAAACATACTGGGAGCCAATGTAGGTCTTTCAGGACCGGGGTTATATGGTCTCGGTGGCCACTCCCAGGCCCCAGTCTAGCTGCCGCATTCTGGATTAGTTGTAGTTTCTGGGTCACCTTCAAAGGTAGCCCCACGTAGAGCCCATTGCAGTAGTCCAAGCAGGAGATAACCAGAGCATGCACCACTCTGGCGAGACAGTCCGCAGGCAGGTAGGGTCTCCTCCGCCTTCGTCCATAGTTAATACCATTTCCATTTCCACTGTGTGTGTCTCTCCTTGCATGTTGGGACAAGTAAGAGCAAGCTGCAGTCAAGCAATGTAGTTGAGATTGTAGCATTGGAAGAGGGTTATCTAGCGAATAGACCTTCCGTTATGGCGACCGTAACCTAGGTTTAAAGTGCCATTTGGCACCTAGCTTATACATCAGAGCTGCTAACACTCTTTATAAGACGTCTGTTCAAACTCAAATACCGTTGCGTCCGTACTGGATTTGAAACTGTTTTACATACGGGATTGTTTCCTATTGTTGATGTTTTTGCAGCGAAAGCGCTTCCAGGTATTTTGTGGGAAGCGATTCCCGCATGGGATCGGATAAATAAGTAGAACACCTGCAACTGCATGCACTTACAAGCCCAAGACTCAACCCTGTTTTAATGTTTTAAAAAAATGTCAGGGAGAGGAAGGAGGAGAGAGCGCTGTTTGCATCTGGAGCCTCGGGGCCTCGCTGTGTGCAGTTAAAAAAAAAAACAGCCTCCCTCCCAGATTCATGGACGAGTGGAACAGAAGAGCCACCGACATGACCAGCAGGGCCATCAAAGCCTCAGCCGGCTCTGCCCTGGCATTCCAGGAAGCTAAAGCCTGTAGCAAAAAGACAGCTTTATTCAGAATCCCGAAGGAAGCTTTCCCCACCCTTCTGGCATGTTTGTTTTGGAAGGGAGAAACCAAGCTTGAGAAGCTGGACATTGGAGGAAAACTTTTTTGAGTTGCATCTTCTTAGCCTAAATGTAAGAGTTTGTGTTTCAAATTTCTGCAAGCGAATTATTTAATACCTATGACAATGTAAGTTTTTTAAAAAAAAAAAAGTGGCAGAAAGTTGTTGTTGTTTAGTCGTGTCCGACTCATCACTGTGTGATGAAATAATACACACACACACACACACACACTGTGAGATTGTTGTTGTTGTTTAGTCGTTTAGTCGTGTCCGACTCTTCGTGATCCCATGGACCAGAGCGCGCCAGGCACTCCTGTCTTGCACTGCCTCCCGCAGTTTGGTCAAACTCATGTTCGTAGCTTCGAGAACACTGTCCAACCATCTCGTCCTCTGTCGTCCCCTTCTCCTTGTGCCCTCCATCTTTCCCAACATCAGGGTCTTTTCCAGGGAGTCTTCTCTTCTCATGAGGTGGCCAAAATATTGGAGCCTCAGCTTCAGGATCTGTCCTTCCAGTGAGCACTCAGGGCTGATTTCCTACAGAATGGATAGGTTTGATCTTCTTGCAGTTCATGGGACTCTCAAGAGTCTCCTCCAGCACCATAATTCAAAAGCATCAATCCTTCGGCGATCAGCCTTCTTTATGGTCCAGCTCTCACTTCCATACATCACTGCTGGGAAAACCATAGCTTTAACTATACAGACCTTTGTCAGCAAGGCGATGTCTCTGCTTTTTAAGATGCTGTCTAGGTTTGTCATTGAAGCAGGCGTCTTTTAATTTTGTGACTACTGTCACCATCTGCAGTGATCATGCAGCCCAAGAAAGTATAATATCTCACTGCCTCCAATTCTTCCCCTTCTATTTGCCAGGAGGTGATGGGACCAGTGGCCATGATCTTAGTTTTTTTGATGTTGTGCTTCAGACCATATTTTGCGCTCTCCTCTTTCACCCTCATTAAAAGGTTCTTTAATTCCTCCTCACTTTCTGCCATCAAGGTTGTGTCATCTGCATATCTGAGGTTGTTGTTGAGTTAGGTAAAGGTAAAGGAACCCCTGACCATTACGTCCAGTCGTGACCGACTCTGGGGTTGCGCGCTCATCTCGCATTATTGGCCGAGGGAGCCGGCGTATGGCTTCCAGGTCATGTGGCCAGCATGATAAAGCCACTTCTGGCAAACCAGAGCAGCACATGGAAACGCCGTTTACCTTCCCGCTGTAGCGGTTCCTATTTATCTACTTGCATTTTGACGTGCTTTCGAACTGCTAGGTTGGCAGGAGCTGGGACCGAGCAACGGGAGCTCACCCCGTCACAGGGATTCAAACCGCTGACCTTCTGATCAGCAAGCCCTAGGCTCTGTGGTTTAACCCACAGCGCCACCTGGGTCCCCGTTGTTGAGTTAGGGCCGATCAAATCTGAACAGATTTGATGAACATATGAGCAAATGGCACCTGAACATTAAAATATGCAGATGCATAGCCTATCAAAGCAATCTTGGACCATCTGAAGAGCGAGAGAACCAGATGCATTGCAGGGGGTTGGACTGGATGACCCTTGGGTTCCCTTCCAACACTATGATTCTATGGAAGCCTGCCTTGATGGGTTGGAGAGCCCCACAGCAGGTGAGCCTCTTTGCCCCTCTTTCGGTTGCTGGTCCACCCCCCACCCCCCGTGGGACTTTCTGCTTTTTCGCCCACAGCCGCCTCTCAGCCCTGAGAGAGCCGAGCCAGGAGGAAGCTGTGGTCTCCCTGCGTCCTGTTCGCCTTCTTGCTCAAGAGCAGAAGCTGACAGTTGTGCCTCGCCCTTTGGCAACAGCAGCCATTAGCCGGCAACCCGGAGGAGCCCGGTGGGGTGGGTGGGGTGGAGTGGGACCCTGTTGTTGGAAGCAGCCTTTTCAAAGTCTCCCTCTGGGGAACCGGGTGCTTCATGGAGAATGAGGTAGGAATCTGCGGTTCCGTGTCCTGATTGCCTCCAATAATAATAATAATATGGTTCTAGTAAAGCGCTTCCAGTAAGCAAAGCTTCCCTCTCTCTCTCTTTATCCCTAAAACGCCTCTCTTGCTCTCCTTCGCCTCTGCACATCCTCAATGGCACCCAGGATCTCAGCCCTACCTCTCCATCTTCTGTCTTGTCTGCCCAGTGGTTTTATCCCCTCCCAGTGTCCGTCAAACCATCTCTCTCTACTACCTCTTTTGGGGAAAAACTTTGCGCCATCAGCTACTTGGCAAAAAAATAAAACAGAACCTCCCCCCCCCCCAACCCGCTTTGCTCTATATTGCCCGATAATAGCAAGCGTGTCTTCCCGGGTCGCACAGCAGCCCAAAAGGCATCCTTGTTGTCCGATTTGAAAGGCTCCCTTAGTGATGGTTGTGGCTAGGCACCGGGATCTGCGGGAGAAGAGGGCTCTGCAAAGAATGGCAAGCTGAGCCCCACCCCTTGGCAGCGCTGGGGTGGCACGGCTACAGCCCCACCTGCATTGGCCAGCAAGCCTTGCCCAGGACTCCGAGCTGGTCTCATCAGGCCAGATGTTGGGGCTGCCTACTTCTGCATTTCTTTACGGAAGGGTGGAGCTGCTTGCAAGCCTGCATTTGTTTTCTTTCTTTTTTTTATAAATGATTTTTATTAGGTTTTACACAAAGAAAAATACAAAAAGGATGACAATCTTATTTCTTCAATATTAATACAACAATACTCCTCAGTTATATGAAAAGAACAGCAAAAATAAAAAAGAGAAAAAAGAAAAAAGAGAAGAAAAAAAGGAAAGAAAAAATATTATACGTCTCAACTTCACTTCAGTTCTAAACACTTCAGACTTCCTCGTACCCCCTTCTTGAGTTCTCCATAATTCATTAATTATTGCAGTTTCCAATTCTACCCACCCTTTCTTTCTTCCCAAATATAACTTCTTTTTAACCATTAACCCTTCATACTTCACACTGCCTTTATTACCCAATGTTCTTTGCCCTTTTACCCAGAAATATTCTATCTTAATTATCAAGTTCTTTTACCCCTTTTTTATTCCCTCTTACCAAACTAAATCTACCCCCTTTCCTTGGAATCGGTGTCTCCAGAAATTACAGCCAGCTCCTTAATACATTCCAAATTCAGACCATTTTTATCAGTCCATAAAAATTTTGTACAATTCTCACTCACCCCACTCCTGCTCTGTCCCAATCTAAACTTTGCTGAACCCTTTTCTCCCCCTGCTGTAATCCCATCACTTTATTTCCATTCACATTCTCTTTCTGCCCCCTCCCTTTTTCCTGCGTTTGCTTTCTTGCAGGGGTGGGGGTCCTGTGGGCCCTCTGGAAGCTTACCAAACTGCATCTCCCATCATTCCTGGCCATTGGCCATGCTTTCTGGGGATGATGGGAGTTGTAGTTCAGCAGCCTCCGGAGCTCCCCTACCCTTGCATTGCTTGCCAGACTCGCCCCTTCATAGGTAGAATTATATCTCCTGGCTTTCCTCAACTGCTTTTGAATCACAACCACAGCACAGCCATCATGCCTAGATGGCAGTCTGAATAAAGAGCACCAGGTTGGGGGAGGCGGAAGCAGTAGCTACCGGGGGCTGCTGACAGACCTCTCTGGTCCATCTGCTTCAAGTTCCCTGCAGGGGAAGGTCTCGACTCTGCAGCCTCCTTCTGGCTATAACAAGACTCGAATCTGCTGCCGTAGCTTCCTACCCTGCCTGCTGATGTTCCTGAAAGTTAGAAGAGCAGAGAAAGCCAGGGGGGGGGGCTATGTGCTATGGGGGTCCCTCAAGGTTTAATTCCTCCCCCTCCCCAGTGTATATTTTAACACCTACCTGGAATAATAATAATAAATTACTATTATTATTAATACCCCTCCCACTCTGGGCAGTTCCCAACATAATATTAAAAACACAATAAAACACCAAACATTGAAAACTTCCCTAAATAGGGCTCCTTCAGATGTCTTCTAAAAGTTATTTATCTCCCTGACATCTGATGGGAGGGCATTTCACAGGGCAGGTGCCACTACCGAGAAGGCCCTCTACCTGGTTCCCTGTAACCTCACTTCTCGCAATGAGGGAACCACCAGAAGGCCATCAGTGCTGGATCTCAGTGTCCGGGGGCTGAATGATGGGGGTGGAGGCGCTCCTTCAGGTATACTGGGCCGAGGCCGTTTAGGGCTTTCAAGGTCAGCACCAACACTTTGAATTGTGCCCGGAAACTTATTGGGAGCCAATGTAGGTCTTTCAAGACCGGTGTTATGTGGTCTTGGTGGCCGCTCCCAGTCACCAGTCTAGCTGCCGCGATCTGCAATGCTTGAGGTCATCCAGAGGTACCGTTATGCAAGAACATGTCCACTTCTTTTTCTCTTACTCTTACAAGTTTTTACAGGGTGGATTTTTTTGGGGGGGGGTGCTCATTGAGTTGCCGCCACGGTGTTAGAGTGCCTTTCAGCAGTTTTTGGCTATGAGAGCTAAACCTTCAGATTAGACTACTGCCATGCATTATGCATGGGGCTGCCATTGAAGACTGCTCAGAAACTGTGCTAATCCAAAATACAGCTGTGAACATTGGAACTGCAAGGTGTTCCAGCTTTTGCAGGGTTGTGGTGATGGGCTAGATCACATTCTGCTTGTGCCAGTCCTGTCAGTTGGCTTAGAATCATAGAATCGTAGAGTTGGAAGAGACCACAAGGGCCATCCAGTCCAACCCCCTGCCGAGCAGGAAACACCATCAAAGCATTCTTGACATATGCCTGTCAAGCCTCTGCTTAAAGACCTCCAAAGAAGGAGACTCCACCACACTCCTTGGCAGCAAATTCCACTGCTGAACAGCTCTTACTGTCAGGAAGTTCTTCCTAATGTTGAGGTGGAATCTTCTGAAACTCACTAAAGTCTTACCAGTAAACCAGCAAAAGTCTGATTACTGAGGAAGTGTGGAAATGACTGTTTGTGCATGCCAAGTCTGCCTGCTCCTGTAATGTGAAATGGGTGGTCTTTGCAGCTGCCCAATGAATGCCCTATAATTGCTTGTATGTAGGGACCCAGGTGGCGCTGTGGGTTAAACCATTGAGCCTAGGGCTTGCTGATCAGAAGGTCGACGGTTCGAATCCCTGTGACTGGGTGAGCTCCCGTTGCTCGGTCCCAGCTCCTGCCAACCTAGCAGTTCGAAAGCACGTCAAAATGCAAGTAGATAAATAGGTACCGTTACAGCAGGAAGGTAAACGGCGTTTCCATGTGCTGCTCTGGTTCGCCAGAAGCGGCTTTGTCATGCTGGCCACATGACCTGGAAGCTGCATGCCGGCTCCCTCGGCCAATAATGCGAGATGAGCGCGCAACCCCAGAGTCGGTCACAAGTGGACCTAATGGTCAGGGGTCCCTTTACCTTTACCTTAGGGAATGACAAAAATACCACCATTGGAACGACATGGAACTAGTCCAGGGTCAATTTGCCCTTTCAGTGGTGGGGAGGCTCGGCCCAGCCACACCAGAAGCCCGTGCTGTTGCTTGGGGTCCTAGCAGCAGCATCCTTTGTGCCCCAGAACCCCTTGTATTGTCACAGCCAATGATGTTTCAAGAGATCCAGTCTCCCCTCTCCTTCGATCTTGCAAGGTAGAGCCACAGGGGACGGGCAGCAAGAGACCTGGAGCGGTGTGGTTTCCAGCTGGGGTTGGTTGGGGTGAGGGTTGTTAAAGGAAAGTACCCTGCTGCCTATGATTCTTTTTTTAGCTAATAAAGCTCTGCACCTGGCGGAGAACCAGCCATTCATTTGGGGGGAAAGTTCTATAGGAACAGGTGAATAATGAGCCCTTTCAGAAGCAGGGCGAAGCAGGCTGCAATTAATATAATGGCTGCTCAGCTCATTGAAACTGGGGACAGTGTGCTCCGTTCCATCTCTCTCTCTCTTTTTGTTCCTCCTCCGTCGAAAAATAGCCACCTTAATTGATTCATATCTGACAGGCAGTGCTCCGCTTTGGCGCAAGCAAGGTAGCTCTGTGGGCACGTCAGTCAGGTCGGCCAAGTGCTGGTCCTAAAGTGTCTCTCTCTCCCCCACCCCCCAACCCCTTTCTGCCCCGCAGCCTGGCATAGTGTCCCCTTTCAAGCGTGTCTTCCTGAAAGGCGAAAAGGTGGGTCGGGATAAGAAGACCCAGGAGAAGGTGACAGAGAGGCGGCCGCTGCACACGGTCTCCGTCCCTTTGCCTGACCGGGTGGATCCCGACATCCTCTTGAACGACTACATCGAAAAGGAAGTGAAGGTAACCACAGCCGCCTCCTGGCTTCGGCCGCTTAGCCTCTTTCCCATCTGCAGGGGCGGGCGGCCTGGCCTGTTTCACGGCAGGAGGTGTAGCCATAGCTGCCAAGTTATCCCTTTTTTACAGGGATTTTCCCTTATGCTGAATAGGCTTCCTCGCGAGAAAAGGGAAAACTTGGCAGCTATGGGTGTAGCCGCCCCGCCAAAAACTCACCGGGGTTGTCGCTGTTAATTAAATTTGCATACCGCCCTTTTCATCCGAAGATCCCAGGGCAGTTCGCAACAGAAAAATTAAAAATGAGAGCACAAAATGCCGAATAAAACAGAAACAAACCAATAACCTCCTTCCCACAAAGACATTTTAAAAGCCACAGAGTGATATTCTGCAAATAATATAAGCTTATTTGATACACTGATTACGTTAAGATACTGCTTAAACATGGAGGCCAAGCATATTGCTTCCCATTTACTGGCCTTGCTAGCTAGGGGTGATGGGAGTTGTAGTTCAACAACAGCTGGGGACCCAAGTTGGAGAAACACTGGTTCAGGTGGAGCTTTCTGGGTGGATTGTGTCACACATGCTCCTTCCTCTGTCCTACTCCCCTCAAAGGTGGTTTCCTGTTTTTAACAGCAGGGCCTTACTCATTCCTGCGAACTGCGTTAGCGGGGTTCTGCGGAGAGGCCTTCTTTCCATAGCTGCCAAGTCTCCTGTATTCCCCGGGAAACCCCCGTTTTTCCAGCTGTCCCCAGCCGAAAAAACGGATTTTTTTTTTTGTTTCCCCCCGGTTTATTCAGGCGCTGCGGCCATTTTGGAACTGGGCGGAGCATGCTCAGAAGTGACTTTTGATGCTACTCTGCCCAGTTCCAAAATGGCTGCAGCGCGACTTCTGGTGCGGCGGCCATTTTGGAACTGGGCACAGCAGCATCAAAAGTCACTTCTGAGCATGCTCCGCCCAGTTCCAAAATGGCGGCAGCGCTACTTCCAGTATGCTACTTCCGGTCCGATCCCTTATTTTTCAGAGAGGAACTTGGTAGGTATGCCATGTTGAAAATCGCACTGGGCCATGTTGAAAATCGCACTGGCCTCCAGAGGGCTGAGGGGCAGTTGGTGCCTGCTTTCATCTCGCTCTGACAATTCTTCATTGCTTTCCAGTATTTAGGCCAATTAGCATCTGTCCCAGGGTACCTGAATCCCTCCAGCCGAACGGAAGTGCTGCATTTGATAGACAATGCAAAGGTGCGTACCAGCTGGTCTTGAGTTTCTCTCCCCCCCCCCCAGTTCTGGCATGTTAGAGAAGCATTTCCACCCGGGGAGAAGATTTCATGGGATCCTAGAAATGCACAGGGGCCACGAGGATCATCTGATCCAACCCCTGCAGTGCGGGAACCGTGGGATTTGAACCCGAGGCCCCGAGAGTCCCGTGCTTTACCAGCCGAGCTCTCCCTCATCGTGGTAGTTTAATACCCTGCCTCTTCTTCCCCTCCCGCCTTCGTCCTAGAGGGCTCATAAGCTTCCAGGGCAGCTGACGCAGGAACATGACGCTGTGATCAGCCTCTCCGCCTACAACGTCAAACTGGTGTGGCGGGATGGCGAAGATATCATACTCAGGGTCCCAATCCATGACATTGCGTCGGTTTCCTACATCCGCGACGACTCCTCGCACCTGGTGGTGTTGAAAACAGGTAGGCTGGCGAAGGGGTTGCCTTCCAGTTGTTGGTGGTTTTTTTTTGAGGGGGTGGTGTCTTGGTAGCCACGAGAGCCTGCTGCGTCCACCATCTCTTGTGCATCTCTCCTGGGGGGCAGCTAAGTGGGGTGTCCCCTTTGCAGTGGGACTCTGCTGCGTCTGAGAAAGACCGATTCTGTCAGGCGGCAGAGGAACAAGCCCTCACGGCAGGCTGCCAAGAACGGACAAGACGGGGGAAAGTCCTTACCATCTGCTTTTATTCAATATTCGCACAGAGAGAGGCTTGGGAATGCAGCCTCTCTGAATAATGGCCTTGTCCCGAGTGAATCTTCACCCGCTCTGTCTCTCCCACTTCCTCGTGAGCCATCGGTGCGGGTTCTGAAAACTGCCCTCTGCCTCTGAGCTCTTTGCTCTCCTACTTTAAAGGCCCGCTGGGTTCTGGGAGACAGAGGGGCAGGATTTCTAAAGACACTTGAGTCTGTCAGCTGTCACTCACTGTGCTTTCCCCTCCTCCTCCTCCCATGATTTCCCACCTCCCTCAAACCCCTGTTGTAATTCTGAACTGTCTCTTCCTTCTCTGGAAGGTTCAGGCTGGGGAGGCAGTCTCCACCGCTCCTCTTCTGCCCAGTCCCTGACAGCTGACAGATGTATTGGGGGGGGGGGGGAGGTTATATAAATAAGCTAACTGCCTCTGTTTATAGGAAAGATGGAACAAGTGGATTCCAATTACAAGAAAGGAGATTCCAGCTAAACTTCAGGAAGAACTTTCTGACAGTAAGAGCTGTTCAACCGTGGAACAGAAAGTTCTTCCGGATGTTATGTCGGAATCTCCTTTCTTGTACGCAGTTCTGGTAGAATTTGCCCCAAATGCTCAGCGGTACAAATCCCATTTGCCACCCGTTCAATTCAATAGTCTGATTCCGGAGAAAGCAGCTTCATAAGTTTCTAAACGAGTGCTTTCCCTACTGTTAAGCAAATGCACAGTGTTCATTTTTAAAAGTTATTTTATTAACAAAAGAAACCAAAGAAAAAAGCGCATAAATAAATACTGTCACAGCAGGTTGAAAGCAGCATAAGGTTAGGCATTACCATTGAGCTCGTCGTTCTGGAATATTACAAAATACAGTGGTGCCTCGCAAGACGAATTTAATTTGTTCCACGAGTCAATTCGTTTTGCGAAAAATTCATCTTGCAAATCGCGGTTTCCCATAGTAATGCATTCAAATTTCTTTTTTTTGCCCATAGGAACGCATTAATTAAATTTCAATGCATTCCTATGAGAAACCGCGATTCGCAAGACGAATTTTTCACAAAACGAATTCATTTTGCGCATCACCATCAGATCGCAAAACGCATTCGTCTTGCGAAAAATTTGTCTTGCAGGGCATTCGTCTTGCGAGGTACCACTGTACCCCTTTTCCCCAGGGGGGTGGGGTGGGGGGTTATGCAGAATCATGCAGGCATAGCAGCTTGCCTCCTGGTTCCACTAATGGCCTCTGGTTTTTCTCAGCTCAGGACCCCGGGATTTCCCCCAACCAGAGTCTTTGTGCCGAAAGCTTGAAAGCTCTTACGTCAGGGTCTCTCTCGGAGAGCGGAGCGGTTCCTGTCGAAGCTTGTTGCCTGGTGGTCCTGGCTACGGAGAATAAAGTAAGATGTCCCCCCCCTCTGTCCCCTCCCCTTCCTCATGCAGGTCCGTTTTTGACAGCAATACTTCCCTTTGCTAGGAAAGATCTTGCCTTCACCTTGGACAGGTGCAGCTACGCAGGTGAAGGGGTGCACTCAGGCTGCGAAGAGGCATCGACTCTGGGTCGTCTTACGCTCTCTTGTGGTCTAACAAGGCAGTCTTCTCAGACAGATACAGTGAAGCAGGATTTTTCCAACTAGGAAAAAACCAGTGTCTGTGGAATGGATGTTTAAACGATCACCTTCCTGCCTGCAAGTGTTCAACTTGCAGGCACGGAGCATTTTGTTTTATTTGAGACCTGTGCCCAGTAATAATTCCGTCCACCAGAAATCATTTGTCAGCGGCCACTGGAGATGGAGACCCTGTTAAAAATTGCACTGGAGATAGAAATGTTCCAGTATTTTTTTCCCTTTTCATAGAACGCCAGTAAGTTTTGCTGCTGCCTGAAGCGTTCCTCTGAAGTATTATTATTAACTGAAGTGTTATTCATTACTTTATGAATTTCATGCATCTTGTGACAGTTTGCCGACATACCATAAAAACAGCTGAGACAGTTTTTAAAAAGCGGGTCAAAACACGACTGAAGATCTATATATATGTAAAAATGGTGAAACTGTGGGCTCCACTTTTCTCGGTAACCGCTTGACCGATCCCCCTGAAATTTGGACACAATGATCCATGCCACTTCCTGAGTGTTTGCAGAACCTCGGATGCCTCACATCTCATACCTGCCCAGGTACAGACCTGTTTTTCCACAAACTAAAACAGCGCCCTCAAGTGGCGTTATTCCCTCAGCTGCTCCTCCTTCTACACCCCCTCCCTTCCTGTGAAATCTACACCACACCCACAAACCCCGCCTCCACCACGAGATCCACTACTCACGTACATCCATGAAGGCCAAACCAACTGAAAACAGGCCTTTTGCAGCAACAAGGCCCAACATTGCCAAGTGGAGGTAGAGGCCTGCCTGGAGGGGATGGGGGCCCGAATAGAGGGCAGGGATAGGTAATGGGTCAGAACAGGGTGGGGGGAGACACAGGGATGAAACCTGCCCTCTCCACAGTATCTCGCCTCGGCTCAGGGGGACTCTGAGGCTCAGGGGGATCTGAAGGGGGGCTATTAGCCTCCATCTCACAGACTAATGCACAGCAACGCGTGCAGGGCCAGCTAGTAGGTTAATAAAGGTAAAGGGACCCCTGACCATTAGGTCCAGTCGTGACCGACTCAGGGGTTGCGCGCTCATCTCGCATTATTGGCCGAGGGAGCCGGCGTATAGCTTCCAGGTCATGTGGCCAGCATGACAAAGCCGCTTCTGGCAAACCAGAGCAGCACATGGAAACGCTGTTTACCTTCCCGCTATAGCGGTTCCTATTTATCTACTTGCATTTTGATGTGCTTTCGAACTGCTAGGTTGGCAGGAGCTGGGACCAGCAACGGGAGCTCACCCCGTCACAGGGATTCGAACCGCCGACCTTCTGATCAGCAAGCCCTAGGCTCAGTGGTTTACCCACAGCGCCACCTGGGTCCCAGTAGGTTAATAAAACCCATAGCAAATAAGCATCTTCCACCCAGCTGGTGGTGAATCTTACTGAAACAAGTACCTTGAAGTGTTTCTCAAAGGCACCTGTTTCTCAGGTGCCTGTCGTGTCTCAGCAGGGATGAAACCCTTGCCCTGTGTTAACTGTGGAGTGGGCTTCTGATATCTTATGGCAAGTTTCGGGAGCTGTGTTTCTCCAGAGAGTGCTGGAATCCAACTCCCATCATTGACCATGCCAGCTGGGACTGATGGGAGCTGCCGTCTTCTTTGGCGATCCCTCGTAGCCGAGTAAGATTGTCTTCCATAAACGCGGTTTTAACAATGAGTCCGTAAGTGACAGTGGAAGACAATTCTGGAGCCACACGTCCTTCCACAGTGGGGATATAGGTTTACGGGCGGGAGTTGATCACGGTGAGGGTTTGCCAAGCGCGCCTTCCTCTTAGCGCGTTTCTGCCTTGCGTCCTGAGTTCGAGTGTCTTCAAAGCCCATGGCACCTTTGGTAAAGGCTGTTCTCCACTTGGAGCCTTCGCAGGCCAGTGTTTCCCAGTTGTCGGTGTTTATACTACTTTTTAAAAGATTTGCCTTGAAACCTCTTTTGTTGACTTTTGTCTACGCTTGGCTGTGTTTAGACTAATTTCGCAGACAGAGGTATCCCAAGATGGAGACAAATAAATACAGATCAAAGATAGGAATGGCTGAATTGAAACCACAGAGAGTAGGCAGAAGTAAACAAACCAACAAATTACAAAAGGGATTCAATCCAGTACGAGGGCCTTTTGTGAGCACAATTTTGTGGTAGTGGTTTGAATTAACTAAATACTGCTTTTTGTTTGATTGGTATTTTTAGTCTTGTCCATTCGTCATGTATTTTTCTTTTTCTTTTCTCTCTATTTCTTTTATATAATACACATTTATTCTAGATGTTTGACAATTTGATATGTATACTGTAATAACTAAAGTCTAGAAATGTCCAATGTAAGATTAGTTTGTGTTTTGTTTTTTGTATGTAATGTACATTTAATAAAAGTGAATAATAATAATAAAAAAAGATGGGAGAACTTGGAAGCTCTCTGCTTCTCCCCCAAAGCCCATCCGACCTGTTCCATCCTTCTCCAGGTAACCGCGGAGGAACTCTGCTCCCTTCTCAGCCAAGTCTTCCACATTGTTTACACGGAGTCCACCATAGACTTCCTCGACAGAGCAATATTCGACGGGGCCTCCACGCCAACCCGGCATCTCTCCCTGCACAGCGGTATGAGAAGCAGCCGTGGTTTTCTTGGCTTCTGGGGTGTCTCTTGCAAGTGGCTGCTGCCGAGGGGAAACGAGCAGGCCTGAACTACTCCAGTTCCACCTGCGGGACTGAGCGATCATGTGATCTCGCCTTTGCCTACCTGGCATCTTCCCAGAGATGATGGGGGTTGTAGCCCAGAGCATGGGGAGAGCGCCAGGTTGCCAAAGGTGGCTATAAACTCGCGGGTGGGGTGGGGTGGGGTGGGGTCATTGGTTTGTGGGGCTTGTTTTCTTGTTTCATCATGTAATGTAAGAGAGAGAGAGAGAGAAAATATGTTGTGAACTGGCCTGAGAGTTAAAGATGAAGCGCAGTATACAAAAGAAGAAGAAGAAGAAATAATAATAATAATAATAATAGTAGTAGTAGTAGTAGTAGTAGTACAGTGGTGCCTCGCTAGACGAAATTAATTCGTTCCACGGGTCTTTTCTTATAGCGAAAAATTCGTCTAGTGAATCCCATAGGAATGCACTGAATTTTTTTGACTTTTTGTTTGCCCATAGGAACGCATTAAATGAATTTCAATGCATTCCTATGGGAAACCGCGATTCGCTAGATGAATTTTTCGTAAAACGCATTCGTCTAGCAAGGCAACCTCCGCTCGAAAAATCCTTTCGTTAAGCGGAAATTTCGTTAAGCAGGGCATTTGTTAAGCGAGGCACCACTGTAATAATAAGGGTAAAGGGACCCCTGACCATTAGGTCCAGTCGTGACCGACTCTGGGGTTGCGCGCTCATCTCACATTATTGGCCGAGGGAGCTGGCGTACAGCTTCCAGGTCATGTGGCCAGCATGACAAAGCCACTTCTGGCGAACCAGAGCAGCACACGGAAACGCCGTTTACCTTCCCGCTGTAGCGGTTCCTATTTATCTACTTGCATTTTGACGTGCTTTCGAACTGCTAGGTTGGCAGGAGCTGGGACCAAGCAACGGCAGCTCACCCCGTCACAGGGATTCGAACCGCTGACCTTCTGATCAGCAAGCCCTAGGCTCAGTGGTTTAACCCACAGCGCCACCTGGGTCCCACTAATAATAATAATAATAATAATAATAATAATAATAATAATAATAATACTGTAATAATAATATATCCACTGGTGGCAAACTGGGCTGAAGTGGCTTCCCTCTTCTCATCTAGCTGGAACAGAGGCTCCCTTGAGTGTCTATCTAGCCCAGATATTTCATTTCATTTTTTCATTTCCCTTTTAATTTGCATACCGCCTTTCTATATTGCCACACGCAAGGCAGTTTACAGCAACAAAATATACAACAAAGAACACACACCTTATAATAATCTGACCCAATACAAAATGACATAATAAAATGTGGCATTAATGTGAAATGACTTGTATCAAATAAAGTAGTATTCAGTACTCTATGAGAATATAATAGTACAGTGGTGCCTCGCTTAACGAAATTTCCGCTTAACGAAAGGATTTTTCGAGCGGAGGTTGCCTCGCTAGACGAATTCATTTTATGAAAAATTCGTCTAGCGAATCGCGGTTTCCCATAGGAATGCATTGAAATTCAATTAATGCGTTCCTATGGGCAAAAAAAATTCAAAAAAAAATTCAATGCATTCCAATGGGATCCGCTAGATGAATTTTTCGTTATTAGAAAAGACCCGTGGAACGAATTAAATTCGTCTAGCGAGGCACCACTGTTCACGACACGATAGAATCAACTCTCAAAACACCAGCAAATGATAATTAAACAGAAATTCACCACTGCACCGATCCTGGTCTGAATGCCTAATCCGGCCCGCTGGTCGATTTAATCCGGCCCCTGTGGCAGTATATGTCCTGGGGTAAAATCCTTTAAAAAGCTCAGCAACTTTGGTCGGCCCTCACTTCATCAAATCTGGCCCTCTTTGAAAAAGGTTTGGGCACCCCTGACCTAAGCACAAGAGCCCTCTCCCTTCCTGCCGTTCCTAGCAACCAGCGTCCACAAGCATTGCTGCCTCCAGCTGACTGCTCTGACTGGCAGCAGCCCACCGAGGTCTGGACCTGTTGGTCCTTCCTGTTGCACTCTTAGGGGTATCTGTGGGTGCCCGCTTTGTCCTTCAGCAGGACTGGCAGCTTTTGATCCAAGTTTGCTGGCTGTTTGAACCTGCCTCGGGGGCCAGCACTGGAGAGGCCATGTGCCAGCCAAACCTACTTGCCTTTTATAGCTCTCTTCTCTCTCTCTCTCTCTCTCTCTTTTCTCTCTCTCTCTCTCTCTCTTTTCTTTCTCTCTTTCTCTTTCTCTGGCTACTTCCTTGCAGATGACTCTTCTACAAAAGTGGACGTTAAAGATTCCTACGAAACGGAAGCAAGCACTTTGTGAGTATACTTAGGGCAGCAGGGAAGAATAGGGCACCATTGCTGTTAGAACAGAACAGGGCAGGAGTTCCGGCACCTCTTTTTCTAGAAAAATAGCACTGTGTGTGTGTGCGTATTCATTTCACAAAATCCATGTATTGCCTAATTGTAAGTAAAACGCCCGCTAGGTTCCCAAAGTAGTCGGTGCCGTCCCATGTGGTATGAGACAATGGAGTGCGCCTCCATTCTTTATCAAACAGTTCCCCCTCCTCCCAAATCTTCAGCCCCAAAAAAGGCTCCCAGCGCAGGTAAAAGGGGGGCAAGTATCACTTCAGTCCCGAACCCTCAGGCCTACAACCTGACAGACGCAGCACAAAAGGAAAACTGACTGGGAGGGAGGAGGAGATGGAAGGCCCTCGGCTCCGTGAGGGTGACGCGTGGACCTGTTGTGCATTTCCAGTTCTTTCCCCGAGTCCTTGGAGACCGGTGGCAACTCCCCTTCTTCCTTCTCGGCACAGCCATCTCCCCATGCCAAGGCGGCCAGTGAGAGTGAGCTGAGCACCACCGCAACAGAGCTGCTCCAGGACTACATGATGACGGTAGGGGCAGGGAGGAAGGCTTTCCTCTCCCCGGGGAAATCTTGGTTCCCCCTTGTGGGGTGGGGGGTGGGGACCAAAGGGCTTGTCGCCCACTTAGCTGGGGGGTCATTGGAATCTGCAGGTCCCTTTCTCTTCCTCTAGAGCAGCAGTGGGAATGCTGTGGCCTCTGGTTGGTGCCAGGACTACAACTCCCATCATCCTCCAGTCCACTGGCTGTGCTGGGTGTTGGGAGTCCAAGGACATTTTGGAGGTGGCCTGGGCCAGGCCTGCCTGCTCCTACCTGAGACCCTCCCCAGCCAGCTAGGAAGTGGAGTCTGCAATTATTATTATTAATTTTCCAAGTTATCCAACTCCATTACTTTAATTTAATACAATTTTTAAAAATCAGGTTTCTCGCTTCTGTTGCAAACATACAGGTGAAACTCGGAAAATTAGAATATCATCGAAAAGTGTAATGCACCTTAATATTCTTTATTTTAATTTTAATTTTTACAAATGCTTTCTTTTGGAAATTCCACAGTAATAAAACAAAGTTACAATAATACAAAAATAAACAAAAATAAACATCGCTATTACATTTCATTAATTACATTCCATTTATAATTGACCTGCCTAACAACAATTACAACAAATAAAGGCTTGGCATATCAAAGCATTGCATGTCATGCATCTATCTCATATATTGGTTTCACTTTTAAATTGCGTTACTGAAATAAATGCACTTTTCGACGATATTCTATTTTCCCAAGTTTCACCAGTATGTCGGCCATTTCCTGCCACAGCTGCATCGTTTCCTATTTAGTGTTCATTTGTCATCCATCAATCTTCGTTAGATCCTTCTTGCAGCTAGCTGCATTTTCCTCCTTACAAACAGCGCCACTGTTGCATCTTTTAAGTATAAAATCAGTTTCATACACATTGTTGTTTCAGCCCTGGTGTGCTGGTAGAATTAATTACTATCTTCCATTGTCCAGTTATTCGCAGTGTTTATCTGGATGGTACAAAGTCATATTCCATTCCTTCCGCTGTTCACCTACTAGCGTACGGCCTGCAGCCATAAATAGCTGACGGCGAGTACATTTCCAGTCTCCGCCATTAAAATTCCACTCCGGAGCTCTTCCTCGGCACACAGTTAAAAACAAAGTCTTTTCTCAAGTTTGGCCTCTTGCCAGATCTATTCGGCAGCCTTCATTCTTGTCCTGCATTGCTCCACCACACACTAGGAGGTGGGGTCTGAAACAGCTGGAAAACACCTGGGTGGGGAGAGCTTTGCTAGAGCGTCAGAAATGTTGTAGGCTGAGAGATGATTCAATAGCTGTCTTCAAATATCTAAAGGGCTGTCACGTGGTGGGTGCATAGCATCATAGAATTGTAGTGTTGGAAGGGACCCTGAGAATCATCAAGTCCAACTGCCATGCAGTGCAGGAATATGCATACGGGGATCAAACCTGCAACTTTGATGTTAACGGAACCACCGTCTTCCGGGGTAGTTTGTTATACCGTCTGATAGTTTTAGCCAGCTGTGAGCTTAACCACTGCCTCACCTCCTGGGATGTAAACCTTCAGTGCGGACCTTTCCTAACGTTATGTGAAAAACCAAACAGAAGACACTGCAGCTTCCATTTCAACACCCTTTTCTCCCAACGCTGGAACCTACGCTGATTTAGCTTTTATTCTCCCCACCCCGCCCCTTTCTTTCCTAGCTACGAACAAAACTCTCCTCTCATGAGATCCAGCAGTTTGCCATGCTTTTGCACGAATACCGCAATGGGGCATCCATACACGAGTTCTGTGTCAGCCTGCGACAGCTCTATGGGGATAGCCGGAAATTCCTTCTGCTAGGTGAGTGTCCCCTCCTGACCCCAACCCCTGGGATTGAATGAACGAAAGTGGCTGGTGTCCGTATATCCCGTTTGTTGAGGGGCAGGTGGGGCTTGTCAGCCTAGGAAGGGAGCCCATCTAGGCCAGGCGTAGGCAAACCCGGCCCTCCAGATGTTTTGGGACTACAACTCCCATCACCCCTAGCTAGCAGGACCAGTGGTCAGGGATGATGGGAGTTGTAGTCGCAAAACATCTGGAGGGCCGAGTTTGCCTATGCCTGATCTAGGAGAAGAAAAACGCTAATTCTAAACTTTGTGGGATATCTTTGAGAGAAGGTTAAGGAGTAAACCTTCCACACATCCATAGTGGATGCATTTGTAAGAACTTGATCTTTTAGTGTGGCAGCAGGTACACTGTGGAACTCCCTGCCTATTGACACCAGGCGGGCACCTTCGTTGTACCCTTTCTCGCGACTTCTAAAATCATTCTTCTTTGCACCTGAGTGTTTAGGAAGCTGATCTGAGCGTTAATCTGTCCTTAAAGTAAAGGTAAAGGGACCCCTGACCATTAGGTCCAGTCGTGACCGACTCTGGGGTTGCGCGCTCATCTCGCGTTATTGGCCAAGGGAGTCGGCATACAGCTTCCAGGTCATGTGTCCAGCATGACAAAGCCGCTTCTGGCAAACCAGAGCAGCGCACGGAAACGCCGTTTACCTTCCCGCTATAGAGGCTCCTATTTATCTACTTGCATTTTGATGTGCTTTCGAACTGCTAGGTTGGCAGGAGCTGGGACCAAGCAATGGGAGCTCATCCCAACCGCCGACCTTCTGATCAGCAAGCCCTAGGCTCAGTGGTTTAGCCCACAGCGCCACCTGGGTCCCTGTCCTTAGTCTCTTGCTATTTTAACTTTTCGAAAGTCTTAAATTGTTGTTAGTTTTTCTTATGGATTGTTTTATCTTTTTTGTAAACTGCTTTGAGTTTTGAGCTTTGATTTGCGATCAAGCAGTGTATAAATTTTAGGAAATAAATAAAACAAGTAAGGAGAAGCTAGAATGCCATCGTATATCAATATCCACACGGGACGTAACCGACAGTACAAGTACAAGTGCAACAACAACAACAACAACAACAACAACAACAACAACAACAACAACAACAACAACAACAACAATAATAATATATTATTTATACCCTGCCCATCTTGCCACCACCCCACCCCCCGCCACTCTGGGCAGCTTCCAACACACATTAAAATACAGTGGTACCTCGGTTTATGAACACAATTGGTTCCGGAAGTCTGTTCATAAACTGAAGCGTTCATAAACTGAAGCGAACTTTCCCATTGAAAGTAATGGAAAGTGGATTAATCCGTTCCAGACGGGTCCGCGAAGTACTTAAACTGAAGCGTTCATAAACTGAAACATGGGTGTAATTGGTTCCGGAAGTCTGTTCATAAACTGAAGCGTTCATAAACTGAAGCGAACTTTCCCATTAAAAGTAATGGAAAGTGAATTAATCCGTTCCAGATGGGTCCGCGGCGTTCATAAACCGAAAATTCATAAACCGAGGTGTTCATAAACCGAGGTTCCACTGTATCACAGATTAAAAGCTTCCCTAAACAGGTCTGCCTTCAGATGTCTTCTAAATGTCAGGTAGTTGTTTATCTCTGACCTCTGATGGGAGCGCATTCCACAGGGCGGGTGCCACTACCGAGAAGGCCCTCTGCCTGGTTCCCTGTAACTTCACTTCTCGCAGGGAGGGAGCCGCCAGAAGGCCCTCGGCGCTGGATCTCAGTTTCCGGGCTGAATGATGGGGGTGGAGGTGTACCAAAATAATAGATCTATGGCATCCACTATTTTGGTACATCATACTACTGATGAAGCCCAGGATGGCGAAACAAGGTTAATATTCCGGAAATCCTTGTCTTAGACTTTGTGAACTGATGGGAGTGTGAACTGATCTATTGACCATTCTGCTTTTTCCGTAGTATTTTATGACTTATTTCTGTTGAAATCTATAATATGATACAGTGAATAATATACTGTGCTTCATTTATGCAAGAGTACAGCCAGTTACGTCTCGTGTGGGTATTGAGCATGTTTTATGCAACCAAAGGTTTGATGTTGTTTTGCGGAATGGCATCATAGGCACACATAGGCCCTTGAGGAGAGGGAATCTGGCTTCTATTCAGATTATATAAATCTCTCACCTTTTAACAAGGAAGTGAGATGTTTCCGTGTCTTGAGAGCAGCCAGCCACAGAAATGTACCATTAGCTGCCATTTTTTTCATCCATGCCAGGACAAACTGTAGTTTTTAAAAATTAGGTTGTTGAGATTCCCTGGGGACCCCCTATCCCCCCCCCAGAGCTACAATTCTCAGAGTGGTATAACAGCCCCTCTTCTCGGAGAACTCTTGAGATTTGTAGTCTCATTATTACAACTCTCAGAGCCCTTTTAACAAACTACAGTTCCCAGCGCCTGCGAGAGAGGCCAGGGTTCGAATCTCTACCAGGACATAAAGCTTGCTGGATGTGACCTTGGGGGCAGTCACTGCCTCCTCTCAGCCTCACATGGTTGTTGTGGGGACCATAGCTGCCAAGTCTCCCGTTTCCCCCGGGAAATCCCCGTTTTTCCAGTTGTTCCTAGCTGAAAAAACGGATTTGTTTGTTTTTTCCCAGTTTATTCTGGCGCGGCGGCCATTTTGGAACTGGCTGCAGCCATTTTGGAATTGGGCAGAGCAGCATCAAAAGTCGCTTCTGAGCATGCTCCGCCCTGTTCCAAAATGGCGGCAGCGCTACTTCTGGTCTGCTATTTCAGGCCCGGTCCCTTATTTCTCTGACAGCAACTTGGCAGGTATGGTGGGGACTAATGGAAGAGGGGGTGGGGGTCGTGCACAGCGTGGCCTCAAGCTCCTTGGAGGAAGAGGCGGGATACGGACGCAACACAAAAATAAAAAAGGAAATGTTATTTCAGAGTCTGCTTGGAAATAGACACTCCCCCGCAATCTCCATTTCCCCCATGGCTCCCTCTAGTGGCTCAGTGAACACATCATTTTTCTAGACGCTTTCTGCGGGGGGCAGGTGAGGAGCAGAACTTTTAAGACACGGGGAAGGAGACTTCGTCCTCTTGCTCACCGCACAAGGAAGGTGTAAACTTCCAAACCTATGATTCTGTGATAATGCTGTTGGTGTGCTCCCCCCTCTCTCACATACACACACTTTTTAAATCATTTTTATTTGGTTTTACAAATAAAAATTATGAACAGCAAACCAGGGTAAAAATATCCATATAGAGAGATTCCTCCGAATTTCCAGACTTAGCCCCACCCCCTCCATGGGGTCCCATTTTAAACATTTTACTACGTACATCTTCTTCCATACTCCGGTTTTTATATCAAACCATATTATCCAGGGTAATTGTTACACTGTTACAAGTGAGATCAAAATCCTGCTCATGTTTCCATCAGCTTACAGTGGTCTCCTAAGTAACTTATAACTTTTCCCCATTCTTTTATAAAGTTTTTGTCCTCTTGGTTCCTGAGCTTTCCAGTCAGTTTTGCCATCTCAGCATAGTCCATCAGCTTGGTTTGAGATAATATAATATAATAATAATAATAATTTATTATTTATACCCCGCCCATCTGGCCGGGCTCCCCGAGCCACTCTGTGAGGCTTCCAACAGAATATTAAAATACAATAATCTATTAAACATTAAAAGCTTCCCTAAACAGGGCTGCCTTGAGATGCCTTCTAAAGGTCTGGTAGCTGTTTTTCTCTTTGACATCTGATGGGAGGGCGTTCCACAGGGCGGGTGCCACTACCGAGAAGGCCCTCTGCCTGGTTCCCTGCAACTTGGCTTCTCGCAATGAGGGAACCACCAGAAGGCCCTCGGCGCTGGACCTCAGTGTCCGGGCAGAACAAAGGAGGTGGAGACGCTCCTTCAGGTATACTGGACCGAGGCCATTTAGGGCTTTAAAGGTCAGCACCAACACTTTGAAATGTGCTCGGAAACGTTTTTCTCTTTCTTCCTTCCGTCTCTGGGCTAGTAGCATCTGTGCAGCTGTTCCATACATAAATAGTCTTTTTCTGTTCTTTTGGGATGTCAGTGCCTAATTCCTAATAGAAAAGCTTCTGGTTATTTTAGGTTATTTTAAGCATTTTTTTTCATTTCATTGTATATCATCTCCCAGAAAGCTTTTATTACCTTACAACACAGCATGATAAAAGGTACCTTCTTTTTCTTTACATTCCAAGCAGGTATTTGTACTTGTCCTATACATTTTTGCCAACTTAGTAGGGGTTAAATACCACTGGTACATCATTTTCATATAATTTTTTTTCAATGCACAACATGCCGTAACTTTCAAATCTCTCTTCCTTAACCTTTCCCCATCTGCCATCTGGATATTACATCCCAAATCCTTTGCCCAGTGTGTCATTACCAATTTAACCTGTTCATCTTTTGTACGCCACTCTAAAAGCAAGCTATACGTTTTAGACAGTAATTTAACATTATTCCTCTTTCTTTTTAAAAAAACTGTACCCCCATCTCTTCCTTGCTCCATTCCCTTCTCCCCCCCCCCCCAAAGGCCTTAGACCATTCATCCCGGAGAAGGACAGCCAATACTTTGAGAACTTCCTGGAGACGATTGGCGTGAAGGACGGGCGAGGCATCATCACAGACAGCTTTGGGAGGTACCGGCGGACGGTGAGCACAACCTCCAACTCAACCACCAACGGCAACGGAGCCGCGGGGAGCTCGGACGACCAGTCCGCACCCTCGGAGGGAGATGAGTGGGACCGCATGATCTCAGACATCAGCAATGACATCGAGGCTCTCGGCTGCAGCATGGACCACGATTCTTCCTGAAAGGATCGGAGAGAGAGAGAGAGAGAGAGAGAGAAAGAGGCAGTTCCCCCCACCAGGAATACCCAGGCCCTGTTGCTCGCTATAGCCGTGCACACTCTCTCCTCTCCCCTCCTGGGAATAATAGGAACTTTTTTTGGTTCCGGGCAAAGCGGAAAGGGAAGATTTCCCTTACGACTTCCCTTCCTACCTTCCTTCAGGGGCCCTTGACCTTGTGGGCGACAGTCTCTTCTGTGAAGGAGCAAGCCATGGAGAGGGGGCTTGGCCGGATCAGGCCCTAGCAGGAGGGAGAGCGTTTGCAGGGTGGGCGGGTGGGAATCGTTGGAGAGCCATGAATCCGACGGGAAAGCAGCGCCGGGTTTTGCCAAGGACAGCCAGTCCGCGAGAACTCGACAAGCCGGTTTACGGTTTTTTGCACATGACATTTCTAACCTTTTTGTTTTATTTCCCGTGGGGGGGGATGGAGTGTGTGTGTGTGTGTGTGTTTGTTACTTTCCAATGAAGTTCATTGCAATGTGAATTAACTTAACACCCCAGGTGTTTTGTCCTAACATTTCTGTTCCAGACCAGAAGGTGGCCTTGGTTGCGCGAAGCCGAGCCCTTTGCCTGCTTGGTTGCGGGCAAAGGCCTCAGCAAGAGATGATCTTCCCTTGCCCCCAAGCCTTGGCTAGCTGCCTTTCCTCCTTCTCCAAAGCCCAGAACGTTGGCAACCTCGGCTCGGCCGTATTGTAGCAGCCTGGCTGAAACGGGCTCTCACCTCGGCGCTTGGCACCGGGCCGGGCGGGCGTAACTTGAATGTGATAACCCCAGTTGAGAGCAGTGGCCGCAGGTCGTCTTCTGCAGGGCACCTCGGCTGGCCCTCGAGCAAAGCCACCAGCTGAGTCAGGCTGGCCGCATCTGAGCAAACAGCTCCCATCCTGACTTCTGACTGCACCAGGTCATGGCATTTCCTTTCCCTGGTCGAAGGACATGGTTACACGAACCCCCCCCCCCCCCTTGAAGTGGTGCCAGGAATTTGGTGCTATCATTTCTACCTGGGCCGTGTAGCTTTCGCAGGGAGGATAGTTTTTTGGGCATATGGCAGTTCCTGGCTGGCAAAGTGGTCTTGGACCCCTGAAGCTGGACGGGGTGGGGGGGTCCAGTGGCAGCCTACAGTAGATTCTTCCCTTTTTTCTTTTTTTGAGACAACAGAAACTAGGGCATTCAAGGTCCTCTCGGACTTCTTACACAGGCGGAGTCTGGTGGTTCTTCAAATGCGAGAGTTTGACAGCAAGCCTACAGTGTGGGGTAGATTTCTTGATTTGGGGGTTTGTTTGTGTGCTGTTTTTTTAAAAAAGGAACCAGAAGTGGAAGAAATATATACATAATGTATATGTGTTGTATATATTATACATATAAATGCACAGTTATTTTTGTATATGTATTTCATGCCACAAGATCTCTGCTGGCTACTATAAACTGACCTGTATACTATTTTAGCTCTTTGAATGGAGGTCCTGAGTGTGTTGGGGTTTTTTGGGGGGGGGTTACAGCCACAGTGGAAAACAACATTTTCTTTTTTCTTTCCCCCCCCTTGTGAGTTGCAGTTCTCTGCTGGAACAGCCACCTGCAGCCCACTCAGCAAATTGAGTTGTTCTTGCTTCGTGTTACATCAGCAAATCTGTAACCAGCACTCCCTAATCCCCAGGGCCGTTCTCCACTCCTCTTTCTCCCTCCCTGGCCACCCCTTAAACTTGTCATTTTGTAAGAGAGACTCACTGTCTTCTGCATTACAGTTGTGGACAGCTCTTGCTACAGGATGTCCCCAAATCCTACTTTTTGAATAGAACCCTAGGATTGCAGAGTTGGAAGGGACATCTGGTCCCTTGCCATGCAGGAATCTCAACTGAAGCATCTATGAGAGATCCAAACATCTTCTAGATTGTAGCCATGGCATACAAGGGGAAAGGGATGGGGAGGGCAGAGGAAAAAATCAAGCTCCGGCACCACTTATTAAGCAGTTGTTCCTAGAACGACCAGCTTGCATAGTTCAGGAGACAGGAGTTGCCTGACAGCGGTGCCCACCTGCCAGGGGCCAAAAGGGTGGCAAAGGAATATTCAGTTTATGCCCAGAGCTGAGTAAAGTAGGGTTGGCCAGCGCCCCTTTCTATAAATCAGGATTATGCCTACTTTACAACCCATTCTCTACAATGGCTGGAAAAGGCTGCTGGATGCTCAGCCCCCAGCCAGGTGGCTAATCAGGATTCAAGCACATGAGCCCCTTCCCCCCTCCTGTGGCTTCCAGCAACTGGTATTCAAAAGCATTGCTGCTTCCAACTGTGGAGACGAAGGTTTTTAGCTCTCACGGCTAACGGTATACCCACAGATACCAAGTTACAGTGGTACCTCGGTTTATGAACACAATTGGTTCCAGAAGTCTGTTCATAAACTGAAGTGAACTTTCCTATTGAAAGTAATGGAAAGTGGATTAATCTGTTCCAGACGGTCTGCGGAGTACTTAAACTGAAGCGTTCATAAACTGAAGCGAACTTTCCCATTGAAAGTAATGGAAAGTGGATTAATCCGTTCCAGACAGGTCCGCGGAGTACTCAACCTGAAGCGTACTTAACCCGAAGCATGGGTGTAATTGGTTCCGGAAGTCTGTTCATAAACTGAAGCGAACTTTCCCATTGGAAGTAATGGAAAGTGAATTAATCCGTTCCAGATGGCTCCGTGGCGTTCGTAAACCGAAAGTTCGTAAACAGAGGTGTTCATAAACCGAGGTTCCACTGTACTGCATTTTGGGGAGGAGGTAGGAATAAAGTGACCTAATTCTGCCCATTCTTCTGAAGAGAATGCCAGCAAGGCTGAACACAATGTAAAAAAACAACAACAACCACAAACAGACAGACTGCAGTTCCCAAAGCAACTCTGAGCCCTTCGGAAGGAAGACACTCTTGAAACCTGTGTGCAGTTCAAGTGAATATACCGTTTATTGAGCAGCATTTTCAATGCAGAATAGTCGGGACTAATTATTTGCAGTCCTAACAAACAACAGCTGTATTGGATATGAGTTAACTGTGCATCTATACAGAAGGGGTGGGGCAGAGGCTGGGTGGGCTTGCCAACCGGTCGCTACATCGTCAGCTCCTGCACAAAAAGAAAAGGAGAGAGGCTTTGCCACTTTTGTATTTGCAACATCCCTATTTCCTTCATGTCCCGCCCCCCACTTTGCAGGGTTGAGTTGGGACAGATCCTCGTGTTAATAGGATCGTCCTGGATTGAGCGCCACATATTTTAAACGGCTCTTGTCACACACAATACTTTCCAGGTGGCTTGGCTGACACACAAACATTTAACTGCCCCTCAACCAAGCATACAACAATCGGGTCACGCGCACATCTAAGCTCAGTATCACCCACACTGGCTGGCAGCAGCTCTCGGGAGTTTCAGGCAGGATTTGAAACCAGGACTTGGAGGCACCAGCAAATGAATTTGGGATATTTTTGTGTGCAAAACCTGGAGTCTTTTAATGAAACAGTCAGCTATTGCAGCCCAGCCGGAAGGCATCCCACACCTTTTGCAGGAAGGAGAAAAGTATCTGCTCCTTTTTAGCAGTTCCCGTTAAGGATGCCACCTCACTAAGGGGAGGGGGGGTGTTGTCCCAAGGCCCCATAAAACTAGCACCAGCGCTGACGGCTCCATACCATGGCAATAAGGAGAATTACAAAATAGCCTGAAGCAGAATAGAGGCCTTTGGCCCCGAATTTACTGGAGGATTCCTGCAGGTTCAAGGAACCAGGCCCATTACCAGCCCTGCATTACACCCTCCTAGAGGGTTTCTGCCTGGCCAGAATTTGTCCTTGAACTCCCACCGTGCCTTCTGCTTCCCTGAATGAAGGACAGAGAGTGCTTTGTTTAAGAAACCAGCTGGCCACAGAAAGGGCACCATCTCGATTCCTTACCCTTCCCCTGCTGGGATGGGGAAAAATCTCTGGCACTCAAAATGTTGCTGGCATAGCCAGTGGTCAGGCATTCTGGGAGCTGGAGCCAAGCAACACCTAGAGGACCATGCACTTCCTGTCCCTGTCATTTACGGCTCTTCCATGTGGCAGTTTGTTGTGGCCGCAGGGCTACCAGCAGATGCAGATTCATGCGCGCACACACACAGGATCACCCGCATCTAAATATCCACCCACACTTCGCCCATATAATCCAGGCTTGGCAGAACACAGAGAGACAGGTCTGGCCCGAGACATGTTGGCACCTGATGCAAAAACCACAAATGCCTCCTACCCTGGAGAGAAGGGGTGAGTGAAGATCTACATCAGGAGCAAGGAGGAAATTGAGGTTTAATCCTGACAAGACAGGAGGCAGGCAGATGTGGCGGGTTCCCTGGTCCTGAATGGGGTAACTGTGCCCCTGAAGGACCAGGTGCGCAGCCTGGGAGTCATTCTGGACTCACAGCTGTCCATGGAGGTGCAGGTCAATTCTGTGTCCAGGGCAGCTGTCTATCAGCTCCATCTGGTACGCAGGCTGAGACCCTACCTGCCTGCAGACTGTCTCACCAGAGTGGTGCATGCTCTGGTTATCTCTCGCTTGGACTACTGCAATGCGCTCTACGTGGGGCTACCTTTGAAGGTGACCCAGAAACTACAACTAACCCAGAATGCGGCAGCTAGACTGGTGACTGGGAGCGGCCGCCGGGACCACATAACACCGGTCCTGAAAGACCTACATTGGCTCCCAGTACGTTTGCGAGCACAATTCAAAGTGTTGGTGCTGACCTTTCAAGCCCTAAACGGCCTCGGCCCAGTAGACCTGAAGGAGCATCTCCTCCCCAGACACCGGGGTCCATCTCCCATGGGCGTTCTGGCGGTTCCCTCCCTGCGAGAAGTGAGGTTACAGGGAACCAGGCAGAGGGCCTTCTCGGTGGTGGCGCCTGCCCTGTGGAGCGCCCTCCCTTCAGATGTCAAGGAAATGAACAACTATCTGACTTTTAGAAGACAGCTGTTTAGGGGGCTTGCCCAGATGGGTGGGGTATACGAAATTATATTACCAGAAACAGGCAGGGGGTAGGGGAAGAATCAACTCAACTTGAAGTAGGAATCAAAGGCCATGGGGTCTGCTCTGACTCATGCTGGGTTTGGTGCAGAGCCCAGGTGACCCCAGAGTAGCAGCCCTTGCCATTTCTGTTCACTGCAGCGGCAGACTTTGGTCTCAAATTTCAGCAGTGCCTCATCGGGGAGTTTGCATGGCGCCCCGCATGGTGCTTTGCAAGCCCTAACAACCAGCTAATGGTGCTTTGCAAGCCCTAACAACCAGCTGGTGTCCAGGTGATTGTGACACCACCTGATTGACAGGTGGGCGCCCCTGCAGGGGATGGAGGGAGACGAGGATCCAGACCTGCTGGCCAGATCCAGAGACCCTTTCACCCAGAGGTGAGGCCTTTCTCAGCTATAGATGCCCACCCTAGAGGTGAGAATTACAGAGATGGAAGGGACCCCGAGGGTCATGTAGTCCAACCCCGTGCAATGCAGGAAGCGCAACTAAGGAATCCCTGACAACAGTTCCCACCATTCCTGACCCTGACCTAAGAACATGTTTTGGATCAAGGGGGTCAAAACCCCCAAAGGAGAAGCAGTGAAGGCAGAGAGAATTGTCACCTTGCACCATCCGGGGCCCCCAAACCCAATGATTTCAACATGCAGATTTCACACACACACACACACCACTTCCCTGCACATGAGACTCACCATGATGGCGTTCACAATGTCGTTGTTGTTGTGACGCAGGGCGCGTACTGCTTTGGGGTGAGACACATTGGCTTGAGCCATGACCAGCTCGATATCCCTCACCTCCAGACCCGTTTCGTCAACCTGCCAGAAGAGACGAGGAGGAGGACTTAGAAACAGAAAATCCCAGCCAGGTATCAACAGATCCGCTCCTGTGTTTATCTACCTCCCTAACAGAGGAATGAGTCAGCCCACTGGTCCATCTTACTCAGTATAGACTACACGGACCGGCAGTAGCTCTCAAGGTTTTGGGGTGGAGAGTATCTCCCTACATGAACTGGCCTGGGTGCCAAGATCTCACCTTCTCTCGGTCCCACCAGCATCAGAGGCAAGGCTGGGGGTGACCCGAGAGAGAGAGAGAGAGAGAGCCTTTTTTGTGGTGGCCCCCATATTGTGGAATTCCCTCCCAAGAGAGGTCAGACTGGCTCCCAGTCTGGCTCTTGCTGTCAGGGCAAACTGGATTTCAAGGCGTTCTGGTGTGTTTTAATTATAATTAAAATACACGGTTCATTCGGTTTTTATCCCTTTGTATTTTATAACACCAATTTTAAATGATGGAAGCCGCCTAGAATCCCAACTTGGGAGAAAGGCAAGATATAAATACGTTAAATAAACAATAATATGAGTAACAAACAACAACAACAACAACAACAACAACAATAATACTATAATCTCGCAGCCCTCCCTGGAAATGATGTTGGGGAATGAACCTGGGGATTCCTGCACGCAAAGCAGATCGTCTCTCACTGAGCTATTTCATTTCTTAATGTTGCTCCTCCTGCCCACAAAAAGCACTCTGGTTCCTGAAATTCATTCCAATTGTGCAGATAAAATAGAACTGACAGAATTCTACAGGATGGGGCATTATTGTGTGAAAACAGCCCAGATCCAAGGATCCCCAGATGGTGAAGATGTCAGGCAGGATCCTGGCGCCCAGGCATCTTCGCTTGGTCGCAAGTGGTGGATAGCCAAGTGCAAAATGCGCCTGGCTAATTTCGAACACTGCCTTTTTGCGGCGAGGCGAACAGAACTGTAGACAGGATCCCAAATGCGGCCGCACCGGGGTTTTGTGTACCGGCATCATATCGGCAGTATTATTTCCGATTCCTTTCCTCGTGATCCCTACTAGCATGGAACCTGCCTTTTTAAACGCCAGCTCATCCAGCCCTATTTTATGACCCCGAGATCTCGTTCCTGGCTTGCTGCCTTGCACCAGACCACCGTACCTCCTCTTCCTCCTCGCTCTCCTCCTTGATCGTGAGGGTGGGAGCCGCTTCAGTGATCAAGGGCGAGTGCTCCATGGGGACCTTGAACTTCTCTGCGGCAGCTTTGTGTACCTGCTGAGAGAGGTCTTCGATCTGCAGAAGACAAGAGGGCGTGGGAATAAATACGATGAGGGCACACCCCGAGTCCTTTCGCCACTCTGGACGTGCACAAGAGACCTGGGGGAAAGGCATCACGCAGACTCTGGGTTCCCTGCCTAGCTCACGACACCCATTTGGTTACCCCGAGAGGCGAAAGTATTCCCCGAACAACTCCGGCCCTAGCATGAGGCACAGTGAGGCAGCTGTCTCAGGCGGCTGAAGCTGAGGGTGTGGAAAGGTGTTGAGAGGGCAGAGTTCTCTCTCTTTGTGTGTGTCTCTGTCTTCCACCCTCCAGTGGTGTAGCGTGGGTTGCCAGTGCCCGGAGCCGGCAAGCCGCCAACACGACGCCTTGAACAGCCTGGAGACTCGGGAGCATGAGACAGGGAGACAGAGCCTCTGTCGGCGCTGGGGACCAGAGCCCAGAGACTCCTGGCAGCAGGCAGGCAGGGAAGGACAGTGAGCCAGGCACACAGCAGCCCGATCCTCCAACCATTGCAGGGGGTTGGACTAGATGACCCTTGGGTATCCCTATGATTCCTAACTGGATTCAGAAGCCCTTGCCAACCCCTGGGAGACCACCCACTCCTCACCTTGGCCTCTCCAAAGACAATGTAGATGTCCGAGGCAGGGCTTTTGAAGACGTCCGGCTTGGTGATCACAAACAAGATGTTCTTCGACTTGCGGATCGTGATCCTGGTGACGCCGTGGATTTGCCGCAGACCCAGCTTCGACATGGCCTGGAGGGAGAGGAGGGAGACAAGGGGATGGCAACCACTGAGCAGAAAGGTTGGAATAAAGCCATGCTCAGAAGACAGGGAGAGACAGGACTCTGGCTGATAAGCGGAGTCCTAAGGTGGGATTACCTGGTTTCAAAAGTTATTTCCTGAGTCAACTGAAGGAATTCCCACCATTTCCAATTCAGAGAGAAGAGTGCCATTCCTTAGCCAAAAATGACAGAACCCCCGGCACAAGAGGGATGTGATCAACGCAGGAGAGCCCCAAAGTTTAAAGATGTGAAAAGTTTGGGGGCCGCCTCCATCTGCGGAACTTGCACCGTTACAGATGCTCATAATACTCTTTCGGCATTTGTAAGAACTTGATCTTTTCATGTGTCCCCACCTACTCTTTGGAACTCCCTGCCTATTGATGTCAGGCAAAAGCCTTTGCTGTACTCTTTCTGGCGCCTAAATTTATTTATTTATAGTTTTACTACTTCTTAGTTAGCCCAGCCTTTGCCGAACTGATGCCATCCAGATGTTTTTGGACTACAATACCCATCAGCTCCAGCCGAGTTAGCCAATGAGCTGCAGGCCTTGCCATCTCCACGCAGGGGAAATTTTATACGAGATCTATCAAAACATACAGATCATGACGACAGAAGAATCACAGCACTAGCCCTTTCCTTAAATGCAGTCAGTTCCCCAATGCCTGTGGGCTAACAAGAAGGTCTTCACCTGTCGAGTCTGGCTTCTCCAGGAAGGGAGTTCCGGAGTCTGGGAGCAGCCACCACTGAAAAGGCCCTGTCCCGGGTCCCCCCAAGTGTGCCCTTGAGGGTGGTGGGACTGAGAGAAGGGCCTCCCCCTGAAGATCTCACAGCCCGGGCAGGTTCATATGAGGGAATACGGTCTTTCTGATAGCTTGGATCTAAGCCATGATGGGTTTTACAGGTTCAGTTTCTGTTAATTGGTTCTCATGGGAAACTTACAGATTCTTGCTTCACACAATTAACTCACGGCAGTGTCAATTTACTCTTGGCAGAAAGCCAAGGTCTGCCTGGCCTGGAAACTACTCTCTGATTGGTTAATGACCAGCACTGAACTCTGTTATCTAGGAATGCTAGCACAGTTGTTCCTTGTTGGGTGTTAGGAGTAGGAGTGCTGCGTATGGTTGGAGAGACAGAGACAGAGAGGATTTATTTTGCTTTGCTTTGTATGCAGAAACTCTGCTGGTTTTATTTTCTTTTAATAAATCCTGTAAATAGTTATTGTGCGTCTAGCCGACTAGTCATTTCCACCTCAACTAGCTTCTGCGCTGTGCAGGAAAACTCTGCTACGTTTGGGCTAAAGCCACTAGAGCTATGCCTGACACTTCAAAATTCTCAGATAACCAACATTTTGAATTGTGCCTGGAAACAGATTGCTAGCCATTGGAGCTGTTCCAACATGGGCAGAGGCACTGGGTTGCCCCCAAGATTGAGGGGGGAGGGGATGGTGCGCATCTCCTGACGCCATGCAGGTCGGTGCAACTTCGCTGCAGGCTGTGTCAGTCCCCAGACAACATTGAGGGGGGATCAAAGACACCTTGGCCTCTTTGAGTTCGCATGCCTGAGCAAGGGAGCCATCTGCTTCCTATGACCAGCTCCACTCAGCAATCTTTGGCCCAGTTGTTATTATTATTATTATTATTATTATTATTATTATTATTATTATTATTTCAACTTATACACCTCCCTACACCCGGAGGTCTCAGGGTGGTTCATAACAAGACTACAACATATAAAATCAAACCAAAAGCAATAACCCCCCCCCCAAAAGCCACATTCTAAAAGGGTGTTGGATGTCAATAAGATCAACCAAAGGCCTGGTTTAAAAGGAACGTTTTTGCCTGGTGCCTAAAGGTGTATAATGAAGGCGCCAGGCGAACTTCCCTGGAGAGAGAATTCCACAGATGGGGAGCCGCTGCAGAGAAGGCCCCGTTCTCATGTTGCCGCCCTCCGAACCTCTCAAGGAGGAGGCACAAGAAGGAGGGCCTCAGAAGATGATCTCAGGATCCGGATAGGTTCATATGGGAAGAGGCGGTCCTTGGGGTATTGCAGTCCTGAGTTGAAGTTTCTGAGCACTTTTCAAAGGCAGCCCTATGCAAACCCCATTATAGCGAGTCCTTGGGACGCACATGGGACCGCCTGAATTCTGCAGGAGAGTTTTCTCTCTGTCTCAAGCAAGCCTCTCCCAAGCGCTAATTAGCTGAGGAAAGGCGCTTCCTGTCTTTGGAACCAGTTAAGAAGAGATTCTTCTTAACGAGCAGCCAAGAATGCCTATTAATTCCTTCCAAAGCCTCTAAGCAAACAGATTTCTTAATTTTATTTTTAAAGGGAACTTGACTCGGTCAGTGCTGCTCTGGAATCCCTACGACATTGGGCGGGCGAGAGGAGAACCGGACGTTTAATCTCTCTGGCTAGAGGCAAACTTCCAGGAAAACCCTGACCGTGCGACAGTCCCCACGTGCGTGACCTCCTTTCTGACCGGGGCATATCATGGCCAAGCCCCATGGCCTCCCTACGCCCTTCCTGGCCAGCCTTGGAGAGCGAGGGGCTGCGCTCTGTTAGGTGTCAGAAGCAGGGATAATCCCCAAGCCAGTGACGAACACAGGCAGCCTTATTCAAACCCTAGTCCAGCCCCTTTCCTTGGTCTCAGGGCAGCCTCAGCTAGGGCTTCAAGGATTGATGTCAGGTGGGGGCCCCTTCTGATTCCCCCCCAGGGAATATTCATCTGGGTTGCAGCCAGGTTGAACAACACTGGTCAGCAACTGGCAATGCCTTGGCCAAATGCCTGAAGGACCAGGTGTGCAGCCTGGGAGTCATTTTGGACTCAGAGCTATCCATGGAGGCGCAGGTCAGTTCTGTGTCCAGGCCTCCATCTGGTATGCAGAGTCTACCAGCTCCATCTGGTACGCAGGCTGAGACCCTCCTGCCCATTTCTCACCAGAGTGGTGCATGCTCTGGTTATCTCCCGCTTGGACTTCTGCAATGCGCTCTACGTGGGGCTACCTTTCAAGGTGACCCGGAAACTGCAACTAATCCAGAACGTGGCAGCTAGACTGGTGACTGGGAGCAGCCGCCGAGACCGTATAACACCGGTCCTGAGAGATCTGCATTGGCTCCCAGTACGTTTCCGAGCACAATTCAAGGTGTTGGTGCTGACCTTTCAAGCCCTAAACAGCCTCGGCCCAGTAATAACCCCACATCATTCAGCTCGGACACCGAGGTCCAGCACTGAGGGCTTTCTGGCGGTTCCTTCCCTGCGAGAAGCGAAGTTACAGGGAACCAGGCAGAGGGCCTTCTCGGTGGTGGTGCCCGCCCTGTGGAACGCACTCTCATCAGATGTCAAGGAAATAAACAACTATCTGACTTTTAGAATACATGTGAAGGCAGCCCTGTTTAGGGAAGTTTTCAATGTCTGGTGTTTCGTCGCTTTTTTAAGCGAACCTTGAAGTAAGTGTTCCGGTTTCCGGACTTTTTTCAGAAGCCGAACGGCCTCCGCTTTGAGTGTTATGCTGCGATCAGTCTGTTTTTGCTATTTATTTTGCGTTTTTGTTTTTGTGACTGCGTGGAACCCAGTTCAGCTAGTGAGATTGTGTGACTGCAGTACATTGTTTATTGCCTTCATTTTATGGATCAATGGTCTCGTTAGATAGTAAAATTCATGTTAAACTTCTGCTTTAGGGGTTGTTTTTAAAATTCTAGAACGGATTAATCCAGACATCCCCAAACTGCGGCCCTCCAGATGTTTTGGCCTACAACTCCCATGATCCTTAGCTAACAGGGCCAGTGGTTGGGGAAGATGGGAACTGTAGCCCAAAATATCTGGAGGGCTGAAGTTTGGGGGTGCCTGGATTAATCCATTTTGCATCACTTTCTATGGGAAAGCGTGCCTTGGTTTTGGAACACTTTGGTTTTGGAATGGACTTCCGGAACGGATTAAGTTTGAGAACCAAGGTACCACTGTACTGTAGACACCAGTTACCTCTCACGGGATGCCACATGCCTCAGTAGACCATTCAGGGAATTACAGAGTTGAGAAAAGTTTCTGCTTGTCCGCTCTTCCTGCCCCCCAGACCCTCCCTGCCCGATTCTCTACTGACCTTTCGTGCTTTTTTCTCGCTTCTGCTCTGTTTTGCTCTGCTAATGGATTCTTCACCAGTTCCCAAGGAGTGTGTTAGTTGCGCCTGGAAGATGCAAGTGGGACGTTAAAACACCCATACTGATTCTTTAGTTGTGGCTCCTACACTGCAGGTAATTGGGGATCCTTTGGGTCCCTTCCAACTCTACAATTCTAAACATGGTTTACATAGCAGTAAACATGGTTTCAGTTCTAAATATGGTTTACATAGCAGAAACATGGTTTCAGTTCTAAACATGGTTTACATAGCAGTAAACATGGTTTCAGTTCTAAACATGGTTTACATAACAGTAAACATGGTTTCAGTTGTAAACATGGTTTACATAGCAGAAACATGGTTTCAGTTGTAAACATGGTTTACATAGCAGTAAACATGGTTTCAGTTCTAAACATGGTTTACAGTGGCTGGCTTTGCCAGGCCCCAATAAGTCAACACATTGCAGTGTACTTTGCCAATTAAGTTTCATTAGTTTTCCTAATTTTAAACGAATTGATTCAAATTTAACACCAATTTAAAAGCTGACTTTTCGCCCCCCCCCTTTCAATACGTTTCTTTTCCCTCCCTTCTTTCCTGCACACAGTAAAATGCTTTTTCTTAATTTCTAATACGTCCCCATCCATTTGCTATTTCCACCGACTGTGCATGTTCAATCCTTGCTGAGACTTTTACCCATTTTCCTAATTAATCAAATGGCGTTAATCTTCCATTATCATTAATCATCATTTTAAATCGTATTTCCTCCAATACAACTTAATGAGCCTGTCCTTATGCGTTCGCATCGTTTCAGTTCACCAGCACTCAAGTTTTACAAGCCTCACAAACACCCAGAAAAATCTCCCGATCTCCCTTGCTAGGCGATTCAGATCTGCCGCTAGTTGCTTTCTCATTGCAGCGTAGTTTGCACATGCTCAGAGGAGCCTCGCTGCTGCACAGCCCCCAGGCTGAGCCAGGTTCAAGAAACATCTTTTAGCCCAGAGTTGGCCAGAAGGTGTATGGAAAGATCTACTGGTGAGATCTCTAGGTGATCTGCTGAAAGCTCAGCCCACCCATTGAGGGGGGGGGGCGATTAAGATATCTGCCCCCCACAAACTCCCTGAGGCCGGAAGTTTTTCAGGAGCCTGCAATCTCTGCTTCCTACAAATCAAGCCACCTTCCCCGCAAACAAAGCACCTGTGTCTGAGCTGTCCTTGGTCCTGAACCCTCTGCTTCTTCCAGTTCAGGTAGGGACCCTTCGTTGCTTTCTGAGTCATTTGAGGACCCTGGAAGAAAGAGAGAGGAAGCGAGTGAAAGGAACCTCTCCGTGTCCCAGATAAAGAGACCATTTATAAAACTGATTTTCCTTTGCCTCTCAGTCTGGAGGTATCCATAACAACAACAACAACAACAACAACAACAACAACAACAACAACAACAACAACAACAACAACAATTTATTTATTTATTATTTATTATTTAAACCCCGCCCATCTGGCTGGGTTTCCCGAGCCACAACAACATTATTATTATTATTATTATTATTATTATTATTAAACCCCTGTCAGGGAGTTGTTGCGGCTACTCCCAAATAAAGACACTCCAGTCCGTTGTGTCTTTCAAGGTTTTATTTTGCATGCTATAATAATCTCAAAGCAGTTTTCAACACGTGAAAACATCCAATAAAAAAAGCCAGAATAAAATTAATTCAAGCTTCAAGGAAAATATTACAGGACCTTCTCTAAGGGACATTTGGCTTCCCCATTATTTATCTACCTGCTCAATTTATAGAGCTGCCCCATAGCAAAAATACTCTAGGAAGCCAGCGGGGTGTAGTGGTTAGAGCAGGCATAGGCAACCTTGGCTCTCCAGATGTTTTGGAACTACAACTCCCATGGTCCCTGACCACTGGTGGCCCTGTTAGCTAGGGATCATGGGAGTTGTAGTTCCAAAACATCTGGAGAGCCAAGGCTGCCTATGCATGGGTTAGAGCAGGCATGTCAAACCTGCGGCCCTCCAGATGTTTTGGCCTACAACTCCCATGATCCCTAGCTAGCAGGACCAGTGGTTGGGGAAGATGGGAATTGTAGTCCAAAACATCTGGAGGGCTGCAGGTTTGACATGCCTGGGTTAGAGTGTTGGACTAGGACCTGGGAGATCAGGGTTCAAATCCCCACTCGGTCCTGAAGCTCCCGGGGCGACCTTGGAGTCAGTCGCCGCCTCTTCACCTACCTCACAGGGTCGTTGTCGGGATTAATTGAGGAGGGTGGTGAACTCCTTGGAGAAAAGGGTTGGAGAAAAAGGCAATAAATGAGCTCTTCTGCTGACCTGCTTAAGAAAGCTGGAGGGGCAAGCTGGGTGGAGATGCCAGTCGCCAATATGACATCCAGAGATCTCCACACCAGTAGCAAAACGCGCCCGGCACCTGGCTAATTTCTAACATTGCCGGCACGGCATTTGCCGTTTCCACCTGGAGACTGGTGAGAGCCATAGAATCATAGAATCATAGAGTTGGAAGAGACCACAAGGGCCATCCAGTCCAACCCCCTGCCAAGCAGGAAACACCATCAAAGCATTCTTGACATATGCCTGTCAAGCCTCTGCTTAAAGACCTCCAAAGAAGAAGACTCCACTACACTCCTTGGTAGCAAATTCCACTGCCCAACAGCCAATCTGTTCTCCATCCAGAAGCACCACTGCTGGGCAAGGGAGGGCTGGCAAAGGCAGCCGTACCAGAGGCTCAATAGTAGGTGGGGTGATACCCCCATTGGGGCAGAGCCCCAGGGTCAGGGCTGGGGAGTTTGCCACCACCTCCATCCACACACCTCGGGACCAAACCCTGGAAGGCCAACGGGGGTGGCTCACCTTTGTGGTTGGCCTCGTGGGGCCTCTTCCCCGCCAAGGCCTTCTTCTCCTCCAGGAGCATCATCCCAGTCGCTTCCCTCAGGCTCTCGATCTCCGGGCAGCGGTACAGCAGCTCCCGCTCGCTGGAGGAGCTCGACTCCAGCTGCACGGGCCCCCGATCGCCTCGCTTCTCCCCTGCAGAGACGGAGTCCTTTTCTCGGGCGTCCTTGTTGCCAGGCAACCGGTTCCGGCCCCTGGAATCTTTGCTGCCGGGAGGCTGGTCGTCTCGGCAGGGCCTGGCAGGCCTGGCGCTCTCCACGGCTGGAGAGAGAAGTAGGTTATGGAAGGGGATTTTTTTTTGGTGGGGGGTTTGCTTTCCCTTGCCAGTTGGAAGCCAATTACTCCCAAACAGCTTCACCCAACCTGGCACCAAAACAATTGTTTTGCCCGACAACTCCAGCCAGCGTTGCTGATGGGAGTCATAGTCCAGAACATCTGGGGGGCACCAGGTTGGGGAAAGCAGATTTGGATCCCCAAAATCGCAGCATGTTGGGCTTAAAGACCTTGTTTCTTCTTGGATCAGAGGTAGCCCAGGGTTGAGAGGCTCCCAAGGAGAGGGTCTTCTGGTCAGCCATCTCCTTGGCCATTGTGTCCTGGCAGGGTTACCCAGCTGAAGTGGGCAGCCGGCTAGAGTTCAATTTCCCACAATGCCCAGCAGCAATGCATTGTGGGAAACTTGAAGGGTGCCTGGATCTAGTTTCATGGCAGTGCTGGGTGTGTGAACCAAGGAAAACAAAATATGGAAGTCTATTTGGAAGATCTCACACTCCTACTGGTGTGTCAAGACCTCAACGACTCAGGCCTCAAATACCTGAAAAACCGGTATTGCCCTGTGGCAGGGCCTGCTTGGTGGTGGCTCCCTGTTTGGGGAATCACTCACAAACAGGAGGAAGTTAAAACATTCCTGTTCACCCAGGCATTTGATGTCGGACATAGATGATGCCTGGCAACCTAAAAGTTCTTAGTTGCGGCTATTTTAAAACATTTTGTTTTTATTGCTTGCTGTTTTCTTATTGGTTGCCTAGGCAACTTTGGGTGGAAGTGTGGGATACAAAGTTATTATTGTTAATAATAACAATAACAATAATAATAATAATAAGCAAGCCTGTTCAGATGTTTAGACATTTGATGCAAATATAAACAAGATTCCAAGGAATCTCCTGGACTCCCAACCTCCTCTTTGTGGGTCCTATTATTAATCATTTCCTCCTGCATCTTTTATTATGGTGCAAATCTATTACATCTCAATTGTGTCCAGAATTCACCCTTAAACTACAAGTCATATTCCAATCCTACTAACGATTTTCACTGTTTACAATGGTCTTTAAGATAAGTTATCAATTTCCTCTGACATTTGACGCAAGTTTTAACCCCTGGTTTTCGTCTATTGCTATTTTAACTTTTTGAAAGTTTTAAATTACTGTTCGTTTTTCTTATTGATACGTTTACTGTGTTTCTCTTTTCCGTACGCTGCGTTCAGGGTGTGGGTGTTTCTACAACCAGCGGTGTGCAAATTTTATGAAATAGGTAAATAAAATCAACCCTCATCCTCCCGTTATCTGTATGGGAGAGACGGGGAAATGAAAGCTCACCTTCCGCAGGAAGCTTCCTGCAGTCCCGGAGGAGGATCGGGTCCTCTTTGGAAGGAGCTTGTTCCTCGTCAGACCTGGCTGTCGAAGCAGGAAGCCACGAAGCAGCCGAGGGGCCGTGGAAGTGGCCCTCGGAGGGAGGCAGCGGCGAGGGAGAAACAGGAGGCACTTCTTGGGGTTCAGAAGGTGGAGACGGAGGTGGAGAAAGAGGAGCCTCCTCCTCCCAGGTAGGCAACGGCTCAGCCTGCAAAGAAACAGCCAGGGACTCTTGAGCTGGTCCTTCAGAGGCCGGCAGGGTCTGCGATAGAGGAGAGGAGGTCTCTACACTCAGCAAACCGGCTTCCGGGACCAGGAGTTTTGTGCTTTCAGCAAAAGCACTTGAAGGAAATGGTCCTTCTTCACTCTGATCTTCCTCTTTTGGGTGGCCAACCTCCTCTGCTGTGGCGCCCTCTAGTCTCGTCGTTTCTGGAATCTCTTCAGTTGACCCGTCAGCTTCCGGACTCTGGATCGGCGGCTCGGCTTGCAAGCTCTGAGGTGGAGTTCTGTCGATGCTCTCAGATGTCTGCCCTTTGCTTTCACCGGGTGCAAAGACGGCCTCCTTGGCAGGCTGATCCACTCCTTCCAACGCGGAACTCGGCAGCGGCCCAGCCCCCGTCTCCACCTCCTCTGAACGAGGGGGAACAACCACATCTGGTGGAACTGCAACCCTCTCCATCTCCAGTCGGCCGCCGAGCTCCTCGCAAGGTTGGCCGGCGTCTTGGTCTTGACTGCCGCCGTCTCCAGCAACATTGCAAGTGGCTCGAGGCTCCAACTCATGCTTCAATTCTGACAAGTCTGAGTACTCCAAGACGTCTTCCTTAAGGCTGCCGAGAAGGCTTTGTGCTTCGGCTACCAGCAGGCTGCTCACCAGACGGGCAGCTCCCAAGCCCTGCTCCCGGAGGTTGCCAAAGGAGCCCCGCAACATGTCGGTGATCTGCTGCTGGTCTGCAGTGACCTCTGGAGGCTCTGCAACCAACGAGGCATTCTGCCACAAGGCACCAGGAAGCGCAGGCTGGCTGGGGGCGGGAGACGGCCTCGCTGCAGCAATGGCTTCAGAATCATCCGGGGCTGCACCAGTCCTCCTGGTTCCCGGCGACTCTGCAGCACCAACACGATCTGTTTCTGCATTTCCACTGGAAAGGTTGTGCTGGGCATCTTCAGGCTCAGACAAATAGATCTCCTCTTCAGAAGCAAAGAAGAGGTGCTGGCTTTTACAAAGCACGGGTGACGCATCCCTTGGTCGGGCGCCGGATGGAGAAGGCGGCTGGTTAAGAGCAGAGGAATGCAGACACAACGCCATGCTCTGCCGGGAAGGTCCCTCTGCTGGCGGGCTCTTCAATGGCTCAGCCAAGGGTTCAACCTTAGTATCTTCAGTCTCGACCACTCGATGTTCCAGCTCAGAAACGGCTGCCAGCTGTTCTTGTGGAAGAGGAGAAGGGCTCTTCTCCACATCCTCGGCCGGGCTGCCCCATGCCTGCTCAGGGGTGCTCAGCCCTTCCCTCTCAGAGCCAGGGGATGAAGTCAGCACAAGGGTCCCACCAGAGATATCCTCAGCTGCCGTGAAGAAGCTGCTGTCTGCCTCCGAGTTGGGCATGGAGACCTCTGCCAACTCCGGGGAAGAGAGACTGGTATTCAGGTCCTTTTCCTGCACAGAAGGTTCAGCGTCCAAAGCAGGCGGTTGGAGACCCTGAAGCAGAGCTTGAGCAAAGGTCTTCTTTGGCACCTGCAAGGGTTGCCTGGGTAGGCCCTCGACCCTGCCTGTGGAAGGCGCTGCAACTGCGTCCCCTGCCGTAGAAGTTCCTGGGGCAGCTTTTCCCACCTGAGCTTTGGTGTCCAAAGGATGCTGATCGTCCAAAGGAGGCAGAGATGGAACCGCCTCCATACATCCTCTGTTCCTCTGAGCCTCAGGCCCCCGTTGGACAGCCAGCTTGGTGTCTTTGGTCGCTGCCTGGGGTTCCAGAATCTGTACCCCACCAAGCTGTGGCCGGTCTTTACCACCCGCTGGCTGAGGGCAGCCTTCCTGGCCAACAACCTGCTCAAAGGCTGCAGGAACCATGAGCTCGTTCTCTTCTTTCTGTCCTGGATTCTTGTCCGAGCTTGCCACCAATGCTGGGCCATCTGTGGTCTCACTGCTGGCAGGGGCAGGAGCAGGAGCTTTCCCTTGACTCTGAATCTGCGCCAAATTCATGTTGCTGTCTCTCAGGCTAGGCTGAGCGCCAGGATCCTGGAATGAGACGGCCTCTGATCCACACAGTCGCACAGGAACCGTGCTTAAGTGCTGAGCTTGAAGCCCGCCTCCTGGCCAAACAGCACCTTCTCCTGCCGGGATCTCAGCGACAGAGTCTGCTCTGCTGTTTTCGTCAGAAATAGCATCCTCTTCTCCCTCAGACGGACTTCCCCAGTCCTGGCCAGCATCAACTTCGTCCAATAGCCCTTGCTCCTCCATTGCCCCAGTGGCTTCCTCTACCACTGAAGCCTCTTCTTCCCCTAGTTGACCTTTGCCCTTGGCGTCCTCTCCGGCTCCCTCAAGATGGCTGCCTGTTTCTACCAGGATGGGCTCATGGTGGCTCTCACTGGGCTGAGGCTCCCTCACACTCAGGTCTTTGGCCTCGCCAGTCTCCAAGCACAGCCTGAGATGGGCTGCGCCGTCTCCTATCGCCACACTGGCAAGAGGGCCTGTGGAGGCCTCCACCTCCAGCCCAGACAAGTCTCTTGGCATCCCGCAGACTTCAGCACGCTCTTCCACATCTGTGGGGGGCAGAGGTGTGGCTGCCGCCAACAAGGTGACCTCACTGTCCACGGTAGCAGTGTTCTGTTCCGTGCCGTTTGGTCCCAGCAGGGGCCGAGAATCAGGTTTTGCCTCAGAAAAGATGGCCACCACATGGTCCTCGTTGTTGTTCATCTGGTCAAGGGACGAGGCCTCCTCGAGCTCGTCCTCCGACTCAAAGCAGGCAATAAGGCACTCCGCTGTCGGCTCGTTGTCGGCTCGAGTCGCTTCAGGCTGCTCCAAGATGGCCGCCTCACAGGATCCAAGGAGGGACACAAACGGAGGCTCCTCCTTCTCTGGCTCAACGTCAAACACCCCTCCGTTAGGCCTCCCTGCTTCGGTCAAACCTCCCCCCGAGGCGCCATCTTGGTCAAGCAGCTCCAGAAGCCGCTCCTCTGACTCCTTTAGCCTGGCATTGATGTCAAAAGAAGACGAGTCGTTGACGTCTGCCGTCGCCATCTCCGCAAACGGCACGGGATACGGCTTTGGGATCCATCCCAAGGGTATGGCGGGGCCTGCATACACCTGGTCTATCCACTCTGCAGCCGTTTGTCCCACAGGCCGAGGCCCCTCCAACGAGTTGTCCAGAGGCGGCAAGGCATCGGCTTCCTCATCTGTATCAAAGCAAGCAATGAGGCATTCTCCAGGATCAGGAACGTTTACCTCAGCAGCCTCTTGCCCACCTGAGAGCGACTGGCGCTCCGGGGAGGCCCTTTCTCTTGAAGGCTCTTCTCCCACTTGACATCCAGTTCCACGACCCACCCCTCTAAAAAGAGCTGTGGGCCCCTGCTCCATAGGAGACCCCCATCCTTGACCGGTAGGGGAACTACTGCTGCTTCCAGAACATTCTGAGGAATCGCCGGGAGCTCCAGGCACAACCTGCAACCTGGAGGCCTCTGCTTCTTCGGTGGGGAGTGAAACTTTGATTCGGTCCTCCTGGGGTATCTCTTCATCTCCATCCTTCTCCAGGGAGAAGCCCCTCTCCTCCTGCTCCTCCTTTTCGGCCCTTGGGTGCCCATCGTCCCTGGCAGAAGCCGTCTCTTCCTCGTCTGTGTTGTAAGCGTCGGATGAGGTCTCCATCTCGCTCTCGCTGCCCGAGCGGGACAGCGCAGGCTCCGTGTCTTCCTTTGGAGGCTCGGCCGCTTCCTGAGCAGGGGCGACGGCAGCTTCCGCCACCACGGCATACTGCTCAATGCTGTAGAGCCGTTCATCGTCCTCCCCGTTGTAGGAGGCCGAGTCTGAGGACTGGGAGGTGTCGTCCTGGTAAGCAAAGGACTCGTCCACGCCTTCGTTGATGGAGGTTTCCGAGAGAGAGTGCAGGAAGGAGGCCGAAGTGCTGTCGTCATCCTCCACGCCGTAGAGGCCGTCGTTTCCCACCGACTCCCCTTGGGGGAACAGGGTGATCTCCATGGACTCCGCTTCGAATATGAGGCTCCCACGGAAAGGCAGGAGCAAAGCAGAAATCATCTGGTCACTGTCAGCGCCGTCCACACCGTCGTCTGGGGCGGAAGCCGCCGTCTCGGCCTGCGGCCGGCCGGGCACATCCGCCTCGGAGGAGTCCGTCCCAGAAGGGAAGGCAGCGAGTGAACCGGGCAAGAGGCAGGGCTTCGATCCCCCAAACTCTGCAGAGTCTCCGGCTCCCGCTTCGTAGGCAGGTGGGGCCTCTGCCTTGGAAAGCTCGCGGCTCAGATCCGCTTCATCCCCAGAGTCCTCTCTGCTCTCGGGCCAAGATGGAGGCGCTTGCTCAAACCTCTGAGGGCCCAGCCTCGAGGTAGCGACTTCGGCGCCCCAGTCGCCACCATCTTCCTCCGGGGTCGTCTGCCCGTCGTCCTCGTCCTCGGGGAACGACGAGTGGACTAAAGTGCTGGAGGAGAGGGTCTGGAAAGCAAACTCCCCCTCCAAGTCGGGAGACAGGCTGGGTCCCCGGGGAAGCCTCGGGCGGCCGTCCGCCGCCTCCAAGAGAAACTCCTCGCCATCCACCGACGGGGCCTCCATGGCTTCCAACTCTGCTATCAGGTTGGGAGAGCAAGACGGGGAAGTGCTGGCGGTACCCGAAGAGGCCCAGCTGCCTCCCTCGGCCGTGATGTAGGACCCTGAGGGGGAGGTGGGTGGGGAGCAGAGGCCTTCGTTGTCTGTGTCGTTCTGCTCCTCGCTGAGGCTCTCTTTGGAGAAGGGGTGGTGCCTGAGGTGGGAAAACACAGTCTTGATGGGGGTCGAGGGCGCCGTGAAGTATAGTTCTGGGTCCAGGCCACAGGTGTGCTTGCCAGGCAGGGGCTGGGCCTCGGCAGGCTCTACAGAGAGGTCTTTGGTGAGCGCAGGAGGCAGGGAAGGCAGGTCCGCCAAATGTTCGCCCTGAGAGAGTGGAGGTGGCATGGCTGCCCTCTCGGCCTCCTGTGGATTCCGGAGGCCGGGGAGGGTCATGCCAGCTTGCCGGCTGGCCAAGTCTTTTGGGGTCTGGTGGGGAGGCCTTGCCTGGAGGCCAACCAGGTCCTGATCCTCCACGTCGCTCGTTTCCTCCTCCTCAGAGCTGGCCTCCAAGGTGCCCCGTTGGAGTGGCGCAGCGGCAGCCCCTTCCCCACCTTCCTCATCCTTGCTGAGGCATTGCGTCTCCTCCCCCATCACTATGCGGGTGTCCAGCATGTCCATGCCCGACGGAGGCTCCCCGTGACCTTTGGGCGCCACCTTGGTGGCTTTCGGGGCCTGCTCCATCACGACCTGCCCACACTCGCTGAGGGCCACCAGGCCGGTCGCGGCGTTGCCCACGGCCGTGTCGCAGCTGGCTCCTTCGGGCTGGGGGCGGTCCTCTTTCTTCGCCGGCAGGAAAGCCGGAACGACTTTGCCACAGAGGGTGGGGTCCATGGGGAGGCCGGCCTGGCAGTCGGGCGTCACCGCCGGGGACATCTGCAGCGGTGTCAGGGCCTCGCTACTCGGCGTGGAGGGCGTGGAGGTGGTCCGGGAGACATCTGGGGGTGGGGTGGGGATTGAGAAGAGAAAGATTGGGGGAGAAGCGTTAATCCAAATCACTCCACAACAAACTAGCACCAACATTTCAGTTCTCGGGTCCGGAGGGCGGCAGCACAAGAACAGGCCTTTCCAGTGGTAGCTGCCGGTTTGTGGCTGCCGGTTTGTGGCTGCCGCTTTCCAACAAAGTATTAAAAATACAATGAAACATCAAACAGTAAAAACCTCCCTAAACAGGGCTGTCTTCAGATGTCTTCTAAAAGTCAGATAGTTGTTTATTTCCTTGACATCTGACGGGAAGGCGGGAGCCACCACCGAGAAGGCCCTCTGTCAGGTTCCCTTTAACCTCACTTCTTGCAGTGAGGGAACTGCCAGAAAGCCCTTCGGCACTGGGCCTCAGTGTCCGGGCTGAACGATGGGGGTGGAGACGCCTGGCACTATTATTGTATATCTTCAAGGCAAAAACATTCCTTCTTAACCAGGCCTCTGGCTTTTAACTATCCATGGGTGGGACATTTCTAGTTTATTTTTTCCCTCTTGGTTTTTACGTATGAAAAAAGAAACTAAAAAAATTATCATCATCATCATTCCATGATGTGTTGACAGTGGCCCTCCAGATATTGCTAGACTACAGCACAAGAAAGGGCCTTTTCTGTGGTGGCTCCCCGACTGTGGAATGCTCTCCCCAAAGAGACCTGCTTGGCACCAACTAATGCTTGGCTTTTCCAGCAGGGAAATACCGGTTGTCTTTTCTCATCCTGTTTACAGGTTTGCTGGCTTATTGGAGAGGAGTTGTGGTACCCCCTTAAAAAATTCATGACTGAGATGTGATCTGAATAAGCTTATGGACCAATTCGTGTGTGCAATACTCTTTCTCACACATACGTACGGTCTAAGAGTTGGCCCATCCTGAGATGGTACTGCTTTTCCTCTCCCTTGCTGAGCCCATCCCTAGAGAGATATCCCACCCTCAGCCCTATCTGGCTCCTGGGCTTTGTGTGATGCAAGTTTCTGAATCAATTAGAGTGTTCGCAGCATTCCATGACACGCCTTGGCGTCTGAGCCAATGGCAGGAGAGGACACTTAAAAGGGGTTGGACCAAGTCATGGCAGGCAAGTCTGTCAATGGTGCTTCATGCGTTCAAGCGTGCAACACATGGGAAGCCAGGGCTCAAGCTTTTCCAGGTGGTTTCCCTACCATTGCTAAGTTTTGGACGACGGAGGCAAATTCACAAAGCCCAACATTTTACTGAAAGTCCCAGGTCAGTGCCGGGTTTACGTATTAGCTAAACCAGGCATCCCCAAACTTCGGCCCTCCAGATGTTTTGGACTACAATTCCCATCATCCCTGACCACTGGTCCTGTTAGCTAGGGATCATGGGAGTTGTAGGCCAAAACATCTGGAGGGCCGCAGTTTGGGGATGCCTGAGCTAAATGAAGGTATTGCTTAGGGTCCCACTCTCTTGGGGGCCCGCAAAAAAATTAAAGAAAAAAACAACTGGATGTACATTTCCAAAATATAAGATAAAAAACAAATAAAATTAAATTAAACCTACATACAGCAACAGTGTTTTTGTGTTGTGTGGGCTCCTAGGATGTAAGTAATAGCATATATTCAACACAAAAAACAGCAACAATTTGTTGTTGACAAAGGACAGCTGGACATATAAAGGGCCCCATTACCTTCAGTAGCTTAGAGCAGGCACCCCCAAACTTCAGCCCTCCAGATGTTTGTATTACAATTCCCATCATTCCTGACTACTGGTCCTGTTAGCTAGGGATCATGGGAATTGTAGGCCAAAACATCTGGACGGCTGCAGTTTGGGGGCGCCTGGCTTAGAGCCTCATCAAACCTAAATCCGGCCGTGGTCTAAGTTTTCTGTGTCTGAGACTGTAATATACAAGCATGCCCGGGGGGTGGGGTGGGGTGGGAATAATTCTTTTCAGAGGTGAATATGCTCTTGAACTATATACTCATTGTATGGAAGTTGACAACAGGACGACAAAAATGGATTCTACACGCCCTAATCTTGGCCATATTGATGAATTGGGAGAATAGAGATACAATTCCCCTTAATCAATAGCTTCACAACATTGGCAACATACAAACGGACAGCTTATAGACGCAGACTTTCTTTGGATAAATACTATGATATTTGGAATGAGTTTACACAGAATATATTCAGTTACTGACAATTATACATGTATTAGGATAGTAAGAATATACACATCTCTATAGGCATAGGCAAACTCGGCCCTCCAGATGTTTTATGACCACAACTCCCATCATCCCTGACCACTGGTCCTGTTAGCTAGGGATCATGGGAGTTGTAGTCCCAAAACATCTGGAGGGCCGAGTTTGCCTATGCCTGTTCTATGTCTTTTAAAGTGTGTTTCTGGGGCAGAGGATTTCTTGGTTTGCTTTTGTTTTATTACACACTAGCTGGCCCTGCATGCGTTGCTGTGCATTAGTCTGTGAAATGGAGGGTAATAGCCCCCCTTCAGATACCCCTGAGCCTCAGAGTCCCCCTGAGTCGAGGCGAGATACTGTGGAGAGGGCAGGTTTCATCCCTGTGTCCCCCCCCCCCGGTTCTGACCCATTACGTATCCCTGCCCTCTATTCGCCCCCCCCTCCACTTGGCCTAGTCTGGAAAGCGGCCTAGTCTGTCTGATAATGGTCGCCTTGGGGTTTCAGTTGCTTGGTTGATGATGTTTGTGGGTGTGGCCTAGATTTCACAAGAAGGGAGGGGGTGGAGGAGGGTACTACGCCACTTGAGGGCGCTGTTTGACTTGGTGGAAAACCAGGTCTACACCTGCCCAGGTGTGTGATTTGAGGGATTTTTGCCCCCAACAACGCTCGGGGAGTGGCCTGGATCGTTGTGTCAAAATTTCAGGACGATCGGTCAAGCGGTTACGGAGAAAAGTGTAGAACGCAGTTTCACGATTTTTACATTTTTATATATATAGATTCTTGTGTTCTCCCTTTTGTGGGTTTTGTCCTGTTGCAAACTGCCCTGGGATCTTTGGCGGTCTGCAAATTTAATAAATACAAATAAAACAATAATAGCCAGAGCCCTCTCCCCTCCTGGGTTTTCCAGCAACTGGTATTCAGAAGCATTGCCCCCTCCGAATGGGAAAATGGAGCGTAGTTTAGCTATGCACTGTGTGATGAAATAATACACACACACACACACACAAACACAAATTGTGAGATTGTTACCAACATTTATTTCTAAAAGACAATGGTGGCAACGCACAAGACCAGCAATTAGCAGCCAGCTGGGAGAAAACAGCCGCCTCTGTCCGAAACTGGACACCAGTCCCATTTTTCTTTCCACAATGCTCAGCGGCGCCCTAGATTTTTCATCTGAGCTCAAGTGCAGAGTCATTCCCGGCCCGCTCCCTCTGGAAGAGACCTGGAGGAAAGCCAGCTTGAAAAGGCATTCGTCAGTGCTCAGAAGAGGCCACACGGCAAGCCAGGTGGCCGGGCTCAGCGCCTCCTTCATCCCCACCTACGCCCATCCCTGGTGAGCCCTTCACGCCCACCCCAGGGAGATGCCCCAATTAATGGCCAAGGCTCAAGCACACCTTGCTTGTGGCGGATTTCACAGTGAGGCGAACCAGCCCTTAAACCCCTCCAATCCCATCACCGCCAGCACACAGAGAAAAAAAGCAAGCACTGCAACTAGACAAGTCTGTGCTATTTTGCAATGCTTCCGGAAGCTGGATTGTGTGAGGACATAAGAAAAGCCTGCTGGATCAGACCCCAGTGGCCAATCTGGTCCAGCATCCTGTTCTCATAGTGGCTGACCCGTTGCCTGTTTGGAAACCAGCAAGCAGGATCCGAGCATAAGCCAATTTCCCCTCCTGTGGTTTCCAGCAACTGGGATTCATACACACTTTCCCCCATGCCACACATAATTTCCTAAACTTCTACCATGTCAACTCTTCCTCGCCTTTTCCCTGAGCTAAAAAATCCCAAACACTGCGACCATTCTTAGAATCATAGAATCATAGAGTTGGAAGAGACCACAAGGGCCATCCAGTCCAACCCCCTGCCAAGCAGGAAACCCCATCAAAGCATTCTTGACATATGCCTGTCAAGCCTCTGCTTAAAGACCTCCAAAGAAGGAGACTCCACCACACTCCTTGGCAGCAAATTCCACTGCCGAACAGCTCTTACTGTCAGGAAGTTCTTCCTAATGTTTAGGTGGAATCTTCTTTCTTGAAGTTTGAATCCATTGCTCCGTGTCCGCTTCTCTGGAGCAGCAGAAAACAACCTTTCTCCCTCCTCCATATGACATCCTTTCATATATTTGAACATGGCTATCATATCACCCCTTAACCTTCTCTTCTCCAGGCTAAACATACCCAGCTCCCTAAGCCGTTCCTCATAAGGCATCGTTTCCAGGCCTTTGACCATTTTGGTTGCCCTCCTCTGGACACATTCCAGCTTGTCAGTATCCTTCTTGAACTGTGGTGCCCAGAACTGGACACAGTACTTCTGGTGAGGTCTGACCAGAGCAGAATACAGTGGTACTATTACTTCCCTTGATCTAGATGCTATACTCCTATTGATGCAGCCCAGAATTGCATTGGCTTTTTTAGCTGCAGCATCACACTGCTGACTCATGTCAAGTTTGTGGTCTACCAAGACTCCTAGATCCTTTCCACATGTACTGCTCTCAAGCCTGGTGTCTCCCATCCTGTATTTGTGCCTTTCATTTTTTTTTGCCCAAGTGTAGTACCTTCATCGGGCTTTCATCCCCTTAACCCAGAGCTTTCCAACACTGGCGAAGTGGCACTGGGAGTGGGTGCGCATGTGCCAGTCCACACACGCTACACCGTGGAGCGGGCGCCTCGGGGCCGGGCCGGGGGGCACCACCAGAGCTATGTCCTCCCTGCTGCCCCCACTTGGAGGGTGGCTGAATGGGATGTGGAGTGTGTGGGCTGGCCACGCGCAAAGCTGCGTGGGGCCCGAGCCGCTGCGTCCCTCCCAGGCCCCCTCCTGCTGGAGGGCAGCTATGGGGAGGTGGCAGGCAAGGGGCTGGAGGGAGCTGGAGGCCCCACAAGAAAGATGTAGTGGCTCAGGCTTCCTGCAGACCCAGCACCATTCGCGGGGCCAGGGCTCCTTTTGGGAGTGGCACGCTGAGCTCTGGGGCACCTGGACTTACGCCCCTCCTTGGCAAGGTAAGTGCCACACGGTGTCCTGCCCCCCCTCGCCCCCGCTACTGCTTTCCAAAGTGTGTGTCGCAACACGTTAGCGTGTCGGCCACAGTGTGTGGGGTGCAAGTGGCGTTGTGGTCTAAACCACTGAGCCTCTTGGGCTTGCCGATCAGAAGGTCAGCGGTTCGAATCCTCATGACAGGGTAATAATAATAATAATAATAATAATAATAATAATAATAATAATAATTTATTATTTATACCCCACCCATCTGGCTGCGATTCCCCAGCCACTCTGGGCGGCTTCCAACAGAAAAATAAAACACAGTAATCTATTAAAAGCCTCCCTGAACAGGGCTGCCTTCAGATGTCTTCTAAAAGTCTGGTGGTTGTTTTCCTCTTTGACATCTGTTGGGAGGGCGTTCCACAGGGCAGGTGCCACCACCGAGAAGGCCCTCTGCCTAGTTCCCTGCAACTTGGCTTCTTGCAACGAGGGAACCACCAGAAGGCCCTCGGTGCTGGACCTCAGTGTCCGGGCAGAATGATGGAGGTGGAGACACTCCTTCAGGTATACTGGACCAAGGCCATTTAGGGCTTTAAAGGTCAGCACCAACATTTTGAATTGTGCTCGGAAACGTACTGGGAGCCAATGTAGATCTTTCTCCCGTTGCTCGGTCCCAGCTCCTGCCAACCTAGCAGTTCGAAAGCACCCCAGTGCAAGTAGATAAATAGGTACCACTGTGGAGGGAAGGTAAACGGCGTTTCTGTGCGCTCTGGTTTATGTAACAGTGTTCCGTTGCACCAGAAGCGGTTTAGTCCTGCTGGCCACAGGACCCGGAAAGCTGTCTGCGGACAAACGCTGGCTCCCTCGGCCTGAAAGCGAGAGGAGTGCCACAACCCCATAGTGACCTTTGACTGGACTTAACCGTCCAGGGGTCCTTTACCTTTTTACCTAGCAGGTGTTTTGCGTGAACACTCCCCAAGCTCATCACAGGGCTGGAAAGGGAGCGGGCAGCCTGCCGGTTTGTTAGCAAAACTGAATTAAAGGTAAAGGGACCCCTGACAGTTAAGTCCAGTTGCAGACAACTCTGGGGTTGCGGCGCTCATCTCGCATTATTGGCCGAGGGAGCCAGCGTACAGCTTCCAGGTCATGTGGCCAGCATGACTAAGTTTCTTCTAGCGAACCAGAGCAGCACACGGAAACGCTGTTACCTTCCCGCCGGAGCGGTACCTATTTATCTACTTGCATTTTGATGTGCTTTCGAACTGCTAGGTTGGCAGGAGCACCCCGTCGCGGGGATTCGAACCGCCGACCTTCTGATCGGCAATCCCTAGGCTCAGTGGTTTAGACCACAGCGCCACCCGCGTCCCTTAACTGAATTACTGTGTTGCGAAATGATGCAAGTCTAAAAAGTGTGTCACCGACATGAGAAGTCTGGAAAGCTCTGCCTTAACCATTTTGGTTGCCCTTTCCGGAACCTCCTGCAACTCTGCGGGATCCTTTTTAAAGTGAGGTGCCCCCCCCCCCGAGATGTCACTGGGAATTGAACCTTAATCACTCCATCAGCCTCGATGCCCCAATGTCTATCGATCCACTTAACGGAGGAGCCTGCTTCGCAAATGGCTGAGAGATGGAACGTGGAGCCCTAAATAAGTACTACCTACTTTGATTATTACCCTCATTGGGAACAGGGAAAAGTTGCCAGCTCTGTGCTTGCCCCAGATATGATGCCCTTGAGAATCGGACTGTCCACTTCTGGGGTGGAGGTCTAGCTAATGGGCTCGATGGTACAACCCACCCACCCACCCCTCCACTCCCTGCTGTAGCTCCTATTGATCTGGCTCAACTCTCCGGGGACCGGGATGCAGCTTACGGGAAATGCTAGCCAATCTCTCTCTCCCCCTGGCTCAGACAGTTGCAAGCTCCACTCCTTCGCATTAAGACCTTTCGGATCCTTGCCAAGGAAGGATTAAGCCTGGCTACTTTTCAGAGCTCACTTTCAGCAGAGTGAAAAGCTAATCTTGCATGGAGTGGGGTGGGGGGAGGTGGGCCTGGCGATGCCGGCCCACAGAATTAGAATCATAGAGTTGGAAGAGACCACAAGGGTCATCCAGTCCAACACCCTGCCAAGTAGGAAACACCATCAAAGCATTCTTGACATATGGCTGTCAAGCCTCCGCTTAAAGACCTCCAAAGAAGGAGACTCCACCACACTCCTTGGTAGCAAATTCCACTGCCGAACAGCTCTTACTGTCAGGAAGTCCTTCCTAATGTTTAGGTGGAATCTTCTTTCTTGTAGTTTGAATCCATTGCTCCGTGTCCACTTCTCTGGAGCAGCAGAAAACAACCTTTCTCCCTCCTCTATATAACATCCTTTTATATATTTGAACATGGCTATCATATCACCCTCCGTTCTGAAGGAAATCGGCCCTGAGGGCTCACTGAAAGGACAGATCGTGAAGCTGATGCTCCAATACTTTGGGCACCTCATGAGAAGAGAAGACTCCCTGGAAAAGACCCTGATGTTGGGAAAGATGGAGGGCAGAAGCAGAAGGGGACAACAGAGGACGAGATGGTTGGACAGGGTTCTCGAAGCTACGAACATGAGTTTGACCAAACTGCGGGAGGCAGTGGAAGACAGGAGTGCCTGGCGTGCTCTGGTCCATGGGGTCACGAAGAGTCGGACACGACTAAACGACTAAACAACAAATCATATCACCCCTTAACCTTCTCTTCTCCAGGCTAAACATACCAAGCTCCCTAAGCTGTTCCTCATAAGGCATCATTTCCAGGCCTTTGACCATTTTGGTTGCCCTCTTCTGGACACGTTCCAGCTTGTCAGTTCCTTCTTGAACTGTGGTGTCCAGAACTGGACACAGTACTCCAGGTGAGGTCTGACCAGAGCAGAATACAAATCTGGGGTCCCTCCTGATTTTTTGCACTACAATTCCCATCACAGAATTGCAGAGTTGGAAGGTACCTCTATCTAGTCCCCCCCAAGCAATGTGGGAATTGCAGCTGAATTATCCATGACGGGTGCCCACCCAACCTCTGCTTAAAAACTCCTAAGGAAGGACAACCTACCAAGAAAGGAGTTGAACAGTTCTTACCACCAGAAAATTATTCCTAATAATAATAATAATAATAATAATAATAATAATAATAATTTTATTTATACCCCGCTCTCCCCAGCCAAGGCCAGGCTCAGAGCGGCTAACACCAAATATAAACCAGTTAAAATACATTAAAATTAAAATTAAAAATGCAGCCTCATACAAAAGGGAAAAGGAAAGGGAAAATGGGGGAGCGGATCAGGCTGGCTCCAGGCCAAATGCCAGGTGGAACAATTCTGTCTTACAGGCCCTGCGGAAAGAAATCAGGTCCCGCAGGGCCCTGCAGAGCATTCCACCAGGTCGGGCCAGTGTTGAGAAGGCCCTGGTTCTAGTTGAGGCTACTCTGATTTCCTTCGGGCCCGGGACCTCTAAGGTGTTACTATTTATGGACCTTAAGGTCCTAACATTTAGTTGGAATCTCATTTCAAGTAACTTGAAGTCCTGCCCTCAGGAGCAGGAGAAACCAAGCTTGCTCCATCCTCCAGATATTTGAAGATGGCTCTCATATCTCCTCTCGGTCTCCTCTTTTCCAGGCTAAATATGCCCAACTCCTTCAACCGTACCTCATCAGGCTTGGTTTCCAGACCCTTGACCATCTTGGTCGCCCTCCTCTGCGCACCTTCCAGTTTGTCAACATCCTTCTTAAATTGTGGCGCCCAGAACTGGACACAATGTTCCAGGTGTGATCTGACCAAGGCAGAATAGAGCGGTACTATGACTTCCCTTGATCTGGACACGAGACTTCTGTTGATGCAGCCTAGAATAGCATTAGCCTTTTCTCTTTTTTTGCTGCTGCATTACACTCCACAACAACCCTGCAAGGTAGGTTTAGGCTGAGAGGTAGCAACTAGCCGAAGGTCACACCCAGTGAGCTTCATGGATGAGAGGGGATTTGAACCCTGGTCTCCCAGGTCCTAGTCAGACACTCTAAAAGCACTACAATACACTGCTTATCACAAGATAGTGCAGGGTTTCCCAATCTTGGGTCTCCAGCTGTTTTTGGACTACAATTCCCATCATCCCTGACCACCGGTCCTGCTAGCTAGGGATCATGGGAGCTGTAGTCCAAAAACAGCTGGAGACCCAATTTTGAAAAAACCCAGGGATAGCTACTCAACAGCTGAAACAAGAAACAGAAAGAGTTGATCTGTGTTCAAAAAGCTGGAAACTTTATCATCTGTGCAGCCTGTCAATTGACCAGCAAATCCTGATTTACTTTCTGCCCCCACCCATCACCTCCCCTTAGCTCTGGGGAGTGGGATCACTTTATCTGAGGGTGATCTTTATCCAAACCAGTGCTTTTTTTTCTAAATAACAAATGTTCAGGGGTACTCTCCTTTTGACTCAAGAAAACCACCATTTTATAGTTCAAATCAGGAAAAAATAAATACAGGAAATGGACAAAAGTACAAAGATTCACAAAATGTCTAGGGGTATACCCCTGCGTCTCCCCAGAAAAAAAAGCACTGATCCAAACACACACACCAAAAAAAGATTTATCACTATCTCATAAAAATTAGGACTATTTGAGAAGCATCTACCAACCATTCTAGGGCGGCTATTGAGAAGCAAACCGTTGTCTCTGGAAAATAGGGACACTTGGAGGGTCTGCAACCCCCTACCATGCAGGAATCCTATTGCAGGGGGTTGGACTAGATGACCCTGGGGGGTGCCTTCCAACTCCACAGTTCTGCAATTCTATGACGCTGCAAATCCCACCAGTAGATCCCCATCGAATTTCTGCTCCACCCCGGGCTCAAATCTGCTTCTCCCTGAGCTGCTAGCTTTCCACAAGAAGGGAATCTGATGGACAGGTGATTAAGAGGGCCGCATACGCCTTTTTTACACACACACATACCCCCTTGGAATGTTTGAATCAGCTCTTTGAAAGCCACGATGCCCTAGAGAAAAGAGAGATCTAATTGCCCCGCTGCAGCAACTTGCTTAAGGTCAGATAAGGATTAGGAAGAGGATAAGCACACCAGAAACAGATGCTCTCTTAAGACTGAGGGGCAACACGGCCAATGAGCTTTTAAGAAAAGGGCAGAGGGAGAAAAAGCTCAGAGCATCAATATGATAGATGCTGGATTGTGGCGGAGGGGGCTGCAAGCCTATTTAAGGAGCCACAGACGTCTAGCTCCTTTTCGCTGACCACTCAGAGCCACGGAGGTCAAGGAGGAACCTGAAAACATACTATTAGCCGAGACAGAAGCAGGGCACGATGGCTCTGTTCTAGGCTTCCGAATTCCAGCTGCTGGAAACTGCAGGAGGGGAGACGGCTCTCGGGCTCGGATCCTGTTTGGGGGTTTGCCATAAAGGCACCCTGGCGAGAACAGGGTGCAAGACTAAATGGGTCGTTGGCCTGATCCTGCAGGGCTCTTGTGTGAACTCGAGATCCCAGTCCAGATTGCAAACTTGGGGTCCCCTTTGGCTCGCAAACATCCCAATGGCTCTTAGGTAGGCTTACTCAGAAGTCAGCCCCGCTGATAAAATAGCTGAACATCAAGATTTATATGCTGTTCAGTCAACCCCCCAAAAGTCAAAAACTGTGCATTAAAAACACAGATAAAAATGATAAAAATGAAGTATTGAAAATATAATGTATATGGAACCACCAGTTTTTTAAAGCAATTCTGCAGAACAATATTACATGTTAGAACCAGCCTTCTTGAACCTTCCAGATGTTTTGGACTACAACTCCCATCAGCCTGGGGCCGATGGCAGTTGTAGTTCAAAACATTTGGAGGGTGTCAGGTTGGAGAAGGATGTGTTGAAATGTACATGCCTGGGTAGGTTCCCCTAAACCAGGCATCCCCAAACTGCGGCCCTCCAGATGTTTTGGCCTACAACTCCCATGATCCCTAGCTAACAGGACCAGTGGTCAGGGATGATGGGAATTGTAGTCCAAAACATCTGGAGGGCCGAAGTTTGGGGGTGCCTGCCCTAAACAGTATTTTTATAGCAACACAGCCAAGGCTATTGTATTTTAATATTTTGTTGGAAGCCGCCCAGAGTAGCTGGGGAAACCCAGCAAGGTGGGCGGGGTATAAATAATAAATTTCTTATTATTTATTATTATTATTTATTATTATTATTAGGCATCCCAGCCATGTAAGTACAACACCCACACAAGTCTACTCATAAGTAAGCCCTGTTATGTTCATTGGCGCTTACTCCTAAGTAAGCATACATATATGACGGCAGACCTAATATCCTTTAACTGGGGGAGGGGGCTTTGCCAAAAACTGTTTCCAGGATTCCTCTGAAAAGAAGAAAAAATAAAATTTCAAACCGCTTTGAAACCAAGGGATAAAAAAAGTTGGAAGTAACTCAGAAGGTTTCTAATCCACAGCTGGCAGAATAAACCCAGGAGTTTTAAGGTTAACAGTGCAAGCCTATCCATGCCTACTCAAAAGAAAGGCCTCTTGAATTCAATGGGTCTTACACCCAGGTAAGTGGGGCTAAAACTGCAGCCTAAGATCACCAAAGATTCTGTCCCCACTCCCAGGCCTCAAAAATTCCTACCCAAGATGGGTTCAGGTGAGCAGAAATTATTCACCGGAATGCAAACACACTCTGCACATGCTTAGAGGCACCCTTGCTATTTTCCCATTTCATAGGGCAACACTTATCTTGGGACAGAGAGGAGAGGAATAGTTGCCAGAATTAAGCCTTGAATCCAAGTGAGCCCTTCTTCACACAGAAAAATATCTGCACAACTTTGGGGGCAGTGGGAGTGTAGCAGACCCGCCCTTCCACCCATCCTTTACACCCAGGTCTCTACTCAAGTGTAGACCCTAACCAGCTCCATTGCTAACAACTCACATTTGCCTTCCTCTTCGGCAAGCAACCGAATATTCAGTAGGGGCTCCATTCGGGAAAGGATTCCCAAAGCAGACAGCAGCCTAGCACATTTAAAAGGGTTTTCTCAGCATCTTAGGGCCTTCATAGCAACAGAGCAGAGACAGGAAGCCTAGCTAGAATTGAAAGTGTGAGACTCTTGGGAGATCCCTCCTTTTATATGGCGTGAGAAAAGGTTGGTCCTGGAGGTTTGCAATGGCTTTTGGGGGAAGCGGGTGTGGCGCAGGTAGAGAAGTTGCTCACCTGGAGCCTTTAAAGAGAAAGAGGGGTTGTTTTTTTAAAATACTATGGGCTTCCCCCCATCCTTGTTCACAGGGTTGCCATACATCAGGAATTTTCTGGATATTAGGCCACGACATTCCAAAAAATATATATGAGGGAATTGTTTTTTGTATGCTACTGTGGCCGCGAGAATATTGATAGCTACGAGCTGCAAGGGTGATAAAGTACCGACAAAATTGGATTGGCAAAATAAATCGTTGGGGTACGCAGAACTGGCTAAATTAACAGAAAAGTTGAGAGACCGCAGGGAACGAACTTTTATATTTTAAAAAAGGACTATCGCAACAGCATGAAATCTGTGGCAGCTCTAAAATACGGTAACTTCCAAGATACATTGGATGAGTACCAGGAAAGAGAATATATACGAATATAATGAATAACAAGACTGAAATAAAACGTGCAATAGGTTAAATCATGTTTAGAAGCATGAGGGGTTGACCGAGAGTCATGGGATGAGATGAATACGATACAATGTAATAAGTATTTTAAAAATTCCTTTTTTCTTTATTATGTATAATTTCGTTACATGCTGTTTTCTTTTCTTTGGTATATAATTAGTTTCAATAAAGCATTTTAAAAGCAAAAGGGGGGGAGGGTTCTGGGCATACCCAGAATACTGGAGTCGGAAGCAGGGTCCGAAAGGAAATATCCAGGGAAATCTGGGCATATGGCAACCCATGTTGGCAATGCAGTTCATTTATTTCTTTATACTTTTCAAGATTATACATTTCACTCATTTTATACAGTTCACTAATTTCACTAATCATTTTGACATTTCAAAAACTTGACTTCCTTTCCCCTCTCTTTCTGCGGTTCCTTAAGTTTGCTTTTAATATCTTCTGCATATCCAGATTGACTTAATGTGCTCGTTTATTCATCTTCTTTAAATATATACTCTTATGAAATGGCAGGTTGTTACAATAATCCTGCCAATGTTTTTATCTGTTTATAATTTATCTGTAAAATATTCAATAAACCATTTCCATTCTTTTTTCTTTCTTTTTTCTTTTTTTAAAAAAATCTTGATTTCCTATTCTTCCGATAAGTTTTGCCGTTTCTCCATATTCCATGTTTTTGTATCCAATATTCTTCCTTTGCTGGGACTTCTGCTTCTTTCCATTTTTGCCAAAAAAGCTCACCAACCAACCCCTCCTCCCATACACACACACCAAAAAAAGTCTGGATTTTCACTTTGTGTGTTCTGCTGTGTTCTTTGGGGCTTCCTCTCCTGTAAGTGTGCCCAGGAGCACAGCCTGATAGAAACACAGAACTGTAGTGTTGGAAGAGACCCCCAGGGGGCATCTAGTCCAACCCCCTGAAACACAGGAATCTCAGCTAAAGTATCAGTGGCAGAAGGCCATCCAGCCTCTGCTTAAAAACCTCAAAGGGAGGAAGGAGTGAAGACAGTTACTCCTGTCTTTAAGAATCTAAGAAAAGCCTGATGGATCAGGCCCAATGGCCCATCTACTCCAGCATCCTGTTCTTGCAGTGCACAAGCAGATGCCCTAATGGGAAACCTGCAAGCAGGATTCGAACACAAGACCCCTCTCCCCTCCTGTGGTTTCCAGCAACTGGAATTCAGAAGCATCGCTGCCTCTGACAGTAGAGGCACAGCCCAGACATCCTGGCTAGTAGCCATCGATAGCCCTCTCCTCCATGGATTTCTCTCTGACCACATTCTAATTTTGCTGCCTCCTGTGGCAGCGAGTTCCATAGTTTAAACATGCGCGGCATGAAGAAGAACTCTCTTTTATCTGCCCTAATGCAGGTGATAATCATCCAGGGACATCTGGGGCCCTAAAGTTGAAGTTAAAGGGCTGAAACTTGGAAGGCAGAGCAAGCTTGCTTTCTCTTGTTCTGGAGGGTAGGACTCGAACCCATGGCTTCAAGTTATGAGAAAGGGACTAAACATCAGGAAGAAGAACCTTATGCCAGTGAGAGCCATTTGACAGTGGAACAGTCCCTCTTGGGACACTCCTTCCTTGGAGGTTTTTAAGCAGAGGTTGGATGGCCACCGGTCATGGATACTTTAATTGAGATTCCTGCATTACGGGGGGGTTGGACTAGATGACCCTTGGCGGTCCCTTCCAACTCTACAATTCTATGATTCTAACACTCACTAGGCAATGTTGGGTCAGAGGGACTAATGGTCTGATTCTGCATCAAGCAGCTTCCCTAAGAGTCGACCCAACTGTGCTCTGTGTTCTGTTTGATTTTTTTTATTGCGTTTCGGGAAGATTCATAATATGCGTCCTGCTGTATTTTCCCCACTTCTGCTGCAGATTTGCCGCAGGCTCTCAAGCCCACATAATATTTGAGAAACGAATCAGTCAGAACCAGTTAGAGATCCGTCAAACGTCTCCTCCTTTGGAGAGGACAGACACCCTCCCCCCAAAAATGCCACTGGGGAACACAACTGCCTCTCTCTCAACCCACTCTTTGCAAATAAAGCATTGCTAAATTCCACTCAGCCAGTTTCTATCTCGGAGGCCTTTGCACAATTCCACTCTTGTCAGTTCGGGTCCCTGTCGCTTTTTGCGAGAGAATTCAGTCTCCTTCTCGTGGGCGCTTTGCGGGCGAACTTGGCAGTGAGGAGGAGAGGAGGAGAATTGATGCTTTTGAATTATGGTGCTGGAGGAGACTCTTGAGAGTCCCATGGACTGCAAGAAGATCAAACCTATCCATTCTGAAGGAAATCAGCCCTGAGTGCTCACTGGAAGGACAGATCCTGAAGCTGAGGCTCCAATATTTTGGCCACCTCATGAGATGAGAAGACTCCCTGGAAAAGACCCTGATGTTGGGAAAGATTGAGGGCACTAGGAGAAGGGGACTACAGAGGACGAGATGGTTGGACAGTGTTCTCGAAGCTACGAACATGAGTTTGACCAAACTGCGGGAGGCAGTGGAAGACAGGAGTGCCTGGCGTGCTCTGGTCCATGGGGTCACGAAGAGTCGGACACTAAACAACTAAACAACAACAACAAGAAGAAATCCAAAATAATGGGTTGTAATGCAAAAAAGGGACACAGACTTCTGGGTTTGACGTGGTTGTAATCCAAAACGGTTGTAATCCAAAGCGGTTGCAAACCAAGGTACCACTGTATGAGATATATATGAGAATAGGCGAATAAAAAAATAAATTAAGATAATTTGGAGTATGCAGGAAAGGTTGAAAATAAATGTTTTTAAAAAAAACTGCAGAAAGAGGGAGGAGTCAAAGTCTGAAATGTTAGAATCATGTTTGTATAATTGTTGTAATGTATATAAATGAAAATTACAATATTTTTTTTTAAAAAAAAGAAGTTCCCTTGTATTGTTAATTCCTTGATGACCGTAGCTCAGGCACACAAATTCCTTTGCAGCTTTCATTCTCCTTTCATATCACAAATTACCCAAACCCAAGCGTTTATTAATTTCTAGGGTTTACCCTGAATCTATAACAATAATCATTCTGGGCTGCCTTACTCATCTCCTTATCTAAGCACTACTAAACTGTTCTGGATTTACCACAAGCTGCCGGGAAAAGTTGCAGGAACAGTTTCTCCGGTGCTGCTGCTGTTGTGCCAGCCAAACGCAGGCCTGCCAGCAGATTTGTCCCACGGACTCTAAAAATAGCGACGTATTCTGAACACACCCCAGGAGCCTCGGATCAGAATGGGGAAATCGCGGCTGTGCGCATTATGCAGGATTAAGGAGAAGGTGTGTCACCCACTGAACTTTTCATCCAGGCTCATCCCGGCAGCGATGCGTCCGGACCTCCCTTTGGGTCGGATGACATGGAGAATTCAGCTGCTCGGGGGCATTGAGCTGGCCAGGGCAAAATGCATTAATGGGCTACCTACGAAATACAGGCAATGACGCGATCGGAAGTTAGTCCTTGAACTACTCGAAAATGATTGACAGATGGTACTTGACTCCGAGTAGGCTTGCTACTAGGACGCGGGTGGTGCTGTGGTCTAAACCACAGAGCCTCTAGAGCTTGCCAATCAGAAGGTCGGCGGTTCGAATCCCCGGGACGGGGTGAGCTCCCATTGCTTGGTCTAAAGATATCTAACGGAGAGATGGAGCAAGCTTGTTTTCTGCTGCTCCAGAGGGGAAGATGCCCGTCAGACCTGACCATATGCTAGGACCAGAGCCGTAGCAAGGTGATCTTGCGCCCCTGGCAGAACCGTCCAGATCGCGCCACCTATTTAATGAAAAAAGAATGTGGCACAGAAAAAAAGAGGGGGAAACAGGGGCCCCGCATAACATATAAAGACCCTCTATTTAAAACCTTTTCTTATGAGGCAACAATCAATATTTTTATTTATAGACATATTTCTGGACATATTTTTAGCCGATTTTCTGGTGGGGGGGAGGCTCGCCTGCGCCCCTGGCAGGGGCCTTCCTCACCACCCCCAGGCCTGGACTGATGATGAGTCCATCAATTATATGTTGGTAACCCCAGGGTGGCGCTGTGATGCTGTGGTCTAAACTACTGAGCCTCTTGGGCTTGCCAATCGGAAGGTTGGCGGTTCGAATCCCTGCGACAGGGTGAGCTCCCGTTGCTCGGTCCCAGCTCCTGCCCACGTAGCAGTTCGAAAGCACGTCAAAGTGCAAGTAGATAAATAGGTATCACTCCGGCGGGAAGGTAGACGGCATTTCCGTGCGCTGCTCTGGTTCGCCAGAAGTCAGGCTGGCCACATGACCCAGAAGCTGTACGCTGGCTCCCTTGGCCAATAAAGCGAGATGAGCGCCACAACTCCAGAGATGTCCACGATTGCACGGTCAGAGGTCCCTTTACCTTTACTTTTAGGCTTGCCAAGACTGAATCAGATACAGAAGTCCCTTGCTTCTCAAATGCCTTGGTACTCAAACAACTTGGAACGCAACCACTACAAACCCGGAAGTAAGTGTTCCGGTTTGTGAACTTTTTTTGGAAGCCGAACGTGCTCCGTTTTGACTGTTACACTTCCGTTTTGAGTGTTACGTTGAGGTCTGTCTGTTTTTGCTATTTATTTTGCATTTTGGGGGGGTAGTTTTTGGATAATTTGTTTTTGTGACTGTGTGGAACCCAGTTCAATGGTCTCACTAGATAGTAAAATTCATGTTAAATTGCTTTTTTAGGGGTTGTTTTTAAAAGTCTGGAACGGATTACTTTCTATGGGAAATCGCGCCTTGGTTTTGGAACGCTTTGGTTTTGGAACAGACCGGCGATGTGTGCATTTATTTTTATAACAGAAAGCAAAACAAACAAGAGTCAGGGAGATATCGCTGTCATAAAAATGGAAATTAAAACCTACAAGGCTTTCAAGGCCGACGCCTGGGACCATGGCAGGTCTTTTTCACTTCAAAATATCTTTGTTCACAAGTCTAAGTCAGTATCCATGACCGGGGGTTGGATCTCGCAATTTGGTTTGGAAAAAGAGATCGCTTTGTGTCTGGCTCCCAGAGCCGAACTCTCACATATTAGAGCAAAGCACAGAAAACGCATCACAGTGATTTCGGGCTGAATGGGAATGAAAGAACAGAGATAATAAAGGCTAAAGTTATGTTAACCAGGGTCACCAACCTCAAAAGCACCCAATTAAGGAATGAGAAATAATAATTTTTTTAATAAAAAAAAATTAAAGCTGCCTTGAATGCCAGCATAGATGTTTCGGAGGACAACTCCCAGCAGCCCTGCTGAGAGTTGTAGTACAAAACACTTGGCGGGCACCAGGACAGAAAAGTCTGCATTAAAGTATCGTTATATTTTCAAAAGCACACATCTTTTCAAATCTCTTTGTCTGGCTTTTGAACCCTTTGAGATCACAGAGCATTTAAAGCCGTGATCCTCTGCCCCTGGGATCACGGACCTTTTTTGCAAACTAGATAAATGGCCATGGAATTGCTCCTGCCAACCTAGCAGTTCGAAAGCACATCAAAGTTCAAGTAGATAAATAGGTACTGCTCCGGCGGGAAGGTAAACGGCGTTTCTGTGCGCTGCTCTGGTTTCGCCAGAAGCGACTTAGTCATGCTGGCCACATGACGCAGAAGCTGTACACCAGCTCTCTCGGCCCCCTGCTGAAAAAGTTTGCTGACCCCTGATTTTGACTCTCCCGAATTAACCTCAAATGTTTCTCTGCAAGGAGGAAGGAAATGGGAAAACCTCCCCATTGTCTCTTTGCTCACAAATCCTGTCTTAAGGGCGTATCTGTGTATGAACAGGGTGAGCCTGTGGCCTGGATTCAGGAACTGAGTATTTACCATCACAAAAGAATGGCCAGGATGCCCAGGTGAAAGCAATCAGTGACCATTATCAGGTAGCCTGGCAGACAGGATTTCTGCTATAGACCGCTGCTTCAGTGATGTATGTATGGTATATTGGGGGGTGGCCTTGAGCTACAGGGTGGCAATTTCAAAAGTCTATACCTGTATGTAAAGGTAAAGGGGCTCCTGACCATCAGGTCCAGTCGTGTCCGACTCTGGGGTTGCGGCGCTCATCTCGCTCTATAGGCCGAGGGAGCCGGCGTTTGTCCGCAGACAGCTTCCGGGTCATGTGGCCAGCATGACTAAGCTGCTTCTGGCGAACCAGAGCAGCGCATGGAAACGCCGCCTGTTTACCTTCCCTATTTATCTACTTGCACTTTGATGTGCTTTCGAACTGCTAGGTGGGCAGGAGCTGGGACCGAGCAACGGGAGCTCACCCCGTTGCAGGGATTCAAACCGCCGACCTTCTGATCAGCAAGCCCTAGACGCTGTGGTTTAATCCACAGCGCCACCTGGGTCCCTCTATACCTGTATAAGAGCATGCAAACCAATGTTCTGGGTTCCTCCTCCTCCCTCCTCCATGGTGGGGTGAGTACTGGGCTGCAACAGTTTAATAAAGATCAGGTTTACTAGCTGCTTTGCTTCTCAATATTCTCTGGTTGGCCTCTGTTATTTCTCCTACCGATAGAGAACCTACAAAAGGACTCTGTACGGGCTCTTGGGTACCCCGTAAGGGGAAAGGAGCCGTTTTTTCTTATAAGACTATTCTTCCTTGAGAAGTGTCTGTTTTCGTTTGTTTGTCTTTTGGAGGGGGCTTGAGCATCAAAAATACCGCTTGTTTCCACGTAACTCTTTGGAAACTCTGCTTCCATTTCTGACTTTGGACTGAGCAGGGATGTTTCGGGGGCTGCTGGCTTGGGCAGGCGGACCTTCCCGTACTTTCTGCCCTAGAACTGCAACCCCAGCAAGTTCTCCTGGGCCTCCGGCTCCCTCCTGCCCCTGCACAAACAGAGTCTTGCTGACTCCAGCGTTTGGCGGCCGGGCTGGCGCTGGGGTGGCACCTAGCCTGGCTCTGCGAGGCTTTAGCCCCCTTTCATGCTAGAGAGGGCATTACAAAAGAGATGCCCCCTGTTATTCCCACCCCACGCACCCACAGAGCCTTCGACAAAGAGGCTCTCGTGTATTGTTTTAAAAGCATTCACCACAGATGCCAGCAAATGAACGTAAATATCTTTGTTATGTTTAGCATGCAATCCCTTCCAGCTACTGGATAAATAATCACACACCCTCCAAAAATATTTCTCCAATGAAAATAGGGACATCTTATTTAATAATAATAATAATAATAATAATAATAATAATAATAATAATAATAATAATACCCCACCCATCTGACTGGGTTGCCCCAGCCACTCTCAGTGCCTTCCAACATACAGGTGGTGCCTCGACTTCCGAATGCCTCGACTTCCGAAGGTTTCAACTTACGAAGTCGGCAAACCCGGAAGTTTTTCCGCCGTGTGTGCGTTCTGCGCCTGTGCAGAAGTGGCACGCGCAGTCTGCCCATGCGCAAAGCCGCGCTTCGCGCATGCGCAAAATGCACGCTTCGACAACCAAAGGTATCGACTTACGAAGAGCGTCGCGGAACGGATCGCCTTCGTAAGTCGAGGCACCACTATATATAAAAACATTAAAAAAACATTAAACAACTTCCCTATACAGGGCTGGACCATAAAGAAGGCTGATCGCCGAAGAATGGATGCTTTTGAATTATGGTGCTGGAGGAGACTCTTGAGAGTCCCATGGACTGCAAGAAGATCAAACCTATCCATTCTGAAGGAAATCAGCCCTGAGCGCTCACTGGAAGGACAGATCCTGAAGCTGAGGCTCCAATACTTTGGCCATCTCATGAGAAGAAGAGAAGACTCCCTGGAAAAGATCCTGATGTTGGGAAAGATTGAGGGCACTAGGAGAAGGGGACGACAGAGGACGAGATGGTTGGACAGTGTTCTCGAAGCTACGAACATGAGTTTGACCAAACTGCGGGAGGCAGTGGAAGACAGGAGTGCCTGGTGTGCCCTGGTCCATGGGGTCACGAAGAATCGGACACGACTAAACGACTAAACAACAGTAACAACAATAGGAACTTCCTACCATACCGTCCAACATTTCTCCAATGAAAATAGGAGCTGCCTAAGGGAAAGTGGGACTTTCCAGGATCAAATCAGAAACTGGGATGGCTTCTGTAAATCCGGGACTGTCCCCAGAAAATAGGGGCACTTGGAGGGTCTGTAATTATAGCAAAATGAAAGAAGCGGGTAACCCCCCCCCCCAAAAAAATAAAGCCACATTCTAAAACTTCTCTATACAGGGCTGCCTTCAGATGTCTTCTAAAAAGCACCTGGCTTTTCCTTGACATCTGACGGGAGGGCGTTCCACAGGGCAGGCGCCGCTACTGAGAAGGTCCTCTGCCTGGTACCCATTGATAGCCCTCTCCTCCAGGAACTTAGAATCATAGAACGGTAAAGTTGGAAGGGACCCTGAGGATCATCTAGTCCAACCCCCTATAAACACAGGAATATGCAGTTGTCCCAGAGGTGGATCGAACCTGCAACCATTTTCAGCACCATGCTCTAACCAGCTGAGCTATGCAGGCAGACTTCTGCAGTCCTCTTTCAAGTAGAGCGGAGGGATGCAGGCTGAGGTTGGATGGTCACCTGCCATTGATGCTTTAGTTGAGATTCGTGAATTACAGGGGGTTGGGCTAGATGACCCTTGGGGTCCCTTCCAACTCTACAATTCTTCTCTGGCGATCTCTCATAACCGAGTAAGATTGTCTTCCATAAACACGGTTTTAACAATGAGTCTGTAAGTGACTGTGGAGGCCAATTCTGGATCTGCACATCCTTCCACAGTGGGGACATTGGTTTCCGGGCGGGAGTTGATCACGGTGTGGATTTGCCAAGCGTGCCTTCCTCTTAGCACGTTTCTCCCTTGCGTCCTGAGTTCGAGTGTCTTCGAAACCCATGACGCCTTTGGCAAAGGCTGTTCTCCAACTGGAGCGCTCGCAGGCCAGTGTTTCCCAATTGTTGGTGTTTATACTACATTTTTTTAAGGTTGGCCTTGGGACAATCTTTAAACCTCTTTTGTTGACCACCGGCATTACGCTTTCCATTTTCAAGTTCGGAATGGAGTAGTGGCTTTGGAAGATGATCATCAAGCATCCGCACAACATGACCAGTCCAACGAAGTTGATGTTGAAGAATCATTGCTTCCACACTGGTGATCTTTGCTTCTTCCAGTACATCGGCATTAGTTCGCCTGTCTTCCCAAGTGATGTGCAATTTTTTTCGGAGACACCGTTGATGGACTCTTTCCCATGATTCTAGGAACCATGTGCAACTGGAATCGCACAAGTGAAATGTGTGCAGGTGCAGCTGCGTTTTGCTAATTGGCTGGGAGATGGCAAGTTCTGCCTCGCAGCTCTGCAAAGGAGATAGCGGCAGGCTTTCATTCCATTTCATCTCGGCGCCGTGAGCTTAGCGTTCATGGAAAGGGCCTTGAACCTCCCCGAGGGGCGAGCGCTTCTCTCCTCTCCCCACCATGCGCTCCTGACGGTTGCGACTTTGGTTATTTCGGTCTCTCCTGACTCCAAGGCCGGGGGGGCTACACATGCATGCTGCGCATGAGTGCAAGGATGAAGCCTCTCTGCTTGGAGAGCCTTTCGTTCATTATTCAGAGGCTGCTTCTTGGCAAAGGATTTAATGCAGGGAGAGGAGGCAGTCGGTCGGTCGAGGCCTCGGCTACTTGGCAATGTGCCGTTTTGCCCAGGTGGAAAACAAAGGCAGACCAAGGCCACATCTGCAACATGCAATGCAGGAATGTAGTTCGTTAAGGGTGCCAAGAGCACTTTTGCTTTTTGTGGGGTGTTTTTTTTAATTATGCTTTTCAGGTTTATGCATTTCAGCATTTCAATAATTTTACAGTCATTTTAACATTTCAAAACTTGACTTCCTTCCCCCTCTTTCTGCAGTTCCTTAAATTAATTTTTAATATCTTATGCATATCCCAATTAATTTAATTTACTCATTTATTCACCTTCTTTAAATATATACCCTTATAAAACTGCAGGTTAATCCTATCAATGTTTTTATCTGTTTACAATTTATCTGTAGATATTCAATAATCCATTCTTTTATTTAAAAAAAGTTTTTTATCTTGATCTCTTATTCTTCGGGTAAATTTCACCATTTCTGAATAATCCATAAGTTTTTGTGTATATTCTTCCTTTCCTGGGACTTCTGCTTCTTTCCATTTGGGGGCAAGTAACTTTCTTGCCGCTGTAATCGCATACATGAATAAGTTTCTAAACAGTTTAGGTAGTTCTATCCCTATAATTCCCAAAAGCAAAGCTTCTGTTGTCGGTTTTTTTACAGTTATTGTAAACATCCTTTTCAATTCATTATATATCAGTTTAAACCCAGAGTGGTTTATGAATCAACACCAGTTCCCAGGGAATTCTGGGAATTGCAGTTCTCTGAGGAGTGTGGGGGTCGCCTAACAGATCTCAGCACCATTAACAACCTACAGTTCCCAGGCCTCTTTAGGAAAAGCTGTGACAATTTCAAGGGACTTCTTTGCTATTCAACTTTTGGCTAATGCTGGAGGTATCCCTCTTTATCCTGGTCTTCGACACCTGAGTTTAGTGTTTTCAGACTCACTCTGTTCTTGTGGCTGCAATCTGCTTTAAATTCTGCATTTTAAATGGTTGTAACCCTCCCCTGCAGGGACCCAGGTGGCGCTGTGGGTTAAACCACAGAGTCTAGGGCTTGCTGATCAGAAGGTCGGCGGTTCGAATCCCTGTGACGGGGTGAGCTCCCGTTGCTCGGTCCCAGCTCCTGCCCACCTAGCAGTTCGAAAGCACATCAAAGTGCAAGTAGATAAATAGGGACCGCTCCGGCGGGAAGGTAAACGGTGTTTCCGTGCGCTGCTCTGGTTCGCCAGAAGCAGCTTTGTCATGCTGGCCACATGACCCGGAAGCTGTCTGCGGACAAACGCCGGCTCCCTCGCCCTATAGAGCGAGATGAGCGCCGCAACCCCAGAGTCGGACCCGACTGGACCTGATGGTCAGGGGCCCTTTACCTTTACCCTTTACCTAACCCTCCCCTGCAGGACCTGGTGGTGAACGGTGGGGAATTGATGTAATTTAAGTATTTATTTCATTTAATAGAATTCATATACCGTTGGATTGCAGGCAACGTCAAAGCGGTGTATAAAAAGAACAAAAGAGCAAGATAGTTAAAAGCAGTTAAAATGTTCAAAAAAATTAAAACCAGCAATAAACAAGAAACCCACCAGCATTCCAAATATCTTGGTACACTTGTCTGGACAGAAATGCTTTTAGCTCAAGGTGGGCTCCATGGTTCCCCCCCCTTCCTCATTTAATCCTCACAACAACCCTGTGAGGTAGGGTAGGCCAAGGTCAGCCAGCGAGATTTGTGGCTGTGTAGGGATTCGAACCCTAGTCTCCCACGTCCTAGTCCGACAAATCAGTACCCTTCACTCAGGGCCAGATTTAGGTTTGATGAGGCCCTCAGCTACTGAAGGTAATAGGGCCCTTTATAAGTCCAGCTGTCCTCTGTCAACAACAAATTGTCACTGTTTTTTGTGTCAAATAGATGCTATATGGTAATTTATGGACCTAATAGGTATCTCAAGCCATTTGCCCATGTTGCCATGCAACCAGTCCATACAGAATGTAGGCACCCTATACAGTGGTACCTCAACTTACGAAGACGATCCGTTCTGCGGCCGTCTTCCTAAGTCGAAGTCTTCCGTTGTCGAAGCGCTGCTTCTGCGCATGCACAAAGAGCGATTTTGTGCTTCTGCGCATGCGCCGACCACGCACGCCGCTTTGTGCAGGTGCAGAACCGCACTCGGTGAAAAGACTTCTGGGGTTGTCGACTTCAGAAGTCGAAACCTTCGGAAGTTGAATCGTTCGGAATGGATGTCGAGGTACCACTGTATATAGAAAGGAGCAAACCAGTGATTTTTTAGGGAGCAGGCAGGGCCCATGACTTCCATCATAGGAGCCTACACAACACAAACCACTGTTGCTGTGTGTAGGTTTTGTTTTATTTGTTTTTTATCTTACATTTTGTAAATGTACATCCAGGGTTTTTTCCTTTAAAATTTTTGGGGCCCCCAAGATAGTGGGACCCTAAGCTATAGCTTGTTTAGCTTATACTAGTGGACGCTCGGGTTGCGAACATGATCCGTGCAGGAGGCAGGTTCGCAACTCGCAGCGCCGCGTCTGCGCACGCACGGGTCGCAATTCAGCACTCCTGCACATGCGCAGGAGAAAAGAGAAAAGCAATGACAAACCTAGACAGCATCTTAAAAAGCAGAGACATCACCTTGCCGACAAAGGTCCGTATAGTTAAAGCTATGGTTTTCCCAGTAGTGATGTATGGAAGTGAGAGCTGGACCATAAAGAAGGCTGATCGCCGAAGAATGGATGCTTTTGAATTATGGTGCTGGAGGAGACTCTTGAGAGTCCCATGGACTGCTAGAAGATCAAACCTATCCATTCTTAAGGAAATCAGCCCTGAGTGCTCCCTGGAAGGACGGATCGTGAAGCTGAGGCTCCAATACTTTGGCCACCTCATGAGAAGAAGAGAAGACTCCCTGGAAAAGACCCTGATTCTGGGAAAGATGGAGGGCACAAGGAGAAGGGGACGACAGAGGACAAGATGGTTGGACAGTGTTCTCGAAGCTACGAACATGAGTTTGACCAAACTGCGGCAGGCAGTGGAAGACAGGAGTGCCTGGCGTGCTCTGGTCCATGGGGTCACGAAGAGTCGGACACGACTAAACGACTAAACAACAACAGCACATGCGCAAAGCACGGTTTAGTGTTTCTGCGCATGCGCGAGCGCGAAACCTGGCAGTAACCCTTTCGGATATTTCTGGGTTCATGTGATGCGCAACCCAAAAGACGCAACCTGAAGCGTCTGTATCCCGAGGTGTGACTGTACGTAAATCTGGCACTGCGCCACCCTGTTTCCATGAATAAAGACAACAGGCAGGTAACATTGAAGACCTCCACCCTCCTGCATTTCATTCATATCTACAATTGTCTCGGCAGGATTCAGCTGAGGCTTTGTATGCCCAAGGCAGACGCCAGCTGTGCACAGCACTAATTGGCCAGGTCCTGTGACATCACGGACTCCCCCTTTCCCCTCCATCCTGGGAGCACAGTTGTGTGCCTCTTTCGCTGCGCGTTTCAAACAAGGCACCCAGCAGACATCAAATTAAATCTAACTTCCAAGTGGAGTTTAATTTAATTTTTGGAAAAGACGTTTTAAGGCAGGCAGCTCGTTTGACACATGGTGGGGGGGAGGCGAACAATAGAATGACTCAATCTGCTTTCGGTTTTGCTGATGTCAAGATCATTGCAAAAAGGGGAGATCGGGGGGGGGGGGGTGGAGCCCTGAAAGGAGGAAGGGCGAGGAGAAAATTATGGGGTGTATTTCATTGTTAAAGTTATTGCTATATGTACCCTTAAGATACTCATTTACCTGGAAGCGAGCCCCCTTTGAACTGAAGTAGATGTTTTTGAATTTGCACTGTTAGTTTCCTGAATGAGAAGTTCCACCCCTTAATTATTTATCTATTATTATTATTAATAATAATAATAATTGCAGCTAGCACCATCCACATGCTTGCAAATGGGTGACCCACACTGTGCATCTAAAACACATCCAAACACACATTTAAACCCCTTGGCTTGCCCCCCAAGGAATCCTGGGAACTGTAGTTTCCCACTCACAGAGCTACACTTTGCAGTACTGCAAAGAAACTACAGTTCCCAGGATTCTCTTGGGGGTGGGGAAGCAAAGTGCTGTGATCTATTAAACATTAAAAGCCTCCCTAAACAGGGCTGCCTTCAGATGTCTTCTAAAAGTCTGGTAATTGTTTTTCTCTTTGACATCTGGTGGGAGGGTGTTCCACAGGGCGGGCACCACCACCGAGAAGGCCCTCTGCCTGGTTCCCTGCAACTTGGTTTCTCGCAACGAGGGAACCGCCAGAAGGCCCTCGGAGCTGGATCTCAGTGTCCGGGCAGAACGATGGAGGTGGAGGCGCTCCTTCAGGTATACTGGACCGAGGCTGTTTAGGGCTTGAAAGGTCAGCACCAACACTTTGAATTGTGCTCGGAAATGTACTGGGAGCCGATGTAGATCTTTCAAGACCGGTGTTATGTGGTCTCGTCGGCCGCTCCCAGTCACCAGTCTAGCTGCCACATTCTGGATTAGTTGCAGTTTCTGGGTCACCTTCAAAGGTAGCCCCACGTAGAGCGCATTGCAGTAGTCCAAGCAGGAGATAACCAGAGCATGCACCACTCTGGCGAGACAGTCCGCGGGCAGCCTGCGTACCAGATGGATGGTGTCAACCTCTGGCCAGTTATTTTGGGGCAGGGAAATCTTCCTGGCTGGATTAGCAGGGGATCAGATAGGAACGCCTTCGTAGAGCCAAGCTTAGCGGGGGGGGGGGGGAGCCGTTTTTCCCCATAGTTTTTAGGGAAGAGAACAATTGAATAAATAGAAACTTCCCAAGCTGTGAACAACAGCTGTCTCCTTTTACTCCTCCTCTCCAGAAAACCCACTTAGAATCACAGAATAAGACAACAAGTAACGAGTGCTGGAAATGTCAAGAAAAGGAAGGTATCTTCTACCACATGTGGTGGACTTGTAAAAAGGTAAAGGCTTTCTGGGAAATGATATATAATGAGTTAAAGAAAATGTTTAAAAATACTTTTGTTTAAAAAAAAAACCAGAAGCCTACTTACTGGGTGTAGTGGGTGAAGAGATACCAAGGGAAGGTAAAGGACCGCGGCAAGAACTCTTTTAGCCCAAAAATGGAAACAGCAAGAAGTACCGACGAAAGAAGAGGGGCAGATGAAGACGATGGACTTGGCAGAACTGGCGAAGCTGACAGGAAAAATCCGAAAGCAACATGATCAAGTATTCCAAAAGGACTGGAGTAAATTTATACGATATTTGAAAGATTATTGTGAGCAATTAACATCACTAGCAGGGTTGTCTGAAGACTTGTGATGAGAAACTTTCTACCTTTCTATCTATCTATCTTTGAATTGTGAGTTATTTTGTAATGTGTGTATTTAGAATTGGTAAACGTACAAAATGCAATGATATAAGGGTTGATTTTGAAAGCCAGGAGAGAGGGAAGTTGACAGGCTCTGAAGAGCAGGGACGTAAAGTAGAGTGGAATGATGTGAGCATACATTATTAAATGGAAAATTGTATATACCATATGTATATATATGAATAATAGAATAATAGCATACCCTCCAACATTTCTCCAATGAAAATAGGGATAAGTCATGGCGTCACAGCACATTGACTATCAAGAAATGCAAGATGGTATGGCCAATGCCAAATCCAGTTGCAGGTAGTTCCAAAGGTGAACTGCAGCACAGGGCATAAATCGGGGGAGTTTGTTAGGATTCATTCCCCGTCTGCAGTCATAGGGTTATTGTGTATCATTATTGTGTATGTGTTTTCATTCCCACAGAGTGGAAGTGACGTAGACAGGATGTTTACGTGGGACTGTTGTTTTCCTTTGTTTTTTCTCTTTACTGGCTGTGATGCCAGAGAGAGGGAGCCATGATGTAGAGCTCCTAGTTTGTTTATATGTAAATAAAGCAGTTTAGCCTTATTTACTGACTTGTGTGTTGTTCATCATGTTTGTGAGAGCAATCGCATATTTGGCCTGTGGGACCAGTCTGACAACTGGCCCCCGGGACGGCCGAATTATTGACAGTCCTATTCATTATTATTATTATTATTATTATTATTATTATTATTATTATTAACAACAGCAACAACAACAACAACTTTTATTTACACCCCACTCACCTGTCTGAGTTGCCCAGCCACTTTGGGCGGCTTCTAACATAAATACAAACATAATAAAATAATAAACATTTTTTTAAATCCCTCTACAGGGCTGTCTTTTAACGGTTGTGTAGTTACTTATCTCCTTGGCTCGGGGAGTCGCATAACTCCATACCCTCCAACATTTCTCCGATGAAAATAGGGACGTCCTAAGGAAAAGCAGGACATTCTGGGATCAAATCAGAAACCGGGAGAGCTACTGTAAATCCAGGACTGTCCCTGGAAAATAGGGACACCTGGAGGGTCTGTAATAGTGTCGGAAGGGTTCCCGAGGGTCATCTAGTCCAACCCCCTGCAATGCAGGAATCTCAACGAAAGCATCGCCGAGAGGTGGTCATCCAGCCTCCTCTGCTTAAAAACCTCGGAGGAAGGAGAGTTCACCACCTCCGGAGGGAGACCGTTCCACCAATAAACAGCTCTTGCCATCGGAAAGCTCTTCCCTGTAGGCTCTGGAACTGATGCTATTAAAGCTGCTGTAGTTTCTCACCAGCAACTGGTATTCAGAGGTAGACTGCCTCTCAACATGGAGGCTCTGGTTCGCTTCCTTGGAGAACGGGTGTCGAGAGGCCAATTTTGCATGAATTTGTCTACATTCTGCACTGGGTGAGATACCCTCTCCACCCTCCTTTAAAAAGGACACACAGCAATTTAGATCAGGATATTGTCTGGTAATGGGACGCAGGTGGCGCTGTGGGTTAAACCACAGAGCCTAGGGCTTGCTGATCAGAAGGTCGGCAGTTCGAATCCCTGCGACGGGGTGAGCTCCCGTTGCTCGGTCCCAGCTCCTGCCAACCTAGCAGTTCGAAAGCACGTCAAAGTGCAAGTAGATAAATAGGAACCGCTCCGGTGGGAAGGTAAACGGCGTTTCCGTGTGCTGCTCTGGTTTGCCAGAAGCGGCTTTGTCATGCTGGCCACATGACCTGGAAGCTATACGCCGGCTCCCTCGGCCAATAATGCGAGATGAGCGCGCAACCCCAGAGTCGGTCACGACTGGACCTAATGGTCAGGGGTCCCTTTACCTTTACCATTGTCTGGTAACCCGACTGAGGGAAAGGGGGGAGATATAGAAGGCTGGAAAGGGGGGAGCTGAGATTCAGCCGTAGCGGCTCAGGAGTATGTGTTTGTGTGTGTAAGGGAAGGGCTTCTGGCAGGTAGAATTTCAGTCCGTGAAGACTGCACTGCAACTCCAAGCCAGGAAAATGTCCTGCCATTAGATGTCTCAACACCTTCTATATACTTCTCAAAAGCACAGGAGCCTTGCCAGGAAAAAAAATTGATAATGTTGGCAACCCTCCTTGGGCATGGGTGAAGATTTGGGGAGAAAGAGAAGCTTTATCTCTGACACAGACACAAAAAAACCCAACCTGGCAGAAAGGAATGGCTTTCATACGAATGTCGGGTACTGCCTTATGCAGAATCAAACTGTTGGTTCAGCTAGCTCAGTGCAGTCCCTGCACAGGCCGGCAGCCGCCTCTCCAGGGTTTCAGGCAGCCCTCTATTGAAATGCCAGGGACTGAGTCTTCTCCATGCAAAACAGATGCCCTACCTCTGACCTATGGCCTTTTCCCATGCCAAGGGGGCTGGCTACCTTACACAACATCTAGCCCAATATTGTCTGCACTGACTGGCAGCAGCTCCCCAAGGGTCCCGAGTGGGAGTCTTACCCAGGTCTCTCTTGAGATGCCCTCGATTTAAAAACGAGAACTCGACGCTGACACCGCCGAGCTACCGTGTTTCTCATATTATAAGACATGTCTTATATTTATTTTTTCCTCAAAAAAACACACTATGGCTTATTTTCAAGGGATGTCTTATTTTTTTCCTCCTCCTCCTGCCGCGGCCGGCATTGCTGCTGCGCCTATCACTATGTCTTATTTTCGGGGTATGGCTTATATTCCTTGAATGCTTAAAAATCCTGCTATGGCTTATTTTATGGGTATGTCTTAAAATATGAGAAACAGGGTATATAACCCTTTCCCTCCTACCAGATGCTAGAGGTTGGGTTTCTTTTCCCTGGGGGAGGGTGGCGGGTGTGTCCAGAGGCAAAAAGTGGGTGTGGTCAGTGGCAGAAGTGGGTGTGTCCAGAGAAAGTGGGTGTGGTCAGTGGTGAAAGTGGGTGTGACCATGGGCAAGTGGGTGTGGTCAGTGGCAGAAGTGGGTGTGTCCAGAGGCAGAAGTAGGCAAAGCAATGGGTGTTGCATTTCATAAAATCATGGAATTGCAGAATTTGGAAGGGACCCTAAGGATTGTCTAATTCAGGGGTCAGCAAACTAATTGTCTAATTCAGGGGTCAGCAAACTTTTTCAGCAGGGGGCCGGTCCACAGTCCCTCAGACCTTGTGGGCGGGGGGCGGACTATATTGTGAAAAAAGAAGAATGAATTCCTATGCCCTACAAATAACCCAGAGATGCATTTTAAGTAAAAGCACACTCATTCTACTTATGAAAAAACACCAGGCAGGCACCACAAATAACCCAGAGATGCATTTTAAATAAAAGGACACATTCTGCTCATGTAAAAACATGCCGAGTCCTGGACCGTCCGCGGGCTGAATTGAGAAGGCAATTGGGCTGCATCCGGCCCACGGGCCTTAGGTTGCCTACCCCTGGTCTAATCCAACTTCTTGCAATGCGGGAATAAGCAGCTGTCCCATACTGGGATCGAACCTGCAACCTTGGCCTTATCAGCACCATGTTCTAACCAACTGAGCTATCCTTTGTATATTTCAGCCACACAGAAGTCAGAGGTTTCGACACCCACACGCACACCCCTCCGACATCTCTCCACCCTGGAAGGCAAGACGAATTCTCAGAGAAAGGGACCCTTTCCAGACCGGTAAAAGCGTTCAAGGAGGGCACAGAGCAGGGCAGGTGAGAGGCGTGGCCTGAGGAGAGGGCTGGTGGTGTGGGTGGAGCCCCAAGGGTCAGTCAGAGGGGCCTGAAGGGTCATGTTTGGGTCCCGGTCCTGAGTTGTCCCAGAGTCTGACAGGGGCTCCCCAGAGAGACGACTTTCCCATCACCTGGTACCTGAAATGCTTTGATTTGGAGAGAGCAGGAACCAGAACCCTTACATTCCCGATGCAGAGCCTCCAGTCCCTTCTCAAACTTTGCAGGGCCTTGGATACTATAGCTTTGAGGAGCTGTGGGCAGGGATGGAGGAACTTCCTTCCGCAAGCCGAGTACACGGTTACAAACAAGGACAGGAAGCATCACCCAGACCAGGCGAAGATGCTTTGTAAGTAAAAATGCGCCAAACCCGAACACACTCATAGAATCTTAGAATCATAGAATCATAGAGTTGGAAGAGACCACAAGGGCCATCCAGTCCAACCCCCTGCCAAGCAGGAAACACCATCAAAGCATTCTTGACATATGCCTGTCAAGCCTCTGCTTAAAGACCTCCAAAGAAGGAGATTCCACCACACTCCTTGGTAGCAAATTCCATTGCCGAACAGCTCTTACTGTCAGGAAGTTCTTCCTAATGTTTAGGTGGAATCTTCTTTCTTGAAGTTTGAATCCATTGCTCCCTGTCCGCTTCTCTGGAGCAGCAGAAAACAATCTTTCTCCCCCCTCCTCCATATGACATCCTTTCATATATTTGAACATGGCTATCATTTTGTTGTTGTTGTTTAGTCGTTTAGTCGTGTCCGACTCTTCGTGACCCCATGGACCATAGCACGCCAGGCACTCCTGTCTTCCACTGCCTCCCGCAGTTTGGTCAAACTCATGTTCGTAGCTTCGAGAACACTGTCCAACCATCTCGTCCTCAGAGGATGGCTATCATATCACCCCTTAACCTTCTCTTCTCCAGGCTAAACATACCCAGCTCCCTAAGCCGTTCCTCATAAGGCATCGTTTCCAGGCCTTTGACCATTTTGGTTGCCCTCTTCTGGACACGTTCAAGCTTGTCAGTATCCTTCTTGAACTGTGGTGCCCAGAACTGGACACAGTACTCCAGGTGAGGCCTGACCAGAGCAGAATACAGTGGTACTATTACACACTCTTCTCTTTCTTCTCCTGCCTGTTGCCCAATAAAATTTTAAAGACGAGCCCCCCCCCCCCGGGCCAGGACTGAGAAAGTTTCTAGCCGCATAGCCACACCCCTTTCTTTTTCCTGTAGGCACACATTCTGGGTCAACTCATTCCACTTCCTGAGAGATCTCAGTACCAGGAAGACAACCGAACATGGTTATTTGAATCCCAGCTATTTGACTCGGGGAAGGGCTGTAACTCAATGGGGCAGAGCATCTGTTTTGAACACGGAAAGTTCAACCTCCAGTGGCATGCCTGGGTAGATATCTGGGAAATTTCCCCTGCCCCAAACTCTGGAGAGCTTCTGCTGGTCAGTGTCGACAATTCTGAGCTAGATAGACCAGCGATTCTGACTCGATTGAAGGCCTCTGCCAATGAATGCTCCTATCTCTGCATACAGAAGCATTGCAAGGAGGAAGATCAACGGCAGGTGGGAGGAGACGGTGAAAAAAAAAAATGCAGCTCATTCACATTAAAGTTGCTAAAGCGGGCGATTTCCTGCAGGTGGGACCCAGTGCGGATGAACCCAGAAAGACTAACCTGCGTATAAACCTGCTTATCGCATAAGCTTTCAATCCCCTTCATAGTTTTTTTTTTTGTTCTCCAGTTCTATCGTATAAAAGTGGGATTTATTGCTGAGTAAGGATGCAGAGAGGATTGGGGGGGGGCGCTCCAGTGTCTTGCCTTTGCCCTTGGTATACCGAGTTATTTAGAAGGACAATGTCCCGCCTTATGGCGAGGTCTTGGGGCAAGTCATAGTATTACGCAGCAGAAAAAGAGGCAATGCCTTCGTCTGCCAGCCATATGTCTAGCAGAATCAAAGGGGGAACCCCAATCACCTGATATTCCCCGCCCCCCCCAAAAAAACCCACCAATCCCTGCAGCCCTTAAACTCTTATCCAGATTCTGGGTTATGGGGACAAAAGGGCAGCATAGCTCTTAGGCGACTCTGCCTATTATCCCAGAGGTTAGGGAAAGAGAAAACCAATCGCCATTAATTTGCATGGATTAATATATATATATTTAAGTTGGGTTTAGCAGGGGCATCATTGCAGGGTGTTTTTTTTGGGGGGGTAGTAGATTTGGGGGCAGAGGCTGACAAGCTGTGAAGCCCCTTCCTTGGACGCACCATATGTTATATTGCAATAAACAAAGCCCTGCATTTTAAAAAGCATTTGTTCATTTTTCTCCTGCATCCAGCAGGCAACCCACAGGTCTGCCCCACATAACTGTGGCGTCAAGCTAGCCAACCATCCGTAGAAAGATTTGCGCTTTCGACCTGCACATCAACTTCATGGGCCCATTTTACAGTTGGGAACAACAAGCCCCGTCGGGCGGAACAAGTGAGCCGGCTGAAAATACTGGTGGCTCCAAAGGGATGGATTAGCAGCAGCCTGAACCCGGGTGTGTGTGTGTGGGGGGTGGTCTCTCGCCCTCCCTAAATGGTACCCAGGGGTGTCGGAAAGGTGCTGGGATGCCTGGAGGTTACCTCCCCTTCTTTTTTTGGGGGGGGGGATTCTTCTGTGCAAACAAGGATGCCACCAGGAGAATATCATTGTCATGAAGGGTTTTTAAGAGCTACTCTGTGGGGCAATGTAAGGGATGTGATGTCTTACTGAGTGCTTGTTAGGAATAAGGAAGGAAGCAACCCCCCCATGCCTCAGGGGACATCACACCTCCCCTTAGGGCAGTGATGTGCAGTGGGGAGAGCAGCAGGATCTCCTTCCCACCCACCCAGAGAGCGAAGGACAGGGTGGTTGCTGGCTCGCTTCCCTACTTCTCAGCCAATCTTGGGAAAGTTGCTGTGCCCCCCCCCTCCTTTAAATGCAAACACAGATCAAGTCCCCCACCCAAGGGTCTCTGCCCCCCCCCTGGAGCTACTACAACTAGATTTCCCAAAACAAAGAAGGGAAAAACTTTTCAGAGGTACCCACAATCTGTGCATGGGGGGGGGGGAGGAAGTCCTTTGCTCTGCCCCCCCCCCCCTACAGAACAGAGAGGTCAGCCTTAGGGAAGGGGGGTGTCTCAGATAGGAGAGCCCCTTCTTAGCCCCATGTCTTTTTGGACTTGGGGGGTGAGGATAAGGTAGAGGAGCCTTGAGGGAGGGAGGGATGCGTTAAGAAGGGGAGGGGGGAAAGGAAAGGAGAGTGTTTCTGCTTTCTCTAGATCCAGTCGCACACAACTCCCGAGAAATAACCAAGGCGTTCTCCATGCTCTGCCCCTCATCAGACCCCCCCCCCCAAGAACTGCTCTGCCCCACATCCAGCCACCATCTCCGCCCCTCCTGCCCCTGCATTTCCCAACCTGCCATTCCCACTTCCATTCCCCCTATTCTTTCCTCACCCCATCCCCCCACAGCTCCCCGCCCCCCTCTTTGTGCCTTGCTTACATTGCCCACCCCCACCCACACACAAAAAACCCTCCTCCCCTCTTCCCCACCCCCCCGCCCGCCCGCCCGCCTTTGGCCAACTCAGCAGTGCGCCTTTGAGATGGGGAAGGGGGAAGAAAGCACTCACCTGTCTCAGGTGCCCTCAGGACGCCTGGGTCCTTGGCCCGCGTGGCCTCCTGGCTCTTGAGGGCTTCTCCGGGCATGGTGTGGCATCCAGCGGGGTGTGGGTGGGGGGCGTGAAGTAGGGGGGGGGAGGGTTAGTGTTGCCAGGCAAGGCGGCTGGAGCGAGGAGACCTAGAGATGGCGAGAGAGAGAAGGAGGAGGAGGGAGCAGCCGGGAGCTTGTGATGGGCTCTGCAGGCTGGAGGGAGGATGAGGTGGGATGGAGCCTGCGCTGGAGAGGGGGGACCTGGGAGAATCCAGCTCAGAGGTGGGGAGGAGGGAGAAGGAGGCTGGACCAGGCTGCTGCTGCTGCTGCTGCTGCTGCTCCCCCCGCTGCCTTAACAGCCCTGTCATCCTCAATGATGTCAGCAGCAGCTATAGAGAAAAGCAAGCGGGGAGGGTGTGGAGATTGTGGAAGCTCGGAGTGCCTGGTACTGCAGAGCAGAAAGAGAGAGGCAGGCGAAGCCAGGCAGGCAGGCAGGCAGGGCAGGCAAGAGGCCCCCTGCTCCCTCCAGGGCAATTGCATCAGCCTGGCAGGCAGGGAGCAACAGCCTCTGATCTCTCTCTCTGCATCCTCCCTCGTCCACCCAAAGTCCAGTTTCTGGAAGCCACAGGAAAGGAGAGAGTTTTGCTCTTCTAGGCAGGTCCTGTTTGTGGGTGCCCCGTCACGGGCATTGGCCAGGCGAGGGCAGGATAGGGGCCCCCTGGCCTGATCCAGCAGGTTGTTGTTGCTATTTTTATTTCTATTTTTAATATTATTAATATTAAAGGTAAAGGGACCCCTGACCATTAGGTCCAGTCGTGACCGACTCTGGGGTTGCGCGCTCATCTCGCATTATTGGCCGAGGGAGCCGGCGTACAGCTTCCAGGTCATGTGGCCAGCATGACAAAGCCGCTTCTGGCAAACCAGAGCAGCGCATGGAAGCACCGCTTAACTTCCCGCTGTAGCGGTTCCTATTTATCTACTTGCATTTTGACGTGCTTTCAAACTGCTAGGTTGGCAGGAGCTGGGACCGAGCAATGGGAGCTCACCCCGTCGCAGGGATTCGAACCGCCGACCTTCTGATCAGCAAGCCCTAGGCTCAGTGGTTTAACCCACAGCGCCACCTGGGCCCCTTATTTATTATTATTATTATTATTATTATTATTATTATTAGTGCTTTTTCTTTCTTTAAAAAACTGTTTCGGGGTACTCTCATTTTGACTCAAGAAAAATCACCATTTTATAGCTCAGATCGGGGGAAATGAATACAGTAAATGGACAAAAGATTCACAAAATGTTTAGGGGTATGCGTACCCCATGCATCCTCCCCCAGGGGAAAAAAAGCACTGAATATTATTATTATTAGTAGTAGTACTCCGCACATCTGACTGGGTTGCCCCAGCCACTTTGGGCGACTTCCAATCCATACAAAACATTTTTTTTACATTCCCTAAATATGTATTAAATACATATACCTCCCTTCATCTCAGGGCAGTGCGCAAAACACACAAATACAAGGTAAAAAAGATGCATAATGCAAACAAGAACAGAAAAGTTCGAGCCCCACATTGGGCAAAAGATTCCTGCATTGCAGGCAGTTGGACTAAATTATCCTTGTGGTCCCAATTCTAGTTGTGGGGTGACTATAAGCCAATAACGCCCCCTCCCTGCCACAAACACATTTAAAAGGTTATGGGATGTCGATCAGCCCAAGGCCTGGTTGAAGAGGAACTTTTTTGCCTAAAGGTGTTTAATGAAGGCGCCAGGCAAACCTCCCTGGGGAGAGCATTCCACAGGCGGGGAGCCACTGCAGGAAAGGCCCCGTTCTCATGTTGCCACTCTCTGGGCCTCTTTTGGAGGAGGTACACGAAGGAGGGCCTCAGAAGATGATCTCAAGGTCCAGGGCGGTTCATATGGGGAGAGGCGGACCTTGAGGTATTGGGGTCCTGAGCCATTTAAGGCTTTATAAGTCAAAACCAGCACTTTGAATGGGGTCTGGAAGCTGACTGAATCATAGAATCATAGAGTTGGAAGAGACCACAAGGGCCATCCAGTCCAACCCCCTGCCAAGCAGGAAACACCATCAAAGCATTCTTGACATATGGCTGTCAAGCCTCTGCTTAAAGACCTCCAAAGAAGGAGACTCCACCACACTCCTTGGTAGCAAATTCCACTGCCGAACAGCTCTTACTGTCAGGAAGTTCTTCCTAATGTTGAGGTGGAATCTTCTTTCTTGAAGTTTGAATCCATTGCTCCGTGTCTGCTTCTCTGGAGCAGCAGAAAACAATCTTTCTCCCCCCTCCTCCATATGACATCCTTTCATATATTTGAACATGGCTATCATATCACCCCTTAACCTTCTCTTCTCCAGGCTAAACATACCCAGCTCCCTAAGCCGTTCCTCATAAGGCATCGTTTCCAGGCCTTTGACCATTTTGGTTGCCCTCTTCTGGACACGTTCCAGCTTGTCAGTATCCTTCTTGAACTGTGGTGCCCAGAACTGGACACAGTACTCCAGGTGAGGTCTGACCAGAGCAGAATACAGTGGTACTATTACTTCCCTTGATCTAGATGCTATACTCCTATTGATGCAGCCCAGAATTGCATTGGCTTTTTGAGCTGCTGCATCACACTGCTGACTCATGTCAAGTTTGTGGTCTACCAAGACTCCTAGAGCCTTTTCACATGTACTGCTCTCAAGCCAGGTGTCAGCTTGTGCAATCTGACAGCTTGTGCAATCGGACAATGGAAGATAAGGCTGTTCATGGGGTATGATAATGGCTAGAGGAGAAAACTGAGAGAGCGCTTATTTTAAAAATAATTTTTATTAAAATTTCAGATTCCATGTTTCAAAATGAACATCTTTCATTATAACCATACCTTCAATGACTTCCCTCCCTTCCAAGGTGCTTTCAATTTACCCGCCATTCCTGCATATTTTGTATATCCATCTCATTCAGTTCTCCAAACTTACCTCCCTTTGTGATATATTATACAGGACTGCTGAATTTACCTGAATACTTGCCACAATGTCTATGCATACTGTACATAGGTGTGCAGCTGCTATAAGTGCACTGCATGACAGAGAGGCGTGACCTGATTCATAGCATCACCGCCCGTTGTTTCTGTCACATGATGGCGTCATCAACATCACCAGGCAAGAACGTCCAGAGTTTCTCCCACGAACCATAATTCTCAGATGCCCAACTTTCACATCATTTCATATCATTTCTTTCCTCCTCTTCCACAATTCTCCCTCTCCCACAGTGAACCAGGATTCCCAGCTTTCGTTTTATTTTAAGGAAAGGTTTCTAGATCGTAAGACAGGAGGCAAAATGCACGGGCGCTCGACTTTCGTGAGAGAAGGTAGCCTGTTCTCCACTTTCCGTGTTTTACTATCTCTGCCCTTTCTCAAAAACCCAAAAAAAACTCCCAAGGACACCCCATTGCTTTATGTCTCTTTAAAAAAAAAATCTACAGTGGTACCTTGGTTCTCAAACTTAATCCGTTCTGGAAGTCTGTTCCAAAACCAAAGCGTTCCAAAACCAAGGCGCACTGCTTTCCCACAGAAAGTAATGCAAAACGGATTAAAAACAACCCTTAAAACAGCAATTTGACATGAATTTTACTCTCTAACGAGACCATTGATCCATAAAATGAAAGCCTTAAACAATGTACTGCAGTCACACAATCAGTCAATCAGTAGCTGAACTGGGTTCCACAGTGTCATAAAAACAAAAACGCAAAATAAATGGAAAAAACAGACAGACCTCAGTGTAACACTCATTTGGCTTCTGGAAAAAGTTCGCCAACTGGAGCACTTACTTCCGGGTTTGCAGTGTTTGGGTTCCAAGTTGTTTGAGTACCAAGGCGTTTGAGAACCAAGGGACCACTGTATTTCCATTTTGTGTTGCATGTTTGGGATTGTGAATGTGGGAGGTCGCCCTCGGCTCTCTGCAAGACTCAAGACTCTGAATCCAAACCTCGACCCATGGGATCTGACGGCATTGTAAGCGCCGCACTCCTGAAAGGAGCTCAGGGTAGCCTAAATGGGGTGATGCTCAGAGCAGGGGCTGAAAGGAAGCAGGTGGTCCGAAGCCACACCGCATGAGCTTCATGGGGATTTGAACCCACCTCTTCTTGCTCAGAGTCCACTGTTCTGTCTGCCCGCTATGCAGTAGCTTTGTATTATTGCAGAACTGGAGAGATAATAACAATAATAATTTTATTATTCATACCTCGCCCCTCTGACTGGGTTGCCACAGATACCTGAAGGAGCGTCTCCACCCCCATCGTTTTGCCCGGACACTGAGGTCCAGCACCGAGGGCCTTATGGCAGTTCCCTCACTGCGAGAAGTGAGGTTACAGGGAACCAGGCAGAGGGCCTTCTCGGTAGTGGCACCCACTCTGTGGAATGCCCTCCTATCAGATGTCAAAGAGAAAAACAACTACTAGACTTTTAGAAGACATCTGAAGGCAGCCTTGTTTAGGGAGGCTTTTAATGTTTAATCCATTATTGTATTTTATTTTTCTGTTGGAAGCTGCCCAGAGTGGCTGGGGAAACCCAGCCAGATGGGCGGGGTATAAATAAATTATTATTATTATTATTATTATTATTATTATTATTATTATTATTATTATATTACTATTGCTGTTTTTATAACTATTGTTGTTATTCAGATTTCTTATGAGCCAGAATGGGCCAAAACAATATAAAAACACACCATTAAATATTAGAATCAACTCTAACAATTTACAATTAGAATAGTTTAGCTCCGATTCCTGCTTTATTTCTTTATCTATTTGTTGCATTCTAATTGCCACCAAGGAGCTCAAGGTAGTGTATAGAGCAGGCATGGGCAAACTCAGCCCTCCATATGTTTTGAGACTACAATTCCCATCATCCCTGACCGCTGGTCCTGTTAGCTAGGGATGATGGGAGTTGTAGTCCCAAAACATCTGGAGGGCTGAGTTTGGGGGTGCCAAGTATAGTTTTCTTCCTCCCCATTTTCTCCACAACAGGCAGCCCTGTGAGGTAGGTTAGGCTGAGAGGCAGTGACTGGCCAATGAGCTTCATAGCTGAGTGGGGTGGGGATTCGAACCCTGGTCTCTCCCAGGTCCTTACTCTGCCCACGCTGTCTGTCTGCAGGGGGTTGGACTAGATGACCCTTAGGGTGCCTTCCAGCTCAACAATTCTGTGATTCTACAATAGTGTGTGATAGATAGAGGTTTGTTGCCGAAGGCCAGGACAAAAGCTACATTTCATCAAGGGCCATATTGGAAACTCCGAACGATGCAGAGGACAAGCAGTTACTCTGTACATTTTAGGTGCTTCTAATTTCCATAATTTGCTTACCATCCTTATGATGCCACATTGCAGTTAATGGCAATGTTGCCGCAACAGACATGCTACCCCTCTCTCTCTCTCTCTCTCTCTCTCTCTCTCTCTCTCTCTCTCTCTCTCTGAATATTGTTACCTTCAGCTGTGAAACAATGATCTCTTGATCCATAAACTAGGGCAGCTCAGACATAATAAATGGGTATGCCTTTTATAAACTCGCCTGTTTTGTTCCTTTGGCATTTGACCAGTAACATTTTTGAAACTTAATGCTGCAAGGGTGGATCTGAGAAGAGAGAGAGAGAGAAGGAAAGAAAGAAAGAATATAGGGCAGTAAAAATTATGTTTATTTGCTGTGGGGAAGGGGGAGGGTTAGGGCTGTGGGCCCCCTAGGGCCAATCCCACCCACCCACCCAATTTTCCTCAATATGAGATTAGTGGCAAGCAAAATACCAACTACTCAAAATCTGATTCAAGTCTCTATTTTCAGCCTTGAGGACTAGCAGCTCTTCTGAAGAACGAAGTGTGCAACAGCAAATTCCATGAATGTGGTATCTGATTGCAATACTGTTATTGCATGCAAAATTGCATGCACACTTGCCAGTCACACACACACACAAAATCCCAACAGGAGGAGCAAGGATGTGGAATTATCTTTTCCTGTGTGCTGCTGAGGACTAGAAGCATGGAAGTTAGGTCTTGGCCCATGAGATGTGGGCGAGGGGCTGCGCTGCACCTGTAAGAATTGTGCAGAAGGGAGGCTTTGGGAAATACTCAGTTTTTCTACCTCCTGTGATGACGCAGCAGCCTGGTTCCCTCTCCTCCTCTTCTCTCTCGCCTCCTTATGATCCTGGCTCCCAAAAGATAGAGGGGAGAGCTGGTTGTTGCAATATGTGGCCTGCCTTCAAGCAGAAACTTCCGGGTCCAGGAGTGGAGCTGGCCCCAGTCGCCAGTTTCCAACACGGGGCAGCATGTGGCCGGACAGCCAGTCTCACCCTTTTCACTTTGTGGGTGCTGCAACTTTTCAGCCTGGCCCATATTCTGGAGCTAGCAGAAGCCAGACGGCAGAGGGGCTGGTGTGGAGCTGTTGACTTTTCTCCCCACCATGAAGCTGGTGATAAATGTCAAGCAGATAGATCTCTCTCTTTCCCACAGGGACACACAAATCTATACCCCCCTTTCCTCTGGATGGCAATGTTTCCAGCGCATGCCAGTGGCAAGTGGAACAAGAAATGCAAAAAAAAATACAAATAAATTGGCGAAGTTTTTTTTATTAAGTTTCCCCAAAAAAATCACATGTACATTTCAATAAATGTGGATGGAAGAAGGACAGGTCCCTGCCCCCAGGAGCCTACAGTCTCTCTGTGTGATTCATTTGGGTTATAATCTATGTTGTAACTTGATGAAAGTGTCAATTTGCATGGAACGATGAGAACCAAGGCTCCGAACGATTTTATGCTGACACCCTTGATCACAATCTGCCATCGCTTGCATGCTGCTTAGACACAGAGGAAACATCCCATTGGTCCTTCCAGGTGTCAACCCCGGCCTGCTGCCGTGGAAACCAAACTTTCTCCTCCTGCCGTAGTCTCCATGGTGACAACGGAATTTTAAAAGGGGGTGGGGGATGCTTCCAGCTGGCCAGTCACATAAATGCAAGAGGGGCAGCCTATGGGAATATTTGAGAAATCTCTCCTGGCTCTCGCATCCCCCTTCTATTCACGTGGAATGAGAGAGAGGCTGTTTCAAAACAGTATTTTATGGGGTGGGGGAACTGAAAGCCAGAAAGGAGTTCAGAGCTGGCGTACCTAGTTCTCCCCCTTTTTCATTTAATCCCCCACCACAACCCTGCGAGGTAGATTAGGCCGAGAAGCGGGACCAAGGTCAACCAGCTAGCTTCATGGCAGAGTGGGGATTTGAACCCGGGTCTGCCAGGTCCAAGTCCTACTACACTCTTAACCACGATGCTACAATGGCTCTCACCTTGCCAGTGCTCATGGATGGGGCCCCTTCCCTTTGGAGAGTCCTGGGTTCGAATTTCACTACTGCAATTTTAACTCGGCGCTTCCAAGGACTGCTCTGCTCTAGCAAGGCATCAAGGCCACCTGCCTGCCTCTGTGTGTGTGTGTGTGTGTGTGTGTGTGTGTGTGTGTGTGTATTCAAGCGCTTGCTCGGCCTCGCTGCGTCTTACTGCTATTTCCCTTCCTTCCAGCTCTTGCAAACGAGGTCACTTCCATCGCGATCCCTTGATTGAATCTGACGCCGAGGCCCGGCTCCCAGTCTCCCTTTGCTTTCCGCCAACAGCCGCTCCAGAAAGCTTCTTAACCACCAGCTCTTCCCCTGCTGCAACTTAAAAAGCCATTCGCAAAGAGTCATCTGCCGCCTTTATCGCACAACCACCCTGCGAGGCGGGGCAGGGGCACTAGGAATTTCTGCTGGGTCCACTGAAGGGCTGCTTCTCTGACTGAATCATTGGCCAGTCAGCCACCACCCCAATCCTGACCCAGCAACCTCCCCCAATGTTCTGGTTAGGGGTATCAAAGATTCTCCCCTGGAGGGCAGAAGTCGGCCTGCAGGGATTCTGGCATGCGTGCCAAGGCATGCCCTGTTCCGTGGGCGGGCGCTGCATGCGCCACTGAGCATGCCAGGCACATTAGCTGCCTCTGGGCACCAACGACAACATTGGGGAGGGGGAGGCGCGCAGCGGGGAGGACGGAGACCATCGCTGACTGTTCAGTTTACTGGAAAGAAAAAAAACCCCAAGGCAGTAGCAGCTCAGCTCCAAGAATTCGCTTAGCGAGTGCACTGGGTTACGTAAGCTCTTGGCATGTATAGATTTAAGAGAGAGTCTCGGCCAACTCGAGGATGCTTGGACCCAGGCACCTGGCATAGCTCGGCTGGTAGAGCATGAGACTCTTAATCTCAGGGTCATGGGTTCAAGTCCCATGTTGGGCATTGCCAGGGGTTGGACTAGATGATCCTTGTGTCCAGTTCTGGGCACCACAGTTCAAGAAGGATACTGACAAGCTGGAACGTGTCCAGAAGAGGGCAACCAAAATGGCCAAAGGCCTGGAAACGATGCCTTATGAGGAACGGCTTAGGGAGCTGGGTATGTTTAGCCTGGAGAAGAGAAGGTTAAGGGGTGATATGATAGCCATGTTCAAATATATAAAAGGATGTCATATAGAGGAGGGAGAAAGGTTGTTTTCTGCTGCTCCAGAGAAGCAGACACGGAGCAATGGATTCAAACTACAAGAAAGAAGATTCCACCTAAACATTAGGAAGAACTTCCTGACAGTAAGAGCTGTTCGGCAGTGGAATTTGCTGCCAAGGAGTGTGGTGGAGTCTCCTTCTTTGGAGGTCTTTAAGCAGAGGCTTGACAGGCATATGTCAAGAATGCTTTGATGGTGTTTCCTGCTTGGCAGGGGGTTGGACTGGATGGCCCTTGTGGTCTCTTCCAACTCTATGATTCTATGATTCTTGTGGCCCTTCCAGCTCTACTGTTCTGGGACTCCCAGCGGCATCATCCAGCAGCTTGGAATCACAGGTGGGGAGAGCTGCTGTTGGACTCGGAGCCTGATTGGTGAGCTTGCAAGACTGGGGCAACCCAGTCAGATGGGTTGAGTACAAATAATAAAATTATTGTTGTTGTTATTATCTAGGTGGCGCCCATGAGGACGAGATGGGCCGATCCAGAAGCCAAGCTCTTCTGCAGTTGCATTGGGGAAATGAGAGCTTGCAGGATCAGGCCAAAGGCCCATCCAGTCCAGCATCCTGTTCTCACAGTGGCCAACCAGGTGCCAATAGGAAACCCGTGAGCAGGATTCAAACACAAGTGCAGCTCTCCCCTCCAGTGGTTCCCAGCAACTGGCGTCCAGAAGCATTGCTGCTTCCAGCTGTGGAGGGCAGAGCAGAGCCATCGTGGATAGTAGCCATCGATAGCCCCCTTTCCTCTTTTAAACCCACCCAGGTCAGTGGCCATTGCTGTTTCCTGTGGGAGGGAGTTCCATAGTTTCAAGTATGCACTGAGTAAAGTTCTTTATCCTGTCCCAAAGCTTCCAACATTCACTGCACCCACCAACCGCTCTTCATTCTCGCCACATTTGCCCCAGTCTCAATATATACATGGCTCCCATCTAAGAACCCAAACCACGGTTTCCAGTTATGGTTTGCTAATGCACCGCAAACCGTGGTTTGCCAATTCAGCCACTGAGCTGAACAGATAAGCTTCCTGAAGATTTATTGAAGCAGTATCTTCAGCTGCGAGTACGCCATAGGTCCAGAGTCTGTGGCTTCATTTAATCCCCCTTCCAAGTGATTCCTTCATTTGCTTGCTACCACAGCAGGTCGAACCACCGTTTGCCATTACCCTCCAAAAACCTCTTCCATGGAAGGCGAGAGTCGTACACAGGAAGCCCAGTGGGACCATGTGCTGAACCAAAGACGAACTGCTCCGGAAGCTCTGCAAACGCCATCTTGGCAGTCAAGATAACCCCACCATTAATTGGTAGTTGTTGTAGCAATGAGCTCAACTATGTTTAGATTCACTTGCTCTGATATAAGCTAATTGGCCGGCTTTGATGCTTTCCTTATCTGTGGGCTAAAGGGACTGGGCTCTGAGCCCAGAAAGAGGAACTATCTGTAAGGTCTGAGTATTTTCCACCTGCGCCCTCACCTGGGCAGGTGAAATGACATGTGCTGTTTTGTGTATAATGTACGCACATTTGCTTGGGTGCAGACAAGCCATCTCCTTGCTGTGGTGTCCGCCCCAGGTCTGCAAAGGCTGGCAGATCTGGCAGGCTAAGTCTACACCTTTCTTTAATAAAGCACTTGAATGGGCCATTCTGATATATTTGACATCCTCCTTTGGCACCCAACCACTCCTGGGAGCGCTACTTTGGTCCAGCGGTTCGGAACAGACCACTGGGGCCATCTACCTCTGTGTTGTCTGCACTGACTGGTAGCAGGAGGACAATCTCGGCACCACCTTCAAAAGCTAGGGATTGAAGCAGGGACGTTCTGCATATATGATGTTTTGTTGAGTCTGAGCTACCCAGAACTGTTGTGGTTGGCATGGGCGTAGGCAGGGGGGCAGCTGCCCCCCCCCTAGAAGCAAAAAAATAATGTATTTTACAGACCATAACCAGCACTTTTTTAATTGGGGGGGGGGAGGCACCTAGGCCTCTAGGAGTTGGCTGCTATGCCTAGGAGTAGGACAATTCAAGAAAGCAGAATGATGCATATGCTATGGTAATATATAAATAGAATCATATAATTGTAGTCGGAAGGTACCACAAGGGTCATCTAGTCCAACCCCCTGCAATGCAGGAATTTTTTCCTGAGGTGGGGCTTGTACCCACCACATGGTTGAAATATTATGCTGATATGCAGCAACGCCTCGGAGCCGTCGTGGCTGCGGCCATGCCTTGCCTCGCCCTCGCCCGCCCTGCCACCCCCTCTCGCCTGCCCGACCCTCCCGTCCTCTCCAGCCAAGCAGGGTAGCCGCCAATGCTGCCAGCCCCAGAAGCACAAGGTGGCCACCGCTGCCGCCACCACCACTACGATGTCATCGGGCCCGCTGGCCCTGTAGCCCTGCCCACATTCCCACTTCGTGGCCCCTCCCCTCCCGTGCCTTGGCCTCCGCCCCTGAACGACCATGGCTTGCCCCCCCCCCTAGTTTTGATCCTGGCTATGCCCCTGGTGATTGGTTATGAAGGGGACTGGTAAAGCCCGAGGGCCATAAAGGTCCAGCAGCCCTCTTGCCACAGTTGCCAATGAATCCCTCAGATCTAGAGGGCTTCAAAGGCAATAGCCCTGGCGAATAAGCGAAGATGCCCAGGAGCCAGGATGGCGCCTGACGTCTCCACCATCTGGAGGTGCGTGCCTGGGGATCCTTGGACCTGGGCTGTTTTCACGCGCTAGCAACACACCCTATAGAACCCCATCCTTTATATTTCATCTGCACAATCGGAATGAATTTCAGGAACCAAAAGGTCGTATTGAAACAGATTAGACTTTTGAGCAGTCTGGCCCATAAATGGCAACTAGGCCTTCCGTTTTGGTGACTGTAGTTTAAGGGAGCCATTTGGCGCCTAGCACGATGCGTATGAGCTTCTAACGCTGCCTGCTGCCTGGGAGACAAAAAGGCTTCTTCCAACACGTGGATTCCGAAGCAACTCTCTTTCTTTCATCAGCCAGGCCAGGAGCGGAACAGACAGCTGGAAGTGTGACCTGAACTGTACAATAGACCATTTATTCAAATGCACATCTATATACATGGATGAAGAGGCCCCCTCCATGCGTCCAGAGATGCTCCCAGCCGCTTCCCTTCAGAGCATCGCCAAGATGGCTGTTGACAAGGACAGGCAGAATCCCTTCCTCCCAGCAGTTATTCCGGCAACTGCCCTTGAGCGTGTGTGTATCTCTCCTTCTCCCTATTTTGCCATCTCTTCAGCCACCGCCTTGCCCATCTTGTCTTTGAGGTAGGCTGTCTTCTGCCACTCCGACTTCAAGTCAAGCCATTCATAATAGGGAACCTGCAGCAGGTGGAGGGGGAGAGAGAGAGAAAGAGAGAGGAAAAACTAGGCCAGGCCTCAGCTAGCAAAGCCCTGCCAGGCTGCATCTATTCCTGCACGTTGAGAGTTAAAACAAATGGTATACCATGCCTGAAACCTTCCCTCTCCATAGACAAGGATGCCCATTATCACCCTTAATGTTTAATATGTACTTAGAACCCATGGGACGTGGGTGGTGCTGTGGTCCAAATCACAGAGCCTAGGGCTTGCCGATCAGAAGGTCGGCGGTTCTAATCCCTGCAGCGGGGTGAGCTCCCGTTGCTCGGTCCCAGCTCCTGCCAACCTAGCAGTTTGAAAGCACGTCAAAGTGCAAGTAGATAAATAGGGACCGCTCTGGTGGGAAGGTAAACGGTGTTTCCGTGCGCTGCTCTGGTTCGCCAGAAGCGGCTCAGTCATGCTGGCCACATGACCCGGAAGCTGTCTGCGGACAAACGCCGGCTCCCTCGGCCAGTAAAGCGAGATGAGCGCGCAACCCCAGAGTCGTCCGCGACCGGACCTAACGGTCAGGGGTACCTTTACCTTTTTAGAACCCTTGGCCTGCTTTATTATAATTACTGTTAAGACAACGTAGTGAGATTTGCAGAGCAGCTCACAGCTCAGTTGAAAATCAATTGGGTTTTATTTGCGGATTATATGCATTTATTTATTATGAAACCTCATACAGGTATTCCAAGGTTAATAATGCAAGCACAAATTTGATATCTTGGGTCAAATTTCAGGTGATTCTGTTAACCGGGCTAAATTGGAACTGATGCCATATCACTTCTGTATTTGTTCAGAATCTGTTCAGTATTTAGGCATTTCAATAGCAAGCGACATAACCCAGTTAGTATCACGTAATTGCAACAGAATAATTAAAGAGGTTTCTTTAGACATCGATAGATGGGAGTCATTAAACTTCAGCCTTTGGGGAAGGGTTAATATACGCAACTCCCTCGACTGTTCCTCACAAGGCTTGGCTTCCAGACTGTGTGTGACACAAGTGTTTTCCTGATCAGAAGCACTTTGCTGTGAGCATCTCGCAGCCACCTTGGCTTCTAAACAAGTAGGGATCATCCAGAGTGGCTCTGAGCTGGGGGGCGGGGGGTGGGTGGGCAGGGAACGGAGCCACGGTCTACCCAGACAGACAGCCGGGGATAATCTCTGTCCCCTTCCACCCTGGTGACTCTCAATGCCTCAACTTTCCATCCAACTTTGTACAAACAAGCGGCTGGCCGGCACCTGGAGGAATGAAAGCCGGAGGATCGGTGGGCCGTGGGAAAACGCAGGAGAATCGGAGCAAACAGATTAAGGGCAGGGATGGGCTGAAACAACGATGGCCAGAGGGTTAAGCGGCCTCACGCAAAAACAGTGTTTATTGGCAGGCTCCAGAGACAGGAAGCGGCTGCTGTCTTCAGCAGTTTTGGGAATCAGAGCAAAGCGCATGTGCTTTTCCCTTTTTTAGATAAGCCTGGGGTGACCCCTGAACTTACACATTCAAAGAACAAATTGGGGGACTGAGCTGAAAGAGCATGCAAGCCCTAGACCTGTGTGTGACATGGCTCTAATTGTAGAATCATAGAGTTGGAGGGGACCCCGAGGGTCATCCAGTCCAGCCCCTGCCATTAAAAGTCTCATGCTCTACCAGTCCAGGGCCGTATGATCCGCAGCCTCACATGATACATTTTTATTTACTGCATTTATATCCCATCGTTTTCCTCCAAGGAGCTCAAGGCCGTGTACGTGAGTCTCCCCGCTGCCCAGGGTTGTTGTGGGGATTAAATGAGGAAGGGGAAAGACCTTCAGCTGCTTGGAGAAAATGGATAGCAATGAGTACATAGCTCAGGATTGCGTATGTGGACATTCACCCAGCTTGCCTCTATCCTCACAACAACCCTGTTAGGTAGGTTAGGGAGAGATCGTAACCCTGTATGGACTGCTGGGATAGCTCAGCTGCTAGGGCACGAGACTTTCAATCTCAGGGTTGTGGGTTCGAGCCCCACATTGGGCAAAAGATTCCTGCATTGCAGGGGGTTGAGCTAGATGACCCTCAGGGTCCCTTCCAACTCTACGATTCTACGGTTTGAACCCATACCATAAGAACAAGACTCTAAAATGCTCTGATCTGCTCTCACACAGAGCTCCTGCCATCCTTGAAAGTAGGACAAGCGGTAAGATACCATCGAAGATATATCATAAACTGGTGAAGATATATCATAAAAAGGATAACAAATGTTGGAAATGCAAATAATCGGAAGGAACCTTTTACCATATGTGGTGGACTTGTCCCCGAGTAAAGAGCTTCTGGGACAAGATTTATAATGAATTGAAGAAAGTGTTTTAAAACATGTTTGTTAAGAAACCAGAAGCATTTTTATTCGGCATTACAAGGAAAGAATTGCCAAAGAAAGATGTTACTTTTTTTCTGTATGCCACAGCAGCAGCTAGGATTGTATTAGCAAGAAATTGGAAATCCGAAGATCTACCTACTGTGGACGATTGGCAGATGAAGCTGATAGAATTTATGGAACTGTCTGAACTGACTGGGAGAATCCGAGATTGGGGAGAGGAGATGGTGGAAGAAGATTGGAAGAAATTTAAGATTTATTTGGAGAAGAAATATAAGATTAAAAATGGACAATAAGGGAAGTGGAAGTATAAAGAGGCTGATGAGGCAATTAGATATAGAATGAGGAAGTAAGATTAAATGTGAAATATTTATTATGATTTCTAGATTCAAACGATATTTTTAAATATTAGAAATTTGTGGTTATAATGGATCAAGAATAATATGTATAATGAGTATTTTAGAAGAAGAATTGATTAAAGAAGTAGAGAGTGCTATATCAGTTATAAATAGACGCGTGGAAGGGGGGAAGGAGGAAGTCGACAGAAGAAGAAATTGTATTGATTATATTGTTAAAGAAAGGTTTTTTCTTTTTCTTTTTGTTCTTTTTTGTTTTCTTTTTTTTTTACATTTTTCAATAATTTTTGTATGTGTTAAAATCAATAAAAATATATTAAAAAAAAACAAAGTAGGACAAGCAGTAAAGCAGTCTTCTTTGTAAGACTGGAGCCAGTTTATCCACAACCGTCTTTGCCAACTCGGTGCCCTTGAGTTGTTCTAGACTACAACTCCCAACAGGACCACCCAGCACGGCTGTGCGCTGCCGGGGGGGGGGGCACCAGGTTGGCAGAGAGTGATCTTCAAAAAGCAGACGCTCTTACACACAGAGTCACGGGGAAGGCAGTTCAGCATGAGCTCAGTCAAGGCTACAGAGCAAGCGGGGCCTGTTGGAGGGTGCCTCGCCTGGGCTCCCCCTTTCCTCCCCTCCTGCATCTGACATCTCTCCACCGCCCCACCCCCCCCTTTGCCCTTTCCTCCAAGCTGCCGGAGAGCAGAGCAGGGGGTGCTGAGGACTGCGGAGCTATAATTGCTTGCAAGGAGCTAAATAATGTATGATCTCGGTCTGAGTGCAGCCTCCTCCCCCCCTCTGCCCCCACCCCCACCCCTGGAGCCCTCCAGCGGGCAGCCTGACGCCAGAGAGAAAGAGAGAGAGAGCGGTCAAGAGCCAGGAGGAATGGCGGTGCTCCCCCTGCTCCAAGCCACTCCTGGGGAACTGAGGCGAGCAGATGCAGAGCTTTTCCGCCATTCCCTGGTAGGGAGAGAACAGGGAAAGGGCGCAGAGCGGGGGGGGGGTACTCCAGTTGCAGCTCCATCCTAACCCCCTCCCCCTACAATAATCCTGCCCACCATGACGCAAATCAAGGGCATCTGCATATGGCCCTTTCTTTTTCTTTTTCTTTGCATAGGTGATTCTGCGTCGGCTGCAGAATTAGCAGCCTAAGGGCCACATTCCAGAGTAGGCAGCTGTCCAGGGGCCAGAGGGGACAAGCATGGAGCTGGAGCATCGGAGGTGGCACTTAAGCTTCGTTGGATAGAGGAGAGAAATGGCTGCAAAGCATCAGGGGCACCGGCTATTCCGCCTGCCTTCCCCCACTGCCTCCTCAAAAGGAGTTGTTTCAGTGCTTATTCTTGCTCCCTGTTAATGTTTTTGTGGGGAATAATCTGCTGCAGCTTTGGGGCAGAAAAACGCATCCTAACACTTCTGAAATGTTAAGACTGAAGGAGCGTCTCCTCCCCCATCATTCTGCCCGGACACTGAGGTCCAGCGCCGAGGGCCTTCTGGCGGTTCCCTCGCTACGAGAAGCCAAGTTACAGGGAACCAGGCAGAGGGCCTTCTCGGTGGTGGCACCCGCCCTGTGGAATGCCCTCCCATCAGAGGTCAAAGAGGAAAACAACTACCAGACTTTTTTTGAGGAAATCTGAAGGCAGCCCTGTTCAGGGAAGCTTTTAATTTTTGATGGATTTCTGTATTTTAATGTTTTGTTGGAAGCCGCCCAGAGTGGCTGGGGGAACCCGGCCTGATGGGCGGGGTATAAATAATAAATTATTATTATTATTATTATTATTATTATTATTATTAGACTGAGTCAGCTTTTTACTGCATTTGTATTGCTTGTGAGCTGCTATGGGGGATATTTTTTGGCTGAAAGGCGGCACATCGATAAATGCCTTTGCTTTTATTATGTATTGTGTGTGTGTTTTTATACTGTAATTTTGTGCTGTGGTCTATGGGTATCGGGTGGTATGCAAATTTAATAAATAGTAACAAAAGTAATGTAGCTTAACAGTAGGGTACAATCCGGGGAAGCCATCCAGCCACATATCTCCCCAGACAAAAGCATGAGGAGGGAGGAGAGCAGGGTCAGTGAGGGGTAGGGTCTCGGGTGGGCATCTGGCAAGCAGCATTTTGCGCCTGGGCCGCAGGTTCCTGACCTCTCTGTTAAGGACAATGTGATACACAGGGCAAGGCAATGAAGCCTCACCCAGTTGCTCCCTGGAAACCCTGCTAAGCCGCTCTTGGGCTTCCAGGCACAGCCAAGGCGTTCACAAACCTAGAAATCAGCTTTTTAAAATTACCATACTTTTCCGCCTATAAGATGCCCCCATGTATAAGACACCCCCAAATTTTGAACATTATTTTTAAGGAAAAAAACCTAGTCTTATACTCGGAAAAATGCGGTAATCCTTAAATGCCAAGAATCTTGGGGGTTCTGTGTCCTAACCTAGGTCTGACAGAAGTACATGTGACAAGGATCTAGGGGTCTTGGTGGCGGCGAGACTGGCGACTGGGAGCAGCTGCCGAGACCATATAACACCGGTCCTGAAAGACCTACATTGGCTCCCAGTACATTTCCGAGCACAATTCAAAGCGTTGGTGCTGACCTTTCAAGCCCTAAACGGCCTCGGTCCAGTATACCTGAAGGAGCGTCTCCACCCCCATCATTCAGCCCAGACACTGAGGTCCAGCTCCGAGGGCCTTCTGGCGGTTCCCTCCCTGCGATAAATGTGGTTACAGGGAACCAGGCAGAGGGCCTTCTCGGTGGTGGCGCCCGCCCTGTGGAATGCCCTCCCGTCAGATGTCAAGGAAATAAACAACTATCTGACTTTTAGAAGACACCTGAAGGCAACCCTATATTGGGAAGCTTTTTAAGGTTTAAAGTTTTGTTATGGTTTTATATATGCTGGAAGCTACCCAGTCAGATGGGTGGGGTACAAAATTGTTGTTGTTGTTGTTGAACCACAAGCTGTACATTAGTCAGTGGTGTGATGCAGCAGCATAAAAAGCTAATGCTATTCTAGGCTGCATCAACAGAAGTCTAGTGTCCAGGTCAAGAGAGGTCACAGCACCACTCTAGTCTCCTTTGGTCAGACCACATCTAGAATACTGCGCCCAGTTCTGGGCACCACAATTTAAGAAGGGTATTGACAAGCTGGAAGGTGGGCAGAGGAGAACGATCAAGACGAAGGGCAGTATACAAGGCTCTGGAAACCAAGCCTTATGAGGAACAGTTGAAGGAGCTGGGCATGTTTAGCTTGGAGAAGAGAAGAATGAGAGGTGATACGAGAGCCATTTCCAAATATCTCAAGGGCTGTTCCGTGGAAGAGGGAACAAACTTGTTTCCTGCTGCTCCAGAGGGGAGGACCCAAACAATGGGGTCAAACATTGACAGTAGACCGGACGACCTCAGAAGGTGATGGACTCTCCTTCGTTGGAGGTTTTTAAACAGAGGTTGGGTGGTGATCTATTAGAATTTCTTTTTAGCTGTGATTCAGATGCAGGAGGTTGGATCAGATGGCCCTTCTATTGAGCGTAGGGAATTATCTCACTTATATGAAACCCCTTACTAGCTTAGCTGCACACTTGTAAAAGTATGCAGATGAAAATACAAACGGTTGGGTTTCTTTAACTGAAAAACGAACTGACTCTAAAGAGAGTTTAAACTAAAGATAAATGCTTTCTCCCACATTCCAAACCTCCCACAAACTCCCACATAACTCCCATTAAACTACCCGAGAATTAACAGCAAACTAGCATTATAACTAAGCAATCATACTAAGATTCAACTAAGGAATCTCTTAAACTGAGAACAACTGAGAGAGTGATCTACGAGATGAATCAAACTGAAAGATCTAACTAAGAGATGCAGAAGGCTTTCTGGCAGAGCCTTATATACAAGAAGCAGAGCCCACGCCTGTGGGCAATTAACAGAAATCACCTGCACCTGTTTCTCTTAAACAGACTGTATTTACATTAGACCGGCTCTAAAGTAACTTGACTATTCAAGAAATCCAACACCTTCCAACCCTACAATGATTCTATGAACATTGAGCAATCGCAGAATGCACCCACCCACAGCCCTCGGCCCAGCAACTCACATCCACAACCAGGAAACCGGAGGCTTGGACGTGGCGTCGGGCCATGGCGAAGCGCCCCAGCAGGTCTTTGCTCCGGTTGCTGAAGTTTGGGAACTCCCATCCGAGGAAGGCGAGCCTGCCAAGAGAGTTTGGGGTGGGACGGGGAAAGAGAAAACGGCACTCAGCACCATCATGCACTCCCAAGAAGATCTTCTGCCTCTTGGGGAGCACCTGCCTGGCTGCCAGGGAGGCCATTGCCCATAAATGCTCCTTAGGCAGGCTTTAGTCAACGTCTGCAACATGCCCTTTCTAAGGGTGGGTGGAGAAAACTCACAAGGATTGGGGCAGGGGGCCCAACACACGGCTTGCGGAAATTTAAATCAGTGTGCGGCTGGCGGGTTCTGTGCCGAAGTGCTCTTGCGGCCCCTTTGGTCTGAAGAGGTTGGACCGCCCTGGATTAGAGGAATTCATGGAGAAGCCTATCAAGCCTATGAAGACCAGAAGGGCTGGGTGATATATCAATATATCATCCAAAACTGGTTTGAAGTCCAAATCGCGATATCGGTTTCCTAATTTTTGACCTGGCAATATATCACGAATCATGGTGTGTGTGTGTGTGTGTGTGTGTGTGTGTGTGTGTTTCCTGCAAAAACCATGTGAGGAGAACCATGAAGCCAGCCAATGCTTCTCTCGATTCCCGCAGCCCCTGTTAACTCTGCAGTCTCAGCTTTCCCCTGTCTCCTGCAGGGCGCAGAGAATCGCAAGAGCGGGTGCCGGCAAAAAACCACGCTGCAGAGAAAACCGTGAAGCCAGCCAATGCCTCTACATAGCTCCAGTTTTAGACATTGTGATATATCGGTATATTGTGATGGTGCTCTCTCTCTATATATATCACAAAGTTGAAAACCAGATACAGTTACAGGTAGGTAGCCGTGTTGGTCTGAGTCGAAGCAAAATAAGAAAATTCCTTCAGTAGCACCTTAAAGACCAACTAAGTTTATATTTTGGTATGAGCTTTCGTGTGCATGCACACTTCTTCAGATACAGTGTGTATCTGAAGAAGTGTGCATGCACACGAAAGCTCATACCAAAATATAAACTTAGTTGGTCTTTAAGGTGCTACTGAAGGAATTTTCTTATTTTACCAGATACAGTGATACCTTGGTTTATGAACTTAATCCTTTCCGGAAGTCCGCTCTTAAACCCAAGTGTTCTTAAACCAAGGCGTGCTTTCCCATAGCAGCGGGGGACTCAATTTACGAATGGAACACACTCAACAGAAAGTGAAACATGTTCTTATTCCAAGGCAAAGTTCACAAACCAAAACACCGACTTTGGCCTTACAGCGTTCTTAATCCAAGTTGTTCATAAACTGAACTGTTCTTAAACCCAAGTCCCCCTGTTTTGCCCAGCCCTAGAGACCGGTTGCTGGAAAGCACAAGGAGGGAGTGGGCTCTTGTGCTCAGGGGTCCCGCTTGCAAGTTTCCCATGAGGTGCATCTGGTTGGCCAGGATGCTGAACTAGATCGGACCTTGGTCTGCCCAATAAGCTCTTCTTACCTTCTTAAGTTACCTGCTACAAGCAGAGTTTCCTTGCCTGGGGCAGGCGCTCTCAGATCCTAGACCAGGGGTCGGCAAACTAAGGCCCGCGGGCCGGATCCGGCCCAATTGCCCTCTGGATCCGGCCTGTGAATGGTTCTGCAATCGCCACTTGGATCGGTGCGATCACCATTCTTTTCCTTTTTTTTCAGGCACCATTTTTTCCCCTCCCTTACCGCAGCGGCGTCTCCTCCCTCCCTCTTCCTGGCTTCTCCCCGCCCTGCGGAGGAAGGGGGCTGGGCTTTGATAGGAAGCCTTGCCGCCTGCCCGCCGGCCTTTCCCCATGGCGGCGCTGTGGGCTGGAGCTTGGCATGCCTGCTGGCCCCGTGCCTGGCACCCGGGGAAACTGTCCCAGAAAGGAGAGGCGCCGCCACTGCCGCCAGCTCCCAACCGCAGGCAGAGCAGCGAACGAGGTAGGCAGGGAGGGGAGGGGCTGGGGGAGAAAGGGGAGAGAGAGAAGCCCCCACCACCACGTGGGCGTGGGCATGCGCTCCCGCGCACACAGTCTGGCCCACCAGTATGTCTGGGGGACGGTGAACCGGTCCCCTCCAAAAAAAGTTTGCTGACCCCTGTCCTAGACCAAAGGTAGTCAGTGTGGGGTCCTCTAGATGTTGCTGGTCTCCCAGCATCAGCCAGTGTGACCAACAGCCAGGGAAGAGCAGAGCTGCAGCCCGGCAACACCTGCAGGGTTGTCTCTGTCTTTGTGGCCGAAATTTTGGTGTCCATGCTGCCCCCATTAAGCCAGAGCCTACAGCTCTTGTGCGCTGTGGACAAGCACCCTGCCAGAATTCCCAAAATCCAGCGTCTTCCCCGGAAAGGCCTACAAATGCAGACCAGCTTCCTCTCCACTTGCTTCCCAGCAGCAAGAGCAGAGTCTTGCCCTGCCCCATGAAAGACGGCGTGATTCATTCACCCTAGACCTGTGTTTTTTCACCGGGACTACAACTCCCATCACCCCTGAGCACTGGTCCTGCTAGCTAGGGATGATGGGAGCTGTAGTCCAACAACAGCTGGGGGGGGCTCAGGTTTGAGAAACGCTGCCCTAACCAACATCCCCGAAGACTCACCTTCTGGCCCCGGGCGGGAGAGGTTTAGATCCCTCGGACTGGGCCCGGGCAGGAGCTGTGAAGTCTGCTACAGGCAAGGGCTGGTTGTCTGCGTTAAGCACCATCTCGGCATCTGCAGAGAGAAAAGAAATGTCACTTCTGAGCTGGCGAGTCTCCTGTGGGCAGGGGCTCTTCAGGCCCCATGGACCAGCTGATCGGCAGGGCTTTCAAACCCATTACCTGCCCTGCGTCTGACATCATATATTGGGGTAGGTGGGCGTGGCTTGGCAAAAATGGCCGCATGGGGACACCTGGTGGAGATTCCCCCCTGCTGATTAATTGGGTTGCTTTGCTGTGTTTTGGGAGTCACCCCGAACAAACGTCTTATGAAGCAGCCTGATCTCCCAGCTCCTAGTCCGGCACCCTAACCACTACACCCCACTGTCTTCCTAGAGTTCTTCTGCTATGGGGCAGCTCAGCAAATTAAGAAGGTAAATAAATATGGGGAAAACAAAGCGTTCCTTAGAAAAGGATCTGAAATATTTCCTTTGAAGCTTGCCTCTCAAGCTTGAATTGTTTTATTTGATGTCACATGGAAGAGGCAACAAGCTTCTTTTCTCCTGCTCTACAGGGTAGGACTCAAACCAATGGTTTCAAGTGACAAGAAAGGACTAAACATCAGGAAAAACTTTCTGACTGAGAGCTGTTAGATAGTAAAACAGACTCCCCTGGGAGGTTGTGGACTCCCCTTCCTTGGAGGCTTTTAAGCAGAAGCTGGATGGCCATCTGTCATAGATGTGATTTAGTTGAGATTTCTGTATTACAGGGGGTTGGACTAGATGACCTTTGGGTTCCCTTCCAACTCTACAATTCTACGATTCTATAAACCGCCCTGAGATTTCTTCCTTAAAACACAAAGCGGTAAATGAATAATAATAGTAGCAGTAATACAATAAAAATCCTGTTATTGGATCCACAATGTACTACTAAGGTAAGGTAAAGTAAAGGTAAAGGACCCCTGGACGGTTAAGTCCAGTCAAAGGGGACTATGGGGTTGCAGCACTCATCTTGCTTTCAGGCCGAGGGAGCCAGCGTTTGTCCACAGACAGCTTTCCGGGTCATGTGGCCAGCAGGACCAAACCGCTTCTGGTGCAATGGGACACCGTGATGGAGGCCAGAGCGCACAGAAACGCCGTTTACCTTCCCGCCGCAGTGGTCCCTTTTTATCTACTTGCACTGGTGTGCTTTCGAACTGCTAGATTGGCAGGAGCTGGGACAGAGCAATGGGAGCTCACCCTGTCGCGGGGATTCGAACCGCCGACCTTCTGATCGGCAAGCCCAGCGCCGCAGCGCCACCCGCATCCTTATAAGGTATTACTACAGTATTCATAACCTATGGACCCAAGTGGCACCCCCCCCCCAACTTGGCTGTGGGGTGGCGTGAGATAGAGATCAGCCCATTGGGACAAGAATATGCCCCCTCCCTGTCGCCCAAGGGCTAAGGGGGCCTCTCTGTAGGTGGGGAAAGATGTTGCCATGCGAAGAGGAGGGCCCCCCCCAAGACATTTTCCTCTGCAAACGGCCTGCCCTCCAGTGCCCCACGCTGCCCCCCCCCAAGAGTGGGGCTCACCAAGCAGCCATCCGCAGTCCGTGTCCACCTCAAAGCGCACGTTGGCCGGGTCGCCCGCAACCACCTGCAGCACCTCCCTGAGGCTGCTTTGCAGGGGGGTGGCCTTCCTGCCCCCCTGGAGCCCCTTGCTGCCCAGGGCTTCCGGCGGCAGGAGGGGCCCTGCGTAGTTGGAGCACTCCAGCCAGGCGGCGGTGTTGACGTGGATCAGTTTGAGCTGGTAGTTGTGCCCTCTCGCCGAGGGGTCGTCTGCCAGAGGTGGAGGAAGGAAAAGGAAGAAACGGAAAGAAAACGGAAGGCAGAGTGAAACCCAATGGCCGGGTCAACGGCCGGGGAGCGGGGACAGTCGCTCGGCACCTCCTGGCCCTCTGCTAATTAAAGTTCAGTGTGGCAGCCCTTACACTTTGGAACTCCCTGCCACTTGACATCAAGTAGGTACCTGCACTGTACTTTTATCAGCACCTCATTCTTGTCTGGGAGAAGCCAGTCCAGGTACTTAGGAAGTTGAGGTAATCTTAATCAGTTTTTAACTTTTGTATGCTCTAAAGTAGGGTTGTAGATTTTTCTCTCTCTTTTTGTAAACCGCTCTGAGGGTTGTTGTTTCGTTTAACAATCAAGCGGTGTATGAATTTTATGAAATTTAATAATTTATTTTAAAAATACTCTGGCTGATTTGACACCTGATGCCCTTTTAAATGTTGTGGAAGAGGGGTTATTGGGTCTTCTTTGTTTTTTTATTATTACATATTTTTATTTGTTTTTGTTTTTTGTATTGTAATTTTATGCTGTGAACCACCCAGAGATTTATGGGTATAGGGTAGGATACTAATGCTAATGCTAATAATAACAAAAATAATAATGAAATAGGCAAGATGAATGAATAAAAATGGGGCCCAACACAGCAGGTACTTTTTTTGCGCCAACCTAGCACATGAGCGCTGTGCATACCTCAGTCGTTTCAGTGGGGCCTGAGCTGGAGAAGGGCCATGCAGGGCCCCATAGGTAGCCCCCTCCTATCCTATCCTCAGATGCATCCCAACAACTCTCAGCACCCTTCACGAACTACAGTTCCCGGGATTCTTTGCAGGAGTGTGGAAGCCATGGCTGCTTAAAAGTGGTGTGACGCTGCTTTAAATGCAAGGCACAGACGGCGCCTTAGATAATATATGAGCTCCGTGCCAAAACTGTTTTGTTTTCTCCTTGGGGAGCAGCGCCACCTAGCAGTCAGATTCCCAACTCCAGGTCGGTCCTGAAAGGTGAAGAGAAGATGCTGAAAGGGTTCTGTGGCCAGGGTAGGGTCAAGTGTGTCCGCTGCTAGGAAGCAGTTTTCCTAGTCCTTGGATGCTTTCCCCACCTCCTCACCACCCAGGTCACTCGCCCCCTCATCCTCTCATACCTAAGAAGCGAGTGCGAAACTCTGGCTCCAAAACTTTTTGCAGATGGGAAGCCTTTGCTTGCTGCAGAACGCAGAGTGACCACACCAAGTCCAGAAGCAGGTAGGGGTCTAAGTCATCCAAGTGGTTGTCCATCCCTCTGTGGACCTGGAAAGGAGGAAGAAGCGGTTTAGTAGTAGTAGTAGTATACTTTGTCCATGGAGTTTCCTTGGCAGGGATACTGGAGTGGCTTGCCGGTTCCTGCTCCAGGTGGATCACATTTAGTCAAAACTCTCCACTATGACCTGTCCATCTTGGGTGGCCCTGCACGGCATAGCTCATAGCTTCTCTGAGTTATTCAACAAGGCAGTGATCCATGAAGGAAGATCCTTGGAAAAGACCCTGATGTTGAGAAAGATTGAGGACACAAGGAGAAGGGGACAACAGAGGACGAGATGGTTGGACAGTGTTCTCGAAGCTACGAACATGAGTCTGACCAAACTGTGGGAGGCAGTGCAAGACAGGAGTGCCTGGTGTGCTCTGGTCCATGGGGTCACGAAGAGTCGGACACGACTAAACGAGTAAACAACAACAACAGTAGTATACTGCCCTTCATCCATAGATCTCAAGAGTGCTTCACAGCATAATATAAGAAAAAACAAACAAAACACAGTGGGACCTTGGTTTCCGAACGTAATCCATTCCGGAAGACTATTCGACTTCCGAAACGTTCAAAAACCGAAGCAGCTACTTCCAGGTTTTCGGCGTTCGGAAACCGAAACGTTCGACTTCTGAGGCTTTCGAAAACGGAGGTTCCACTGTGCATAATACAAACAAGGACAAAACAACCCCCCCCCAAGAAACAAATAACCCTCCTTTCCCTCCTACAAACACAATTAAAAGGGGATAGAATGTTAGTCTCTTGGGCCGGGGGGGGGGGGATACCTCTAGGCTGGCATTTGAGAACCTACTTAGAATCATGTAATTGCAGTTGGAAGGGACCCCACCCCCAGGGTCATCTAGTCCAACCCCCAGCAGTGCAGGAATCCCAGCTAAAGCATCCCTGGCAGATGGCTACATTCTCCATCCCTCTGCCCTTCCAAGATGAAGAAAGAACTTTACCGTGCTATAAAAGGCATCTCTGCAGCTGGGGTGGAAGTTCAAGCGAGCAAAAGCGAGGACGACGTTGCTAAGGTGGACCAGGGAGTACTTTTCGGCGTTGTCCACGGTGTGCTAAGAAAAGAAGCATGGGGGGGGAGCGATTGAGTTCATTCATTTCAAACGGTTATACCTAAGCCATAAATGAGTCGGAAACTGCTTGAATGGGAAAAGAAGCCCCACCACTTTCATCCTGGAATATTTTCATTGGTTGGTTAGTTCTCCAAGTCCCAACATGGGTCCGCTATTCACTCCATGCTCTCAAGGACCAGCCTAACACTTTGAATCAAGACAAGTATAACTTCCTCCTCCTCCTTTCTTACTTTATTTTGTGTGTGTGTGTTTGAGTCTCTGACAAAAGCCACCCACACTCTTTTTAGCCTTTTGAAAGAGATCCTTTTTTTCTCTCTTTAGTTCATGAGGCATATGTACTATCTGATTTCTAGCCCTGCTACCTGAAGCAGCATTCAGATGGCCTCTCTTTCTTCTCATGTAATCAACCAACTTTTCTTTAATCCACATCTGTGTAAATATAAAAGGTAAAGGACCCTCTGGACGGTTAAGTCAAGTCAAAGGCGGCTATGGGGTGCGGCACTCATCTCACTTTCAGGCCAAGGGAGCTGGTGTTTGTCCACAGACAGCTTTCCGGGTCATGTGGTCAGCACGACTAAACCGCTTCTAGCGCAATGGAACACCATCACGGAAACCAGAGTGCACAGAAACGCTGTTTACCTTCCCGCCGCAGCGGTACCTATGTATCTACTTGCACTGGTGTGCTTTCGAACTGCTAGGTTGGCAGGAGGTGGGACCGAGCAACAGGGGCTCAAGCCATCGCGGGAATTCGAACCGCCGGCCTTTAGGTGGAAGATTCCACCTAAACGTTAGGAAGAACTTCCTGACAGTAAGAGCTGTTCGGCAGTGGAATTTGCTGCCAAGGAGTGTGGTGGAGTCTCCTTCTTTGGAGGTCTTTAAGCAGAGGCTTGACAGGCATATGTCAAGAATGCTTTGATGGTGTTTCCTGCTTGGCAGGGGGTTGGACTGGATGGCCCTTGTGGTCTCTTCCAACTCTACGATTCTGATCGGCAAGCCCAAGAGGCTCAGTGGTTTAGACCACTTCCTGTGAGCACCAGGTTACGGGAAAGCACATATTCATAACCAAGACACAGAAGGTCCTATACTTCTTGGTAGCGTGTGCGCGGACACATGTGAATTCTGGACACGCATGTGGGTCCAGAAACACACCTGGCGACATACCTTGGGCCACACCCACCACGGATCAGTGGCTCCTGGGAGGTTGCCCACGGGAAAACACAGCCCTTGGACTAAAACAGGCTTCTCAGCCCGGCATTGATGAGTCAAAGGAACAGGGCCACGGAACATGGGGGTTTGCCTCCACCTCTGCCCCTTACTCTTTTTAAGTGTCAGGTGTAACTTCAGCCTGAACAAAGCAGAGTTTGCGCAGGTTTTTCCGGAAGCTTCTGGCGGTAACTTAAATGACTAGACGTCTGGAACGCAGAGTAAACTATATACAGTCGTACCTCAGGTTACGACCACCTCGGGTTGCGAACAATTCGGGTTACGAACTGCGCAAACCCGGAAGTATTTTCGCCCCCCGTGCGCGCGCAGAAGTGGCGCGCACAGTTTGCGCATGCGCAAAGCGCGAAAATCGCAAAAATCATGCTTTGCGCATGCGCAAAATGGCGCTTCGGGTCGCGTTCGGTTTACGAACTTTTCGGGTTATGAACTGCGATCCGGATCGTGTTTGTAACCCGAGGTATTACTGTACAAGATTGATTAAAATAAAAGAAATCCAGAGTTTCTATGTACAACTTTAGAACTCAAAAACAAAGTGAAATAAATCCTTTCCTCTCTGTCTCTCTCTCTTTCTCTCTCTCAACCGATACAGCACCTCTCCTCCTACACTGACCACACCACATACTGTGCTAGCTTTCTCTGATAACAGTGCTCAGTGCTGATCATCAACCAATGAGAGCGCAGTTACTATGGCAGAAGTAGACCTTGGCTTTCTGCCCAGTGTTAATTGCTTGTCCTAGAGTTGATTGTGTGAAGAAGCAATCTGATGGTTTCTCATGCTACTAATTTAGCAAAACCCGAACATTACTCACCTGCGCGAAGGCCTCAAAGAGGGGCAGGTTGAGCCACTTGAGGTAAGCAAAGGACTTCAGGCACCGCACCACGTCCCCTGCAGACAGCTCCGGCACGCGGGGCTGGAGGTCGGCGGCGATCTTCTGGAAGACCTGGGTCTGGTGGAAACCCAGCTTCCCTGAAGCAGAGAGGAGGAAACAGCAGTTGAGAGAAAGAGGCTGCAGAAGAGGAGCCAGCATAATAATAATAATAATAATAATAATAATAATAATAATAATAATAATAATAATATTTTTTATTATAATTATTGTTATTAACCCCCACCCATTTGAGCGGCTCCCAACCGAATATTAAAAGCACAATGCAGCATTAAACATTAAAAACATTCCTAAACAGGGCTGCCTTCAGATGTCTTTTAAAAGTAAGATAATTGCTTATTGCCTTGACATCTGATGGGAGGGCGTTCCACAGGGCAGGCGCCACTACCGAGAAGGCCCTCTGCCTGGTTCCCTGTAAGAAGGGCGAGGGGTGGTATTTTATGCCTTTTGACCTGCCGTTACTTTTATTGATCACGGTTCAGTAATTCTTTATTGTTACTGAGAAGCGTAAACAGTTTAATTATCGTTTGCTGATTACTGCTTTTATTTGGTATAAGTTGTTTATTTTAAAGTTATTTTCTGTATTGGATCAGATTGTTATTACGTGTGTGGTCTTTGCTGTGTATTTTGTCGTTTCTTCAGTCTGTAAACCGCCTTGCGCATACAGTAGTAATATAGAAAGGTGGTATACAAATTAAAAGGGAAGTGAAAAATGAAATGAAACCTGTCGGCACGAATTAAGTTTCAGCTGGCCTGCCTGCACTAACCCCAAAACTACTTCCAAACACCTCTTATCATTCAGCCCGGAGACTGAGGTCTAGCTCTGAGGAGCACTTCTGGCAGCTCCCTCACTGCGAGAAGTGAGGTTACAAGGAACCAGGCGGAGGGCCTTCTCGGTGGTGGCACCCGCCCTGTGGAAGACCCTCCTGTCAGATGTCAAGGAAATAAACAACTATCTGACTTTTGGAAGACATCTGAAGGCAGCCCTGTTTAGGGAAGTTTCTACTGTCTGGTGTTTTATCGTATTTTTAATATTCTGTTGGGAGCTGCCCAGAGTGGCTGGGGAAACCCAGCCAGATGGGCAGGGTATAAATAATAAATTATTATTATTATTATTATTATTATTATTATTATTATTATTATTATTATTATTCCAAACCCTCTCCAGCCCCTCCACCTTGGATGACAAGTGGCCAGAGAAGGGAGGTTGCTGTCTGAAGCAGCATCTGTTTCTGGTGTGTAAAACTGCTTCCTGGAGTGTAAAACTCTTTACTGGCCATAAGGGTTAAAGGGATGCGCCCATTTCTTAAAAGGAAGTCGCCGCTCACCGTAGGCGAAAGCCAGGTCCAGGAGGATGCTGGTGCTGAAAGTGAAGTGCTTCTGAACTAAGTGGTAGGAGATTGCCCGGAGCAGAGGGATGGACCGGCGGTTCTGGACTGCCAAAGCAACGGCGATTCTCCGCGTGTCCTCGGGGGTGAACTGCTCAGCCAATTCCAGGCTCTGTTGACAAAGATGATGGATGTGAAAAATGGGTGAAGGCCTAACCCAGGGGCCCGAAATATGCTATCGGCATATTTCACCCCAAATGGAAACCTTACTTGCATCTTTTCGCATTGGTGGCCAGCTCCCAAGAGATTGCAATCTACTCACAGAGTTAAAAACTGGAAATGATCTATCCCCTTTTTTGGGGTTCAGGTCAAAGTTGTTGGGCTTGTTTTAGGAAGGAGGAAGGCCCATTTTTGGGGGGGGGTTGGGTCAAAGTTGTTGAGTTTCTTCAGGGAGGAGGTAAAAAGTTGAGCTTTTTTTTAGGGGAGCCACAGTTGTTCAGCTTCTTTGGGGGGAGCCAATGATCTACCAGTGATCTACCGCAGGCGTCCAGTGATCTACCGGTAGATCATGATCTACCTGTTGGACAAGCCTGGTTTAAAGCATGGGTAGGCAAACCAAGGCCCGGAGGCCGTATCCGGCCCAATCGCCTTCTCAATCCAACCCGCGGACAGTCCTGAAATCAGTGAGTTTTTACATGAGTAGAATGTGTTCTTTTATTTAAAATGCATCTCTGGGTTATTTGTGGGGCATAGGAATTCGTTCATTATTTTTTTCCAAAATATAGTCCAGCCCCCCCACAATGTCAGAGGGACAGTGGACCGGACCCCTGCTGAAAAAGTTTGCTGACCCCTGGTATAAAGGTTTAGCAGTAGCTGAAAATCTAACTCATATATTACAAGTTGCCAAAGGTTAGGAGGACCCTGATGAAAGTCTATGCTGTTTGGTGTGATTTTATCTTATATGCAACTAAGGCAGACAACACAGGACTTCTCCTCCACAGTACAAAGTGAAATTTTGTTTTCCTAATGGCCTTTAGTACTTTGCCAACCTAATATTAAGTCTCTCTCCGGTACACTGTGCTGAGTTTTGGTACTTCTGCTATATCTATAGCATATATATTAAATGATGCCTTATGAGGAACGACTTAGGGAGCTGGGTATGTTCAGCCTGGAGAAGAGAAGGTTAAGGGGTGATATGATAGCCATGTTCAAATATATCAAAGGATGTCATATAGAGGAGGGAGAAAGGTTGTTTTCTGCTGCTCCAGAGAAGCGGACACGGAGCAATGGATTCAAACTACAAGAAAGAAGATTCCACCTAAACATTAGAAAGAACTTCCTGACAGTAAGAGCTGTTTGGCAGTGGAATTTGCTGCCAAGGAGTCTCCTTCTTTGGAGGTCTTGAAGCAGGGGCTTGACAGGCATAAGTAAAGAATGATTTGATGGTGTTTCCTGCTCGGCAGGGGGTTGGACTAGATGGCCCTCGTGGTCTCTTCCAACTCTACGATTCTATGATTCTGTGATCTATTATATCAGTTTGTTTGATTTACTTTGATATAATCTTTTAAAAGGAAAATAATTTCGCTGGAGGTATGGTTCAATAATATTGGGGATATAAGGAATAAGGAAGGAATAATTTATTGGCCAAGTACCAAGCAGACTTGGAATTTGTCTTCGACTACATTGCAATGTAAAAAACGTACCTCATACAAACACTATTCCGCTCACAATACAACAGCCCAGCAAAGGAAGCTAGTCCAAAAGATAGAGCTAGTTCAAAACGATACTGGGCTTAGAATAGCTGCAAATGGGGGTGCAAAGGAAAATGCTTTTGATGAAACCAGGTCTCCCTTCTTTTCATATGCAAGGGGGAAAGACAGCTCCCCCACCAGCCTCACAATCCTGTCTGTGAAGCGCCTACATGGACTGCCAATGTTTTAAAACCATGTAGAATGACATGGTTGGACTAGGTGTCCCTTGAATGACAGGGGGTTGGACTGGATGGCCCTTGTGGTCTCTTCCAACTCTATGATTCTATGACATTTGCCTGGCAACTGCTTCGTATAGTACAGCCAGGTGGTCAAAAAAACGCTTCTATTTTCTCAGGTTTTAATCAACATGTTGTGGCTGGTTTTCTGAGCTACTCTGGAACTGCTATTGTTACACTAGGTCAGGGGTTCCCAACAAAATTTTCTCGAGGACCCCTCATCGAGCCGCTATTGTGACAAGGACCCCCATTAATTCCTAATCCTAAATCTAATTCCTAATTCCTAATCTATTTTTTCCAGTAAGCTTAACACTGATCTTGGAAGGGTTAGGTTCAAGGGACGCTGACGATTTAGGTTCAATGGACACTGACAAGATCGGTTCGAGAGTCACTGACTTACTTGCTTGAACATCAAATGCATTATCTTCCTCTTCATCTGTAGGCCTTTGTCGTTTTAACGAACCACTTTTTAACCAACGGTCCATTTTTAACTACGCGAACTGTAGCTTCCGCGAAAAACAACGCTTTGTTTACAAACACTACTATTTTGCAAAGAGGCAGTGCGCGCCAGGGAGGAGGGAGGGGAATGGAGAAGACAGGGGACCTGCGCAGTAGTGCACAAATGAAGCCGACGCGCGCAAAGCATCTTGGGGAGGTGAGCGTTAGTAGAATGCGCGCACTGCCTCTTTGCAAAACAGTAGTGTTTGTAAAGCGCCACCTAACGGCATACAGCAGAACTACTTCCTCTATCTAATTTTAGTTTTGCGCTAGACTCTGCTCATGCAGGAAGCGGCCAAAATAAAAAATCTGTTATCATACGAAATATATTTAATATATTTTTTATTCTAATAGCATCTTGCGGACCCCTCTGGCATAGCTCGCGGACCCCTGGGGGTCCGCGGACCACCTGTTGGGAACCACTGCACTAGGTATTGCTTTGTACAGTAGTACCTTGGTTTGCAAACCATCTTCAGAAGCCGAACGTGCTCTGTTTTGAGTGGTACACTTCCGATTTGAGTGGTACACTGTTTTTCCTATTTATTTTGCATTTGTTTTTGCAGCTCGTTCCCGTTTTGTTTTTGTGACTGTGCGGAACCCAGTTCAGCTACTGATTGACCGATCGTGTGACTACGGTACATTGTTTGTTGCTTTCATTTTATGGATCGGTGGTCTCATTGGATAGTAAAATTCATGTTCAATTGCTGTTTTAGAGGTTGTTTTTAAAAGTCTGGGAACGGATTAATCCATTTTGCATTACTTTTTCTGGGAAAGTGTGCCTTGGTTTTGGAACGGACTTCCGAAACGGATTAAGTTTGAGAGCCAAGGTACCACTGCACCGTATTGTGTTTTATCGACTTTGTACATAACCATTCAACTGCATTTTAATAATAAATAAATCCCATGCATCTCCTCTCCCCTCAACCCCCCCCCGCCCCGTTGTCAGACCATACCGGTTCCTGCCTCTACCTTGTCCTCCAGTCTCTCCATCAGTATCGGGGAGAGGGGCCCCACTTTCGACATCAGCATCACCACTGTCCTGACGTCTGCAATCTCCGTCCAACGCAGCTCAAGATGCTTCAGCACGTCGCTGAGCAGCTCGCTTGGGTGTCCCTTGGGGACGCTGGTGGCCATGTGCTCCGCCAGGAAGGCGAGGTTCTTGAAGGTCAGGCGCCTCAGCCGCCAGCGCACCTCCTGTTCCACCGAGCGCATCTCCGGCCTGCTCCGCTCCAGGCCCAGGAGGTGGAGGCTCTTAAAGAGGTTCACCAAAGCGGTGTTCCACACCTGAGACCCCTGCACACAAAAGAAGATTCAGGACGGATACAAGAAAGGACTTCTTCACGCGTGGGCAAACTACGGAACTCCCTGCCACAGGCAGCAGCAGCGGCCACCAACTCAGAAGGCTTCAGTAATAATAATAATAATTTATTATTTATACCCCGCCCATCTGGCTGGGTTTCCCCAGCCACTCTGGGCGGCTTCCAACCGAATATTAAAAACAGTACAGCATCAAACATTAAAAACTTCCCTAAACAGGGCCACCTTCAGTTGTCTTCTAAATGTAAAATAGTTGTTTATTGCCTTGACATCTGATGGGAGGGCGATCCACAGGGCGGGTGCCACTACCGAGAAGGCCCTCTGTCTGGTTCCCTGTAACCTCACTTCTCGCAATGAGGGAACCGCCAGAAGGCCCTCGGAGCTGGACCTCAGTGTCCAGGCTGAACAATGGGGTTGGAGACGCTCCTTCAAGTATACAGGACCGAGGCCTCTTGGGCTTTAAAGGTCAGTACCAACACTTTGAATTGTGCTCGGAAATGTACTGGGAGCCAGTGTAGATCTCTCAGGTGTTATGTGGTCTCGGCAGCCGCTCCCAGTCACTAGTCTAGCTGCCGCATTCTGGATTAATTGCAGTTTCCGGGTCACCTTCAAAGGTAGCCCCACGTAGAGCGCATTGCAGTAGTCCAAGCGAGAGATAACCAGAGCATGCACCACTCTGGCGAGACAGTCCGCGGGCAGGTAGGGTCTCAACCTGCGTACCAGATGGAGCTGGTGGACAGCTGCCCTGGACACAGAATTGACCTGCACCTCCATGGACAGCCGTGAGTCCAAAATGACTCCCAGGCTGCGCACCTGGTCCTTCAGGGGCACAGTTACCCCATTCAGGACCAGGGAGTCCTCCACACCTGCCCGCCTCCTGTCCCCCCCAAAACAGTACTTCTGTCTTGTCAGGATTCAACCTCAATTCAAAAGAGGGTTAGGACAAATTCGTGGAGGAGGAGAGGGCTACTGATGGCTACTGGGCATTTTGGCTCTGCTCTTCCTCCACCGTTGGACGCAGCATTGCTTCTGAAGGCCAGTTGCTGGAAAGCACAGAAGGGGAGAGGGCTCTTGTGCTCGGATCCTGCTTGCAGGTTTCCCATAATGAAGTTGGAATTCTTGATTGAAGCTTACATAGAAAATTGCAGAAAGGCAAAAACTCTGGCCACAAAAGTAAAATTGCATTGGACCAATAGTTCAAATGATTCAAATTTTTCAAATAGTCTCTTTTGGATAGATTTGTTCCTTGAAGTTTGTATCTTTATTAGAACACACCCAATCTCTTCTTTATACATTACAAATGCACTCTGTCACCTAGCTCTAAGCTACCAGTACACGTTGACTTTAAGACTATTTGGTAAGACTATACACCTGTATTTATATTATACATCTCTGCATACATGTTTGTAAACCTTTAGATGACTTTATATTGCTTATATGATAGTTAACATGCTAAGAGGGTCTCTGATGAATGTATATTGAACTTATTCCAGCTGAAGAAGAATTTTCGAAACAGGGCCTTGTCCTGGCACATCAACTTCACCTGGCATATAAACTTCAAGGAATAAATCTATCCATAGGAGACTATTTGAAAAATTTGAATCATTTGAACTACTAGTCCAACACAATTTTACTTTTGTGGCCAGAGTTCTTGCCTTTCTACAGGTTTCCCATGATGAGCATCTGGTTGGCCCCTGTGAGAACAGGATGCTGAACTAGGTAGGGGCCACTGGCCTGATCCTGCAAGCTCTCATGTTCTTCTGCTCAAATTCTTCTGGATGCAGAGGCTTCACCCCAGGCCCCATCTCCCATCTCGGGGTCAGACAGTCCTACCCCACCAAGTCCATGACACAGCCCCTTATAACCCACATCCTGTGTCTCCACTGCCATTTTGGGGCTTAGCCGCTTTCTTTCTCTTCTTGTTATATTCAGTTTAGACCAGAGGGTCGTGGATGAGAGTGTGTCCTTTTAAGGGACCCTGCTACTGGGGAAATCCTTTCTTCCCTGAGGTCTTGCAGGAGGTCAAGCCAAAGAACGGAAAGACATTTTGATATGGACTACCTTTCACCCACCACAATGAATTTTTATTTGTCCCTGTTCAGAAAACTGGACTTTGACCTGGGAGGACCTCATTCACTACTTGCATGGGGGGAGGTTCAAAAAGTATCTACGTGGTACTTAAGAGAATAACTTGCACCTAAATATTAGCTTGACAAAGGAGATGGTGTTGGACTTGTGGAGGAAGAGAGGGGAACGAGCCCCGATGTATATCAGGGGAGGGGGTTGTGTGAAGAGAGTCTCTTCCTTTAAATTCCTGAGAGTTTACCTTAGTGAAGACCTCACTTGGAAAAACAATATAACTCAGGTGGTTAGGAAGGCCCAACAGAGACTCAATTTTCTCAGGGTGTTGCGAAAGAACTATGTTAAACAACAATTGATGACCTCCTTCTACCGGTCCACAATAGAAAGTGTCCTCTCATATTGTATCGCAGTGTGGTATGTTGGTTTGACAGCCACAGACAGAAAGTCTCTACAGAGGGTGGTGAACACAGCACATGATATCATGGGCTGTCCCCTGAGCCCGCTAGATGACATCGCAAGGGGATCGTTGCCTTAGGAGAGCGAGAAAAATTATCAGGGACGATTCACACCCTGGCCAGCACCTCTTTAATCTTCTACCTTCGGGCAGGAGATATAGAAGTATAATCAGTCGTACCAACAGGCTAAAAAACAGTTTTTATCCGTGGGCTGTGAGGCTGCTGAACGGAATATAATATAGTGCAACTGACTTTCGGGGTTGGTGTGTTGTGCGACAAGCACACAGAGTACAATGAGATTGAGTGTTGGGTGGGGGGAGGCTCAGTTAATTTCATTGTACACAGGTTGTACATTGACAATAAAGGTATTATTATTATTATTATTATTATTATTATTATTATTACAAATGGAAGAATAACTTTTCCTCTCATGGTTGTTGTGAGCGGAAGCCCAAGGAACTGCAAGCCTCTTTGCAAGTTAACTAATACCAGTTACAGCTGCCTTCAGTCGGCGGTTTTGCCTTGTGCTTTTATGTTATGAACTGCCCTGAGATCTACGGTATAGAAATCAAATGAATAAATTTTGAATAAATTCCATCCATCTTTGTAGCTAGCTGCTTGCCATAAGCCTCAAATGGAAAAAGCTCAATGTTAGAATCAAGAAAGCAAATTCAGAATGGGAAATAAAACAACCACATTTACATCCTGGACCACAGGACTCTGCACATGCCCCCAATCCCCATTTTACCCTCACAACAACCCTGTGAGGTAGGTCAAGCTTAGAGAGATCACGATTGGCCCAAATTCACCCACTGAGCTTTGTAGCGGAGCGGGGATTCGAATCCACAGCCTTCTAAACCTCCTCCTAACTCCCACACTCAACAGGCACTGAGGGGCTTTGGTTCCTGGGGCCTTTTGGGGAAGAGGAATCACTTTGCTGCCTGGTGTCTTGCCTTGGTAATGGACTGGATGAGAGCCAAAAAACTGAAGCTCAATCCAGATCAGACTGAGGCCCTGTTAGTGGGTGGTTCCTTAGAGCGGATGGCTGGGAGGTGGCCTGCTCTCGATGGGGTTACACTTCCTCTGAAGGAGCAGGTTCATAGCTTGGGGGTCCTCCTGGATCCTTTGCTGTCGCTTGAGGCTTAGTGGCCCGGAGTGCCTTCCATCATCTTCGGCTGGTGGCCCAGCTACGACCCTCTCTGGACAGGGATAGCCTAACTACTGTTGTCTATGCTCTGGTAACTTCAATGTTAGATTACGGCAATGCGTTCTACGTAGGGCTGCCTCTGAAGACGATTCGGAAACTTCAGCTGGTGCAGAATTCAGCGGCCAGGTTGCTCTCCAGAACAAGACAGCCTGAGCATAGTACACCAATCTTGGTCCCACTGCACTGGCTACCAATTAGTTTCCGGGCCCAATTCAAAGTGCTGGTTCCGACCTATAAAGCCTTAAACGGCTCAGGACCACAATACCTCAAGGACCGCCTCTTTCCATATGAACCTACCCAGACCCTGAGAATCATCTCCCAAGGCCCTCCTTCGTGTGCCTTCTCTGCAGTGGCTCCCCGTCTGTGGAATGCTCTCCCCAGGGAAGTTCGCCTGGCGCCTTCATTATACACCTTTAGGCACCAGGCAAAAATGTTTCTTTTTAACCAGCCCTTTGGTTGACCTGATGGACATCCTATATCCTTTTAAAATGTGGCTCTTTTCGGGGGGGGGTGTTATTGGGTTGTTGTTTTTATTCTGATTATATAGGTTGTGATTTTATTCAGTGAACTGCCCTGAAACCTATTATTAATAACAATAATAACTGGACCAAAGATTGCTGAGTGGGGCTGGTCATAGGATCAGATTGCTGAGTGGGGCTGGTCTGTGAACCGCTCTGAGACCTCCGGGTATAGGGCGGTATATACGGTAAATTCAATCAATAAGGAAGGAAGGAAGGAAGGAAGGAAGGAAGGAAGGAAGGAAGGAGCAGCCACCTGACTGTTTTCACTTACAGGCTGTGGAACCCACCTGTCTGTGTATGATCTGAAGCAAATCTTGGAAGCGCACATCCCGCAAGATGCTGTCAGGGTCCAGTTTTTTCTCCACCACTAGACGGGAGAGTCGGGAGATTATAACGGCCGCTTGGTTTGGGTTGATGGCGTAAAGCTCCTCCAAGCGCAGGAGATCCTCTGTGGTGGATGCCGAGTTTATGATGTCCTCCAACTCACTCCGTTCGGGGGGCGTCCTGTCCGCCTGCTCCTTGACAGAGAGCTTGTCTGTGGGCCTCGAGAGGCTAAAAGCGGTCAACGGGGCGGAAGGGGTTTGGGGTGGCCCTCTGGCCATTAGCATCTTGCTTCCCGCAGACACCACATGAGCTCGGGCGCACAAGGGGGACGAGACCCTGTAGAGTCGATACCAGCGGTGCATCAGCTTGGCAGCCATTTTGTAGCGCGGCCCACGGGGAGCGAGGAGGACGAAGGGGGAGGGGAGCAGCGCTGGGCGGGCATCAACTCATCTCCAAGCAGCTGCATAAGAGCAGGGAGAAAATGTAAAGGCAGCTCATGAGGACTTTCCATAACTTCTTTATTGATAAAAAATATTTATATACCACCGTGTCATGAAAACAATACATCAAAGTGGTTTAAAGCAATAAAAGCATAGAAAACTGTTAAATGCAGACATCAATTCGCAACTGGCTTTGGTGCAAACCAAGTCATGGTGCAATCCTGTACTCATTTGCCCAGAAGTAAGTCCCTCTGAACTCAGCGAGACTTTTTCCTGATTAAGAATGTATAAGATCGTGTTGTCAAGATTCTCGAATGGTGGCAACAATCAGCCATGAGACTTACTGAGGAAACATTGTTGTGTCAAAATACGTGTCCCCCGGGGCTCAAAGCATTAAGAGGAAATCAATGTGATTAACCCAACCAGCAGATTACAATATGGATTTTGAATTAACAGAAGAGACCCTCAGCAAAAAGGACTACTGTATTATGCCCCGAGTGCTAGCATAAGCAGATCAAATGGAACAATTATTTAATTGCATAAGAGCAGAGGTTTCCTGAGGGGGAAGAAGAATGAGGCCAGGGAGATCTTTGGCAGTGGGTCCAGCAATATAGTATGCATATACAGCGGCGCAAGAGTAGTTTTGTTTTTAACTTTAAGGAACTAGTTTTTTTATTTAAAAAAAGGCTGCTGTATAATGGCTAATATCCACACACAGTAGGGACTTGCTGACCCACCAGGCCATTTTGGCAAAGCCTCGCCACCACATCCTATGAGAACATAAATCCCTTAACAACTTGGGACCAGTTTACCTATGAGATCACCTTACCCCACATGTGCCCACTTGACCACTTCGATTAGCATAATGGGCACTACTGCAGGTGCCTCATAATACTCGTTCAGCATCTGCAAGAACTCAAATGTTTAGTGTGGCAGCACCTGCACTTTGGAACTCTCTGCCTATTGACAACAGGCCAGACTTCACAGAACTCTTTTCCACACCTGGTAAAAACATTGCAGTTTAGACAAGCCTACGCAGGTGCTTAGAAAGTACAGGTACTTTTAATCTGTTTTGGTATTTTAACTTTTGTGTGTTTTAAAGCAGCGTTTCTCAACCACTGTTCCGCGGCACACTAGTGTGGTGGCTGGTGTGACGCTGGCTGGTGTGCCGCGACGTGCGGCGACGAGAAGGGCGATTTGCATTGTCACATGCCTGGCGGCCGCCAATATACAACACTGACCCGCCGGAAAGCAATATTTCTCCTCCTCTTTCCCAAAGCTCAGCGCAAACGAGCCTGGCGGCCGCCAATAAACACCACTGACCCGCCGGAAAGCAATCTTTAGCAAGTGTTTCTTACAGTCACAATTATAATATAGGGCGGCACAGAGTTAAATTTTTTAACTTTTTTAATGGTGGTGTGCCTCGTGATTTTTTTCACGGAACAAGTGTGCCGTGGCCCAAAAAAGGTTGAGAAACACTGTTTTAAAGCATGGCTGTGATTTCCCCCCCTCGATTTACTTGTTTTATCTTCTTGCAAACTGCTTTGAGGTTTTTTAAAAAAACAATCAAGCGCCACATAACATTTTATTAAATAACAAATACATTAAAAAGTGGCTTCAGCTGTGGGGCAGGTAAAGACACAATTGGGCTGCAAGCACACCTGATCAACAGCACAGCAGTTTTCAAGCCCTGACAATCAGCTGTTTGTTGGTGCTTCCTTTGATTTCAAACTACAGGGGCAAAAACTGGTCACCTGGTATCGCTGCGATGTCAGGTGATTGACAGGTAAGTAGCCCCGCCCATCTGTCAAACCTGGCCTACTGGAGTGGGGGAGATCAGGACTCACTGGCCAATTTCAATTCCCCGTTCTGATGATAGGATATGCCGCAGCTGCAGAACTCCCGAGTTCAAATCTCAGTTTTGCGGTAAACTCCCTAAGTGACCTCACAGTTCCCCAGCCCTATTTGGTCCAGCCGTTTGCATGCAAATCCCACATGAGGAGAAAAAGCTAGCTCCACCCCACACATCACTATCCACAGCACCAGTCAGACTTGTGCAAAAATCACAGCTATATTGCACAGGGATTTCACTGGGTTAAAGGTGGGGCATCCCCCCTCCAGACTTCATTCTCCAACTTTTGTGGGGTGACAACAATTGGGACACATGAGAACAAGAGAGAGAAGAGGGAGAAACTTTCCACGTTCATCCCCACCACCTCTTCCCCCACGTAGGATATACACACGACCCCCCTGTCCCAGATAAAGGCTTTCCTCCCAGCCTCCCCCAATGGGAAACACACGACTCCTACCACTGGCCCACCTCGCAGGGTTGCTGGGAAGAAGCCATTTTGCGGAGTGGCTAAAGGTAAAGGGACCCCTGACCATTAGGTCCAGTCGTGACCGATTCTGGGGTTGCGGCGCTCATCTTGTGTTATTGGCCGAGGGCGCTGGCGTACAGCTTCCAGGTCATGTGGCCAGCATGACTAAGCCGCTTCTGGCGAACCAGAGCAGTGCATGGAAACTCTGTTTATCTTCCCGCTGTAGCAGTACCTATTTATCTACTTGCACTTTGACGTGCTTTTCAAACTGCTAGGTGGGCAGGAGCTGGGACCCAGCAACAGGAGCTCACCCCATCGCGGGGATTCGAACCTCCAACCTTCTGATCGGCAAGCCCTAGGCTCTGTGGTTTAACCCGCAGCGCCACCATGCAGAGTGGCTACGTATTCTTTTATTTTCATGTTGCTTTTTTGGTGCGCGCTGGAAGAAAAGGCAAAGGGAGTATATAATTGTATGATAATTTGGTGTTGTTATAATGAGGCTATTACTGGACTGAATTTGAAAATTAATAAAAAATATTATACACACACACATATAAGTATGGGGCAGCGGGACGGGCTGAAGCCCTGGAGATGAACGCGATCGCGACAAGGAGGCCCCGTTCCCCGCAAGCCAGGAGGGAATATAGGGGGAAGGGGGCACCTCCCCCCCCAACACAACTCGTGACAAGCCGGGTTCCTGTCCTGCCACTTCCTCTTCCGCTTATTCATTATTACTTTTTAATCGTTATTAGTCCTCACCCTCCTGCGGATTCAGCTTAGTTTCTGGGCCGCCGCCGCCACAGGCCTGACCTCAACCGGCTGCCCGCGCGTGCACTGAGGCGCCGCCAGAGCGCCGGGAGCGTCGCGCGCTGATGGCGTCACTTCCGTCGCCCGCGACGGATCCGTTTGAAACGTGCACCGTATACCTTTGTTGTAGAGATGTTTTCGTGGAGGGAATCGATTTTTTAAAAAGTTTATTTATTCAGTGGGACTCGCATCGGGGCGGGGTACATAGTTAGTAAATAAACATGAATTCTGAGGATTTGGCTTCAGAGGTTTCGTTAGAACTTTCATCCCCAGTCATTTAAAAACTGCTTCCGTCGTGAGAGCTCAGAAAGTGCCTATCCAGACGATGCGGTAGGTTTCTATTAAAAAGTATCTCTATGGACGCCTCACTTCCGTTCTCTCATTCCTGTCGCCCAGACCTATTGGCTACTGAGAAAGGAAGATCGGAAGGGCTGCCCGCGCCATCTTTTCTCCGGGCAGTAGGGAGCCTGTTTCCCCTACCTTGCACAATAGCCGACCAATGGTGGTTTGGAGGCGGGACCTTTGGTCAGATTGCTACGGATTGGGGGAATAGGAAAGTAGGCGGGGAGGGGGCGCAAAAGCCACACCCCCAGAGGCCGGCCAGCGCTATAAATAGGAGTGTCAGGCGCTATTTTCTCCATTTAATAAGCAATTGCGGGGCTGGGGGCTGGGCAGGACAGGGCTGGGCTGGGCTGGGCTGGGCTGGTTGGGTTTGTTTTTCGTTATAATTTTCCCGGTAGTGAAGCTGTATATTATCCAAGGCTGTGGGGTGACCCTGTAGTGTGGTCACGACCTCTATTTCCAAGCAACAATATTAGTATTTTATTTTATATTTAAAAGCCCGACTTCTGTTCTGAAGCTCACTCCTTTCCCTCTCAACAATTTTGAGGGTTCCAACTTTTTTTTAGGAAAAGAAATTTGGCAAAAGGTACAAGGAGCCAGATTAACCTGCTAGAGAAGAATTTGTGTGCCAATATGCTTTACCTTAAATTTCAAGGTAGATCTCGGGCTCTCTTAAATTTGCAGAGGTGGATCAATGTACCTTAAGTTTCATAGAGAAGGGCGGCTAGGCCTGAGCATAAGATCCGAAATCCGTTCGAGTTTGTGGCTGGGGCGTGGCACAAGCCAACATGGATTTGAAATATAACTAGGGTTGCCACCTTTGTTCTGGCAAAACACAGGGCAGGGCAGTTGGTGGGCATTTTCTTTAATTTCGGGGCTGGAAGCAATCCACCACAATCAATTGCAGCCTAACGGGATGGCCCCTCTGGAAGAATTAAGAAACCAAGACCACAAACATTTTATATAAGAATGGAAACTGTTTATTGAATATTTACAGATGAATTGTAAACGGATAAGAACATTGGTGGGATCATTGTAATACCCTTCAGTTTTATATGAGTATATATTTAAAATAGATGAATAAATGAGCAAATGCAGGATGTAGCATTTGACATTGAAATACGGGGCAATCCTCTATTATACAGGACAGCTGGCAACTTAAAAAAACTCTAGGTCCTTAATGAGCTATCATACATTCCCAGATATTCAAACCCTTTAAAAATAACTTTTAGGTGGTTTAGCTCATGGTAAATGTGGACATGTTTTTGTTTAAAATCTCAAAACTTTGCAAAGGGAAATAGAGTTCAATTTTAAGCTGAGAAGTCAGTCTTCTTGTGAAAACAAAGTATATGCACTCAGAGCAAACAGCTGGGCTGGGCTGGGCTGCAACTTACTTGCAATGCTTTTTATTGCTTTTTGGCAAAACCACTTGGTTTAAATTGGGTTTTTTTAGAGGAAGTGCGTGCTCTTCAGTTATTTGGGGAAATGTTAGTCTTGAAATACTAGAAGCGTAGCTGTATTGTTGGAGCAAAAACAGTGCTGGGGTAGGAACTTTTTAATAGACAAGAGTCTGCTTTAGATGCCTCTGAATTACTCCCTTTAATTTTTGCTTTACATGCAATTAAGCAACTTCAGGTCCATAAGAAACAAAAAGTTCCAAAGAGATTTCCAAACTTCAATCCGAAATGGTTTCTACTCTAGATCTGTCTCCGAAACACTTGGCTTTCATTTTCTTAAACTGAAAGAGACTTGACTTTCCACTTCTCCTATATTAAAAGATTTGGGTGGTTCATTTTGTACATTTTGGGGGCTAATGACTTCAAACAAGGCCCAAACTGGGACAAAGACTTGCTTATTACAGTTGAACCCATATATCAACCAATTTGCGTGTCTCCGTCCTTTGGACAGAACACGCCCAAAGTTAGGTGTGCTGAATCATTTTGGGTGTTTGTCCTGCACCTGCAGCTAGTTAAACATGTGAGAATGAGTCAGCAAGCATGTGAGGGTTGACTCAGCACAAACTAAAGTATTGTTTGAAGCATGTTTGCCTTTGGCCAGAGCCTGATCTGTGCTGGAACACAGCAAGGAAGCTGTATGCAGCTGGAAATACTATATATATTACAACTGTACAGTATGTAACTTATAAACTGTGGAGCTGCATTGTACTGTCAGTAAAGGGACTGAGGCTACCCAAACTGGTGTTTTTCTTTCACTGGCGTGTTTGAATGGGCATTCTGCACATGCCCCAACAGTTGGAAGCTGAACCACATAATTTATTATACCCACCCCACCCGTCTGGCTGGGTTTCCCCAGCCACTCTGGGCGGCTCCCAACAGAATATTTAAGGTAAAACATGATAAAACATTAAACTTCCCTAACCAATGGCTCTCCCATCATAATTATGCCACCTGCATATTGTTGTAATAATTTTAAGGTTATATAGAGATATCATAATTGTTCATAAACATGTACATGAATGTACAGGCACATGTCTGAAGCAGCACAGGAAGACAGGCCTGACTGACACCATTTTGACTCTCTCTGACCAGAATCACACACACATTTCCACATGACTATCAACTTGGATCTTGCCAATCAGACACAGGAGACAAGAAGAGAGAGTCCAACTTTTTTTGTTACAATGCCTACGCTTGCACCTTAATGGGCTAATGTTACAAGGGCCTCTTTGGGGCTTATATACTTACAGTAGTTGCTTCTTGCTTATAAAGAAAAACTCTTCCTTTTTCTCTTATGGGGTATCCAAGAACCCATATAGAGTCCTTGTGTACATTCTCTGCTGGTAGGAGAAAATAACAGAGGCCAACCAGAGATTTTTTTGTTATTTAAACAGATTATACATTACACATATTACTTATCGTTCTTTCCCTGTAAGAAAACCCTTCGGTTTCAGGTAGTTTGCAAATACAAGTGTTTGGGGTTTTAGAATCGGGTTCCAGCCTTTTACCTGGTATAAGACTTGCCAATCTTGGGGAGTCTTCCCTTCGTAATTGAGGGCCGCACCCTCTCCAATATCTAATTTACTGGTTGTCTTACTGCCGGGAGTCTGAGATGTTGCTTCCTCTGTTCCGTTGATTTCTAGGCTCTGCTTCAGAGATTCCTCCTTAAGCGTTGGGAATTACCTTCTTTGCTCCCTTTTTACCTTTCCCTTTGTTACCCCGTAGATCAGTTTTCTTTGAGCCAGGTGGAAGTAGATTGAATAGTTTCTGCCATTGTTTTTTTCCGGGTACGGGCAGCTTTGCTTTCCTTGCTGTTTTAGTATTTTTGCTTTTCTTTTCCTTTACTTTTGATTTGTGTCTTTGCAATTTCTCATTTGTTACTGATTGACTCATCTCGGCCGGCTTATCTGAATTGTGCACTTGGGTAATAATAATAATAATAATAATAAATTATTTATACCCCGCCCATCTGGCCAGGTTCCCCCAGCCACTCTGGGCGGCTTCCAACTGTTGTAAAATTTAAGCTGGTTCCTATGAACCCAGAGAAATGGATCCTGACCCAGGGAGAGCCCAAGGATCCAGGCAAGCAGGCACGATGTTGCCGCTGGCCGTAGAATGACAGAGACCAAACTAAGGCTGTCAAAAGCAAAGTACAGTTTATTAAAGAATTAAAAAACTGTTGCAACAGGGTTCCTCGCTCACGCAGCAGCACGGAGTGAAGAACCCAGAACAAAGGAAGGTTTACAGTTTTATAGGTTTTTCTGTACATGTTACACAATTGTATGAAAGGCGATAAATGGATTTGGGAGGAGGGCTATCCGGTGAGGACAAACAAGTTGATAGTCCTTGATGAGGAAAAACAAAAGGTGACAGTTCCTGGTGATAGTCCAGTTGATGCTTATGTAGATTCTTTTATTGTTTCAGGCAACTCAGTTGGAGATGCGGCAGACGTCAGCGATATCAAAAATCTAAATAAAGTTGTTTTTTCTTCCTTGAGCTTGTGTATTAGTGTCATTTTGTCGAAGACTGGCTAGGTGGCAGTGTGGGATAAGGAATGACAAGGTGGAAAGCGTAGAGAGTAAAAAGTCCATAGGATATAAAGGAATTCATATAAATTTGTCCATAAACATATACTGAGCAACGGAATATACAAAGTTAATAGAAATGAAGCTTGCAGGAACGTTTTGTCTAGTGGATACAATATCAATTGAAAGGTATCAAAAGTTACACTTCAGGGCTGTTCTGGGAAGGAGTTATACAATTATTGTAGCGGGAAGGAGGGAACACAGTGGATACATAGCAGCTTCGTATTGACATTTTCAAGGAACGTTTTGACAGCTTGTAACATGGTTATAAAATACAACGAAATCTCAGCCTAGGAGAGGGCATGGAGAAAAGGCTTTGGCTATATAGTATAAAACAATTAATCCTTTCAATTGACATAGTTTATTAACACAGGATCGGTTGCGTTTCCTGGAACCGATAATCTCTTCTGGGAGGGAGACGGAGACGCTTCGTCAGCAGCCAGAACGGGATTTTGTGTAACGATCGTGATAGCTGTCATTCCAGACATCCTGACTTGACTTTTGTTATGTGTGCCCCTCTAGGGTGTTGATAGCAGGGTTTATTATAATCGTGGAATGTTTACTAGGGTGGAGAGCATCCTGGGGCAAGTCTGGGGCAAGAAGGGATTATTCTTTCCCTTGGTTCAGGCAGTCTCCCCTTTGACCTGATTCCCGATGTCAGGTAAAAATATGGCTTCTGAGTGGGCAATGAGTGTGTCCCCTCTCTGTTCATTTCTGGACCCCTTAAACCTGGATTGTGTACCCCGATTCCTATTTCATTTCCCCTCTCTGCGGCCTAATTTTTAATTTATTAAAAATTAATGCCGCACATCAACGTTTGCGTATTCACCATTTCCCAAATGGAACATCGGAATTTCCTCCGGAAACTCGGGGACTCGCTGGAGGGGGGCTTGGAGGCTTACAGAGGGAGCTAGAGATCTGCCAGCGGCTGTCGCTAAAGGACAGCTCTGGAGGCAGCAGCAGGAAAGGAATAGGAGGAGTGCCAGGGATATAGCAATGTAGACGGTCCCCTTCACTACCTCCCTGAGCCAAGTGACATTCTAGCACTTTGTGATAAGCATTTTCTCGATAGTGGTCTATGCTTTAGAGTTATGAGGAAGGTTCAGCAAAGGCTGAAAAATACATTCTGCTTTGTTTCTGTCTTTTTTGTGTGTGTCTCAGGTGTCAAAGCTGGTTTTCTGGTCTCACACCTCCAACATACTCACAGCAACAACTCCTGGTGAAATCCCCTTAGGGCTTTTCTTTTGACCTTGTTGCCTTGTCCCTGGCATAAGGTTTGGACATGCCGTGAGAGAAATGTCTTTGCCTTTGCCTCCTGTGGGATTGCATTATTATTTATTTGGCATGGGTCTTGCAGTCTAGGGAAGTTGCTCAGTTGTTCTGAGGGGACCAGATAAAGTTCATTGCACCTGGGATACATGGCCAATCAGAACTGCCGATTAGAATTTAGATAGTGCCATGGTTTTGAACTTTTCAAACCAATCCATAAAACCATTCTAAGAAGGGCACTTGTCCAAACAGGTCAATTTAACTATATAAGGAATCATTCCTCTTAAATCAAAGCATATTCCTCCATGTATCTGGGTTTTTTCATGAATCTTGTAGCTTCTTCTTGGTAAAATGAGTAAAAACAATTTTAAAAAATGTGTAGAGAAGGTTGGTACACTGCAGAGTGCCAGGTGGGACAAGAAAACGTGGTCATAAGTTGATCTAATCTAAATACTGGACTATGCAATATCCTGATCTTTTAAAGGGCATACAATGCATGGCAATAATACACTATACATTGGGACACTATACATTTAAAAAAACCCCAAACAATTAAACACAAAATTGGTTCACCTCCCCCTCCTTGTGGAAATAACATACTGTCAGACATAGTTCAATGTTTCTGTCGAATATCACGCAACATAAAACCTAATAATTATATATCAGTTGTATGTCTTGAGGCCATCATGATCTTGAGACAATTCTGGCTGCTTTTAAATCCTAGGGCACAGAGTCTTGAGGTCAAGGAGAGAGAATGTCCTTGCAATTCAACTTTCCCCCTTTGTCCCGAAGTCATTTATGGAAAACAATGGCTGTGGCTCCTTCTGTTGCTATTGAGCTGTTGAAGAGTTGGGATGTGGTTAGGTTCTTCAGAAGTACATCTTTGAAGAGATAGCCTGCAGATGGACAAGAGTGCTTGGAACTAAAAGACAGTTAGGAAGGAAGGAGTGGGAAACCAAAAGGGGAGAATATCCTACAGTATTTCTAAAAAAATTGTCGGGAAGCTGTAAATGATACACATCCTTTTGAAAATAGGCCTGCAGGGGGTTGGGGCCTGAAGATATAATTAGTTAAAAAATAATAATAAATAGTCAAGAAAGGGAAGAATATTCTAGAAATTTCTTCTTGGGAGCTGTAAATAATATAAGATCATAGTTAAGCATTTTATTCATTTAAATATTACTATTATTCATATTTAATTACTGCTGTTATTGTCTACTCAGTCTGTTTAATTTACTTCACCTAGTTTGGCTGTGGAGGGAAAAAAAGGACAAAAATTTTGTTAATTAGGACACAATAAGTTATTAATATTTTCCTTATCTGGTTCTGAATTCTCTTTGAGTTTCATGTATCTTGTTTGAAAGGGATTAATATTATTATTATTATTATTATTATTATTATTATTATTATTATTATTTACAGGAAAGAATGACTTAGATGCTACATTTGTATGCACAGAAAGAAAAAGTAGAAATACCAAAAAAGATACAAAAATAAAACAAAATAAAATTTAGATTACCACTCACACAACAATTTTTCAAATGAAATTGGACTTGACACAAAGATATCATATTTTTTTTAAAAAAGAATTATCATTAAATAATACAAAGACATTATAAATTGGAGAGGAACCTTAAAGATCTGAAGGTGAAATATCCAATTAAGATGGACAAATGGTAAAATAATGGAAAAAGCTCTGAAATTCATCATGTGCTATCTGATAAAAGAACTCTTTGGGGAAAAACACAGGTGGTACCTGATCAAACATCAGTAATAAGTTTTTGGAGATGCAATGAGTGAAAGACCTCATTCCACATGATGGACTGGTGGACATGCCCCAAAATATAACAAATCAAAACACTGATCAATAAATAAATAAATAAATAAATGCTAAAACACACAATTTCTAATAATGAGCATCTCAAATAAAGAGTAGGAATCTGTTGCACAAGTATCTCAAACTAGCCAGAATGTGATAAGAAATACTCAGGCAAGACTACCTGACAAAATACAGTCACAAAACAATACCTGGTTATTGTTAGAATAATTTCATAGACATAATGGAAAAACTGATTTATTAAATGGAAGCAGATTATTTATAAGCTAAAGAGAAGCGTCAAAGCCAAAGAGAAATGAAATTACTGTTTGTATCTCCTCACTCCTCACTTTTTTTTTATTTTTATTTTTTTTGTGCTGTGGAAGAAAAAGGGGCAAAACACTCGGGTTATGTGGGATTAACATAGAGGTAATGCATGGGGCTGAAATGCAAATGTGAGAGTAAGTACATCTGCTAGGAAAGAACAATAGAAGACCGCAATTTCCTATGAATTTCCAAGTGTGGAGGGGGCTTGTTTAGGTGGCGTCTGCCCCCCCCCCCCGGAGATAATTTTGCATTAAGGTTCTGAAAGAATTTCTCCGCACCCTGAATCTCAGTATCCTGCTGGAAAGGGAAAATTATTTCATGTGAAAATCAGTCAGGAAATGTTCCTAAAATGTACAGAGTTTGCATGTTGAATTGGAATTGGCAGCTTCTAAACAGTTGATGGTTCTCAATGGTTCTTTATCTATTTATTTTAACATAAGGAAATTTGAATTTAAGTTTCATGTGCAAAGCATAACCTTGAACCTCTTAATTAATTTATAAACTACTCAAGAGACAGACTTATAGTAGTACTCTGCTATTTATACCTGTGGAAAGAACCTGGCATGTTAGATTTTGAAACTTGGCAACCATTTAACCTTGATGGACCAGTAACACACATGAGGTTGTTTTCCCTCAGTGGTTCAGAGCTTTACATTAAGAAATTAGAATATTTCATGTGCAGAGTATAACTTTTTCACCCCTTAGTTAAAACCTCCTTTTTCTCTATTTTCCTCTTCAAGCTGACATAGCCTCTGTGCATGTACAGAGTTCATGATTCAGCAGTCTATTGTACCATTTTTTAAAGTGCTGCACCTCTTGACAAAATTACCATCTGAATAAAGGAAGGGAAGGGGAAAGAGTAGATTTTAAAATAGGGTTAGATTTCAAACAAAAGATAGAAACATAGCAGTGGGTTTTTTTTTTCAGAGCCAGTTTAAATTCGTTTTCCTAGTTTGGAGTCCTAATGCAATTTGATACATTGTTTCTTGTTTCTTGCTGCTTAAGAAGCAGGCTTATAAACCTTAAACTTTAAATATATAGAACTTCAACATTCAGACAACCCAATATTTTCACAAGAAAGCTGCAATAAAAGTTGGGTCAGATTAAAGTCCTAATGAAGTCACCAAATAAACATCTCATACCCCAGGCAAAATAAATCTCGATTTGCCCCTTTATCTACAGGGTTCGGGGTGAATTCGTAATTGCAAATGTTTTCGTTTGTTTGTTTGTTTTTAATTAATTTATTACAGCCATGGCAGACTAAATTCTCTGCCCCCTTATCTATGGGTAATATGGCCATAGAGCCAGAATTCATAAAATCCTTTGCATTCTCGTTGATTTTCAGCCTTACCAATTCCAGACAAAATTTTCTGGCCCTTTATTTACAGGGATGGTCAAGGCTCATTCTGCTTGATTATGAATTTGTATGTGCTTGAACTGTTGGCTGGTGTTTTGTAGTTAAAAAAATAGCTGACAATATGGTGGGGGAAAAAACACCAGACATTCATTTTCAATGTATGATATACCATCTCTACCTCTTTCTAAGTGGCACCTCAAACTCTTCATGCCAAACTTTAAAAATCTATCTTTCCATCCTTCTCCACCAAAGAGTAAAGCTTGACTGAATTCAGGCCATTTCACTAAGACACCAGAGTTTAAACTCACTTTTCAGTGCTTGAGTAATCTAGTCCACCCCTTCTTATGGGGATCTCAACACTATCACCGCCCTTAGGATACATATACATGTGAGTACAGATGCCTGACTGGGAAGGAAACACAGGCTATGCCCTATCACGGAAGCACACGTGTGTACTAAGGGAAAAATAAGGAAGGGGAAGATTAAAAGTACCAACGTTATATAGAAGCCTTTAGCAAACCTTAAGATTGGATAAACAGTTTTAAGAGGGAATTTACTTCCTTACTAAAACCATTCTGTCCATTTGAATCAAGGTTAAAGTGACTCAGATAGACATTTGCTGGCTATGGAGCCTCTACTTTTAATAACATTTCCCTAGAAGGAACACCATATTTCATAGTCACATGGTGAAACATTACATACAGAGCACATGGCTCCCTTGTGACACAGACCTTAAATATTGTGAGTTCACAAACAAACATTTTCAAGGTTACAATCTCCCTTTTCCCTTCCTGCTCCCCCTTTCTGTACAGAAAGGGGTAGGTATGCACATACACCCCTCTTTTACTCTCTAGATAAAGATTGGGAAATGTTCAAGACTTTCATATGTGCTTAAACTTTAAACCTTAATAGACAAAGTGATAAAAACTTATATAATCACTCCATATATAAAAAACAATGACACTCTTGTTCCAACTCTGAAAACCAATAATCTTTCCTTGCCAGAAAACAGAGCTGGGCTGAATTTCAACCCATCACCACATCAGACACATTGCCTTTCACATAGCTCTAAAATGGGGGTTAGAAGGGACCCTGAGGTCATTTAGTCTAACCCTCTAAGATACAGGATTCACAAGATTTGAATGAAAATACCAACTTTATACAGAACCCTTTAGCAGATGAGTTTTTTCCTTAAGAGACTGATATCAGGAGCCCAACAATAACCCTTCTGTCCAACACAATTGAAGTTAAAACTAGACTCAGATAGACAATTCCTGGCTATGGAAGCTCTACTTTTGACAAACAAATCACCTTTATTGGAATAGCTGTTCAATTTTCCTTTAGTCAATATTCATCTAGTCACTTGGAGAAAGACTCCCCTTTTAGAGCCTCTCTCAATAACAAACATTTGCATACCTCATGAAGTGAACATTTTCAAGTTTCAAAATATTTTCAAAGCATTGAGCAAGCATTTTCAAACTTACAACTCTTTATTTTCCTTCATCCTGCCCCCTCTTTTTACTTTTGGAGAGGAAAAAATGGCCTTCTACAGCCTCTTTAAAACAAACCTTTACACACTACCTCCACTCTTTTAAATATTTGCCATTGTTTTTGGGTTGATCAAGCCCTTACATAACATTATTTAAGCAAGCTTGCCTTATTATATTATTTTAAACTATGCGTGCTTAAAAAAAGCAGTCTGTGGGTGTCATGCCCAAATTTTAAACACAAACCCCTAATTTCCTAAACCTGGATTACATCTCTCATTTACTTTAAGGGAAACAACGAACTATAGCAGACACAAGGAACAGACGCACATACACTTAACAGACAACACACATAACAGACAACATGTAACGTGTAAACATTCTGAAGGGGGTACTGGTCTTCCGGGGTCAATTTTAGAGTGGAGATTATCTGTATGTTAAAGGAACCTCCTGGTAGCCAATTCCCCTCATCTGGGTGGTCCATAGTAAATCGGACCCAATGTTTTTTTCTTACAAAGTTTTTGCAATTGGTTTCTGTCTAGCTTGTCCGCTCCAGGGATATCACTCCAACTTTGGAGGACAAATTGTAAAGGGGTTTCTCCCTCAAAGTCCCTACCAGAGCCAAGCTTCCACTGTGCTTTGCTCCGGTTGGGAGTTTGGGGTAGGAATTCCTTAGAAGATTGGGCGCCCATGTTTAACTCTCTGGCCTATTTATACTGCAGTGCGGGTAGAAGACCCTCCAATCCGGGACACTCTATACCTTAACTCCTGAGTCTAAGACTCACTCAACAGACGATACCGTCTCCTGCCTACCTGTTGCGTGCACTTGCTAACTAGGTGGCTGGTGTGGCTAGATACCTAAGGACCCCCTCCTGGTCATTAATTGCCTAGGGTCCTGCAGCAACTTTCCTGCCTCTTACACACTAGACTCGGATCCTACTGAACGCTTGCCTACGCAATGTCAGGTCGGAACTGAGGAATACAAAGTAGGAAAAGGAACGGGCGCACTTGCAATCTCTGATCATGGGTCATACCCAACAAGGGTCGCCATGGCAGAGGGGCGTCTTCACCCGAAGATTAAGAGCAGAGGAACACGGAATAAGGTTGGGTAGATTGCTCAGAACCCCTGCGCAGATTGGCAGGAGCGAGCTGGGTCCGTCCTTCTAGGGATTTCGTTTTAACGAAAGGACGGATCCCAAAAGGCTCCAATTCTTCTTTATCCCTTATGCCTTTACAGCTTAGCTGCAACTAGAGCCCAATATAAGAATCAGAAAAGGAGAGAACAGTGAAGAGTGAAGTTTTAGATTTTTAGTTGCTGCAGTAATCAGCCCACCCCAAAATGTCCCTGTTTAATACTCACAACGAATGACTCCTGAAGCTTCGGTTTTCCTCAATGATCAGGTTCCTGGTAAAAAACCAACCCTTCCCAAAGCTTTGCTTTGCCTTGGCTTGGTCCCGCTAGGCTCCCAATCACTCCCCTGAGCTCCGGACCCTGAAGTCGGGTTTCCCCCTGCAAGAGGCAGGAGCGCGCTGGGTCTCCTTTCCCCAGAAAGTCCGGGGCTCAAGGAAAAACTGGGTCCCCGAAGTGGTCGCCAAATTGTTGTAAAATTTAAGCTGGTTCCTATGAACCCAGAGAAATGGATCCTGACCCAGGGAGAGCCCAAGGATCCAGGCAAGCAGGCACGATGTTGCCGCTGGCCGTAGAATGACAGAGACCAAACTAAGGCTGTCAAAAGCAAAGTACAGTTTATTAAAGAATTAAAAAACTGTTGCAACAGGGTTCCTCGCTCACGCAGCAGCACGGAGTGAAGAACCCAGAACAAAGGAAGGCTTACAGTTTTATAGGTTTTTCTGTACATGTTACACAATTGTATGAAAGGCGATAAATTGATTTGGGAGGAGGGCTATCCGGTGAGGACAAACAAGTTGATAGTCCTTGATGAGGAAAAACAAAAGGTGACAGTTCCTGGTGATAGTCCAGTTGATGCTTATGTATATTCTTTTATTGTTTCAGGCAACTCAGTTGGAGATGCGGCAGACGTCAGCGATATCAAAAATCTAAATAAAGTTGTTTTTTCTTCCTTGAGCTTGTGTATTAGTGTCATTTTGTCGAAGACTGGCTAGGTGGCAGTGTGGGATAAGGAATGACAAGGTGGAAAGCGTAGAGAGTAAAAAGTCCATAGGATATAAAGGAATTCATATAAATTTGTCCATAAACATATACTGAGCAACGGAATATACAAAGTTAGTAGAAATGAAGCTTGCAGGAACGTTTTGTCTAGTGGATACAATATCAATTGAAAGGTATCAAAAGTTACACTTCAGGGCTGTTCTGGGAAGGAGTTATACAATTATTGTAGCGGGAAGGAGGGAACACAGTGGATACATAGCAGCTTCGTATTGACATTTTCAAGGAACGTTTTGACAGCTTGTAACATGGTTATAAAATACAACGAAATCTCAGCCTAGGAGAGGGCATGGAGAAAAGGCTTTGGCTATATAGTATAAAACAATTAATCCTTTCAATTGACATAGTTTATTAACACAGGATCGGTTGCGTTTCCTGGAACCGATAATCTCTTCTGGGAGGGAGACGGAGACGCTTCGTCAGCAGCCAGAACGGGATTTTGTGTAACGATCGTGATAGCTGTCATTCCAGACATCCTGACTTGACTTTTGTTATGTGTGCCCCTCTAGGGTGTTGATAGCAGGGTTTATTATAATCGTGGAATGTTTACTAGGGTGGAGAGCATCCTGGGGCAAGTCTGGGGCAAGAAGGGATTATTCTTTCCCTTGGTTCAGGCAGTCTCCCCTTTGACCTGATTCCCGATGTCAGGTAAAAATATGGCTTCTGAGTGGGCAATGAGTGTGTCCCCTCTCTGTTCATTTCTGGACCCCTTAAACCTGGATTGTGTACCCCAATTCCTATTTCACAACAAAATATTAAAATACAGAAATCCATCAAACATTAAAAGCTTCCCTAAACAGGGCTGCCTTAAGATGCCTTCTAAAGGTCTGGTAATTGTTATTCTCTTTGGGGGAGGAGACGCTCCTTCAGGGTCACATCATTTGGCTCATTACCATAATCCTCTTTGCATTTCACAATACAAAATACAAACAAAATAATTGACTTCCACCAACCACACAACACTTGGTTTCCATCTTGTTCATCTGTCTGTTTTCTTATCTCTCCTAAACTTGTTTTTAACATAAAGCATCCTTCAGTCTTTTAGCTCTTCACAAATTCAATTCAGTCTAGAGTCTAGACTCAACCAGATATTCAACTTTGCCCCTTGTTATTTAAAGTATTCATTCAGGCATTCTCATTCTTTCTTCACTAAGCTTTTAATTTATGTCTTATTATATCCGTTAATTTGGCTAATTCCAAATATTCACATACTTTACAAAGCCATTCTTTTTTTAGTGGGTATTTGTTTCCCTTTCCAATATTTTGCCACCAATATTCTTGCCGCCAATGTTGCATATAGAAAAATTTTTACTTTTATCTTTTGGGATATCATTATTTAATATCCCTAATAAGAATGCTTCTGGGCTTTTACTATAATTAACCTTGAGTATTTTCTTTTCTTTAAATCTTTATTGGTACTCTTACATGGCATTACACAGTTATAACACATATCTCAAAGCAAATAAAAATTCCAGCCATTTACACCGAGAACGCTAATACAAATAATACAAAGATGTTTAAAAAAATTGAAGAAAAATAAAAAGACCTATGTTTGTCCTTTCTTACATGGTTATAAACTAGCACTTCAGCTGTATTCCTACTACATTTTGCCAATCATTAACATCAATTTGTATTATAAAGCAAAGGGGGGGGGAGAAAAATAACAGATATTGTCATATAGACTTTCATTCAGTTCCCATTGTATAGATAATTCTTACATTGAATGTACCTAACCTCATTCCTCAATTTTCTATATTTTTTTCGAAAACAAATTTACAACAATTTATCCCCTTGATCTTATTTTCTCTATCTTTCTTAATCCAAGATCAGTCGAAAGCAGCCAAACAACCTTTGGTATATCCTTGTACATACCTCATATATCTATCCCAAGTTTGGGCATATTCCTGTGTTGATTTCCCCCTCAACTTATTGGTCAATTGCGCCATTTTGTTATATCCTTGTAACTTATTTTGCCATTCTATTATGGACAGTAGGTTTCCCCCTTTCCAATTCTTTGCCACCAGCGTCCGGGCTGTAGCCGTGGCATGTGACAATATTTCTCTTGAATTTTTTGGACTGTCACTAGCAATAATACTTAACAGCAAAACCTCCAGCTTTTTTAGAAAGGTTATTCCCAGGATTCTTTTTAGCTCCTCAGAAACAAGCCCCCCAAATTCTTTTATCTTTTTACATGTCCACCACATGTGGTACATGTCTCCATTGCTGCCCCCATAACCTCCAACAGTTACTCGCTATGTTTTTATAAATCTTTGAAAGCCTTGCTGGAGTGAGATACCACCTGTACTGCATTTTAAGTATGTTCTCTTTGATATTATGGCATGCTGTGAATTTCATGGTATTTTCCCAAATATGTTCCAATTCTGCCAGCATTATAGGGCGACCTATAACCTGAGCCCATCTGATCATAACAGCCTTGACCACCTCCTCCTTGACTTTTCAGTCAAGAAGGAGTTGATACATTCTCGAAATTGTCTTAACTTTATTCATTAATAGTTTTTTCAAATTTTGAGGGCTCGTTATCAAATCCGACCACTTGATCTTGTTTAAATGTTTCATATACTTGGTGGTATTCCAGCCAGCTTGAAAGCTGGTCTTTAATTTCTTATTTTCAAAGTTTAATTTGGCCTTCATCTTCTATCAATATTGAGTTATATGTTAACCATGTTCCTTTCATATTTTTCCATTTAACTGCCTTTGCCTCAGTTGGCGAAATCCATCGTGGGGTTTTAGGTTCCATCACTCTACTATATCTTTCCCAAACTCTATATAAAGCATTTCTTATTATGATTAGTGAAACCTCTATGAACTTTGGACTGTCCATAATGCAAATATGCATGCCACCTGAAATGGTTGTCATGCCCTTCGATGTCTTAATAGATCCGTATTGCTGAGGAGGCACCAATCTTTTATCCAAGAGAAACAGGATGCTTCGTAATACAATTTTAGGTCAGGGAGGCTGAAGGTCCCCGCCCCCCCTTTCTCAAGGTCAATGAGCAGTGTATGTTTTATCCTTGGCCTATTTCCATACCAAATGAATTTCGATATCTCTTTGGCTTACCACCAAAGCTGCTCTCTTCCCCCCCCCTTCCATTGGAACCGTCAGTTGGGGTTGCATGCGCACGCCAGGGATGCAAGCCCCAGCTTGTCCCCCTCACGAGTCCCACCTGCTTCACCTTGCCTATTCCATGATGGAGAAGCAGCCAGCTGCAAGCGCTCCTGGGTCGCTCCCAGCTCTGGTGGCTCTGATCCCAGGACCTGGGTGCTTTACATTCCCTACTGTTGCTTTAAATGGCAGCTGACTTCGTGTCAGCATCCCCAAGCCTTTATTCCACCTTTCTTTCCCCTGCTGTTTCGAGCCTTTCCCTCGCTCAAATTCATGGAGTGCTAAGGGGACTTTTCCCCATGTGTTTAGTTATTTGCCTCCCTCGCTGTTTGTGGAGAACTCCTCTCTTATTTCTTTCTTTGCATTTCAATTAGTGGAGAGGTGGCTCAGCTGGAGGAGGAGGAGGAGGAGGAGGAGGAGGAGGAGGAGGAGGAGGAGGAGGAGGAGGAGCTCAGGCTTGCAGGTGAGGCTGCAGAGAAAGGCTTTCCTCACTCAGTGTGCTGATCTCCAGGATACCTCCTGAAGCTCAATGCACCAGGCTCACTCACGGCCGAGGGGGAAAGAGTGCCTCTGAGCATGAGCAAAGCGCTTCTTTCCCCCCTGTGTCACCTAACACAACAGCCAGGCTTTCCAGCTCTTTCATTTCTCCTTTTAAAAACTAGAACTAACCCGCTGTATCATCAAGCCTGAGGGGATTTATCCCTCCTCCGAAAAATATTTCTAGCTATTTTAAGATAGGGTTCAGCCCTGATACCTGAGAAATTATAATTATTAGAGATTATTAGAGAATTAATTTATTTGTACAGGTATTTATTTTCCTCCAAAGAATAAACTTCCAGCTTTTTACTGGATCCTGTCTAGGGCTTTGATTATTTTTGGTCAGGAACACAGGAGTGTACAGTCTGGATCCCCATAAAAACCATGTATTATGGATAATAAAACGTGAGTTTTTTATTATTTTTTTAAAAGTCCCCGGATGAGCAAATTAGTGAGGGGATTTATAGAATCTAGATGTCCGGTGATGTTAAGGGATTGATCAGACACAAAAGTGCGACACTCTGTCCCTATTAACTTGCAAGCTCCACCCTGCGAGGATAATAAATAATCCAAAGATAAACGGTTCTGAATCGTCATCTTGCATACTTGCGTTAATTCCGCGAGTACAGAAAGTGTGGTTGCTTCTGATTCCTTTATAAATTGTAAAAGGGTGTCAGAGAGTCTTAAGAATATCTAAGTGGTTTGAAAAAGTTCCGCAAGCTGGAAAAATGGCATGGAGCCAGGCCTCGCCATTTGCCTTTGGCTGTGGACGTGTTGTGGGAGTTGGGGATCGCCTGTTTCTCAAGACAGCCCACTGGCGGTGTCAAGGTCACATGGAACCCTGGATGGATATGGCCGAGGTAACAGGACCCCTGCATGGGGATCGAAATCCATACATATGCCTTCTGCTTTTGACTGGATCCTGTCTAGGGCTTTGATTTTATTTTTTTGTCAGGAACACAGGAGTGTACAGTCTGAATCCCCATTAAAAGCATGTATTATGGATAATAAAGCATGAGTTTTTTATTTTATTTTTAAAGTGTCCCTGGATTCATTGGGGGGGGGATCTGGTAACAATATGCTATGCACCCCCGTGGGTGCAAAACCAGCAGGAAGATCATGCAGTGGTATCCAAGTTGCTTTACATGGATCGCCTTGCCAGCAGCCACTTCCTCCAGCCTTCAGAATCAGATCTCTGGCAGGGCCTGACCCAGCCGCCAGCTTCTTGGACGGTATCCATGGGTGCATATATGTAGAGCACATTCACACACAGGTGGAATGAGAATCATGGGAACTGTAGTTTGATCAGGATGCTGGTGGTGGTAGCGCTGTGCGGGGTAAACTACAGTTCCCAGAACTCTTGGTGGCGGCACTGGAGATGTGCAATGGTGCTTTGGGAGGGGCTTCAACACCAAATGTGCTTCCCCACTGTATCCTCTTATGTTATGTCATATGTACTGTGTTTGCTAGCCATCCTATTGTTTTCTTTCTGCATGTCTTCCGCTTTTTTATTTCCTCCCCCTGAAACGTGTTTTTTTTAAATCAAACGAACAAATTAAACAAATCAAAAATATATCAAACATATTATACAAAAACCAAAATCTTAAAATCCAAGACTTCAATGTGGGACATTGTTTTTTCATTCATTCTCCAAATTTCCCCCAACTTTGATAAAATGTTTGTTTCCTCTAATTGAATCTGTTAACTTATCCAAATCTACATAACCAAATATTTTTTGTTGCCATTCCTTGATTTTTGTATACTTGTTTCTTCCAGTATGTTGCGATCAATATCCTTGTCGCAGCAACCGCATAAAGGAATAATTTCTCATCTTGTTTGTTTATTCCCCCATCTATCATTCTCAATAAGGATTCCAGATTTTTCTTTATATATATTTTAGTTCTTTAGAAACTTGGTTCCAAAATTCTTTAATTACTCCGCAATGCCACCACATATGCATGAATGTTCCCGTCTCTTTCAGACTTCTCCAACAAATATTATCCTTTGTTTTGTACATTTTATGTATTTTAATGGGTGTCATATACCATTTGTAGAACATTTTAATCATATTTTCTTTGATCCCCTCCGCAGCCATGAATTTCCAAGAATTCTTCCATAGTTTTCCCCACTGTTCAGCTTGTATGATTTCCCCCAGATCATTGTTTCTTTAACCATTTCGTCTTTGACCTCCCACTTCAGCAATACATTATACATCTTAGAAATGATTTTACTATTAATTTGTACTAAATGAACCTCTAATAGTTTCTTCCAAAAAACCCTTTTGTGCTCATCTTTATTAAATTTACTATTTACCTGATGATATTGGACCCAGCCTGTCAGATAATGTTTTATATCAGGGGTGGCCAACTCCCAATAGTCTGTGATCTGCTTTCATAATTAAAATCTGGCAGTGATCTACCCCCGTTTTTTTGAGTTCAGCTCAAATTTGTTGAGCTTTTTTTGAGAGGAGGAATGCCCCTTTTGTTAAGCTTTTTTTTTTAGGAAGGAAAGGGGGTTGGTAACCTTTTGGGGGGGACCCACTGCCCAAATATGGGGGACAACAGAAACTTTTAGAGATTTATTGGGAGAGTTGTATAAAAGCACTCACAAATCTTTTACAAACTCTCCTTCAGTGAAAGGTGTGCACTTTTTAGCAATCAGGTTGCTCACCTTCAAGGATGACATGGTTGCATTGTTAGAATGTGAGCTGGTTTTTACCAGTAATTCCTGCCGAGAAGCTAATTTTGCTTTGAGTTCTTTGAGCTTAAGTTTATTATGAATTTCACTTTTGACTGGAAAATCAACATCAAATTTTCTATGGTGGTGTTGTGGAGCCAGGGGAAGAGGGGGGATTGCGCATCATACACTACGGAACCACAGATCCACAGAGAGGGGAACAGTGCCTTAGCTAAAGAGGAAGCCATTTTATTCCATTTGAGGTACAGAAGTCAGGAAAGGGTTATTCCGCCGTATCAAATGGATTAATCCCCTGCTGACCCAGACAGTCCCCTACGGACCAAGGCTATCTCCTGGAATACGCCCGTCTCCCTTTGCATAAGCTATTACCTGAATCCTGTCCCACACCCACCTGGAAAAACATGCATAATAGTGCTTTTAGCCAGGAAGCCCGAACAGATAACGATCACCCACTTTTCGCAACAGCCACCCCTCCCTAATCCCTGCCTGAAGCGCCTTCCCTTGTGTTTCTCAGACCAAGGTCCAGCTGATTCTAAATCTTTCCTTGATTCAACTTGAATAAAACTATTCTCTGTATAAACCAACCTGACCCCCTATTGTAGCATAAACCTATTTATTCCCCAAGACATAAGCTCCCGTATCTGGTCCCACATACGTGCAATTTCGTTAACTTTAAAGGTCTGTAGATTGCTAGTACGTTGCTTGAAATTGTGAATACAGTATCATGTTTTGAATTGTAACCCTTCTTTCATTAATTGCTATTTTGTTTCTGTAAATGTTCCATAACACCTCCAGTCTACTTCCCTTTCCTCTATGTACTATTTCTCATGTTGTATTGTTTGTATCAAATTATGACAGTTACTGCAAATGTTAAATGTAACATTGCCTTGAATAATTATATGTTACCCTTCATTTTGACAAGTTCTCTGTACCACACTGCCATCTAGTTCGTCTTATACAAACAACACAAATACACAAGTGCAGGAATAAAAAACAAGTTTATTGGAATCAGATATCACAGCCGCTTGATCGCACCTCCGCCAAACCATCCTGTCAACAATAAAGAGATATGCATATGCATTACCTGGACTATCACCACAAATGTCTCACATCAAGAACTCCATCAACCCTTTGTCCTCACCTGATTGCCCTCCTCCCAACCCCATTTCCCGCCTTTTCATGTAACTGTGTAACATGGGGAGAAAACCTTATAAAAATGAGAAACTCCTTTTGTTCTGGGTTGTTCTTCACTCCGTCTTGTTGCGTGAGGGGGAACCGCTGTTGCAACAGCTCTTTATTTCTTTAATAAAGCGCCTTGCTTTGAACGTCCTGGCTTTGTCTCTGTCATTGCAGTCGGTAAGGGACAGTTAATTGTGTCTGCTTGCTGGGGCTCCTGGACTCTACCTGGGTCAGGACCCGCTTCCTTTAGGGACCGCAAGGCTCCTTCAAATTTCCAAACAGTGGTAAGCATTATAATGGCGTTCCAACTTACCCATTTTTGGTAAGGCCCCTGAGGTGTTACAAATTAAACAACAACACTTCTCTTTCACCATCACAAAAAACCCACTCAATTTCCCATTCATTATGAAAATCATAGAATCATAGGGTTGGAAAAGACCACAAGGGCCATCCAGTCCAACCCCAAAAGAAGTTTTGGACTTCTTGGGGGGACTTTTTTTTTCCAATACAGACTAGACCTTCTGAAACAAGAGATCCAGAACTAGTGGTGCGGGGAAGGTTACATTTTAGCAATACAGACAGATACAAGTTTATAAGGAAGACGTGAGTGAAACACTTAAAGTCTTGACATTTCCAGTATAGGATATATAAAAGAATACATTCACAGCTATAGCTTTCTTTTTATACATTCCAAAACATAACTTTTCTATAAGACCATAGTTTTATTGGATCAGAAAAAGGATTTTAGGTCCCCAAGATCTTTTTGGGAAGGAATGCTTTGACGTGGAGGGTGGAAATACCAGTGTTGCAAGACCCTATTTACTTAAGGTAGGGGTCCCCAAACTAAGGCCCGGGGTCCGGATGCGGCCCAGTCGCCTTCTAAATCCAGCCCGCGGACAATCTGGGAATCAGCATGTTTTTTCATAAGTAGAATGTGTCCTTTTATTTAAAATGCATCTCTTGGTTATTTGTGGGGCATAGGAATTTGTTCATTTTTTCTCTCCAAAATATAGTCCGGCCCCCCACAAGGTCTGAGGGACAGTGGACTGGCCCCCGGCTGCAAAAGTTTGCTGACCCCTGACTTAAGGCATTTGCATCTATTTGGAGAGATTGTAAGGGTGCTTAGGTGAGACTTATGCAAAAGGGAGGTGGGGGCGTTTTCCGGAGACAGTCCGCTCCCTCCCTCAAGGAGACGACCTTTCCTCACCCCCTCGCCATGTTCTGGAAAATGGCTCCTGTCCTGTCAGTATTCCCCTCTCTGTACATTTGTATTTAAAGCAGTAGCTTTAGCAAGAGCATACCCACCTGGAAGGCACAGGAAAATAACAATAAATAAAATACACCAACAATCAACGAAGGTCCCATGGTATCCAATTCTTGAATTCTTTGATTACTGAAGACCACGTTGTGTAAACAGGAAACAAAGCTTCAAAAAGCAGCTTTTTAGCCAACAGAAAAACTTTCCCCCACACAAACACAGAAAGCCCCAAATGGCTGAAAAACTCAGCTTCCCAGGATCCTCAGCCCTCACAAAGGAACTACTCACCATGCAAGGGAACTCTGTTTCCCAAGCTCCCTTGCAATGACAAAGCCCGGCAAATGCTGAAACTGGGACAGTCGCCTGTTCCTCTCTTGCCAGCACGATGCAGCGTGGATACAAAAAGTGGGCAGGCGAGGAAGGATGAGGTCCCAGGTGAGGTCTAAGACTTCCTAGTCACAATGCAGGAGACCTACGGAGCTCCACACTGGAAACCGGCAAGGGAAGGAAGAGGGAGTGTCCCAGGTGTGGGCTGCTTAAATGGGCAAGGGGCGGATCCAGCGAAGCCCATGGTCAGTCCTTGGATTCGCCCCCTGGCACTGCCCAAGTCTCAGCCTGCATCCCCATTTGACCAAGCAGGGTGCAGGCTAGGATCCGGTCTCTAATAGGCACAGGGCAGCATCCCTGTTACGTCCTCAAGGGAAGTGGAGTCCTCCCACGCACGCAAACTTACACACAGTCACTGCATGCAATTATTACTGTTTTTTTGTAATAATGTAAGTAATAACTAGCTCTGAAAGCAGAAACATAGTATAATGGCAAGTAGATATTCAAATGTACAATTATTGTACAATTTATTGAAAAATGATTTTTTGTAACAGACAGTAATTTTTTTTAAAAAACATACACATATGGCAAACCAAGGCATTAACTTTTTTTTAACTTTTCTGACTAGATGGCTGACATCGTTTTCCTGAGGTCAGTCCATCGATGTCTGGCGTTAGGTCTTGTGCTGTAGCAATCCGCAAAACAACATGGAGGTTATCATCAGTGATGCGTGATCTGAGCTTGGTCTTGTTCAGATTCATGACTGAAAACATCTGTTCACATAGATAGGTGCTCCCAAACATGGACAGAACACATGCAGCTTGAAGTTGGAGATGCGGCATCAAAGCAGGGGGGAGGAGACGGTAAAAGTCGTCGACTGTCGCATCCTGGAACTTCGCTTTCAGGCTGCTGTTGCACTGAAGTTCTATTAATTCCATTTGAAGGTGATGTGGTGCACTGTCAACATCAATGTTGAAGGGATTGGCAAAGCTGGTAAAGGTTAAGTTTTGTTCTTTAAAGTCAGAAAAGCGTCGATTGAATTCATCAATCAGCCGATTCACTTTGGTACCCAATCGAGCACATGAAAAAGTACCCGGGAATGAGGTTGAGATGCTCTGGCAGATAGGAAAGTGGGCAAGACTGTCTTTTTCAAGCTGTGACTTCCATAGGCGCAGTTTCTCCTGGAAAGCTGTTATTGCCTCATACATTGAGGTTATGACTTGTTTGCGGCCCTGCAGCCTCAGATTCAGTTGGGCGAGATGCTCTGTTATGTCACACAACATGGCAAAATAGCACAGCCAGTTTGGATCTGAAAGTTCTGACAAGGGCTTCCCCTTTACTTTGCATAAAAAGAGTAATTTCTTCCAAAAGCTCAAATCTCTTGAGAATGGTGCTCCTACTCAGCCACCTTACTTCTGTATGGTATGGCACATCTGTATGTTCCATGCCCACCTCCTTCAAAAATTGTTGGAGCTGACGATGATTCAGACCCCGTGCACGCAGAAAATTCACTGTTTTCGTGACTGTGGACTGTGATCCAGTTGCAGAACCTTGCCACGCATAGCTTCTTGGTGGACAATTACTTTTTTTCATTTTCTCTTTTAACAGTCCAACCAAGCCATTTCTCTCTCCACACATTGCTGGAGTAGTAAGTCCCACCAACTTTTCCCAAGGTAATTTCATTTTATTTACGGATTCCTCCACTGCATTGAAGATGTCCCTCCCGGTTGTTGTCCCATACATGGCGACCACATCCAAGAGCTCCTCACTGACAGACAAGCCTTCCTTCACACCTCTTACAAAAATAGCTAGATGAGCTGTATCAGTATTGTCAGTGCTTTCATCAACAGCTAATGAAAATGCCAGATAACTGCATGCCTCTTCAGCCAACTTTGTTTTAAGATTACAGGCTAGGTCCCTGACTCGGTTTGTGATGGTGTTTCTTGACAAGCTGACATTGTTAAAAGCCTGTCTCTGCTCAGGGCACACCTGTTCACATACCTTCAGCACACACTGCTTTACAAATGTACCTTCTGAAAAGCACTTTGAAGCTCGCGCAATTTCTTCAGCCACAAGATAGCTGGCTTTCACTGCTGCATCATTTTTGCAAAAATATTCTGTTAAGAATGCAGGCTACCTTTTAATTCTTGGACCTTTTGTTGCTTTTCCTGGTGGCTAAGGTTAGCAAATTTGGCTCCATGTTTGGTCTCAAAAGTGCCGGCTTAAATTGTATTCCTTCATCACTACCACTGCCTCATAGCAAATAAGACATACCGGCTTGTCTCCATTAATCACAAACATGTATTCACTTTCCCATCTCTCCTTTTTTTTTAATGTTTAAATTTTTATTTTCAATTCATGAGTTTATACAAGAAAAAAGAAAACGGAAGGAAGAAAAAAAATTACATACAAAAAAAAGAAAATTATGAATACATAAATCATAAATACATAAATTATAAAGTAAAAATCATAAATCATAAATACATAAATTATAAAGTATAACTCATAATATAAGGAAACCATATAATTAATTATAAGGGTAACATAAATTCATATTACGGTAGGAGTCATACATATAAAGAAAGTATATAAAATAAAATAAGATCAGAATAATCAAAGCAGTAATTATCCTTGTTCCATTCCTGGCGTCCCGTCACCCATCCCACCACCCACCACAAGTGAATTTGCACTTCCAGCCATCATTTGTTCTGCATCGTTCATCCTTTATATGTCATCTGTATGCCTGATTTTTATTTTAATCTAATGGAAACCTTTTATATCTGAGTCACTATAGGCCTTCTGCAAGTGAGGGATTTTCCACCAATGTAGCTAAATATTTTCTAAATTTCCCCCAATCTTTGTCTCTTACTTGTTCATTAATCCCTTTGACACCAGCATTTTTTACTGCTGCATTATAGTAAAGTCTAATAACATTTTATTCTGCCAGTCTTACAACTTTTCCAGTTTGATCCAATTAAAACCCTGGCCGCTGTCGTCATATACATTACAATACTCCTATCTTTTGGTTTAATTTCTTCGTTTAGCATGCCTAGAAGAAATAATTCGGGATTCTTTTTAAATGAATACTTGAGGGTTTTTTTTTTCATTTCCTTGTATATCATCTCCCAATAGGGCTTAATATTTTCACATCTCCACCAAACATGAATGTAACTTCCCAGTTCCTTTTTCCATCTCCAGCACTTTCCTTCACTACCTCTGTACATTTTGGGCAGCTTTTGCGGGGTCAAGTGCCACCTGTGTTGCATTTTGATTAGATTTTCTTTTAGATCATAGCTTGGGGTGTAATTCATATCCCTATTCCATAGATTTTCCCAACTTTCTAATTTAACTACCTTACCCAAATCTTGCCCCCAACGAATCATTGATATTTTGGTAAGTTCTTCTTTTGTCTCCCAATCTAATAATAAACTATATAGGTTTTTTATATATTTATTCTTGCCAATTGTTAAGATTTTGTCGAATTTAGAAATTTCTCTATTAAATCCAATTTTCCTATCCTTTTGAAACCTCTGATTTATTTGAAAATACTGTAGCCAACTACTTAATAAATGTTTTATCTCATAATTTCTTAATTTTAATCCTTCCTGATCCTCTACTACTAGGTCCTTATATGTTGGCCAGTTTGAGCCCATATTTATTCTTTTAACTGCAACCACTTCCAGTGGCGATATACACCCTGGAGTTTTTGTTTCCAGAATTCCCGATGTTTTTTCCAAGTTCTGTAAATAGATTTTCTTATGATATTATTGAAGAAAATATTTTGTGGCCTTAAATTTTCCTGTAATAAGTAGTGGTGCCAGCCAAAGCCTAGTCCCTCTCCTTCGAGGTCCAGAATGTCATCGTTTTTAAGTTCAACCCAGTCCTTCATCCAGAATAACGCTGCTGAACCATGATTCAGCACTTTCCCATCTCTCCTGAAATTGCCTTCCCTCTGCATCAACTTTTCTTTTCTTGGACATTTTTGGGTTATTTGATTGTAGTTTATGGTCCCTATACCACTGTAAAGTGACACGGAAGTGGTCGGTATATCCAAAGTTTACCGCTCAGACTTTTAAGCAGAATAATAAGCAGACCCCCCCTAATAAGCAGACCCCCCTCCCCCCACATGTACTTACAGTACAGGAGAGAAGGGTTCAGGCAGCCGTTGGATCTGTCACATCACAGGATGGCATGCGCTCAATATAAAAACAAGTGGAGGTTTCCTGAATGCATGTAAAGTGGAGGTTTCCTGTGTAGAACGGCCAGCGCCACTAGAGGGCAGACATTCTCTGGCTTGTAGGCTGCCGCGCATGCGCTGAAGAGGCAGCTTTCTTGTGTCAAAAAAAAAGCGAGAATAAAAGGTGAAGGCTGGCGGCCGGCGGCGGCTACACGGGCCACATGACGAGGTCTGGCGGGCCGGATTTGGCCCGCAGGCCTTGTGTTTGACACCCGTGGGTTAAAGGGACACTCTGGAGGGTGTGAGGGGGGCTATCCCGATTGTTCCCCACCCTTTGGCACACAGGACAACAGCGTACATGTTGCACCACACTCCCATGGACTCCAGGCAAGTAAAAATATCTGGCAATGCACTCTAGTGTTTTTTGCGCAGCTAGATGTCCTGACAACCCTCCCGAATGAGCTAGTTTCAAAACCTGGGGTCGTCTAGCTTCAGGGACCAACAACTGTAAGATAAAGTCCCGATCAATAACCTTTTTTGGCCAAAACTGTCTATATAATAGTCCATCCTTATACAGGAAACAGACCCCTTTCTTCCCTGTGGGCGAAGTCCCAGCCGATTCTCTGCAAGCTCGCAGCGTTGGATCTTCCTGCTGTTCCTTTGCCAGAGCAGCGGCATCTCCTGTAGCAACAGTTTCAAGTTCCCCCTCAGCTACAGGGCCAGGGAGGAGGGTGCCACCCCCCACGACAACAGCAGAAGGAGGCAAAACCTTCATTCCCCTCACCTTCTTTGTGTTGCTAGCAGCTTCTCCCTCCTTTATCATGGGAAACATCCCCCCCCCCGTGTGCTCATCAGCCAAAAATTGGCAAGGAGAGATTTCTCCACATTCCTGCTCCCCAGCAGCCTCCAAGACCAGCACATTGCCTCCCCCCGTGTGCTCATGAAGCCCCAATGGGCGGGATGAATCCCCTTCTCCTTGCTCATGAGGAAGCTGCGTCGGCGGGTCACCAATGGAAGAGTTAGCTGCCAGTTGCTGTAGATGAAGTTGAAATCCCAAATCATTTCCAATCAAGGCAGGGATGTGACATTCCAAGGGTTCATGGACAATTACTTCCTGTGCTCCACTGAGCTCCTGGTATTGGATCTCCACAACCGCTCTAGGTCGATAGACTGAACCACAAGGGATGACTTTCAAAGGGCGGTCTTGCATTTGCTCAGGCAGCACTAAATCTCGAGACACACTCGTCACATCTGCTCCAGTGTCCCGATAAGAGTCAACCCTAATGTTGTTGATCCTATCCCATTCTACCTGGGTTCCAGGCGCCGTTGCCACTACCAGGGTCTCTGAGGGTGTGGCCTCTGGGGACGCCGTCACTGCTGGATCCGTCGGGGAGGCTACCCCGCTTCCTTTTCCCAGCCCCATCTCGCGCTCAGCCACCTCTGAGTTTCCACATCCCCTTCTCCTTCAGGGCGAGACAGTTGTCTTACCGCAGGGGTAGAAGTCGAGTTGGGGGGGCTGCCTCGCCAGAAACACGGGACACACAGATTTTATGTGGTCTGGGCGCTGACAGAAAAAGCACAACCCGGATGAGGGTGCCACCTTCCCTTTCCCTCCAGCTGATGAGGTGCCTTGCTTTGCAGAGGACAGTTTAGCTTCTGGCTCTTTACCTTGGGCGGGCGGCTTACTGGAGGGCCCTGGAGCTGCTGAGGTAAAACTTGCCACTTTCCCTCCTCCCAGGTGTTGTTTAGAGCACACATCCTCGGCTTCTAGCCACAACCCAAAGTTCTGCTCCAACGTGGACGCAAACTGATAGGGATGGCTCTCTGGAAATTGTGTCCTCCACTCTGAGGGTGCCGCTCTTTCTGGTCTCAAAAACCCTCTGCCTGGATACTGTCCCATCCACTCTATTTGTTATTGGCCGTGAAATCCTCTTTGACGGTCGCCGTACTCCCACGCTATTCTCCGCAAAGGCGGTGAAGCCATCTCTCCGAGGTACACCGCTGGTTCCGCGATGGGCGTGCACTCTCTGAGTGCGTTGGGGCCACCTCCTCTGCCGCCTCACCCAAACTCTGTGTAGGCGATGTCCTCTCCCCCAGAACTGGTGGGCTGTGTAGAGCTGGGGCCTCCCGGTCCTACAACCCGGCTTCAGCTAGTTGCTGCACCCAGCATCCATGGGCTGTTTGGGGGCTTCTTAAGGCACCCGCCTGTTGAGCATGCCCCACCTCGATCCTCTGGCCACTCTCTGCTCCACCTGCAGCCAACTCCTCAGTCGATTTTAAAGGGGAACACACACCTTGTATCGCCACTCTAGCCAATGTCCAGTCTAGTGGCTCTCCAAACTGGTAAGAAAGCCTCTTGATCCGAGGCTTGAAGTTCACCAGGTGGCTCAAAGCCTGCTGCCATCTCTAACTCTTAACTAACAAAATAAAGACTTAAAAATAAAAAGACTTATAACCTCCTTTTAGAACTGATTTATAAAACAACGGTTTTACTCATTCCTGGCAACCAGAGTCTATCCCACCGCTGCCACCATGTACTAACGTACTAGTGGCAAGAAAGTGGAAGAGTGAGAACTTACCCACTGTAACGGAGTGGCAAACACTTATGTTAGAATATGTGCAACTGGCGAAACTTACTGACTCAGTAAGGGGATCATCAACACAAAATGTATCCAAAGAATGGAGTGTTTACTAAAAAATATTTTAAAATGTACTATCCTAATAACTCCATATTAGCAGATATAGAATAACGTTTGAAAATATAAAGTGAGATCAGGAAAAATTAAAAAGAGAAAGGAGGAAGGTTATAAAGCAGGCCTGTGGAAAATAAAGAATCAGCTATTGTATTATTAGAAGGACGGGAAGCACCTAAGAGGGAAGAAATAGGAAGAAATACAAGGATGGTATACTGTTCACATTGCTAAGAAGAATTTATTTTGGATTATGTATTTTTTCTGTACTCAATCCGATGAGAAGGAAAATCTACGTTGTATTTGTTTTATGCTTATATCATGTTTTGTATTATTTTAAACAATAAAGTATTTTAAAAAATTTTTTTTAAAAAAGTAATAACGTTCCCCAGGCCACCGTCCAGTCACGGACCTACCCCCCCATTCCCTTCGCCTGAGGGCAACCTGGGCTCCGTAGGAACAGACCTGGTGCGCCTGGGGTTTGCACGGGAGGAACCGCTCCAGCCCATGGGTAACCTTGCTGCCACCAGGGTCCCTTTCCAGGTGACCCACAAATAACACTAGCCGGTAGCATGATCAAGCGATTAGGACTTTGATTTAGCCCTGGCGCCAGGAGTAAGGAAAGCCAACAGCAAAATGCCTTCCTTTAACTATTCTATTGAGCAATACTCTGGTTTCACCTCAGAGCATATAAATATTTCGCCTTTTACTAAGGGCCATATGGTAAATCAGTTGGGAGTCATCTTTTACTTGTTCCGCCGCTAGAGGTACTAGGTGTTTATTTGGAAGTAAGGAGGCATCCTGCGCTGATGCTGTTGCTATAAATATATGGTCTCCTGTCTCTAAGTTGACATTCCTAGTTTCATTGTTGGTATGTCCGTTCGGCGAATCCATATGTCATTCTGCCGGGTGGATAGTGTCTTGTGAGCCTTGGTCATCTATAAAGATAGAGCCATTCCCAGCCCTTGGAAAAGCCAGCTCAACTTGGTGCTGGGATAGGAGCGGGGTAGTCCAGTTCTTTCGGGGTCAGATACAGGCTTGATACCCATTCTTCGTTAGATAAGGGTTTTGAGGTGCGTGTGGCATAGTTTAATTCTAGGGAATCAGAGGAAGCAATGCAAGATATAATGTTTTTAATGTTGATAGCCTAGTAATAAGCGCATTCTGTTGGATGTGATCTAAGGTGTCTGCTATGTGGTGCTCGTTCACATTGAGCGTGTCCTCATTTAAATCCTTGGGCAGGGGTGTAGTTGTTTGCAGCTTCGGTTTCGGCTCTTTATTAATGCCTATCTGTGTCTTCTTACGATATCCGATATTGGTAGGCTTTTCCGCTGCTATTTGAAGCCCATTGATCTTGGGTGGTTCTATTAGAGGTGTAGGGGTACCATTCACTTCAAATAGACGTGTCACTATCAACCCCACCCTTTGCAGCTTGTCCTTGTTGGTTATTATTCATTTAGCAATCGACCCGTCACTGAGGGTCAGGACTACCCGATTTTGAATCTTGTCGTATGGGAGGAATTTGGTGTTGATGATGTTCCCTTCTGAGACGAGGCCTCGTGAGATTTAGGTCTATTAAGAATATAGAAGTTATCCAAATGGTCCGCTTCTTCCAGGCATGCCTGGAGTTGTTCAGCAAACACTCGCTCAATCACCTTGCCCAATAATGGAAGATTTGAGACTGGGCGATAGTTGGCCATATTAGCCGCATCTAAAGATGGTTTTTTAAGAAGCGGTTTAATGACCACCTCTTTCAGCGGGTCTGGGAATACTCCCTCATAGAGGGAAGCATTTACCACCCCGCAGAGCCCATCGCCCAGCCCTTCCCGGCTCGCTTTTATTTTATTTTATGGGCAAGGGTCAAGGAGACGGGTGGTTGGTTTCACTCGTCCAAGCAGCCTGTCCACATCCTCGGAGGTAACAGATTGAAATTGATCCCATGAAACATGACTAGACAGGGCTCCAGCACTCTCCCGCCCCGGCCCTGCTCCCACGGTGGAGTCTACCTCCCTCCGAATCTGAGCGACTTTATCTGCAAAAAACTTTGCAAAAGCATTGCAGGAGATATTGGGGTCCCTATCAGGCCCCGATGACGAAGGTGGTTCGGATAGATTGTGAACCACCTGGAACAGTTTCCTGCTGCTGTTTTCTGCAGATGCGATAGAAACGGTGAAGGTCCTCTTCGCCGTCGCCATTGCCACTTGGTAGGCTCGAAGTTGAGCTCTAGCCCGTGTTCAGTCAGATTCAGAATGAGTTTTCCGCCACCGGCGCTCTAGCTGTCTCAGTTACTGTTTCATCGCCCTCAGCTCCGGGGGAAACCACGGGGCTGTCCGGGCTCCATGCAATCGGAGAGGGCGCTTCGGAGCCAAACAGTCAATAGCCCTGGTTAACTCCAAATTCCAGCGGGCCACCAGGGAATCGGCTGAAAGGCCATCAACATGGGATAAAGCATCCCCCACCACTCTATGGAAACCATTTTGATCCATTAAGTGGTGGAGTCGTCCAGTTGCACCAGGTAGTGATCTGACCATGGCACTTTGTTAGTTTCGCTTTTACTTAGTGTCAGATCACCAACATCCATAGAGGTAAACACCAGGTCCAAGGCATGTCCATGGCTATGAGTTGAGCCAGACTTACTCAGGGACAGCCCCATGGAGGCCATGCTTTCCACGAAGCAGCTCCTTGTAAGGTCGTGTCGGCAGGCACTCACAGGCAGCAACCATATTCGGCAACCTTGAAGGTGTGAGATACCATCTATGGTTCATTTTTAACATATTTTCTATAATATTGTAATTTGCTGTGAATCTCATGTTAATTTTCCAGAGGTTTTCCCAATCTACCATCATAATGGGATGTCCAACATCCTGTGCCCACTTTGTCATTGAGACTGTTACTTTCCCCTCCATCACTTTGTAGTCCAATAAGAGTCTATACATTTTTGAGATAATCTTCTTATTACTAATTAACAATTCATTTTCAAATTTAGAGGGCTCACTTTCAAATCCTGTCTGTTTGTTGTTTAGTCGTTTAGTCGTGTCCGACTCTTCGTGACCTGCCTGTTTATCCCTTTTAAATGTTTAATGCAATTGATGGTAACCTAACAAAGTATTAAGATGTTCCTTTATTTCATTGTGTCTTTTAATTTTTTGCTGGCCTTCTTCCTCTGTTAATATTATATTGTATGTTATCCATTATTCACACAAAATTCATTTTTTTTTTGGTAAATTTGCTTCCAATGGGGATAACCACCTTGGTGTTTTAGGTTCTAGGTATCTTCTGTATTTATCCCAAACTCTGTATAAGGCGTTTCTTATTATATGGTTTGTAAAATTCTTGTGTATCTTGGTCTTCCCGTAGTTTAAGTAGGCATGCCACCCAAACCGGTTTTCATACCCTTCAAGATCTAGAACATCTGCATTACAGTATTTATCAAACACCATTACTTCAACCATAATAGGCAGGAGGCTTCATAATACAGCTTTGAGTCCGGGAGACCAAAGCCTCCTCTCTCCTTAGTGTCTTATTAGAACTTTGAGATTTCTTTCTGCCATTTGTCGATGTTAAATGTCCTCCCTATAATTGGCAAAGTTTGGAATAGATAAAGAATTTTAGGCAGGACATTCAATTTGATCACTGAGATCCGGCCGCTGAACGATAATTTTAATCTACTCCATATCTCTAGGTTTTTCTTGATTCCTTCCCAGTTTATTGCATAATTATCCTCAAATAGATTAATATTCTTTGGCGTCATCCATATTCCAATATATTTAAATTTGGGGTACGTTTTTGTGTTATTCTTTCTGTTTCTTCTTTTTCACTCTGTGTTAAGTTTTTTGCTAGTAATTTGGCTTCATTATAATTTAATCTAAAGCCAGAAACGGTGCCATATTCTTGAATTATTTCCAAAACTTTTATAAGACTCTCCTTTGGGTTTTCTGTGGTTATAATAAGGTCATCAGCGAATGCCCTTAGTTTATAGCTTCTAGATCCCAATGTTATTCCTTTAATCTCTTTTTCTTCCCTAATATGCTTACATAAAATTTCTAATGTCAGAATGAAGATTAATGGGGAAAGGGGGCATCCTTGCCTGACCCCTTTATTGATTTCACATTCCTGAGTTATATTTCCGTTTACTATAATTTTAGCCTTCTGTTTTGAGTATATTGCATCTATTCCATTAATATATTGCGCCCCAAAGTTCATTTGACGTAATAGATCTTTCATAAATTTCCAGGACACTCTATTGAAAGCTTTTTCTGCGTCTACGGCCATCAAAATCACCGGTTTATCTATTATTATGTCAAGATTATTCTAAAAGGTTTATAACGTTTCTAGTATTACTTTGTATATGCTGCCCAGGTAGAAAACCTGCCTGATCTTCGTGAATGATTTTTTGGATGATTTTTTTTGTTCTCTCTGCTATTATATATGCATATAGTTTGTAGTTGTTCAGGAGCGAGATAGGTCTAAAGTTCGCTATTGTTTGTTGATCTGTTCCCTGTTTTGGTATCAATGTAATAAAACTATCTTTCCATGTATTCGGCATTACTCCTTCTTTCATAATGTTGTTCATAATATTTTTAAGCGGTTCAGCTAGGATGTCTTCTAACTTTTTATAATATATAGCCGGGAGTCCATCCGGTCCTGGGGTTTCCCCTGTCTTTGCTTCTTTGATGGCCCTTTGAATTTCAAAGGTTGTAATAGGTGCGTTCAATAATTCCTTTTGTTCCCGAAGTTTTGGAAGACTATTCTGTTCTAAATATTCCCTTATTTTCTCTGTTGCTTCTCTTTCGTCTTTATATAAATCGTTAAAGAATTCAGCAAATCTGATCTCTATTTCTTTAGGATCACTTATATATCATCACCTTGCCGACAAAGGTCCGTATAGTTAAAGCTATGGTTTTCCCAGTAGTGATGTATGGAAGTGAGAGCTGGACCATAAAGAAGGCTGATCGCCGAAGAATTGATGCTTTTGAATTATGGTGCTGGAGGAGACTCTTGAGAGTCCCATGGACTGCTAGAAGATCAAACCTATCCATTCTTAAGGAAATCAGCCCTGAGTGCTCCCTGGAAGGACAGATCGTGAAGCTGAGGCTCCAATACTTTGGCCACCTCATGAGAAGAGAAGAATCCTTGGAAAAGACCCTGATGTTGGGAAAGATGGAGGGCACAAGGAGAAGGGGACGACAGAGGACAAGATGGTTGGACAGTGTTCTCGAAGCTACGAACATGAGTTTGACCAAACTGCGGGAGGCAGTGCAAGACAGGAGTGCCTGGCGTGTACTGGTCCATGGGGTCACGAAGAGTCGGACACGACTAAACGACTAAACAACAACAACAACAAAAATCTTTCGGCTTCCTTTTTATTTAATTGCCATGCTAATAGCTTTCTATTGCTATGCTAATAGCTTTTTATTGGCAAATTCAAAGGTTTTTTGTCTCATTAAAGTTAATTTCCATTCAATTTCATCATTTATTAACATTGAATATTGTGACTGGAGAATTTTTATATTTCTTTTTAATTCCTTGTTATCTGGTTTTTTACACAGTTCCAGTTCTTTTTTCCTAATTTCTTCAACCAGGTCTTGTTTCTTTTTTCCCTTTTGTTTCTTTTGTATTGAATTTTGTTGAATAAAGAAGCCTCTTAAGACCACTTTACTAGCATCCCAAACAGTTTTTTGGTCAGTTCCCTTATTTAAATTTAGTTCAAAAAATTCTTTTAATGTTTTCTTTGCTTTCTCCAAAAAATTTTCATCTTTTAATAACCATTCATTTAATCTCCATCTTTTAGGTCTTCTTTCTCCTCCTTTTATCCAAATGTAGACTGTGTTATGGTTGGAGATAGTCTTAGGTTGTATATCAGCTGCTGTTACTTTAAGTGTCAAATCTTTTGTTAACCACCCATCGCCGGCCTTTAGGGTCGCACGACCACCTCCCGGACTCTGCCAGGCTGGGGAACTCCCATCCTTCCCTACGCCTAGTCAGCTCGTCAGGCCTGTCTAGGCTGGTTTCTTAGGTGGTCATCTGCTGTTTCTGCTCCATGAAGGCTTCGGTAGTCTCATTTTGCATGGATGCCTGTATTGGCTCGGTTGCCAAATCAACTCCCTCCCCTTCTCCACTTGTTCCCCACTTCTTCCCATTCCAGTTGTGGTCAATAGACCATTCATGGGGGTACATTCCCTGCATGCCCCTCACAACCAGGGACAGTTCATCATACACGTCGGTGAGGGTCCTCGCCCCGACGGTGGCACTCAGCCTTGCGAATCGTGTTAGGTGTTCGGTGGTGGCTGCCATTCTTGGGAGCTGCTGCAGATGTTCTATTAGCCTGTCCCGCCACTGGGTATTCGATGCTTCCACCGGGGTTGGAGGGGCCGGTCTCTCTACCACCTCCTGTTGTTCCTGGGTATACGCTGCAGCCAATTCCTGGTGCCTATGGGCTTTAATTGCCTCAGCTGATCTATCTGGGAACTTCTCCATCAGTGCCAGGTTCATATGGCGTGTCCCCGAGGTTAGGAGCCTTGCCTCCTCTCTTGCCAGCAGTGATGTTTCCTCGGGGGTCCATCTCCTTTTTACTTGATGGATGTTTTGTTGCGCGTCATACCAGTCCGGGTGGGCTCGTCGGTGATGAGCATCATGTCCGGTTTTGGTGTTGAAGGCCCTCTCACACCCTGGGTACTCACACACGAAAACTGGGGGTTCCACCGCAGGAACTACCCCAGGCCCAGCAGCACGGGAGCTGCTCCTCACCCGGGTGGTACGGTCAGGGGACCCGCCACCTCTCTCTGTGTTTCCACGTCGATTCATACCGGATATACCGGGTCTGGGTGAGGTTGAGCTGAGGCTCTGGTATCTACCCAGAGCCTCAGATAAGCCTTCCCTGTTAGCCGCCTGAAGACGTTGCCGCCTAAAGACGTTGCCCGACTCTCACCACGAGGAGGTAGAGATAGGCACGTGGAAAAGACCGCCAAAGATCGTCAGACGAGCATCACAGATCATCAGCTGCCATTTTCCTTAAGAGAGCTGTGATCTTTAAACCCTTTGTGAACTTTTACTTTATCTAACTCCAAATACGTGTGCTAGCCAAATTTGTTTCCATATCCCTCCAGATCTAACAGCTCATAATTTTCTAATGTTATCCATTCCTTCAGTCCTAGGAAGCCTGCCACATCATGGTATAGCTTTAAAGGCCTGCCCTGTCTTTTATGTCAATTAATAATCTATATTTTATCCTTGCAGGCTTTTAGCTCCAAATAAATTTTATATCTTTATTCAGTTTCTTTAAAATATCGGTTCCTGATCATAATATTGGTAACATCTGGAATAGAAATAACATCTTGGGAAGGACGTTCATTTTTATGGCTGCGATTCTTCCTAATAACGATAGATTTAGCCTATTCTAAATCTCTGTATCTTTCTTTACTTCATTCCATACTTTAATATAATTATCTCTGAACAGGTTATTTGTATTATTAGTGATCCAGATTCCTAAATATTTTGTTTTATTCACCACTTTTAATCCCACCTCCCTCAGTAATTGACCAATTTCCTCCTCCTTTAAATTTTTAACTAATCTATTCATTTTATTCATATTTAACATAAAGCCTGCCAATTCCCCATATTCTGCAATTCTTTTTAATACTTGTTGAACACTTTCTACAGGTTCCTCTACAGTAATTATAACGTCAGCAAATGCTTTGGTTTTGTGGACACTCTTTCCTACTTTAATACCTTGGATCTTACCATCATTTCTTAGATTTTCCAATAAAAATTCCAAGCTCAGAATAAACAATAACGTAGATCAGGGGCATTTCTGTCTGGTACCCCTTTGTCTTTTTACTTCCCCAGATATTTCATTGTTTATTATGAGTTTTGCTCTCTGGTTGTTGTAAATTGCATCAATTCCTTTAAAAAAAAAACTTTTCACCAAATCCTAATAATCTTGCACTCCTTTTAAGACGACCATCCCAGATGGAAGGAGTGTATCGTTCTTCGGTCAAGGGTATACGTTAGCTGCGCTCCCCTGCTAGAACCTCCAAACAAGCCCCCTGAAACCTTTTGCTTTTTCGATCTTTAAAACCATTTGGAGGTTTCCTTTTTTTAAAAAAAAAAATATTTTTTATTAATTTTCCAATTAAAACCAATTATATCACATTCAATATTTCAAATTATACACATATATATATATCAATCAAACCGAATGTTATGCCAAATCATCTAAAGAATTTTTTTATTTGGGTTCCCATGCTTCAAGAAATTGGGAATTCCTCGCAACTGTCCACTGCCGTCTTTTTTCTAAAGTTCAAATCGTCCTCCAAGTTCATAATAATCCAGATCTTCCCCTTACAGTCACATAGATGTTTTCCACTTTCATCCGATTGTTTCCCAGCTGCTGAGATAAATATCAAACAAAGTTTCACAGATGTTCTTTCTCCTGTGTGAGTTAATCAGTCCAGCCTCCCCATAAATCTTCTTAATGGAGCTCCCTGTTGCGTCGAAGCAGCACGAAGCAGCGCCATCTTAAAAAGCTCAAATCACTTTCGTTTCCTCTCATAGCCATGAAGATTTACGATCATTATAGAATTTACAGCTTTTCCAGGCAGGGGACCCAAACATCAAAACCATAAACTCTTGGTAAATTAATGGATCTCCTTGCCCTATAGCTGAACTTAGCTTCAGGTCGCTGCTCCAATTTAAAGTGCGTCACAGCTCATAAATCCTCCGAACGCGTCCAGAACTCCTTCCGTCCGACTAGGGGGGGGCTTTTCTCATCGGCAACTCCACATCTTTAAAAAAATATGCTCGGTAACAACAGTTATAAAGTTCAACTCACACAGTCTTTTGCTTCTCTTTCACTCCAAACAAGCCAGGACATCGCGTCCGGGAAGGTACGAGGCAACAATATGAAGAAAAATAAAATAAAAACTCACTTCCCTTATCGCTCCGTCCCCATCAATCCTTCTTCCAGATGCTGTACAATCTTTGACGCCTCTCCCTCAGCAGCATAAATTTCTCAGCAGTAAACAGCGCTTCTTCCCCTCCTTCTGAAGTACGTCCATAGATTTAAGCCTAATTATCTTCTTTAACCATGGAAATCCCCGCCATGCAGATTAGCGTCCGGGAGTCCTGGCCCTCGTAAGTGCTCAGCCCAAGCTCCCCCCACTCCAAAAACAGTCGGAGTGGGTCTGGGGGCATCGCGGGCCAGCGGCCCCTCTCCGTAACCCCTGGAGAGGGTAGGGGGTTGCCATTTACTCCCCTAGCAACCGCCAAATTCCTCACGAAGGTCAGAGAGATGGAAAACAGGTCCGCCATTCCTGCAGGCGGAAACCGGAACCTGGAGGTTTCCACTGTTTGTAAGGCCGTTCTATCCAAGTACAATTTGGAAAGCCCATTGTATGACCTTGAGCCACTCGCTGTCTGCAAGCCTAACCTACCTCAAAGTGTTGTTGTGAGGATAAATGGGGAAGGGGTCGTCTTCTTCTTCTTTGGCGATTACTCGTATCCGAGTAAGATTGTCTTCCATAAACACAGTTTTAACAATGGGTCCATAAGTGACTGTGGAGGCGAATTCTGGATCCACACGTCCTTCCACATTGGGGACATTGGTTTCCGGGCAGGAGCTGATCAAGGTGTAGATTTGCCAAACGTGCCTTCCTCTTAGCACGTTTCTCCCTTGCATCCTGAGATCAAGTGTCTTCAAAGCCCATGACACCTTTGGTAAAGGCTGTTCTCCAATTGGAGCGCTCGCAGACCAGTGTTTCCCAGTTGTTGCTGTTTATACTGCATTTTTTTTTTAGATTTGCCTTGAGATGTGTAAAAGTGATGTGTAAAAGACACCGTTGATGGAATCTTTCGAGGAGTTGGAGATGGCATTTATAAGTGGTCCATGTTTCACAAGCATATATCAATCAATCACTTTATTTCAGCTTTAAGCTCATAACAGACAAAAACAAGAACAAATACACGCACAAATTTGATTTAGAATTAATAATAAAAGGCTTAATAGATATACAAAATTAAATATAATATAATAAGAAAATTTCAAATTCCACACAGCAATCCATTACGTCTTATATGACAAAACAGAAGTTAAAATTTTTGCCATTTGTAAAGTTACAAATGGATCTGTATCTTGCAATAGAAAGGCAAGATGAAAATCTGCTGGGTGCCCAGGAAATTTTTGATTTAATGGTAGCAATAAATTCTTCCGGACAGCACAATATAAAGGACAGATAAACACTATGTGCTGAAGGGTATCAATCGAATGATTATCACAGGAACATAAAACCGAAACTTGGCCCTTAGAGAATCTATGAAAGAGAGAATTTGAAGGGAACACATTAAAATGCGCTTTAATAAAAGCAAAATGATGAATGGCAATAGGGAGAGATGATAGGTAAGGTGGCACATGAATTGAAGGAGTAACACCCAAACGTCACAGGGAGCATGACCCCCCACCAAGCATAAGATTACATTGCATCTCTATATCGTCCAATCTTTGATTAATAATTTTTTTTGCTATGGTAAGATTCAATTCAAGGATTCTAAGGGCGAGATTCCAATAAGTAAAAGTTTAGCATGAATCTTTCTGGCCCAAGGACTGCTAAACTCATCAGGCCAAAGACATTGGGCTAGATAGTTGTTCATAAACTTTAATTAGTTTATGTTGTTGTAATTATAAAGGAGACTTGGACGAAGGCTGCCCAGTACGCTTCCAGCCTTTTGGTCCCCTGTAGCAGAGTTGCATGGCGGCTGAGAAGTCACAGTGGATCAACAGAGTCGTAAATCAGGACTGCTGGAGAGCAGCTGGAGAGGTTTTATTTACATTGACCCTGGAGACTTAGCGCAGACATGCTTTCATCTCTGGGCAAAAACAAAACTGACTCAGCACACAGGCATGAATAACTCAAAACAAAGATAAGAACTACAAGCCCCAAGAGCAAGAGACAAGCAAGAGAGAGAGAGAGAGCACATGTAGAAACTACTCCTTTTATACAGAGTCTCGCACATGCCCGTATATTCCCAACATGCTCAGTGACAGAGCGTAACATCCTTTGGATAATTAGCTATTGCATACCAACACCCCCTCGTGCTCGCATCACTGAGCTATAAACAATGATATGTTTATCTTAAATTTAAACCGGAACAGAAATCTTTATGGCATTGAAAACTTAGAGCTTTTGTGTGAAACCATATGCAAGATTTTCCTTGCTGGACAATATTTTAGCTGGAACAAACCTTCTCTGATACTTTGGCATACGTTTTGATAACGAATATCCGAATGTTTGGTGTGTGCTTTGAATTGGCCGGATTCTGCAAGCTTTAAGCACGGTTTGTTATCTTCCCATACTCTGATGGGTAGACTGCAATCTTCAAACTGTTCTTGCACCAACTGCTTGTTGTTGTTTAGTCGTTTAGTCGTGTCCGACTCTTCGTGACCCCATGGACCATAGCACGCCAGGCACTCCTGTCTTCCACTGCCTCCCGCAGTTTGGTCAAACTCATGTTCGTAGCTTCGAGAACACTGTCCAACCATCTTGTCCTCTGTTGTCCCCTTCTCCTAGTGCCCTCCATCTTTCCCAACATCAAGATCTTTTCCAAGGATTCTTCTCTTCTCATGAGGTGGCCAAAGTATTGGAGCCTCAGCTTCATGATCTGTCCTTCCAGTGAGCACTCAGGGCTGATTTCCTTCAGAATGGATAGGTTTGATCTTCTTGCAGTCCATGGGACTCTCAAGAGTCTCCTCCAGCACCATAATTCAAAAGCATCCATTCTTCGGCGATCAGCCTTCTTTATGGTCCAGCTCTCACTTCCATACATCACTACTGGGGAAACCATAGCTTTAACTATACGGACCTTTGTTGGCAAGGTGATGTCTCTGCTTTTTAAGATGCTGTCTAGGTTTGTCATTGTTTTTTCCCAAGAAGCAGGCGTCTTTTAATTTCGTGACTGCTGTCACCATCTGCAGTGATCAAGGAGCCCAAGAAAGTAAAATCTCTCACTGCCTCCATTTCTTCCCCTTCTATTTGCCAGGAGGTGATGGGACCAGTGGCCATGATCTTGGTTTTTTTGATGTTGAGCTTCAGACCATATTTTGTGCTCTCTTCTTTCACCCTCATTAAAAGGTTCTTTAATTCCTCCTCACTTTCTGCCATCAAGGTTGTGTCATCTGCATATCTGAGGTTGTACCAACTGCTTATAAAATTCAATTTCTTGGCATAAATCCGAAAGAGCATTGAATTCCGATTCAGAGTTTGCTTTTTGGAACGCCAACCAATTAAGGCATTTCCAAATTTTACGGCCATCCCAGGCACTGATTTTCTGTCTGAATCAGCATCAGCCCAGCTGCTGTCTGCCCAGCACTCAAGATGTGTGCTGCCCTCTGCTGACAATTTGAGGCAAAACCCTCTGGTGGCCTGTAGGTACCTTAACACTCCTTTAATCCCTTGCCACACATGAATTGTGGGTTTCTCAGCTTGCCTACTCAGCATGTTTACAGCAAATGTGATATCAGGTCGAGTCCACTGAGCGATATGTAGTAGACTCCCTAGAGCAGACTGGTAGATCCCTGGATTGCTGAACTCAGTATGTTGTTCAGCCTGGGCATCTTTTACAAAAAGATACAGACAAGCGTCTGCCAGACACTTTCTGTATCCCATGCTCTCCAGAGCGTCATTTAGGCCGATGTTCCAATTGCAGGCAGATTGCTTGAGCCCGTAAATGGATTTATGTGGCCGCCAAACCTGGTTAGGCGTGTCGCCCTCAAAACCAGGCGGAGGCAACATGTATATCTCCTCCTGTAGCTCTGAGTTGAGATACACAAAATATGTATTTTCAATGGGTTAGTATTGCACAGGATGAACTTTTTTTCAGAATCAATCATGTATATATTAGCTATTAAGGGTGCCCAAGCCGAACCCATTGCTACCCCTTTCACATGTAAATAGAACTGGTCCAAGTGTCTAAAATAATTATGGTCCAATATGATAATCCAGTACGTCAAGAAGAAAATGGGTGGGAGGTTCATTGATAGATCTAGAGTCAATAAGTTATTGTATAATCAGTCTGGCTTCAGGCAAAGGTACGTTTGTATAACGGGATTCTACGTCTAAGGGCTTGTTAGAGATAATGTGTAAGCATGGTGTCAGCTCCCTTTAAAAAAGGTCAATACCTATGGGAAATGGGGGGGGCACGCCGGAGGGATCTTCGCACCACAGCGCCAGATATAACTAAGACGGCCCTGAGCTCGGCGACATGGAAAACAATCCATCCTTCTTTTTTTAGATGGTTCTTTGTTGGTTAAAATTACATATTTATAGAACACATACAATACAAACATAAACAAACATAACATCAACATTTACAAAACAAAATAATTTAACTTCTACAGATAGTACTTCCAGTCCTTCTCATTAGACACTTTACTATCTCTTTCTTTCCCCCACCATATGTTATTTTTATTGCTATTATTATTGCTCCTCACCTTCCACCAGTAAGTTCTTATATGTTATCCAGCTCCCTTGCATATTCTTTTTTTTTTTACTGCAATTGCCTCCTGAGGGGAAATCCATCTTGGCGTCTTCGGCTCTAAGAATCTTTTGTATTTTTCCCAAACTTTAAACAGGGCATTTCTTATTACATGATTTGAGAAGCTTTTATGGGCTTTTATTTTTCCATAGGGTAGGTAGGCATGCCACCTGAATCGAATGTCATGTCCCTCCAAATCCAATAGTTCAGTATTTTTTAACAGAAACCACTCCTTCAACCATGTCAGACATACTGCCTCATAGTATATTTTTAGGCCAGGGAGACCAAAACCTCCTCTATCATTAGTATCTATCAAAACCTTATGTTTAATTCTTGGTCTTCTCCCTGACCATATAAACCTTGAAATCTCTTTCTGCCAATTTTCTATGTTTCAAATTTCTTATGATTGGTATTGTCTGGAACAGAAAGAGTAACTTCGGCAGTACGTTTAATTTTATCGCAGAAATTCGACCCAGAAATGAAATATGTAATCTATTCCATATTTCCATGTCTCTTTTGATTTCTCCCCATGTTTTCACATAGTTGTCCTCAAACAAATTTATATTCTTTGGGGTAAGCCAAATTCCTAAGTATTTGATTTTCGAATACACTTTCAATTTTGTTATATTCTCAATTTCTTCCTGCTCTGCAAATGATAGGGGTTTTTTTTGCTAATAATGTGGTTTTATCTATATTCAATTTAAACCCTGAGACGTTCCCATATTCTTTCATGATATCCATTACCTTAATTAAACCTCCTTTCGGCTGTTCAGTTGTTACAATAAGGTCATCCGCAAAAGATGTTAATTTATATTTATTTTTCCCCAATTGAATACCTTTAATCATTTCTCTTTTTTTACATAAGATCTCTAATATCAATATGAAAATTAGCGGTGAGAGAGGGCACCCTTGTCTCACTCCCTTGTTTATTTCACATCCCTGAGTAATTGATCCATTAACCAAAATTTTAGCTGTTTGTCTAGTATAGATAGCTTGAATACCTTTTTGAAAATGTTCTCCGAAATCCATATGGTGTAGTACGCCCCTCATAAATTTCCAAAAAACCCTATCAAAGGCTTTTTCAGCGTCCACTGCCATCAGTACCGCCGGCTTGTCTATTCGTAAATCTAGATATTCCAAAAGGTCAACTATAATTCTCGTATTATTTTTTATATGTCTACCGGGGAGGAAACCTGCTTGATCTCCATGTATGATGTATTGTAGAATTTTCTTTGCTCTTTGTGCCAATACGTATGCGTAAAGTTTATAATCGTTATTTAATAGTGACATTGGTCTAAAGTTTGTTATGTCTTGATGGTCTTTACTCTGTTTAGGTATGAGTGTGATAAAACTGTTTCCAGGATTCTGGCATTGCCCCTTACGATAACACCTTATTCATAACCTTCTTGATGGGCTCTAATATCATATCGTCAATTGTTTTATAATATACTGCCGGGAAACCATCTGGCCCCGGGGGTTTTCCTGATTTAGCTTCCCTAATTGCTTTTTGTACCTCAAAGGCTGTTACGGGTCCATTCAACAGGTCTTTCTGCTCCTTCGTGATCCTCGGGAGACAATTTTGATCTAAATATTTCCGAATCTCTTCCTCCGTCTCTTCCCCTTCTTTATAAAGATCTCTATAATAGTCGCCAAATTTATTTTCTATTTTCTTTGGGTCATACGGTGTATGGATAAGGATAACACCAGAGCTAATCAAAGCCTGTTTCAGTAGTTTAAAAGCGCTGACACTCATCAGTCCATGTCACCTTCACTGGCAGGGCTTTCTTACACAGGTTTGTCAATGGGGTGGCGATACGAACAAAATGAACAATGAACTAGCGATGATAATTTGCCACGTCCAGGAAAGATTGTACATCTCTTTTGGTCTGTGGCTGGGGCCACTCCTGGATCCCCTGGACCTTGGCCTCCAGAGTTTTGATGTAGCCCGAGCCAACTCTGAACCCTAGGTAGACCACCTCCCCCTGGGCAAACTGGCACTCAGCCATCTTTATTGTGAGGTTTGCCTCTCGCAATCGCACAAACACACTTCGTACATACTCAAGATGTGCTTTCCATGTGTTAGAGAATACAGACACGTCATCTAAATAAGCACAACAATAGGAACTCGTATCAGCATTTTTTTTTCAAACTACAATGCATAAAAATATAACATTTTTGTATATAGTTCCTGTAAAGGTTTCCATAACAGAAGTTTCCATAACAAAGTCCATTTCCCCCCCTAATCCTTCACCCTCCCTTCCCACCCTCTTCCCTAGTCGGGCCTTCCTTCTTCAAATCTTTAGCCATGTACACAGTCTGTTCATTCGTGCTTGTATATTCGGGTTCAAAGCCGAGACAATGGGCCAATGCTGCCAAAACGTGCAGAGTTCAAATGTGATACAACACAGGCAGAACAGGAAGGCACAGAAATAACCAAAGTCTTAATGTATTAACAGGAAATAAGGTAAACACAAAGTACAGGCGATACAAAGTGGATCAGCAACGACGCGACAGACAGGTTGCCAGCGTTTAAGACCTGTTTTGCCCAATATTGGGCTTCAGTTATTCTTTCTGTTATTTTAATACATTCAAGTTAAGTTCGTTAGTATTTAAACAAAATATCTAAATTGGTGTTTGGACAAGCGAATTTGTACAAGCAATACTTACAGTGAAAGTACAGTTTCTTATTTAGGCTTAGGCCCCAGTGTTTTCTTGTTAATTTTTCAAATTCACTAACAACAAAAATTGTGGCAGAACCACATGGAATAAAACAAAGGACGGCAGAGATTTCAACCAGCAAAGTCTCTGGGGGGAAAGTGCATGCTTCCTCCTCCTGCCCAGATCTTTTTATTTCCATACGAAAAGGTTACAGAAATTCAAATCATCCAATAGCAATTCATCTTGACTCTTCAGATCCCTCCCAGGTTACTCCCACAATGAACATGATACCCTGGGAAGATCTGGAAACAAACAAGGAAACGCTAAAAGGTTATTCCAACTACAAAGGGAACTACATCTAAAGACAGGAAAGGGGCCAAGAAATTCCTGAAGGGATTATCAAAGCAGTGACAGGAAAAACAGGTTTATCGCCCCTACAAAGCTTGCCAGGAAGGGGAGAACTGCAAATGCCCCTTTTGGCCAGATAACACCAAATGTTTTACAGCCAGGCAGGAAACAAATGGCAACAGATGCCTGTCTCTTGCAAACCAGACTGAAACGTGCTTGCAAGGTAGAAGATCATGGAGTATACACACATCCCACAGGATCCACACCAAGAAACCAAACATTCTATAACCCAGGCGGGAGTAGTCTGTCCAAATGGAGCCACCAGCTCAGAACATCCTCCTCAACCACTCATAAAGTTATAAATGCATGATTCCATAAATCAATCCCTGAGATGCGGTCACTACATGATCCCTACATGCCATCTTTCCTTTTTTTAATTTGTTTCTTGTGCTAGGGAAGGTACCCAGAGCACTTAGAAAAGAAGGGGTGTTGCATCCTCATCACAATCCCGCAGCTGGCGTTTAATAGCGTACAAATCCTTCCTGGAAAGCCCTACTGAAGGTCTAGGCAGAAAAAGCGGTGAACATAGGGCAAAAAGAGATGGAATACACTGTATGAAACAACAAGTTCCCACTATGAGAACTAAAATCATGAATCCATACGTTAACCAAGTTCGAAGCCATCCAAACCCTGGCAGCCATGACCAGAAATTCTCCCACCAAGGCGGCAAAGTGTGTACTGTTATATTGTGGGCCAAAATTTGCAACTGGTCAATTTGCTTTTGCACATGATAGCTATTGTCAGACAAATTGAAACAACACATGCCAGACACTGATTCACATCCTAAATGGTTCTGCAGCATGAGGTAGTCTACAGCAGCTTTCAAAGTAATTACAGCTTCCCTTAATGCTTTTTGTTCTTGATTCAAAAGAGATAATGCACGTGAAGTATGATTAATTGTTTTTGCCAAAGAGCAAGCAAGTTGAGCTCCCGTTCTAGCATTTAAACAGATAAACCCGGGATGCCAACTCATGAGGTAGCTAACGCAACATATTCTGCTTTAGAAAAAAGTTGGATATTGGAATCACACTGATCTGATAAAGTCTCAACATCACGTTGAACACGGACCGGGGAATACAGTTGCCCTTTCTTTTTTAAAAAAGAACGATCAGGCATAACCAGCGTCAGCCTGCTAAGGCAACATTGAGAGTCCGAAAGATTGGCTGGAATATAACTATATGTCATATCATTGCACGTAAAGAACCAGCCAGGAGGTAGTAGCATGTGTGCGTTAATAAAAGTCATGTTCTGAACTCGAGAACAATTCCATGAAGGCTTTCCTGTGGGAACACATGTAGAATAATGTCTGCTGCAATTAACCATCCTGGCACAAGGGGTCGCAGGAGTAGCAGCAACACGAGGTGTATACAGGGAGATAGAATCTAAAGGCAATTTCCTGGCAGCCGTTCCCCAACCATAAATATGATTATATGTGAATGCATGTTTGTCCCCATGATGGTAAAACCATTTTCCAATATCTGTGTCAGGGAACATTTGAAAAGGCTCTTTGCATACAGGAATAATACAATCACCTAAAATACTACGCATTTCATAAGATTCACTGAGACAAAACTGAGACACATTTGCAATTTGTGCCAAATTCAACCATAAATTGGAATTTATAGAAGGAGATTACAAAGGCAAGGAAACAGATTGAGTACATGGAAAACATATAGCACATAAAATACATAATACAATCATCATCGAATTCATATTTAATTGAGCAATCAAGGCAGCAAGAAACGTATCAGGAGTCTCTGGAATTTCATTTCGCTCAAGTTGAGCCTGGGTTTCAGCAGTCAAAGTCCTTATCATATCCCAGGTGATACCACGGGCGGAATCATGGGCCGGTCTCCTCCTCCTCCAGCGAAAGGATCGACGGGTCAGGGACAAGGAGGGGTCGATCAACGGAATCAGGTCCTCCGGGGTCTTGGTTTCCTTGAGAGCGGTGTGCCAACTCATGATTAACACAATAAGGTTTCACACAGCGACCTGGAATCCACAAAGGACCTTGAGGGGTTAAAATAGAAGCAAAACCCCTTCCCCAAGTTATAAGCTCCGCAGGACCCTTCCAATCAGGTTCCGGGAGCTGCCGATAAAGAACAAGAGGACGTTCTATAGGCAACTCCTTACGGAAATGGCGTTCCATAGGCGAAACCTTGCTAAAAGAGGAACAAGTCAATTGATTTAGAGTAAATAAAACAACAGATACAACATCAGATAAATCCTGTGGGCGAACCCCACGATCACCAAGCTGCTTCCCTAGCAGCTGTTTAAAAGTTCTGTGAGCTCTCTCAACTATTGCTTGACCAGTGGAATTGAAAGGAATGCCATGAGAGAGGCGAATATCCCACTGCATACAAAAAGTGCGAAATGCAGCCGAAGTGTATGCAGGGCCATTGTCAGTCTTAATTCCCAAAGGTTTTCCCATCACAGCAAATGCACGCAGGCAATGTTGAATAACATGGCGAGCAGTTTCACCCTTTAAAGGTGTTGCCCATATAAAGCCAGAGTGCGTATCAATGCAAAGATGCAAATAGCTGTGGGGAGCAAAAGCTGTAACTCTAGTAACATCCATTTGCCATAATTGATTAGACTCAGAACCTCTGGGGTTAACACCATCAAAAGGAAAGAACAAGAGGGGCAGCCTCCCACAATGTCTTTAGCACACACAGGGGTGTCGAACTCAAATTCATCGGGGGCCGCATCAGCAGTTTGGTCACCCTCAAAGGGCCGGTTGTATCTGTAGGACTATGTGTCCACTCTTTATTATCATAAATTAATAAAGATGCATGGATATTATTTGCTCCCCTTTGTGAATAATTTTTTACACCATATCTATTTTCATTTCTGTCCTCATTGTCTCCTCTGCTTTTATTAAATCATAAAGTCCTTCCACTTTCAGCCAGAATTGTTTTCCTATTTTTTCTAAAAGGTTTTTTTTGTAATTAAATTCCCTTGTTCGTCAAATATATCTTTCAATTTGTAAAATCCCTGGTCTTCTAATTTCTTCCACCATCCGGGTTCCCTTTGGCCCTTCTGCATATATTTTAAAAGCATCCACCTTGAATATAATGGCATCCATTTCATGTTCAATTTTTTCCAAATTCTTAACCCAGTTTTTCTTGGGCCTATTGTCTTCTTCCAAGCCGTGTTGATGTCTCTATTAAATATCCCTTCTCTTCCTATTCCTTCATTTATTTCGTTCTCCAGCCTGATCCATTTAATCCCATCTTTATATCCAATATCTATTGATTTTTTTTAATTTGAATGTTTCAAGATAAAGTTCTAAATTCAGTATTCCCCATCCCATCTCATCTTGCGGTGCATCATTTACTATGTCTGGGGTTCTCACTCTTTTGCTCCCAAATATCCAATTTTTAAATGCAATTTTTAAATGCTCCCAAATATCCAATTTTTAAATAAGTAAAACAATTTCAGTACTAGAAACATTTTCACTGCTCTCACCCTCCCTAGGGTGGATAAATTCTTATTTTTCCATGATTTTATATCCTTCTTAATCTTTCTCTAAGCTTCTTTGCAATTTACATCTGGGATCCTTGCAATATTTTTAATAATGTTTAACCCCAAGTATTTAATTTTCCCCCTGTTGATATCCATCCTTGTCATTTTTGCAATTTCCTTCTTCCCCTCTTTACTTACATCCCAAAATAAACTTTCCGACTTCTCCAAGTTTACTCCCAACCCCGACTCCTCTTTAAAGTCCTTCAGGATTATCATAAGTTCTCTTATACCCTTGAGGGGGTTGGTAAATAATAACAGGATATCATCCGCATGCATGTTTAACTTAATTTATTCCTTCCCTTTCTTGTATCCTTTTATCCTTACAGAGTTTCATATCCTGTCTGCCGGATACTCCATGCCCAATACAAATAGCAGTGGTGAGAGTGAACATCCTTAACTCCTCTTTGTGTATTGAATGGATCTGAAACCCCCTCATTCACTCTGACTACTGCCTTCCCTTCTCTATACAATTCTCGAATTGCTTCCACAAAATTTTCTCCTAATCCTACCTCCCGCATGATATTCCATAAGAACTTTTGATTAATCATATCAAAGGCCTTAGAATCATAGAATCATAGAGTTGGAAGAGACCACAAGGGACGTCCAGTCCAACCCCCTGCCAAGCAGGAAACACCATCAAAGCATTCTTGACATATGGCTGTCAAGCCTCTGCTTAAAGACCTCCAAAGAAGGAGACTCCACCACACTCCTTGGTAGCAAATTCCACTGCCGAACAGCTCTTACTGTCAGGAAGTTCTTCCTAATGTTTAGGTGGAATCTTCTTTCTTGAAGTTTGAATCCATTGCTCCGTGTCCACTTCTCTGGAGCAGCAGAAAACAATCTTTCTCCCTCTTCCATATGACATCCTTTCATATATTTGAACATGGCTATCATATCACCCCTTAACCTTCTCTTCTCCAGGCTAAACATACCCAGCTTCCCAAGTCATTCCTCATAAGGCACCGTTTCCAGGCCTTTGACCATTTTGGTTGCCCTCTTCTGGACGAAAATTGCCTTATACACATCCAATTTTAAGACCACCAATTTGCTTTTGTCCCTACTTGTTAGCACATTTAGGATGTTTCGTATAGGATGGTCTATGTGTCTACCCTTGACAAATCCGTATTGATCTTCCCTAATTATTTTGGGTAATACCTGTTCCAGTCGTCTTGCCAGGATCTTAGTAAATATCTTATAGTCTTGATTTAATAAACTGATTGGTCTGTATGACCCCACCTCTGTAGGGTCCTTTTGTGTTTTTTTCAATCACTACTATTTCAGCTAGTTTCCAGGTGTCTGGGGCTTTCCCCCCCTTCTAAAATATTGTTGAATACTTTTTTCATTTCTGAACCCGGTATATCAATTGTTTCCTTATAAAAGTCTATAGTAATACCATCTAGTCCTGGTGACTTCTTACTCTTAAATGATTTCACTGTGTTTTCTGTTTCCTCCAATGATATTTCCTCCTTCAGTCTTAATCTATCACTTTCTTCAATTTTAAACTCCAAGCTTTCCCTACTAATATTTCTTCTTCTTCTTCTTTATATAGAGATTGATAAAACTCTGCAAATTCTTCCCTTATTTCTTTAGAGCTTTGTGTGAGTACTTTCGTCCTAGTCTTAATGGCCTTCACCCTCTGTTTATCCCTTCTTTTCTTTAGATAGTTTGCCAATCTTTTATATGATCCTATTGAGTTTCTCTGAAAATCATTTTTAATCATATTGTCTCTCTTCCACACCGCAACTATATCTTAACTCATCCAATTCCTGTTTTAACTTTCTTAACTGCTCCTGTCTGCTCTATTGAAATTTAACCTGTTGCTGTAGAATTTCAATCTCTTTAATTTTTTCCTGCCTCCCCACATACCAATTCATCTTAATCACACTCTCTTTCAATATACAATGTCCTCTTATAACAGCTTTGAAGGCGTCCCATGCTACCGGTATCTCAGCTGACCCCTCATTCTCTTTAAAGTACCAACCAATTTGTTTTTCTGATATTTTCCCTATCAGTCTCTATTGCCATTATTAGGTTATTATACCTCCATCTCTTGGTTTTCCCATCCTCCTCCAGTCCCAGCTCCACAAATAGTGGGGCATGGTCTGAAATCCATATTTCCATATTCTTTGCCATTCTGAACCTAGTTTCATTCCCTTCTTTAATTTAATTAGTCGATGTAAGAGAAGGTCTTATATCTGTTGGAGAAGAAGGTAGGTTTGGTATTGGGGTTTCCCCTTTCAAAAACATCCTTTAATCCCCATTTAGCTAATTTAAAGGTACTATCATTCTTTATATTCCAATTAAAGTCTGCTGTAACAATAACTTCCCCTTCAGCATAAAGCTGCAGTCTATTCAGAATTTTCTTCATAATTTTTTTCTGTCTTATATATATAGTTGGGGCTATATATATTAGCTATTGTAAAGATTGTTTGTGACACTTTAATTTTTAGGAATATAAATCTACCATCATTATTATTATTTTTCTGGCTCAGAACCTCCGGTCTAAGATTTATATTACATAATATAGCGACCCCTCTGGCCTTATTCGTCGCTTTTGATTCTGCTATTACTCCCCATTGCTGAGAACCTAACACAGGTCTGTTATTTGCTTTGGCTCTATGTGTCTCCTGAAGGTATAAAAGATCCGCTTTCATTTTCTTTGCCAATACCCTATAGTGTTTAGTATTTGAACCCAACCTGTTGACATTAAGAGATAAAACCTTTAAATATCTATCCATTATCCCAACTACAGTTCATTTTTTGAATCTCCCTGCGTATATACTTTATTTTTTCAATTCCATCCCATTCAGCCCCCCTCCCCCATCCCCTGTGAGACTCCAATAGGGATCTCCTTGATCCCTGTCTACAGGTTATCCTGGAGAACCACGCTTATCCCCCTTCACTCCTGGGAGGTTTATATCCTTAAATATATTTACAAAAGCCCATTTTAAAGGTCTCTTGTATTTGTTATTCATTGTTTCTTGCTACTTCCGTCTTCTCCCGACTTCCGCCTCCTTTTACTCTCTTGTCTCAGCACTAGAGATTCTTCACTCGACTCTTCCACATCTTCAATCCAGAGGAAGATGGCGTCGGAGCAGAGCTACAAGATTCGGAGCTCGTAGGTAACAGAACTATAATCTGTGACAGCTGCACCTGGGAAGTAAATTTTCTCTTTTCCAATATTATATCTTAAATGCATTAATTACCGAGGTTCAGTTGCCATCATACTGCCTTATCTGCATCTGGGCAAAATTCCAGACTGCGGTTGGGTTATGAGAAGAGCTCTAGGCAAGAAGCCCGATTATCAACAGACAGTGGAACAGGCCTGATAAGGAAAAGACGATAGACTCTGTGGAGGCTAAATGAGAAAGTCGTGTAACACCTGCCTCAGTTGAACTTTTAGGGTCCTGAATCTGATTATATTGGCTGTAAAGATTGTTATCATCAGTTCCCATGCGGGCGTTAAAGTCCCCCCCCCCATTATAATCAGTGTCGAAGGGTGGGAAGATTCTATGGACTCTAGGAAAGTATCTAACTCTGCCCAGTTAGCTTTAACTATAGATTTTTTTTTGCCAAGGGGGCAGGTAGACATTGACCAGTACAAGTGCATCTCTCTTGAATTTAAGTATGACTGCCGTGGCTAAGGAATTGCAGTTTGGGAGGGCTTTTAAGGAATGTTCCAGCTCTGTGGAGATAAAGCTGGCTAAACCTCCACTCGGCCTGCCTCCCCTTACAGAAGGAGTAGCATATAGGGAGTGACAAGTGTAGCCATTAAACAGAATGGGGTCGCTATGCCAGGTCTCCTGCAGGAGGATGATATCGAATCGCTTCAAGAACACTGCAAGTTGTTGATTGTTTTTCTTAGCACGCCACCCTGCAATATTCCAGGACAACAGCTTTAATTCTCTGTCTCTCCATGATGCAAGTTTGTGGAATCCACGGTGTCCAGTAACCCCTTTACATCTAAAAAAAACCCACTCCCATTAAGTTTGTCAATAGGCATCTGCTTCATAGAGGGATGATTATCCTTGGCTCTAGGAGACTTAAAGGGAGGGTTTGAACTTGGGGGAGTAGCTGTTTCATTTGGAGAGAGTTTTTGATAGCTGAGCCAGGTGCTCGGGGATGTCACAGTCTGGTTTAATTCTGCCTTACCATACACCAACGGGGGCTGCGGTTGGTATTCCGAATCTACACATTTAAAGGAGCCTCCCACTGTCCTCTTGCCCACTAGGCACTTGGGGGATATAGGCCATATGTGTGAGCCTTCCATAGTCTCAACATGGGGCTCCTTTTTAACCAGTCTGCTTCTCAGAGTGTCCAAGATTTCCTTTTGGGCTGGCATCTGCAGTGACCAAAACCGATGTATTAAAGCATGTTCTTCTACGGAGAAAGAGTCCTCTCTGTCGTTCGAATGAAGTTGTATCTCAGGAGGGACTATGTCTTCCTGCTGGTGCCCTAGGCTCCGGTTTTGTTGCATGTGCGCTCTGACATTTTGTTCCTCTGTTCCTGGTCTCCCTTCCCCCTTGGCCAATAGAGGGAGGATAGTGGGGCTCTATTTTCAAAGATTCCTAATAAATCTATTCCTTTCTTTAAAAATAGATTTCTTGTTCTAAAGATGAAATTGACCAGTTTATGATCTGTGAAAGTGATCAGGGCACGTACCGAATGTCCATCTTGATATAGGTAATCTATACTGACTAAGTTGGTTGCTTTAACTGCCCCAGGTAAAATGCTGTTTATAATAGTCAGCAGGTGCCTCACACGGTCTGTCCCTGTGCAAGGACCCAGTGGTTTTGGATAGTTCGCGAATACGATCTTTTCCGGGCTTAGGACCAGGGGCCATTCTTTCTTTATACAAGGGGCTTTGAATTCCAGCAAGTTCCCGTCTATGTTCGAAATTCCCGACTTACTTCTGTTTACAGTTACGACGGGGGCCCTAAGTGGATTCAAGACGGGAGCATCCAGGTGTGGTTTGGTTGCTTTTGTCAGGCCGGGCGAGCACAAGGGAAGAACAGCCGTGGAGGGGTTTATTTCTTTGAGCGTACTTGGAGAATTATTTTCCACATATGGGAGGGGTTTTTGGTCTTTGGTGAGTCTTTCTTGTCAATCTCTTTGGTGCCTTGCGCTTTGGGGTTTTTTGTGGATAGTTCAGTTCAGTTTTTATTACAGCAAAAGCCAGCAATACAGAATAACATAATTCCAAACGAAAGAAAATCAGCTATAACAACACCAGGAACAAAACAATTACACAAAAGGGATTTGCGATGTGTCATTCAATAGAAGGGATTTACGTTTCTTGGTAGCTAAAGTGCAGAATTTAGCCACGTCATATGACACTGGGGTTGAGGAATCTTCCAGAAGGAATTTTTGTAAGAGTTCGGGGGGAAATTCCAAATAATATTGCAAGGGTGTAAATTTTGATAAAAGGGGTAAAATGAGTTGAGCTCGTTCTTCACTGTAAAATCCACAAAATAAAAGAATGTGAGTCACGGATTCTACCTTGTTAGACATGCAAGGGCAAAGGCGCTCATGAATTGGTAGCCGCATAAATTTACCGCATTGCCTCAAAGCGGGCTCTAGAGAAGGCCCATCTATAAGCTCCGTTAGTAATGTTAGATAAGTAAGGGGCAGCTGTAAAATTAGGCCACAATTTTAGACATCTATAATTCTCCGGGAGTAAGGCATCTTCTTGTTGTAATTCAACATCGTGAAGTCTCGGAGTAATTTTTTTTTTTTTTGCCTTGTTCAGATTTCCATTAAAAAGATCTTCAGGATTTAGACCAATTTGTTTGATCTAGTTATTTGCATAAGCCAGGGTGGGTAGGGAACTGCGGCCAGGAAATGAGGTAGCATTCCCTTTGGATTGTAATGGATTTTCAACCAGAGGGATATTGCTTGCTCGCAGACTTTTAGTTCCACTCTGGGAAGTCCTGCCTCTTGCCTTAACACTGCATTAGGTGTGCTCTTTGGGGTACCGAATAGTGATCTTAAAATTTTTGATTGTACTGTTTCAAGGGTCTTAAGATTGGCAGAAGGTCCGATTTGAGAGCCACACAGGAGCTGGGCTAAAGATTTTGCCTGAAAGACTTTTAGGGACATAGGAAGTTTGCAATTCTTCCTGCTGAGGTAGCTGATGCGGTCAAGTGTGTTGACAATTTGGCATTGTAGGAGAAGGTTATGCCTAAATATTGGAAGATCTCAGTTTGTTCTATGGCATTTCCCTTTATACTCCAATTGTCTTTCTTAAAGGAACGGTCAAACCGTACAATTTTAGTTTTGGCAAAATTAATTGTTAACAATTCGGTGTTGCATTGGTCGCTAAACTTCCCTAAGGCACGTTTCAAACCAACTTTAGTTTGAGAGAGAAGAACAGCGTCGTCCACATACATTAGAACTGGTACTTTTCTACCACTAGAGAACACAGGAGGGTGGGTATCAATTTCATGACAGCATGTGATCAGAGAATTAACATAGATGTTGAATAAAAAAGGAGCTAGTAAACATCCTTGTCTAACCCCTCTTTGGACTGGGATTTCTCTAGAAAGTCTGCCATCCTGTGCAAATCTTATCTGAAGGGTATTATTTTCATGAAGCTTAATCATCAGAAGTAATAGCCTTCTGTTAATACCCATGTTGGCCAATTTAGCCCAAAGCCTACCCCTAGACACAGAATCAAATGCTGCCTTTAGGTCCACAAAGGCTGCATACAATGACTTTTTCCAATGTTTCACGTATTTATAGATATAATCCAACACTAAGCAGTGATCAATAGTGGAACGTCCAGATGTAAAGCCTGCTTGTTCAATTTCTAGTAAATCATTATGGTCCAACCATTCACACAATTTTAGGCACAGATGTTTTGTATATAGTTTGCAGATCACATTCAGAAGACTAATTGGTCTATAGTTAGATGGATCAGAGGGGTTACCCTTTTTAAATATAGGAACAATTATGGCCAGTCCCCAATCTTTAGGAATTTGAGCTGTCGTATCTATATATGAAAATAGATTTGCGAGAACTGGGGCCCACCAATTTATTTGCGCTTTCAAAAGTTCAACAACAATGAAGTCACTTCCTGGAGCTTTACCAGATTTCATTTGTAGAATGAACAAAGTGATTTCAGATTCAGATATTGGGGGCCATGGTGCAGCATTATCTAAAGAGATGTCAAGAGGCACGGGATGCCATTGGTCCCTAAACACCACCTTATAATGCTCTTCCCATATATCTGCAGGGATTGTTGTGCCCTCATTATGTGATAATTTTCCAAAAATTGACATTGTATTTTTCTAGGGAGGCTTTGATGAGGGCCTGCCAGATAAGAGAATCTGCGTCTCTTTTTTTGGTTTTTAATAGCTCTTTGTAATTCTTTTTTTAAGTTGTAATTCAGATTTAGTAATTGGATTAGGATTTTGCTGGAAGACCTTAAAGTATTCTCTGAGTATAAGTTATGCCTGGATACATTCACGATCAAGCCATTTTTTATTAGTAGAGTATTCATTATGGTTAGAGCTTATAGGTCTTGAAAACAGTGAAGTTTTTGGGTTAATAAGTTGTATTGATCAATTGGGGAAGTCTCTTTGACGTTGTTGGAGGTCAAATTATCCCAGAAAAGCTGACCTTCTGCTGATTGTGTCCAGAGGCTAAACCTGTTATTGCCATGAGGGGACCATTTGATTCTGGTTCTGCCTCTTTGTTGTAAATAGAGGGATTAGCTGGAACAACTTTATTAAAATAAAAATGCCATCTTCAACGTAGTCCACCCTTCCATGGCCTGGAGGAAAACACCTGCCGGGCGGACTTCCACTCCATGGAAATCACCAGGAACTGCCCCACCTCTGCACCCATCTCGACTGATTGCCCCTCCTGCCAAACAAAAGGGAACACCATCAGTGACAGGAGAAGAGCAATTGACATCTCGCCATCTGAAAGAAAAAGTCATCTCCGCACCCAGCTAATCTGATCGCCACCCATCCTCCTTGTCCTTCCCCTCCCTCCCAGTCCAGGGCTTTTCATGCAGGACAGGAGGGTATAAAAGGGGACTTCACCATTTTCCGGGGTTCCTTCCTTCTTTCCAGAGGCAGGGACCCTACAGCTGTAGCTTTGCATTCTGCAATAAAGGGATCTGCTTGTTTTACCTGACAGCAAAACGTGGTCTCTGTCATTCTCCCGACGGAGGCGAACCTAGCGCAATTCCGGAGCTTCCGATCAGCGTCCGTCCTCCTTAAAAGGCAGCGCATTTTGGGGTCCAAATTTCCATAACAAGGCAAAGATTCACATGGTACAGCAAGCCTTTTCCTGGAGATGGTCAGTAGCTGGGCATGTCAAGGCTTCCGCCCTGGCATCACGCACTCAACAAAGAAACCCTTTCACTTTTATACTTTAATCTTCCCTCAGGGCGTGAAAGTAACCCCACGAGGGGACAAGGAACACAGCCAATCAACAATTGTTTTCTGTTCAAATTAACCCATCAGAATCGAGCTGGCCATTAGAGATGTCACTCAAAGAAACACTCTCCAGGCCTGCAGGTGATTTACATTTCAAATGGCCTTCAGCTCTTTGTCTTCCACATGTGAAGGCAATCACACTCTTATCAGGACTCCTTCCTCTAAACCAGGGGTTCCCAACAAAATTTTCTCAAGGACCCCTCATCGAGCCGCTATTGTGACAAGGACCCCCATTAATTAATTACTTGCTTGAACATCAAATGCATTATCTTCCTCTTCATCTGTGGGCCTTTGTCGTTTTAACGAACCACTTTTTAACCAATGGTCCATTTTTAACTACGCGAACTGTAGCTTCCGCGAAAAACAACGCTTTGTTTACAAACACTACTGTTTTGCAAAGAGGCAGCGCGCGCCAGGGAGGAGGGAGAGGAATGGAGAAGACAGGGCACCTGCGCAGTAGCACACAAATGAAGCCGACGCGCGCAAAGCATCTTGGGGAGGTGAGCGTTTAGAATGTGCGCGCTGCCTCTTTGCAAAACAGTAGTGTTTGTAAAGCGCCACCTAACGGCATACAGCAGAACTACTGCCTCTATCTAATTCTAGTTTTGCGCTAGACTCTGCTCATGCAGGAAGCGGCCAAAACAAAAAATCTGTTATCATATGAAATAAATTTAATATATTTTTTATTCTAATAGCAGCTCGCAGACCCCTGGGGGCCCCCGGACCACCTGTTGGGAACCACTGCTCTAAACAAACTTTTTCAGCTGTAACCCCTTGTAATTAACGCTCGCATCAAAGTAAAGGATGCGGGGTGTGTGAATTCCGTTCTCAGGCTAGGCTTTCTTGGGGTAAAAAGGACACATTCCCAGCTTAGCCTCCCAGAGTCCCTTGCAACATTTCCCAACATGCACTGCGCAAGAGCCATAGTCTCTGGTACTTCATGACAGTGGATATAAGAGGTGATGATAATAAGTTGAAGAGTTTCTGCCACTGTTTTTTACTGATATGTTGAGTTCTTCTCGATGGCTTAATTTTTTATGTTTTTAGTTTTCTTCGTCTTGGGTTCCGGTTTTCTTTTGCGTGAGTTCTTTTTACGTGGTATGTGGATTCTAGCGTCTGAGTCTGGAGTCTGATCTGTGACTCTTTTTGCCTGTTTGACATTCTCCACAAGCGTCAGGAGTAGGCCATTTGTTACTGCTAGGAAATTTTTTATATTGTGGAGGTCTGTGCGTATCCGATTTATTTGGTCATGTAGCTGGTCACCTCTCTCTTCTAAACTGTTGGCATTTGCTGTAGGCTGAGGGCCTTGCTGGTTTTTCCTGAGATTCTGAGTTGATTTTTGAAGATTGAGGCCATTGGAGTTAGGGGAATTACTCGTCATGTCGTTCTCAGCTAGGGCAAGTTCCTGCGCCCAGCTCATGGAGTAATTTGGGCTTTCATGATCAGTTTGTAACTCTTTGCGTTGTATTGACCAATCCAGCACAGTAGGGACGACTTCTTTTAGGGTGCTCTCGCACTGTGGATTATTATTCCCTTCTTTAGGAGGGAAATAATTGGTGACTTTACTTTGCCTCCTTCGGGGCTCCAACTCCCCCTGCGGTGATATTGGCGCAATTCCCAGGTCCATATAGTTCTTTCTTGTAAAGACCATATTGAGTATGGGGAAAAAAGGTAATTTGGAGCAGTTTGCTAGAGTCTCTTAGACCCGGGGGTTTTAACTTTTTCCTCCCCCTTCACTTAGGTCGATCACGAGCAGACGTGACAGATTATGCTTGTCTTCCAGTTTCCCACCTTCAAATCTCAGGCTACAGCTTGTTTTACATGCAAAGTTTCATGCTTGTCCCTCAGCTTGTTAGAGCCTCCAGGGTTATTGCTCCCGACTTTCCACCTTAAGTTCTCAGCTTAAGGCTTCTGATTGTCTCCAATACCCTCATAGACCCTCAGAGGTGTTGTAAATGGCTATTAAATCAGGAGGGTTTGTTGCAGCAGAGTAAAAGGGCTTGTGCCGGGGGATAATTGTGAAGCAGAACTTGCCTTTAGTTTCTTGGATATTCGGCCGCTCCTTCTTTTTCCTTTGTTGGCGTCCTCCCAGGAAGGAGTATCTTCTGATAAGCAGCTTTGTAGATTTAATAGCTAGTTGTAAGTTACCAAACCAAATTCAGGTTAAAAATAATAAGGTTTGTAAGCCTTAGAGACTGATAGAAAGTTAATGAGAATTGATAAACTGATAAAACCACATTACTAACACGGAGCTCAGAACGGGGCTGCTGCTAACGACGCTGTCATGTTATGGGGCAGGAATACCTTTCGTCTCTCCCCCTGGGTGCGCCAGCTCTTTCTCCGAAGACCACTGACCGTCCCCTTCTCCCAGGAGGACTAAGCTATATTCCCATCCCCTAATAGAATTCCTAGTAGACTGCCACCACCCAGATCTGCCGTAACTAGGCAACCTGGGACCACTGTTCACTTTATTCTGGTAGGAGACCAAGCAGCCAGGAGCATCCCAATCTTCAGCATGTTGAATAATTTGTCGCACCGCGGGTGTGGATGTAGCGACTGCTGGGCGCTTTGCTAACAGCTAGGGGCAGTCCTTTTTGATGTGCCCCTCCCTCTGACAGAAAAAAACAAAGACCTGAAGAGGGCGCTATTTTTCCTTTCCCCTTGCCGGGTGAAGGACTCCTTGCTTTAAATGGAGACTTAGCCCTAGAGCTCTCAGGTTGGGAAGCCACTTTGCCGGTAACCTCCGAAGTTGCTGGCATGGGAGAAGCCATCCGACTCCCTCCCCCTCCCGGCGGTGGCTTCTGAGACAAGTAGGTACGATGAGACCTAAATTGTTCAGCAAGTCTCGCGACATGCTGTAGAGATGTCGAACGTTGGTCTGCCACCAAGCTGGCAATCTCATTGGGCACGCAACGATAAAATTGTTCCAGCATCATCAGTTCCCTCAGCTGTCCAAAATCTTGCACTTTCTCAGCTTCTAGCCATAATCCATAGTTCTGTTCTAACTTAGCCGCGAATAAAGGGAATTTCTCACTCGGGCTAATCTTCACAACCTTCCTAAAAGCTTGCCGATAATGCTGTGCATCCAAAGCGTATCTTTGTTCGACCAGCTGTTTATAGACATCATACCGGAACATTTGCGATTTAGACAAAGTGCCCATCAGTTCCGAAAGTTCGCCCCTCACTAAAGTTCTTAAAATTGGCATATAGAATTTATCTGGGACTTGAAGTTCCTCGCACGTGCTTTCAAACAACGTTAAATAGCTCAGGACATCCATAGCTGGATCGTGGACAGGAAAATATTTAAGATTGAAATCGTGCAGAGTCAGCTCTTTGGGGCGGGGCGGGGCGGGTCAGGCGTTTGATACCTTCCCCAGTCCGGGTAATACTCGAGAGGAAGATGTTGGTGTAAACCTCGTCCCTGCCTGCGCTGCACTTCCTCCCGGGCAAATGCTAAAGCAGCCGCTCTAGGCATCCTCCCTCTATCGGTTTCACATACAGCGGGGCGCCTTCTCAGTTCCCAAGAATCCTTTGAGCCTCCTGCCCCACGGGGATCGATTTCTGTTACCCCCGGTCTAATTTCCCGCTCTGCATAATGTCTTTCCCGCAGCCGTACCCCCTCCATGAGTCTCTGGGGTAACGTTTGATACTCACGCTCCTCAGCAAGAGCCTGCCTGCTTTCACCGGCAGTTGCTTCTGGCTTCCAGTTGTAACGCTCGCCCCAGATGTCTTCCTGAGCCCACGCCCATCACCGGGAGGGCGACGAAGCCATCTCTCTGGCATGAGCATCCATCTCAGCTGTCCTGCGCGCGTCCGTCAAATACACCAGCGCAGCTGCTGTTCGCGCCTCACGGTAATCCTGTGTAGGTGAAACTCTCCTCCTCAGGGCAGGTGGACGCACCGAAGCCTCCCCTTCCTGGCTCTGCATTCCTGCTCCAGCCGCCTGTTGAATCCTCTGCTCGTAGGTTGTCCAAGCATCCGCTTGTTGACTGTACCGTATCTCCCGGGGTCTGACCGCAACTTCCTCCGAAGCTGGTCTTCCTTTATCTCTGGGACGCACTGCAACAGGTGCTGGTTCCCTTTCACGCTGGCCCTGTGCCGATGGGGTCCCCCTCTCAGCCACGGGTGCAATACGCGGTGCTGCCACGTCTTGGCTCCCCAATCCTGCCTCCGCTAACTGTTGCGTCCAGCGTTCGTGTGCCTCTTGGGAGCTTCGCTGAACCTCCGCCCCTTGAACGCATCCCATCCCTGTTTCCGCAGATAATTGATCAGTAGGTCTTAAAGGAGAGTACGCCCCCTGTACCGGTTGCCTTGCCAGGGAGCGGTCCTCTGGAGCTGCCCAATCATCTGAGGCTTGAAAAATCTCACTAGGCAATCCTGCCGCCATTATCCTAGCTCTCTAACAAAATAAAAACATTTGCAACCCTTTTCTGAGAACTGATTTACCAATTACAGTTTGTTCACTCTCCGGCCACAGAGTCGTATCCCTTTAAAGCTGCCACCATGTCATGTTACAGGGCAGGAATACCTTTCGTCTCTCCCCCTGGGTGCGCCAGCTCTTTCTCCAAAGACCACTGACCGTCCCCTTCTCCCGGGAGGACTAAGCTATATTCCCATCCCCTAATAGAATTCCTAGTAGACTGCCACCACCCAGATCTGCCGTAGCTAGGCAACCTGGGACCACTGTTCAATTTATTCCGGTAGGAAACCAAGCAGCCAGGACTGGACTAGCAATGTGGCTCAGAAAGGAACAAACTTACCAAAAATCCTTTTAACTATTTCTTAGAAGAAATAGCTAAGTAAACAGGTATAATAAAGTATACAAAATATATCAGAGTATATGAAAGTACATCAGTTCTCAAAGAAAGAAAAATACATCAGTTCTCCTCTTTCATCCTCATTAAAAGGTTCTTTAATTCCTCCTCGCTTTCTGCCATCAAGGTTGTGTCATCTGCATATCTGAGGTTGTTGATATTTCTTCCGGCAATCTTAATTCCGGCTTGGGATTCATCTAGTCCAGCCTTTCGCATGATGAATTCTGCATATAAGTTAAATAAGCAGGGAGACAATATACAACCTTGTCGTACTCCTTTCCCAATTTTGAACCAAGTGACTGCCTTTACTTGCTCTTTTTTTGTCTCCCACGCCAACAAATAACCGTACATTAGTGAAATATTTTTCTTCTTTATAATTATTAAATCTATTTCGAATCTGATTGAAAATACTGTAATTCTAATTGAAAATACTGTAACCAATCTGTTAAATAACTTTTAATTTCTTCATATTTCTTAAGTGATAGTGTTTCCTTAGCCAGTTCTAACACTGTTCTATAAGTGGGCCATTCTCCCTTCATATTTTTTTTTTCTTTTTACTGCCATGGCTTCAGTGGGAGAGGTCTATAAGGGTATATTAGGTTCAAGCATTTCCTTGTATTTCATCCATATTTTATATAGCGATTTTCGTATTACATGATTTAGAAACCCCTTATGGACCTTTACTTTGTCGTACACTAAGTACATGGGCCACTTGTATTTATTGTCGTTCCCCTCTAGGTCTAGCAAACCAGTTTATTTCAGCGTGATCCAATCCCTTAACCACACTAGTCCTATGGCGTGATAAAGTTCTAAATCTGGCAGCACATACCCTCCTCTGTCTCTTTTGTCTATCAGTAACTTATACTTGATTCTAGGCTTATGTCCATTCCATATGAACCTCACTATTTCCTTTCTCCTTTCTTTGAAACAATTCAATCCTCCTAGTATTGGTATTGTTTGGAATAGGAAGTTCATTTTGGGAAGGATATTCATTTTTATTACTGAGATTCTTACCCATAAAGTCAGATGTATTTTGTTCCATAATCCCATATTCTTTTTTATGTCCTCCCATGTTTTGCTATAATTTTTCTCGTGTAAATTTAAGTATTTATTCAAGATCCAGATGCCTAGATATTTCACTTTATTTTTAATTTCCAATCCTGTCACTTCTTGTAATTCTTTCTTCTCCTTTTGGGTCAGATTTTTCGTCAATATCTTAGTTTTCTGGCAATTTATTTTCAATCCCATCATTTCCCCCCCCAAAATTTTAATTGACTTTATAGTTACTGGTAGACTTTGTTTTGGATCTTGAGTTGTTATGATCAAATCCGCCTTTTTATCACTCTTCGCCTCCAAGTATTCTATCTACTATGTTCCTGGTGTTACCAGATTCCAGCTTGATTAGGGCGTATTACATCCTTGATGGCCTCTTTCAGTCTACTTGCCAAGATGCTGGCAAAGATCTTGTAGTCACAATTTAAAAGTGAAATTGGCTATTATCTCTGGATCCCCTCCCTGCTTGGGAATAAGAATTATATATGTTTCCTTCCAAGATTCAGGTATTTCCCCTTTTTCAAGAGTGTGGTTCATTATTTTCTTTAGGGGTGTTGATAGTATTCCTGTCATTTTTTTGTAGTATTCTGCTGGGAGGCCATCCAGGCCTGGTGTCTTGCTTAATTTGATCCACTGGCCAATTCCTGAATATGTTCTTGAGCCCCGTTGCTGTTCCCATACCCAGTCCAGCAGCGACTCAGTCTCCTGAGTGGCCAGGAACACTGCTGGTGGTATGATCATTGTTTGGGCCGCCTGCTGCACTGTCTCTGTGACATCCTCTGCTTTCCAGGACAACGCATCCACGTTCTGGTTTTGGGAGCTAGGGATGTAGCAGATCCGGAACTGGAGAAGAACAGCGCCCACCGGATCTGCCACTGGTTCAGCTTGTGGGTGGTCTGGAGGTACTCCAAGTTCCGGCGGTCAGTTCTTACTTCCACCGGGTGTTGTGCACCTTCGAAGTGATGATGGCAAACTTCAAAAGCCACCTTACTGGCCAGCAGTTCCCATTCCCACCCAGTGTAGTTGTGCTCCGCCAGAAGGAGCTGGCGGGAATAGAAGGCGCAGGGTAACAGTGGCGCATCAGGACCATGCTGCTGGGACAAATGACCGGTAATAATTTGTGAACCCGAGGAAACGTTGCAGGTCCTTGCGATTCTGAGGGGCCGCCCACTCTCGGACAGCAGACGCCTTCCCAGGGTCAATCTGTAGCCTGTCGGAGGAAAGCCTGTGTCCGATAAAGTCCACCGACTGCTGATGAAACTCACACTTCCTGAGCTTAGCATACAGGCAGTGCTCCTGCAAGTGCTGCAGCATGGACCGGACATGTCCCTTGCGGTGAGCTGGGTCATTAGAGTAGATCAGGATGTCGTCAAGGTAACCACCACATTCTTACCTAGCAAGTCCTCGAACACATGGTTAATGTACAGTTGGAACACGGTGGACGCGTTGCACAGCCCAAACAGCATGACCAAATACTCGAACTGCCCATAATGAGTCCTGCACGAAGACCAATGACGAATCAGTATTATATATTTCTGGTATCATAGGCGATAACTGCAAAAATATAAGCCAGGCAGAACAATTTTTGAAAAGTTTATTAATGCCTATTGATGCACGTCAATATACGTGACTGGAAACCACAAAAAATAAAGCCAAGGTGATCAGACAGCGATCCGGTATGAACACTGTTTTGAATAAATCTTCCTCAGCATATAACTGTAAAATAAAATGAAAGAATATAATGACGAAGACCCGTATGAACATTAATCATAGTCATCCATAAGATTAACACGCATAATAAAAGACATACATAATCCATTAAAACAAGATAATAATGTAACCTAATAGCATACCTTAGTAAAGAATAGAATAGTTTATAAGGAGCAGTGTTCATATGTCTATATAACCACTGCTGTTGGTTCTCAGGAATTCAGAAGCTAATAAACCCACTCTCATCACCAGGTGGCTTCCATTCTAATCATGGATGAAAATCACATTTAAAGACACATATCACCTATAACCAAGGTTAAATAAAACAACCAAGATCCATTTATGAATTCAATCCTTCTGGATAGAATCTATTAAACATAAATATAAATTGAGATTATTTCTGTCTTAATCTTTCTCACATAATAACATTTAGTATTAACAGATCTCTTGTCAATCAACAGGAGTGTAAAAAGTAAATCTGTGTTGGAATGGTTTTGTGATAGAAAATGTTCAACAAGAGGAGCTTCTAAGACTGCATTCCAAATTCGAGAACGATGTTCACTTATTCATGTGCCCACTGCATGTGTAGTTGAGCCAATGTACAATAAATTACATGGGCACCGGATCAAATATACCACTTCTCTTGTTTGACAAGTCCTGAAATGATCAATTGTGAATCTGGACTTTGTTTTGTCATTATAGATCACTTTTGTTTGTAATGCTAGTGGGCAGGAAGAACACCTGCCACATTTGAAATGTCCCTTTGGTCCAGTATATGCATCAGTATCAGAGTGCCTCTGATACTGATGGGGTGGAAGCCGGTCTGCCCCTTTTTATTCGAAAACGTCCTGGTAGTCCTGGTAGATGGTTGGAAGAGCCGAGGTAGCCTCTCCCATGGGGGCGGCCGCCATTACTTTAGGCCAGACATGCGGATATGGGTCCGGGAAGCTCACCGTCCAGCGGGCCCAGTCGAACTGTACATTGTGCTGCTCCAACCAGTCCATTCCCAGCACCAGAGGAAACCAGCACATTGTGGGAATGTCCAGAGTTTGTGTCTCACGGTGCTGCTGGAGGCACAGGACCAAGGGCTGGGTCTCCTGGGTAACGGTGCCTGAGCGCAGCAGCCAACCGTCGAGTGCCTCCACCTGCCCGGGGTCTGCTTTAGGCTGGAGTGGTACTTGGTGTTGGGCGGCAAAGGTAGAGTCTATGTATGAGTGGGTAGCCCCTGAGTCTACCAGGGCATGGGTGAGGATTCAAGACCCGCCGGGGGGGAAATACGTACCGGAACCATGAGATGGCGTAGGCCCACTAGGTAGTGTTTGCGTTCCCTGGTAGCTTGGGCCCTCAGATACTGGGGTCATTGGTTTCCCTGTGGTGAGTGCTTTTTTGGGACAGGCCTGGGCATAGTGACCACTCCCACTGCAGTATAAACACAGGTTCCCCCTCCTGATGTCAAGTCTTTTCTGCAAGGGAGAGGCAAGACCACGCCCTGAGCTGCTTTGGCTACTCCGTTGAATCTGCTGCTGCCGGAGACCCACAGGGGATGGCTGGAGTTGGGAGCATGGGGCGCCCACGGGCATGGGCCTGGCGACGGTCCTCCAAACGGCCATCTATCTGCAGACTCAGTTGGATGAGGGCATCAAATGTGGCAGGGCGATCTACCATGGCCAATTGGTCCAGTACCTCGTCCGAGAGTCCTTCGAGAGACTGGTCCTGACGCGTGGAATCGTTTCAGGTCCTGGGCCAACAGCCAGAACTCTGTGGCGTAAGCGGCCACTGTGGACTTGCCCTGTCTCAACCGCCGGATTGCCTGATTGGCTTGACTCCCCTTCAGAGGGTTGGCGGATGCGGTTTCCAGGTGATTGCAAAACCCAGTATAGTCCATCAGCAGGGGTGAGTTTTGCTGGAGCAGTGGCAATGCCCATCTGGCCGTCCGGTTCTTCAACAGGCTGATCAGAAAGTGCACCTTGGTGTGGAAGTTCCAGACTCGCTCCTGAATGTACAGCTTGGCCTGGGCGAGAAACATGGGAAAACGTGCCGGGGACCCATCAAATTTCTCCGGCAAGGCCACCGGGTACTTGCCGGAAGTTGGAGCATCGGCACCAGGAGCCAGTAAGGAGTCCAACTCAAGAGGTTGACAGGGCTGGAGGTGAGTAAAAAGGTGTGTTTCACAGACAAAGGTCTGACTGTCAAATGGGTTGTTTTGGAAAGGGGGCAAACCCGGGGAATCCCATCCAATCCCATTACAGCCCTGGTTTCTTTTCCTGGGGGTAGGTGACTATTAGTGAGGGTGGAATAAGTTGCTCCCATGTCCAACAAGCAATCGTATGATTGTCCATCTATCTCCATGGTGCAGATAGGTCAGAAGGGTATAGTTGCAAAACAGGGGCAGAGGAAAGGGAAAGATCTGCTTCTGGTTGTCAATAGTCATTGTATTCTTCTAGCATCATTTCATGTGAAGGGTTCACAATGCGACTAGGTTGGCCGAAAGGGTTCCTGCTATTGTTGTGGTTCCTGGGCTGTGGTGCCCTTTGAACCTCCATTTGGGAGGATCCATAATCAGGTGCAGTCTCTTAGCCTGGGGGCTGCTGTCTCCCTTTATTCTGGCTTGTGACAGTCTTTGGCTCTCTGTTTTTTATGGACTAAAGCCCCCCCCCCCTACTAAACATTGAATGATGCAATCCAAAAAAACAAAAAAACAAAACACAGTGCTTTTTAAAAATACATAGGGAAAAGGATTGTTTCAAGTATTCACATTTAAAAATGATTTCCTAGCTTTCTTTTTTGCAAATTCTTGAATTACACAGGAATAATCTAGCAACTTCGCCTTATCGTGGTTTATGTTTATCACTGCCAAACGATTTGGGCATTCTTGAGCCATTGTTGATCGAAAGAATCAGTTTTAATATATTGAAACTTCTCTCATTGGAGGCCACTGTAGCTGGTAATGATAGGAAAATGCGTAATGCAATTAGAAGGTTTGGGAAAACATTTTCCAAATTCAAGTTTAGTATTTGATCGACGGAGAAATAAGTTTGAAATTTGTATCAAATATCCGCTTAAGGAGGAGCACTTCACTCTGAATTTCATCACAGGAAATATGTTTCGAGTATCGCAAGTGAAACCGAGTGCATTTTTGTATCAGTTCGTCCTCATTGAAGTGTTGGAACTTCTACAAAAAATCGAAAAGGTCACATTTTCCCCTAACAAACAGCAGAAAATCGCCATGTCAGTCCAACAATAAAAAAGTCAATTATTTTGAAGAATACATTCACTCTGAAGTCTTTTTCAGCATCCTCTTGAGTTAGACATCCCCTGCAAGTAATAAAATTATATGAAACACCTAGTTTGACTGATACATGTTGACATTCTTGAAGTATGTTATTCCATTTCTCTCTAAAATTCAGAATGTCTGTACGCAGCGCAACCTTGTGTAAAGGAATATTTATTTTTTGGAGTTAGGTATTTCTTTTCCAACCATACTTAATAATAATGCCTCTGTGTGTGTTTTTTGGAATGTTATTTCTAATTTTTTTTATTTCATCATAGATTAGACCCCAGAATATTTTAATCTTCCCACAAATCCACCACATGTGGTATAAATTGCCGTTGTTCCCCCCGCACCTCCAGCACGTATTTGCTAAATTTTTGTATATCTTTGCAAGTCTGGAGGGGGTTAGATACCATCGATGTTGTATTTTTAGCATATTCTCTCTAATGTTGTAGCTCGCGGTGAAGTTCATGCTTATTTTCCACAGGTGTTCCCAACTGGCCATCATGCGCCCATCTTACCATATTTACCTTAACTTCAAATTCTAAGAGGAACTTGTACATTTTCGATATCATTTTAATTTTATTATTTATTAATTCCGTTTCCAATTCTGATGGCTGTTTTTCAAATCCTGTTTTTTTTAAATCTTCTTTGAACATATCACAAATTTGGTGATATTCTAACCAAGTTGAAAAATAATTTATCACCTCTTCATATTTTTTAATTCTTATTTTACCATCAACTTCTGTTAATAGGTTATTATACGTTGTCCAGCTCCCCTTCATATTCTTTTTTTTAACCGTGATTGCTTCTGAAGGAGATAACCATTTTGGCATTTTGGGTTATAAGAACCGTTTATATTTTCCCCATACCTTAAATAGGGAATATCGTATAATATGATTGGTAAAGCCTTTATGTGCTTTGATCTTCCCATAGTTTAAATACGCATGCCACCCAAATCGGGCGTCATGCCCTTCTAAATCCAATAGTTTTGTGTTGTTTAGGAGAAACCATTCCTTTAACCAAGACAAGCATGCAGCTTTGTAGTATATCTTTAGATCCGGGAGTCCGAACCCTCCTATTTATTTGGTATCGATCAACACTTTATGTTTTATTCGAGGTCGTTTTCCCGACCGTATAAATTTTGATATTTCCTTTTGCGAGTCCATTTTTCTTATTACTGGAATGGTTGGAAACAAAAAGAGGAGTCTGGGCAGGATATTAAATCTTACTGTTGATATTCTACCTAAAAAGGATAAATGCATCCTGTTCCATCTTCCCATATCCCGTTTTATTTCTCTCTAGACTTTCATATAGTTATCCTCATACAAATTTATATTTTGTGGTGTAAGCCAGATTCTTAAATACTTTATTTTTGAATATATTTTTAGATTTGTTGCTTTTTCTAATTCTTCTTGTTCTGTCATTGATAGATTTTTCACTAGTAATTTTGTTTTATTTATATTTAACTTAAATCCTGAAACTCTCCCATAGTCCTGCATGATTTCTATTACTTTACTTAGGCTCTCCTTAGGCTGCTCCATTGTTATAATGAGGTCATCTGCAAATGACCTCATTTTATATCTGGTGTTTCCCAATTTGATATTTTATTCACTTCTGATCTTTTTGCATAGGATTCCCAGTACCAATATAAAAATCAGTGGTGAAAGGGGGCATCCTTGTCAAAAATCCTCACCTGGTACTTGTGAAAAACCTCTGGCAACTAGTCTAGCTTTGTGCCTTACAATTTTTCCACTTTGGTCAGTTTTGGCCTTAAAGACCCATTTGCTATCCACAAGTTTCATTCCTGGAACTATTGGAACTAGTTCCCAGGTTTGATTCCGATTTAAAGAATCAATTTCAGCTTGCATGGCTGCTAACCATGGTTGAGCCTGTTTGGAGTTCATCTCCTGAACCTCTTTATAGTTTGTAGGTTCAAAAACCTTTTCCGAATTACCAATAACGGCAACAGCTGTTTTGGCAAATTCATCATCATATCTCTTTGGTTTCTTGCCTTTTGTGGCCCTTTCAGATCTGCGAACAATCCGTTCCTCTTCCTTGCTTAACTCCTCTTTCTTTGGAGAAAAATGACCAATTGTGAACAATGGTTCTTCTAATTCAGTATCAGACACATATGAGGGTCTGATTGAGGCTTTAGCACTTAAATAATCTGCGGAATTGCTTTCATTGTCTGTAACCGCATTCTTACCTCCTTCTGAATCAGAATCCGAACCTGAACTTTGTTCATTATCATCCTCAGTTTCTCTTTCTTCTTCATCTTCCACACCTGGATGAAACTGAAAAATTCCAACATTATCCCCCCATTTGGGATTGAATTGAACACTTTTGGAGATTCTAATAGTTTGAGTATCGGTCATCAAAATTCTGTAAGCTCCATTCTCATAACCTAAGAATATACCATGTTCACCACGTGTTTCTAATTTACCACTCTGTGGAGTGTGGACCCACACATCAGATCCGAAAATTCTCATATGTTTGACATAGGGCTTTTTTCTCAAACATTTTCTCATATGGAGTACATCCAATTGCAGAATGCCATCTCCGATTCACAGTGTAAGCAAAGTTTGATAGAGCTTCCGCCCAATAGTCCTGTGACAAATTTGCGTCATGCAGCAAAGTTTTAATTCCCTGCTGCAAAGTTTGTCCTGCCTTCTCACATAAGCCATTTTCCCATGGACTTCTGGGGCAAGCAAGATCATGCTGAATTCCCTTTTCAGCCAAAAAAAGCTTCAAATTCCTGGGAAACAAATTCACCTCCGCAATCTGTAAAGAGACACGGTATCCTTACATCCCAAGCACAGAAACCTTTGAATTTTGAAAAGGCATCAGATTTCTGTTTGAGCATAAACACATGTACATATCTGGAAAATGAATCTATTAAGATCATAAAATATCTAAATCCACTTTTTGGTGGTGGAAGTGGGCCTACCAAATCTGCATGAACCACCTGATAAGGTTTGGTTGCCTTTCTTCCAGACACTTTACCTTTTGGTGCAACTTTTATCTTGTGCTGCGCACAAGAATCACATTTCATGTGATATTTACAGGGCTTACGATTTAAACCTTGAACTGCTTTGGGCATCTTGGACACTGACTGCCATTTCAGGTGCCCAAAAATACGATGGTGCTCATGAATGCAACCTGCATGTAGAGGAGCATTTTTCGTGTTAGCAACAAGAGCAATACTCTCACCAGGTTCGCCCTCATTCACATTTGCATCAACATAATGCATCAAATACAATTCATGAACCATTTTAGCACGCACATACTCCTCATTGTCTTTTGAAATTACACATACACCACTCTGGAAAGAAACACAAAACTTTTTTTCTGTCCAATTGTGGTACTGACAACAGATTGCCCTTTGCCTGTGGAACGTAAAGTACATCAGCAATCTTCAGATCCAAATAATCCAACACTATTGTTCCTGTCCCTTCAATGTCTAATGAAGATCCACCTGCTTGTTGAATCTGTCCCTCGAGAGCTTGAAAGGAAACAAATAGATGTTTATCCTTGCAAACGTGGTGTGATGCTCCCGAATCGACAACAAAAAAACTTTTGGCACTTGGAGAAATTGTAGCCTCTGCCAACATTGCTTTCCTCTGCGTAGGGATGAGCCGTCTGCCTCCACTTTCTCCCCCCTTCTCCAGCTGCTGCTTTCCTTTATCTCTTCCAGCTCCTTTTGGCTGTTGTTTAGTTTGCTTCTTCCTGGGACAAAAAAAAATTATGTGCCCAAAAGCTTTACATCCATAACATTGAATTGCAAAGGCTCTTGCATTATCAAGTGAAACATGAGGTTGCCATGACGACGGAGTTGGCCCCTCCTGCTGCTTGCAACTAGAACTTTCAATTCTCCTTCGGTCCCTCTCATTTTGCAGAACAGAAACCACTTTAGCTGTAGTTAATTCTTGTGGGGGAAGGGCAGCTAACTGGCTTGATATGGCATCATAACTTTTATCCAAAGAATCAAGCAATAACACAGCAAACACTCCCTCAGGTAGATTGAAATCAGGGTTCACTAATTCCAATCTCAATCGTTGCATTTCCAATATGTGAGCTCTCAAATCACCTCCTGGCTGAAGCGTCATATTGTGCAAAGTTCTAAAGTACAACAAAAGGAGGGCATTCTATCAGACCAGCTCACTAGGTCAGAAGTGAGGAAAGGTTGGTGTGTGAAGACCATACGAGGTGGGTCTCCTGCTCTTGCTGGGGAAATTGGTAATGCTCTTAGGGGGGAAGTACAGTCTCTATTTTTCCATTGGGCATGGGATTTCTGTTGCGTGTTCGGCTGGAGACTGTTCTGCCAATTGCAGGGCTTCTTTTCAAGGATATCAGGACATACAAACCAAGCAGGTAGAAGGTGAATCAAAATACCTTTATTGAAGAAAGAAAAAAATACATACCCAAATCAACATGTCCTCAATCCGCTCCCAGGAGCCCCTCAAATGGGTAGCGAGGACACACAAACCAACTCACAGCACCCTAGCCCTGGGTCTGTGACGAGGCTCTCTCCCCCATTCCAAACGCCAGCCTTTTACAGGGAACTTGATCTTAATTAGCATCACCTGTGGTCAAACATCCAGGCTTTCCTTCCTTAAAGTGAACACCCACACATCAATAAGTTAAATTTGGGGTGGGGCTAGGACATGGGGAAAACTCAGGGACAGCCCCATGGAGGCCATGCTTTCCACAAAGTCCCAAGCGGCCCCTTGTAAGGTTGTGTCAGCATGGATATTAAAATCCCCTAGGGCCACCAAACTAGGTGTCTCCAGGAGAACATCCGCCACGACCTGAAGCAGCTTGGGCAGGGAATTCTTGGTGCAGCAGGGAGGTCGGTACACCAAAAGGAATCCTGTACTGCCCCTACTGCCCAACTTCCGGAACATGCACTCAGAGAACTGGGTCTTCCCAATAGGACGTCTGGTGCAAACTAATGACTTCCTAAAAATCACTGCAACCCTCCCTCCCCGCCCACAAGGCCTGGGTTGCTGTGCGTAAGAGAAACCTGGTGGACAAGCAGCAGCTAAAACAGGCCCATCTGCTTCATCCAACCAAGTCTCCATTAAAAATGCCAGGTCAAGTCCTCCATCCACAATCAAGTCATTAAATTTAGTAGGGTAGCTACCGCATGTGTAACGTTGATGATTAATTCCTGGTTTTGTACAATCTCCAAGGCTCTCTCAACTAATTCTGCCGCTGCTGCAATTGCTCTCAGACACCCCACTGTCCCTCTTGTGACAGGGTCTAATTGTATGCTATAGTAGGCGACTGGTCTCTCTTGTCCTCTAAAGGTTTGTGTTAAAACTCCGGAAGCCACCCCTTTCCGTTTGTGGATGAACAAGGAAAAGGGGAGCCGGTAGTCGGGTAGTCCTAGCGCTGGGGAAGATCTGAGTTCCCTTTTGATAACTTTTGATAAAATTGATAAAATTTTGATAAAATTTTGTAAGGGTTCCTTTGACCATTCTAGAGGTTCGGGCTCATCCTTATTAGTCATTTTGACAAGTGGTTTAGTCAGTTCTCCATATCCCGGGATCCAGGATCTACAGAATCCACTCATCCCCAAGAAGCCGCGTAACTGTTTTTTCGTTTTGGATAGGGGGACTCTGGTTATAGCATCCACCCTGTCTGTAGTTAGCGCTCGTGTCCCATGGCCGATTATGTGTCCTAAGTACTTAACTTCTGTTTTACAGTATTGGAGTTTCTTAGGCAATACCTTGTGGCCCTTGTTCGCTAGGGAAGTTAGTAGATATACAGTGTCCGTATGACAGTTATTTTCGGATGTAGAGCTAATGATCAGGTCATCTACGTATTGCAAAAGGGAGGAGCTACAGGGGAAGGCTAGGTCCTGTAAATCCTTGTGAAGTGCGCAAGCAAAAATGGTCGGGCTTTCCACGTAACCTTGCGGGAGTCTGGTCCAAGTTAGTTGGCCGTTTTCCCAAGTAAATGTAAATAGGAATTGACTTTGTTCATGTACTCTAATGGACAAGAAGGCTGAGCACAAATCTATGACGCTAAAGTGTGTACTGTTGGGTGGAATTCCTGTTAATATGGTATTTGGGTTTGCGGTGATGGCATGACGAGGTATTACAAAGTTATTGATGAGCCTGAGGTCTTGCACCAAGCGGTACCTGACTGGGGCATCAGGGGGTGATGGCTTGCAGGCTGGAAGGAGTGGGGTATTGCATGGGCTTACACATGGTACGAGTATGCCTTGGTCCAGAAACTCCTTTATCATAGGTTTTAAGCCTTCTATTGCCTCACGCGGTAAGGGGTATTGTCTGACGGATGGATAAGGAACATCCGTGCGGTATTTAATGTGGACTGGTTATGCCAATTTTAAAAGTCCCACTGCTGTATTTGTTGTTCCCCATAGGCACGATGGTACCTTGCCAATTTTTTTAAAAAATGTTTTTTATTTATTTCAATCTTTAAAACCATACAAAAGAATGAATCTTCGTTTACCAAACAATGAAGAAAAGAAAGGAAAAAGGAAAAAGAAGAGAGAGAAAATGGCTGTGTTGAGCATACCATGTCCTAGTCTATACACAAATTATCTTCCCTAAACAACCTGGGTATGGGGGAAAAAAAGGAAAGAAAAACATACACAAAAAATGCATAAAGAATACATAAATAGAAAAATAACAGCGGTCTTCCAATCATGTCCTATACAATTTACATTAATCCATCTTATTATATACAAAAGGTTCACCTCTACTTTTCCTTTTATTTTCCAATAGGTTCAGTTCCAATCTACTTTCATGATCTTGTTACTTTACTCATTGATATATAATCATCAAAAATCCTCCATTCCTCTTTTATTTTTTGTTTTGTTTGTCCTCTAATTCTCCCAGTGACCCTGGCTAGCTGTGAATATTCCTTCATTAAAATTTGCCAATCTGATATGTTGGGTGTGTTCTTATTTTTCCAGTTTCTTGCGATTAAGACCCTCGCAGCTACAATACCATACATTAGTAATATTCTATTTGCACTTTTTATTTCTTCTGGTATTATATTTAATAGGAACATTTCTGGTTTTTTTATAATCTTGCATTTCAGCATTTTCTTTAATTCTTCGTAGATGTTATTCCAGTATTTGCTTATCTCAGCACATTTCCAACACATGTGCATTTGTGTTCCTATTTCCTTCTCACATCTCCAACAGTTTGGTGACTTGTTTTTATACATCTTGGCTAGTTTTTCAGGGGTCTAGTACCTTGCCAATTAAATGGGTTGGTATATCTGCATTCAAAGAGGCTTCCTCTGTCAATATACCTTGAAAAGAGATTGCAGCCTCCTCCAGCATGTGCAGGTATATTCCTTCACTGCTGCATGTGATGGTCGTTTTTAATTTACACAATAGGTCACATCCTAATAGATTTACGGGGCTTGAAGTCAAGAGGAAGGAGTGTTCGGCAGCCAGTGGCCCTATGGTTACTTTTGCAGGCTCCGAAAGAGAACATGTCCTGGGAATCCCATCGATGCCCATAATGCGCTGTTTAGTTTGGCTGGACTGGTGAGTGGTTGAGTGTGGAAAAGGTTGCACCTGTATCTAATAAGCATTGATATTCATGCCCATCGATATTTAAGGTGCAGGTAGGGTCTTGGGATGACAGTAGGAAGGTGGGGCACATTAGGACTGGTTCGGGGGGATTCCCAATTGATTGTCATTTATTAAATTGCTGCTGTGGAGGAGGTGGAAGTTGGCTTCGGAATGGGTTTGGTCCTATTGAGGGGGGTTCTTGGGTTGGGACGTCGCTGTCTGATGGTCCTAATCTCGTGGCTAAGGTGCTCAGGAAGAGGGAGCAATTTTGTTTTATGTGGCCCATTTGATTGCAAAAGTAGCACTGGTAAGGGGTGTCGCGCTGTTGGCCATTGCCCGTTCGTTGATAGGGTGTGTTATAACGACTTGTCTGTGCATTGTTTCCCTTCCCTTGCATAGGCGGTCTGGGGTTTCGGAAGGAGGAATTGAAATGAGGATTATACTGATTGCTGGGTTTTGAATTATTTTGGAGCTGGGCTGCGCCTAGAGCTAAGGCTAATACCCGTGCATCCTCCTCCTTCTCCTTCCTTGCTTCCTTCTTTTTCCTCTCGTCCCTGCCATCATATATTGTTTTCGTGAGACCCAGGATCTCGCTCATAGGTTTTCCTTCATAAGCTAACTGGAGGGATAGGAACTTCTGTATATCTGGGCACGATTGGTCCTTAAAAAAACTTTTTACTACGACTTGATTTTCCGGGGTGTCGGGGTCTATCCCTCCCCAAGTTCGGAAGGCAGTTATGAGTCTGGTATAAAAGGTGGACGGCGTTTTGTCGGGTCCTTGTGAAATTTCTCGAATTTTGGTCCAATTAACGGACTTCCTCCCTGCCGCCTTTATTCCGTGCAGGATGGCCTTCCGGAAAGTTTTTAAACACCAAATCCCTTCTGTTATAATCCCACTCTGGGTCTGTTATCAACTGGGCTTCTGTTACTGGGTTGACGCCTGCAGGTTTATCGGCTTGAGTTTCAGGTAACCTTAGAGCTTCGGCTGATTTACTCATAATTTCGTCTCTGAAACATCAAAGAGGGAGCCAAGAAGCATGTGTACATCTGCCCATGAAGGGTTGTGAGTAGAGAACAGGATGGAGACTTTTCTATAGCACATAGCAGGGTTATCCTTTAGAGTGGACATTTGATTTGACCAGTTCATTAGGTCCGTGGACAGAAAGGGGACGTGGGAATAAACTAAGGTCTTTCCATCTGTTACGGGTAGCAACCTGAGGGGATACTGTCCTATTGGTCTGCTGTTAGAGGTGCCAGCCTCCTCTTCTGGCTCGGGCGGACGGGCGGATAACTCTTTTAAGGCTGTTGCTAGTTTTTCAACTAGGGCATTATCAGGATCCCGGCTCCGGGTACGGCTAGCGCCGGGGCTAAGATTGGGGGGGGGGGTTCTTCGGCTGGGCTTTGAGCTATTTGATCATCTTGGGGTCTTCTAGTTAGATTGGGTGGTTCGGGCATTCCGGGTCCTGTTCCTGGTCTACTGACGGGGGTCAGGTCTCCTGGCCTTCTACCACCATTATTACTATCGCCTGGGTTCGGTATCGGGGCCTGTGCACAACTGAAGAGCAGATCAAGTGGCTCTTCCTCTACAGTCTCTTGGTATGATGGGTTTTTTGGGTCCTTTCCTTTGATGACTGGCATTTGTGGGGCGGCAGAGGCATCGTTGCCTTTTAAAATTTCTCTGGCTTTCTCGAATAAATTTAGGTAACAGATCTGCAGAGGGTACTGGTCTTCTAAGGTTAATTTTAAGGCGGATATTCGTTGTATATTGAACAAACTTCCCGGCAACCACTTCCCCTCATCCGGATGGTCCATAGTAAATCGGACCCAATGTTTTTTACAGAGCTTTTGCAAGCGGTTCCTCTCAAGCTTGTCCGCCCCAGGGATGTCGTGCCAATTTTGGAGAACAAATTGGAGTGGACTTTCATCCTCAAAGTCCTTACCGGAGCCAAGCCTCAGTTGTGCTTTGCTTCGGTTGGGAGTCTGGGAAAGGAATTCCTTAGAGTGGGGTGCACCCATTCTTAGTTCTATGGCCTATTATACTGCAGTTCGGGTTGGAGACCCTCCTATCCGGGACACTCTAATCTTTAACCTTCCGAGTCTATGACCCGCTCCACAGTCGTCGCTGTATCCTGCCTACCGTTCTCGTGTACTCACTACTAGGTGGCTGGTGTGGCTAAATACCTATGAAACCCTCCCCTGGTCATCAATTGCCGAGGGTCTCACAGCAATCTTTTCCTACCTCTCACTTACTAAGGAAAAGACTGCCTGCCCCGAACGCTTGCACATGCAATGCCGGGCGGTTGGTCTTGAAAAAGAGATTATTATTATTTAAATATAAAAATCTTTATTGAGAATTTCAGTTAAAAATACATATGCACAGTTTGTCCATACATATCCGTGTAGAAGATAATTACAAATCATATAAACAAAAATCATGTAACACAAATTTAAAGACATGAAATTGAAAAAAATAAGTGAAGATAACAAAGAGAAGGGGGGGAGGAAAGAGAAAGAAAAGAAAAAAGCAAAAAAGAAGGAAAGAAAAAGAAGAGAAGAAAAATGAGTAAAAAGAAAAAGAAGGGAAAAAGAAAAAAGAAGCAGGAACAATCATGACTTCCACCGCTTCATCATACAGTAAATTACTTAACATTAATCAAACTTATCTGTCTTTTTATCTTTTGTTGATATTGTTAATCAATTTTCGCCATTCACCTTCCCTTATCTTCTCTCATATTCTTATTTCGACAAGGTTATTCTAGACATAGCCAAAAAATTTATCCCAGACCTTGTTTTCCCAAATAATCATTTAAATATCCCCATTGGTTTCTAATTAGGATTTTCAGTTTATGGTGAATCACATCTGTCAGTTTAGCTAATTCCAAATACTCGCATATTTTGCTAATCCATTCTCCCTTTGTTGGGATATCTGTGCTTTTCCATTTACTCGCGATTAGCACTCTGGCAGCTGATAAAGATATTTGTCTTTTCACCTGATCTCATTGTTCAGTATACCTAGTAGATACATTTCCGCCTTTTTAGGAAAAGATATTTTTAACAATTTTTTAACCTCTTCATGAATTAATTCCCAGAATTTTTTAATTATAGGGCATGCCCACCATACATGAAAGAAGCTTCCGACTGCATTATTACACCTCCAACATTTATTACTACAGGAACTGTTCATTTTCACTAGTTTACTGGGCACCATGTACCATCTGTGGTGCATCTTCATATAATTTTATCTTAATGTGAAGCTGGCAGTAAATTTTATACCCTTTGTCCAATTTTTTTTCCAATTGTCAAATGTAATTTCATGGCCCAAATCTTGCTCCCATTTTAGCATCCACTTTCCGTTTATATTTTCTTCTGCTTTTATATTTTCTAGTAATCTATACATTTTAGCTATTATTTTCTTGTTATTTAAAAGTATTTCTCTTTCAAATTTGGTTGTTTTAACTACAATTCCTTTATTTTTAGTATCCTTCTCGTATGTCGTTTTTAATTGAAAAAATTCTAGCCAGCTTATCCCTATCGTTTTAAGTATTTCATACTCCTTTAAATTAAAACTGCCATTTATTTCTTCTATCATTTCTCTGTACGTCAGCCAGCTTTCTTTCTTGTTTACTTTCAGAGTAGTGTTTGCCTCTATTGGGGACACCCTGTCTATAATTTTCTCTTTAGTACGGTCCCATACCTCCATCAGCGCTTTCCTTACGAGGTGATTTTTAAATCCTTTATGCATTTGGGCTTTCCCATAAAACATATATCCATGCCAACCAATCTATAATTAACCTCATGTTGTCTTTTATCTGTCTTCCTGGGAGGAAACCGGCCTGATCTTTCTTAAGTATTCTGTTTAAGACCACTTTCATCCTGTTTGCTAAAATCCCTGTGAATATTTTATAGTCTATGTTGAGAAGTGAGATTGGTTTGTAATTTTTTATCAAATTTAAATCTGTATCTTTTTTGGGGATAAGTGTTATAAACGCTTCTTGCCACGAGCTTGGTATTTTTCCCTTCTCTAATATTCCATTCATTAATACTTTTAATTTTGGCACTATTATTTCCTCAAGTTTTTTTATAATAACTCACTGTGATCCCATCTGGACCTGTGGATTTCCCTTCTTTTAAATTACTTATAACTCTTCTTATTTCTTCTTCATCAATTTCTGCATTTAATAATTCGTATTCTTTTTCATTGATTTCTGGCAGACCATTCTCTATTAAATATTTTGTATTTTCTTTTTTATCTACAGATTATTCTCTGTACAATTGTTTATAATAATTAGCAAACCTATCTTTAATTTGATCTGTGTCTATAATTTCATTTCCCTCTTCCACTATTTTATTATTCTTTCCATTTGCCTTTCTTTTACCGACCAGGCTAGCAATCTACCTGGTTTATTTGCCTGTTCAAAATATCTCTGCTTCGTCCATATAATTTTATTTTCAACCTTTTTGTTAATCAAATCTGTCAAGTGCATTTGTAACCTTTTAATCTGTTGTTGAATTTCTTCATTTTTTAGGGTATCTAACTAGTTCTTTTTCTTTTCTCCTAATCTGTTCATTTATTTCCACAATGTTTTTCTTTCTTTCTTTTCTTATCCTCGCCATTTGTTGTATTCCAAACCCTTTCATATATGCTTTACTTGTTTCCCATATAATATTTTTATCCGTGCCTTGGTCCTCATTAATTTTGAAAAATTCTTTTAATAGCTCTTTTGCTTTTATCACCCTTTGGTCCTCCCTCCATATTTCGTCATTCAGTCTCCATCTCCCTTTTGTATTGTTCTTGAATTTTATTTCTATTGTTACAGGGTTGTGATCGGATATTAATTTATTTAATATATCCACTTTGTCTAGAGACAACATTAATTTTCTTGATAGCCAAATGGCGTCTATCCTACCACCCGATTTTTGCGCGTCTGAGAAATGAGTAATGTCTCTCGCAGTGGGGTTTTTCATTCTCCATGTATCATGAAGATCAAAGTTTTCTATCAACTGAAAGAATGATTGCGGTAGTCTTCCTGATTTATTTGTTCTATCTCTTTCTGTTCTATCCATTTCAATAGATAACACCCCGTTCCAGTCCCCCATAATCATTATGTTCTCCCCTGCTTGATCCCATAGTATCTATTCTACTTTTCTGAAAAATTCTTCTTTTTTGTTATTTGGGGCATAAATTCCCACCACCGTTATTTTCCCCTCTCTTGTACATATTTCAACACCCAAAATTCTTCCTTCATCATCTTGAAAAACTAGTTTTGGTTTTAGTAGTCCATTTATATAAAAAACTATCCCTCTCTTTTTTTCATCTCCTGAGGAGATAAATTCTAGGCCCAGCCTGCTATTTTTTAATACTCTGGCATGGTTTTTAATTATGTACGTCTCCTGCAAACAAATGATATCACATTTTTCTTTCTTCAATATACATTCGACTTTGTTTCTCTTGTATTTACTGTTTAGCCCATTAACGTGCCACGAAATACATTTCAACATTGTTACCCTTTATTGTTGTATAAAAATTCTCTCTAAGCTCTCCCCTGGATTGATTATGGGGAGATACAGGGAGAGAAACAAGAATAATCAAATCAAGAAAGTAAAGAAAAGAAGCAAATCAAAATCTTGCTCAAACATACAAATATTAAATAATTTCCGTTCTTAAAACAGTTACTTGCCTTCCCCCCTCACCTCAGGCAGTTTTTCTCCACCCAACTCCTCCCAATATTTCCTCCAAAAAATTCTGGTGTCATCGACTGATCTGAAGGATCTCTTCCTGTCCTTGTATGTAAATGTTAGTCCCTCTGGGAATTCCCATTTGAATCTTATGTTGTTTTTCCATATTACCGAGGTCATAAATCTGTAATTTTCTCTTTTCTTCAGGATTCTTGACGGAATTTCTTTCATTATTTCAACTGGTGACCCCTCAATTATTAGAGGGTCCGCTCTGCTTTTTAGAAGAAGCTTGTCTTTAAGCAATCTGGAGTTGAGAAACAGCAAACAGTCTCCTGGCCCTTTTCTGGTTTTATTTTTATTTGATCGTACTCTGAATATTTTCTCAATGTCCAGTTGAAGGTCATCTTCCTCTACTCCCAACCATTCTGCAATGGCCTTTGTCAGTTTAGCTGCAATGTCCTCATCTTGATTCTCTTTGACACCTCTCACGCGGAGGGTCAGTTCCTTTGGTTTCATCTCCATGACGGCTATGGCATCGTAGATTTCTTCCTGTATTTTCCTTAGTTTGTCTATTTCATCTTTGGTTTTTTCCTGGAGCTTTTTCAAATCCTTTTGGTCTTGTTGCATTGTTTTCGTCAGTTCTTCCTGTTCTGAGTTTTTACTTTAACTTCTTGCACCGTATTTTCTATCTCTTTATTTTTGGTGGTCAGTTGATTAATCTGTTCTGAAAGGTCCACAATTAACTTAGAGTTATTTTCCATTTTGTTATCTATTGTCTTTATATTCCCATCCATTGTTGCGATTTTATCTGTTATGTTTTTTTCAATTCTTTCCATAACTGCTATAAGGTCCTTCATATCCATGTTGTTCTCGGTTTCTGGAGTTGTTGATGTTCTGCGTTGATGATTTGAGGCAGTATTCAAGCTGCTTGGAATCGGACCTTTTTTTGACCCCATTGATTCTTGTTTCTGTCCTTTCAATATCTTTTTACCCTGCCGTGGCAGTCTTTATTTATTTATTTGGGAATTCCCTTTTGAGTCACCTTATTTGTCCATTCTAGTAATCATAGAGTTCATTCAAAAATTTAATTTCCCTCAACAGTCTTTGTTCTTTAAATTTTGGGTTTTGTTTTACATGGGTTGGCAAGTTACAACAAGTTGTTTTTCCCCCTGCCGTTCTTATTTTGACCTGTAGGTGGTGTTTGTCTGTGTAGTTCCACTGTCTTGTATTGTTTTTCTCCAGTCGGCCACCTGCGTCGCTGTTTTCAGCTGCGGGAGTTTCCTTAGTTCCTCCAATTCTTTCTTAGCTGTTTCTCCCCACCTCTCCTCACCTTCTTTTCCATTTTCCTTTCTAGGGGCTTCCGCTAATGGTGGGCGTCTTTATTTATTTCCTCCTCCCTTACCGCTTCTTCTGGCCCACAGGTAAATCAAGGCTTCAGCCGATTTTCCGCTAGGTTTTTCTACTGTTTTGCGGAGAAATTTGTCAAACCCTTGCTGATTAAGCTGACAGACAACCACTGTATTTAGAGGCGGTCCCCCTCTTCGGCTCTGAGGTGCACTCTGTTTGGCTTAAAATTAAAATATTCTCCTGTCGTCTCTCCCCTCAGACTCCTCTTTCGCTGTGAGATGTCTGTTTACGTCTATAATTAATTCTATGGCTCCGTGGGAGAGACGCCTTTCTTTAAACAGTTTCTCCTTAGAGAGCACGGCGCTTCCTCGCCAGGATATCGAGTATTGGCGCTGGGGGATTTGCTGCCCTTGAGCGCTGAGGTCTCCCTCTCGTCCCCTTCTCTCACCCTCCGGTTCGAACGTGGCTTTGAGGCAACCCCTTAGCACGCAGCCTTGGGCTTACGCCCCCAGGATCCCCCCCTGGGGTCAGGAAAACTTACGCTGAGTTTTCCCGTTCTTGTCGTTCTTTTTCTTTCTTTTTCTCCCCAGCGTCCGATCTGCCTTCGAGATAGCAGGAGTGCAGATCTTCACCCTGTCGTCAGAGCGCCATTCCGGAAGTCGAAAAAGAGATTTTTTTTTTAAAGGAACAGGCGACCTTGCATTCTGTACAGCCCCGTCACTTCCCGGTGGGGATCGGAGGTGCACAGGTGCGGCTTCGCCTGGAGATTAGGAACAGAGGAATATGAAACAGAGCTGGGATAGCCAGACTCCCAGATTGGTAGAGAAAGCGATACGTTGCTCAGACTCCTTGTGCAGAGTGACAGGAGTGAGCGGGGTCCGTCCTTCTGAGCGCCTCGTTTTAACGTGAGGACTGGTGCCCAGGACTCTGATTCTTCTTTATCACTTCTGCCTTACAGCCTTGCTGCAACCAGAGCCCAAGAGAAGAGTAGAACAGGAAAGAACAGTGAAGATTAGATTTTTAGTCTCTTTTGTACAGCTGGGGTAATAAAGGTCAAACGTAAATCCTTGTAGAAACTGCAGTATAACAATACATGTAAATTTGTTTCTACTTCCGATGAGCCACATGGGCAAACACGTGTCTCATATGGTTTACCCTCATACCTGCCTTGCAACAGGGCAGAGGGGAGCACATTAAACCTGGCCATGGTGAAGGAATGTCTGTACTTGGGTGTTTGTAATTTTGCCAGGTAATTTGCAGGAGAGAACCCTCTCCCACAATCTCTTATTGCAGCATGTTTGTCCATTTTGCCCATATGACATTGCAGCTCCACATCCCAGATATGTTGGCACACTTGGTTTCTAGCTCTCTCATATCCTGCCGCTATCAAGGTCTGCGGAGAAAACCCCAAACTTCTTAACTTTTCATACAAAGTGTCTTTCCAATTGGAATACTAGTTATCTAGCAATGTTAGAGGTGCCAACCTGACCGGGGAAAAAATGAGTTTTAACCAATAGTGTATCCTTAGAATCCACAGCCGCGCACTGACGGGTATTTGTCCAACTTCTAAGCAGACAGCTATATTGGATACACAGGGGGGATCCCTAATAGGCAACGAAATTTTTTAGTTTGAAATGCCTCAAGGGGAGCAAAGTTTTTGAAACTGCAAACCTGGGATCCATAAGTGAGTTGCGGGAATATTTTTGCAGCGAAAACCTGGGAGGCTGCCAGAATATATTGGCCCCCTTTCCCTTAATAAAATCTTATTAGAGCTTTAGTTGCTCTTCCTGCGTTGGCGATGGTGTTTTTCATCTGATAGTGCCAGGAGCCCCTTTCCTGAAAGGTTATTCCCAGGTATTTGAAGGTTGCAACGTGATTGGTTGACTATCGATTTTCCATTTATGTTTTCTTCTTTTTTTTGTTGAAAACACCATAATTTGGGTGGGCATTTTCTTTCGCCATATTTTCTGCTAAAGAATTAATATATAGAGAGGTTAAATAATATTGGCGCAAGGACGCACCCTTGTTGGACCCCGTGATGAGTTTGAATTTCTTTAGTTAAGTGTCCCTGTCGATCACATCTTACCCTGACCCTAGTATTTACATATAGACTAAGGATAAGGCGCAATAAGCGTCTATCTATACTTGTGGTGCCAAGCTTTTCCCAAAGTCTATCCCTTGGTATTGAATCGAAGGCAGATTTAAAATCTATAAAAGCTGCATATAAGGAGCCCCCTTTTCTTGAGTATTTTTCCGCCAGATGTTGAAGGATCAGGGCTTGGTCTATAGTTGACCACTTTGCTCTGAAACCAGCTTGTACTTCTGATAGGATGTGATATTGTTCCATCCACTCAACTAGTTTGTCACGTAAATGGGTGGCGTAAAGTTTGCTAATAATACTTAAAAGACTGATTGGCCTGTAGTTAGCCGGCTCGGTGTCAAGATTGTCAAGACATTCCACTCTATCTCCTTGTGACAATATCTTCTGGGTTGTTTCCCATATCTTATTGGGTACGTCTGGAGTTCCGATCCCTAATAGGTAAACTTATGGTGTTTTTTGAAATTCAGTTGCTTAAATAATTTCCAATTCTGCATGTATTTCGTTCCAAAATAATCTAATTTTTTTTGCACTTCCACCAGATATGGTATAAGCCTCTTACTTCCTCACATCTCCAGCAGGTATTTTGCACGTTCTTATACCTCTTAGAAAGCCGATGTGGGGTTATGTGCCACCTATGAAACATTTTCAATAAGTTCTCTCTAATTGCATTACAAGTGGTGAAATTCCAATCAGTTATCCAAAGATTTTCCCACTGGGAGAATAATATGTTATGCCCCATGTCCTGCGCCCACCGAATCATCACGGATTTAACCTCCTCCTCTTTGACCATCCAATCTACTAGGAGTCGTTAAGCCTTCGAGAGAGTTTTAACTTTTGAATTCAATACTTCTAACTCAAATTTTGAGGTTTATTCTTCAAATCCTCGTTTATTATTATAAATTTCACTCATAGGTTTCCCTTCATAGGCCAATTGGAGGGAAAGAAACTTCCTGATATCTGGACAGGATTGGTCCTTGAAAAAACTTTTTACAACGACTTGGTTGTCCGGGGTATCAGGATCTATTCCTCCCCAGGTGCGGAAAGCATTTATTAATCTGGTGTAAAAGGAGGAGGGTGTTTCATCGGGCTCTTGTGTAATCTCCCGTATCTTGGTCCAATTAACTGATTTCTTTCCTGCTACTTTTATTCCGTGAAGGATGGCCTTTCGGAAGGTTTTAAGTACCAGATCCCTTCCGCTGTGTTATAATTCCACTCTGGGTCAGTTTGTAATTGGGCTTCTGTTACTAGATTGGCTTGAGCGGGTTTATCGGCCTGAATTTCAGGCAGTTTCAGAGCTTCTGCTTCCTTATTCATGATTTCAAATCTCTCAGAATTATTGAAGAGGGCGTTTAGAAGCATGTGTACATCTGCCCATGAAGGGTTGTGAGTCGGAAAAATGATGGAGATTTTGCCCGTAGCACATGTCGGGATTATCCTTTAGAGTTGACATTTGGTTAGACCAGTTCATTAGATCCGAAGAGAGAAAAGGAATGTGGGAATATACGAAGATCGTCCCATCTGCTACTGGGACCGACCTAAGGGGATACTGCCCTGATGCCCCATTATTAGAGTTTTTTGTCTCCTTTGTGGAGTCGGGCTGACAGGCAGATAATTCCTTTAATTATTTTAAGGCAGTTACTAGTTGCTCTACTAAAGCATTGTCAGGATCTTGACTGCGGGTGCGACTGGAGACGGGGCTTAGACTGGGGGGTACATCGGCAGGACTTTGAGCTCGGTGATCTTCTTGGGGCTTGGGGCTCAGACAAGGCGGGGCAGACGTCATGACTCCGGTCCCTGGCATACTGACAGGTGTTGGGGCTCCTGCTCCCCTGCTTCCGTTATTACTATCATCGGGAGTTAGTATTGGTGCCTGTAATGTTAGCTAACAGCAGGGGACACTGGGCTTTTACATGCCCCCCCTGGCAGTAAAAGCAAAGACCTGAAGAGGGCGCTATTTTTCCTTTCCCCTTACCGAGTGAAGGACTCCTTGCTTTAAATGCAGACTTAGCCCTGGAGTTCTCAGGTTGAGAAGCCGTTTTGCCGGTAACTTCCGATGATGCTGGCCCGGGGGAAGGCATCCGACCCCCTCCCCCTCCTGGTGGTGGCTTCTGGGACAAGTATGTACGATGAGACCTAAATTGTTCAGCAAGTTTCGCAGCATCCTGCAGAGACTTTGGGCGTTGGTCTGCGACCAAGCTGGCAATCTCACTGGGCAAACAGCGTTGAAATTGTTCCAGCATCATCAATTCCCTAAGCTGTTCAAAATTTTGTACTTTCTCAGCCTCTAGCCACAACCCATAGTTCTGTTCCAATTTGGCCGCAAATAAAGGAAACTTCTCATTTGGACCAATCTTCACAGCCCTTCAAAGAGCTTGCTGATAGTGCTGGGCGTCGAGGGCGTACCTTTGTTCCACTAGCTGTTTATATATATCATACCGGAACATTTGCGATTTGGACAAACTTCCCATCAATTCCGCCAATCCTCCTCTCACCAAAGCTCTCAGAATCGGCATATAAAATTTATTTGGCACTTGCATCTCTTCGCATGTACTTTCAAACAAAGTTAAGTAACTAAGCACGTCCATAGAGGGTTCATGGACAGGGAAGTATTTAAGATTGAAATCCTGCAGGGTCGGCTCTTTTGGGCGGGTCGGGTCAGATGTTTTATACCTTCCCCAGTCCTGGTAATACTCGAGAGGAGGGGGGTGACTTGGGCCCCTTCCCTGTCTGCGCTGAATTTCCTCTCTGGCAAATTCTAAAGCAGTGGCTCTGGGCATCCCCTCTTCTCCTCTTGCATATGCAGCGGGACGTCTCCTCAGTTCCCAAGAGTTCTCCAACCCTCCTGCCCTATGGGGACTGTCTACTGGCCCTGGTCTCACTTCCCGCTCTGCATAATGTCTTTCCCGCAACCGCACACCCTCCATGAGTCTTTGGGGTAACGTTTGACACTCACGCTCCTCAGCAAGAGCCTGCCTGCTTCCACTGGCAGTTACTTCTGGGTTCCGGTTGTAACGCTCGCCCCAGATGTCTTCCTGAGCCCACTCCCATCGCCGGGAGGGCAACGAAGCCATCTCTCTGGCATAAGCCTCCATCTCAGCTGTCCTGCGCGCGTCCTTCAAATACACTGGCGCAGCTGCTGTTCGCACCTCACGGTAATCCTGTGCAGGTGAAACTCTCCTCCTCACAGCAGGTGGACTCATCGAAGCCTTTGCATACTGATAAACACCGGGGGCGTACCAATGCCTGAGTAAGCTATCCGCCAGCCTATTTGCCCCCAAATGAGTGCAGTTATGAAGGACGCGCAAATGATGGGGAACCCAGGCTTTTGGCATAATTAGCCGGCCATCTGGTAAAACCCAAAGGTTATCCTTCGTTTGTGCCCCTATGTCTTGCCATGATTCAATTTCATCAGGTAGGGCTGTATCATACATGCGGTTGAAATCTACGTCGGAGGGGGCTAAAATTGCTTGGAATTCTTTAGCTTCTCCCTTCTTTCCAGTCGCCTCTCAGGCAGCGGCATCAGCAAGGCGATTGCCAATGGAAATAGAGTCTGTCCCATTTGTGTGCGCTTTGCAATGAATTACAGATATGGCCTTTGGGAGGTGTATAGAGTTCACAAGTCTCCTTACAAGGGCAGCATGGGATATTTGGGTCTCTGCAGCTGTTAAAAAACCCTCTCTGCTTCCACAGTGTTCCCGTGGCATGAACAAGTCCGAAACAATGCTTTAAGTCCGTTGTATATATTTACACGTTTTCCTTCACTTAACTCACAGGCTCGGATTAACGCAATCAATTCAGCTGCCTGGGCACTATATTTAGAACTAATGGAGGCAGATTCTAAGATATCTTCATGTGTTACAACGGCATATCCTGTCTGTCTGGATCCAGAAACCATTTTAGAGCTCCCATCTGTAAAGATACTTAAGTCCGGATCTTCTAGGGATGTAATCCAAATCATTGTGGGGTTTTCCCGCTAATCGGACTGCTTGGGTACAATCATGATTAGGAGTTCCATTGCTGGGTAATGGTAAGAGCGTGGCTGGGTTCAGAGTATTGACGCGTTTTATGTGGACGTTTGAAGGAGTTAATAAGGCAGCCTCATACTAGTTAAGTCTAGAATTGCTGAAATGTTGACAGCCTTGCAAATTAAGTAAGGTGGCAACAGCATGGGGAACATTGAGGGTGAGTTCTTGGTTCTGAACAATTTCTAAGGCTCTTTCCACTATTTATTGCCCTTAGACATCCTACAGTTCCCTTGGCCATGGCATTCAATTGAATACTATAATAAGCAACCGGTCTCTCTTGACCTCTGAAGGTCTGTGTTAGCACTCCGGAAGCCACCCCTCTCTGTTCATGAACAAACAAGGAGAATGGCAATCGGTAGTCCATAGGCGGGACTTTCTGGAGGTGGAGCACTGGGATCGGGGGTCGTTCATTCCCCTTCTCCCCTGGCTGGCAAGCTTTGGACTTGGGATGTAACAGGCTGTCTTCCCCCTCCCCCAGCTTTCAGGTCCTGGTGGGGTTTGAGACAGGATTTCCCTGCCTGTCAGCTCCCGGAGGTAGCTCCCCATTGGTTCAGGGTAGTAGAAAGGAATGAGGGACCTATCTAATTGTTGTTCTTGCATTCGGATCTCATCATACGGAGGGGGTGTCTAGTGGTTTTTAGTACAGTGGTGCCTCGCTTAACAAACGCCCCGTAAGACAAAATTTTCGCTTAAAGAAAGGATTTTTCTAGCGGAGGTTGCCTCGCTAGACAAATTCGTTTTACGAAAAATTCGTCTAGCGAATCGCGGTTTCCCATAGGAATGCATTGAAATTCAATTAATGTGTTCCTATGGGCAATTTTTTTAAAAAAAAAAATTCAATGCATTCCTATGGGATTCGCTAGACAAATTTTTCGTTATAAGAATAGACCCGTGGAACGAATTAAATTCGTCTAGTGAGGCACCACTGTATAGCCATTTGTCAAGCAACTTGTGCTTGCTTGCATTTAAAGAGTTCTCGTGCTTCTGTGAAAGCGTTTAAATCGTAAAGCTGCCGAGGCTTCTCATCTGCCAAATAAGATTTGCATCTTTGCTTCATTGAAAGAGCCTTTGGGTGACCATCGGGACCCTGCCTCCAGATGATGGGTGTAAGCTACCCACGAAAGGCTGCAGAGGTCTCGGAGCTTAGACTTAGAAAGGCCCTTTCGTCCCTTTAAATCCTTCCAGTTGGATAACACAAACTGGGGGGGGGGGTTATCGGAGTCCTCCCTAGGACAAAAAATGCTTAGCGGAAGCCTGATTGTCGGGAGAAGTCCACCTATCGTGCTTAGATGATTTGGCTCCCATTTCCCTTTGATGGGGAGGCTGCTCAATCAATCACAAGCTGTATAGGGATATTAGAAAACACACAAAGAGAGGATTTGAGAGGGACAGTCACCCCGTGTTTCAGCCGACCCTTATTTACGGGGGGGCCATGTGAAAGAAAAGAACATAAAAGTGGAGGTGGGGGGGGGGCTTGTGCAACTGGGTAGACGGGAAATTCGTGCAACAGGGTGGAATAAATCACACAGGAGGGAGGAGAGGAACCCCGAGCAATGGTGTGTCTTTTATATAAGTCTTTTATATTATAGACTTTTGAAATTGCCTCCCCTGTAGCTCAAGACCCACCCACCCCCCAAAATCATTCATACACCACAGAAAGAGTTGGTCGCTAGCAGAAATACATGGGGGGCAGTCTATAGCAAAAAAATCCCCGTATCCCAGGAAACCTGTGAATGGCTCTACCTGGGAAGCCTGGCCATTTTTTGTGATGATAAATGCTTAGTTCCTGAATCCAGGTCACAGGCTCACCCTATTCATACACAAATGTGCCCTAAAGACAGCATTTGTGAGCAAAGAGACAATGTTTTCCCATTGTCTTCTTTATTGTAGAGAGTATTTGAGGTCACTGGAAGAGTCAAAATCGCTTCAGGATTGCTCTCCTGTACTATTTCAGACATGTGGTTTATATCATGGGCGTACCCAGGATCAAAACTAGGGGGGGGGCAAGGGGAGGGGCCAAGGCACGGAAGGGGAGGGGCCACAAAGTGGGCGGGAACGGCGAACTCGCGCTCCGCCGGGCTGTGCCCCTCCCTAGAAGCAGGGCTGGTGGGCGGAGGCGGAGCCCAGCCCAGCGGAGCGCGAGTTCGGCGTTCCCGCCCACCGCGCCGCGCTCTCTGGTTCCCCGCCGCGCTTGGCCTTGCCAGAGGGCGCGACGGGGAGCTGGAGGGAGGGCGCAGCGCGGCGGGCGGGAACGGCGAACTCGCGCTCCGCCGGGCTGTGCCCCTCCCTAGAAGCAGGGCTGGTGGGCGGAGGCGGAGCCCAGCGGAGCGCGAGTTCGGCGTTCCCGCCCACCGCGCTGCGCTTTCTGGTTCCCCGCCGTGCTTGGCCTTGCCTGAGGGCGCGGCGGGGAGCTGGAGGGAGGGTGCGGCGCGGCGCGGCGGGAATGGAGAACTTGCGCTCCGCCGGGCTGTGCTCCGCCTCTGCCCACCAGCCCTGCTTCTAGAGTAGGGCAGCTGCCCTAACTTGCCCCGTGGTGGGTACGCCCTTGGTTTATATACTTATCTATGTGTTTGCCTTGTAAATTTATGAACATATAATTTATATATACAAGACATTAGAATTCCTACAACACTGTGGTTCATAGAAAACAATGGCAATGCCTAATACATTCTTGCATAGATAAAGTTCTGCAACTTGCCTACATGCCCACTTGCCAACAATAAAGGGAGAGGGGCGTCCTAAGGGGTTTTGTCCTTGGTTCGGCCAGCATAGCTAGTTTACTCCCAACTACTGTACGTATGTCTATAGCTGTTTGAGCTAATGTGATAAGGGGGGGAATCAACTTCCACTACCTCATATACATATTAAAATGTAAGAGGAGATGTCTTTGCGTCTTATGAAGCAAATGCCGGGTCCCTGGAGCCGAATTGCCCAGGGGCGAAAGGCAGATCGTGCTTTTTTTTAAAAAGAAAGAGCTAAAGGCTAACAAGAGGGGAAGAGAGTGTTGAAAGGACCCACTCAGCAGCTGATTGCAAGAGATTGGGGAGGGAGATAAGGGAGCTAGCTCCCTTCCCGGCCCTGCCCAGGCCTCAATTGTTGTCTGCAGAGGGAGGCTGTTTGTTTCCCCAGTGACATGTGACTGGCTGATTAGATTATCTGTCTGGAAACTGTAGAAATGGGTCCCTTTCCTTTCCTAGAGAAGCTGCAGAACTGTGAGTTGAACCCCATAAAAACAGGAATTTTTCCCTTTGCAAGGAAACTCAACAACTTTGAGCTGATCCTTTAAAAATGGAGCTCCCCCCCATTGCAAAAAAAGATGCACAACTGTGAGCTGGACCCCCCCCCCAAACAGGGTTTTCCCCATTTGTAAAAAAAAGCTGCACAACTTTGAGCTGATCCTTAAAAAATGGAGCTTTCCCCCTTTGCAAAAGAAGCTTCCTCAAATATTTAATGGGGGGCAAAGGCACCTAGGCCTCTAGGAGTTGGCTGCTATGCCTAGGACAATTCAAGAAAGCAAAATATTTTTTTCTTGTTTCCCTCTTCTAAAAACGAGGTACGTCCTATTGTCAGGTGCGTCCTATGGAGCGAAAAATACGGTGGGTGCGCTTTGCCCCTCCCTTCAGTAACCCTTGTTTTCAGGGGGGGCAGTTGGGTGGCAAGGACAGATAAACACAGCAATAATAATAATAATATATGTATACCCCGCCCATCTGACCGGGTTCCCCCAGCCACTCTGGGCGGCTTCCAACAAAATATTAAAATACAGAAATCCATCAAACATTAAAAGCTTCCCTAAACAGGGCTGCCTTGAGATGCCTTCTAAAGGTCTGGTAATTGTTCTCTTTGACCTCTAGTGGGAGGGCATTCCACAGGGTGGGTGCCACTACCGAGAAGGCCCTCTGCCTGGTTCCCTGTAACTTGGCTTCTTGTAGCGAGGGAACTGCTAGAAGGCCCTCGGCACTGGACCTCAGTGTCCGGGCAGAACGATGTGGGTGGAGACGCTCCTTCAGGTATACTGGACCGAGGCAAGTCCTAGATTGGGCTCCTGCATTGGTTCGGGGTATGTGCAAAGCCCTGTTACCTTCATTCCATCAAAACCACCTCGACTTTTTTGGGGGGGTTGTTTAAGGTACAGTAGATTCATGCATAGCCCAAGACTGAGCACATTTTATCTTGCCGCACTGTGATTTCTGATTGCAGAACACTGTTTTATTCCATAAAGCTAATCACCGGCTCAAGGCTTTGATGTTTGCCTTCAATATTCAGAATACAAAACACAAACATAAAGACAAACATTTGGGAATTACAGCAGAAAATGGTTACAGCATAAAGTTTTAAAATTATAATACATTAACATAGCAGGAACAGACGAGCCAGCTCAGCCCAATGGTTCCATCAACCAAAGCATTGCTTAAATCAGGCATCCCCAAACTTCGGCCCTCCAGATGTTTTGGACTACAATTCCCATCTTCCCCGACCACTGGTCCTGTAAGCTAGGGATCATGGGAGTTGTAGGCCAAAACATCTGGAGGGCCGAAGTTTGGGGATGCCTGGCTTAGATCCATAGCTGTCAAGTTTTCCCTTTTCTCACGAGGAAGCCTATTCAGCATTAGGGAATTTTCCTTAAAAAAAAAGGGAGAACTTGAGAGCTATGGTTAGATCCTTGTCACTTCCGGGTGTGTGTGTGTGGATTGGCCTGAGAAAGAGTTAATAGACAATAAAAAATTTTATCCAGGTGTGGTATAAAAGGGGCAAATCAGCAGGTAAATCATGATATCTTTGACCTGATTGCCTCCACAGATGCATTTGTGTTCCATAGGAGGAATTCCAGGTTTCTCCCCACTAAGGATGCTGAGGGGCATCTGTTGGAACCTTGATTCAAAGTCAGGGTCTCCAGGTAATGGGGCCTTGAATGGCTGACCTTAATTTGCGGGTACCAAATAGAATGTTGTTGTTTAGTCGTGTCAGACTCTTTGTGACCCCATGGACCAGAACACGCCAGGCACTCCTGTCTTCCACTGCCTCCCACAGTCTGGTCAAACTCTCGAGAAACTGTCCAACCATCTTGTCCTCTGTCGTCCCCTTCTCCTTGTGCCCTCAATCTTTCCCAGCATCAGGGTCTTTTCCAGGGAGTCTTCTGCCCTTCCAGTGAGCACTCAGGGCTGATTTCCTTAAGAATGGATAGGTTTGATCTTCTTGCAGTCCATGGGACTCTCAAGAGTCTCCTCCAGCACCATAATTCAAAAGCATCCATTCTTCGGCGATCAGCCTTCTTTATGGTCCAGCTCTCACTTCCATACATCACTACTGGGAAAACCATAACTTTAACTATACGGACCTTTGTCGGCAAATAGAATAGCGGGCAGCAATAATGGATGCTCTGTCTTGATTTCCTGCTTGGCAGGGAGTTGGACTGGATGGCCCTCGTGGTCTCTTCCAACTCTATGATTCTATTCTATGATTGGCACCCTGGTCGAAGATCCGATTTCGGAGGTCATGCAAATTGAGGGCTAAATATTTCTCCATTTGGAGATTGTAAAGCCCTGAGCTTATCATGATGTTAAAACACCAGCAGCTACCCACGGGGAGAAATTTCCAAAGAAGCAATCCATCTTTTGATAGAGCAGAAGGGCTGCTGGTCCGTTCCCCTCGATCCTGTTGCATTCCAACGTTACCCGACCAGAATCGAGATTAATTTAGCAACCACCTGTACATTGAGGCTGTTTCCCAGCAGGCGGTAACGCTGCTTTGTGGTCACTTTGTCAGGAAAACCTATGGCAAGCAATAACAACAGATAATTAAAAAAGAAAGCAAATGCAATTTCACTCTTTATTCCCTCCATCATAGGAATTTTCTCAGTTCCGAGTGCAATGACTTCATATTTCTAGCAGTGAAGTTCTATACATTTGTACTCGGAGGTACATCGGTCGAACTTTTCCCCGATTCAACATGTATAAAATGCACTGCATCAGTTATTTTACTTGGAATGGACCTTATACTGCTGTGACCATCTCTACGTTTTGGAATTCCTGGTGTCTTAATATCTGGTGCACATAATCTCGACAGGACCTGATTAATGAAAGATGGAAATCTGGCATGTGCTACAATTAGGCTCACAATGCTTCTTGACTTTAACTGTCTAGCAGTAGCATTTGCTATGCTGAAAAGTGGCTCTCCCCCAAATGTTCCCATTTTTAGGGAACAGCTTCTCTTGCTTTTGTCCTGCTTGGCAAAAGAGAAGTTTGCCGAATTTGGAGTCATTTTCCTCCCCGTTTGATCCAATTTGGAAACAGCAGCCGACGTCTATTGCCCCCTTGTTTGGGAGACTTTTATCTTATTTGACGAAATGTATATACGGGCTGGATTGTGAACAAAACTCCTAAAGCACTTTACAAAAAGAAATAAATCCCAAAACTGATTGCTCTGCTGGAGCCAATTCTATAAATCTGGAATACCATGAATGTCAAAGCCCAAATGCGGTTTGTCCCATTACAGATTCGGAACTTGGTAATCTTACTCTCCACCTCCACCAATTTGGATGGTAATGTGTATTATTTCACTTAACTTCAACGTGTGATAGCCAGCCCTGCTCCGTTTAGGTTTCTGTCTTACTCATATTGCTGAGTTGGGGCTCTGGATAACTGCTCCAGAGTCCTTCCCTCATGGCATTGCTAGTAAAAACTAAAGTATCCAAATTCCTGAAGGATGAACAACAGGCTGAGGGCAAGATTCAACTACTCTATATAGTTATACTAGTGGCAATGGCGTAGCAAGATCAGGTGGTACCCAGTGCAGAAAATTTATTGTCACACCCCGCCCAATTGAATTCTCGTTTTTTTGCCTGCAAAAATGGTTGGACTTTATTTCAATTTTTTTTGCGGAGCCACAGTTGTTGAGCTTTTTGGGGGGAGATCATATACCGCCCTACAGCTGAGGAAGAGCCAACGGGCGGATTGTTTCGGTAGCGGGAAACCTTTGTGCGCCAAAGCCACAATGTCTCTCACGGACACTGAGTGCCGCGCAACACTTTGTCACCCCCCCCCCTCGGAGGTGTCACCTAGGGCGGCCTGCCCCCACCTTGCGATGCCTCTGACTAGTGGGAGCCAGCACAGCAGGGTTCTCCCACCCCACACGCAGCCAAGATTGACTCTGGGGGATCAAGGACAGGACAGTTTAGGAGGAAAGGGGAAGCATTCCACCGGGATAGGCAGAAATGTTGGCACTGATGGGGCCTTTGGTACTTTGAATTCCACCCCAAATAATCCAAAGATGGGTCCAGTTTGTAAAGATAAATAATCGTTACACCAATCATTACATCAAATTCCACCAAATTCACTTTTCTCCATAAGTTGGATTATTTTATAGATGGGCTGCTATTATTACTACCGGTATTAGCATATTTGCAGTAGTAGTTTAACCAGACACGTACCAAATTCAGGAGGAAATCCCTGTAGATTTGCTATTTCTCGTGGAGTAAAGTATCGCAGTTTAAGCGTCGACAGCTTCGTAAGCTTCTCATCCTCGGACAAACCCTCAAAGGGTTTGAACACCGATTCCAGCTGTGATAAAACACACAAGTTAACAGCTCTGGGATGAACAGCAAAGGTAAAGGGACCCCTGACCACTAGGTCCAGTCGTGGACGACTCTGGGGTTGCGGTGCTCATCTCACTTTACTGGCTGAGGGAGCTGGCGTACAGCTTCCAGGTCATGTGGCCAGCAGGACTAAGCCGCTTCTGGCGAACCAGAGCAGCACACGGAAATGCCGTTTACCTTCCCGCCAAAGCGGTACCTATTTATCTACTTGCACTTTGACGCGCTTTCGAACTGCTAGGTTGGCAGGAGCAGGGACTGAGCAACGGGAGCTCACCCCGTTGCGGGGATTCGAACCGCCGATCAGCAAGCCCTGGGCTCTGTGGTTTAACCCACAGCGCCACCCGCGCCCCTGAACAATAGCTTGTAGAATTCATATGCATTTCTTCTTTAGTGATTGATTGCATAGCACATTTGCCACAACGCTCCCTAAAGGAAGGAGACTTTAGGAGAGCTTAGTTGAAACTTTAATTGCCACAGGCTTATTGAATTTGGGGTTGCAAAATGGGAAGGAAGAGGTGGTCCAAGAAGCAGGTTTTCCTTCAGGCACCCACGAGAATCCAGGAATGTAAGGGGCAAGCTGCTATTATTATTATTATTATTATTATTATTATTATTATTATTATTATTATTATATTATTATTATTATTATTATAGAAATTATAATAGAAAAATCTCAAAGCAGTTTACAGCATATTAAAACATCAATAGAACATTCCAGAATCAAACATTTCTGAAAAAAGGACAAATATAAAGTATACAGTCAAAGCAACATAATTAACAGGGAACTAAAGTATTATCTTAAAAGATTTCAAAATAAAACATTACAAAGGAGGTAAACTACAGAATACATATATAACACAAAGTTAACAAAAAACAGTAATAAAACATTTAAAAAAACAACAACATTGCTAAGTGAAGTCAAATATAAACCTGGGATTCCAGGTTTAGCATTACATTGCAAATTCCTTTTGTGTAACTGTTCTGCTTCTGGTGATGTTATTGCTGATTTTTTTGTTTGCTGGCTTTTGCTGTAATAAAACTGAACTGAACTGATTCCAGGTTTATTTCTGCAAAGTGTTTTGCTGCTTATACATCTGGAGTAAAGCCGCGAAAACACACCTAAATACACCTCAAAATTAATCAAGGAACGTATAAATGAGACCACTGTACCTGAATCTCCTCTGCTGTCTGCAACACGGAGCCAGTTCCTTCTATATAGTGACCATACCTTTAAAAAAAATCAGTTGAGCAAGATATTAAGATTCTGCTGAGATTTCCAGAATTGATGGAGTGCAGAGGTTAAGAAGACAGTGCTTGTGAAAGAATCGGAATGAAACATAATTATTGAATGCAGCCAATCTCTCTGTGTGTGTATAAAATTAGCCAGTATGAATTTTAAAAATAGACCATACAATGCACACAAGCCAAATAGGATTTTATTCCCAGTTTGCTCTACCTACACTCCAGAGCCAGGAATTTCCTGCAGTCTTTTTGCCGGTTTCTCCCTTTCAGACTTCCGTTCTACAAAGTCTAAAAGCAATTTGATGGAGCTACCAACCTTGCTGAGGAAGGTGGTGTTTGGAAGCCTTCTCGTATTCGACTAGAGAAAGTCATAATTTTGTTGACATTCATGATACCTAACGAGCTGAGAAGTGGTGGCAGTTTAATGAATAAGCCATACAAAGTGGATTAACAAATGATTTTGCTAAAAAAAAACAATAGAATGGTTTTGCTCTTGGGGTAGCTAAATTTATTTGAAAGCCATTCAACATTGTCCTTTGCGAGTCCTCTTTTGGGCTGGGTGTTCTCACAGCCTAGCCTGCTCTATATAATAATATTAATTAATTAATTTATGCCCCACCCATTTGGCCGGGTTTCCCCAGCCACTCTGGGCAGCTCCCAGCAGAATATTAAAATGCAATGATTCATCAAATGTTAAAAGCTTCCCTAAACAGGGCTGCCTTCAGATGCCTTCTGAAAGTCAGATACAGTGGTGCCTCACTAGACGAATTTAATTTGTTCCATGGGTCTTCTAACGAAAAATTCGTCTATCGAATCCCATAGGAATGCATTGATTTTGGGGGGGGGATTTTTTTTTTTGCCCATAGGAACACATTAATTGAATTTCAATGCATTCCTATGGGAAACCGCGATTCGCTAGACGAATTTTTCATAAAACGAATTCGTCTAGCGAGACAACCTCCGTTCGAAAAATCCTTTCGTTAAGCGGAAATTTCGTTAAGCAGGGCATTTGTTAAGCGATGCACCACTGTAGTTGTTTATTTCCTTGATATCTGATGGGAGGGCATTCCACAGGGCGGGCGCCACCACCGAGAAGGCCCTCTGCCTGGTTCCCTGTAACTTTGTTTCTCGATGTTCCTGCTAGCTGGGGATGATGGGAGTTATAGTTGGAGACCCAAGTTTGAGTTAACAGCTGGAGACCCAAGTTTGGGAAACTACACCAACTCGTACTTTCAAGCGACACTTACCCTTTTGTGAAGCATGTAGATCTTCTGCAAGAGGGGGTGACGATGTCTAGAAGGAAAGCGTAACGCCGTAAGGATTTTGCTGGCAGGAAGTACTGACTCATTCCTTCTCCGTCGTCATCTTGGAGGTACGCTTTTAGCATTTGCACAGAGGGGTCACTGTCCGCTTGCTGTTTCCTTTCCAGTTGCTCCGCTGTTTCAAGCTTGAAAACAAAGTCCTGTGGGCGTTGTCCGCCATCTTTGTCATAACCAGAGCCTGGTTCTTTCGTAGCCTCTGGGGAGCTGTGCTCGGCCAAGGCTGCAGGAACTCTGGACGTCTTTGAATCCGCTGGCTCCTGGCTTGGGAAATCTGTCAATATCTGAACATTAAACAAAAAGGTGCAAGAAAAATTAAGGAAGTTTTTATCTCTTCTGGGTTTAAGAGAAACCCACTAGTTCCCCGACTGTCATTGCTGAGCTACTCCAAATTATGCGATTTTATTTTTATTTTTGCAATTCATCATTCTTAGTTTCTTTGGACAAGCATTCATGAAATCACTTTGTAACATCTCAACTTGACCTGTCACTAAGCATGTGATTCTAAAACATAATAAAGAAATCAAAAATTCATTTGTCCTCCATTTGCACTTGACTTCCCTCCCCCTTCTCACTTGGGTCCTCTATTTTATTTTATTTTTAATGCCCTTCATAACATATCTATATATTTGGTAACCTACTTTTCCTCTATATTTTAATATTTTTCCTTACAGGAGTTATTCTAAACCAGTCAAGAAATTTAATTATCCATAATGGTCTTTCAGATACTGTTTAAATATATTCCAATCAGTTTTGAATTTTTGTTTCGTTTGATCTCTTATCTGCTCTTTCAACTTATCCATCTCAGCCGTACTCCATCAACTTAACCCGCCAATCTTTCTTTGTCGGTAAGATCTCCGTTTTCCAATTCCAAGCGATTTTTAAAGGGAATGGGATGTTGTTCAGGTCAGCCAAAGGACTGGTTAAAAAGGAACATTTTCGCCTGGCACTGAAAGGTGTATAATGAAGGCACCAGGCGAACTTCCCTGGGGAGAGCATCCCACAACTGGGAGCCACTGCAGAAAAGGCCCTGTTCTCGTGTTATCACCTTCCAGACCTTCCAGGAATCTTACAAAGAGAGAGGTTCAGACAAACCTGCAAGAAGCAAGCCACTGTGCATTTAAAGGGGAATGTTTAAACTCTGCTAAGACACAGAACTTGCAAACGCGAGTTAGGAAGGATATCATTAAACAATATATCATCTCCTGCCTCCCTGCACATTCCCACACTGGCTCCCGGAGAGGAGATGACAGCAGGCTTTGCCTCCCTATCTTTGCCTACTGCGCTGAACTAAGCTGCGGTATCGTGAAGGACGGAGAAAACATAGACTCACCTTACCAGGGTCTTGAAAAGGAAAAGGCTCCGACTGAAGCCTTGCAATCAGGAAGTACCTTAGTCTTGAATTTGGGATGCCAAGCTTGCAAGGGAAAAGACTGCAATAAGTAACCGAGGCCCACAGCATGCTGAACAGCCAAGTTATCAAACTGCCGGGTTTTATTATAACTAAACAATAACACTCTCCTAAACACTGAGGGGGGAGTCTTCTGGCGGTTCCCTCACTGCAAGAAGTGAAGCTACAGCAGGGGTCAGCAAACTTTTGACCTCAGACCTTGTAGGGGGCCGGACTATTTTTTTTGGGGGGGGGGAATGAACGAATTCCTATACCCCACAAATAACCCAGAGATGCATTTTAGATAAAAGGACACATTCTACTCATGTAAAAACACCAGGCAGGCCCCACAAATAACCCAGAGATGCATTTTAAATAAAAGGACACATTCTACTCATGTAAAAACACCAGGCAGGCCCCACAAATAACCCAGAGATGCATTTTAAATAAAAGGACACATTCTACCCATGTAAAAACACCAGGCAGGCCCCACAAATAACCCAGAGATGCATTTTAAATAAAAGGACACCTTCCACTCATGTAAAAACACCAGGCAGGCCCCACAAATAACCCAGAGATGCATTTTAAATAAAAGGACACATTCTACTCATGTAAAAACATGCTGATTCCCGGACCGTCCGCGGGCCGGATTTAGAAAGCGATTGGGCTGCATCTGGCCCCCAGGCCTTAGTTTGGGGACCCCTGAGCTACAGGGAACCAGGCAGAGGGAAGGCAGCCCTATATAAGGAAGCTTTTCAATGGGTAATGTTTTGTTTTTGTTTTTCATATGTTGGAAGCCACCCAGAGCGGCTGGGTTTTCCCAGTCAAATGGGCAGGGTACTAATAATACCACCACCACCATCATAATGAAACCCTAGTTGGAGGAGCCTTGATCCAGGTAGTAATGTTGGGGTCTGCTAATCAAACCTTAAATTGTCCCAGGCATTGCTGATGCCAACAAGAGCCTGTAGACAGGAGATCCAAAACATTGTTTTATTCAATGGAATAAGGATAGAGAAGAAGCTTGGCCGGCCATGAGGACTCCTGCATCAGGCTTTTAAAACTGCATTTCCCCCCTGTCTACCCCTTTGTCCCACCCCTATTTCTATTGGTTAAGAACTTGCAGCTGACAACGCCCAGTTCATGGTCTTCTGCTCCTTGACATGTGCCCCCCACCAGTCACATACATCCCATGTACATTTAAATTAGTACAGTAATTTAAAGACAAGGGGTGTGTCTTTTAATATTCATGAGGTATCTAGGTAAAGGTAAAGGGACCCCTGACCATTAGGTCCAGTCGTGACAGACTCTGGGGTTGCGCACTCATCTCACATTATTGGCCAAGGGAGCCGGCGTACAGCTTCCCGGTCATGTGGCCAGCATGACAAAGCTGCTTCTGGCGAACCAGAGCAGCACACGGAAACGCAGTTTACTTTCCCGCTATAGCGGTTCCTATTTATCTACTTGCACTTTGACATGCTTTCGAACTGCTAGGTTGGCAGGAGCTGGGACCGAGCAACAGGAGCTCACCCCGTCGCAGGGATTCGAACCACCGACCTTCTGATCAGCAAGCCCTAGGCTCCCGTAATTTCAGCATCTGCTAATTCTTGTTATCTTGGATTGTAAATCTTTCACTCTTAGGTGCCTCTCGGCTATCTACAGGCCTTGAGCAATAAAAAGACTCCTTAACTGCATTCCAAACAGGAGCTGGTAAGAGGTAATTAATTAGTCCCTAACAAATAAACAAAGGGAGAAATTCAATTTCAAAAGGCCGGATAGATGGACTGCAACCTGGCTTTCTTTAGCATAACACTTGATAGATTCTCCAACAGGGAAACAGAGACAGCAAGCACAATTTTATACAGAAGTGAAGATAGCTAGTTATTTTATATAAAAACAGGATCAATAATCATTTCTGACCCCACAGTAACACTACATAAAAGACTGACTAACCAATCATCTTTTTCATGCATAAAAAGAGTAGATCTAAAGGGAACTTTCAGAGTTCGATTAGTTTTTGGTTATTAAATTACTCACACAAGTTGGCGACAAGAGAAATTCTTGATACGTAAATCCACACTTCTCTAGTGTTCGTATGAGTTCATCTCTGGCAATACAATACATATATACATATTAAAAAACTATGAATTGGATTATGACAAATTAAATGCCTGAGGTTTGCTATGTATATTTTCTGCTAGCAAACTCTTACGCTGAGTCACCTGGACTTAGATGACCACCAAAAGCTTCCTTCCAATGCAGATATTATTTTCTATGTCAAATCTCCCCCACAGAAAACATTTTCCAGCCTGAAGATACCTTCTTGCATCATTTCTGTGATTCACTCCCACCCCTCCAGCAAATAAGAAAATAAGTAATTCCACCATATGTTATGTACTGAGCTTGGATCCTAGAACAATAGGCAGGTAGGATCCTAGAATGCAACAACCTGATTGGCCTGTAGGAGCAGCCCAATCAGGCTTCAGACGGGACTCATTGTGTAAATAATATGTATAAAGCCTGAGGTCTGGGGGGAATTTCATTCACTGTTTTATGAGCTGCAATAAAGAGCATGAAATCACTTTGCGACTGAGTATATTTCACCATACCTGGCAGAAGATGTTTCAAAGCCTTTGACGTTTTCTAAAAGTAAATATTTGGGTAGCTTGGCAAGTCTGCAAAACAATTCATTTATAAAGGATAGTTAATAAAGCGAGAAGGTTTGGATCAAAATTTCCATTAAGTTAAGATGCCTTCTGCATTTGAGATCTGAACAGTGTGGCTGTGGGAATGATCAGGGATGCAGGAGAGGATAAACCTCTGCCTGGTTCCCTGTAACTTGGCTTCTCGTAGCGAGGGAACCGGCAGAAGACCCTCAACGCTGGACCTCAATGTCTGGGCAGAACGATGGGGGTAGAGACGCTCCTTCAGGTATACTGGACCGAGGCCATTTAGGGCTTTCAAGGTCAGCACCAACACTTTGAATTTTGCTCGGAAACGTACTGGGAGCCAATGTAGGTCTTTCAGGACCGGTGTTATGTGGTCTCGGCGGCCGCTCCCAGTCACCAGTCTAGCCGCCGCATTCTGGATTAGTTGTAGTTGTTAGTTAGTCTTAGAATAGAACCCATTTGTTTTGCCTATTATTAATCTGTCAATTGTTAGGCCAGTAGTGCAATAGGTTTGGCTTGGCTTGGGACACTGTTGCTTGTTACCCCAGATACAGGGGTCAGCAAACTTATTCAGCAGGGGGCCGGTCCACTGGCCCTCAGACCTTGTGGGGGGCCGAAAAAAAATATGAATGAATTCCTATGCCCCACAAATAACCCAGAGATGCATTTTAAATAAAAGGACACATTCTACTCATGTAAAAACACCAGGCAGGCCCCACAAATAACCCAGAGATGCATTTAAAATAAAAGAACACATTCTACTCATGTAAAAACATGCTGATTCCCGAACCGTCCGTGGGCCGGATTTAGAAGGCGATTGGGCCGCATCCGGCCCCCGGGCCTTAGTTTGGGCACCCAGAAAATCTAGAGAAAGGAAATGGCTTTAAGGAAAGTCACTTTGAGTTGATTACCTTGGAAGAATATCAAGAATATAGAGAAAGCTCCGGGTCCTGGGGTCCGAAACATCACCCTGTCGGCCAATTCTGCAGATAAGGAAGAGAACAGAATCAAAGCTATTGGCAAATGTGACTTAACTTTCTTGCATACAGCTTGAGTTCTGACTGGAGAATCTGCTCATCTTTCATTTCACACAAGTAACAGTTTGGGGTGGAAGCCCTACTCAGGGTAGACCCATTGGAATTAAGACATGCCTAATTTAGAGAGATTACTCTCCGTGGGTCGACTGCAAGTAAAACTTAATAATAATAATAATTAATAATACTTGAACTTGAACATAACACTTGTTTTATTAAATTTGTATGCCACCATATATATCTACAGGTTTTATCATTTGGCCTGGTGCAGTGTACGTACAGGAGATCTCTATACCCCCAGCCTAACAGGTGACAAAACACAAATCTGACAGCCAGTAGCTCAGCTGTTCACACTTCTGCTTTTATTCCCTCTCATCTAACAGGTTTTTTGTCCCCCCCCCTTTAGTACGAAAATTAATGACATTTAATATTGTACTTCATTTAAAAAACAACAACCCAAAACTTAAATAGAAAAAAAGCCAAGCTATCCAATATCCCTTCTGGAGACATTTAATCTTGTAAAATCTACATCAGTGCATGTTTTCCTCTCTTTTTAAACAGAAACGGGGAATCTGAAACACGCACCTTGTAAAGGGTTGACAAGGAGGGCTCATCAAGATCATATCGAAAGACAACCTGTCGAAGTCCTTCAGTGATATTCCCTAAATAAATAAACCAGTTAGGCATTTTACATTATGAATAAGATGCCTTAATGCTTTCCTTCCGTGTTAAAATAGGATGCATCACATTCCATTTTGCATGTTGCCGTTTTAGCTTATAAAAGGAACGCTGCTAAATTCAGGTGTTTTGTCATAAGGATAGCCATTGTCTAATACACAGACGATGTTCTTTGCAGATTTGCAGTTGCGGTTAAGTCATGTCAAAGGGCCAGTAGCACTGTGCATAGCCCAGGATTTTATTAGTTAATCGCGTTAAGAGAACAGCAGGAATTGCTCCAAAATTATTCCAACGAGATTAGCAGTGGAAGCTTACTAAAAAAAAAACCCTTTCAAAACATGGTCAAAATTTAAATGGCTAGAAGAAGAAAACACTGCATTTTAAAGAGAGTTGTCAATGCTCAAATAAAGGTGCTTGGCAGACATGGAATCAATAGAATTGTAGACTTGGAAGGGACCCTGAGGATCATCTAGTCCAACCCCCTGAAATGCAGGAATATGCAGCTTTCCCATATGGGGATTGAACCAGCAGTCAACACAGTTCCGTCCAGTGCTGGATTTATATATAAGCTAAACAAGCTATAGCTTAGGGCCCCACTCTCTTGGGGGGCCCCCAAAAAATTAAAGGGGAAAATACTGGATGTACATTTCCAAAATATAAGATAAAACCTACATACAGCAACCGTGTTTTGTGTTGTGTAGGCTTCTGTGATGTAAGTCACGGGCCCCCGCCTGCTAGCCTGCTCCCTAAAATGTCACTTGTTTCCTCATTTCTATATATAGGGGGATCTTTGCTTCTTCCAGTATACAGTACTGATGTTAGTTTGCCTGTCTCCCCAAGTAATGTGTAAACAATTTCGTTGAAGGACGTGGGGATCCAGAATTGGCCTCCACAGTCACTTACGGACTCATTGTTTAAACAGTGTTTATGGAAGACAATCTTACTCGGCTATGAGGGATCGCCAAAGAAGAAGAAGAAAAGAATGATAATATATAGGGTGCCTACATTCTGCATGTGCAAATGGCTTTAGATGCCTATTAGGTCCATAAATTAGCATATAACATAAATTCAACACAAAAAAACAGCAACAATTTGTTGTTGACAAAGGACAGCTGGACATAGAAAGGGCCCCATTACCTTCAGGAGCTTACGGCCTCATCAAACCTGATGGCACCCTATCTGCAACATAATGCCCCAGCTGCAATGTCTGAACTGGGTTCAAGGGCAGCCCCCACATAAGAGTGCATTGCTGTAATCCAGCCTCAAAGTTGCCAGCAACACGGGTCACTGTGGCTTTGGTGGGAAACCCAGTTCGCTTTCTTACTAATCCTGACCTGTCCATTCAAGTCCTGGACTGAGATCAGAACTCCAAATTGGCAAGAGATTTTGGCATCGGTCCCGACTACTCACCTCGATTGTCTTAGGCCACAGCGGGGTGGCGGGGAAGTTGTGAATGTAAACCTCATTGGCCACTGTGTTCACATCAACGGCGGCCACAATTTTGGCAGGAATTCTGCTTGCTAGAATTCAAGCAGGGAACAATCAGGAGAGTCGGTTTAAGAAGAACACCACGGGTGCTTGCTTGCTTTTTTAATCATTTAGTTAATAATCATGCCCTCCATAAACTCAGTTGTGCTTATTCCTGTTACTTAAAACTGCTAGCCAACTGTTCTAGTGTAGCGGCCACACTGGGAAATAGTAAAGTCGTGGCTTTTTAATTCTGCAGCTATTGAAAAGTTCAAGCAAGCTTTATTTCCATGCTATTCCAGTAAGCTCTAAAACAGGCATCCCCAAACTGCGGCCCTCCAGATGTTTTGGCCTACAACTCCCATGATCCCTAGCTCAGCGTTTCTCAACCGCTGTTCCGCGGCACACTAGTGTGACGCGAGACGCTGGCTGGTGTGCCGCGACGTGCGGCGACGAGAAGGGCGATTTGCATTGTCACGTGCCTGGCGGCTGCCAATATTCACCACTGACCCACCGTAAAGCAATATTTGGCAAGTGTTTCTTACAGTCATAATTATAATATAGGGCGGCACAGAGTTAATTTTTTTAAACTTTTTTAATGGTGGTGTGCCTCGTGATTTTTTTCACGGAACAAGTGTGCCGTGGCCCAAAAAAGGTTGAGAAACACTGCCCTAGCTAACAGGACCAGTGGTCAGGGATGATGGGAATTGTAGTCCAAAACATCTGGAGGGCCGAAGTTTGGGGATGCCTGCTCTAAAAGCAAAGGAGCCCCAGGACACCACAAACAGCAACTGCTGGAGTTCTTAATTCCCAGCACCAGCCCTACTTCTCTTGAATCCAAACATGTTTCTGTGGAAGGTTATTTCAGTTTAATCAATCAGCTGAAAAAGATCAATAAAGTCTCCCCTTCAACCCAGGTGTGTGCTGTGTCCCTGTATTTTGGGACACCTCCAGTTGTTCACATGGTTAAGGGTTCTGCTCCAGATAGCCATGTAGTTGCAAAGAGTCATCTTGTATTGTATCTTGTATTATTTAAAAAAATCATCTTTTTTTAATGCTTTATTGAGTTTTTATGGCAAGTACAAATCATAGACGCAAAATCAAAGAGATATAGAGCTTTCAAAAGATACATTAATTTCATTACGTCATAATTTCAGTGGTAACTTCCTGTCCCCCCCATCGAGGCTCCCAGCTATTATAATTTTTTCTCGTACTGTTCTTTATCTTGAGTTATCCCATTCTTCTAGCTTTGTAACATTTCCTACTTTTGTACAGAGGTCACTCCAAGGCTGTATTTGCACTCCCCCCCCCCAGCCAAAGAGTCATCTTGTATTGTAGTCAATAGATACAAACCAGTCATGTGAATCCGATATAGTTTTCCCACTGAAGTCAGCCTCTCTGGAAGTAATGGTAGGCGAATAGACCCTCCTACCTGAGACCTAAGCATCAAATTGCCAGACAAGCAAAGGTGCTGTTTAGCAGCAACCAAAGTACTGGTAGTTGAATTGGCTAAGATCAGTCACCCCCAAACTGCGGCCCTCCAGATGTTTTGGCCTACAACTCCCACGATCCCTAGCTAACAGGACCAGTGGTTGGGGAAGATGGGAATTGTAGTCCCAAACATCTGGAGGGCCGAAGTTTGGGGGTGCCTGGCTAAGATTCTTCTTGTCTATTAGCACAGCATCATTCCCCCTCCCTTGGAGAGCTTGTGGCACCACAAACTCCAGATCTGATGCTGTTTTGAACAATTCCCCACCGCTCCACCCCGATACCTGAGAACACCTGCACAACAGAACTAAAACGTGAAGTTTGTCACCACCTGCTCTTAAAAAGCGGGTGCACACCACACTGAGGAAGAAGGGGCAGCAGAACATCACATCTCCAGCTGCGAATGTGCAAAGAAGCGCCCTTCATTGGCTAGGAACCTGTCATGAGGCAATAAATAAAGAGGGTCCATAGTCCGGATCAGGCCGCCTTGTGATCCGGGTGGCTCTTTAGCTTGTGGAACTTGACACTGTCCAGTTTCTCAAAGCGCTTTCCGCAGTGCTCGCAAGTGAAGTTGTACTGGGCCTCCGAGGTGTGCTTCTTCATATGCCAGTTGAGAGAGGCTCGCTGGCGGCACTGGTAACCGCAGATCTCGCACTGCAGAGGCGTCTCCCCCGTGTGCGTCCGGCGGTGGACTTCCAGGTGGTTCTTGCGCTTGAAGGATTTCCCGCAGGTCTCGCAGGTGAACTCGCGGACTCCGGTGTGGATGATCATGTGCCTCCGGAGGTGGTTGGACAGGTAGAACTTCTTGCCGCAACCTGGGTGGGGACACACCTTCGTCTTCCCCTTCCGGTGGACGAGGTTAACGTGGTTCTGGAAACTACTAAGCGCTACGTAGACCTGGGTGCACCCTTCATAGGGGCAATGGAACATCTCCAGCATGCCGTCGGCGTCCATCACACGGCCCCTTTTGCTCCTCCTCCTCTTTTCAGGTTCCTTTGGGATCTCATAGATGATGGAAGACATGTTGTTGCCCTCCGTCTCCTCCTCTGCTTCCAGCCCCCCACTCTCATGGGCTGGCTCTGGGTCGTCACAGGGTGTCCTTATTTCCGCCGGGGGCTGCTGGGCCTCTTCCTTTTTGAGCTCAAAAAGCTCCTCGCTTTCTCTTTTGGTTTCGATGTATTCCATACTTTCCATGCCACTGGGCTGTCCGCTCTCGGGCTCCGCCTGAGCATAAGCCGCCATGCCCTCAATCATGGCGCAGGGCAGCTCCTCTCCGCCTGTGCCGGTGACGTTCAGCTGGATTCCCTCGGCTGTGAGGGCATCATAGCCGGGCCCGGCAATGATGATCACCTGTGAGCCCTGCGCCACACCCTGGACGGGGCAGCTAGCCACCACTTCGCTAAGCGTCTCGGGTGTCACATTGTCAAAGAGAGTCCCGTGACCCGAACTCATCTGCACAGGCACTGGTACGCATACCACCGTTTCCATGGTCTGTGGGCCACCGAGGGGCGGATTGTGGCACACGCCAGCCCCCTGCTCCGCCGCCAGGTTCTCGATATGGTGCTCAAATGGAATGTGGATGCCGTCCCGAGTGATAAGCCCGCTGGCACTCTCGCCCTCCTTATTTTCTGACGGCTGCCGCCCCCGACTCTCTCCCTGCTCTTCTGCCTCCGAGCTGGAGCTCTCGTCGGAGTTCCCGGAGCTTCCGGCATTGTCGCCCTCATTCTCAGAGTCGCTGAGCGGCTTCAGAGGCGAGTGCAGGTCCTGGAAATAGCGGTGGCCTGCTTCACACTGCCACACGGCCGTTGTGTACATCTCAAAGGTGGGGTCCAGCTCCGAGAGGTGGGGCTCGTAGGGACAGCGGTTTTTGTGGTCTTCGTACCAGATGACAATGTTCTTCAGGCAGTTCACATTCCGCCGCCTTCTCTTCTTCCTTTGCGGCTCGTAAGGCATCTGCTCCCAAAGCTTCCCGCGGCGTCCGGCCCGCTGCTCCCGTTCCAGTCCCAGCAAGTACGCGGCCAGCTTGGCGTCGCTCCAGCCGCTCCGCTGCCTCAGGTTCGACCAGGGGCCGTGGGACTCGCCCAGGTAGACCCGGCGCATGTCGTATTTCTTCCGGGACTCGAGGCGGCGCTGGGCTCGGTCAGACTCTGTGAGCCGCGGCCTACCCCGGGCCTTCCGGCCACCGCGGGCTTTCCGGCTACCCTGCGCCGGTTCTCCATCTCCGGCAGCGGCTTCCTCCTCCTCCTCCTCTTCCTCCTCGGGTTCCCCGCCGTCCTCCTCGCCCGTGGCTGGGCCGTGCTCAGAGTCGCTCATCCCTGCCCGGTAGCTAAGGAGCCCCGTTGTCCTAGTGCAGATGCACTTCTGTAGAGAAAATGGGAAACTTGAGCAGGTGGTTGCAAATTCTTTGGATGGGTGAGAAATAAAAGTTAACTTGCTAGAAAACAATCCACTTCTTTTCTAAACCTTCACAGGTTCAAATTTCATTTTTTTAAAAAAATATACATTTTATTAAGGTTCATAGAGGAAAAATAGAAAACATATCTTCTCCCCTTTTTTTAAACCAAGACTTTAAAATCTAGACAACAGAAGTGCAAAAAGGGGGTGGAGAAAGAAATAAAGGAAAAGAACTGAAAAGGGAATGGAAATAAAAATTGAACAAAGTGGCGGTCAGGACACACCCCTGTCTTACTCTATTACAGGTGGGTATTAATCCTGTTAAACGACCAGCATGACTGAATCTGACTTTCAAATGTGTGTTTTTATAGAGACTCTGCCTAAGAGGTGAGCAGACTCTTATCGATGTTAGTAGCCTCAAATTTTCCCTATAACCTGCTTCTGGGAATTGAATTGAAGGCCGATTTAAAGTCAATAAATGCAGCATGCAGGCATTCTTTAGCTGTTGACGCATAGTTTTCAGCAATAAATTGAAGGATTAGTTCTCGAACAACTGTGGATCACCCCACTCTGAAACTGGCTTGCTCATCTTTGAGGATGTTTTCTTGCTCTGTCCAGTCCAGGCATCCCCAAACTTCGGCCCTCCAGATGTTTTGGACTACAATTCCCATCTTCCCCGACCACTGGTCCTGTTAGCTAGGGATCATGGGAGTTGTAGGCCAAAACATCTGGAGGGTCGCAGTTTGGGGGTGCCTGGTTCAGTCTAATAGTTTCTCCTGCAGGTAGGAGGCATTTAGTTTGCTGCTTACACTCGGGAGACTGATTGGTCTATAGTTTGCTGGGGGTCTGGTATTTAACTTTTTTTGTGAATTGGGATTATACCCCAGTCCTAAGGTATATGTCATATGTGGTCAGTACATGTGAATAAATATGCAAGTTTAGGAACCCACCAAGCTAATGTTTGCTTTCGGCAATTCGGGGAGTACGTTGTCACACCCATGAGCTCTGCCTGGTTTTAATTTAGAGATGATGATGATGATGATGATGATGATAATAATAATAATAATAATTTATTATTTATACCCTGCCCATCTGGCTGGGTTTCCCCAGCCACTCTGGGCGGCTTACAACAAAAAAATGAAATAAAATAATCTATTAAACATTAAAAGCATCCCTAAACAGGGCTGCCTTCAGATGTCTTCTAAAAGTCTGGTATGGTAGTTGTTTTTCTCTTTGACATCTGATGGGAGGGCGTTCCACAGGATGGGCGCCACCACCGAAAAGGCCCTCTGCCTGGTTCCCTGCAACTTGGCTTCTTGCAACGAGGGAACCGCCAGAAGGCCCTCGGTACTGGACCTCAGTGTCCGGGCAGAACGATGAGATGTCAGCTTTCTTAGGAGGAGACTCGGGGCCACATTGGGAAATTTTTGTGTTGGTCTTAGATCAGGGGTAGGCAACCTAAGGCCCGGGGGCGAGATGCGGCCCAATCACCTTCTCAATCCGGCCCACGGATGGTCCGGGAATCAGCGTGTTTTTACATGAGTAGAATGTGTCCTTTTATTTAAAATGCACCTCTGGGTTATTTGTGGGACATAGGAATTTGTTCATTCCCCCCCCCTCCAAAATATAGTCCAGCCCACCACATGATCTGAGGGACGGTGGACGGGCCCACAGCTGAAAAAGGTTGCTGATCCCTGTCTTATATGGTGATTGATAAGTTAGTCCTAACACAAAGATGGTACTAAAATATGCTACCCAGGAGTTTGGAGAGATAACGTATTCCATACTTGCTAGTTACAGGTAGGTAGCCGTGTTGGTCTGACGTAGTCGAAACAAAATTAAAAAATTCCCTCCAGTAGCACCTTAGAGACCAACTAAGTTTGTCATTGGTATGAGCTTTCGTGTGCATGCACACTTCTTCAGATACACTGAAACTGGTGACTTCTGGTGGAAGGAGTTTTTTTTTTAATTTTGTTTCCATGCTTGCTGTCATTTTTGGCCACACACTCTAAAACACTTGCCAGAAAGTGGCAGAGTCTTTCCATGTGTTTCTCTGTCACACATGCCAGGTCAAGTCCTCCATCCACGATCAATTCGTGGATGACAGCCGTCTTGTGAATCATTGACCTGGCATTGCACAGCAGCACCTTCAGGTCGTGTGGGTCTCCCTTGTTGATTCCGGTATCCTTCCGGTCAAGATCAGACCCGGAGGCAGGGATAGTCTTCAAACAATGACTAAACCTGCCTCAATGACGTGGTCTGGTCCTAGCATAACTCCTCCTCCTGACCGTAATCACTGAGATCAGGCATCTCAGTGATTCCCCCCCCCAATGGAACTTGCCCCAGCCATTCTGTTGGCTGGGGCCCACTCCTAGGAGGCCCTGACCCTCTCCCCTTAAGAACAGAACACAAACCATACAACAAACCAATGAAACAGCAGAAACTAACAAATAATAATAATTTACAATTATACTGAGGGACCCAGGTGGCGCTGTGGGCTAAACCACTGAGCCTAGGGCTTGCTGATCAGAAGGTCGGCGGTTCGAATCCCTGTGACGGGATGAGCTCCTGTTGCTCGGTCCCAGCTCCTGCCAACCTAGCAGTTCGAAAGCACATCAAAATGCAAGTAGATAAATAGGAACTGCTATAGCGGGAAGGTAAACGGTGTTTCCATGTGCTGCTCTGGTTTGCCAGAAGCGGCTTTGTCATGCTGGCCACATAACCTGGAAGCTATACGCCGGCTCCCTTGGCCAATAATGCGAGATGAGCGCGCAACCCCAGAGTCGGTCACGACTGGACCTAGTGGTCAGGGATCCCTTTACCTTACAATTATACTAAAATTAAACCAATCCCCAGCCCCAACTAAACATTTACCCCACCCCCAACAGAGCAAAAACAAAACAAAAAACAGTTTTAAATGCCACATATTAATAATTTATTATTTCTACCCCGCCCATCGGGCTGGGTTTCCCCAGCCACTCTGGGGGGGGGGGCTTTCAACAGAACATGAAAAGCACAATAAAACATCAAACGTTAAAAACTTCCCTAAACAGGGCTGCCTTCAGATGTCTTCTAAAAGTCAGATAGTTGTTTATTTCCTTGACATCTGATGGGAGGGTGTTCCACAGGGCGGGTGCCACCACCCAAAAGGCCCTCTGCCTGGTTCCCTGTAACCTCACTTCTCGCAGGGAGGGAACCACCAGAAGGCCCTCGGAGCTGGACCTCAGTGTCCGGGCAGAATGATGGGGGTGGAGACGCTCCTTCAGGTCTACTGGAGCGAGGCCGTTTAGGGCTTGAAAGGTCAGCACCAACACTTTGAATTGTGCTCGGAAACATACTGGAAGCCAATGTAGGTCTTTCAGGACCAGTGTTATATATGGTCTTGGCGGCAGCTCCCAGCCACCAGTCTAGCTGCCACATTCTATTGTAGTTTCCAGGTCACCTTCAAAGGTAGCCCCACTATTTAAAACAAAAGCATTTTTGACATTTGCCCCAACCCCCGAGCTTGTCCCAGGGAGTCCTGGCTCTTCAGCCCTCACAGCAGGGCAATGTGCCTTCCAGGTGTCTGAAGCAGAGCAGGCTGAGTCTAGTCCCCGTCCCCTAGGCTAGGTGGGAAAAGGCCTTGCAGAGAGGGGTCTTCAAGACTCACAGCGTGGCAATGCCCCTCCAGCTTCCCAGGAGTCTCTTATACTGAGCAGGGTTATTTATGCCACTGGATCATTCAAGAGGGTGTGTAATTGGTGGTGTGTTAGCTAGGGCTTTGGGTGTCCCCTAGTTTGTCCCCTAGGCAGTGAGAGGTGTCACTTTATTGGGTTCCAAGATCACTGCAGATGGTGACGGCAGTCAGGAAATTAAAAGATGCCTGCTTCTTGGGAGAAAATCAATGACAAACCCAGACAGCATCTTAAAATGCAGAGACATCACCTTGCCGACAAAGGTCTGTATAGTTAAAGCTATGGTTTTCCCAGTAGTGATGTATGGAAGTGAGAGCTGGACCACAAAGAAGGCTTATCGCCGAATAATTGATGCTTTTGAATTGTGGTGCTGGAGGAGACTCTTTAGAGTCCCATGGACGGCAAGAAGATCAAACCTACCCATTCTGAAGGAAATCAGCCCTGAGTGCTCACTGGAAGGACAGATCCTGAAGCTGAGGCTCCAATACTTTGGCCACCTCATGAGAAGAGAAGAATCCTTGGAAAAGACCCTGATGTTGGGAAAGATTGAGGGCACTAGGAGAAGGGGACGACAGAGGACGAGATGGTGGGACAGTGTTCTCGAAGCTACGAACATGAGTTTGACCAAACTGTGTGAGGTAGTGGAAGACAGGAGTGCCTGGCGTGCTGTGGTCCACGAAGAGTCAGACATGACTAAACAACTAAACAACAACAACAGTTTGTCTTCTGTTGATATGGGTTTGTTATTTTTGTAGAAGTCTGCTAGGCGGTATAAGCCTTTGGCTTGCCAGGTAATGTTTATCTGGAGGTTTTGTGCTGCGTGGTGGAAGAGTGGGTGGTGTGCCAGGGGAATTAGTGGGGATGGGGTTGGGGGCAGTTTACCTACTTCTTTCTTCCATGTTTTAAGCATGGTTTGTGTGAACCTGTTTAGTGTCGTGGGTTTTTTCCTTGGGAGGAATGGGCATGACGTGGCGGGGGTATTTTCAACTGTGTCTCTCTCTAGGTGTAGCCATTGTTTCAACTCATCTTCTAGGATATATGGGGTTATGTGGCACTCTCAGGCAGCCCTAACCCTCTCCCCTTAAGAACAGAATGCAAACTATACAATAAAACAGTAGAAACGTAGAAAAAAACAAAAAAAAAACTCCAATATGCTAAAATTAAACTAATCCTCAGCCCAACTAAACATTTATCCCACCCCAACATAGCAAAAAAAAAACCCCAAACATTTGAAACGCCACAGATTAAAAACTATTTTAAAACATTTTAAAGCATTTTTTATTGCTGCTGCCTCTCTGAAGCCTTGTAGCTGTTCGGGGTAAGTGTGGGTCCCACCCCCTAGGCCGGGTGGAAAGGGCGCAGGTCTTCCTTCTAACACTCGGGCACCTGTCCGATTTTGGCCTCTGTACATTTGGTATTGTTCTGTTAGAGGTTTTTTTTTTCATGACGCAATACATTCATGGTCAAATCAGTGCTCGGATTGTTTAATGTGTAGTTTGGATTTCAAAAGGTGTTCCAAGAGCACGACTCACACATCTAGACCCTTAAGCCCAACAGAATACAGACACAAAAGTGCTATAAATACGCTAGAGATTTGAGAGCAGCTGTAGCATATGAAAACCAGCCTTGCATGCCTCAGTGGACTCGCTGTCCAACCCCCAGTAGAAAGTTTCCTGTGCTTGAAGAATGACTGAAGAATTGCAATTACCCCCCCCTCCCTTTTCATCTCTGCTGCATGATTTCTGAGCCTCTAGTAAGTGCCTGAGATAAATTTCCAGATTGATCTCGGGTGCACAAAATCTACTTAACCTACAACAAAACCCTAGCTTATTGGGGACCAGGAAGAAGAGCCTCAATTCGGCTCCATCCTTTCTCCACCAGCCCACTCGCTCGCCTGCATTGCAAATCTTTGCCATTTATGGCGACCAGGCTTAAATGAGAAGCCGATATAAAACTCCTGACAGTAAGAGCTGTTCGGCAGTGGAATTTGCTACCAAGGAGTGTGGTGGAGTCTCCTCCTTTGGAGGTCTTTAAGCAGAGGCTTGACAGGCATATGTCAAGAATGCTTTGATGGTGTTTCCTGCTTGGCAGGGGGTTGGACTGGATGACCCTTGTGGTCTCTTCCAACTCTATGATTCTTTTAGCAACGTCCAGAAAACAAATTGAGGAGAAATTCCCCACTCTTGCAGGGAGGGAGGGCGTGTGAGGACCCCCTCCAGCGTATTTTCTGCATCTCGGATGCACAAGAGCAAGGGGGGGGGGGAGCCTTCCAGTGGGGATAAAACAAGTGTTCCCAGCAACACAGCAAACTCAGGAGTTTGCAACTGAACCTAGAAACTGCAGAGAGAGAGAGAGGGGTAGCCAAACAACAGCAGCACTCTGAAGGCCCCTTAAAACTGTTTCCAGAAGCCCTGACTCGGGGAGGAGAAGGTCTTGTTTCTCTCCCCCCCCCCCCTATTCCTGTGGATGCAGCTGAGCATCTCTCTCCTCCCCAGCCCGGAAGCAAAGCCTTTCAAAGGATGCTCTGGAGAGGCAGGGATATTGCTGCAGCAGCTCCATGCATTAGCCCAAAGGGAGTGGGCAGGGTCCAAGATACCTTTCAGCGCTTGGTGCATTCCTCCGATCCCACTGTAGAGCTCCAGCACATGCAACGGCTCCATTCTCTCCCTTTTCCCCCAGCAAGAAAGTGCAACCACAGCTGGTGCAGCTGGCTCATCTCTCCCCCGCAGCTGCAAGCAGCAAGCACCTTTCGTTCCGGAACTCTTTGGTTCCCCCCTTTCCTGCCCAGCAACCATTTCTCTCTCTCCCCCCAGCCAGCCAAGTCCAGGTAGTCTCTCCGTCCCTCTCCTCACTTTCCCATGCATCTAGGTAGGGTAACTCCACCAAAAGACTCAGCCTGCCCACCCCGATTTTCCTCTAGCACCAGCAAAAAAAAAATAAAGATTGCCATTTTATTTTTGTACACAGGAGTGTGCAATTTTTTCCCTTCAGGGTGCCATGAGAATTGCACCCCTAACCACATGCACATAAGGGGTGCATATAAATAAACGCTCCCCGTTGGACCGTACCTCAAAAGCCAAGCGCTGCCCGGGGAAAGGAAAAGACCCCTTTTCTCTGAGCTGATTGGATCAAGGAAATCCTCAGCAGCGCCCCCTACGGTGTTCCCTAGGCAATCTCGCTGAAACTGGATAAAGTAAATTGTTATTCCTCTGGTGAAGTGTGCATGCACACGAAAGCTCATGCCAAAATAAAAACTTAGTTGGTCTTTAAGGTGCTACTGGAGGGATTTTTTTTTATTTTGTTATTCCTCTGTCACTCCCTGCAGGGTGCAGTCTTAAATGGGCAAAAGGGCCGCTTTAGAAAGGGAAACGTCCTAACTCCCCCCCCCCCAACTAAAATAACCAGGGAAAACATACAAGTACTGTACATAAAATAGAAAGTTCGTGTAGCAACAGGATTTTATTTAACTCGGACATTTCTGGGAGGGGAGGAGGTGTGATCTATTTTCCCACGCAAATCCCAGGCATTTCACAATCTCTTCTTGCCACATTGTAGAGAAAGACAATGGTTACGGGTAAAAATGTATCTTTGCAAACTGTAAGACTGTATCTGTGAATAAAACCTTGTTAAAGTTTGTTAGGCGTGCGAAAGCAGACACTCCCAAGAATAATCCTGTTTGCTTCGTTTCCTTGCTAAATGATGTATTTCCTTGTTGAGTTGCGGTTTCTTTGAAAATAGGTTTAAAAGACCAAATCCATTTTGGTTATTTATCTCCAAGGACATCAGTCAAATTACATTCTAAGTACTTTTGCTGATGGCTGCACGGCTGCATAGAAGCAGGTAGATTAAAGATTAAAGAGGATGCCCATCCCTGTATAATTTTATAGCCCATAATTTAACTGTCATGACTTCCACAACCTGCTTTAGGATTCCAGATTTTGCAGATATGTGTTCACAAATTAAATATTCTTTTTAAAAAAAAAATATTAAAAAAAATATTTATTAAGTATTTTAAAAAGAAACATATACAAAATGTACAATAACAAAAAATGAAAATGAAAAACAGTAACGTAAAAGAAAACACAACAGAAAAACAGCAACATAGTAAACATAATACTCACAACTTCAAACAAAAAAAAATTAAATAACAAATTCTCGGAACTGAAATTAAAGTAAGACTGAATCCAAATAATATAAGAATAAATAAAAAATAAACATAACATAACCAAATACAAAATCATAATTTGTGTTGTTGTTTAGTCGTGTCCGACTCTTCGTGACCCCATGGACCATAGCACGCCAGGCACTCCTGTCTTCCACTGCCTCCCGTAGTTTGGTCAAACTCATGTTCGTAGCTTCGAGAACACTGTCCAACCATCTTGTCCTCTGTCGTCCCCTTCTCCTAGTGCCCTCCATCTTTCCCAACATCAGGGTCTTTTCCAAGGATTCTTCTCTTCTCATGAGGTGGCCAAAGTATTGGAGCCTCAGCTTCACGATCTGTCCTTCCAGGGAGCACTCAGGGCTGATTTCCTTAAGAATGGATAGGTTTGATCTTCTAGCAGTCCATGGGACTCTCAAGAGTCTCCTCCAGCACCATCAATTCAAAAGCATCAATTCAATAAACATAACATAACCAAATACAAAATCATAATTTAAGGATAAATAATAACATAAAAATAAACACACGATAAATACATGAATTTTTTTAAGGTTACCTGATAATAACCCCCTTTTTTTCCCCACTCCCCTCACCCCCCCTCTACCATTTGGTGACTTCAAACCGCTCCTATATCATGATTTAAATTTCTTTGGTATACTACATACATTAACCTATTATAGCTCTCTTTTTTACTTTCTTGTTCACATTTTGTGCCCTTCATGCCTCTGCTAAAAGATTCGACTTCTCAACCTGTTTCTTTAAATATAATTATATTATATTAAATTACAAATTAAATATTCTTGAGCATCAGGCACAAGGGAATGCTTTTCCTGCAGCATGTAAAATTGGGTGTGAACCCCATTTTGCAGCAAAAAGCAAGACCTGGCACCGTAAACTTGTTTTTCTCAATATATCCCATACTTTGGCAATGAAAGCCTACACTTCTCTCTGTACAATCTAATAGAAGCACGCCCTTCTATCTACGTGCGATCCATCATCACTTCTTTTAGAGGAGCTTCCTCTCCCCAATAGGCTGCCTTTGAACTCTTCCTTCGCCCCGTTCACTTTTCCTGCATCTGGTGTCTATTAATTTGGAACATCTGTTGTGCCAGCTCCGTCCCCTTTTATTTGCACCTGTCACATTCATGAACAAGCACAGAATGTTGGCATCGCACAGACCCCGTTTGGTGACACACACAGGCACATCGGGAGTTAAAATGCCAAGGGTGAAATGGCATGATTTGATCCATTGAATGGGAAATGTAGCCACTAGCATACTACACTGACTAGGGCTGGTCGATGCGTGCGCAAAAACTGATTTTAAGGATACGCAACAGCAGCACTCTCACCATTTTTAAATTTATTTTTAACCCGTTTCATTTAATTATAAAGGTAGGAATACCACTAAAATCACAAAATGTATCGAAGCGGTTTGCAAAGTTAATAAGATAAAAGCCATAGCATAGAAGCACAAACAGATAAAAAACACTTTTAAAAGCGAAAAGGTTAGCCACAAGCATCGATAGACCATTGTGAGAGATGTACTGTACTCTCTCTGCCCTGTGGGTTATATATATTGATATATTGTTTGATTATATCCTATTCCAACTTGTGTTAACAACTTCTACAATTTAGCAGAGTGACATTCCCCCTTTTTAAAGTCACACAACAGATGCGTTGCTCAGGTTCGCTAAAACCTCTGTAATAATATTGTCCTGGTATTTTCCCCTTTATTCCCTCCTAAAATATGTGACACGACACAGTCTTCTATAAGAGTATAAAAAGAGTTTACTCACATAATTCTGTTCATAATAGGATTCCAGAAGGCAGACTTGGCTTAGAAAAGTAATATACTGTACCTGGAAAAATTCCTTCAGTAGCACCTTAAAGACCAACTAAGTTTTTATTTTGGTATGAGCTTTCGTGTGCATGCACACTTCTTCTGAAGTTAGTTGGTCTTCTTCTGAAGTTAGTTGGTTAGTAACTTCTTCTGAAGTTAGTTGGTCTTTAAGGTGCTACTGAAGGAATTTTTTTATTTTACTTCGATCCAGACCAACACGGCTACCTACCTGTAACCTGTACCTGGAAACTATAACATAAGGAGACAGATCCTTTGCCCTCTCTTTGGGATTTTCTAAATTGGGGAGGCTAACATGTGGCCAGTTGGATGTTGCCAGACAATAATTTACACCATCCCTGACCGTTGGCCATGCTGATTGGAAATGCTGGGAGTTTTAGTCCAGCAATATTAAGAGGAGCCCAGATTAGCCACCCCTGTTCTACATCAACTCTATAGATAATGGCACATTCAATGGGAACTTCCGTTGCAGTTCCCTCCACCCCATAAATGTACACAGATCACGGAGACATTATTGGTGGACTGTGTGCATTTTTGCAACTTTAGCCATATGCAGGGAAAGTACAATTTGTTTGAAAAAATGGCAACTACCGTAGGCTTTCGTTTCCTTTTGGATCTTATTGCAAAGTGCAATGCATAGAGTCCAATTAACACCTGCAAAAATGCCACGTGTTAACTTATTCAAATATAATGGGAAGGGGTGCAAAACAATTTTATATGTGTGGAGCAAAACAGTACTGTGTGCGACATAGAGGAGTATTCTGGTCACGTTCGTTCTTTTGGTCGTGCAAGGTTACAGGCGCTGAGCTTCCTCCAGTACGGTCTGGTCCACAGGTGGAGCTGGCGGTTCTTGTCCGTTATGTGGGCTGGATGGTTTTTCAGCTGTAAAATGTCTTCTTAGTACCAGTGCCAGAACCAGAACCAGCCCACCATTATCATTGTCACACTGATGTCATTATCAGCAGACGGATTGGGTCCTGGCAGTTCCTGAAGGCATTCCGTGTCTGTGCAGTAGGATTGGGATCGCCGTAACAGATTGATCAGCCTCCTGATGGCATGTTCGTGTGAGCAGATACACTCGCAGGGATCAAATCCACCTTCTGCCATGGCTATTCAGGTGAAGCTAAAACCGGTCCTTGATAACGGAACACCGGGTTTGCTCGGATCTGGAGAGCAGGAGGCGCAGGCCCAAGACGCCAGCCGGCGCAGCTGCGGAGTCACTCTGCTTTTTGCCTGGTGTTTCTGGTGGATCCCAGAAGGCAGACTTAGCTTAGAAAAGTAACATACACCTGGAAACTATCCCATATAGAGACAGTGCCTTTGTCCTCTCTTGGCCGGAAGGGCATCTTAGGCTAAACATGTGCTAGTGTCAGATCCACCTGCGTCTTTTCATCAGGTCCATGCAATCCACAAGAAGAGTTGTTATAGTTCCACAGAATCCTTTCACAAAGTCTAAGACAAGGATTTCCGGAATATTAGCCTCGTTTCGCCGTCCTGGGCTTCATCAGTAGTACAAGTGCTGGGTAATGTAAAATCATACAATGTTGTGATCACACACATTTTCTCAAAAAGAATACTATAAATACCATAAACAACTGTACATACCATATGTGATGTATGTGACAAGATAGTGGATCTCTGGCAAAGTAGGAGCTGCGACAAACAGTAACTGTTACAATGTGGGGTTATATGGACAAGCACAATATTGTTTTCAGTTGCAGGTGTTGGCAATCCGAGGATACAGAATATCCTTCTTAAAGTGACCCATGTGGCACCGTAGAGGTAAAACCAAATTAATCCATGCTCAGGTGTTATACATGTTGAAGTAAAATTTTAAGCTGGTTCCTATGAACCCAGAGAAATGGATCCTGACCCAGGGAGAGCCCAAGGATCCAGGCAAGCAGGCACGATGTTGCCGCTGGCCGTAGAATGACAGAGACCAAACTAAGGCTGTCAAAAGCAAAGTACAGTTTATTAAAGAATAAAAAAACTGTTGCAACAGGGTCCTTCCTCTCACGCAGCAGCACGGAGTGAAGAACCCAGAACAAAGGAAGGTTGACAGTTTTATAGGTTTTTCTGTACATGTTACACAATTGTATGAAAGGCGATAAATGGATTTGGGAGGAGGGCTATCCGGTGAGGACAAACAAGTTGATAGTCCTTGATGAGGAAAAACAAAAGGTGACAGTTCCTGGTGATAGTCCAGTTGATGCTTATGTACATTCCTTTATTGTTTCAGGCAACTCGGTTGGAGATGCGGCAGACGTCAGCGATATCAAAATCTAAATAAAGTTGTTTTTCTTCCTTGAGTTTTGTGTATTAGTGTCCTTTTGTTCAAGACTGGCTAGGTGGCAGTGTGGGATAAGGGATGCCAAAGTGGAAAGCGCAGCGAGTAAAAAGTCCATAGGATATATAGGAATTCATATGAAATTGTCCATAAACATATATAGAGCCACGGAATATACAAAGGTTTATAGAAATGAAGCTTGCAGGAATGTTTCGTCTAGGGGATACAATATAAACAATAAAGGAATCAAAAGGCTACATTTCAGGTGCTGTTCTGGGAAGGAGTTATACAATTATTGTAGCGGGAAAGAGGGAACAGAGTGGATACATAGCAACTTCGTATTGACACTTTCAAGGAACGTTTTGACAGCTTGTGACATGGTTATAAAGTTAAAACGAAATCTCTGCCTAGAAAAGCGCAAGGAGGAAAAGCTTTGGCAATACAGTATAAAACAATTAGACCTTTTAATTGACATAGTTTATTAACACAGGATCGGTTGCGTTTCCTGGAACCGATAATCTCTTCTGGGAGGGAGACGGAGACGCTTCGTCAGCAGCCAGAACGGGATTTTGTGTAACGATCCTGATAGCTGTCATTCCAGACATCCTGACTTGGCTTTTGTTATGTGTGCCCCTCTAGGGTGTTGATAGCAGGGTTTATGATAATCGTGGAATGTTTACTAGGGTGGAGAGCATCCTGGGGCAAGTCTGGGCAAGAAGGGATTATTCCTTCCCTTGGTTCAGGCAGTTTCCCCTTTGACCTGATTCCCGATGTCAGGTAGAAATATGGCTTCTGTGTGGGCAATGAGTGTGTCCCCTCTCTGTTCATTTCTGGACCCCTTAAACGTGGATTGTGTACCCCGATTCCTATTTCACATGTCCATCAATGCAACCACATGCACAACTGTAATCAATTTCCAGATCTAAAAAATAGCAATTCACAGATATACAATTCATTTCTTAAAGAGACCCATACAACTCGCAGAAGTGAAGCACACTTAGTCAATCAATCAATCAATCAATCAATCAAAACCTTTATTTGCATCATCCACAAACATTCACAAACATTCAAAACAAGTAGGCCAGTACAATCACGTTGCCATAACATCAGTACAGTCACTTGCCTAAAGGAAGGGGAGGCCGGCACTTCTATTTCACCTCCGTGGGTCTCCAGCAAGGGCAGGGTCCTGTATTGTACTTCGGCGGCAAAAGATCAAATAAAGGAACTTAGCTACTTTCTTAGTAAGCTCCTGGTCTCTCCCCTGTAATAGGAAGTGTGTAACCTCTATCACCGGTTTCCATTTTGGGATACATAGTTGATCCAGGTATTGCTGGCGGATATCATACATTTTTCATTTAAGGACCATGTGAGCTAGAGTTTCCACCTGGGCAGATCCTATCTCCTTCTACCGTCCCCGCGAACCTACCCCAGAGGAAGTTAGAGCACACTTAGTCCATGCTCAAGTGTTCCGCATGTCAACATTGGTGCACACTCATAAAAAGCAACTATAATAAAATTCCGTATTCAGACCTGAGGGGTGTAAGGTATTAAGAAAATAAACCTTTCTGCATGAGGATTTTTTTTAGCTCGTTCTACAGGACCCAAATAAGTCCTAATTACAAAAAATGTCAAGTCCTCATCCAAATGGGATGCTTCAATAAAATGTTGTACTAGAGGAGCATCTACTAGATTATCCCTGATCCTAGAACGGTGCTCTGATATTCTCACTTTTATAGGTCTGAGAGTATGACCTACATACAACAATCCACAGGGACATCTAATCACGTAAATTACACGTGGAGTAGCACATGTGGCAAATGCCTGTAAAATGAACTTAAAACCTTCTTTATTAGTAAACACTTTTACCTGTAGAGCATATTTACGGGAGGTACAATGCCCACATCTAAAAAAACACGTGGAGGACTAGACAATATAGGTTGTGTGAGTGTGGATTTTAAATCTGTATGCACTAATATATCTTTTAATAACTTTGTGTGTCGTTTGACAAAAGGGGATATTATCACACCCCAGAATGTCCTTAAGAATATGCCGATGACGCCTAATGATTTTCTCGATTTCGAAAGTCATATGGTTGTATTATAGGGAAGCGTAAATATGCGAAGATCTTATATTAGCATGTGAACCAGATGTAAGAAGGATTGACCTCTCTCTTAATTGTGTTTTTTGGATGGCAGTTATGACTGAGTTTGGATAACCTCATCGTAATAAAGATGCAGAAAGCACTTTTTAATGGGCTTTAAAGCAGGGTCCCCAAACTACGGCCCCCGGGCCGGATGCGGCCCAATTGGCCTCCCAATCCGGCCCGCAATGACCCCCGCCGCCCGCTGCCGCTGCCTGCTCTTACGGCGCGCAGCGCGGCGGCAATCTTCAAAATCGGCAAAAAATCGCCGAAAATCCTTTGTGCACATGTGTATGGGCCTCTCCCGACCCAGAAGAGGTCATTTCCGATGCACTTCCGGGGCGGGGGAGGCCCATACGCATGCGCACAAGCGATTTTCGGCGATTTTTTTCCGACCGTGTGCGTGTGCGCATGGGCGCGCACTCCCCCGCCCTCCGGCCCGGTGCGGCGGGCACCGGCCCGAAGCCCGGTAAGTCTGGGGACCCCTGCTTTAAAGTCTTGTGGGTCCGATGAATTGCGTTTTAATCTTAGAAAGTGACCTAAGGGAAGCTTATCTCGGAGAAGTTTGGGGTGGTTAGACCTGTAATGTAACACGGAGTTTCTGTGCTTTTCTTATAAGGATGCACTTTAATCCTTAATTCATCCAAAAAAAATTCTAGATCAATGAAAGGTAAACAATGTGGACTTGATGTTCCTTCAAAGGTCAAGTGTGGACTCACACTATTGATCCAGTGGTTGAACGGTTCAAAAATATCCTCAAAAAATTGTTGTTGTTGTTTAGTCATTTAATCGTGTCCGACTCTTCGTGACCCCATGGACCAGAGCACGCCAGGCACTCCTGTCTTGCACTGCCTCCCGCAGTTTGGTCAAACTCATGTTTGTAGCTTCGAGAACACTGTCCAACCATCTCGTCCTCTGTCGTCCCCTTCTCCTAGTGCCCTCCATCTTTCCCAACATGAGGGTCTTTTCAAAGGATTCTTCTCTTCTCATGAGATGGCCAAAGAATTGGAGCCTCAGCCTCAGGATCTGTCCTTCCAGTGAGCACTCAGGGCTGATTTCCTTCAGAATGGATAGGTTTGATCTTCTTGCAGTCCATGGGACTCTCAAGAGTCTCCTCCAGCATCAATTCTTCGGCGATCAGCCTTCTTTATGGTCCAGCTCTCACTTCCATACATCACTACTGGGAAAACCATAGCTTTAACTATACGGACCTTTGTAGGCAAGGTGATGTCTCTGCTTTTTAAGATGCTGTCTAGGTTTGTCATTGCTTTTCTCCCAAGAAGCAGGCGTCTTTTAATTTCGTGACTGCTGTCACAATCTGCAGTGATCAAGGAGCCCAAGAAAGTAAAATCTCTCACTGCCTCCATTTCTGCCCCTTCTTCAAAAAATATAAATATCAAATCTATATAACAGCCATAAAACAGGATGTGTTCACTGAATGGGTTATTATGAGCAATATGTTCTAAATCAAAATTTATCAAACATTTTAGCCACACTGGGAGCACATTTAGCGCCCATGGCTACACCTTGTTGTTGAATAAAGAACTTCAAACCAAACCTACGGTAATTATGAAATAAAACTAAATCCAAAATCTCCATTAAAAATGCACTGGTGGTGAAGATTGATTCTGATCAACTAGTAGTTCTTGGGTTGGAGATTTTACTGTATCCAGAGGTACATTAGTATATAGGGACAAAGCATCCCATGTAGCAATTATAGTATGTGGAGTAACGTGCAAATTTTCAACAAGGGTTATAATTGTTAGGGTGCCAACAGGTTGGTGTGCTGAAGGCAGCAGTCGGATGCCAGTGGAGCAAAGGTCCAATGGTCCGGGTCAGTAACCAGCTGAGGTCAGGTATCAGTACCGGGGTCAGTCAAAGTCGAAGTCAGGAGCACTGGAATCAGGAACAGGATGAGCAAGGACAACCACTTCACACAGCGGTTGCAAGTGCTGGCAAAGAGAGCAGCCAGCCTTCCCTAAGTAGCCGGCTCATCACCACGCCTTTTATGAGTTGCAGCGAGCTGCCTCCAATTGCTCCCTACATTTCTCAGCTCTACGCTCTACAGCTGAGAAGGGAGGAGGGGAGGGGGCTTCCTCCTGTTCTGGTCTTCCCTCTTCCCCAGGCATCCCCAAACTCCAGCCCTCCAGATGTTTTGGCCTACAACTCCCATGATCCCTAGCTAACAGGACCAGTGGTCAGGGAAGATGGGAATTGTAGTCCAAAACATCTGGAGGGCCGAAGTTTGGGCATGCCTGTTTTATCACGTAACTAAATTTGGAATATTTCAGAGAAATTGCCCATGATTCCTGTGAAAGGACTTTTCTTTGGAGTTTAAACAACTCTTCCCGTCTCACTAAAGAGACTCGCTGTGGGGCTGTTGCAATAGTAAATCTAGGGTAACCCCTCTCTTTCTAAAGTATGGTAAGTTTTTTGGACACTTCTTGATAATCAGTTTCTAAATGCAATTTCTTTTTAGCCTTTGATATTGGCTATAGGGCAAGCTTTTCTTTCTGGTTTTTTTTTAAATTATTTATTTGGTTTTTCAGATTTAAATGTTACAGTCACATATCTAACATACAACATAAAAACAAGATTCCAAGGAATCTCCCGGACTTCCCTCCTCCCCTTTGTGGGTCCTGTTGTTACTCATCTCATCCTGCATCTTCTTTGATAATCCAAATCTGTTACAGTACCTCTCTGTTGTGTCCAAAATTCACCATTCAACTACAAATGATACTCCAATCCTACTAACGATTTTAACTGCTTATACTGAAAAGGACAAATGAAACGGCTCCTCTCCCTTAAGGGTGGCGAAGGAGCCCGTCCGGGAAATCTCTAGGCCAACCAAAGCAAATGATGGAACAAAGATGTCCGACTCAGCCGCTTGGATGATGGGCTTGAGGGCATCCTGATCAAGTTTGCAGATGACACCAAATTGGGAGGGGTGGCTAATACCCCAGAGGACAGGATCACACTTCAAAATCACCTTAACAGATTAGACAACTGGGCCAAAGCAAACAAGATGAATTTTAACAAGGAGAAATGTAAAGTACTACACTTGGGCAAAAAAAATAATGAAAGGCACAAATACAGGATGGGTGACACCTGGCTTGAGAGCAGTACATGTGAAAAGGACCTAGGAGTCTTGGTAGACCACAAACTTGACATGAGTCAGCAGTGTGATGCAGCAGCTAAAAAAGCCAATGCAATTCTGGGCTGCATCAATAGGAGTATAGCATCTAGATCAAGGGAAGTAATAGTACCACTGTATTCCGCTCTGGTCAGACCTCACCTGGAGTACTGTGTCCAGTTCTGGGCACCACAGTTCAAGAAGGATACTGACAAGCTGGAACGTGTCCAGAAGAGGGCAACCAAAATGGTCAAAGGCCTGGAAACAATGCCTTATAAGGAACGGCTTAGGGAGCTGGGTATGTTTAGCCTGGAGAAGAGAAGGTTAAGGGGTGATATGATAGCCATGCTCAAATATATTAAAGGATGTCATATAGAAGAGGGTGAAAGGTTGTTTTCTGCTGCTCCAGAGAAGCGGACACGGAGCAATGGATTCAAACTTCAAGAAAGAAGATTCCACCTAAACATTAGGAAGAACTTCCTGACAGTAAGAGCTGTTTGGCAGTGGAATTTGCTACCAAGGAGTGTGGTGGAGTCTCCTTCTTTGGAGGTCTTTAAGCAGAGGCTTGACAGGCATATGTCAAGAATGCTTTGATGGTGTTTCCTGCTTGGCAGGGGGTTGGACTGGATGGCCCTTGGGGTCTCTTCCAACTCTATGATTCTATGACTCTTCATGACCCCATGGACCAGAGCACGCCAGAGCAGAGATCCTTTATTCCAAGATATAGACTGCTGCTGCAGGATCCCGACCAATCTTACACAGGAGGAAGGCGAGAACCCCAAATTAAAAAACAAACCATTCTTTCGTACATTTCTAGACAGCGTGTCAATTGTTATAAGAATTCTAAGGTCTTACGATATATAAATGTACCAAGCAAACACGTACATAAATATATAAACCACATGTCTGAAACCCCACAGAAAAAGTCCTTTTTGTCCCTCCCAAATTGACCTCAAATATTTATCTGCAAGGTCGAAGGAAAATGGAAAAGCCTCTCCATTGTCTTTTCGTTCACAAATCCTGTCTTAAGGGTATGTCTGTGTATGAATAGGGTGAGCCTGTGACCTGGCTCAGGAACTAAGTATTTATCATTACAAAAAGACTGGCCAGGCTCCCCAAGTAATCCAATCAAGTGACCATTAACAGGTAACCCGCCAGACAGGAGATAACGCACCCAGATTTCTGTTGTAGACCGCCTTTTCTGTCATGTATGTATGATGTTTCCGGGGGGTGGTCTTGGACTCCAGGGCAGGCAATTTAAAATGTCTATATTCTGCTGATCAGAAGGTCAGCGGTTCGAATCCCTGTAACGGGGTGAGCTCCCATTGCTCGGTCCCAGCTCCTGCCAACCTAGCAGTTCGAAAGCACGTCAAAAATGCAAGTAGATAAATAGGAACCGCTACAGCGGGAAGGTGAACGGCGTTTCCATGTGCTGCTCTGGTTCGCCAGAAGCGGCTTTGTCATGCTGGCCACATGACCTGGAAGCTATACGCCGGCTCCCTCGGCCAATAATGCGAGATGAGCGTGCAACCCCAGAGTCGGCCACGACTGGTCCTAATGGTCAGGGGTCCCTTTACCTATATTAGGGCTTGCACACCTTGGTTCTGGGTCCTCCTCCTTTCTCCTGCCTGTGAGAGGAGCACCCTGTTGCAACAGTTCAATAAAGATCAGGCTTACTAGCTGCTTTGCTTCTCAATATTCTTTGGCTGGCCTCTGTTATTTCCCCTACCGATGGAGAACCTACAAAGGACTCTATAAGGGCTCTTGTGTACCCCATAAGGAAATAAGGGCAGATTTTGTTTACAACACTATCCCCTCTTTGCCACCCTAGTACATTCATCAGGATCGGTGTCAAGTAGTATAAAGTAGCTTGTGATAGTGACATATTTGTTACTCATGTGTCTGCCAAGTACCTTAACAGATTAGACAACTGGGCCAAAGCAAACAAGATGAATTTTAACAAGGAGAAATGTAAAGTACTACACTTGGGCAAAAAAAAAATGAAAGGCACAAATACAGGATGGGAGACACCTGGCTTGAGAGCAGTACATGTGAAAAGGATCTAGGAGTCTTGGTAGACCACAAACTTGACATGAGTCAGCAGTGTGATGCAGGAGCTAAAAAAGCCAATGCAATTCTGGGCTGCATCAATAGGAGTATAGCATCTAGATCAAGGGAAGTAATAGTACCACTGTATTCTGCTCTGGTCAGACCTCACCTGGAGTACTGTGTCCAGTTCTGGGCACCACAGTTCAAGAAGGATACTGATAAGCTGGAACGTGTCCAGAAGAGGGCAACCAAAATGGTCAAAGGCCTGGAAACGATGCCTTATGAGGAACGGCTTAGGGAACTGGGTATGTTTAGCCTGGAGAAGAGAAGGTTAAGGGGTGATATGATAACCATGTTCAAATATATGAAAGGATGTCATATAGAGGAGGGAGAAAGGTTGTTTTCTGCTGCTCCAGAGAAGCGGACACGGAGCAACGGATTCAAACTACAAGAAAGAAAATTCCACCTAAACATTAGGAAGAACTTCCTGACAGTAAGAGCTGTTCGGCAGTGGAATTTGCTGCCAAGGAGTGTGGTGGAGTCTCCTTCTTTGGAGGTCTTTAAGCAGAGGCTTGACAGGCATATGTCAAGAATGCTTTGATGGTATTTCCTGCGCGGCAGGGGGTTGGACTGGATGGCCCTTGTGGTCTCTTCCAACCCTATGATTCTATGATTCTAAGATTCTATGATTCTACCTGGTTCCAGATACTGGGTAGGGTCAAGTTCTGTTAATGGCTGCAGGAGCGGACCCGCCGGAGGCAAGGGCCTTTGAAAAGGAACATTGCAGGTCTTAGGTGTTCCCGGGACCCATCATTGTGTCGGATCTTGGGCCATTTGCCTGGAGAGTGGAGACATCAGCCTTTATTTGTGAATGCGTTACATTCATTTCTATGTTACAACATTTTACAAAGTATTTATTCGATATCGCATTGGAGGAAATCAACTCCCCCCCTCCCCCAAAAAAGCAACTGGGTGGCGATTACGTGCTACACAACAGCACGTCTGCAAAGGGCCCGAGGAGATTCTTGTTAAAAATGCAGCGGATCCACACTAGGTAGTTTGTGAAGGGCTTGATGTTGTCCGAAAAGGTGTGGTTCGGATGGGAAACGGTGTAAGGCACATATGTGTTTTCCCCTTGCTCCTGTATCCACACTTCGTATTTCACTTCCCGGACCTTCAGGTACTTCAGGTTCCAAGGGATTTGCCAGGACACAGAGAGCTTGGCTTCGCTGGCACCCTGGACGGAGGCTTGGCACTTGGCACCTCTGACTTTGCCCGGGTAGAGGCCGCTGGTCCACGCCTGCCTCTTAGGCCCAGGCCTCGTCTTCACAGCCTGCCTGACCACCTGGATAAGGGAAGCAATGTTGACCTCCGTGTCCTGGTAGATGCGGAAAAGCCACTCCGGGTTCCGGCAGCAGAGGTGCCGGGGAACCTCGCTGCTTTTCAAGATACGGTCCTGCTCTGCCTTGTCTAAGTGGGCGATTCCTCCTTGATCCCAGGGCCGGTCCGGATAAGTCACCGTGTTCTCCTTCTCGGTGTTCGTCCAGGCAACGTACTGGAGGTCCATGCCAGGGAGGGTGCACAACGTTTTGTAAGGCGTGTAATGCTCGGGGTTTATGGCGTACGGGAAGAGCTCCACCACAGTGGCTCCCCTGGGCAGGAAGAGGGACATTGCAAGCTGCGCTCCATGCATGCTGACTAGCATGGAGGCATTGCTGATCAGGCTCACGATATCCGAGAACGTGTGGTCTTCGATGGAAACAGTAATGGTTTTCATCTGGAATTCTCGGGCGAGCGCCAGAATGAGTTCTGCCTCGTTGAGGATTATCCTGTTTATGGTTCGGCTGAAGACTACAATGTATTCTTCGCCGGGCGTCCCTTCCGAGCTCACGTTCAACTTCTCTGTCACGAATTTGGCGAACTGGCGGATCTCGTTCCCGGAGACCAGGATGTTGGCTTTCGGCCCCTGCGGCTGGACAAACCCGTACTGGTACCACGTGGTGATTTTGGACAGTCCCACGTACGACTTGGTAAAGCAGAGGAGACGCCCCAGAGTCTTAAGCTGCTCTCTTACCAGCGGCTGCTTGCCGCTCAGCAGTTTGTACAGCTCAAAATGAAGGCCTTCGCCAAACCCTTCCATGAAAAACAATCTGGCTTCCTGGTCCAGATCTGGGAACTGCTGCATGGTGTAGAAGATCGGGAGGAGATCGTCGTGAAAAACATGCATCAAGTTGTCCGGGTTGAATCTGTTCAGGATCAGGGCCACGTCGGGGACAAACACTGGCTTTGGCATAAATTTAAGGGACGCGGCTGGGAGTTCTACAAAGTTGAAATACTGTGTGTTGTGGTCTTCCACCGAGGAGAGGTCAAGCAGCGCAGGCTGGAATCTCCTGGAGCCCAAGTTGGGGAGCATGACCGAGGAGTTGCTGTGGAAGAAGATGAATTCCTCCGCCTCCGTGGAATAGCAGAGGGATTCAAATCGGCAGATCCGATCAGTGTGCATCTTGCCAGCGCATACCATCTTGGTCCCATCTTGCACCAGGTCTTGAAGGGCAGCCTGGTAGTCAATGCGGACCTGAGAGAGCTCCTGCGTCTGGCGAGTGAGGACCAGCTCCTCTTCCAACACGAAGACGTGATCTTGCAGCTTGATGTATTTCCACAGCACAGCTGCAAGGGCACACACTAGCAAGGCATTAAACACAGGTGCTATGTTCATTCTGGAGCCAAATCTCATCAGGCGGGCAGGTGGCGGACGCAAAGGAAGAGGGAGGCATTATCAGCCCTCTTCAACATTGTGGAACGAGACCTAAAATAAGAGGGAGGAGAGAGAGAAAGCCAGAGAAAAAATCACATTCAAGTTTCGCAATGTTCCTGTAAAGTTCCATTTAAAAAAGAAAGTCGGTTGATATACAGTGGTACCTCAAGTTACGAATGACTCGACTTACAAAATATTCGACTTACAAACTAAAATAATTGGCGATCACTTACGAATTTCTTCAACATCCGAAGGCCGAATCGGGGCCTCGCTGCCGCCGCTGGCCTCCCGCCAGATTGCTTCCAGCCAGATCAACCCCCTCGCCGCTGCTGCATAGCCTCAGGCCGGATCGCTGCCGGCGCTGCCGGCTCCTGCCCGGCCAGATCGGGCCCTCGCCGCCACAGCCACCGGCCTCCTGCCGGCCTTTAAAGTGCCTTTTTTTAAGGCCCTGGAACGAATTAATCCATTCCCAATGCATTCCTATGGGAAACATTGTTTCGACTTACGAATGTTTCTACTTACGAATGTGCATTTGGAACGGATTAAATTCGTAAGTAGAGGTTCCACTGTATTTCTCAGCTTTGATGCAAAGAGGAAGATGTGCATATAAAACTCAGTCCTTTTTTGGGAACAGCTGCACAAGACCGATTCCTCTCTAATTTTAGCCATGCCGCTCTGTGGCGCAAAAACACACTGCAGAATGATGTACAGATGTGCCTGAATGGCTAACAAACATTATTTGCTAAGCTCTGTCTTGTGGGGCGAGAAATTTTTGAATTTGTGGAGAAAGCGCACAAAACCATTTGCTACTTGAATTTTGAAGGACAGAGTCCTAGGAAGACAGTACCACATGACTCCCCCCCCCCGCCCGAATGTTGGGGTCATCTCCAAGAATCACATTCATCCCACATGAAGGTAGGAGCTTCTAACACAAAGAACAGTGTACCTTGTCATGCAATTAAATCATACACATTAATAGCTAAGCAGTGCTTTTTTCTTCTTCTTCTAAAAAAAGAGGCGCCGGTAATCATCATTAAAGTAAATGCCACACTTTTTAACAACAAAAAGAGGTGCCAGTACTTGAGTGCCCCCTGGAAAAAAAAGCACTCTAGCTAAGAGACTTGAACATACCTGCCAATACCTGGAAATTCAAAGCGAACTGGTTTCAGGACTTAACATCTGGACTAGCCTCATATTCCTTGCAGTTTGCAGCTGTAAAAGAAACACTGGCTGGACTTTGCTGAAAATGAAACAAAAAAAGATAAATTAGGGACTTGTAATGTCTGCATTCATTTCAATCACATCGCTATTCTGTATGGTAAAAGCTCAGGTCACAACATTGTCCACTAATGTCAGAGTTCTTTAATAATAATAATAATAATAATAATAATAATAATAATAATAATAATTTTTATTTATACCCCGCCCTCCCCAGTCAATTTATTTATTTGTTGCCTTACTTCAGCGGTCCCCAAACTAAGGCCCAGGGGCCAAATGCAGCCCAATCGCCTTCTAAATCCGGCCCGCGGACGGTCCAGGAATCAGCATGTTTTTACATGAGTAGAATGTGTCCTTTCATTTAAAATGCATCTTTGGGTTATTTGTGGGGCATTGGAATTGGTTCATATTTTTTAAAAAAATATAGTCCGGCCCCCCACAAGGTCTGAGGGACAGTGATCCGGCCCCCTGCTGAAAAAGTTTGCTGACCCCTGCTTTACTTGTTCTCAGTAACAGATGCATAGCAGGCCTCTTGTGTAATGTTCAGGGGCAATGAAATGGCAAATACGGTTCAGCAAAATGAATATCAAGTGGTACACACTGGGACAAAATATATTCTGCACTGCTACTTCATAAATACACTTATGGGGGGGGGTATGAGCTGGCAGTGACTTGGCAGGAAATAACTCTTGGGGTCACGGCAGATAGCTCAGGAAAATGTCAACACAGCATGCGGCAGCTGCGGAAAAGAGGAATTCTGTCTTTTAGATCATCAGGAAAGGTCATCAAAGATCATCTTGCTGCTATCATTATGTCTCCGGTGAATTATCTTGTTGGTTTTTAAAACTGGGAAGGAGGTAACTGACCATAAATGCCTAACAGCTCACGTTAGCAGTCTGTGCAGCAAAGCACCTCCCGTCTTTTAAAAGATGCAGCCAATCTATAATAACACACTTGTGATGATGTATATATTAGACGCGTCATTAATGAACTCTACTCACTATTTCTGAGACTTTTCAAAGCAAGACACAAACAGCTTTGTTGCGGTCCATAGACCCAAAATACACAGTACAGCAATGGAATATATCAAGAGTTATTGCAGTGCAAAAGCAGCCTTGCTAAGACAACAAAGGAGCTTTAGCCTGTACATACTGGTTTTTGAACATGGGACGCGGGTGGCGCTGTGGGTTAAACCACAGAGCCTAGGGCTTGCCGATCAGAAGGTCGGTGGTTCGAATCCCTGTGACGGGGTGAGCTCCCGCTGCTCGGTCCCTGCTCCCGCCAACCTAGCAGTTCAAAAGCACGTCAAAGTGCAAGTAGATAAATAGGTCACAACAGTGCAATTCTGGGCTGCATCAATAGGAGGATAGCATCTAGATCAAGGGAAGTAATAGTACCACTGTATTCTGCTCTGGTCAGACCTCACCTGGAGTACTGTGTCCAGTTCTGGGCACCACAGTTCAAGAAGGATACTGACAAGCTGGAACGTGTCCAGAGGAGGGCAACCAAAATGGTTAAAGGCCTGGAAATGATGCCTTATGAGGAACGGCTTAGGGAGCTGGGTATGTTTACCCTCGTTAAGGGTATGATATGATATGATAGCCATGTTCAAATATATTAAAGAATGCCATATAGAGGAGGGAGAAAGGTTGTTTTCTGCTGCTCCAGAGAAGCGGACACGAAGCAATGGATTCAAGCTACAAGAAAGAAGATTCCACCTAAAGATTAAGAAGAACTTCCTGACAGTAAGAGCTGTTTGACAGTGGAATTTGCTGCCAAGGAGTGTGGTGGAGTCTCCTTCTTTGGAGGTCTTTAAGCAGAAAGGCTTGACAGGCATATGTCAAGAATGCTTTGATGGTGTTTCCTGCTTGGCAGGGGTTTGGACTAGATGGCCCTTGTGGTCTTTTCCAACTCTATGATTCTATTATTCTGTTCTATGATTCTAGGTACCGCTCCGGCGGGAAGGTAAACGGTGTTTCCATGTGCTGCTCTGGTTCGCCAGAAGCGGCTTTGTCATGCTGGCCACATGACGTGGAAGCTGTACGCCTGCTCCCTTGGCCAATAACGCGAGATGAGCGCCGCAACCCCAGAGTCGGTCATGACTGGACCTAATGGTCAAGGGTCTCTTTATCTTTACCTTTACTGGTTTCTGATTCTTACTGCCTCCGAGAGGAATTTTGCTGCAGCCAATGTAATAGTATGTATCTTATCCTCAAGCAGAATCTTAACATAAAACGAGTCAGCAATTCCATGTTGTTCTGTTAATATTGGTTTGATTAGGTGCTGTCTAACCTGTTTATAGAGACTACAGTGTAATAAGATGTGTTTCTTTCTTTTTACTTTATAAAAAGATTTTTATTGAAGTATGAGAATTTCTACATAATATTCTCTCCTTCCAATTTTTAATTTCCCATACCATTTTTCCTTTCCCTTCCCACCCCCTCCCCTACCCATAATCCATTGGAAGGGTTCAAACAGTTGCCCTCAGCCACGGGCACAATGTCTTTAATTTCCACTTACAGGTAGGTAGCCGTGTTGGTCTGGATCGAAGTAAAATAAAAAAAATTCCTTCAGTAGCACCTTAAAGACCAACTAAGTTTTTATTTTGGTATGAGCTTTCGTGTGCATGCACACTTCTTCAGATGCCACTGAATGTCTTCTGGTCCAGTAGTTGTTATCCATTGAAGATAGGAGTTCTATCTGGTCCTTATCATAGTAGACTTGGCCTTCCATGTTATTTCCTGTGACGTTACTGCCAGAAAATGTGTTTCATTTGTGTTTCAGATGTGTTTCATGCATTCAGCATCCTGGGGAAACATTCAATCTGCTTTCAGACAAGGGTCTTTCTGAACCCCACCTAAAGATGTAATGGACTGAATCTGGAATATTTGCATACAGAATGTATGCTGCTATAGCATTCCCAAACAGCCAGAAGTAATACAGGACAATACCGTAAATACAATGTGTGTTTTTATTTCATTACTTCACAGCGACATTATGAGGGGTGTGCTGTAAATGACACACACCCAAGGGCGACACATACCTTGTAAGTCTATCCGGGTTGAACAGAGACGAATCACAATTACGAATGGCAGCATATCGGAATCCCAACATCATGCATACATACACAAATACTATGCACAGACATAGGTACATGCCCGTCTGTATCTGTCCACAGGCTTAGGGTGTTCAGAGAATGCAATGGTTAAAAAAAATAGGAAAGCAGTGGTCCCTAATGGCTAGATATAGGCTGTATATCTCTTAAGTTTTCTTGGCAGGGATACTGGAGTGGCTTGCCAATTCCTTCTCCAGGTGGATCACGTTTGGTCAAAACATAACTTCTCTAAGTTATTTAAGCCCCTTCGCCACGACAAGGCAGTGATCCATGAAGGTGATGTAGTGATGTATGGAAGTGAGAGCTGGACCATAAAGAAGGCTGATCGCCGAAGAATTGATGCTTTTGAATTATGGTGCTGGAGGAGACTCTTGAGAGTCCCATGGACTGCAAGAAGATCAAACCTATCCATTCTGAAGGAAATCAGCCCTGAGTGCTCACTGGAAGGACAGATCCTGAAGCTGAGGCTCCAATACTTTGGCCACCTCATGAGAAGAGAAGAATCCTTGGAAAAGACCTTGATGTTGGGAAAGATGGAGGGCACTAGGAGAAGGGGAAGACAGAGGACGAGATGGTTGGACAGTGTTCTCGAAGCTACGAACATGAGTTTGACCAAACTGCAGGAGGCAGTGGAAGACAGGAGTGCCTGGCGTGCTATGGTCCATGGGGTCACGAAGAGTCGGACACGACTAAACGACTAAACAATCTCTTAAGTTGATATTTGTTACCGTTTATCCCATATCTGCTTCTTGTCTTTGCTACCTGTAAAATGCTGCAATAAACATAGTTTTAGTTTAGACCAGGCACCCCCAAACTGCGGCCCTCCAGATGTTTTGGCCTACAACTCCCATGATCCCTAGCTAACAGGACCAGTGGTCGGGGGAGATGGGAATTGTAGTCCAAAACATCTGGAGGGCCGAAGTTTGGGGATGCCTGGTTTAGATAATATTTTTCCCCCATTGAAAGGACCGGGTGTTAACAGCCAAGTCAAATTTCAAATTCAGTGAAGTAAGGAAGGAACCCTACGGGTGGTAAGAGATGCATACTAATTTTCCCTTCCCCGTTTCAGGAGCAGTTCTCAAATATTGACGTTTCCATGCATGGCAGTTAAAATCAATCTATTGGAGAGACTTTTAGAGGACATCTGAAGGCAGCCCTGTTTAGGGAAGCTTTTAATCTTTAAGAAATTAGTGTATTTTAATTTTTCTGTTGGAAGCCGCCCAGAGTGGCTGGGGAATAAATTATTATTATTATTATTTTATTTTCTAATTCAGCAGCCCTCTATGACGTATCCCATTGCCGCGCCTGCCGTGATCAATTGTGCATTCATCCTTCGTAAAACATAAGGCACTTACCGAGTTAACCGCGCTGTCCCCTGCGCAGCTCACCTAGCATTGATGCAATACTGGAGCGTAGCGAGCGCTGTAGATCTCTCTCTTTCCAAAATAAATAAATAAAAATAAAATCAGGATTTTGCACTCAAGTCGGGATCTTGCAATCCCTGGCTGTTTCGTAATGCCATCAAAAAACAACAGCTTAATAAGAACAGAGGAGGATTTATTTGCACGTCCGGAATGTCAGTCCAGAGATAAACGTTCGATTCCAGGACTCTGCTGGCATAAGCGGCGTTGATCAGGCAAAAGCGATCTCGTTGCCACTGGCCAGTGGCCGCCCCCAAAACCTGCAACCCCCTCTACCAGCTAGGCGCCAAGCCTCTCCTATCCCCTGCTGCCATGGAAGATGCTGCTGTTTTTGCTACTGCTGTTGGTTCCCAGGGGCACTGCATCAGTCCTTTTCCTCCTGGCCTCAGAAGCAAATTCTCTGTGCAACTTTTGTCCGCGCAGAAGCTTGCAGGAATCCCTCTGCCTGTCTCGTTTTTGATCATGCAGGTGCATGTAACTGGGTGTCCTTGCGCGCGTGCCCCAGGCTCCCCGGTTTGCAGCCAGGGCTTTTTCTCCAGCGCAGCTCCCCAGCAGGACACAAACTTGCTCATGCTCAGTGCTAGCATGCTTGAGCGAGCCTTTCTGACAGCAGCCCAGATGCATGATGGGGGTTGTAGTTTCCCTTGCCCTCCAGACGTTTGCCTGGTGTTATCCAGAGAGGAAGGAGGAAGGGGGGGGGAATACACAAGCAAAAGGCAATGCCTCCTTTATGGACAACTGATTCCAAGCAAGAGATCAGAGGGGTTTTAGACCTTAACAGATTAGACAACTGGGCCAAAGCAAGCAAGATGAATTTTAACAAGGAGAAATGTAAATTACTACACTTGGGCCAAAAAAATATGAAAGGCACAAATACAGGATGGGAGACTCCTGGCTTGAGAGCAGTACATGTGAAAAGGATCTAGGAGTCTTGGTAGACCACAAACTTGACATGAGTCAGCAGTGTGATGCAGCAGCTAAAAAAGCCAATGCAATTCTGGGCTGCATCAATAGGGGCTCAACCTTATACTTTGGAAAGTTTCATCTGCTAATTTCTGCAGATCAAGGCACAAGAGCAGACTGGGCCATTTCCCCTGATCAGCTGGCAACCCTTGCACTGACTGTGTGTGTGTGTGTGTGTGTGTGTGTGTGAAACAAGGAGGGGTGAAGTGATCCAATTTCTTCTCCTGCCTTTCTTCTCCCTCAAACCAAAGCAAATGATTGCAGGCCCTCACTTTACTGTTTCCACTGTCCACGCACACAGCCCTCTTATTTGGCTGGCTCCAACACGCATTCTTCAACCAGGGCAGAGCACAGCACATTTTGGCTCTGGGTCACAAGCATCACCACTGCTCAGTGTTGAAAAGCACCTGGAGGCCCCACAATGAATGGGAGCATGTCTGGGGCATGCCAGTGAGGTACCTTTCGAAGTCCCCAAGAGGCCAACTCAGTCGAGTGCTGGGGTCAAGCCTGATTCGCGACCATCCCCAAATCTCTGTCCTGAAGCTCAAATTTCAGTCTGCTGGTGAATCTTGTTGGTCGATATCAGCCTCTTCCCCGACCCCCAGCATAGGAAAAGACCACAAATTTGATAAGTTAAATATGGGTTTACATACAAACTCTTCAAAGGTCAGGGTTCACACACACACCCCTGCATCAGTCAGAAAAACTGCACAGGCAGCAAAAATTTGCTTAGTTCCAAAGTTCCTAAATTATTGACATAAGAACTCAAGAGCGGCTTGTGAGAGGCATGCGGTCTGAGCTGGAACAACTTCATAGCAAGGAGGAATTTTACACCATCATTAAATTGACGATAACTCAGAACCCCATAAAATAACTATCAGGCTTGGAACTGTGTCCCTTGAGAAGAGGAGGCCTGCTCTTCAGGGGCAGTGCAGTGCAATGGTTAGCGTGGCTGACTAGGGCCTGGGAAGCCAGGGTTCAAACTCAGCATCAGCCATTAAGCCCCCAGGGTGACCTTGAGCTGGTTACATGCATTATTCTCTCTCTCTCTCTCTCTCATTCTAATCTACCTCGCAGGGCTGTTGTTGTTTGTTTATTCAATTTGTTTTGTATTTTGCTGGCGTGAACCGCACCAGTGAGCACTCAGGGCTGATTTCCTTAAGAATGGATAGGTTTGATCTTTGTCCATGGAGTTTTCTTGGCAGGGATACTGGAGTGGCTTGCCAGTTCCTTCTCCAGGTGGATCACGTTTAGTCAAAACTCTCCACTATGACCTGTCCATCTTGACTCTTCGTGTCTGACTCTTCGTGACCCCATGGACCAGAGCATGCCAGGCACTCCTGTCTTCCACTGCCTCCCGCAGTTTGGTCAAACTCATGTTCGTAGCTTCGAGAACACTGTCCAACCATCTCGTCCTCTGTCGTCCCCTTCTCCTAGTGCCCTCAATCTTTCCCAACATCAGGGTCTTTTCCAGGGAGTCTTCTCTTCTCATGAGGTGGCCAAAGTATTGGAGCCTCAGCTTCTTGGGAGAGAAGCAATGACAAACCTAGACAGCATCTTAAAAAGCAGAGACATCACCTTGCCTACAAAGGTCCGTATAGTTAAAGCTATGGTTTTCCCAGTAGTGATGTATGGAAGTGAGAGCAGGACCATAAAGAAGGCTGATCGCCGAAGAATGGATGCTTTTGAATTATGGTGCTGGAGGAGACTCTTGAGAGTCCCATGGACTGCAAAAAGATCAAACCTATCCATTCTGAAGGAGATCAGCCCTGAGTGCTCACTGGAAGGACAGATTGTGAAGCTGAGGCTCCAATACTTTGGCCACCTCATGAGAAGAGAAGACTCCCTGGAAAAGACCCTGTTGGGAAAGATGGAGGGCACAAGGAGAAGGGGACAACAGAGGACAAGATGGTTGGACAGTATCCTCGAAGCTACGAAAATGAGTCTGACCAAACTGCGGGAGGCAGTGGAAGACAGGAGTGCCTGGCGTGCTCTGGTCCATGGGGTCACGAAGAGTCGGACACGAAACAACAACAACAAACTCCCAGCCTCAGATTGTGTCAAATTTTCAAATAAATTGCAACCTGGCAGATTCTTGCCGAAGTCCCTTTTGTGGCAATTTTGGCTAAGATCATAAGAAGATCTTGCAGGATCAGGCAGTGACCCATCCGGTCTAGCATCTTGTTCTCACAGAGACCAACCAGGTGTCCCAGTGCGAAACCCCCAAGCAGGACCCCAGAGCACTCTCCCCTCTTGAGGTTTCAAGCCACTGGTATTCAGAAGCTGTTGGAGGGTTCCTAGACAGAGACACCTCAACACAGGGGCGTAGCAAGGCGCCGCGACACCCGGGGCGGCAAACTGCCATGCCCCCGGGGGGCCGTGCAGAGGCGAGGGGCGGGGGTGCGGCCCCAAGTGACACCCCTCCAGGGCGGTACCCGGGGCGAACTGCCCCACGCCCCCCCCGCTTGCTCCGCCCCTGCCTCAGCATGCTCAGGTCTGCTGTGCCAGGGAAACTGGCAGTTGTTTTTTTGTTTCTGGCAAGGAATGAGAAATCAAAGCAACTCTGAGTTTTTCTCTTCTCCCTTCTATCCCTTTAAAATCATAGAATCGTAGAGTTGGAAGAGACTCCAAGGGCCATCCAGTCCAACCCCCTGCCGAGCAGGAAACACCATCAAAGCATTCTTGACATATGCCTGTCAAGCCTCTGCTTAAAGACCTCCAAAGGAGGAGACTCTCCACCACACTCCTTGGTAGCAAATTCCACTGCCGAACAGCTCTTACTGTCAGGAAGTTCTTCCTAATGTTTAGGTGGAATCTTCTTTCTTGTAGTTTGAATCCATTGCTCCGTGTCCGCTTCTCTGGAGCAGCAGAAAACAACCTTTCTCCCTCCTCTATATGACATCCTTTTATATATTTGAACATGACTATCATATCACCCCTTAACCTTCTCTTCTCCAGGCTAAACATACCCAGCTCCCTAAGCCGTTCCTCATAAGGCATTGTTTCCAGGCCTTTGACCATTTTGGTTGCCCTCTTCTGGACACGTTCCAGCTTGTCAGCATCCTTCTTGAACTGTGGTGCCCAGAACTGGACACAGTATTCCAGGTGAGGTCTGACCAGAGCAGAATACAGTGGTACTATTACTTCCCTTGATCTACATGCTATACTCCTATTGATGCAGCCCAGAATTGGTATTTAGTATTTCAGTAATAATTTAGTATTTCAGTATCAGAATTTAGTATTTCAGTAATAATGGCTCTGGTGCCCACTGCCTTTTGGGACATCTTCGACAAGAAACTGATCAAGAGTAAACCCCAGAGTGGGGTCCCTAAGGCAGTTGGATGGCGTCTCCTTCCGGCAATTCATGCAGCCAAGCAGGTGCCAAACGTCTTGCTCTGCTTTCCTTTGGACCACATCAGGAAGACCGAGAGTGTGGGTCTTGTCGTCCACAACAGTGCACAGGCTCGTCTCCCAGGGAGCTCAACACAATAGTTCCCAATTTTTTGTGGGGGGTGGAATCTCCTCCCCCAGTTCCATAATCCCATCCCCACTGCCCAGTACCATACCCTATTGAGTTATTACATTTGTATACTGCCCTACATCTGAAGATCACATAAAAATACAAAATACTTAACATATAACAAACCAAAATAGCCCATAACCCCTTCCACAAACCCATTCTTTTGAAGATCCCAGAGTGGGTCACCCCAGAAAAATACAAAAGGAGAACACGAAATGCATAATCAAACAAAAACGGATTTAATAAGTTAATAAATAAATAAACAAACAAACAACCCTGCGAGGTAGGTCAGAGAGAGAAAGAGAAACCAGCCCAATGGTCGCCCTGCGCGAGCTTCATGCGAACTCTAACCATTGCACCGCACTGCCTCCTCTTCTCAAGGGAGGGAGGGGGGAGGGAGTGGAGAGGGAGCCCCTCCCTTTGCCCTTCACTCCCTTTCCATTATGACACTTAAACCCGTTGACTGTACAGTACTGTATGTACTCCCAAGCGGGAGAGGAAAAGGCGCCCAAGTTGCGAAATCGAGAGGCACATCCGGGTCACGTGCACCAATAGGGAACTTGGGGAGGCGCCGTGCTTTCTGGGAGTTGTGGTCTTCCCGCGCTTTGTGCAAAGTCCAGGACCGGAAGGGGCGGGGCGAAGGTGAAGACAGGCGCGTGCGCAGCAGTCGGGCTCGCCAGAAAGCCGGTTCGGAGGTGGCTGTGACGCACGTGAGTTGCAGGGTCTGCTTCGGGGTCACAGCGGCTGCTGAGGTGGGGGGGGGGGCTCACTAGGGGATTTTTTTTCCGGGGAGGGGCCTGTTTAAGGAGGCCTTTCTTTTTTGGGGTGGGGTGGGGGAGCCTGCTTAAAAAGAAAGAAAACAGGTTTTAATCTGGCTGGGTGAAACTTTATTTTTGCAACGTTCCCTTTGGCTGTTCTGCCTTGCCTTCTCTCCAAACCCCTCTGCAGGAGCCGCGTGCAGGTGGTTCTTCTTCCCCTTTTTGCTTCCCGCAAAACGACCCTGCGAGGTAGGCCAGGAGGCTCAGAGAGAGGCCAAGGTCACACTTTGAACATCAGGGCCAGGCAGGGAGTCGAACCTGTGGCTCCCCACCCCGTTTCCCCCCCAGTCCAGCCCTTTAACCACCGCCACATGCTGGAGTCGCTGCAGAGAAAGGGGGGAGGGGAGGCCCCAGAAAGTAGATTTTGGGGGGGCTGGAGTCGATAGCCACCCATGGTGGAGCAGCGCTTTGTAAAGTCCCGTTTATCCTTTCCCCCTCTAGACCCTTCCTAAGATGCTGGACACCCAGTGATGGGTCATAATTGTGGCTTCTAGACAATTCAAGCAAAAAACATCTCATTTTAACTAGGCTGTTTGCTTTTAACAATCCATGTCCTTTTAGAGCGGGTGGAATGTTTTAATGTATTTCCCTCCTTAGGTTTAGTACATGTTTTTTAAAAGTTGCTTTGTGAGTTGCTTGGAGTTGCTGTGGCAAAAAGGGTGACATAATTTTAATTAATACTAATAATTTTATAGTCTTCAATAAGCAATAGCTTTGGTGTCTAGGAATTCTTTCTGGCATCTCGGATCTTATTATTTCCAAAACCGCTCATTGTTTCCTCTTGCAGGAGGTTGAATGAAGAACTGCTTGAGACTTTATAGCCTGGGGAGTACAGTAATCTCCCCACCACCACTTATAAATTCTCAATTGAGGGATACTTTAAAAGGGTAGATTCTTAAGAATCTTGTCTGAGACATATACTCCACACACACAAAAATAAAAAGACTTCTTCCTTGAAATGATTCTCATTCCCCCAAGCTCTTCATGGTCCACCTTTTTTAGGGGCAGTAGAAAGGAAGGAATTGGGAAAAAGAAGTTAGGTGAAGTGCTGGAGGAGGAAATGGGAGTGACTGGAGAGTCTAGGTACGTGGTTTTGGGAGTAGCTGGCAAGTTGCAGAGAGGAGACTTGGGGGTGTGTATAGCCAGGAAAGCCGGCATTTCTGTGATGATGCAGTTGGAGACATGCACATCCGGAAGGGAGCATGCGGTGAAGTTCTGATGCAACTGGAGCAAAGATTCTGGGCGGCAGGTGACGCAAACAGGATGGACTGCTAAAACAGCTGAGGGCAATGGGATCTTTGTGTCTACAAAAGAAGTAATGGGGGAAACCCTGTGTGTAGCAACAAAAGCTTATTTAAAGTTGGTGTAAGACTTCTGGTAAGGGAGACTTTTTCCCTGAATGAAAGTGGGTGGTGTGACTGACTGATAAGTAAGGAGTGAATCTTTAACCTGCCTTTGAAGGAGGCCTCCTTTGTAACTTTGGCGTTTCTGCATCAATGGGCTGAGTCCTTGGAGGGCAAATAATTTTGCTGTCTCTGTTGGGAGTGACAGAATACTCCAGCGACACCAGGGGCAAAAAGGGCAGCGGATATTTCTTGCTTCCCTCCCCCCAACCCTGTAGATTGTGGGGGGTCAAGCGCAGAGCAGAACGTTCTGCAGAGACACAGCAGGCAGCTATATATGCAGATACTTTTGAATATATTCAAGGGCAAGCAGTTGGAGCTATGCAAGCTTTCTCGGTATGAGAGGACAGAGTGAGATAAGGTGGCCTGGTATTCGATAAGGTAGCCATTTCTTCAAAATAGTAACAGATTTGGGTCTTCTATGATAACTAGGGAAGGGTCTGGAAGAATTGGGCAGCTAGAAGTATGGATCCACTCTTGTGGGACCGGATCATAGCTGTCAAGTTTTCCCTTTTCTCGCGAGGAAGCTTATTCAGCATAAGGGAATTTCCCTTTAAAAAGGGGAGAACTTGACAGCTAAGGACCGGATGTGGAAGGGGGATGGGCTCTGCAAGTACCTACCTTCCAAACTTTCCCCCATAGTCCAGGGATATAACTCACCCAGTGTATTGGTTACACCCAGTGTATTGGGAGAGGAGGTTAAATCAGGCACCCCCAAACTCACCCCCCCAGATGTTTTGGGACTACAACTCCCATGATCCCTAGCTAACAGGACCAGTGGTCAGGGATGATGGGAGTTGTAGTCCCAAAACAGCTGGAGGGCCAGGTTTGCCTATGCCTGGGTTAAATTAATCTTCCCTTTAGGCCACTCCCATCCAGCCCTCAGCTCTCGTGGTGCCATAGGATGTAGCTCGGTGGTGCATGAGACTTCAGATCATGGGTTCGAGCCCCATATTGGGCAAGAGATTCCTGCATTGCAGGGGGTTGGGCTAGATGACCCTTGCGGTTCCTTCCAACTCTACGATTCTGTGGCACCTTCAGTGTTTTTGCCTTGTTAAACCATAACATTTATTGGATGGTTGGTATTGATACTTAACCTGTAAGATCACCTTACCGCATACATATGTGCCACCTTGACTGCTTCGATCTCCGAGATTGGCACTGTTAATAGGTGTCACATAATCCTTGTTTCATTTGTAAGAAAGGGATCATTTAGTACGGCAGCCGATTCTACTGTTTTAAAAATGTTTTGAATAGTTGTTTTTATAAATAATTTTATTGTTTTACTCCTCTTGTAAACCACTTGAGGGTTGTTGTTGTTTTTTTACTATCAAGCGGGACATGTTGTTAAATAATAAAGTAATATATATATATATTCTTGCATACAGTCAAACCTCAATTGTCAAATGTAATCCGTTCCGGAAGCCCATTTGGCTTCCAAAATGTTCGACAACCGAGACGCAGCTTCTTGGTTGCAGTAGCTTCGGATGTTTGGCTTCCAAAATACATTCAAAAACCAGAACACTTCTGGGTTTTTGGCGTTTGGGAGCCAAAACAGAGGTGTTTGGGAGCTGACAGTACCGGTATATCTTTGATATTTGAATGACAGTGTTACGTGTTTATATGTAATTTATTATAGCAAATTCAAAAGTCAATATCCTCTTAAAGGAAAAATCTGAACTTTTGAGTTAGGGCATGAATCAGTTGTTGTTGTTGTTGTTGTTGTTGTTTTAAATGTGTGTTCACTTCTCTCCTTGAAGGTATCATGGCATCCAGTTCAGAAAGTCCTCTCCCTACCTATGAGGCAGAAGACAGCCAAACCTCAAAACTAATAAGGAAATCCCGGGAGTCTCCATTTGTCCCAATAGGTAAGCCCCTCTGACACTTGCAATTACCCTCTTTTTGAGATACACAATTGCCCTCTTAGTGTTTTGGTTGGGAATATAGGAGGTACAGTCCTAAATGTCTACAGGGCAAAAAGGTTGATGCATACTGTTGCATCTCATATAGCTGTAAATTTAACATGATTTAGTGGCCGGATTTGTACAATTGTCAGCGAGTCGCTTGTTTTAAATTGTTCCTTTTCTTGATTTTTAAGTTGCTTTGGTACAAGCTCACCCCACCCTGGTCCTTGATGCCTTAAAAATTGGGGGCTGACACTGCATCTAGAAATGGCTGGCATCCAGTACGTTTCCGAGCACAATTCAAAGTGTTGGTGCTGACCTTTAAAGCCCTAAATGGCCTCGGTCCAGTATACCTGAAGGAGCGTCTCCACCTCCACCTCCATCATTCTGCCCGGACACTGAGGTCCAGCACCGAGGACCTTCTGGCGGTTCCCTCGTTGCGAGAAGCCACGTTGCAGGGAACTAGGCAGAGGGCCTTCTCGGTGGTGGCGCCTGCCCTGTGGAACGCCCTCCCAACAGATGTCAAAAAGGAAAACAACTACCAGACTTTTAGAAGGCATCTGAAGGCAGCCCTGTTCAGGGAGGCTTTTAATGTTTAATAGATTGTTGTGTTTTATTCTTTTGTTGGAAGCCGCCCAGAGTGGCTGGGGAGACCCGGCCAGATGGGCGGGGTATAAATAATAAATTATTATTATTATTATTATTATTATTATTATTATTATTATTATTAATATATCCATTTGTCTCAGGAGACAGTGGAAGAGTGTGCCTTCAGAGATGAAGTCAAACTGTTGAGGAGTACAGAGTCAAGTTTCACTGGTGTCCTTAAACTCTGGCCAGAATCCAAAGAACCATCTGATTCCATCAGCGGGAGTAGAGTGGGATGGGCTTTAGACTTGATTTTTTTCCCCAGATGGCAGCCCTTGGTGTTAGTTACATCATTGTGGGGGAACCTTTAACATTTTCTGACTGGTGGATCAGATCCTTATCCCCACCCCCACCCCTGGTGGGACAAATTGGCAGGGCATCATACTTGTCACTCACAATACTATGCTGTCTCGCGATGCTGCATTTTGAAGCCCATATATTGGGACTTCAGAGCGCGTGTCGTGGGGTTGTTTGAAAGCCCTTTTGCAAAGTGTGCCACACTGCTTTTGTGAGGGACAGGGGATGCCGGGAGGTCCCTCCCATCTTAAGTTCCAGCCCATCCCCAAGCGCTGGGGAAAGCAGGGAGAGTTCTGCCTCCAGCGGAGAATCAGGAAGTGGTGTCCGAGGCTCAGGCAAGGTAGCGGAGCCATTGACCAAGGTGGGACAGGAAGGGGGGGAGCAAGGGGGGAAGGCCAGTCCCGCCGACCCCGGAATTGCGCAAGAAACGTCGGGGGAAGAGGCTGGGTCTCCCCAAGCTTCTTTGCTGGAGGAAAACGCGCCAATCTCCATTCGGAGGTACTGATACCTGACAGGCAACATGTATATAGATCGCTCTGAGCACTGTAAATAATCAGCACTTAATAAAAGCCTGAAAGGACTATGCTGTGAGGAGTCGTTACTCTAGAGTAGCCGCATAAGCATCTCTGACAGCTTTTAAAGCTCCAGAAACCGGTTTCTCCATGGTAGGAGGAACTGGTTTCAATTGAAATGGCTCCTAAAATAAACACACACCCTCCATTTTAACAACAGTTCCGTGCTCCCATGTGCCTCTTGGTCTGGCCAAGGAACAATTGAGAGCTCACTATAAGCTCCTGACCATTCCTTTAAAGCCACGTCAGTTCTTGCCCCACACCTAATGTGAAGCCTGCTTGTTCCAGGACGGGGAAGTCACATGGGACATCAAGTATGGGGTTGCCATGCTTTGGGTTAGTAAATAAGCTTTATTGTACTAGCCAAAGACCATGGGAAAACCATACAAACACTATCAGAGAAGTATCTATATAACTATATGACTGTATATAAAAAACAGCCACTTCCTGAACCATGAAAATCATAAAATGCAGGTGCCTGGGTAGATTGGGGACTGCACATGGCTCACAATATTTTCCTATTTAGACCTCTGAATCTCCCTTGCGGCTCACTGCAGTTTTGTCCAGGTTCTTGTTCCTGATCTTTATTGCCACCAGCACAAAGTGGGCCACATTATAAGTCACATTATGAGCATGAGCATCACTGATCAGCCGGAGAACCTTCTCCACCGGGGAGAGACACCTTTCCTGGACAAGCAAGGGATTTTAAAAAGCATCTCTGTATATAGTGGGCAGTGTGATAAAGATACTTTGGGGGAATGGCCTAATGAGCCAGGATTGGCCTGTGGCCCCGAGGCTCCGCACGCCTTGATAAGCTGTTCATGACACAGGTGTTCAGTGCATACATCTTCCATGACCCTGAGCAGCTTTTGGGGATACCAAGCACTATTAGCTGTCGTCACCCCAGCCACTTTAATCAAGAGTTCTGTTGAGAGTGCTGCAGGGGCTGGCTGCGCTGGCATACAAGAAATACAGCATTTACAGGGCACTTTTGACTCTCTTCTTCCCCTTTTCTCCAGGCATTTCAGGTTTTGCAGCCGTGGTGGCCTATGGGCTCTACAAGCTGAAGCACAGAGGGAACACCAAAATGTCCGTTCATCTGATTCATATGCGTGTAGCAGCACAGGGCTTCGTGGTGGGGGCCATGACCTGCGGTACGTACCAAAAACCGAAAACTCTTGTGTCTTTTTCAGATACGCGGAAAGTCGCCTTTCCCTGCAAACCTTTCAGTTTGCCGAGGTACCTGAGAGAGGGTGACTTGATTTGGGCCAGTCCCTGGCTTGTGCACTTGTGTTTTCTGTGATCCTAAAGGAAGCCGCAAGAGCCCTGATAACGATAACGGGTCACTGATCACGATATATGTGCTTCCATGAGTTCCTCTCCCTCCCAGTATGGAAGTGGATCTCTTACTGCTTTGTGTGCAGCCTAGGCAGGTGTTTTACAGGGGCACGGTGGAGGGCTCTGAATCCTTCAGTTCCTAAATCTTAACTCTGCCTCCATTGGGCAGCACGACAAACATCCCCCTTGATTGCATAGTTAGGCAGAGTCTATGTATAGGTCTTGATAGATAGAAGATGGTTGCAGAGATACAGTAGATGAGGTGCCTAAACAAGAAACAGCTAAACTGATCCTTGGCAGATATCGTGACACACCCCCTGTTGATTTACTCTACAAGAAGATGTGGGTCTCGCATAGTAAGAACATGTAATGGAACACACACTGTTAAATCTGACTTCCTTGGTCGGGTGGCATAGGCCTGCTAGGTTGTGAGGTCCACTGTTTTGTGGAGACGAGGGCTATTGAAGGCTACTTGCCTTCAGTTACTGAAAACCACAGGAGGAGAGAGGGCTCTTGGGATTCAGTCCTACTTGCAGGCTTCCCACAGGCATCTGCTTGACCGCTGTGAGAACAGGATGCCGGACTAGGTGGGCCGTTGGCCTGATCCAGCAGACTCATGTTTGGGGTAGGTCCTCTAACAAGGATGGAGCTGCAAAAGAAAGACAGCTTTGAACTTGTTTTCTCCTGCTCCGGAGGGTAGGACTGGAACCAAAGGCTTCAAGTTACAAGAAAGGAGATCTAGAGTTGTGGACTCTCCTCCTTTGGAGGTTTTTAAGCAGAGGTTGGATGGCCATCTGTCATGGTTGCTTTAGCTGAGATTCCTGCATCAGGCTCCCTTCCAACTCTATGATTCTATGAACTCTTAACCCTCGTTTCTAACATACCTTTTCCTTTTCTTCTTCCAGGTGTCCTTTATTCCATGTATCAAGAATACTGGGCCAAGCCCAAGCCCAAGCCCTAGGAAGCCATCAGTTGAAACCTGTGTGTGCTGGTGTTCTTATGTACTCTCTAGTGATAGACCTCACATGGAAAGGGCTCTGCGGTGATAACAAGCACAAGGGAGTGGCGCTCTGTAACTCTGTCCACGTCACACACGGTGTTAACCTCTACGCTGCCTGTGTTGCTCTACATTAAGTTGTCAGTGACTTCAAACCTGTTCTTCTCTCTGGCTTGAGTGACGCAATCAGCTGGTGCTTCTTTCTTAATAGCATCCAAACCTTTTTTGCTATGCATCCTAGGCACTCTGTGGCTTAGAGGCCCAGAATTTCCTCTTCAGAAGTTGTTCCTTTGCTTCGTGAAATAATCAAGTGAGAAAATGTTGGTAGAGGGGTACCAATGTTTAGCAGAACACAAAATCTAACACTCTGAATTCTTTAAACTCCCTTAGAACAAATGTTGTGGACAAGTAACTCTTTCCATAGATTAAATTATTTACTATCTTTTATTTATTACACAATATTAAATTCTAAAACTCACTTATTTTCACCGGAGGGCATTGTAGTTTCTTGAATTCTTAATTACACACTTTGTATTGCGTATATTTTAAGGAAGCTTCTGTACGGCTTGTTTGCACAGGGTGGGCTCCCCATATGGAAAAGCCTTGTAGTGAAATAATGGGGCCAAATTAAAAACAAAGCATGGTTCTCAACATTGGATGGAAAACGTGGAATGCTGAAACCTTAGTAGTGAAACAAGATCTGCTGGGCAGGGGATTCATACATTTGGTTGTCCTCTGTCCCCACTCCCCACCCCCGTAGCTAGCCAAAATTTTGTTGTTACCACCTTCTGATTTTTCCCCTGAACAGGTGAGGTCTTGATTGTCACATCACCCCAAACCTCAATGTTGAAGCCAGCCCCGTCTTCCTTGCCAGCTCAAAGCTGCAGGAAGAGATGACGTCAAGAATTCTCACCATGCAGAGCCTTGAACTGGCTCAGAAAGCGGCAAGATGTCTCACTGCTTCCTGAGCCTCTCTGTGGCTCAGCATGAAGTTAGGGAGATACGTACTTGTTAGCGGCCAAGTGATGCTGAATATATCCCGCCAAAAACTCACTCAACACTCTGTTGTCATCCTGTTGCTCACAACTAATAGATGGGACTTAACAGCTGTGGCTGAAATGGAATTTCAGGTCTGTAAAATTATGTTTTCTGCCAGGCTGCCTGCATTCCTTGATTTTATCATAGTGTTCTGAATAATGCTAAATAATGCAGTGTAAATCTAAGTCCGTGACTCTGGTTTTATTAAATATATGTACATGAGAACAATGGTACTCCGTCACAAACCACGTCTGTGTAGTCCATTATTTTGTCTTTTGTGTTGTTCTGTGGCATACTTTCCTGCCCTTGTAAGCGGCAGTAGAAAAGAAAATATGCAGATCTGTGGGGGCCCAGAGTTATGGAATGCAATGAGGGGTATCAAACTCTGTAGCTAGAACAGGAGGGTAAGTTTTGATAAAGCAGGAGGTCTGTTTATTAAAACATGTGCATCAAGGATTCCTGAACCGGACAGCAACAAAACAATAACATAAAACCTCAATCTTGAGTTTTCCATGAGAGACGCATTTCCCGTAGTTGGTATTGACACAGATTAACTAAGACTGATCGATATTAGTATTAATTGTGAAGTACAAACAGAAAAGGCAGATTAACTTCCCTTAAATGTTTGGAACTTTGCTTACATGAAGGTATCAAAGGGTTTGTCTCAGTCACCCCACAAGTGGGGCAAGTAAGTCCCTGCCAAACTGTCATGCTTAGGGCTATAGATGCTAGATCTGGGGAGAACCGATAAGACCAATTTTCTATTGTTATTCCATCCCACCTTTTCCTCCAAGGAGCTCAACAGGGAGGCCGACTTGGGCTCCACGCTGTGGGTGCCCAGTGCGTGGGTGCCGTGACATGATGGTGTCACAACGTGGTCATGGTATGACTGGTGCAAGCCCTGTGGCAGTCACTAGACCAGGGCCCGTGCCTCCGATGTGGGGCCTCACAGCAGAGACACAGGCCCTGGCCCAGTCAATGCTGTGGCGCCAGAGGTAAGGTGGCACACAGACATTTTCTAAACCTCCTTAGAGGTGGGCACTTATTTCCGGCACAGGTGGAGGAGTGGGATGGGGGAAGGGGAAGAGAAGAGAGTTGGAGTGGGCGGGCAGGATGGTGGCAGTGGAAAGTGGCTGTGGCAGCTCTTGCAGTGCGCAAGGAAGCCAGGGACTCGCCACAAAAAAAAATTGTGGGATGCAAGGTCCCAGGGAGTTTGTGCCTGTGGAGCTCAAGATGGGTACATGGTTCCTCTTCCTTGCCATTTTACCCTCACAACAACCTTGTGAGGTAGGCTAGGCAGAGGGTGAGTAACTGGGTGAGGTCACCAGCTGAACTTCATGGCTGAGTGGGAATTTGAACCCTAGTCTCCTGGGTCCTACTCCCAAGTATTCCTGACTACTACATCACTCTTGCAATATAAGGGCTGAGAGGGCAGTGTCTCTACCCATTTTCTCCATGTTATATATAATTTTATAAATTTATTTCATGTTTCTGCAAACTAATAAGCCCCAAAGCAACCTTTCTTTCCAGACGAGTCGTTCCATTCCCTGGATCAATTTGGTGGCTCTTTTCTTAACTTTCACTGACACAGTAACTTCCGTTTTGAGGTGATAAAACCAGAACTGTATACTGACAGCTAATAGTGACAACGGGGTTGTTGTTGTTTTTTTTTACAGTCGGTGTATAAATTTTATGAAATAAAAATAAGTACTTGCAAACAGCTTCAGCCGTAGTACTTCAGTTAATCCTCCGCTGCCTTTCCACAGCTCAAGCCATGCTCAAGGCAGCTTACAATAGGAAGGAAACCTAACTAAAACATAACAAAAGTAGTTATAAACAGGAAGTAAAACATTAAAACGCAACCAAAATGAGCAATTTACACATAAATCACAAGATCTAAAATAAAGGTATGAAAAATGGGGCTATTTTGTTATTGTTGATGTTTTTATTATGTACTTCATGGTTTTATGCTGTGAACTGCCCTGAGATCTATTAATCCAAATTTAATAAATAATAATATAGAAACAACAGTAACAATTCCCCCTCCAACATCCCAGCCTCAGTTTTCCTCCTGTGCAAAGGCTCCCCCGCCTCCAAAAACCCTCATTAGGGCATGTCATTTTAGGGGGTGAAACTAAATTTTGCAAATTTCTTCAGTAAGAGGTATTTAAAATACGTTTTGGGGTGTGAGGACTGCAAATATGCCATTGGGCAACATTTCGCTTGGGGGGGGGACGACTCCAAAAAAGTGCATAAACAGCTCTTGGAAAACCGAAGATTTTAAAGTTCACCTGAAAATGTCAGGTAATGCTGAAGAAGAAGAAGTAATAAAAGACAATATCACTAATATAGCTGCAATTACTTGGCAATTGTTTTTATTTATTTTTTTATAATATTTTTATTAGATTTCCATTTTATAATAATTAAACACATCCTCATTGTCCACTTCTTTCCCTCGTATGAGCCTGTTGACTTCCCTCCCTCCCACCTCATGGTTTTCAAAGTTAATTTTTTATATCACAGCATTAATGCATTTTCCAATTTACGTCCCGCTCATTCAAAACATCACAACTTTTAAATAAATATAAAAAGGTAGTAACAGTCATCTATTACAAGTCTTCTCACAACCCTGCTAATGTTGTCAATTGCTTACATTATGGTCCTTCAAATATTGTAGAGATTTACTCCTGACAGTAAGAGCTGTTCGTCAGTGGAATTTGCTACCAAGGAGTGTGGTGGAGTCTCCTTCTTTGGAGGTCTTTAAGCAGAGGCTTGACAGGCATATGTCAAGAATGCTTTGATGGTGTTTCCTGCTTGGCAGGGGGTTGGACTGGATGGCCCTTGTGGTCTCTTCCAACTCTATGATTCTATGATTCTACTCCAGTCTTTTTTGGAACGCTTGATCACGTATCTGAAGAAGTGTGCATGCACACGAAAGCTCATACCAAAATAAAAACTTAGTTGGTCTTTAAGGTGCTACTGAAGGAATTTTTTTATTTTACTTGATCACGTTGGTACTTGGCAATCGATTTTAAGTATTTCTGTGCCATTTTACACACATTTCGCTTACCAAGCAAAACCAAATTAAGTTATCTCTTTGGAATCCCCCAGTCGCGTTGCAACTTTCGGGCACCCCTCATTTATTTATTTTTTTGGCATTTCGACGTTGAAGGGTTCAGTAGCTGCGCGCTGCGTCGCTCGGCCATCGCATCCCTTCTCCTCCCTGAGCGAGCCCGGAGGATGCTGCCATGGCAACGGTTGCCGAGGGAACCGCGTCCCGCTCTGGGGCTCCGCGGACGGAAGCGCGAGGTAGGCGGCGTGGGGGTGCGGCCTAGTCCGGCCCTGCAGCCTTCCAGCCCCGGGACTTGCCTAGCCTTCCTCTGCCCCCAGGAAGGGAGTTGCGTGGGGAGACCCGGCCTAGGCCCAGAGAGAGGTGAGGATTGGCCGGGGGGGGGCAGAATTGCTGGGGAGCCTGGCAGCGACAGCTTCGGGTAGAGATTCCTGCCTTGCAAGGGGGCTGGACTAGATGACTCTGGGTGCCCCTCCAACTTACAAATGCATGCTACTAATAAAGGGGGAAGGAGAGAAAGAGAGAGAGATGCTGTTCTGCCCCACCCCACAAATGTCTATGACACCCTCCCCTCCAAAAAAAAAGGCATAAAGGGACACAAATCTCTTTGAACTTTTGATTGGGGACCTGATCTTAATGGAGGAGCAAACGTAAGAAAACCCACGAGGGAAGGTAACAGAAGCAGCTCAGTAACTTTTAATAAATACGTGGCTTGATTTTATTTCATATGCCTCAAAAAAAAGAGGGGAGCATGCGTATAAACTGCCCAAAACTTACAGAATGATACTCTTTTACATGCGATTTAAAGTCGCCTTAACTTTATTTGTGTGTGTCAACAGACTGTGTTTAAGTTTTGTAAGGGTGTGTTGGGGGTGTTCCGACTGATCTTGCGAATGCTTGTTGTTCAAAATCAATAAACATGGTTAAAAAATAAAAGGAAAGAATTAGGGGGTTAGATCTTGTTTTGTGGGTGGGAATAATAGGGGGTAAAAGATTTTTATAGATAAGTTGGAATATTTTGGGGTAAGGGGTAGAGATTAGTAGTTAAATAATAGTAATGTGAAGTGTGAAAGATTATTAGTAATAAAGAAGTTACAATTTAGAAAAAAGAATGTGATCTTAGATTTGGAAACTGCAGGAGTTATTGTAATATTTAAAACTGAAGAAGGGGGAATGTGGAAGTCCAAAATGCTTAGATTGGAAGCTATAGAGTTGAATTATTGTACTTTTACTTTTATTTTATTACCTGTAATTTTTTTCTTTACCTATTTTATTGCTATTGAGATGTGAAGAATTTTGGGGAATAAGATCTGTTGAAACTGTTTCGTATTTTTCCTTTTTTTGTATTTTTCTATGTTTTTTCTTTTTCTTTCACTCTGTTTATAAAATCCAATAAAATTATTTAAAAAATAAAATAAAATAAAAGGAAAGACTTAGACCTGGGTGGTGCCCAGGGAGCTATGCCTGCTTCTTCCCCTCCGCATTTGCATCCCCCCTCCTTTTCTATTGATAACATATAAATAAAGCTACAGGAAGGGCGATTTACATATTTGCCTGTCTCAAAGCTGATTCAGCTGTACCCACCCACTTTTACCAGGGATAAAGCCTTGTTTTCTTTCCCGCCTAAGGCATCTGTGGGTGGGTGTGACTTTTCATTTATGTTATTAAATGTGTGCGAGACACAAACATCACACCTTCGAGTTCTCTAGGCTTCAGTTGGCCTCCCTCAGAAGTGATACCCCTGTATAAGAACAGGCATGCATGTGTGAATGTTAGGATGCAGATGGCAGAAGAGAGTCAGGGGCCACACCTTCCCTTTCATGCTGCCAGCACTAGATTTAGAATGGTTCAGGAGGTTTCCCCTCACAGTGCGCTGAGCTGAGGGGCACAAAATAATAATAATAATAATAATAATAATAATAATCATAGGTATCTACTGTACCAAAATGAATTACTGTGCAAATAGGAAATATTAAGGGGGGGACCAATATTTTGTTTTATTAGCTGTTGTGTGATGCTTCCCCAGTTTATTGCATTATTCCCATTCTTGTGCTATTGGGCAACAAAAGTGGGACAAAAAATAAACGGAAACATTAGCATTATAAAAAGTTACAGAAGACCAGCAGGAAGTTGTGGGGCATTGTGTAGAACAGGGGTCAGCAAACTTTTTCACCAGGGGGCCGGTCCACTGTTCCTCAGACCTTGTGGGGGGCCAGACTGTATTTTTTTTTGGGGGGGGGGGAATATGAACGAATTCCTATGCCCCATAAATAACCCAGAGATGCATTTTAAATAAAAGGAAACATTTTACTCATGTAAAAACATGCTGATTCCCAGATCGTTCACAGGCCGGATTTAGAAGGCGATTGGGCCGCATCCGGCCCCCGGGCCTTAGTTTGGGCATCCTTGCTGTAGAACCAAAGACATGCACTAATTGGAAATGAAACAATATACCCACCCCCCAAAACTTTGCAGGCACAAATACTGTATTATTGAAAATGCAATTGTGTATACCCCCCCCCCCCTGATATCATCATGATTACAATTCATCGTGAATGTACAATAAGAAGGGCATCCAGAGGGGGCACCGTGGTTATGGAGAGAGCTGTCTTGGAAGTGTTTTTGAGAGCATTATGATTCTGCATCTTCTCTCTTTGCTTGCCTTTCAGGAGTGAATAATGGAGCTGGATGAGGAAGTGAACGAAAATTTAAGGATGCAGCTTAAGGCTCTCCAGGAACAGCAGCAGAAGAGGATGCAAAACCTGATGGAGAAGAAGAAAGAAAAACAACAACAGAGCATGAAACAAAGCGAAAAGGGCAGTCAAGAGGAAACCTTTGGGGTCCAAGATAATCTCAGCTTGTACACTGTGGGCAGTGAGATGCCTAAGGAGGACATTAGCAAAAGGTATAGAGGTAACCCAGGCTCATTCATCAGGGAAATGTCAAAGGATGTGGTGGATGTCTGAGTGCAACGCAGCTTGCAGAAGAGGGGATACATAGGGTTAAAACAGATAGAATGGGGAACCTCCAGCTTCCCAGACTATCCCTTAAACCTCTTGAGCTGACCTTCCTATCTCTTTGTTGTGGAGCTAGAGCAGGGTGCCCCAGGACTGGGAATCAGAGGTGTCCGTCAGGGTCCCTCTACCCAGCCTTGGGACTCTTCCCAGATGACACCAACTCACCAGTCCTGCTTCCTGCCTTTCCTCAAGTGTCTGGGACATAGTTTATAGCTGTTCTGTATTTTCTCCCCCCACCCTCCCCAGGTTACTTGAAAATGAAAACGAACAGCTCCAGCAGCAGCTTCGAGAGACTGTAGATGAAAACGGCAGACTGCACAAAGTGCTCAAGGAGCGAGAATTTGAAATCAAGCAGCTGCACAAGAAGATTGAGGAAGAGAGGCTGGCCCTGATGGGTAAATGGAAATGCTTTGCACACACACCTGCCATTGTCTGTGTGACCTATTTGCAGGCTCCCTTACCTTCTATCAGGGCCGGGCCCACCCATGAGACAAAGTGAGGTGACTGCCTCAGGTGGCAGGATCCACAGGGGTAGCAGATCTCACCCACTGTTGCTGCTTCTTTCCGTAGGGACCTCGGGCGTCACGGGAGACGTCGCGGCCGCAAAAATAGTTGAGTTGGCAAAGCAGAACCGGCACATGACTGCGGAGGTTGAAAAGGAGAAAACCAAAGTGAAGCAGCTGAACAACAGAATCAAGGAGCTGGAAAAAGAGGTGAGGCTTCTGTTTCTGCTGAGAAGGTTTCGCCTCGCCTCCTCCGCATCTCCTCTCTCAGCAGGCAGCTAGGACCTTGCCAGTGGTTTCACCTATTTATCTACTTGCACTTTGACGTGCTTTTGAACTGCTAGGTTGGCAGGAGCAGGGACCAAGCAACAGGAGCTCACCCCATCACGGGGATTCAAGCCGCCAACCTTCTGATCGGCAAGCCCTGTACTGCACTTTGTTTTGTATTTTTATTGTCTCTATTGTATTAATTTGTTTGATTAATTCATTAAAACCAGAAGAATGAAATGCCACACAGACAGAGGCTCAAAGTTGAGGTATTTCACCAATGAGGCAATAAGAAACAGGTTGCTTGGTCCCTGCTCCTGCCAACCTAGCAGTTCAAAAGCACGTCAAAGTGCAAGTAGATAAATAGGTACCGCTACAGCGGGAAGGTAAATGGCGTTTCCATGTGCTGCTCTGGTTTGCCAGAAGCGGCTTTGTCATGCTGGCCACATGACCCAGAAGCTGTACGCCGGCTCCCTTGGTCAATAAAGCAAGATGAGCGCCGCACCCCAGAGTTGTCCGCGACTGGACCTAACGGTCAGGGGTCCCTTTAACCTTTACCTTTACTTAAGACCATTAGGAAAGCCACATTTTGCATTGCATTGTGGAGAAGGGAGCTTTGTGTGTCTTTATTTGTTGTATACAAGATAAAACCCCACCAAACAGCATAGAATTGTGGCTAGGGCAACCCAGTCAGATGGACGGGATACAAAAGCTTTTATTTTTGAATTTTTGGAGGTCTTCCAAGCCTTTGGCAGCATGTAATTTATTAGTTCTATTTTCAGCCAATCTAAACTCCACATACCACAGCAAAAGTTGCAAGTCCTGTAAGTTTTTCCATCTTTTTTTTAAATGTATTTTTATTTTAAAAATTCTTGGTTTACAAAAGTATGAGCAGTGTCTCTTTTTTTTTCCCAAGTAACATTTTTACAGATCAGTTTCATTTGTTGAGACAGTGTTACATGAGGAAGAAAAGGGGGAAGAGGAGGGGGGAAGGCGAGTGGGGCAGGGGCCGGTGGCGATGTTTCTATTTTACTTAATATATGTGTGGGGTTTTATGTCAGCGTCGCTTTTGCAGGTTCTCTGCTCTTTGCTTGTGTTCCTCTGGTGGTAAGAGAGGTTGGGGTTGTTCATTTGTGATTGGCTGTGGTGAGCTTTGTTTTCATGCGTGAGTGGGGCGGGTGGGTGTTTAGGATCAGGTTAGCCGTATTGATTCGTATGCTGTTGGTGGATTTTGTCGTTGTCTTGTTGGGCTGTGTATGTGATAAAGGGGAGCCATACCCAGGCTTTTCCATCTTGAGGCAATTGAGGTTCTAGCAACTGCCGACATCCAGTAAATTTCATTCTCATGTCTGCTTTGCAGGTGCTTGTGCAGTCAGTCATTCCCTCACCCTTTTTCCTTGATCTGCTTTGTAGTTGCACAGGAATGCTGGCATTTATCTAATTACGTGTATATGTGTGTGTGTATATATTCTAGTTACAAATGTCAGCTCTCAAGCCCCAATCACTTGAGGAGAAAGACAGTCAGCCTGCTCGTAAGACAACGGAAATGCCTCTGGTAAGAATGAACCACTCTGTTTTCTCAACGTAGTAATGAAAATAATAATAATAATGTTGTTGTTTAGTCGTTTAGTCGTGTCCGACTCTTTGTGACCCCATGGACCATAGCACTAGGGCGTGTTGAATTTTCCATCTTTAAAAATCCTGATTTGAGGGGTGTTAAAAAGTTGTGGTATGATGAGGTAATTTGAAATCTATTTTGGTTCCTTGTAAATCTTGAGGTCTTGCTTGGTAAATCTCTATGTGAAAAGTTCCTACTTTTTAACATTTTTAAAATTTTCCTGTCATTTATAAACATATAGGTTATTCCCCAATTTTGATGAAAACAGATGTTGATAAGTGCCTAAAATTGATTACAAGATACTGTGGTACCTTGCAAGATGAAATTAATTTGTTCTGCAAGTCACTTCGTATAGCAAAAAACTCAGCTTGCAAAGCATGGTTTAAAATTTTCCCGGTTTACCCGGTCTACCCATTTAGTTAATGCATTCCTATTTGTCTTGCGAAGCGCGGTCATAGGAAACTTTGTCTTGCGAGTCGCCTCGCGCAACGCAAAAAGCTTTCATCTTGAGAGTTTTTCGTTGCATGAGGTATTCGTCTTGTGGGGTACCACTGTATTGTAGTTCTCTTATATATGTATTGTAGTTATCTGTACTATTAATATTCATATTATACAACAGTATGTGATATCTTTTTTGCTTTCTACCACCAGTCCACCCACTGAGGTTGTTGGGGTTTCAAAGCCGAAATGCTCTGACAAGTAGATTTCTCATCTATCCGAGATAGACAAAATGGGGTGGCATGAGGACATCTAACCAGCCCTAGCAATTGTCTTCTGTGTTGCATTGGAGACTAGGGGCTGGGGTCTTGCTTGAATATGTTACAGAGCATCTCTGGTACCAGAACAATTGTGTGGTCATCAAAGGAGCTGGGATCCCAACCCACCAACATCATTTTATTATACTATACTATATTCTATATATACATATACTATTTTCAGCAGAGAATTGTCTCCTTTTGTTGCTCACTCCCACCCTTTGCAAACAGAATTTTATTCCCATGAAGGAGAAAAGCATGTTTTCTTTGAAGAATAGCTATGATGATAAACACGATAAGGAAGTCTATGCAGAGGACTGGATAAACTACTTGGAGGTGTTAAAAATACACTGTAAAGTAGAGCTACCAAAGTTCAGTCGAGTGACGGTCTTTCCTTATTGGATAAATTGGGGGTGCAAAAACAGCATTCTGATAGTGTAGGATTAAGGCTGTTGGGCAGGCACCCAATCTTAAGATAAGGATTGCCACATTTTAAGAAAGACAAGATTTTAGTTCCTTCAATAGTAGCATGGATAATAAGCATTATGGTAACCCTTCTATCACAGTGATGGAAGGATGGAAATACTATATATTCTCCTGCTTCAGAACCATTAAATGAACAAAAGTCTTGACCTGCATGGAATATGGTTTCACTAAGTCTGACACCATCTTTGTGAGGATCAAGAGCAGGCCTTTAGAGTCTACAGGAATCAAATTTTAACAGTGTACACTTCTTTTGAAGAGCATGGTCCAGGGGGCTTCTGCCAGTGGCTCTCCTACTCAGATGTGGGCCCTCAGCAGATACATGATCATGTGACACCAGCCCTTGAAGTTGTTAATTTATTATTCTTTTTTTACTATAATAGGACGTTATAAGATAAAGCAGGCGTCCCCAAACTTTGGCCCTCCAGATGTTTTGGACTACAGCCCCCATCATCCCTGATCATTGGTCCTGTTAGCTAGGGATCATGGGAGTTGTAGGCAAAACATCTGGAGGGCCGCAGTTTGGGGATGCCTAAGATAAAGTAATGATATGTTGTTACAGCTGGAAACAAAATTTCTTTATATTTTCGCTTGTATAAAATGATTAAAAACTTTAACTTCGCTTCAAAATGCGAGTTTTTGGCTTTTTTTTAGTGTATTTCAAACAGATCCAAATTTACCAAGCTAAACATCAACCAATCATAAAAATAATTGCAGATTTGGATTCCTCATGTGCAATAACATATTTTTAGAACCCCTCATTGAGCAAATTCAAAAAAAAATTTTTTTAGTCCTTAAATGACACGCCCTACCATAGCACGCCAGGCACTACTGTCTTCCACTGCCTCCCGCAGTTTGGTCAGACTCATGTTCGTAGCTTCGAGAACACTGGCCAACCATCTCGTCCTCTGTCGTCCCCTTCTCCTAGTGCCCTCCATCTTTCCCAACATCAGGGTCTTTTCCAGGGAGTCTTCTCTTCTCATGAGGTGGCCAAAGTATTGGAGCCTCAGCTTCACGATCTGTCCTTCCAGTGAGCACTCAGGGCTGATTTCCTTCAGAATGGATAGGTTTGATCTTCTTGCAGTCCATGGGACTCTCAAGAGTCTCCTCCAGCACCAGAATTCAAAAGCATCAATTCTTCGGCGATCAGCCTTCTTGATGGTCCAGCTCTCACTTCCATACATCACTACTGGGAAAACCATAGCTTTAACTATACGGACCTTTGTTGGCAAGGTGATGTCTCTGCTTTTTAAGATGCTGTCTAGGGTTTGTCATTGCTTTTCTCCCAAGAAGGAGGCGTCTTTTAATTTCGTGACTGCTGTCACCATCTGCAGTGATCATGGAACCCAAGAAAGTAAAACCTCTCACTGCCTCCATTTCTTCCCCTTCTATTTGCCAGGAGGTGATGGGACCAGTGGCCATGATCTTAGTTTTTTTGATGTTGAGCTTCAGACCATATTTTGCGCTCTCCTCTTTCACCCTCATTAAAAGGTTCTTTAATTCCTCCTCACTTTCTGCCATCAAGGTTGTGTCATCAGCATATCTGAGGTTGTTGATATTTCTTCCGGCCATCTTAATTCCGGCTTGGGATTCATCCAGTCCAGCCTTTCACATGATGAATTCTGCATATAAGTTAAATAAGCAGGGAGACAATATACAACCTTGTTGTACTCCTTCCCAATTTTGAACCAATCAGTTGTTCCATATCCAGTTCTAACTGTAGCTTCTTTTCCCACATAGAGATTTCTCAGGAAACAGATGAGGTGATCAGGCACTCCCATTTCTTTAATAACTTGCCATAGTTTGCTGTGGTCGACATATACATATTCAAATATTCTTGTGGGAAGGAGCGTTAAGTGTTTTGTTTTTGTTTTAACTATTTATTTTGCGTTTTTATCTTGTGAACTGCCCTGAGATAGAATCATGGAATCTTAGAGTCAGAAGGGACCCAAGAGTCATCTAGTCCAACCCCCTGCAATGCAGGAATCTCAGCTAAAGCATCCGTGACTGATGGCCATCCAGCCTCTGCTTGAAAACCTCCAAGGAGGGAGAATCCACCACCTCTCATGTTGGATATTCATATAATTGGTGGTGTATAAATTCGAAAGCACGTTAAAATGCAAGTAGATAAATAGGAACCGCTACAGCGGGAAGGTAAACGGCGTTTCCATGTGCTGCTCTGGTTTGCCAGAAGCGGCTTTGTCATGCTGGCCACATGACCTGGAAGCTATACGCCGGCTCCCTCGGCCAATAATGCGAGATGAGCGCGCAACCCCAGAGTCGGTCACGACTGGACCTAATGGTCAGGGGTCCCTTTACCTTTACCTATAAATGGAAATACAGTGGCACCTCGGACGTTGAATGGAAACCGTTCCGGAAGTCCATTCGACTTCTGAAAACATTTGGAAACCAAGGTGCGGCTTCTGATTGGCTGCAGGTAGCTCCTGCAGCCAACCGGAAGCAGTGTTGACGTTCAGGTTCCAAATAATGTTTCATTTGCAAACCTGAACACTCACCTCCCAGTCTGCGGCGTTCGGGAGCCAAAATGTTCGACTCTCAAGGCGTTCGGGATCCAAGGTACAACTGTAAATAAACAAACAATGCCTTGTGTAACGTGCCATTTGTTCTTCATGCGTACTAATTGAAAAACACCCCTTTCTCTTGAATCTCGAGAGCCCAGAGATGAAAGCCTTGCAAGAAAAGTTAACAGCAGCCAACTTCAAAGTGTCTGAACTTCGCAACCAGCTCCAGACCACAAAGCAGGAACTGAAGACGACACAGAAGGTAGGATCTTCTGTTAGTTTGCATTTCTTAGTGCAGAATTTATTGATCTGATGTGTAGATCTTCTAGAACTCTTAAGCATCCCATTGCTTTTCCCCACTAGAGACCTTCATGATGCTTGGGCCTAACAGTTACAGCCATCCAACAAGCAATTCAGATCAGTGAGGTCACCCTCATTGACCCACCCCTAAGGTCACTTTCAGGGTATACATTATCTGCCAGTATTAGCTGTCCTCTCCTTGAACATGGGAGGTGTCCTGGGCTGGTTTAGTGACGTATGTGGCAGCAGGAGCTGAAGAAACAGAACAGCTGTCCTAGGACAGTGGGTACTTCAGATTTTTCTGGAGTGACATTGCCTCAGCTGTGTTTCTGAGTTGTATGCAGCAGCCTGGCAAAACAACTCACAAAACACCTGTGTGAAAAAATGCCACTTCAATTATTTTAACAGAAAAATGGAGTATAAATAATAAGCTTTAAAAACATGGAGCCAGAAGCTAATTCGGGCTCCTCTTACGGTCTTAAGAAAGATTTTGGAAAAGGCACTTTCTGCAACACATTAGCTAAGAACTTGAACCTGGGTTTGTATATTTTCTCCTCCTGCCCAGTCCATTTTCCTTTTGTGTCGTGTCTTTTCGATTGTAAGCCTGATAGCAGGGACTGTCCTTTACACACACACACACACACACACACTATTTTTAGGCTGCTTTGAGGAGCTTTATTTCGCTGAAGAGCAAGATTTTTAAAAAGGTTAAATAAAATAAATGATAAATCGAAACCTTTGATTCCCATGACATAATCATGTTCTGTATCTGGTTTTCAGCTTTTAGCCAGTGAAGTTGGAGAAGACGTCAACATTCAAAATCTGTTGTCCACCCCTGGCACCTGGCGTGGGCGGGCTCAGCAGATCCTGGTCCTACAAGGGAAAGTGAGTCAATGGTCTTTATTCCCCCGCTCTTCTGAACATTGCATGGCAGAGTCGGACCGATTATTGCAGAATTTCAACTGGCCATTTGCACGCGCAGATCTGGTCCATTGCCAGTCGATTAGCAGGGTTGCAGAGCACATGCCTTGCATGCAAAATGTTCCCGGTTCAATCCCTGGCATCTCCAGGTAAGTCTGAGAGGCGCCCTCCTCCGAAACTCTGGAGAGCAGGTGCCTGTTGTAAATACTGTTCCACCAGGTGGACCAAGACAGATCCTTCTTTTCCCCTGCTTGCCGATCAGATTTTTAGTGGGACCCCCCTCTCACCCCTTTTGCACTCCTCCCGTGTCAACACTAACATACAGCTGACTGCTTCTGTTGCATTCTGCTTCGGTGATTTATTCATTTTTGCTGCAAGCCTCTGCCACTGAAAAGGAATAATCGGTTGCCTGTTTGGCAGGGAAATGAATGCATTTTGAAATACAGTGGTACCTTGGTTCCCAAACGGCTTAGTTGTCAAACAATTCAGAACCCGAATGCGGCAAACCCAGAAGTAAGTGTTCCGGTTTGCGAACTTTTTTCCGGAAGCCGAACGTGCTCCTTTGGAGTGCTGCGCTTCTGATTTGAGTGCCACACTTCCGTTTTGAGTGCTATGCTGAGGTCTCGAGCACCCACGCAACACGGAGGTGATATTTGGAGCTTATATTTGGCGCTTTTGTTTTCGCTATTGATTTTGCGTTTTTGCTTTGGGGGCTTTTTGGTGTATTCGTTTTTGTGACTGTGTGGAGCCCAGTTCAATGGTCTCACTAGATGGTAAAATTCATGTTAAATTGCTGTTTTAGGGGTTGTTTTTAAAAGTCTGGAACGGATTAATCCATATTGCATTGCTTTCTATGGGAAAGCACACCTTGGTTTTGGAACGCTTTGGTTTTGGAACAGACTTCCGGAACGGATTAAGTTTGAGAACCAAGGTACCACTGTATGAATATTTAGCTTGATTTTTATTGTATTGTATTGTATTTGCATTTCTTTTGTATGTTAGCCACCTTGGGGTGCCTTTTTTGGCTGAAAAGCGGCATGTAAATAAATCATAACATAACCTTTCTGATGGGCATGGAAGAGATCTCAAAGTGAGCTAACTTAGCACAGGCAAGGAACTGACAGATAAGCCTTGAGTCTCAGTTTGGCCTGGACTGAGCAAGTCTATAGGCTACAGTAGATCGGCTCCATGGAAAAGGTCTATGAGTTACCATTTTGCTGACTGGGGTCAATTTATAATCTGCCCAAGAGAGCAGGCTATTTGCCAGCTTGCTATCTGCATCTTAGATACCCTACTGCCATTTTCATTCCCCAAGTTGGCAAGGCTGACTTGATAACGACAAGGAACTGTCATCGATCCCAGTCCTGTGGAACTCTCCGCCACTAGAGATTCAGCAGGCGCCTTCTGTGCCAACTTTTAAACACCCGCTGAAAACTTTTCTATTCCACCAGACCTACGCAGGCAATGAAGAATACATCTTTCCTTGATGGTTAATTGCATGGGTGTAGCTTGGGGGGGGGGCAGCTGCCCCCTCCAAATCAAGTAAATAAATAAAAATACTTAGCTAAAAGTAGAAATTTTAGAAAGATTTTGACAGGTTTTTCTGAACACTTGTGGTCAACAGAACGTAATTTAAAACAACTGTTGTTGAGACGTTTCATTCGGAATCTGCCAGACAGAGGCTGATGGCATGTGGGTGTCCTGCCCCCCTCCAACATAAATTCTGGCTACACCCATGGTTAATTGATGCCTGTTTTTAACTGCCTTTATACTCTTTTTACTGTGTTTTTGTTGCAAACCATTTTGATTTTTTAAAAAAATGAAACAGCGGTATCTAAAATATTTTTTTAATGAATTAATAAGTGGATCAGTTTTTACACAGCTAAGCAACACTTGCAAGGGTGCGCATTTCCCACTTCCTCCTCAGGTCAAAGGCCTGGAAACGATGCCTTATGAGGAACGGCTTAGGGAGCTGGGTATGTTTAGCCTGGAGAAGAGAAGGTTAAGGGGTGATATGATGGCCATGTTCAAATATATAAAAGGATGTCATATAGAGGAGGGAGAAAGGTTGTTTTCTGCTGCTCCAGAGAAGCGGACACGGAGCAATGGATTCAAACTACAAGAAAGAAGATTCCACCTAAACATTAGGAAGAACTTCCTGACAGTAAGAGCTGTTCGGCAGTGGAATTTGCTACCAAGGAGTGTGGTGGACTCTCCTTCTTTGGAGGTCTTTAAGCAGAGGCTTGACAGCCATATGTAAAGAATGCTTTGATGGTGTTTCCTGCTCGGCAGGGGGTTGGACTGGATGGCCCTTGTGGTCTCTTCCAACTCTACGATTCTATGATTCTAGGTCCGGGAACTAGAGAGCCAGCTGGGCCACACCAGAAGCCGGTTGTCCGAGAGCAGCACTGAGGAAGAGACTGTAAGCCTGAAGGAATCGAGGAAGACATCTGCCCAAAAAAAGAACCTGCAGAGGATTCGTAGCTTGGAAAAAGAAAAGAAAGAAACTCTAGAGGTGAGGAAGTAAGGCTAGAAACCCTTTTGCAGGAGGCAGGGGATCTGGGATCTGAGGCCTGGGCTTCCTGATTGCTTTGTTTGGTTTGTTTGTTTGTTTGTTTTTGAGACAGACACCGCTGGATTTAAGGACACAGGGTCCCATTGCTCTCTGATTATATCATAGCCTGTGGTCCCTCGCCAGGCCCTCATTCTCAGCCTAACCTACCTCACAAGGTTGTTATGTTGAGGTTGTAGATTTTCCTTCCTTGGAGGTTTTTAAGCAGAGGTTGGATGGTCATCTGTCATGGATGTTTTAGTTGAGATTCCTGCATTGCAGGGGGTTGGACTAGATGACCCTTGGGGTCCCTTCTGACTCTACAATTTTATTATTCTATGATACAGTCATACCTCGGGTTACGGGAGCTTCAGGTTGCGTGATTTCGGGTTGCGCACCGCGCCAAACCCAGAAGTCCCAGAACAGCTTACTTCTGGGTTTGGGCGTTCGCGCATGCGCAAATACACTAAATCATGCTTTGCGCATGCGCAGAAGCGCCGAATCACAACCCGCGCATACGCAGATGCGCCGCCGTAGGTTGCGAACGCTGCGGGTTGCAAACGTGCCTCCCACACGGATCACGTTCGCAACTCGAGTGTCCACTGTATGTGCCACCTCAAGCTCCTTGGAAAAAAAGGTGGACTACATGATCCATACCATATTTTTCTGTGTATAAGATTATATTTCCCTCCAATTTTTTTTTAAGTTTAAAATTGGGGGTCACCTTGTACACGGAATGTTGCAATTACTGTGAATATATAAATAAATACATGCCACCATCCATATTCTCCCCCCCCCAGCCTCCCCTCAATATTGGCTTCACGATAAACCCTGGTCTGGTACTCCCCCGCCCCCAGCAGCCCACACTCCGGACATTGTCCCCAGCGTTCGAATCTGCCGGCGCTCGTGGAGTAAATATGGTACATACCGCTCTCTCTCAGGAGACTAGGGCCCAGCGGGAGTTATCATCTTTTCGTGGGGTCTGCAAGACGGCGCTGTTCCGCTTGGCCTTTGGACTGACTCAGTCTGACCCCGGTGTTACCCTCCCCTAAGGCTTTATCCTACAGATATTTAAATGAGGTTGCACTTGTAGATTCCTAATTTTAAAAATTGAATTTTAACATTGTATTTAATCTGCATTTTAATTGAATTGTTTCTTTTATGCTTGCTTTGATATTCTTGTTGTTAGCCGCCCTGAGCCTGGTCTTGACTGGGAAGGGCGGGGTATAAATAAAATTATTATTATTATTAATACTGATGGGACGCGGGTGGCGCTGTGGTCTAAACCAGTGCTCGCTAACCTTTTTATCGCCACAGACCAGTCAACGTTTGATAATTTTACTGCAGCCCACTGAGGGGGGGACGGACGTTGATTGTTTATATTTTATTTAGATTGTTTTGATTTAATAATTTTAATTTAATTGTATTTAATGTTCCTTGGGCGGCCCGGTACCAATTGATCCAAGGACCGCGGTACCGGTTCGTGGCCCGGGGGTTGAGGACCACTGGTCTAAACCACTGAGCCTAGGGCTTGCCGATCGGAAGGTCGGTGGTTCGAATCCCCGCGGCGCGGTGAGCTCCCGTTGTTCGGTCCCAGCTCCTGCCAACCTAGCAGTTTGAAGGCACATCAAAGTGCAAGTAGATAAATAGGTACCGCTCCGGCGGGAAGGTAAACGGCGTTTCCGTGCCCTGCTCTGGTTCGCCAGAAGTGGCTCGGTCATGCTGGCCACATGACCTGGAAAAACTGTCTGGGGACAAACGTCAGCTCCCTTGGCCTGTAAAGCGAGATGAGTGTGCAACTCCAGAGTCGTATTTACCATAAATACTGAGACCAAAGTGCAACACACAGGGGGGGGGGCTGGATCTGCAGCTACGGTGGATTTACACTGAGCTGACAGGAGCAGCCGCCATGACACAGCTCGCCTCACTGTTTGATGTTTAAATATACAGTACTAAATATGCCGGTGTTTTGAACATTTAATAAAATATCAAAGTTGTTCTGTTTGGTGTTTAAAATATTTATTTCTTAATTTTGGGCTTAAAAAATGGGGGGCGTCTTATACATGGGGGCATCTTATACACAGGAAAAATACGGTTAATAAATTCCCTACCGTTTCAAGCCTGAACTTTTTAAAATCTGCTTAATTGCAGAAACTTACAGGGGAACATAACACCCTCCTGAAGGATTATGAAGAGCTGAAAAAGAAGTTGGACGGCTCCAAAGCTCGGAACAAAGTCTTGTCTCACGAAGTGAAAACCCTGAAGGAGCAGATCTCGACCCTGCTGGACAAAGGGAAGCACGATGACGAACTCGTTGACGCTTTGCTGGTACGATCTGGCTGTTCCACACCCGAGGGGTTTGGCAACAGCTACTGCTCAAGGCTATTTCAACTTCCAGAATGCTACCAGTATCTGCGTAGCTCAGTTGGTAGAGCGTGAGACTCTTAATCTCAGGGTCGTGGGTTCGAGCACCGCAATGGGCAAAAGATTCCTGCATTGCAAGGTGTTAGAATATAAGGCCCTTGTGTTCCCTTCCAATTCTATCATTCTAGGATTGCCTCTACATATCTTATAGGTCACCTTTGGTTTCCCTGGGCAAGATAAAGTGACTAACAAATTTAATAAATAATAATAATAATAATCCTAAAGAAGCAGGCCAGGTGTGTGTACATGTGTGTTTGTGCCCTATCTAGTGCCACTTTAATCATGTTAATTGGTAGACTCGTCAACTAAACACTTCTGCTCATTAATTGATGAGAGCTGAAAGTCAAAGAGTATGCCTGTTTTCGAATCAATTTTCGTTCTGGCTCGTTTAACATATTAAAGAATACAAATCAAAATATAGTGGTATCTCAGGTTACAAACGCTTCAGGTTACAAACTCCACTAACCCAGAAATAGTACCTCAGGTTAAGAACTTTGCTTCAGGATGAGAACAGAAATCGTGCTCCGGCAGCAGTGGGAGGCCCCATTAGCTAAAGTGGTGCTTCAGGTTAAAAACAGGTTAAGAACGGACCTCCGGAATGAATTAAGTTCTTAACCAGCAGTACCACCGTATGACCTTAGCTTGCTTTATACCGAGATACATCCCTTGTTCCATCTAGCTCAGTATTTTTAAAGTGTGTGTGTGTGTGTGTGTGTGTGTGTGTGTGTAGTACAGTGGAACCTCGGTTTATGAACACCTCGGTTTATGAATTTTCGGTTTATGAACGCCGCGGACCCATCTGGAACGGATTAATTCATTTTCCATTACTTTCAATGGGAAAGTTTGCTTCAGTTTATGAACGCTTCAGTTTATGAACAGACTTCCGGAACCAATTACACCCATGCTTCAGTTTATGAACGCTTCAGTTTAAGTACTCCGCGGACCCATCTGGAACGGATTAATCCACTTTCCATTACTTTCAATGGGAAAGTTCGCTTCAGTTTATGAACGCTTCAGTTTATGAACAGACTTCCGGAACCAATTGTGTTCATAAACCGAGGTACCACTGTACTGGTTTTACAGTGTTTTATACATTTTAACTTTAACCATTTCAAACATTTAAGTAAAAGGGTTTTTTTTAAACCTTCGGACCTCCTTCCCTCCCTCCATGGGTTCCATATTTAAAATTAAATTTTCTGCATCTTTTACCATTATCCATCTGTTATATATCCATAGTTACCATAGTTAATTCCACATCACAAGTGTCGTTACACCCCTGCCAATGATTTTAACCATTTACAGTGGTCTTTTAAATAAATTAAGAATTTACTCCAGTCTTTAAAAAATACTTGATTTTCCTGGTTTCTGATCTTCCCCATCAGCTTCGCCATCTCTGCTTATTCCATCAGTTTCGTCTGCCATTCTTCTTTTGTCGGTACTTCTCCTTCCTTCCATCTCTGGGCTAGTAGCATTCTCGCTGCCGTCCATCTAGCTCAGTATTGTCCACACAGACCAGCATCAGCATTCTAGGGTTTCAGATGAGGGACATTCCCAGCCTTACCTGAAACTGTCGGACTTTCTCCATGTAGAGTAGATGTGCTTCCATTGCGCTATAATAGCCCTTCCCGTAATAAAGTTAATAATTTGTGCCAGAGGTACATGTTGGCCTTTCAGGTACATCACAGAAGTCAGCCTCGTGTTGCTCTGTCAACTGTACTGGCCTCCGGCAAGAACACCCTTGTGCAAATTAATTGAAACAAAGCATGCTTTCTATTTTACTCGTAATCCTGTACTCAAAACAAACACGAAAAGTCACTTGGTGGTGTCGGAAGCCTGCAGCCAACAGAAGGAAGGATGTGCTCGCCACAATATATTCAGGTTCTACGAAAGAGTTATTCCAGAGCTGGAAAAGAAGTATCCTGACAGTACCAGGATATTGCAGCAGGACCTAACCCCCTGTCACACATTAAAAGCAGTGAAGAAATTCATGACAGAGCAGCAAATACAGGTACTTTGATGGGCCAGGGAATTCCCCGGATGTAAATCCCATTGAGAATTTGTGGGCTATATGCAAAAGTCGCCTCCATGCTGTAGACTGTACGACTATGGAGAAGCTCATTCAGGCGCTAATTCAAGCTTGGTACAGGGATCCGAAAATCAACAGTGACTGTCCGAAACTAGTAGACTCCATGCCAACCCATGTTCAAATGCTGCTTAAAAATTGCGGAGGTCATATCCGTTACTCATGTACGTATATGTGAGTTTTGTACATGTATATGTGAGCTTTGTGCAATAAACTACATTGCTTCAATTAATTTGCACATGGGTGTACCTTTAGGGGTCAAACGCCACCTTCACCCGCGTTTAATGGTGCATGTGTGCAAACCCCGTGCCTTTTCCGCTTCCGCAGAGCCAGCAGAAGGAGATGCAAGCCATCTTGAAGAACCTGAGCCAGCAGGATGAGAGGACCAAGGAATCCCACCAGAACCTGGAGCAGCAGCTGAGTGTTGAGGTCCAGAAGCAAAACTGCCTCATCGAGCAGCTTAAGCAGATGGTCGCCGAGAGAGAGGCCAGGGTGAAAGAATTGGAGGAGGAGGTCCAGCAGTTCACTTCGCAGGTAAACCAGATCGGATCACTTAATATCAGAGAGCAAGCCGGCCAGGAAATCGCACAGTTCAAATCTGGAGTTAACTATTAGCAAAACACGATCTTCACAGGAGGCTTGGCTGAGTTTCCAGCTTAGTGAGCTCAGCAGCTTGTGGACCTTACAGGCTGGCTGGTTTTATGTCTGTCCCGGGAAAACTGGTGGAAAGTATTGTTGAATATACAGTAACCAAGTACAGTCGTACCTTAGAAGTTGAACGGAACCCGTTACGGAAGTCCGTTCGACTTCCAAAACGTTTGGAAGACAAAGCGCAACTTCTGATTGGCTGCAGGAAGTGCATGCGGCCAACCGGACGCCGCAGAAGCCCCCTCGGACGTTCGGCTTCCAAAAATAGTTTGCAAACCGGAACAGCGACTTCTAGGTTTGTGGCGTTCGGGAGCCAAAACGTTCAAGAACTAAGCTGTTCAAAAACCAAGGTACAACTGTATACAGTGGTACCTTGGTTTAAGAACAGCTTAGTTTATGAACAACTTGGATTAAGAACGCTGCAAACCTGGAAGCAGGTGTTTTGGTTTGTCAACTTTGCCTTGGAAGCAGAACATGTTCCGCTTCCTGTTGAGTGTAAATTGAGTCCCCCGCTGCTATGGAAAAGCACACCTTGGTTTAAGAATGCTTTGGTTTAAGAATGGACTTCTGGAACGGATCAAGTTCTAGAAGAACAAGCCTTGCTGAAGCAGCCAGCATGGCTTCTGCAAGGGCAAGTCCTGTCTCACGAACCTATTAGCTTTCTTTGATAGCGTTAACAGGCATAGATAGACAAAGGTGAATGGCAACACTTATGTGTGCGTGAATGCAGATTCAGTGAGGACTGTGACTCTCAACGGTTAGTATTAAGGTGAGGCAAACTAGCTTTGTTTTTTTCTGTTTTGCAATTACCAAAAGTATCTCTACACCATGTGCCTTTTCTTAACTGGCTTTTATTGGTATTGGGTTCTTTTGAATAAAAGTATTGTGTTTATCCTGGTGTGGGTTCTGAATCTGCCTGCTTGATTCTATGCTACTGAGTAAATTGCGAGAAAAAACAGCGAGTGGCCTGTTTGGCTCTTGTCTTTGTGAATCCCAAGGGTGTCCAAAGGCAGCCTGTGTTTCCCCTGGCAGGTGCGGTGGTGAGAATGTCAGACTAGGAACTGGGAAGCCAGGGTTCAAATCCCCACTCGACCATGAAGCTCACTGGGTGACCTTGGGGGACAGTCACTGCCTCTCAGCATAGCCTACCTTACAGGGTTGCTGTGAAGATTAAATGAGGGAGAGAACCATGTACGCCACTTGGAGTCCCTTTCAGAAAAAAAATGGAGGGATATAAATGCAATAAATAATATTAGTACTGCCTGGCAGGTTTGGTTTTCAGCCTACTCATTTTTCGTACAGCATTCCTCACACCAAAGGAATTCCTGTGAGGTTTAGGTCTAAGGACACTCAAGAGAGAGAATCCATTACTTGGTGGCAGAAGTGAGATGGAAAAATCCTTCCCACAAACAGATTCTGGTTGGGTCGCCAATGGGCCTGTGATAACATGCTTTCAATGTGTATTGTGGATGTGACTGTTGTCTATGAAACTGGATGAAAGAAATGGGACATTTGAAACCACCCAAGGGGATGAAAGGAAAGAGGAGATGGGGAGCGGGGAATCGACCTCGTTGCGCTCAAAATGTGTAGTAAAGTCTGACTTGGTTGATGTCTTACACCAGCACCATCGAAAAGAGGAAAGCAGTCCAGACTCTCTCTCTACACTGTCAGCCGAATCTTTGGAAGAAGGGAATAGTTCGTCAGGATCCCGGAGGGATGACCTTGTTGGAAGTGATAGCTCTGTGAGGTAAAAACAACCACCACCACCAAAACACTTTTAAATCCTCAGTTTATAGGAATACAGCTGCCTGTCAGAATAAAGCAGGCATCCCCAAACTTCGGCTCTCCAGATGTTTTGGACTACAATTCCCATCTTCCCTGACCGCTAGTCCTGTTACGTAGGGATCATGGGAGTTGTAGGCCAAAACATCTGGAGGGCCGCAGTTTGGGGATGCCTGGAATAAAGTGTTCGGAGGACTTTGGCAGTTTGGTCACAGTTTGTGGAAATTGCTTCAGAAGCTAGGCATTTGGGGTCATGGGGTCCCAAAAAGGACTACTGGGGCAGCCACACTTATTTTGCAAGCCTACTATGCAGCTGACACTCATCAAGCAAATCTTCACAATTAAGATGATTTCCTGGCATTTCTTCCGGGAAGTCAGTCATCAGGAGAGCAGGGACTTAAGCCCAGATTCCCACAACCTGGTGTTTTCCAAAAGCTTTGGACTACAGCTCCCATCAGCCCCAGCCAGCGTGCTGGGAATTGTACTCCCGAAACATTTTGAGGGCACCATATTAGGGAAGGCTGCCTGTTTGGCCCAGTATGGCAAGCTCCTTCTGAATCCCATACACAGTTGTACCTCGGAAGTCGAACAGAATCTGTTCCGGAAATCCGTTTGACTTCCGAAATGTTTGACTTCCAAAGTGCGGCTTATGATTGGCCGCAGGAAGCTCCTGCAGCCAATCGGAAGCCCCATCGGATTTTCGGCTTCCAAAAGAACGTTCGGAAACCCGAAGAATCACTTCCAGTTTTTGAACATTTGGGAGCTGAAACGTTTGACTCCCACGGCGTTCGGGAGCCGAGGTATGACTGTATTCCAATCTGATAGATCTGACTGACTATTCAAATCTTCAATCAAGCCCTCGATCCGGAGGCGAAGTTCTTAATGGCTTCAGCTCAGCCCAACTCTGACATCCCGTCTCCAGCAGTGGGTCATATATAGGGTAGTTTATACAATCAGGATAGTACCTTGACACCTTTTTCCCCAAAGAGGTGTTTTTTTCAGGGGAATGGCAGGCAGCCATTTGACATGTGCAGTTTCTCCTTGCCAGAGGGAGCTGGAATGAAATCGGCAACCTTTGAACAGACAAGGAATTTCCAGGGAATCTCTCAGCCCTTTGTATACTGCCTCAGATTATTCACAGGCGCCTGTGTAGTTTGAGACAATCCTTTCCATCCAGTCTTACAAACCAGAGACTTTTATATCTATGCGGCTAGGACTTATCCCAGTCTGACAAAGAAGTTAGCAGGGCATTTCAGTTCAATCAGGGAGTCTTCTATTTCTTTACTTCTTCTCACCTTTGCTTAATAATCCCATAAGCAAATAATTCAGAGTCTGAGAAGGGATTGCTGGTCCAGGGAAACAGGTGATGAATAAACCCTTCTGTGTGCATTGTTCCAAAGTTAGTTTCTGCTGGAGGGCAGTAGTGTGTTGTGTAATGCCTCACCAGCCGGTTCATTTATGGAGAATTCAGATTTTATTTCTACCCGGCTGTGTCCATTAGCCTAGTTCTCACTGAGACAGATAATCCTGCGTGAGGGAATATACCACTTCAGCTGCTTGGAGGCTTTCGTGATCGGGTGGTCCTTAATACCAACAAATTTCATTGCACACATCAGAGAGATTTTCTCGCCTTGACATTCCAATATTTCACGTGCAAGAAATCCTTTTGCACTAGAGGAGCATTTGCTGTGATACCTACCCCCAGCTGTACTCCGCAGTGGTACATCCCAGACGCAAGCTTTCTGCCTCAGTGAGAGAACTAAATTGTAGGTAAAGGTAAAGGGACCCCTGACCATTAGGTCCAGTCGTGACCGACTCTGGGGTTACGCGCTCATCTCGCATTCTTGCCCGACGGAGCCGGCGTACAGCTTCCTGGTCATGTGGCCAGCATGACAAAGCTGCTTCTGGCGAACCAGAGCAGCACATAGAAACGCCGTTTACCTTCCCGCTGTAGCGGTTCCTATTTATCTACTTGCACTTTGACGTGCTTTCGAACTGCTAGGTTGGCAGGAACTGGGATCAAGCAATGGGAGCTCACCCTGTCACAGGGATTCGAACCGCCGACCTTCTGATCAGCAAGCCCTAGGCTCAGTGGTTTAGCCCACAGCGCCACCTGGGTCCCTAAAAAAATTGTAGGTACCCTGCCACAATTTGTCACATCAGAAGAGCTTTGGTTTAATAATAATTATTTTATCATTTGTACCCTGCCCATCTGACTGGGTTGCCCCAGCCACTCTGGGCGGCTTCTAGCATTTCCAAAATATAATATAACATCAAACGTTAAAAACCTTCCTATACAGGACTGCCTTCAGACATCTTCTAAAAGTTGTGTAGTCAGTGTATAGCCTCGGGCCAGTATACCTGAAGGAGTGTCTCCACCCCCATCGTTCTGCCTGGACACTGAGATTCAGTCCCGAGGGCCTTCTGGTGGTTCCCTCGCTGTGAGAAGCAAAGTTACAGGGTGGTGGTGCCCGCCCTGTGGAATGCCCTCCCATCAGATGTCAAGGAAATAAGCAACTCTCTGACTTTTAGAAGGCAGCCCTATTTAGGGAAGTTTTTAATGACTGATGTTGTAATGTATTTTTAATCTTTTGTTGAAAGCTGCCCAGAGTGGCTGGAGAAACCCATCCAGATGGGCGGGGTATAAGTAAATTAATTACTTATAGTAACAGTGTGCACAGATGTTGGAAGATGGGCAAGCTAAGCACACAGGCTGTTGCTGAGATGTTTGCAATTCTTTGCCTTCCCCAGGATGGTGTCTAAGATGGGTCACACCCTCGTGGACTCTGTGGCGACCTCATTCCCAACTACTGTCTCTCCTGGGAGGTACGTGGCAGCTATTTGGAGTTGACTGAAACTCTTATCTTCTTCTTCCTTGGCAACTACTCATAGAGTAAGATGGTCTTCCATAAACACGGTTTTAACAATGGGTCCGTAAGTGATGGTGGAGGCCAATTCTGGATCCACACGTCCTTCCACACTGGGAACATTGGTTTCCGGGCGGGAGTTGATCACGGTGTGGATTTGCCAAGTGTGCCTTCCTCTTAGCACATTTCTCCCTTGCGTCCTGAGTTTGAGTGTCTTCAAAGCCCATGACACCTTTGGTAATGGCTGTTCTCCCATTGGAGTGCTCGCAGGCAAGTGTTTCCCAATTGTTGGTGTTTATACTACATTTTTTTAGATTTGCCTTGAGACAGTCTTAAACCTCTTTTGCTGACCACCAGCATTACGCTTTCCATTTTTAAGTTGGGAATAGAGTAGTTGCTTTGGAAGACAATAATCAGGCAACTGCACAACATGACCAGTCCAAGGAAGTTGATGCTGAAGCATCATTGCTTCAACGCTGGTGATCTTTGTTTCTTCCAGTATACTGGTATATCGGGCTTCCCTTCTCCCTCCCCTACCAACTCAGGTCCTTGCAAGACCATAATTAATTGAGGAACATTGCAGGCAAAAGGCCACGGGTTCAGACCCCAGCAGCTAAGGCTGCTCACATCCCTTACCTGAAACCCTGGAGAGTTACCTGAAACCCTGGAGGGTTGCTTCTACTTACGAATTTTTTCTCCCAATGCATTCCTATGGGATTCGACTTACAATTTTTTTCGACTTACAAATGTGCATTCGGAACGCATTAAATTCGTAAGTAGAGGTACCACTGTGTGTGTGTGTGTGTGTGTGTGTGTGTGTGTGTGTGTGTGTGTGTGTGCAAATACCTTTTATTACAGTTAAGCTATTTAGAAAAAGACCAGAACATGATAAAAGTATAATACAGGTATGTATCCCACCCATTCCCAGGGTGGAAAGTCATCAGACCTCTTGCCTTGTTAGGCCCAAGTAAGTGAGCATTTACTGCCTGCTGTTGTGACTTTTTAATAATCATAATAATCATAATAATAAAGCTTGAAGTCTACAAAATCCATGGCAGAGCTACGTAGTGGTTCAGCAAAAAGATTAGAATTCAGTTTCTCAAACTTGGGTCACCACCTGTTAGACTGCAACTCCCATCATCCATAGCTAGGATGACCAGTGGCCAGGCATGATGGGACTTGTAGTCCAACAGCCGGGGACCTCTATTTAAGAAACACTGGTTAGATGGCCATCCTACAGTGGTTCAAGGATGGGTCCGCATTCTTCTCTGCCACCACGGGAAGGCTACCTCTGTTACCAAAGCCTGGGAGATCTGCAGCTTGCTTCCTGGCCACCCTAACCAACCCGCCACCACAACACATGTGGAGATTGCTGGCAGAAGTGGACAGGCCCCACGGTATGATTCAGTCAGCAGCCATTCTTGGACACAAGACCCTACCCATTCTGCTCCATGCTCCTGCACACCAGATACACACTTTCCTATCAGTGCAAATTCATAGAACCAATGGATTTTTTAAAAAAGTTCGAGATTGTTTCAGTACTTTCGAAATCAACAAGCACAGAAAAGCCGCAGTTCAGTCTGTGATAGCCCAGCTAGGCAGAAATCTACACACCTTTCCAGTGTTTGATCTAGCCCCGCAGCTCCTAAAACGCAGACACACAGCTGTTTTGTTCTCTTCCCACCAGTTTTTGTTTTGTTTTGTTTTGCAACAGTAAAAAACAACAGCTGAAACAAATCATTTTCGTTATTCCACTGGAAACCAGTACTCCATTCTTGTTCTTGGTCCACAGCCATCAGAACACTCTGTCGAACTCTGTCTGATTGGTCGCCACTGGATTCCTGCCCTGATTGGCAGGCTGCTGTGGCATATCTCCACCCCTCCTCCTGGGAGGAGCCAGGTACTCAAACATGGATTGGTTATGGGTGGAGAGCATGTTTTTGAGATCCGAGGGCATAGGGTCGGACCAGAAGAAGTCATGATTCAGGGCATCATCGCTATCTGGGCAGGATCCAGGACCAGCAGCTTGTCTATGAGATCCAGAGCATATGGGTCTTTGACGTACGCCTTTAGCCGCTCCTTCACCTTGCGCTTCTGCCCTTTCGGCAGGTCCAGCTTCTCATACAGTTCGTACTTATCCATGTTCGGCCACACCCCCGGGGTGATGCACCCACAAAGCTGGCTGATGAGAGTGAGCTGCTGCTGTTCTGTGTTTCCCTGCATGATGGGGCTTCGGGTCCACATCTCTGCCATTATGCACCCTGCACCCCAGAGGTCGATGGGCGGTCCATAATCTCGTTCCCCCAGAAGCAGCTCCGGAGGACGATACCACAAAGTCACCACCCTGTTGGTGTAGCGATTGGGCTGGCTGTTCTTTGCCAGGCTGAAGGCCCAAGCCAGGCCAAAGTCGGCCAGCTTCAGAACACTGTCGCGGGTGATAAGCACATTGGCTGCTTTCATGTCCCGGTGCAAGATCTTATTGCGGTGGATGTAGTACAGGCCGTTCAGGAGCATCTGCATGACTTTCTTGATCTCCGAAAGTGTAAACTTGACGTGGGCATTGCTGAGGAGCCCAGCCAGGTCATGCTCGCAGAAGTCAAATACCAGGTAGATGCTGCCCTTGCAGCGGTTGTACGGAGAGGCTTTGGTCCTGCAGATCTCAATGAGATTCACGACGTTTTCGTGCTTGAGTAGCTGGAGGATTTTGATCTCCCGCAGGGCTGTGATGGGGAACCCCTCTTTTTCATTCTCCATCAACACCTTCTTCAATGCAACTTTCTTGCCTGTCTGACGGTGTTTTGCTTTGAACACCTCCCCGAAGGTGCCTTGCCCAATCTTGGCCAGCTTCTCGTACTTGGAGACCTCGTCGCAGTAGGGCCACTCCACCGCGTCGTACTGCTTGGCCATGGCGGAGCCGCCGCAGCCCCTGATCTCTTTTGGCTGCCGCCGGCCTCCGTCCGAAGGGCGCAGCGGCACGTTTCCGGGAGCACTTCCGCCCGGCTTCTCCATCTCTTTGCAGTTCCCCTCGTCCCGCCGCCGCCGCTCACGCCACTTCCGGGGCGCGGGGACTCCATTCCCGCGTATATGTGAAATTGCGTATAGTGGGGAACACCATCTTAAAAGCCTGCAAACGCCCTCTAAAACCCCTTTTAAAAACCAGCAGCAGTTTCCAGACTGGCTTGAATGGCGTCAATGGTGGCTCTCGGTCTTCTTCACCGCTGGAGGATGGTGTGCCTGGCTGTGATTCAGGGGTAGACTGGTACACCAAAGTACGTGGCTCTTTCCACAGCATTTTGCCATGCTCTGAGGTTGACTCTCTCTTGGCTGGAGAGGGTGCTGGATTTGACCGTCCCGTTGTCTGATCCAGCAAGGCTCTTCTCATGTTTTGCAATGTCAGCTTTTTTTCTGCTTTCAAAAACCAACCTTTTAAATATTTTTTTAATAATTTTCTAATTTACATTTTAAAGTATTCATTTAAACATCCTTAAAATATCAATGACTTCCCTTCTCCTTCCATGGTTCAGTTTGCATACCATACATCTCTGCATATTTTACATGATCTAAAAACCATGGGTAGGCAAACTTAAGGCCCAGGGGCCAGATCCGGCCCAATCGCCTTCTAAATCCAGCCCGCGGATGGTCCAGGAATCAGCGTGTTTTTAGATGAGTAGAATGTGTACTTTTATTTAAAATGCATCTCTGGGTTATTAGTGGGGCCTTCCTGGTGTTTTTACATTAGTAGAATGTGTGCTTTTATTTAAAATGCATCTCTGGGTTATTTGTGGGACATAGGAATTAGTTCAAATCCCCCCCCAAAAAATATAGTCTGCCCCCCCCCCAAGGTCTGAGGGACAGTGGACCAGCCCCTGCTGAAAATGTTTGCTGACCCCTGACTAAACCATTGAATCTTCCATTACTGCATCCATCAAAACTTATTTACACTGTTGAATTTATCTTAATGCTATCAGCGTTTTTAAATATACACAATTTTCACCCATATCGTCAATCAACATTTTCCAATCTTCTTTAAACATATGTTCTTCTTGTTCTCTTATTCTATATGTTAAATCTGCAAGTTGTGTATATTCCATCAGTTTAAGTTGCCATTCTTCTTTAGTTGGGACCTCGCTCATTTTTGGGCTCACAAAACATGGGCCACAGTAGTGGCATACCTAAATAACCATTTTTGACGCCTGGGAATTTCCGTCTGAATTATCCCCAACAAAAAGGACTCTGGGTTTTTTGGGAAAGTACTTTTAAACATTTTTTCCAGTACTCTTTTACCCTTTTACAAGTCCACCACATACAATAAAACATACCATTGACCTCATTGCTGGAGCTGCAATCCAAAACCAACCTTGGTCCTCACTAGACACTCAGTAATTTTCAGGAGGGGTTAAAGAGCATACTGGGAAATTTAGTTAGGCACAGGAAAAGTGGATTAAAAAGTGCTCTGTCATTCTACTGATTGAAATCCGCTTTAAAAAACAACAGCAGACTTTTTGTGGTTAGGAACATGACAAGGTAATGCACATTGGAAAGTGTGGGATGAATGAACGATTAACTGATAGATGTGTAAACATCGTGCAAGCAAATCAGGATGAACTCTCAGTCTCGTATAACTTCATTGCAAGCAGATCAGAGTAAAGGCTCAAAAAATACTCGACACACTCTAACCTCAACTTTGTGCAAGCAGGTCAGGACGAACGCAGGTTATCTGGGGGAACCTCTGATCCTTTTTTCTCCTTTTTAGTGTTGTTGAGCCTGATAATATAGACATGAAAACCATGAAGATCCAGATTGCAGAGTACAAGGCCCTGGGACAAGCCGCTGAAGCAGAAAGGGGCAAGCTGATAGAAATGGTCAACATCCTGCAGAAAAGGTGAGGGGCTCCTGAGCGCAAAACATGACAGCACCTTGAAACAGGCTCTTGCGCTCCCCTTTCCCCAAGTCTCCCTTGCCTTGGAAAACCAAGGAACTGCAAGGCACTTCTCTTCTTCTTTTGCAATTTGAAAACGTAAAGTCGGAAAGAACTGCAAGGCCTAAGAACAGCCTCTGACTTCTGTATCCGGGATTCTTTAGTTGTGATTCCTGCGTTGCAGGAGAAGGGGCTACAAAACCCTCGGGGGTCCCTTTCCATGGCCAACCGCTGGAAGCCCATGAACCAAGACATGGGGACAATAACCTCACATTGTTGCTCCTCGGCAACTGGCCTCTGATCCCGGAGGCAGCTATGGCAGAGAGGTACCCTCCCTGAAGATGGGCGTTGGTGGTTTTATGGGCATGTTAAAGATCTGGCTCTGCCCGTTACTAACACGGGAGAGGTCTGGAATTAACTATTTGTGGTAGTGTTTATGAATAAGCAGCAGAAAGGTTACAGGTAGGTAGCCGTGTTGGTCTGAGTCGAAACAAAATAAAAGAATTCCTTCAGTAGCACCTTAAAGACCAACTAAGTTTTTATTTTGGTATGAGCTATCGTGTGCATGCACACTTCTTCAGATACACAGCTCATACCAAAATAAAAACTTAGTTGGTCTTTAAGGTGCTACTGAAGGAATTTTTAAATTTTGTTTCAGCAGAAAGGTGTTGTACTTCCATAAAGGCCACCTTAGTAGAGCATGAGACTCTTAATCTCAGGGTGGTGGGTTTGAGTCCCGTGTTGGGCAAAATATTTCTGTATTGCAGGAATTTGATATAGATGACCCGCATGGTCCCTTCCAACTCTATAGTTCTAAGATGCAGTGTCCACTCATTCCACACCCAGAAGTTCAAAAGTACAAGGAGGCACTTACTTCTCGGATGAAACTAAATTGTTCGTTGAATTATGCTCAGCTGGGGTTTTGATGGTTATGCAAGAGAGGCACAAAACTTAGTTTACAGAGAACTTAAATCGGCACTCTTACTCAATTGAAGTCTCAAGACTTTTCCCACTAAGGGCTCGTCCACGCTTTCGCTTGATCATATTGTGTACCAAATTCATTCCTCTGGGTCCGAGAGCTTTTCTCATTGTTCTGCGGCTATGTGCCTTGCGGAAACCTGATCTTACTTGCTGAATCCGATCTCATCAGATGCACAGAAGATCTGAAGAGAGAGTTTGTTTAACCCAAGCTTCAGTAGAGTGGGTTACAGTCAGATTTTCACAAGGCAAGGTTCTTTAGTCGTTGGACATCAAAGCCAAATTTTGCATCACAGTTTTTGGGATCAAGGCACAGTTTTTTCATTCATTCATTCATTCATTTTTTATTATTCTTTATTGAAAGTTAGGAAAATTCATAATTATATGTGCCCTAAACACGGTGAGACGTAAATAAAAGAGAGAGAAAGAGAAACAGCACCCGTGTAGAAAGAAAATAAAGGAGGGAGGGGAAAAACTTTACAAAGTTGTTATAGTAATTCACCAGATTTTAACCTATTTGAAATATACTCGGAGTCGAGAGTGAATTTCATGCTCTTTATTCAGCTCGTAGTCATCAAGGAGAAGAAGAGAAGACGAATGGCTCTTTTCCCAAAACCATCTGCTTATATACATTATTTACACAATGGGCCTTGCGTGATTGGCTACTTCAGGGCTACACCTGTGGGCCAATTATATTGTGGATTGACTTCTGCCTGCAGCCTGATTGGCTGCTCCTACAGGCCAATCAGGTAGCAGATTCACTTCTGCCAGCCGCCTGATTGGCTGCTCCAGCAGGCCAATCAGGTTGCGGATTCACTTCCACCTGGAGTTGGATTGGGTAGCTCCCGCTGATTCTGAATCCTATTGTTCTAGGATTCAGCTCAGTACATAACACCCCTCCCCTCTAAGTTCCAGTCCTGCCCGGGAAGTTGCATTCGTAGTCCCCAAGGTCTGCTGGCCGCCTCCGTGTGCGTTGTGGCCTGGGGTGTTCCTTGGTCAGGGGTTCTGGTTCTGGCTCGTGTTCCGAGGCTGCTGGCTGTGCCGGGGCTGTCTGGTCTGGCGCCACTGAACCACTAGGTTGTGACTCTGGTTCCGGTGTCCTTCCAGCCTCGGGGCGCCCCTCTGTGCCTACTGCTTCTGCTTCCCCTGCCCACCCCTCTCGCTCTACAGGCCTCACTGCCCTGCTGTCCCCTTGGGACCCCTCTGTCCCGCTCTCCTCCCGGGTTCCTCCTGGGAATCGTCGCCGTAGCTGGTCGCAGTGGCGGCGCCAACATTGCCCCCCTTCCGTTAGTACCTCGTACGACACGGGACCGGTCACCTTGGTGACTGTGGCGGGTACCCATGCTGGGCCTGCCCCAAAATTCTTTGCATACACTGGGTCCTGGGCCACAAATGTCCGGGGGTTCCTGCCTTTCCCCACCACTACCTCATCCTGAGCTCTGTCGGGGTGAAGTCGGTCCAGTCTAGTTGCAAGGCGCCGGCCCATGAGTAGTTCAGCTGGACTCCGGCCCGTCGTTGTGCTTGGGGTGCTGTGCTGTGCTAGAAGAAATGTGGCAAGGCGGTATTCCCAGTCCCCTTGTGTTATGCGGCGGAGGCTGTCCTTGGTGGTCCGCACCATGCGCTCCGCTTGGCCATTGGTGGCAGGGTGGAATGGTGCTGAGCGGATGTGGCGGATGGCGTTCTGCGCTGTGAAGGTCTGGAACTCCTCTGACGTGAATGCGGTTCCATTGTCCGAGACGAGGGTGTCAGGGAGCCCGTGGGTTGCAAACAGCTTACGTAGTACCCGGATGGCTGCCGCCGTAGAAGTGGACGGTACCAGTGCGACCGTGTAGGAATCCACCACTATGAAGAATGTTTTTCCCTGGAAGGGGCCAGCGAAGTCCACGTGCAAGCGTGACCATGGATGTCGGGCGGACTCCCAGGGCTGGACTGGGGCCCTTGGGGGATCCGGGCGGGATTCTTGGCAGGTCTGGCAGTGTTGGACCCAGGCCTCTATCTCTCTGTCAATCCCCGGCCACCACACATAACTCCTGGCAAGGGCCTTCATCCTCACTACCCCTGGGTGTGTCTCGTGTAGGGCTGTGAGGACCCTTTTGCGGAGGGGCTGGGGAACAACAACCCTGCTTCCCCATAACAGGCACCCCTTGTGGGCCGACAGTTCATGTTTGCGGTTTGTGTAGCCAGCGAATTCTGGCCCGGGGCTGCTGCTGGGCCATCCTCGCCACACCCAGTCCAGGACCCGGGAGATGACCCTATCTTTTGTGGAATGGTGCGCAACTTCTTGTGCCTGAATGGGTCGGTCGGGAAGCAGCTCCAGGGTCATAACCTCTTGCGCAGGCGCTGGGTCGGGGCCTGTTTCTGGTAGTGGTAGCCTGCTGAGTGCGTCTGCGTGGCCCATCGCCTTCCCAGGGCGGTGGATTAGTGCATACTGGTAGGCGGCAAGGAAAATTGACCACCTGAGGACACGTGGAGACAACACTTGGGGGGTCTGCTTCTCGGGGGCAAACAGGCCAAGCAACGGCTTGTGGTCAGTCACTATGGTAAAGGGCCGCCCGTACAAGAAATCATGGAATTTTTTTACGCCCTTCACGATTGCCAGACCCTCCTTGTCAATCTGTGAGTAGTTTCGTTCGGCTGCAGCAAGCGTCTGGGAGAAGTATGCCACCGGCACCTCTCTTCCATCCGGGAGTTGGTGTCCCAGGACAGCGCCGATGCCATAGGGAGAGGCGTCGCATGCCAGCACCACTGGCAGCCTCTCGTCGAAGTGTGCCAAGACCGAGTTCGAGACGAGCAAGTCCTTGACTGCCTGGAATGCGGCCCTTTGTCGCTGGCCCCACACCCAAGGGGCCCTTTTATCTAGGAGTCTGTGTAGGGGCTCCGCTACCGCTGCCTTATGGGGAAGGAAGGCATGGTAAAAGTTCAATAGTCCCAAGAATGACTGAAGTTCGGGCTTGCTCTTGGGCGCTGGGGCCTCACAAATGGCCCGTACCTTGTCACCGGTTGGATGGACCCCTTCTGCGTCCACCTTAAATCCCAGAAAGTCCACCTGCGGCACTCCCAGTAAACACTTTTCCCGCTTCACCTTGAGGCCCGCCGTCTGGAAACGGTGCAGGACGGAGCGGAGGCGGTCCTCAAATTCCTCTGGTGTGGGCCCGGCGATCAGTACATCATCGAAGAAGGGGGTGACGCCAGGAATCCCTTTAAGGAGAGAGTCCATTAGATTCTGGAATATGCCTGGTGCCACGCTAACGCCAAATTGCAGCCGCTTTACTCTGAATGCCCCTCTGTGCGTCACAATCGTCTGAGCCTCTGCTGTGGCTTCGTCCACAGGCAACTGTTGATACGCTTGGGCCAAGTCCAGTTTGCCAAAGATTTTTGACCCAGCCAGGGTGGCGAGGACATGGCTGACCACTGGCACTGGGTATGCATGGGCCGTGAGAGCCTTGTTTATGGTGCATTTGTAGTCTGCACAGATGCGGACCGAACCGTTAGGCTTGACGGGTGTGACAATTGGAGTTTCCCAGGGGGCGTTGGGCACCGGCTCCAGCACTCCTTGCTCCACGAGCCGGTCCAATTCCTCGTCTATGCGGGGTTTCAGGGCGAACGGGACCCGGCGGGCCTTGTGCCTGATGGGTCGTACAGCGGGGTCTAGCTGTAGGGCAATGGGGGGTCCTGTATATCGTCCCAATGCCCCATCGAAAACCTCTGGAAACTCTTTGCATATGGCGTCCACGTCCACTTGTAAGCTAGTGCGGTTCACCCCGGTAACGGCTAGCCCCAGAGGTCCAAACCATGCCAGTCCCAGTAAGCTAACGTAGGGGCCCTTAACTACCAGCAAGTCCAATTGTTGCTTTCGCCCTCGATATTGCACCCTGAAGGTCCCCACCCCCATTGTAGGGACCTTACGTTTCTGGAAGTCCCGGAGGGTGAATGGGGCCGGCCTTAGTTTGGGACCCCCATTAGGGCACAGTTCCCTTAATGTTCGGGCCGAGATTATGGATAGAGTTGAACCCGTGTCCAGCTCCATGCGGCATGGGGCTCCCTCTATCTGTACCTCTATATAAATTTTCTCTGTGCTGGGATGGGGCAACTGGAATACCTGGTAGTCCGTGATCTCCGTCGAGTTGCCTTGGTGCATGGTGCCGTGTGACCTGGGGCTCCTGGGTCGGTCATCTGATGCTTGTCGACGGGTGAGTCGAGCCCGACACACCCGGGCGATGTGTCCCAATTTTCTGCACTGCCTGCACTCTGCGTTGCGGAAACGACAGGTCCTCCTCTCGTGGTTCTCCCCGCAGCTTGCACAGTTCCCTCCTTCTCGTCGAGGCTGCTGTGGTGTGTGTGCTGCTTGAGTGCGCCGCTGTACTCGGTGTACTTCCTCCCTGTCAGATTCGGATTCGTCGGTGAGGTCTTCGTGGTAGACCCTCGGTTGGGATGGCGGGGCCGGTCGTGCCTCTTGCGTTGACCTCTCGGCGGCTTCGGTTGCCAGGGCTTCCTCCAGAGCAATCTGGAACGTGAGGTCTTTTTTGGCGTAGAGGCGTCGTTGCAACATCTCGTCCCTCAGGCCACCGACGAGGCGGTCACGAAGCATGTTCTCCAACTCTGAGAAGTTGCATAACCGGGCGGCTTGGCGGAGGGAGGTCACAAACCCAGTTATGGTTTCCCCCGGGGCTTGCCGCTTTGCGTAGAAGGCATTTCGGCAAGCTACCACCGAGGGCTGTGGTGAAAAGTGCTCCTTCAGCCGTTCCATTATTGTTTTGTAAGAGATGGTAGCGACATCTCTAGGTGCAAGGAGAGCCCGGGCGATTTCAAACGTCTCCTCTCCACAGACGCTGAAGAATGTCGCCCTCTTCATGGCATCGTTGGTGACTTCTTTCGCTTGCAGGAGGAAGTTGAAACGGGCGGCGTACCCTTCCCAGTCTCCTGATGCTGGTTTGAATGGCAAGAAGCTGCTGTCGGTTGCCATTCTGGGTTCCTTGGGTCCTGGAGCTGAAGCCTGGATGCACGGTGCGATGCAGCGGTGCAGCGGGTGGCGGTGCTGCGGTGCAGTGCGTGGTGGCGGTCAGCTCAGCAGGATCCCATCCTCGTCGCCAGTGAAATATACTCGGAGTCGAGAGTGAATTTCATGCTCTTTATTCAGCTCGTAGTCATCAAGGAGAAGAAGAGAAGACGAATGGCTCTTTTCCCAAAACCATCTGCTTATATACATTATTTACACAATGGGCCTTGCGTGATTGGCTACTTCAGGGCTACACCTGTGGGCCAATTATATTGTGGATTGACTTCTGCCTGCAGCCTGATTGGCTGCTCCTACAGGCCAATCAGGTAGCAGATTCACTTCTGCCAGCCGCCTGATTGGCTGCTCCAGCAGGCCAATCAGGTTGCGGATTCACTTCCACCTGGAGTTGGATTGGGTAGCTCCCGCTGATTCTGAATCCTATTGTTCTAGGATTCAGCTCAGTACATAACACCATTACAGTACAGTATTTGTAAGAATGGATTCCAAATATCATTGAATTTGTCCATGGCAAGTCTGAGTTTATATACAAGTTGTTCATATGTTGCGAGTTTGCATAAGACTTAATTGTAGAAGGGAGCCACCATATTTTCTCTCTCCAATTCATCAATAATCATCTTTTTGCCATTTTTAGGGCACTGAGAGTCCACTCACATTGTCCTTTTGTAAGGTTCCATGTGCTGGGTGTATAATTCAAAAGGTTATTTGCACTTTGAATGTAAGATTATTCCGTACAGTTCTTTTGATAGTTTCAATTACCTTCTGCCAAAAATCTTTCAATATAGGACAATGAAAAAACATACGTTTTAGAGAAGCATTATCCCTATTGCATCTCCAGCGGTTAGATACCTTAGATAGCCCTTTTTTAAACAAATGTAATGGGGTCCAGTATATTCTAAATATTATTTTATCTTGTATGAGCCTCAATTTAAGGTCCAGAGATGTCCTTGTTATAGCACTTAAAACAGTTTCCCAATGTGAGGTCAAAACTGAGATCTCTTAATTCTTTATTCCATTTCTTCTCAATATCTGTACATCAAATTGGTAAGCTAGTAACAAAGATTTATATATGTCGATGGCTGGCTTTTTTTGTTATGTAAGAATTAATCAACTGCTTCAATAAATTTTATAATAAAATCTGCACCGAATCAGAAGGTGGCAGACTTCCCCTTCCTCAGAAGTTTATAAACAAAGGATGGATGGACTCTTTAGGTGTGATTCCTGCATGTCAGCGGGTTGGGCTAGATGACCCTGGGGGTGTCCCTTCCAGCTCTGCCATTCATTGATTCTATGGATCCTTCTGCTTTGAATGCCAGGGTGGACGACAGCACCACCAAGGTCTGGGAAGCAGATAAGAAGCTCCAGGAGCAGCAGCGAAAGTACATCGCTCTAGAGCAGCAGTTTGAACATCTGAAAACGGAGTCGGGGAAGAATTCTGGCGCCCCAAAGAACCCCTCTAAGAACAAAGCAGGTAACGTCGTGGACGAGAGCATCAAGAGAAGCATTTATGTTGAATAGCTATGGGGGAGGAGTACCTGTGGTGGTGGTGGGGGCACATCATGCTCCTTCTGGGGTAGTCTGCCCACCTTTGGTCCCCATTCTGCACTCAGCTCTCACCTGTGGCTCCCAGTAGCTCTCAGCATGTGACAGCAGCCACACCCGAGAAAACAGCTTCGACTAGCCAGCAAAACCAAGTGAGGGGAGCCAGTGCGAGAAGTGAGGTTACAGGGAACGAGGCAGAGGGCCTTCTCGGTAGTGGCACCCGCCCTGTGGAACACTCTTCCATCAGATGTCAAAGAAATAAACAACTATCCGACCTTTAGAAGGCCTCTGAAGGCAGCCCTGTTTAGGGAAGTTTTTAATGTTTTAAGTTTTTTTCTGTTTTTCTGTTCTGTTGAAGGCTGCCCAGAGTGGGGCGGGACAGAAATAAATTATTATTATTATTATTATTATTATTATTATTATTATTATTGGGTCTCAAACCTTCGGGGAGGTAGGAATTTTCCCTGCATGCAAACATTGAGAGGACAAGATCAATAGCAGCTCCAATGGTTATTTAAGGTGGTTTCAGCACGTGCTGTAGAGGGAAGTGAGGGGCAAGTGGGCTAGCCCATTTAGGAGACGGAAAACCTCCACTTCCTTTTGGGATATCTTCAGGAGAAGAAAATGTTGGGTTTCTTGAATAATCAAAGTTGCTTTTGAGCCTGTCTAATGTCAATACTGTCTGTTTAAGAAAAACAGGTGCCGGTAATTTCTGTTTAATTGCTCACAAGTGTGGGCTCTACTCCATGTATATAAGGCTCTGTTGGAAAGCATTTTGTGTGGCGGTTGGGTGGGAGTATGGGTTGAAGGGTTGGAATGTGGGTATGTAAAGTTGCTGGGAGAGAGAGTGTTTATCTTTAGTTTAAAGTCTCTTCTGAGTCAGTTTGTTTTTCTGTTAAAGAAAGCAAACCTATTGTTTTTCTTCTGTATACTTTAAGCAGGTCTACTGCTAGTCAGGGGTTTCATGCTAGGTTGATCTTTAAACTCTTGGTGGTGTATTTTAGCCAAGTCAACTTCTGTTTGCATATTTTGTTTTTCTATAAACTCTGCGTGAAGCGTACTTTGAAGGGCCACTGGGAAACTGGGGTATATGATTTATGTTAGCACTCTTAATACCTAGTTCCCCCCAATATTTTTTCGCGATAGGAAAGGCTCAGGAGTAAACCCCACACAAATCCCGAGCGAAGCCCCTAAGACGGTTGGATGGCGCCTTGCATGCCTCCTTCTGGCAATTCCTGCAGCCAGGCTGGTGCCAAACGTCTTGCTCTGCTTTCCTTTGGAGCCCATCAGCGAGGCCGAGGGGGGGGGGGTGTCTTGCCGTCTGGGCAGCCCAGGACCTCCAGACACACCGCCCAGGCTTGCACCCCAGGGAGTTCACTCTGTATATGGCATGTTGTAATACCACGCTGCTGCATTTGTATTTGGCGATTACGAATGTGGAGACTTGGTTGGTTCTGAAACGCAGGGGGAAATTCTGTGTTCTCCTTCAGCAACAGGCCCCACATCTACAGCTCAGCCGCCCAACAGCACCAGGCTAGACTGGAACGTGGGTGACAGGAGCGGCCCTCCAACAGCACAACATTCGGAGGTGCCCCTGGAGTCCCAAATAGAAGAACTATCCACAAGGTAGGATGCTCCTTAACCCTTTTGAGAAAGCTCACGTTTATCATCACCGGGTGACGTTGAGCCAATCACTGCATCTTTCAGCCTAGCCTACCTCGCAGGGTTGTTGCGGGGAGGAAAGCAGAGAGAAGAACCTTTAGCTCCTTGGAGGGAAAGGTGGGATATCAGCGCAATCAATAAGATGGAAAGGAAATTTCAGAAGGAAACCCTTAAAATGAGTGGGCAATCGAAGGCCTTAAGAGACCGGGCATGCCTGCACAACAGCATTCATCGACACAGCCAAGAGAGCCTCTGCAGTGCTCTTTCTGCTTCCAAAGCCCATGTGGCTGAGTGGATAGAATGTTGGGCTAGGGATGGGGAGTCCCGGGTTCAAATCCCCATTCAGCTATGAGCCTCACTAGGTGATTGCAGGCTAATTGCCGTCTCTCAGCCTTGCCTACCTGATAACGTTGTGGGAATAAAATGGGGGTGGCAAGGGAGGCCATCTTGAACTCTGCAGAGGGTGGGAAGGATATTAGGATTTAATTTTTTTTATTACCCCCGGGGAGTGCTATCGATACAGTGGAACCTCGGTTTACGAACACAATTGGTTCCAGAAGTCTGTTCATAAACCGAAGTGTTCATAAACCGAAGCAAATTTTCCGATTGAAAGTAATGGGAAGTTGATTAATCCGTTCTAGACGAGGAAAAACACCCCCTAAAGCAGCAGGGCCTTCGCGGAGGCCGGGGAGCGTTTCCGCAACTGGGCTGCAACCGCAAAAGCGCTCCCCGGCCTCTGGGAGGCATCGGAGCGAAGGCCCGGCCTCCCCGAAGGCATCGGACGCTCAGTAGGCCTCGGGCACCTCGGTTTACTAACTTCCGGGTTAGGATAGTTCGTAAACCGAAAATTCGTAAACCGAGGTGTTCGTAAACCGAGGTTCCACATGGTCCCTCTTGCTTTGAGCCAGAGCAAAAGGTGTTCTTTCTGGTCTTGATACAAGAGCCCCGTAGCGCTGCGAAGATAGCACATGCAGCCACAATTGTGCTGAAGAATTCTGTTGTTATTCAGAGGCTGCCGCCGCCGCCGCCTTAAATATGGAGCTCCCCATAGAAAGATCTGCATGGCAGCATTAGGAGCACCTCCCCTGGCCATGACAACTAGAAGCTTCCTTTTAACATAAATAAAATCTGAAAATTTTCAGAACCGTGTGTATTCTCCAGCATCACGGGGGTAGAGAGGCAGCTTTGCATAGTGGTTTTCTTTAAAAATAAAAATTAAAAAAAGCCTGGAAGAGGCTGCCTTGCTTTCCCAGCTTGCAAGCGCTTCACGACATCAAGGTCAGATGACCGATTGTGTCCTTGCAGGCTTGCGATCCAGATGGACGAGAACGAAAGCCTGAAGATCGCCTTGCAGGACTCTGCGAAGACCAAAGAGGAAGACTTCCGGCTGTACCAGGAGACTGTGGGGCAGGTGAAGGACATCTTCCTGCAAGCTCTGAGGCAGCAGAAGCAGGACCGGAACTAAGCCAAGCCCACCCAGAGCGCCCTATGGAGGGAGGGAGGGAGTCATTGGGGAATCCCAGGGATCTCACACGCTTTACACCTGGCCAGGTTTGCCCCTCGAAATGATATCTGTTTGAACACTTGCAGGAGGGAGTGAGGAGACCTGCTGAAGACGTAGCAGACGTAGGAAACTCTTCCCAGCCAGAGGCCCCTAGAGGTCAGCTCTTCTCACCCCACGATGATGGACATGTAACAGTCTCTTTGGTGGAACTTTAGGTCTCCTCTGCTCTTTGGTGTATGAGCTGCCACTAAAGGATTGGCCTGTGTTGAAAACAGCTGGGCCTGCTTTATGTGCCTGCAATGCTGCTCTGTTTAAATCTGTAAATACAGGACGTTGTTGTCACCCTTGGCAAAGCCATAACAAGATAAAAGGGTATCTTATTTTCTCAACAAAAGGAAAAAGGACATTCCTTGTTTGGTCTCTGCTTTCTGTTTTAGAGAGAGAAGGCAACCAGACACAGCGGATACAGGTGTGCTACCGGGGTCCTTCCAGATTCACTATTTTCTGGTGGGATTCTGTCACATACCTGTAAATTCAGGTTGAGTAATATCCAGAGACTTTAAGCAGCCTCATGAGCAGCGTGATCTTGGCAACTCATCAGCTGAGGCAGTGTTGAATAATAATAATAATAATAATAATAATAATAATTGACTTTTTCTCAGACAAGCTTACACAACTTGACAACTGGGCCAAAGCAAACAAGATGAATTTTAACAAGGAGAAATGTAAGGTACTACACTTGGGCAAAAAAAATGAAAGGCACAAATACAGGATGGGTGACACCTGGCTTGAGAACAGTACATGTAAAAAGGATCTAGGAGTCTTGGTAGACTACAAACTTGACATGAGTCAGCAGTGTGATGCAGCAGCTAAAAAAGCCAATGCAATTCTGGGCTGCATCAATAGGAGTATAGCATCTAGATCTAGGGAAGTAATAGTACCACTGTATTCTGCTCTGGTCAGACCTCACCTGGAGTACTGTGTCCAGTTCTGGGCACCACAGTTCAAGAAGTATACTGACCAGCTGGAACGTGTCCAGAGGAGGGCAACCAAAATGGTTAAAGGCCTGGAAACGATGCCTTATGAGGAACGGCTTAGGGAGCTGGGTATGTTTAGCCTGGAGAAGAGAAGGTTAAGGGGTGATATGATAGCCATGTTCAAATATATGAAAGGATGTCATATGGAGGAGGGAGAAAGATTGTTTTCTGCTGCTCCAGAGAAGCGGACATGGAGCAATGGATTTAAACTTCAAGAAAGAAGATTCCACCTAAACATTAGGAAGAACTGCTTAAAGACCTCCAAAGAAGGAGACTCCACCACACTCCTTGGAAGCAAATTCCACTGACAAACAGCTCTTACTGTCAGGAAGTTCTTCCTAATGTTTAGGTGGAATCTTCTTTCTTGTAGTTTGAATCCATTGCTCTGTGTCCGCTTCTCTGGAGCAGCAGAAAACAACCTTTCTCCCTCCTCTATATGACATCCTTTTATATATTTGGACATGGTTATCATATCACCCCTTAACCTTCTCTTCTCCAGGCTAAACATACCCAGCTCCCTAAGCCGTTCCTCATAAGGCATCGTTTCCAGGCCTTTGACATTCCAGGCATTTTGGGGGTCAGGGATTATCTTCCATAATGTCTCACGGTGGCTTCTGCGTTGAGAGGCAGTAATGTGCAAAGCTGATACTTCCACAGCTACCTCCTTCAGGAAGGCAGAAAATTAAAACGTGTCAACATGCAGTGCAGTCGGGAATGGGCGGGGGGCGAGATTCAACTTTACATCGGATAAGGGAATTCCAAATTCTGCTCTACATGTTTGCAATTAAGTACTAGGTTTACAGCTCCACCCGCATTGTAGGGACTTGGATTAGATAACCCTTTGGGTACTTTTCAACTTTTATGATTCTATGAACACAGGGAAGGATGCCAACCGGTTTTTTACTGTAAGTTCTTTTAAAAAGGTAAAGGGACCCCTGACCATTAGGTCCAGTCGTGACCAACTCTGGGGTTGCGGCGCTCATCTCGCGTTATTGGCCGAGGGAGCCGGCGTACAGCTTCCAGGTCATGTGGCCAGCATGACTAAGCTGCTTCCGGCGAACCAGAGCAGCGCACGGAAACGCCGTTTACCTTCCCGCTGTAGCAGTCCCTATTTATCTACTTGCACTTTGACATGCTTTCAAACTGCTAGGTTGGCAGGAGCTGGGACCAAGCAATGGGAGCTCACCCCGTCACAGGGATTCGAACCGCTGACCTTCTGATCAGCAAGGCCTAGGCTCAGTGGTTTAACCCAGCGTCCCTGTGAGTTCGTTAGAGATAGGTTAAAAACAAACAAATAGAGGAACTGTTACAGTCTGAATTTCCTGGTGCAGCAATAAAAAAACCAATCCGCTGTAAATCTGGAAATTCCCTACAGATGGAAAGATGGGACGCCATGGTTTTTGCAGAAGAGTAGCTGTGTTAATCTGTTGCAGCAAACTCTGCAGAGTTTTTTGTGGTACCGTAAAGGCTAAGAAAGTTAATGTGAGCAGGAGGTTTCATGGACCACCGGCTGACTTCCTGCACGTGCATGAAGTGGTATCCTAAATTGGCAACTAAATATCTATCTGTCTTATGTACATACACTGCTAGGGTGGGGAGAAACTGCATGCAGAGGAATGAGGTTGCCTCACCTCAAAAAGGATAACATAACCGTTGGAAAAGGTTCAGAAAAGGGCAACCCAAACGATCCAAGGGATGGGAGTGACTCCCCTGTAAGAAAAGTTGCAGCGTTTGGGACGTCTCTCCCAAACACCTATCTATCATGTCACCTTTTCCTTGCTTTTTTTCTCTTGGCTAAAAAGCTGAGAAAGAGGAGGCATTATAGAAGTTGATGCAGAAAACTTTCTCTGCGTCACAATGCTGGAGGCCATAGACATCCAGTGAAGCTGAATGTCCAGACAAAAGAAAGCTGCAGCGCAGAGTTTTAAACTGCGGAACTCCCTGCCTCAGGAGGCTGGGATGGCCACCAGCCTGGATGGCTTTAAAAGAGGATCTTACAAATTCATGGAGGAGGAGAGGGCTATCGAGGGCTGCTAGCCATCGTGCCTACGCAATGCTTCTGAAAGCCAGAGATTTATGGGACTGTAAACCTGGAAGGGACTCCCACAGGTCATCTAGTCCAGCCCCGCCTTGCAAATGCATGCTTTTCTTCAGCAAGTGGCTGGAAAACGCAAGAGGGGAGAACGTGGCTGCTGTGCTGGGATCAGGGCCGGATTTACGTTTGATGCAGCCCTAAGCTACTGAAGGTCATGGGGCCCTTCATATGTCCAGCTGTCCTTTGTCAGCAACAAATTGTCGCTGTTTTTTTGTGTTGAATATATGCTACTGGTATATGGTAATTTATGGACCTCATAGGTATCTAAAGCCATTTGCACATGCAGAATGTAGGCACCCTATATATAGAAAGGAGCAAACCAGTGATTTTTTAGGGAGCAGGTGAGCAGGCGGGGCCCATGGCTTACATCCTAGGAGCCTACACAATATAAAACACTGTTGCTGTATGTAGCCTTTATTTTATTTGTTTTTTATCTTATATTTTGGAAATGTAAATCCATTTTATTCCTTTTAATTTTTTTTTGGGGGGGTGGCATGAGTGGGGCCCTAAACTACAGCTTGTTCAGTGTTTATATACATAAATCCGGCACTGGATCCCGCTCGCGGGTTTCCCCACAAGCGGCAATTGTTGCTGGACTGGGAAGCTCTGAAATAATGGGCTAATGCTGCCAATTTCTTCAAAAGTCCAATACAATACAAGCAGCACGCAAAGGCACAAGATTCTTATTGTTCTCTTTTTGTACTAATAATACTCGATTGAAACTTGATTGAATCTTGTGCCTTTGCGGCGTGCTGCTTGTACTGTATTGGGACTGGGAAGCTCAGCTTCCCGCGCGTCTCCTCTCCTGCGCTTGCCGCGTGGGGGCGGGGCCGTGCTCACGTCATGACGCCGCGCCCCTGCGGAATGCCGTTGCCTAGCAGCGCGTGGGCGGAGCGAGCGGAAGACGCCACATCCTCGGCCGAGGCTGCTGCTGCTGCTGCCGCTGGTCAGCCAAGATGGCGGCCGCCGGGCGAAGGAGGAGGAGGCGCAGGAGGCGAGGAGAAGAAGAAGACGACGGAGGCGCCCCCGGGGAAGGGGGCGAGGCGGCGGCGGCGGCGATGTCGCTGTGGGGAAGGCCCGCTCTTCTCCTCCTCCTCCTGCTGGTGCTGCTGCCGGACGGGGCCCTGACGGTCCGGGGCCAGAGCGAGAACGGTAAGGAGGGAGGAGGAGGAGGGAGGCCTCGGGGTCCCGCTCTGAAGGGGATTCAGTCTCCGCACTCGCCGGCAGGAACACCCCCCCTCCTCCCTCTTCCTCTCCCCTCTTCTTCTCCCCTCTTCTTCTTATTACTATTATTCCTCATCTTCCTTCTCTTCTCCTACTTCTTCCCCTCCTCTTTCTTCTTCTCTTATTCCACGTCTTCCTCCTCCTCTTCCCCTCCTCTCTCTTCTCTTCTCTTATTCCATTTCTTCTTCCCCCCCTCTCTCTTCCCCTCCTCTTCTTCTTCCTCTCTCTTCTTCTCTTATTCCACTTCCTCCTCCTCCTCTTCCCCTCCTCTCTCTTCTCTTCTCTTATTCCATTTCTTCTTCCCCTCCTCTCTCTTCCCCTCCTCTTCTTCTTCCTCTCTCTTCTTCTCTTATTCCACTTCCTCCTCCTCCTCTTCCCCTCCTTTCTCTTCTCTTCTCTTATTCCATTTCTTCTTCACCTCCTCTCTCTTCCCCTCCTCTTCTTCTTCCTCTCTCTTCTTCTCTTATTCCACTTCTTCCTCCTCCTCTTCCCCTCCTTTCTCTTCTCTTATTCCATTTCTTCTTCACCTCCTCTCTCTTCCCCTCTTCTTCTTCCTCTCTCTTCTTCTCTTATTCCACTTCTTCTTCCTCCTCTTCCCCTCCTTTCTCTTCTCTTATTCAATTTCTTCTTCACCTCCTCTCTCTTCCCCTCCTCTTCTTCTTCCTCTCTCTTCTTCTTCTCTTCTTCCACGTCTTCTTCCTCTTCCCCTCCTCTCTTCTACTCCTTTTCTTCTCCTCTCTCTTCTTCTCTTTTTCCTCTTTCCCTCTTCTCTTCTGCCTTCTCTTCTTCCACTTTTTCTTTTTCCTCTTCTCCTCTCTCTTTTCCCCCTCCTCTTTCTCTTATTCCCCCTCCCCCCTCCCCCTCTTCTTCGTCTTCTTCATCATCATCTCCTCCTCCTCCCACCCTCTCTCTTCTGGCCCCATCCACACACCATACATTTAAAGCACTATGATACCACTTTAAAGTTTAAACCATCCTGGTTTTCTCCAAAGAATCCTGTGTGGTTTCGTTCACCAAGGGCCCTGAGAGTTGTTAGGGGACACCCCCTCTTCCCTTCCCACAGCTACAATTCCCAGAGTTCCCAGGGAATAAGTGTTCATTGTTAAACCGCTCTGCGAATTGTAGCAACGCTTACCACTCAGCATCCTAAAAAAAGACAGCTCCCAGAATTATTGGAGGGGGGCAACCATGACTGTTTAAAGTGGTATGAAAGTGGAGCCTCACACCTTGGGCTCTACCTTTGCTTGTTTATTACACTTGTATCCCACTTTTCCTCCAAGGAGCTCAAGATGGCATAATTCCCATTTATATCCCCACAACAACCCAGTGAGGTAGGTTAGGCAGAGAGGCAATGGCTGGCTCAAGATCACCCAGTGAAAGCTTCATGGTCAAGTGGGGATTCAAACCCTGATCTCTCCCAGGTCCTAGTCCAGGTGTCAGCAACCTTTTTCAGCCATGGCCGGTCCACCGTCCCTCAGACCATGTGGTGGGCCAGACTATATTTTTTTGGGGGGGGGGGGGAATTGAACGAATTCCTATGCCCCACAAATAACCCAGAGAAGCATTTTAAATAAAAGTACACATTCTACTCATGTAAAAACATGCTGATTCCCGGACCGTCCATGGGCTGGATTGAGAAGGCGATTGGGCCGCATCTGGCCCACGGGCCTGAGATTGCCTACCCCTGGTCTAATCCAACACTAACCACTACTGCTGCATTATTAAATACAAGCGATAACTTCAGAATCAGCAGTGATATTTAATAATTATCTGCCTCAGTGGAGAGACCTGTTGCAGCCTGATCTGCTTATTTTATATATGCTTTTCTAGTTGAATTTCCCACCATGAACAACAGACACACAGAGAGAGAGGGAGAGAGAGAAGTTCCTTAAGTCTGCAATGTTATATTCATGGAGCTGGGAGTAAGTGCTGTGGAGTGCAGTGGGGCTTCCCTCTGATAAACCTGCATGCTCTAGGCTGTTAGTGACACAAGGAAACAGATCATTTGGGTGACATGAAGTGTTGATTTCCTCCCCACCCCATGCTGCAGGGGAAAGGAGAGGAGAAAGGGAGCATTTGTTATCCTTGCAGGCTGACACAATTAGATGCCACACGTCTCAATATATCAGGTATCTGTTGGGTGTAAAAAGGGGCTCTCTCTTTCATAGGCACTACTTTAACTACATGGGAAATTCCCAAATGCCTGCCTTACTTTGTTTGTATTGTGAGCATCATGTTAACTTTCCATTTTTACTTAACGTTTTCATTATCAGCATTCCAAAATATGTTTGGTTAACAGTGAGTCCGTCCTCCTCACATGCCAAAGTTGCTCTTTGCTCTCCCTAAGGCTGGTCCAGTCAGCGGGTTTAGCAGTACAGCTTAATCAGAAGTCATAGATGTCTGCCTTTTAGGGACATTTCATGTACCTTTACTCAGAAGCAATACTCATTTGTAATTAATAGACAAAGTTCCTGGATAGGGAAGATTTCCCTTAAACGATTGAGACAACATCCCGCAGCAAAAGCTAATTGTTCTTATGGTTTGGAAATGTCTGCAAATGTTCAGCCACAATCTTATTTTCTCCTAATGTTGAAGCAAAATCTACTAAATCTGTCCTTTGGGAAATGGACAAGAAGTCTTTGCCTTCTTTCTGACTGCATCTTGAAACTACTGGAGGTGGGATCAATCATGTTCTCTCTGACTTCTTTTCTCCAGGCTGAACATAGCCAATTTCTGTAACACTCCTTCACCGCAAATGTTTTCTGTACCTCTGCCTACCTGTCTACAGTCCGCTGAGCCATTTTGACATATTAAACTCGGCACAGTGCTCCAGAATAGGTCATGCAGAAAAAAGGGTTCATGATCTGGAAATGATGATTTTTCTAGTGCAGCCTAAAAATCAATGAGACCTCTCTTTTCTTGCAGCTGCAGCAATTGGCTGACTCAGCTGCAATCCCATGATCCTTTTTACGGTACATATACTGCTGTCAAATTAAGCCATGTATCTCCCATCCTACATTTGTCTGCTTTTGGTTTGTTGGTTTGCCCAAATGCTGAACTTTTAAATTTGTTGCTGTTGGGTTTCAGACTAGTCTTCCATTCCCTCAGGGTCATTTGGAGTTTTATTCCTGCCTTCAGAGACGTTGCCCGCTCCTTCTTCTAATTTGTGTCTTCTGCTAATTTGTTAAGCATTCCTTCCACCCCTTCAGCAAGTCATTGATGAAGAACAGTTGAGGTGTCCCAGGCCCAGGGTAGATCCCTGTGGCGTTCCACTTGAAACCTCCAATTTCACAAGAAGTCATTGATGAGCAACTTTTGAGTACAGTTTTCCAACCACCTGTGACTCTGAGCTGCTGCTTTTCTGTCCCTAGAAGTCCTGGCTACTTTTCTGTACTCTGCCAAGGTGCTCTGTTCCTTCCTTCCATTTCCTAGATGTGTCTGGTTTTATTTTCAGCTCACCACTCAGCTTTTCCTGCAGCCACAACAGCTTTTTCAGTTGCCCCACTTTAACTTCTGATGCCTTTAACAGTAACTCTCCCTTTTGCAGGATCTCCCAGCCATCATAGGCTTCTTTTCCTATTGGAATCCTGCCTGATGTTTGTCTAGCCTTATTTAAAGCAGCTTCCCCACAATTTGCTATGCTTGCCTTAAGCTTTCCATAAGATCAAAAATTCCGCACCTCTTTTACCTAAGTATCGCATACAGTTTGGTTAACAAACATCCGTGTGACTTGGGTTTCTGTGCTAAATTCTAACGTCTGCTTCACATAGGAAAGGGTGTGCCGTACAAACAAGGAACCGTCTGTTCAGCTGCTCCTTTGGTATACCATGACTGGCTAGTTAATATTTTTATTCCCAAGCGGGAAGGAGGGTTTTTCAGTGCACCATTCTGCAGTACCTCGAATGCCAAGCCTTCTAGTTTTTTCCAGTGAGGTCTGTCTCCTACGTCAAGTTGCTATAAAAAGTAGAAGTGATGTGATGTTAGCCCATTTTTGGCCCATGCATTTTCCATATATCAGACGTTTTCTTTAATTCTGATTTACACTTAGAGCTTTCCTTGAAGAAGATGTCTCCGAAATGATGCTCAGATTATATTTTGCTAATGCTGATCGGATACTCAACCGTTTTCCCTCGCCCTTTGCCGTTGTCTTGTGGCTTGTTCTTCCTGATTTTGTAATCCAGAAGAGTGTTGCTACTCGATCTGGTTATTTTGTCTTCTTTTGTTACAAGAATGCCTTCTGTGCTAGCTTTTAAACTTGCTGAAAACTTCATTTCTGCCAAACCCCGGCAGGCAATTAAGAACACACCCTTCAACAGTGGTTAATTGATGTCTGTTTCCAACTTCTTTGTGGTTTTTATTGTACAGTTTTATATTTTACTGCTAGATATAAAAAGATGTAGCTGTATATAAATATTTTTTATAAAGAAGGATAGCTAGGCATGGTGTTGCTAAACTGCATTGCCACATTGTGCATTCTGCTTGAATAAGAGAATTTTTCATGAGCGACTTGCTTGCTCAGAGAGGCAAGAGGATATGCTTGTGTAAACGAAAAAGCTTTTAGCATGCCCTGAAAAGAGTATATAGCAGGGGTTCCCAAACTAAGGCCCGGGGGCCGGATGCGGCCCAATCACCTTCTAAATCCGGCCCACGGATGGTCCAGGAATCAGCGTGTTTTTACATGAGTAGAATGTGTCCTTTTATTTAAAATGCATCTCTGGGTTATTTGTGGGGCCTGCCTGGTGTTTTTACATGAGTAGAATGTGTCCTTTTATTTAAAATGCATCTCTGGGTTATTTGTGGGGCATAGGAATTCATTCATTTTATTTTTTTCAAAATATAGTCCGGCCCCCCACAAGGTCTGAGGGACAGTGGACCGGCTCCCTGCTGAAAAAGTTTGCGGACCCCTGGTATATAGGGAAGGTACCTGCCTGATGTCAATAGGCAGGGAGTTCCAAAGTGTAGGTGCTGCCCGTGTAAAAGATTGATTTCTTACCAATGCAGAATGGGTATTGTGTGGTACCTGTAACAGAGCCACAGAGCCAGTTCTGCAGATCGAAGCAGTTGCATGGGCATTTTGGGGGTGAAGTCATCTTGCAATAATCCTGTGCATTGTTGCTGGGCACAGAGAGGGAGGGTCAAGGCTAGCATCGCACCAGAGGCAACCTGGTACCCTGCTGCTCCCAATTGCTCCCACACTGTGCCAAGCTCCCTGCTTCCTGTCCTTTCAGTAACTGGCAGAAACACGCAGCATTGGAAAGCCCATTGAATATCACAGCCCCTGCCTAGGTTCCCTCCCCCTCCGGCTCCTACCACCCAGAGCCAATCATTAACTTTTCATGTGGCTGATTTGCATCAACTTGGAGGGGGTGAAGGCAGAAGAAGCCTTGGGCAACAGGTGTCATGAGACTTTTCCAGCTTGCATCACGGCAGCTCAAGCCAGTTTCACCCCGCCTGGGTGAAAAACCCTTGTATTTTTCTGTAGTTAACGTTGTTTCGCTGCATGTTGTTGTTTAGTTGTTTAGTCGTGTCCGACTCTTTGTGACCCCATGGACCAGAGCACGCCAGGCACTCCTGTCTTCCCACTGCCTTCCGCAGTTTGGTCAAACTCATGTTCATAGTTTCGAGAACACTGTCCAACCATCTCGTCCTCTGTCATCCCCTTCTCCTAGTGCCCTCAATCTTTCCCAACATCAGGGTCTTTTCCAAGGATTCTTCTCTTCTCATGAGGTGGCCAAAGTATTGGAGCCTCAGCTTCAGGATCTGTCCTTCCAGGGAGCACTCAGGGATGATTTCCTTCAGAATGGAGAGGTTTGATCTTCTTGCAGGCCATGGGACTCTCAAGAGTCTCCTCCAGCACCATAATTCAAAAGCATCAATTCTTCGGCGATCAGCCTTCTTTAGGGTCCAGCTCTCACTTCCATACATCACTACTTGGAAAACTATAGCTTTAACTATATGGACCTTTGTCGGCAAGGTGATGCCTCTGCTTTTTAAGATGCTGTCTAGGTTTGTCATTGCTTTTCTCCCAAGAAGCAGACGTCTTTTAATTTCAGGACTGCTGTCACCATCTGCAGTTATCGCTGCATGTTGTATGTCCCCAAATCTGTGCATTCCTACTTCCTAACCCCGGATTTGAAGATAAGGAATCCTATGGGGCTGTCAACTCCCGGATATGAAAGTAAGGTCGCTGAATAGGGGAATTTCCCGCAAAAAAAGGGAGAGTTAACAGCACTGATGGTCATACGCTCAGCTGATCTCTTGGGCAAATATGCCAGAGCTGCAGACTGGCTCTATTGACATTGGCACCTGAATTCACACTGCCACACTCTCATTCATTTGATGTGCTGTCTCTCTCAGCAAGTTCTTCATTATTTGTTCAGTTGACAAAGACTTGTTTTGCGACAACTGTCCCTGTTCAGTGTGGCTATTTGACCTGGGTTGCGCATCACATTGAGCCCTAGTTAAAATAAGCAACGGACAATGTGCGCATGCAGCATGCAGCTGAGATCACACGCGGTTCACTTCTCCCTGTGCTGTCAGGAAATAATCCATGCTCCGGCTTTACATTCTGCCTAAACCTAGGATTGTGGTTTGTTTCTCTCTCCAAACGTGAGTGGCAAGCCAAGAACGAATTTTGGTTTGCAGGAAACAAACAGGTAGGTGGTTTGCACGTAAAGACATGGCGACGATGCAAAGTGTCTGAGAAGGACCCTTTGGAGCAGATTTTGGGGTGTTTGGGAGGCTATCCTGTTGCACAAGCTGATTTCTGTTGCTCAGGTGGATGGACTTCATTAAATGTTCCCCAGTTTATAATACCAACAATTGAACCAATAGCAGGGGGTTGCTGAACACTATACTGTACTATCATTGACATCCTTCGTGAAATCAAGATACACCATGAGAATCTTTGTTCCAAACTTCAGATTATCCTGATTTTTATTTCCTTTTCCCAGGCACTACAACCGAGGCAGAGCTTTCTGAGCGTATAAATGTCTCGGCATCCAGTTTCACAACTCACAACTTACCGCCTGTTTCAAAAGTCGATGGGGACAGAACAAGGACGGCAGCAAATGAAGGCATGATACCAACATCTCCAAAGAGCAGTGCTTCTGTGTCACCTGGGCCAACTGCAACTGAAGGGAAGCAGGCAACATCCCCTGCTCCAGCTTCTGCGACTCCTGCTCCAGCTTCTGCGACTCCTCCTTTGCAAACAGACGCTGACACTTCGGAAGATACAAATATCAACGAAGATGACATGGTGGACGACACCGTAGGCAAAGACAACGTGCCCAGCTTCCTCCCAACAGCCAAAGGAACTGCAGATCCGGCTGACTATTATGGTCCCTACGGAATGCCGTCTGACGATCAAGACGACCAAGGCATCTCGGAGTTTACGGAAGAGTTGGCCAGCATGCGCAGCTATGAAAATAAGAAATTGCTTCCTGACGAGATGAAGGATGCCTCTTCCTCGGAACTGGAAGAGGACAGCCATTTCTTTTTCCACCTGGTTATCGTTGCCTTTTTGGTAGCTGCTGTTTACATCACGTACCACAATAAAAGAAAGGTAGGCCGCCTTTTTTTTAAGTGTCAGGGTTGTTAAGACTACTCCTGAGTAACGACCTTCCACATACTTGTCTTTCAAAAGTCTTTATTGGTGCACATTATTTACAGTGTGGTGAGCTGTCGGTTTCATGTCTTCTCATTCCGTATCAGAATCCGGCACTGCCCCTTTTCGCGACTTTGACCAACATAAAAGCCTCGGGACAGTGCATCTCCTCCCCTTTCTCCTCCTCCTCAATACCGGTGTCGGGGGGAAGGGTCTACGGTCTGCCTTCTCCCTGTCCCCCCTTCCCGCCTCTCTCTCTTCCTCCCTGTGGAGCAGGGGCTCTCCAATGCTGCCAGAGCCCTGGCACTCCTTCTCTGTCTCCTGACTCACCCCGTCAGACCCCGTGCTTTCATGACTGCTTGGAGACTGGCTGCTCCTGATGAGAGGGGGAGGGTTTCCTCTATAATCCCTCCCCCCTTACATTAAGTATGCAGTTGCACTGGCATTTTTACATTATGCTGCAAGTAACTGCAAAGCGGGTGTTTGAACAGAATCGGAAACCTTCTCATTCGTTGACTTACATACCCCATTTCGACACATTTGTACTCAAAAGCGGCGTGCAAAAACAAATGCATTCAAAACTCGTGCACAAGTACATAATACCGTGGGGGGAATAGAAAACATTATCATACAAGATATACAACGAAAGCTGCAAAGTAATTAATAGGAAATATTTTCATCAGCATTTCAAATATACAAACGCACGTGTTCTCCGTGGTGCTTGGACGTCAAGGCAGAGAAAATGCAGCAAAGTTAGGAAATACAGTCATACCTCGGTTTAAGTACGCTTTGGTTTGAGTATTTTCAGTTTAAGTACTCCGCGGACCCGTCTGGAACGGATTAATCCACTTTCCATTACTTTCAATGGGAAAGTTCGCTTCAGGTTAAGTACAGACTTCCAGAACCAATTGTGTACTTAAACCGAGGTACCACTGTACAGGTACAGGCTTGCAACGCTGAAAATCTTAAATGAAGAAGGGTTCCAATCCATCATATTGAGATAGCTAGGTTAATTTGTAAATGCAATCAGTTGTTAATCTGTCCATAGTCAACACTTTATGGCAGTTGTTTTCAAACAGTGTGCCATGGCACCCTGGGGTGCATTGAATGTTAGTCAGGGGTGCCACGGCAAACACTCGCCTCTGTCCTTCTTTCCTTCCCTCCCGCCCTCTGATGCCCTCTTGTGTCTCCCAAAGGCTTGCACAGCTGTTTGTTGCAGCAGCCCTGGCGACAAGCTCCCCAGGCGAAAGGTGTCTCTGGGGCTGGCCAGGGAGTGCTTCCCAGGCCCTTGTGGGGCAGTGTGAGGAGGCACTTCTCAGGGGGGCAGCTCAGAAACCAGGGGCGACAGCAGTGGCTGCGCAGATGACTCCCAAAGATTGGGGAGAGGAGAGGAGGCTGAGGGAACCCTCCTCAAGAGAGGGTGTTTGGAAAAGGCTGAGAGGCTGCCGGCAAGGGGTGACCTAACTGGGCTCCCGTACCCCCCAGGAGTGCTGCAGAAAGAATGCAGTTGGTCAAGGGAGACATGTACTCAAAAAGGTTGAAAACCTGTGCTTTCCGAGACGGTTTACAAATGTTATCAAAGCAGATGTGACAGTTTTAAGTGGAGAAGAATTAAGTAAAAATAATAAACCACTCTCAGGAGTAGGTGCTCTACATTATATTTACTCTTCTAAGTCATAAAAATGTGGTGCAGCATTTTAAGCTTAATGTTCCGAGGAATGTAAACATTTCCCCCTTGCCCTGGGTGGGAACTGATGTGTGTTCATTACATTTATCCCCTCCGTCCCCAGTCTTCAGTGGATTTATAATATGGAATCGTAACGGGAGAAGACATATGATGGATGACAGTGTCTTTTAAACTTGAATGCAGCCTTTCACCCGAAGAACACGGGGCAGTTGACAATATAAAAATGCAAAATGAAAGCATAATAACAGCAAACTAAAAAAAAAACCCCAACCTAATAACACCCCCCTCTGGAAAACAACCGCACAGTTTAAAAGGCTATATTTTTTAATCGGGCAAAGGCTTGGGAGAAGAGTTCTATTTTCTGCTGGTGACTAAAGATATGCAGTGAAGGCAACAGGCGAGACTCCCTGGGAAAAGCATTCTGCAAGTGGGGAGCCACTGCAGAAAAGGCCCGTTTTTATGCTGCCACCCTCCAGACCTCCCAGAAGTGGTACAGGAAAAAGGGCATCGGAGGATGATCTCAGGGTCTGGGTCGATTCATATGGGGAGATGCAGTCCTTGCGGTATATTAAGGCTTTGTAGGTCAAAACCAGAGGGACCCAGGTGGCGCTGTGGGTTAAACCACAGAGTCTAGGGCTTGCTGATCAGAAGGTCAGCGGTTCGAATCCCTGCAACGGGGTGAGCTCCCGTTGCTCGGTCCCAGCTCCTGTCCACCTAGCAGTTCGAAAGCACATCAAAGTGCAAGTAGATAAATAGGGACCGCTCCAACGGGAAGGTAAACGGTGTTTCCGTGCGCTGCTCTGGTTCGCCAGAAGCAGCTTTGTCATGCTGGCCACATGACCCGGAAGCTGTCTGCGGACAAACGCCGGCTCCCACGGCCTATAGAGCGGGATGAGCGCCGCAACCCCAGTCGGACACGGCTGGACCTGATGGTCAGGGGCCCCTTTACCTTTAGGTCAAAATCAGCACTTTGAATTGGACCCAGAAACTAATTAGTAGGCGCATTTAGTGAAGGAAATGGTTGCGATGATTTGCAAACGCTGACAAAGCAGGAAGCGTTTCTCCTTGAACCGCGTCCTCCTTTCTTTATCGTTAGCTAATTGTTTCTTTCCTCTCTAGATTATCCTGTTGGTCCAGAGCAGAAGATGGCGAGATGGGCTTTGCTCCAGAACCGTCGGGTACCATCGTTTGGATCAAAATGTCAATGAAGCTATGCCTTCATTAAAAATCACCAATGATTACATTTTTTAAAAAGCGGCGTGATCTGAGTTGACTGAACTAGTGATTTCCTTTGCCTGAGGTGCAGGTGTTTGCCATAAGCTCACACACTTCCTTGCCTTTCAAGTTCTTAGCCTTATACGAGGGCATGGAAGGTTAGTATTTCCTTCAGGTGGCTGCCAAACTTACAAATCAGTGCACGTAGTGCCGTTGTTAATCACTTTTATTTATCTTCCAGTGTATTCCCGTCTGCCTGGAGCAGTCCTAGATTAGAACATAGCCAAGTAATCTCCAATATTCAATGTATTGCTAAATCTGGCAACAGTGAACCACACTGAAAGGAACTCTGGCGATTCTCTTTTTTGCATCATGCGTTCTCTTTTTCCCTCAGTACAGATTTGGGGGGAAACTTACTACAACAAAGTATCTGGCTCCTTACTTTAAACCACATCACTTGGCTGAAGATTTTAGCTGGTATTTGTTCTCTATAGCCTTTAAGTAGACCTGCATTTTAAGAGAACAACCTTTCACATGTTACCAGTCAGCCTGTCTCCTTGCACAGCTTAGATAACCATTTTAAAAACTGGTGGTGATTCAGAGCCCGTTTTTTCCTTTCTTTCTCTCTCTCTCTGCCATTTTCTCTGCAAAAGAAAATGCCTTTAAAACCCCAAAGTTGTGAGAAAACCTCTCTAGGCTTGAAGCTGAGATACATGAAAGATCAGCAGAACAAGCTCACCTGCACCACCCTCAATATTTTAACGGTTGCCAATACACAACTTGTGCTTTCATTCCATTGCAACCAGGAAAGGTGAGAGATTTATTATTTCTTCTTCTAATCAAGGCGTAGAATTGTCAGGAATCGGAAGTTTCCCAGCTTCAGCGGAGACTGCATTATTTTCTTTTAATTTCGGGAGAGACAAAAATCTCTTGCATATAGCTTGTACAGAAAGTTCTTGGGACATTGGGATTTAAAAAAAAACAAATAATAAATAAATAAAGTATGTACTTTTGCTATTTATGTTTACTTCCACAAGTTGCAATTAGTAGTTTCACTTTTAATGTACACCTTGTTCATGAATGATTCCTTTTGAAGGACTGAAAAAAAATGTATATAATCAGTAGGAACTTTGACTTTATATCCAAGTCTTGTATTATTCTGAAAAACCCTTGCACCTATTTCATGAGAAGAGTTGCAGTGGTCACGATCTTGCTTAATGAAGCTTCTGCAGCAAACATTCCTAAACAGGAAGGGGAAAAAGAGGAAGTCCAACAATACTTGCCATAACTGTTTCCTTGCGGTAATTTTTTATCATATTTGAACTTGTATCACTTTTAATAAGATTTTTTTTTTCAAATAAACCCCAAGGATATAATTTTGTAGGAACCGCAGCTTGATTGTTGGTAATTCCATCAAAGCAAAAATAAAATAAAATTGGGTGTGGGTGTGAAAATTGCACAAGGCACATGACAATTATGTGCAACTTTGAATGAAAAAATATTTTGGCTTAGTTGCTCAGAGCAGCACAAGATGTTTGGAGCAGTGTAAGGTGCGACTTGTACCATTTCATATTAAAGGGGTGTATGTTTTTTTAAAAAGGATGTAGTCGGAGGATATTTTCCTATAAAGTCACATCAGTATTTCTCCGTCATTGGTGCATAATCACAGATGGTCTACACCAGGCTTCCTCAAACTCTGCCCTCCAGATGTTTTTGGCCTACAACTCCCATGATCCCTAGCTAACAGGACCAGTGGTCAGGGATGATGGGAAGTGTAGTCTCAAAATATCTGGAGGGCAGAGTTTGAGGAAGCCTGGTCTACACAAAGGTGTTGTCTGAGTTGGGGCTGAAGAAACGGAATAAGGCCAATGGGCTACTTGAATGCCCGTAGTGGTCCCATTTTTCCATTCTTAATGTTTGTGCCTATCTGGCTTCCAAAGGGCGTGTAACGTTTATTGCCCCAATTGACTTTGCTTATTTATATGCTGCTTAATACTTTAGTTGGTCTCTAAATGGTTTATCTACCATAGTGGCCTGCACATAAGCCTCACTTTTCCCCCAAATTCCGACCGTGAAAAGTTAAAGTGCGGCTTATATCCGCGACCTTACGGTATGCGGCCAGGAGCGGCAAGGAATGGTGCGGCTTATATTCGGGTATTTTTTTATTTTATTTTTCTCCTCCCCCCACCCTTCCAATTTTAAAGGTGGGGCTTATATTCGGGCCAATACAGTATATGCGCGTGCGCACACACCCCAAACAATGAAACACAGAAACTACATTCTAATCCTGCGCAGTATGAAACCGAAATACAACAAAAGCAAAAGAATTTCCATATATTCAAATGGTGAAATAATTCAGCCGCTTCTGTGGGTGTCTCGAGCTGTTTTCGAGCAGTTCCCCAGAAGGTAGGAATGAATGAAGACCTGTGTCTTATTCCGAACCTAAGCGACAGGTGCATTGGAAGAATCCCTTGGAGGCTTTCCCAACTTTTGACACATTTGAGCTGAAAGCAGACAACTCCGCAAGGTCCCGAAGAATCAGACCCAGTTACTTGCAAGCCAGGCCTCAAAAGATCTTTGCTGGGCTGTTCATAGGCTGAGCACAGTTGCTGGAAACTACGGGAGAGGCGAGGATCCTTGTGCTCATGTTCTGCTTGCAGATTTCCCATGAGGGCATCTGGCTTGCCTCTCTGAGAACAGGGCTAGATGGGCCATTGGCCTCATCCAGCAGGTTCTTATGTCCTTAAATCAAAAAAAATCACACTTCAAAATTGCAACAGGAATTTGGCTTGTGCAATCTTGAGGTTTTGGGAAAACTCTACAAGGAACTGCGTGTTTTTTTGCAAAGGTTGGGATAATGGAATAGCTCGTTACTGTCAAACTTTGTTCACCGTGATTTATTAATATAGTTACTGATAGTACAGATAATGCAGTACAAACATTTTAAATTTTTTCTTCTTTGAACAGTGGCAGATCAACATTTTAACCTAGACTGATGCAAGACGGCATTACTTGGGATAATTCAGGGTCAACGTAGTTTCAGAACAGCCTAAACTAGATTCAGAGTAAGACTACCAAACAAAGCTGCAGTGTCTTAACTTCCTCCATATCATGCGTTAGTCATGGCATCTGTCTAGCGAAATAAAACATTCTAGCTTTTCTCAACCTGTTCATCAGCCACTACTCCTTCCTAGCAAAGAAGCAAAGTATTTTACACATATAGAAAGTCCAGCTATGGCCGCTTTGTGGTTAGTAAGTTTGCATCTGATTAAAGGAACATAAAGGAACTGACAAAGAGTTCTCATACGTTCAGGCAGGTGGGACCCATTTCACGCAAAGCAGAAAGTTTCCGTTCCTCTATTCCTGCTCAGGGTGGTTCCTGAAATCTGGACACGGAATCTTTTAAATGCAAACGGGAAATTTAGGGCAGACAGATTCACTTGCCTGAAAGGTGATGCTCACAGTTTTATTTTCCAGCTTAGGCGAAAGAAGCAACCAGGAGGCCGACCCAACAGGTTAGAATTATCTTTTGTTGATAGGGAGACTGGCATTTCAGATCCTCCGGTTGGATCTAATCCTGGCATTACTCAGCACGCCCAGGTACTAACTCCCTGACTCTTGGATTATACCACCAAGCTTTAATAAATTAGCGTTGCCTAACATACTAAGCACACAACAGAGAACATGGATTATCTCTCACATTGTTGCAGGGTTCCCAGCTGTCAATCCAGAGATCATACCTAGAAGTCTGAAGCTCTAAGAATGTAGCTAACCTGGCCCCTTTCCTTCCTTCCTTCCTTCCTTCCTTCCTTCCTTCCTTCCTTCCTTCCTTCCTTCCTTCCTTCCTTCCTTCCTCCCTCCCTCCCTCCCTCCCTCAATACAGGGCTGCCCATTTTAACCCTTCTCCAGCACCTAAAATTCAGTGTGCACCTAAAAAGCAGGAATGTTTCGCTCCGTTCATCAAGATTAAAGAATGCTTCCTGCAGTGAAATAAGAGTGCTACCATACTCCACTTCCTAGCATAATTGCAAATGAGCACATTCCATACACAAGCAACTAGAATATTTAAGCAAAATAAGGTATGCCGAGCAACGTTCGGCAAATAACTTCATTTTAATGAAGCTGCAAGGGCATGGGAAGTGAGCACAACACAGAAGTTGTGTTTCCGTGGAGCGGAGAAATACACTGTATATTCCTGCGTATAAGACTACTTTTTAACCCAGGAAAATCTCAAAAGTCGGGGGTCATCTTATACGCCGCGTCGTATTTCTTATACGGCGAGTATATCCCAAACTCTATACTTTAACTGGAAAAGTTGGGGGTCGTCTTATATGCCCAGTCTTATACGCCGGAATATACGGTAATCCCATCCTACAGAAGAGTGTAAGGCATTCATTCAAGGTTCCCCCCCAAATCTTGATGAGATTACAGTGGTGCCTCGCTTAACGAATGCCCTGCTTAACGAAATTTCCGCTTAACGAAAGGATTTTTCGAGCGGAGGTTGCCTCGCTAGACGAATTCGTTTTACGAAAAATTCGTCTAGCGAATCGCGGTTTCCCATAGGAATGCATTGAAATTCAATTAATGCGTTCCTATGGGGGGAAAAATTCAATGCATTCCTATGGGATTCGCTAGACGAATTTTTCGTTATAAGAAAAGACCCGTGGAACGAATTAAATTAGTCTAGTGAGGCACCACTGTATAGCCTTGTATCTAACTTTTTATGCATAGCTTTTTAGCACAGGAAAACGAGGAGGTTTTATATTTACAAGGTGGTAGGAAGCGGGACTGAAAGACCTAAGCACTCTCTTAAATCAGAAAACTCTTTAATTCATAATAAGCACAACTGGCTGGACCAATCACCAGTGAATATTTCCTGCATTTAGAAAACATGATAAATATCAGAAGGGCAAGCAGAACATTCTTTTTGAGAAGTAAGACCTTGATCGCTTTATTCCAAGACTTGTAGGCAGCTTGCACTGACGCTTTCCGCATTTGTTTTCACACATGCCCCAATAATTCCTCTCCTCTGGCCGGTCTCTACATGGCACAGGTACAAAGAGTATGTTCCCATATGAACAGTTTAAAAAACAGTACAAGAAGAAGAGATGGTAAAAAGAAGAAAAAAACAGTCAACTTTTTAAAAAGTCCGTATCGAGCAAAATTATAAATACAGTATGCTAGACAAATCAACTCCAAAAACGGGATTTATTGTATTTTTGTTAGTTATCAAAACTATAAAAAGCATAGAAACCAATATTTATAAAATAGGCAAATACCACTACTTAGTTACACAGCCATGATAACTTTTTTCTTTTGGTGCAAAGCAAAAACAAATTGGAATGTGGCTCATGCTCGCCCATTTCTTCATCCTTCATCTTGAATTAGATGCTCATCACACACTGGATGAACTGCAGAAAGGGAGAGAGAGAGACGTGCGTTATCACTAGAGAGCCCCTGTGGTGTAGGGGTTTGGGGGGGGGCGGATTGGGACCTGGGTTCAATCCCTCACTGGGTGGCCTTGGGAGTCAACGTCACTGCCACTCGGCCTAACCCACCTCACAGGGTTGCTGAGGGTGAAAAAAGTGGGGCGTAAACACAAGAAATAATAATAATAATAATAATAATTTTTTATTTATACCCCGCCCTCCCCAGTCAAAAACCGGGCTCAGGGCGGCTGACACCAACAGAATTACAATAAAACATAAAAACAATTAATTAAAATACAGATTAAAATACAGTATTAAAATTTAAAGTGCAGCCTCATTTCAAGTAGTCCATAAATCCAAGCCATGAGGGAGGAAAACACAGGGGTCAGGCTGAGTCTAACCCAAAGGCCAGGCGGAACAGCTCTGTCTGGCAGGCCCTGCGGAAAGATGACAAATCCCGCAGGGCCCTGGTCTCCTGGGAAAGAGCGTTCCACCAGGTTGGGGCCAGTACTGAAAAGGCCCTGGCTCTAGTAGAGGCCAATCTAGCCACCTTATGACTCGGGATCTCCAGAGTATTATTGTTTGTGGACCTTAAGGTCCTCCGCGGGGCATACCAGGAGAGTGGTATCTCTCTGCGGCACGATGCTTGCAAGGATGCATCAGTCTTGAGGGACAATGGAGTCCGCCTCCGGGGGTGAAGCCAAACGGCTGCGTTTGCAGCATCGAAGCGCCCTCCATGGGGCGCAGGCCTGGGCAATGTGTCTGGAGGTCCTGGGCTGCCCAGATGACAAGACCCCTTTCTCGGCCTTGCTAACGGGGTCCAAAGGAAAGCAGAGCAAGGCCCTGGGCACAGGCTGAGCTGCAGGAATTGCCGGAAGGAGGCGTGCAAGGCGCCATCCAACCACCTTAGGGACTGCACTGTAGAGGGATGGCGTACCTCTGATCCTCCAGATCGTGGGTAGGCAAACTAAGGCCCGGGGGCCGGATCCTGCCCAATTGCCTTCTCAATCCGGCCCGCGGATGGTCCGGGAATCAGCGTGTTTTTACATGAGTAGAATGTGTCCTTTTATTTAAAATGCATCTCTGGGTTATTTGTGGGGCATAGGAATTCGTTCATTTTTTCTTCTTCAAAATATAGTCCGCCCCCCCCCCACAAGGTCTGAGAGACAGTGGACTGGCCCCCTGCTGAACAGCTTGCTGACCCCTGCTCCAGATCAACGGTTCTCAAACTTTTTACTCTGGGCCACACTTTCAGAATAAGAATTCGCTCGCGTCACACTCAATTTTATATTGATGACATACAGTCATACCTTGGAAGTCAAACGGAGCCACAAGTTAATTCTGTGTCCAGGGCGGCTGTCTACCAGCTCCATCTGGTACGCAGGATGAGACCCTCCCTGCGCGCAGAGTGTCTCACCAGAGTGGTGCATGCTCTGGTTATCTCCCGCTTGGACTACTGCAATGCGCTCTACGTGGGGCTACCTTTGAAGGTGACCCGGAAACTGCAATTAATCCAGAATGCGGCAGCTAGACTGGTGACTGGGAGCGGCCGCCGAGACCACATAACACCAGTCCTAAGAGACCTACATTGGTTCCCAGTACATTTCCGAGCACAATTCAAAGTGTTGGTGCTGACTTTGAAAGCCCTAAACGGCCTCGGTCCAGTATACCTGAAGGAGCTTCTCCACCCCCATCTTTCAGCCCAGACACTGAGATCCAGCACCGAGGGCCTTCTGGCGGTTCCCTCGCTGCGAGAAGCAAAGCTACAGGGAACCAGGCAGAGGGCCTTTTCGGTAGTGGCGCCCGCCCTGTGGAACGCCCTCCCATCGGAGGTCAAGGAGATAAACAACTACCTGACATTTAGAAAACACCTAGAGGCAGCCCTGTTTAGGGAAGTTTTTAATCTGTGATATTTTAATGTGTTTTGGCATTTGCTGGAAGCCGCCCAGAGTGGCGGGGGAAAGCCAACCAGATGGGCGGGGTATAAATAATAATAATTAATAATAGTCCATGAACAACTGGCCATGCTAGCCAAGGTTGATGAGAGTTGGGGTTCAGCCACAGGTTCTCCACCCCAATGTAGGAAGTGCTGACTACATACAAGGCAGTTTTCTAGATTTCTGTAGCTGCAAATAATGCCCCGAGCTCCTGGGAGGAAGGACCAGGAGCTCAAAGCCTGGCGCTCTCGGCTTATAAGTTGCTGCCACTTCATCACAACGTTCAAGGGGGTACAGAGCCTTGCGCTTCTAAGCAGGAAACGGACTCGAAGCTCACTTACATCATCGTACTGGAAGTTCACCATCCCCTGCTGAGCCGCATCTCGTCTCCGGAAGCTATCTGCAAACGCAGCACAGGAAGAAGTGCGTTAGGACAGGAGCCAGGATATACAGAAGCCACAGGTGGATGAATACAAGTGTGAAGTGCCAGTTTGCATTTCGTAGTGTGGAAAGTATTGATCTGATGTGTAGAGAGATCTTTCCTATTCTACTTAATTCAAGAGGGTTGTTGAAGCTTCTCTGGGTGAAAGAAGGAAGCAGAAGGTTCATGATGTTTGGGTTATTCCTTCAAGAAAGTACAGTTGGCGTAAACTGGTTCTGTTATCTCTTTCTGTCAAGGTCATGCCGACTATAATAATAAGGCCAGAAGGAGCCTGGGCGTCACTTTCTCTTTCTATCTCTTTCCCATCTGGTATGGCGTTCTGTACACAGCATGCGTACTGTTAAGGTTTAGACTTATTATACAGTCGTACCTCGGGTTACAAACACCTCGGGTTGCGAACAACTCGGGTTCCGAACTCCGCAAACCCGGAAGTATTTTTGCCGTGCGCGCGGTCTGCGCATGCGCAAAAATCACAGTTTGCGCATGCGCAAAATGGTGCTTCAGTTTACGACCGTTTCGGGTTACGAACTGCATCCCGGAACGGATCGTGTTCGTAACCCGAGGTACCACTGTATTTAAGTCTGCTGTAACTGGATTTTTGATGGACAGGACTAACCCTGAATGTATTGGATTTGTGACCATTATGCCCATTTGCCTTCAGTAGCAGTAAAGCTCTGCTGAATGAAATATTCATTGCCTCTGGTCTATTTTTGGGGAATCCTGCAACATGTTTAAGTTTTTACTCTGCTAACTATACGTTGGAGTTCTGCTCTGGATCAGTACCGAGTAGAATTCCACGACACGCACAAAAACTCACATCCACCATCTCTATATCTTGCCCACCAGCCTGCTATTAAACAACACATTTTTGTGATTTATTTTTAGGTGAAAGCTTCTTGTTAGCAACCCTTTTGGGTGGGAGGACGGCGTCACAGGATTTCCACCTTACTCTGCTTTACTCAAGAGTTCATCTGGAGCGTAGCGTTCGGTTCTGGGGAATGCACTTTGAGGCGCGAAGGAGTTTGGAAAAGAGAAAGGGAGATAGCCGGTGAAACTGAGCCCAAGTCCGGCACAAAAAGCTTGGCGAAACTGGATATGTTTAGCCTTTGATGAAGAGAAAAGAAGGATCTGATTGCACTCTTTGAATAACCTGGAGGGTTGAGATGTGCAGAAGGGAGCCAAGAGCAGGTCTCCGCTCACCCAAATGTGGGACTGGACAAGTAACAGGAGGGTAGCTTTGCACGGAGTAAAAAGGAGAGGAAGCCTGACAGCAAAGAGCAATTTGACTGTGGGACCCTCGGCTAGACAGGGGTGGGCTCTCCCTCACCGGAGGCCTTCAAAAGTTCTCAAACTTTTTTCTCTGGGCCACACCTTCAGAATAAAAATTTGCCCGCGTCACACCGAGTTTTTTGGGTAAGAAAAGCAAAACGAAACACAGCCTAGCAGTGCTTGATTTACAGTGGTGCCTCACTAGACAAATTTAATTCATTCCACGGGTCTTTTCTTATAACGAAAAATTTGTCTAGTGAATCCCATAGGAATGCATTGAATTATTTTGATTTTTTTCCCCCATAGGAACACATTAATTGAATTTCAATGCATTCCTATGGGAAACCGTGATTCGCTAGATGAATTTTTCATAAAACAAATTAGTCTAGCGAGGCAACCTCCACTCGAAAAATCCTTTCGTTAAGCGGAAATTTCGTTAAGCAGGGCATTCGTTAAGCGAGGCACCACTGTATAACACAGAACGCAAGTACTTTATAATATGATCTTGGGGGCATCCAGAAAGTTTAAAACAAGGCCGCTGCCTAAGAACAGGAATCCTTCCCAAATATAATTATAAACGAGCCTCTTACGTATGCATTTTAAAGAAATATAGAAAGTCAATAAGAAGTGAGGTTGCTTTTTCTACCAGAACTAATGTGAGACAAACAAGCTCCCTTCTCTTCATCAACACAAATAAGCCTTTCTCTTTTCTGATTTTCGGCAAATAAAAACTTTTTTTGATACTATACTATACTACACTGAAATGTTTAGATGTTCCATTGTCCTTGAATCTTCCTCCCACACCTGCCATCCTCTCCCTGCTGCACCTTTGGAGAACCACGGCCTTACAGAGACTTGCAATTCTATGTTTCTGCGATCAACCTCAAAAAGGTAAAGGGACCCCTGACCATCAGGTCCAGTCGTGTCCGACTCTGGGGTTGCGGCGCTCATCTCGCTCTATAGGCCGAGGGAGCCGGCGTTTGTCCGCAGACAGCTTCCGGGTCATGTGGCCTGCATGACAAAGCTGCTTCTGGCAAACCAGAGCAGCGCACGGAAACGCCGTTTACCTTCCCGCCGCAGCGGTCCCTATTTATCTACTTGCACTTTGACGTGCTTTCAAACTGCTAGGTGGGCAGGAGCTGGGACCGAGCAACGGGAGCTCACCCCATCGCAGGGATTCGAACCGTCAACCTTCTGATCAGCAAGCCCTAGACTCTGTGGTTTAACCCACAGCGCCCCCTGGCCTTATTAAATAGAAATTTTAAGAAACAAAACCAGTCCATCGTCATGAATTGAGAAAACCCCCATACCAGTGAGAGCTCTGAGCTTAACACAGCAGGCGATGTAGTCGTCAAACGTGATCTTGCCACGAGTGCTGTATCGCTTGGAAATGCCGTTGATGGCTTGGGGGCTCAGCCGAAATCCTAGACAGGAGGAGAGAGCGGGAATCGTAAAACTGCACAATTGGAAGGGACCCAGAGGATCATCTAATGCGGCCATCCCCAACCTTTGGCCCTCCAGATGTTCTGGCCTACAACTCCCATGATCCCTAGCTAACAGGACCAGTGGGCGGGGATGATGGGAATTGTAGTCCAAAACATCTGGAGGGCCAAAGGTTGGGGGTGCCTGATCTAATGCAACCGTTTCCCAGCCGGCGCAAAGTCTCCCAGCTCACCCATGGATGTCAACGCCTTCTGAAGCTCCTGGGAATCGACGGTGCCGCTGCGGTCGCTGTCGACGCTCATGAAGTGTTGCCGCCAGCCGTTCAGCACAGCCCAGAGCTCTTTGAACTCATTGAAGCCCATCGTGCCAGACATATCTCTCTGCGCAGCGGCTAAGGATCACTTCTCGTCAATAACCGGGGTCAATATCCTTTCATGTGCGCGAGAAACATCAGCTACGGTTTCCCTACACTTGCGTGTGTGTATATATAAATGTTTTATTTATTTTCCATTTAATAATACACATTCACATCATTATTATCTACTTTACCTCCCTGCCTCTTTAGAGCCTATCGATTACGTTTTCCAATTCCAATTTCATTCACTACAGAATAACTCACAATTTAAATGAATATAGACAGGTAGAGAACTTCTCATTACAAGTCTTCAGACAACCCTGCTAGTGATGTTAATTGCTCACAATAATCTTTCAGATATCGTATAAATATACTCCAGTCCTTTTGGAATACTTGATCGTGCCGGTTTCGGATTTTTCCTGTCAAGCTTCGCCAATTCTGCAAAGTCCATCGTCTTCATCTGCCGCTCTTCTTTCGTTGGGTTTCCCTACGCTTTGGAGGGGCCACTGCCCCCCCATTCCATAAACTCATCCCCAGTGACCCCCTCTCCCCTCCCCTCCCCAAACCAATATTCAGAATCGCAGTTTGCAAGGCCCACTTGGAAAGGTAATAGCACAATAAAATTCAAAGCAGTAACAATTAATTGCACACTTATTCCAAAGCCAGTGAAAGCCATTTAGTTTAATTAATCCAACTTGGTCCGGTGATACTAGATTATCAAAGCTCTAACAGTCACTTATCAGGAGTTTTAGATGTGATTGATGAAGTGATACCGATCTCCCAATGTCTGATTTAAAGACACTTAACAGGAGTCTTAAATCAGCAGCTCCAGCAACCCTCTAGGTCAGTGGTGGCCAAACTTGGCCCTCCAGCTCTTTTTGGACTACAACTCCCATCATCCCTAGCTAACAGGACCGGTGGTCATGGGTGATTAATAATAATAATAATAATAATAATAATAATAATAATAATAATATATTATTTATACCCCACCCATCTGGCCGGGTTCCCCCAGCCACTCTGGGTTTCTTCCAACAAAATATTAAAATACAGAAATTCATCAAACATTAAAAGCTTCCCTAAACAGGGCTGCCTTGAGATGCCTTCTAAAGGTCTGGTCATTGTTGTTCTCTTTGACCTCTGGTGGGAGGGAATTCCACAGGGTGGGTGCCACTACCGAGAAGGCCCTCCGCCTGGTTCCCTGTAACTTGGCTTCTCATAGTGAGGGAACCACCAGAAGGCCCTCGGCGCTGGACCTCAGTGTCTGGGCTGAACGATGGGGGTGGAGACACTCCTTCAAGTATACTGGACCGAGGCCATTTAGGGATTTTAAGGTCAGCACCAACACTTTGAATTGTGCTCGGAAACGTACTGGGAGCCAATGTAGGTCTTTCAAGACCGGTGTTATGTGGTCTCGCCGGCCGCTCCCAGTCACCAGTCTAGCTGCTGCATTCTGGATTAATTGTAGTTTCCAGGTCACCTTCAAAGGTAGCCCCACCTAGAGCGCATTGCAGTAGTTGCCCTGGACACAGAATTAACCTGCGCTTCCATGGACAGCTGTGAGTCCAAAATGACTCCCAGGCTGCGCACCTGGTCTTTCAGGGGCACAGTTACCCCATTCAGGAATTGAATGATGGGAATTGTAGTTCAAAAACTCCCTGTGGAACGCCCTCCCACCAGATGTCAAAGAGAAAAACAGCTACCAGATTTTTAGAAGACATCTGAAGGCAGTCCTGTTTAGGAAGGCTTTTAGTGTTTAATAGATTATTTTATTTCATTTTTCTGTTGGAAGCCGAACAGAGTGACTGGGGAAACCCAGCCAGATGGGCGAGGTATAAATAAATTATTATTATTATTATTATTATTATTATTATTCCTTTTTTTACCTCCCTCACCCCCTGGGTAAAATAATAATAATAATAATAATAATAATAATAATAATAATAATAATAATAATAATAATAATAATTTCAGCCACCTAGAAGCACAAGTAATAATTGCAATGAGAATTATTAATTATAATAATAGAAATATTTTAAGTCAAAGCCAAATATGCAAAGGATACATCAAGCATAGAGATCATGAGCCTGCAGGTCTCTAGGTTGAAAGCTGTTTAAAGAAAAACAGAAGCAGTCAACAAAAAATAAGGTTTTTTCCCCTCTCTATTACCCCCCCCATTCTGCTCCACCCCCAGCCAAGAGTGGTTTCCAAGGAGAAAAGTATGAACAGCATAATACTTCCTCAAGATTTATTTTCCTTCAAACATTTCAATATGTTAAAAGAGGGATAGGAAGAGATATTTTTAAAAATGCAAGAGGGCAAGTGGTAACTTTTGCAATGGGTTCTGGGTGTCTTGTCGCTTTTGCTGCAAGAAGACTCAGCACAGCTGATCCGTTTGGGTTTTTGAGCCAGGCAAACTTACGCTTATAGGCTCCCGAAATTCCGGACTGCGTCAGACATCTCTGCAGCTCGTCGGCATCTATTTGCCCGTCCTATGGAAAACAGAAAGAGCATTGCGCCAGGGTTACTGCCTTTGCGCCCGGGACCTGGACCATCTCTGCAAACCGACTGTGAGCACGCAATTTCTCAAAACGACAAAGACCTTTGGGGTAACAGGCTGCCCTGGAGAGAGAGATGACCAGGCTAGGACAAAGAATAACCTTGCACACACATCCTTTCCCCCCCCCCCCCCCGTTGCCTGGCAATTATTAAGATTGAGAGGGTGTCACGATAACTATCTTCAAATATCACATGGAAGTTGGAGCAAGCTTGTTTTCTGCTGCTCCAGAAGGGAGGACTCAAATGGATGGATCCGAATTACGGTACCAGAAAGGCGATTCTGCCTAAACATTAGGGAGAGCTTTCTGGCAGCGAGAGCTGTACAGCGGTGGAGCAGACTTCCTCAAAAGGTGAAGGACTCTCCTTCCTTGGAGGTTTGAGGTTGGGTGGCCATCTGCCAAGGGAGTCTTTAGCTGTGGTTCCTGCTCCAAAGGGGGTTAAGACTAGATCGGCGTTTCCCAGACTTGGGTTTCCAGCTGTTGTTGGACTACAACTCCCATCACCCTCGACCACTGGGCCTGCTAGCTAGGGACGATGGGAGTTGTAGTCCAACAAATGGCTGGAAACCCAAATTTTGGGAAACGCTGGACTAGAGGAACCTTGGGGTCCCTTCCGACTCTACGATTCTGTGAGCTTCTGACCCTTGCTCCCAGCGAGCTTTTGTGTTCTGCAAAGGATATCCTTATTGATGCAGAGCAGGAAAACACACATTTGGCTTCCTGTTTGGACAGAAAGAGCAGTGTCTAGTTTGGGACAAAGAAGGGTCAAGTTCCTAATCGCTACCCAAAAGGGAGGGGCAGATGGTTCCAAAGGCTTTTCCACCAATCACATGCACATCTGGTCTTAACAATAGAGGCCCAGCACAGCTCTCCAATGAATCTATAATGGGCAACATTTTCACTTCAAATGCCATCAGTGCCATTCCAAATAAATGGGTGCCATTTGTGAGAATAATAATTTTATAAACACAATCTCTTCATTGTGGTCCCTCCTTCCTTGGAGGTTTTTAAGCAAAGGTTGGACGGCCATCTGGCTTGGATGCTTTAGTTGAGATTCCTGTGTTTCAAGGGAGTTGGGCTAGATCAGGCATCCCCAAACTGCGGCCCTCCAGATGTTTTGGCCTACAACTCCCATGATCCCTAGCTAACAGGACCAGTGGTCAGGGAAGATGGGAACTGTAGTCCAAAACATCTGGAGGGCTGAAGTTTGGGGATGCCTGGGCTAGATGACTCTTGGGTAGGCATAGGCAACCTTGGCTCTCCAGATGTTTTGGAACTACAACTCCCATGATCCCTGACCACTGCGCCTGTTAGCTAGGGATCATGGGAGTTGTAGTTCTAAGACATCTGGAGAGCCAGGGTTGCCTATGTCTGCTCTTGGGGGTCCCTTACAACTCTACGATTCTGAGACTCTATATCAGGGGTCAGCAAACTTTTCTCGGAGGCGGCCGGTTCACCGTCCCCCAGACCTAGTGGCGGGCCAGACGGTGCGCACACACACAGCGGAAGTGAATTCTCTCCCTTCCCCTCCCCCTGCCTACCTCCTCCGCTGCTCTGCCAGCGGTTGGGAGCCGGCGGTGGTGGCGGCGCCTCTCCTTTTTGGGCCAGTTTTCCCGGGTGCGGGGCCAGCGGGCGCACCAAGCTCCAGCCCACAGCGCAGCCATGGGGAGAGACCAGCGGGCGGGCGGCAGGGCTTCCTATCAAAGCCCAGCCCCCTTCCTCCGCAGGGTGGGGAGAAGCCAGGAAAAGGGAGGGAAGAGGCACCGCCGTGTTGGGGGGGGTCGCAAAAAATGGTGCCAGGGAAAAAATTGGGAAAAAATGGCGACCGTGCCAATCCAAGCGGCAATTGCAGAAATGTTTGCGGGCCAGATCCAGAGGGCAAGTGGGCTGGATCCGGCCCACAGACCTTAGTTTGCCGACCCCTGCTCTATATGATTCAAGCATCAGCCGTGCCAAATTTAAAAGGACCTCAAAGGAGGCCGGAATTTTAGCGTCACCCTCAAACATGCAAACTATAGATGCAGGAAAATGAATCATTTTTATAGCTTCGTTTCCCAGGGCAGGACATGCCAATGCGTTTAAAAACGTGTTCGGACAGAAACTTGTTCAAATAACTGAAAATAAAATAATTTAAGAGAGGTGATCAGAACTCTCACACACCCTGTCTGCACTCTGAAACTCAGTTCCCTAGCCTTGGGAGCAGTTTGGATGCTATGAAAACTCTAAAGTCCCCATTCAAGGCTGCAAAGAGAAGATCGGCAGAGTTCATGTTGAAGCAAACCAGAGTTACCCATTATGTCAGAACTCGGGAAACTGTGGTTTGCTTAAACTACGGTTGGCAAGAAGAAGCCAGGGTAAAACTGTGGTTCCTTTATTCTGGTTTCTTGCGATGCCACAGACTTCAACTTCCAGGTGTTGTAAGACACCAACTCCCAGCAGCCAGCATGTCCAATGGGCAGGGTGCTGGAGACCAACAACATCCGAAAGACCCCTTCTTGGGGGAAGCCTGGTTTAAAGAGACGACTGTTCTCCAAGTTCAGACATCCCATGGGAGTGTAGTTTGCTTAAAGGTAGATCTAAAATATTCTAGTCTCCTCCTTGGAACCACAAAAGAGGAAGAGAGGGAAGCATTAAAGACTTGAGGCTTGTTTGTGTAGAAGGAAACCATAGTTTCCTTGATACCCCCTCCAAGGACCCTTGTGGTCAATTAAAAAATATACAGGTGAGTCAGATAGCATGTAAGCAGCCTTATCGGAAGTGAATCATAGAATCATAGAGTTGGAAGAGACCACAAGGGCCATCCAGTCCAACCCCCTGCCAAGCAGGAAACACCATCAAAGCATTCTTCACATATGGCTGTCAAGCCTCTGCTTAAAGACCTCCAAAGAAGGAGACTCCACCACACTCCTTGGTAGCAAATTCCACTGTCGAACAGCTCTTACTGTCAGGAAGCGGTATGAGCTTGTAGGCGTAGTGGAGGGGGAACAGCAGTGAAATGGGAGCAAGGGGGTGATCTACTAGATCACCAGGGTAATTGACAGACCTTCTTTGCTCTAAGTAAGTTATGGAGGTTTTTGGTTTTTAATGACAGATTTAATCTGACAGCCTAGTACAGAATAAGTCACAGTATAACGGGGGGGGGGGGGGGAGAAACCAGGTAGAGGCTGGATATTTCTTTTAAGTTCCTACTGCAGACTACCCATTTAAACGATGGGTCTTCTCTGCAAGACGGTTGGCATTCTTTTCTTTTTTTAAAAAATTATTTATACTTTTCAAATTTATACATTTCATTAATTTTATGGTACACTCATTTTAACACTTCAAAGTCTGACTTCCTTCCCCCTCTTTCTGCGGTTCCTGAAATGTTAATTTTTTAAATATCTTCTGCATATCCCAATTCATTTAATATGCTCATTTAACTATCTGCTATAAATATAAACTCCTATGAAACTGCGGAGTATTACAATAATCCTGTTTTTATCTGTCTGCAATTTATCTGTAAATAATCAAATCAACCATTTCCACTGTTTTATAAAAAAAAGTTTGTTACCTTGGTTTCTTATTCTTCCGGTAAGTTTCACCATTTCTGCATATTGCAAGACGGTTGGCATTCTAAATTAAAATCTGATGGTTGCGTTTCAGCAGGCCAAAGAGCTTTTCCTTAAAACACAAAAGTGCTTTTGCAAGGGGGGCTGGGCTACTAAAACCCTTGGAGAGCCCTTGCAAGTCCAAAAATCCTAGCTGCCCCTAAGCAGTAAGAACATTTCATGGCTGAATCAGCCACAGAACTTCCTAGCTAAAGCCCACTGTGCCAACCACTTCTGACACCCTTTGTTGGGTATTCAACAACCGTCTGCTGAGCCTAATAAATTATAGTAGGGACTGAAATTCAGCATCTGCACACAGCGGCCTACATTTTGGGGGTCTCTATGGGGGTACTGGCTGCGGCAACTGTCACGCTAATCTGCATTACTTCAAAAGTCACCATGCTAACGGAATCTGCAGAAATGGCCAGACTGACGGGAAAGATCAGAAACCAGGAAGACCACGTTTTCCTAAAGGATTGGAATAACTTTTTAATATACTTAAAAGACCACGGTAGAAAGTTAAAATCATTGGCAGGGATACAATGACACTTGTCATGTGGGATGAACTTTGGTTACTATGATTATATTAACAGATGGGTAACGGTAAAAGATGCAGGAGAAATGAAAAAGATAACATTTTTTTCAAAATGGAAGCCATGGAGGGAAGGGAGGAGGCCTGTAGGTTCAGAAAAAAAACTTTTTATTTTTATGTTTTGGAATGGTTACAGTTATTATGTAAAAATTTGTGTAAAACCAATAAATATATACAGGTGAAACTCGGAAAATTAGAATATCGTCGAAAAGTGCATTTATTTCAGTAATGCAACTACTTTAAAATGAGGCTGCATTTTAAATTTGTATTTTAATCTGTATTTTAATTAATTGTTTTCTTTTCTTTTATGTCTTATTGTAATTTTATTGGTGTTAGCCGCCCTGAGCCTGGTTTTGACTGGGGAGGGCGGGGTATAAATAAAAATTTATTATTATTATTATTATTATTATTATTATTATTATTATTATTATTACAAATGCTTCCTATTGGAAATTCCACAGTAATAAAACAAATAGTTACAATAATACAAAAATAAACATCGCTATTACATTTCATTAATTCCATTCCATTTATAATTGACCCGCCTAACAACCAATAATTACAATTACAACAAATAAATGCTTGACATAGCTTGCTTTGCGTGTCATACATCTATCTCATATATTGGTTTCACCTTTTAAACTGCATTACTGAAATAAATGCACTTTTCGACGATATTCTAATTTTCCGAGTTTCACCTGTATGTATATGTATATAAAACAAACGTCACGACTGCTTTTAGGGTTCCACACCCCTGGGATTATGTCACGGCACTGGCAAAAGCACACTCTAGGTGTTTGCCCAATGCTGCAGATGAATTAAGGGGGACAGCGATAAAAAAAAATTTGCTGTGTAAATTTGGGGGTGGGGAGCCATACCTGCCCAGCAACTGCAGCAAAATAGCCATATAAAGGATCTTGCGCTTGGCCAGGAAAGGAAGGTCCTCCGGGGGCACTCCCATACTACAAATAAAAAAAATTGGAAGAAATTAAATCAAGGAATTTTCACCATCGTTTGAGCTGACTGGCACGCATGTTTACTCCAAAGCCGGCCCCACAGCGTTCCTTGGGAATGGCAGTCTCAATACACGCAAAACCTATTCTTAATCCTCGTTTCGTGGACTGTTCATAAAAGCAGTTTCGACAGGGCAATAGTGAAACCTGGACATGTTGCAAGTTCAGTCCGACAAACACCAAATTGTAGTTTAAGTCACCCGGCAAAAGGGCTGCTCTAAATCACTAATTCAAGTAGCATTTCCCATCGGCACTTTGGGTAATTCTGCAACAATGATACTTGTGAACCAGTAAAATGTATTGCACTTCCCAGTATGCAGGAATTTGCAGTACCAAGGAGGGCACACTGTTGAATCTTTTCACAGGGGGTTCAATCCAGACTGCACCTACAATCCCATTCCCACTTACCTGACTTCTGGGTAAAGAGGTCTACGATTGCAGTGAGTTAAAGGTAAAGGAACCCCGACCATTAGGTCCAGTCGCAGACAACTCTGGGGTTGCGGCACTCATCTCAGTTTACTGGCCGAGGGAGCCAGCGTTTGTCCACAGACAGTTTTTCTGGGTCATGTGGCCAGCATGACTAAGCCGCTTCTTGCAAACCAGAGCAGCGCAAGGAAACGCCGTTTACCTTCCCGCTGTAGTGGTACCTATTTATCTACTTGCACTTTGATGTGCTTTTGAACTTCTAGGTTGGCAGGAGCTGGGACTGAGCAACGGGAGCTCACCCCGTCACGGGGATTCGAACCACTGACCTTCTGATCAGCAAGCCCTAGGCTCAGTGGTTTAGACCACAGCGCCACCCGCGTCCCTTGCAGTGAGTTAGCTGCTCTTAATTCCTACTGAAACTGATGGGGCTCAGATGCCGCAACTAACTCATCCCCTCATTTTCAATGGAACGCAAGCTGAACCCAGCCTGAGTCCAACCCCAAAGCCTTTCACACCCCCTGCTTTCCAACATGAATTTTCTTCCATGGTCAAAAAATACCAGAAGCACAGTTAGAAATTAGCCAGGTGCCAGGTGCATTTTGTGCCTGGCGCGGGTCCAATTGCGACCACGTGGAGATCTCTGGATGCCAGGCTGGCGACAAACATCTCCACCTGGCTGGTCCCTCCAGCTTTCTTAAGCTGGTCAGCAGAGGAGCTAATTCATTGTATTTCTCTCCCACCTTTCTATCCAAGGAGTCTATGGGTTCACCCCCCCCACCTCATCTAATCCGTACGACGACCCTGTAAGGTAGGTGAAGAAGCTGCGACTGACTCCAAGGTTACCTAGTGAGCTTCAGGACTGAGTGGGGAATTGAACCCTGATCTCCCAGGTCCTAATCTGACACTCCGACCACTACACCACACTTCCCTCCTAGAGTCCTTCTGTGATGGAGCAGCTCTACCAATTAAGTAGGTAAATCAATATGGGGAAAGCAAAATGTCACTTACAGCTCAAATTTGTTTCATTCTGGATAGTTTTATTTGTTGCTTTATTGCGTTTTTAAAGCGCTTTGAGATTCCCCCCCCATCCAATAAAATACATTGGCATATGTAAGGGGGAGGGCTTATAGGGAACAGCCCCCCCCCTCATCAGGAGCAGCCCATCTCCCAGCAGTAATGAAAGCGAAGGGTCGGAAGGGGAGAGTCAGGAGACGGAGAGGGAGTGCCAGAGCTCTGGCAACATCCAAGAGCCACTGCTCCTCATGCAGGAAGAGAGGGAGGAGGAAAGAGAGGATGGGACTCAGACGGGCCGGAGACCTTCCCCCCCCCCCGACACCGGAATTAAGGAGGAGAAAGGGGAGGAGGTTCGCAGTCCCGCGGCTCTTATGTTGGTCCAGATCACGAAAGGGGGCAGTGCCAGATTCTGATTCAGACTGATGAGACATGAAACCAGCAGCTCACTTCACTGTAAATAATGTGCACCAATAAAAGTTTCTGAAAGACAAGCATGTGGAGGGTCGTTACTCAAGAGTAGTCGCAATAACCCTGACAGCATAGAAATGAAATTAATAATAATAATATAGCGGTACCTCTGCTTACGAACGCTTCCGAGTTACTAACTCCGCTAACCCGGAAGCAGCTGCTCCTGGTTGCGAACTTTGCCCCAGGATGCGAATGGAAATCGCGCGCCAGAGACCCCATTAGCGAAAGTGCGCCTCAGGATAAGAACGGTTTCAGCTTAAGAACGGACCTCCGGAACGAATTAAGTTCGTAACCAGAGGTACCACTGAAAAGCACATTGCAAGAAGAAGAAAAAAGGTGCTTAGACGTTCTGTTGTGTCGACCGTAACCTAGGTTTAAAATGCCATTTGGCAATGAGATTATATTTCTGAGTTTCTAATACTGCAGAAGCGGTTCTCTTTCTCTGAACAATGTTGGACTCTCCCTTTTGAAATGTCACCGAGCTTCTGCTGAACTTTCCTGTCAGTCTCTCCCGCCTCGCCCCATGCCCACCCCGGAAACAAAGAGCGGAAACAAAGGAAAATGTTTGCACATGGCCAGTCACAGGCCCACAAACTTCTAGAAGTGAGAAACACTGCAGAGCTGTTTGATGTAGAAATGCAGAGAGCAAACATCCATTGAGCGCTGGGTATGAGCAAACACACCTCCATTAGTTACAAAGGGCGTGGAAAAATCTCTGAAATGGGCACAGTGGGAGATTCTCCTCCTATACAGGTTGGGGTTGGTGGCCGGACCCCATGACCTGGGGATCAGCCGCAGAGTCCTTAGCATACCTGCCAAGTTCCTCTCTGAAAAATAAGGGATCGGACCGGAAGTAGCGCTGCCGCCATTTTGGAACTGGGCGGAACATGCTCAGAAGCGACTTTTGATGCTGCTGTGCCCAGTTCCAAAATGGCCGCCGCACCAGAAGTCGCGCTGCAGCCATTTTGGAACTGGGCAGAGCAGCATCAAAAGTCGCTTCTGAGCATGCTCCGCCCAGTTCCAAAATGGCCGTCGCGCCAGAATAAACCGGGGGGGAAACAAAAAAAATCGTTTTTTCAGCTGGGGACAGCTGGAAAAACGGGGGTTTCCCGGGGAATACGGGAGACTTGGCAGCTATGGTCCTTAGGCTTGGTGCGTATTCCAACAGAACATCAGGAAGAACTTTCCGACAGTAAGAGCTGTTTGACAGTGGAAGGGATTTCCTTCGGAGGTGGCGGACTCTCCTTCCTTGGAGGGTTTTAAACAGAGGTTTGGTGACCATCTGTCCTGGATGCTTTAGCTGAGATTCCTGAATGCCAGGGGTTGGACTAGATGGCACCTGGGGTCCCTTTCCAACGCTTCAATTTCCAGGATATCTGAAAACGCTCGACCTTCCCATAGCTGCCAAGTTCTCCCCTTTTTTCAAGGGAAACTCCCTTATGCTGAATAGGCTTCCTCGCGAGAAAAGGGAAAACTTGGCAGCTATGGACCTTCCACAGATCTCCCCATTACAGCCGTACCTTGGTTCTCCGACGTAATCCGTGCCGGAAGTCCGCTCGACTTCCAAAAATGTTCGGAAACCAAAGCGCAGCTTCTGATTGGCTGCTGGAGCTTCCTGCGGCCAATTGGAAGTGGCGTCGTACGTTTGGCTTCCAGAGAACGTTAGCAAACCGGAACACTTACTTCCTGGTTTGCAGCATTCGGGAGCCAAAACGTACCTGTACCAAGGCGTTCGAGAACCAAGGGATGACTGTACATAGAAAGGCAAACGTTAGTTCAATGTACTACCGTGTTTCCCCTTTTTTAAGCCGTAGTCATAAAGTAAGCCATGGCAGGATTTTTAAGATTTTTAAAATATAAGACATACCCCGAAAATAAGACATAGGTCTACCTGCAGGGTCGGCGCCCAGCAGCGAAGGTGGGAACGGGGCCGAGGACGCCTCTGGCCAAAAGTTTAGGGGGGGTGTCGAGAAGTTCCATTTGGCGGGGGGGGGGGAGTTGGAGGGAGGGAGGCACTGCTGACTGGGCTTGTTGCTTCTGTTTTCTTTTCACATTGTTTGTTCCTGTAAAATGGCAACCCCTGGGCGAAAGCAATTGATCCTCGCCTATGTTGCTTTCCAGGGTGGTGGGAGGGGGGAAAGAAAGAGGGAAAAGATGTCGGCGGGGAGAGAAAACGCGTGAGTCCTCTCCCTTTCTTTCCTGCTTAGCCAGCTTGTGGGCAGGCCGAAGCAATCGAGCCAACGTCTCTAATAACAGAAGCTGTTCTGTCATTAGAGACGTCGGCTCGATTGCTTCGGCCTGCCCACAAGCTGGCTAAGCAGGAAAGAAAGGGAGAGGACTCACGCGTTTTCTTTCCCCGCCGACATCTTTTCCCTCTTTCTTTCCCACCACCCTGGGAAGCTTCCAGGCTGCTTACTTGATCCGGCGGCCTGCCGGGTCAGCACTGATCAGCGCTGCACGGAGCACCGGATCGAGGATCCGGTCTGCAGAGTCAGCGCTCAGCAGCGCCGTGCTGGATTGAGGAGGCGATGCTCCGTGCGGCGTTGCTGGGCGCTAACTCTGCAGACCGGGTCCTCGATCCGGTGCTCCGCGCGGCGCAGCAACAGCCAAGCGCAGCACGCCGAGCCAGCCAGCACCCTCACCCTCGCCACTGCTGCGGGCACAGGCACGGGCATGTCCCCCACCGGCGCCAGCCTCAGCAGCAACGCCAGTAGCGATGCCTGCATGGTGCAGCTCAGCCCCACGGCAGCCCCTGCGCTCCCGCTCCAGCCACCTGCGCGAGCCATGCTCTACGGCCTCGGCCCCCCGCTCAGCACCACCAGCAGGTCCACCGCAGCATCGGGGGAGGAGGGGAGGAGGGACTTTTCTGCCTATGCCATCCGTTCTCGGCTTGGTTTGCTTAGCGTCGCCTTTGTCATATGCCACCATTGTCGATTATGTCCTCCGGTTTCACAGAATTGTGGAATTGGAAGGGACCACGAAGGCCCTGCAATGGAGGACTATTGTGCCTCCAACTCCCCCCTGCCAAATGGAACATTCCCGACACGCCCCCCTTAAACTTTTGGTCAGAGGCGTCCTCCTTGCTGTGCGCCCTGAGCTAGCGGGACCCAGCAGCAGCAATGCTGGCCGCGGTAAGGAGGGGTACTTACAGTAATAATATTTTTTTAAAAAAGACACCCCCCGAAAATAAGCCATAGGCGTATTTTCTTGAGTAAAATTAATATAAGACGGTGTCTTAAAATGTGGGAAACACGGTAGTTACAGGTAGGTAGCCGTGTTGGTCTGACGTAGTCGGAACAAAAAATAAAAAAATTCCTTCCAGTAGCACCTTAGAGACCAACTAAGTTTGTCATAGGTATGAGCTTTCGTGTGCATGCACACTTCTTTTTGACACAGAGTCGTTGATTAGTTTTAATATACTTTTAAAAAAAATTCTGGATTTATCACTTTGGAAGGGGAAGGGAATCTTCTACCCGGCCCAAATCTATTTCAGACTACACTCTCTCTCTCTCTCTCTCTCTCTCTCTCTCTCTCTCTCTCTCTCTCTCTCATATCCAGTTATTTTTCTCGCTAATGGCTCCTGATCTAATTTCACTCTAATGTAAGCCAAGGCCCATTATCACTCCACATTTATTTTTTTAATATTGAAGATGCTGGAAGGAACCATCGTATTCCTACTCAACCGCAGTTACAGTGTTTTCTTCTTGTTGATCTGTACATCTTATTGAATGTTTAAAGCTGTATTTTTTAAAAACAAAACAAAAACAACACAACACAGCACACACACACACATATTCTGGATTAAAATAAATATGAATATCTGAATGTGAAGCCTGAAGGGAACGATGACAAATGTACAGTATTTACAGGTTTTTTTGGGGGGGGGGCTTCATTTTAAATATCCAGCCTTTTAGAGGGGCTGAAGATTCTACCGATCAAGCAGTGCTTGCTGGTTTTCTTATAGAAGGCGGATGAGGTTTAGCAATGCAGAGTTCAAGCATCACCCAAGGGAGAGGAAAGACAAAAGGAAGCATCCATTTCTGCTCAGAGCATCATGGGAAGCAAACACATTACACCCGGTAATTATTCTGGCGGCAGAGTCTCAGATGAGCTTTTCCCGCTCCTTGCTTGGGGCTTTTTAGAGCCAAGCTGCAGAAGAAGCCATTTAGCTTCCCTGCCCTGCCCACCCCAAAAAAGGAAGCGTGGCGTAGTGGTTTGAGTGTTTGACTTGAGCTCAGGGAGACGTGGATTAAAATCCCCATGCGGCCACGAAAGCTCACTGGCGAACATTAACAGGCGAGCAGGGGCAAGTGGCGCAGGGCGCCAGGGCGCCAAGTCCTGGAGGGCGCCAGGGAAGAGGCGGAGGCTGGACACGGTGCCTCCCAGCATCAGCTCGCTGCCCTCACCCACCTCCGCCATGCTGCGCCGAAACAGCGCTGCGCCCGAAGCCTCCGCCTGCTGTGGCCACCGCAGCACGAAGCGACCAGCTGAGCCGGGAGCCGCCGCATCCAGCCGCTGCCCGCCTCTTCCCCGCTGGAGGAGCTGCCCTCCAGCCGCTGCCCGCCGCATCCAGCCCCGCAAAGCTGGGCAAGTCCTCCCTAAAAAAAGGTTGGCAACTCTGGGAAACCGGGGAGGGGGGGCGCCAGAAGGATCCTTGCACCACGGCGCCGGATACGCTTAAGAAGGCCCTGCAGGCGAGCCACTGTCTCTCACTAGTCCGGCAGCCTGTTTTGCACCATGATTGGTGAGAAGAAGGTTTGAGTTCCACTGCATTTTGAGAAGAAGCCTTATCTCCTGGGGGTGGGGGTGATCAACCTTGATCCCTTGTGGCAATTGCAGCGCAAGCAGCTCACTGCAGGCAAGGAACCAAGATGCTCCCTGCCCTTTGGAGCATCTGCCCCTCCTCAGAGGTTGTGTAAACTGCCCCTGCCCCTGTGTCAAGGTCCAAGGCGCTCAGGGCGAGCCGTTATTTGGGCACCTGCAGAAGAGCACCCCACACCCGTTTCTGCCTTGGGAGCAAAAATACGTACAATAAAAATAATACATTAACGAACTCGCACCAGTTGCCTTTCAAAATCTTCTCCCTCATTCTGTCTAACAGTAGGTATAGCCCAGAGAGAGAGACACAGAGCAATCCTACACAGACTTGCTTATGAGTAGACCACGGCAACACAGACGGGCTTACTTGGGAGTTCACAGGACTTATCCTGCTGATGATTTAATTAAAAAGAAGTGGCTTTAGATAGAGCCCTGGGTCCGAAGGAGCCCAGTCCTAGTAACCCAGGGGTCTTCAGCTCCCCCCCCCAATAAAATATTTAAGGGGGTTGTTCCTCCCCCAAAAAAGGTTGATCGGCACTGCCATTCAAATGATGGGTGTGCACTGAATCACATGATCGATGATGCAGGGCGGGGCTCCCCCCCCCATATTTTATTCAAGGCTGGGTCCATCGACCGTGTCATAGCTGCCAAGTCTCCCGTATTCCCTGGGAAATCCCCGTTTTTCCAGCTGTTCCTAGCTGAAAAAACGGATTTTTTTTGTTTTTCCCCGGTTTATTCTGGCACAGCGGCCATTTTGGAACTGGGCAAAGCAGCATCAAAAGTCACTTCTGAGCATGCTCCGCCCAGTTCCAAAATGGCGGCAGCGCTACTTCCGGTCTGCTACTTCCACCCGGTCCCTTATTTCTCCGACAGCAACTTGGCAGGTATGGACCTTGTCACCATTTACACTGATGCAGCTGTTTTCTTGCCAACGTTCAGCTTCAGACGACGGACCCCAAATGCCTAACTTTATACACCTCCGTTGGGTCTCCCCCACCCAACAGGCTTTACTCAACTGCCCACCCCCTGTACGACAAGGCCCCAAACGCTGCAAACTTATCTCATAGGGGAGGTGTTGCACCCCACTAAGAAGGGAATCCAAGATGGATGGGAGTTTCTTAAAGGTGAAACATTGAAGGCTCAAACCGCAGACGATTCCAGGAAGAAAGGAAAGTGGGAGGCATCTAAGGAAACCGGTGTGGCTGCCTAAGGAGCTTACAGGTGAGCTGAGAGTTAAGGAAGGGCATGCATGAGAAATGGAAGAAAGGGGAAATCACAAAGGAAGAATATACACACGAATAGCCAACAGTTGCAGGGGGAAGGTCAGGCTGGCTAAAGCTCAGAATGAGCTCAGGCTTGCAAGAGAGGTTTGCGGGGGGGGGGGAAGGTTTCTTCAACTATGTCTGAAGAAAGAGGAAGAACAATGGCAGGTCCTCTGCATGGAGAAGACGGAGAAATGCTACTGGGTGACAAGAGAATGGCGGAACTACTCAACACCGACTTTGCCTCTGTCTTCAGCCAAAAGGAAAGCGATGCCCAACCTGGTGATAACAGAATAAATGATAAAAAAATTCCTTCAGTAGCACCTTAAAGACCAACTAAGTTTTTATTTTGGTATCAGGGGTCCCCAGACTTACCGGCGTTTGGGCGGAGGATGGGGGAGCGCGCGCCTGTGCGGGCCGGCGGGCGGGGGAGTGCGCGCCCGTGCGCATGCGCACAGGCATTTACTGGCGCGGCGGCGCGCTTCCAGGGTGGAAAAGGCGCCGAAAATCCGTTGTGCGCATGCGTATGGGCCTCCCCCGACCCGGAAGTGCACCAGAAATGACCTCTTCCGGGTCAGGAGAGGCCCATACGCATGCGCACAAAGGATTTTCGGCGCTTTTTTCCCGACCCGGAAGAGCGCTGCCGCGCTGCACGCCGTAAGAGCGGGCGGCGTGCGGCGTCGCGGGCCGGATTGGCAGGCCAATTGGGCCGCATCCAGCCCCCAGGCTGTAGTTTGGGGACCCTGGTATGAGCTTTCGTGTGCATGCACACTTCGTCAGATACACTGAAACAGAATCCACTAGACCCTTATGTATATTCAGAGGGTGGGGGTGATGGGAATGGGTGATGGGCTGATGGGAGTGGTAAACCTGTAGATGGCTGTAAACGACTGTTGATGACTGCAATTGGTCCTGGGGGGAAGCATCAACAGTCGTTAACAGCCATCTACAGGTTTACCACTCCCATCAGCCCATCACCCATTCTTATCACCCCCACCCTCTGAATATACATAAGGGTCTGGTGGATTCTGTTTCAGTGTATCTGACGAAGTGTGCATGTACACGAAAGCACATACCAAAATAAAAACTTAGTTGGTCTTTAAAGTGCTACTGAAGGAATTTTTTTTATTTTGCTTCGCCTCAGACCAACACGGCTACCTACCTGTAACTAGAATAAATGATGTAAGGAGGGAGCTGAAGCCCAAGATAGGAAAAGAGGTAGTAAGGCAACACCTAGCTATTTTAAATTAATTCAAATTGCAAGGGCCACAAGGGTGCTAAAGGAGCTTGCGGATGTAATCTCAGCGCCTTTATTGAAGATCTATGAGAATGCTTGGAGAACAGGTGAGGTCCCTGCAGACTGGAAGCAGGCAAATGTTGTCCTCACCTTCAAAAAGGGGGGAAATAAAGACCCAGGTAACTACTGACTGGTGAGCTTGACCAGGAAAGGTCCTAGAACAGATAATTCAACCGTCAGTCTGTGAGCACCGAAAAGAGGATGCTGTGATTACTAAGACCCAGCATGGGTTACTCAAAAACAAGTCATGCCAGACAAATCTCATTTCTTTTTTTTGAGGGGAGTTACAAGCTTGGTGGATCAGGGGAATGCTGTGGACATAGTTGATCTTGATTTCAGTAAGTTCCTCATGATATTCTTACAGAGGAATGTGGGCTGGACAAGGTAAATGTGAGGTGGATTTATAGCTGGTTGAATGACTGAACCCAAAGAGTACTTATTAATGGTTCCTCATCATCAGGGGAAAGTGCCGCAGAGTTCTATCCTGGGCTCGTTGTTCAACGTCTTTATTAGACAACTTGGATGAAAGAATGGAGGGGATGCTCATCAAATTTGCAGATGACACCAAACTGGGAGGGGTAGCGAATGGCACAGGAGACAGAATTGGAGAACTGAGCCAAAACTACTGAATTTGAATGTGGACAAATGTGAGGTTCTGCACTTAGGTAGGAAAAACCAGCTGCACAAATATAAGATAGGGGACACCTGGCATGCCAGTAGTAGATGTGAAAAGGATTGAGGGATCTTAGTAGACCCCATGTATGGAAGTGAGAGCTGGACCATAAAGAAGGCTGATCGCCGAAGAATGGATGCTTTTGAATTATGGTGCTGGAGGAGACTCTTGAGAGTCCCATGGACTGCAAGAAGATCAAACCTATCCATTCTGAAGGAAACCAGCCCTGAGTGCTCACTGGAAGGACAGATCGTGAAGCTGAGGCTCCAAGACTTTGGCCACCTCATGAGAAGAGAAGACTCCCTGGAAAAGACCCTGATGTTGGGAAAGATTGAGGGCACTAGGAGAAGGGGACGACAGAGGACAGGATGGTTCGACAGTGTTCTCGAAGCTACGAACACGAGTTTGACCAAACTGCGGGAGGCAGTGGAAGACAGGAGTGCCTGGTGTGCTCTGGTCCATGGGGTCACGAAGAGTCAGACACAACTAAACGACTAAACAACAACAACAGTAGACCACTAGCTTCAGATGAGCCCACAGTGTGATGCAGCAGCAAAAAAAGGCTAAAACTATTCTAGGCTGCCTCAACAGAAGTAAAGCATCCCGATCAACGGAAGTAATAGCACCCCTCTATTCTGCCCTGGTCAGGTCACGCTTGTGGTCCAGTTCTGGGCGCCACAATTTAAGAAGGAGGTTGACAAGCTAGAAGGTGTGCAGAGGAGGGGGTCCAAGATGGTCAAGGGTCTGGAAGCCAAGCCTTATGAGGAACGATGGAATGAGCTGTGTATGTTTAGCCTGGAAAAGAGGAGACTCAGAGGAGATATGAGAGCCAACTTCAAATATCTCAAGGGTTGTCCCATGGAAGAGGGAACATGCTTGTTTTCTCCTGCTCCGGAGGTTACAAGAAAGGAAATTCCAACTTAAACATTAGGAAGAACTTTCTGACAGTAAGAGCGGACAGTGGAACAGTTTGCATAGATCAGGCTTCCTCAACCTCAGCCCTCCAGATGTTTTTGGCCTACAACTCCCATCATCCCTAGCTAGCAGGACCGGTGGTCAGGAATGATGGGGATTGTAGTCTCAAAACATCGGGGGGGGGGGCCTGAGTTTGAGGAAGCCTGCTTTTGTTGGACTGAAAGCAAAAGGGATGGACTAGATGGCCCGCAGGATCCCTTCCAACTCTGTCTCTGTGGTTCCATCATTCTTGTTTAGACAAGCCTACAGACCCTTAGAAAGCTGGGCTAATTTAATATGTTTTAACATTTAAAGAAGGCTTTAAAAAAATAAAATAAAGTGGTGTGTCCTTTGTTACCAAATAAACAAGCAAAGGTGCGCAGCGCGATGGCGGCATATATTAAAACCCAGCATTACGCAATTACGTTGAAACATTTTGAGCAGGAGGGGGGAATTAGGCCGGGGGGGGGAGCCCTGCGAGGTAGGCCACCCACCAGCCAACAATCCTTTCCCCCTTGGCGTCCCCATCCTCGCTGCAGCAGCGCCGCCGCCCCCCTCCCAAGGGACGGTCCAGTTCCCTCCGCCATTTAGCCCCCTCCCCCAACGCCTTGCGGGGGAGGGGGAGAGAAGAGCGGGGGAGGGGAAAGGGAAAGTGTGAGGAGGAAGAATGGGAGGCGGGGGAGGGGAGGCGCCCCCCGCTCTTCGCAGGCCTGCGGGCCGCGTACCCTGCGCTCCGAGGGCCGCCCTTGCTTCCTTCCCCCGTCCATCCCTGCATCCTCGCTTAGTTACCTGGCCCTGGTAGTAGCCTCCTCCGGCGCCGGGATGCCCAGGGTACGCCATGGCCGATGCGCTCCTTGCTTCTGCAGACCAGCCCGACCTCGCCGGCTCCGCGCCTCCTACTCTCGGGGGAGGTCCGGGTCAAACCATTGGCGAGGGGCGAGGGGGGAGGCAGGGGGGAGGGGTCTGGCCAAAAGGGGGTCTCTGGGCGCCCCTCTGCAGGCGCTGGAGAGGTCGGGGGCTCCAAGGGAGCTCCAATGGGACTCTGGTCACCCCCCCCCTCGCTCAGGCTCTGCAAAGGGGGTGGGAATGCTGGGAATGACTCTCGCAGGTTCCCCCCTCCCTCCCCACCGTCGTGGTACGAGCCGGACTTCCTCCTTCCCGGGGAGGAAAAAGAAAATGGAAACTTTCCCTGCGCAAAGGGAAAGTGTTTTGTGCAAAGCGCGAGGGTGCTTTTGCTTCGCAGGGTGTTGCGCGTGGAAGAGGAGAAGGTTGCGTGCAAAATGCATGCATAAATATAAATACACACACGCATGCCTTTATTAAATATGTATATTTCAAGGTTGCTGGAAAGCTAATGGAATACATGGCCTTGTTGTGAACCACCCTGAGACCTCCGGGTATAGGGCGGTGTAGAAGTTGACTAATAATAATAATAATAATAATAATAATAATAATAATAATAATAATAATATATGAGCTCCAGTTCTCATCACCATCTCCATGGGCGCCTGCTAAGAGTCTGCTGGGACTTTCTCTCAAGTGTGGGCAATCTTACTGGAAGGGTCGGGGGCTGCTGGGAAAGAAAGCCGTTCTTCATGCAGCACAGTTAAACTGTGGAACTCGCTGCCACTGGAGGCAGGGGTGGTCATCAACTTGATGCTTTAAAAGGGGATTGGACAAATTCATGGGAGAGGAGAGGGCCATGAACGGCTTCTAACCAGGATGGCTTTGCTCTGCCTCCACGGTGGAGGCAGCAATGCTTGTCAGTAGCAGTTGCTGGAAAGGACAGGAGGGGGAGAGTCGCTCTTGGGTTCGAATCCTGCTTGCGGGTTTCCCACGAGCATCTGGCTGGCTGCTGAGAAGAGAACGCTGTGCTAGATGAGTCACGGACCTGATCCAGCCAGGTGTCCTTATGTTCTTGCATGTGGCTTTACACCAGATGTGGGAGACTTTTGGCCCTCCAGATGTTGCTGAACTACAACTCCCAACTTCCTTGGCTGTGCTTGCAGGGGCTGGTGGGAGTTGTAGTTCAGGAACATCTGGAGGGCCAAAGGTCCCCCCCCACCCTTGTGTTACACTCCAGTGAAGCGTGTTTTGACATTGCCAGCCGTGCTTTCCTAAACATTGCCATAATTTCAATTGGGGGGTGCAATAGTAAATGATCTCTCTAATGAGTATTTAAAGAATCGCTTTGTAGCATCAGGGAAGCGGGTGTCCCCTTGTCCCTCCAAGGGACATATAAACTCCAAAGTTTATATGCCTTTGAACTCTGTACTAAATGTTGGGATACTCCCTCGATATCATATCAAGAGACTCTCCATCTCGATCCCAACCACAATGCTATTCAGTTATTATTATTATTATTATTATTATTATTATTATTATTATTATTATTATTCTGAAGGAAATACCTATCCATTCTGAATGAAATCAGCCCTGAGTGCTCACTGGAAGGACAGATTGTGAAGCTGAGGCTCCAATACTTTGGCCATCTCATGAGAAGAGAAGACTCCCTGGAAAAGACCCTGATGTTGGGAAAGATGGAGGGCACTAGGAGAAGGGGACGACAGAGGATGAGAAGGTTGGACAGTGTTCTCGAAGCTACGAACATGAGTTTGACCAAACTGCGGGAGGCAGTGGAAAACAGGAGTGCCTGGCGTGCTATGGTCCAGACAGGGCCGTCTTAAGCACCTTTGGCGCCCTGGTGTGACGGATCCCTCCGCCGCCCCCCGCCGCCCCGTTTTCCAGCGTGATGGGCGGGCGGGCAGGCTCAGCGTGCAGCATGGTCACCGAGGGCGCTGCTGCGTGACGTGCAGGCAGGTGGGCTTGCAGGTGGGGGGTCACAAAGAGTCGGACATGACTAAACAACATTATTATTATTATTATTATTATTATTATTATTATTATTATTATTATTTTGATCCTTCCTCATGCCAGCGAAATGCTCAAAATTGCACAATGGCATCATAACACCATATTTTATATATATATATATATATATATATATATATATATATATATATATATATATATTCACTGTGCCACATGACTCTCTGCCATTTTGGCTGCAACAGAGTAACACGGCAGCTGCTGTGGAAAAATAATATAAAATGTAATCGCTCCCCTTCAGATGTTTCCTTTACACTTTTATGCTTGTCCATTTCCAGAAGCTGCAGTTGTAGGCGGAAGATCACACCCGCTCGCTCTGTTACTTTCCTGCCCCCTTTGTCTGCATTTAGCAACTTTTGTATCTGACGGGGAATTCTGGGCCCTCGAGAAAAGCAGGAATAGGCAGCTGTCTCGTACGCTGATTCTTCTGCTGTTCATCATGCACACACAGGGCTCCACAACAGGTTTGCTATATTTAATTCTCCCGGAGTAAATCCCCGCTGCATTCTGTAGGGCTTAACCTCCCCCCCCCCCAATAAAGTGTGCTAAGGATTTGCAGGTGCTAATGGGGAATAAAGCCGACTTAAGTCTGAGACTCAACAATAAAGAAATATGACCGGGGGGGGGGGGGTGTCAAACTGTCTGTGGGTCCTCTTGGAAGGCGCAGAGCCCTCAGGGGCCTACTTTTTAACCTTGTGTAGGGACGCAGGTGGCGCTGTGGGTTAAACCACAGAGCCTAGGGCTTGCTGATCAGAAGGTCGGCGGTTTGAATCCCCACCACGGGGTGAGCTCCCATTGCTCGGTCCCAGCTCCTGCCCACCTAGCAGTTCAAAAGCATGTCAAAGTGCAAGCAGGTAAATAGGTATCGCTCTGGCAGAAAGCTAAACGGCGTTTCCAAGCGCTGCTCTGGTTCGCCAGAAGCGGCTTTGTCATGCTGGCCACATGACCTGGAAGCTGTACGCCGGCTCCCTTGGCCAATAATGCGAGATGAGCGCCGCAACCCCAGAGTCGGTCACGACTGGACCTAATGGTCAGGGGTTCCTTTACCTTTAGCAACTGGGGAAATGAGTATGAATTTCTGGGTGGCGTTCCTGCTTTCGTGTCCTTAATTGGCTGACTAACCAACCTGCCTGCACTACAACAGGAGTTGCTTAGTAACAGAGAAGCATTGCTTTATTGCGTTACAGAGTTTAGGAGACAGTTAGCAACAGGGCGACAATCAAACAATCTGAAGCGGCTGCACACCCTTTTCTCCTGCAGAGCTGTGTGTACGGAACCCACAACCTTCCAAATGACAAATTGTATTTGACAGGTTTAAGCTAAGCAAACCGTGCAGCTGCTTTGCAAACAGGTTGGACTCTATTTTGTAAAAGGATGGAGTGTTTTGTCGCTCACAAACAGCAGGTGATCCTGTACCTGTTTACTCAGAAGTAAGCCCCGCTACGCTCCAGCAGGTCGGAGGAGGGTGTTGTGTAGGAATGACCCTGTAGGTGTTTGAATCATAGAATTGTCGGGATGGAAGGGACCCGGAGGGTCATTTAGTCCAACCCCCTGCAATACAGGGATCTCAACTAAAGCACCCCTGGCAGATGACCGTCCAACCACTGCCTAAAACCTCCAATGTTATTGGACTTAAACTCACAGCACCCTGGCCATTGGCCAGGACAATTGGGGCTGGTGCGATTTGAAGTCTAAAGGACCACAGGTTTTCCACCCTCGTAGCCATATTTGCTTTATTAAAACTCCCAGTGCCGTCTTGCAAGTACACATAGCATCACATTGGCTCAGGGCAGCCGATGTGGCTTTCCCTAAATGACAACAGGCTGTGGATGATGGGAATTGTAGTCCAATCCCATCTGGAGGACCTGCCTCTTCCTGTACACCCATGGCCAACATCACCGGATAAATCAGTTCGTTGTTATAAACTGGGGTAGACCAGGAGATTATTAAACTCAGGGTCGGGGGTCCGAGCCCCACGTTGGGCAAAAGATGCTTGCATTGCAGGGGGTTGGACTAGATGACCCTCGTGGTCCTTTCCAACGCTACAATTCATATATATATATATGTGTGTGTGTGTGTGTGTGTGTGTGTCTGTCTGTCTGTCTGTCTGTCTGTCTGTCTGTCTGTCTGCCTGCCTGCCTGCCTGCCTGCCTGCCTGCCTGCCTGCCTGCCTGCCTGCCTGCAAATGAGACATGAAGGCTGGCAACATCAACCTTGCCATGTTGTGGACGACCACAGTGCCTGGAGACAGACAGACAGACAGGTAGTGACCAGAGGAGAAATGACCGCTGGGAGGAACACATAATAAACACCCTGGTGCATCTGCAGCAGCACAACCGGACGCCTTCACCTGCCCCAGCTGCAACAAAACATGTCTCTCCCTTATCGGTCTCTACAGCCACTGCAGGCACTGCAAGTTCCAACAGTTTGACTTCACCCCCAAAGGCACACTCCTCCACTGCCTCCCGAGACAGACGGATGCCAACCATATATGTATTAGGGGTAGGCAATTGCATTAATATCATCCAGCAGTTCCTGGGAATAGGGTGAGACCTCGCACCTCGCCCTAATAATAATAATAATAATAATAATAATAATAATAATAATAATAATATATTATTTATACCCCGCCCATCTGGCCGGGTCTCCCCAGCCACTCTGGGCGGCTTCCAACAGAAAAATAAAACACAATAATCTATTAAACATTAAAAGCCTCCCTGAACAGGGCTGCCTTCAGATGTCTTCTAAAAGCCTGGTAGTTGTTTTCCTCTTTGACATCTGTTGGGAGGGCGTTCCACAGGGCAGGCGCCACCACCGAGAAGGCCCTCTGCCTAGTTCCCTGCAACTTGGCTTCTCGCAATGAGGGAACCGCCAGAAGGCCCTCGGTGCTCCCTTTTTCTAACGTAAAGCTCCCATTGCATGCTCCCTGCCCCACCCATTTCCCAGGAACTGGGATTTCCCAGGATCTTCAGCTGTTCCTTATCTGGCTCATCATCTCCCAGCCTGCCTCCACCAGCCAAGGCCCTGATCCTGCATGCATGCAGGAGGGACGTTCAGGAGGGCAGAGGAGTCCCTGGCAATCCTTCACACTGCCATTTAGGATGTGAAAAGAAACTTGCAGACACTTACTCTGTTATCCTTTGGTGGGAACTGCATACCTCAGCCTCTTGATAGGGAAGGAGTTTCAACGGCCCACACCTATAGAAAGAACTTAGAGGGAGGAAAAATAAAATTTATAGCACAATAGCTTGATTTTAAATATTTAAGAGACTTCCTGTGTCTCATCTTAGTATCATTTATTTCTGTTTTTAAAATAGCATCTCACCTGTGCACTGTGTCGACCAGCTTCCTAGTAACTGAATGGACAGGGGTGTATACCATAAATAATCACCTTGGTGAAAAAAAAACCTAAGCTGTAGAGTCAATTGTAAACATTTGTTTTTCCCCAGGTGAGACCAGAAAGTTTCTAATGTTATATATTAGTCATATTTTTTCCCCTTTGGAACTGGGTGCAATAAATCACACTTGAGTTTTCATATTATAATCACAGCTTTTCCGTTTCACCATAAAGGAAGAATGGATACAAAAACTTATGGGATATGCAAATGGAAAAACTTGCCAGAAGAATAAGAAATCAGGATAACAAACTTTTATATATATAAAAGAATGGAAATGGTTTATCTGTTTGCAATTTTCTTGCAGTCCAGGGGACTCTCAAGAGTCTCCTCCTGCACCATAATTCAAAAGCATCAATTCTAAGGTGCTACTGGAATGATTTTTTAAAATATTTTGTTTCAAAACAAGCAAGCAGAAGGTTCATTATGTTTGGGTTATTCCTTCAGAGAGTACAACTGGTGGAAACTGGTTCTGTAATCTCTTTCTCTCAAGGTCATGCTGACTATCATAGTAAGGCCAGGAGGAGTCTGGATTTCACTCTCTTTTTTCATCTCTCTTCCTTCTGGTGTGGTGTTCTGTACTTAGTGTTGAGGTTTAGACATTATAAATTATTGTGAGTTTAAGTTAAGTCTGCTGCAACTGGATTTCTTACGGACAGGGCCAATCCTGAGTGTATTGGATTTGTGACCATTATACTCATCTGCCTTCAGTTGCAGTAAAGTTCTGCTGGATGAAATAGTATTGCCTCTGGTCTATTTTTTTTGGGAATCCTGTGGTTGTTGTTTAGTCGTGTCCGACTCTTCGTGACCCTCTGGACCAGAGCACACCAGGCACTCCTGTCTTCCACTGCCTCCCGCAGTTTGGTCAAACTCATGTTCGTAGCTTCGAGAACACTGTCCAACCATCTCGTCCTCTGTCGTCCCCTTCTCCTAGTGCCCTCCATCTTTCCCAACATCAGGGTCTTTTCCAGGGAGTCTTCTCTTCTCATGAGGTGGCTAAAGTATTAGAGCCTCAGCTTCAGGATCTGTCCGTCCAGTGAGCACTCAGGGCTGATTTCCTTCAGAATGGAGAGGTTTGATCTTCTTGCAGTCCATGGGACTCTCAAGAGTCTCCTCCAGCACCATAATTCAAAAGCATCCATTCTTCGGCGATCAGCCTTCTTTATGGTCCAGCTCTCACTTCCATACATCACTACTGGGAAAACCATAGCTTTAACTATACGGACCTTTGTCGGCAAGGTGATGTCTCTGCTTTTTAAGATGCTGTCTAGGTTTGTCATTGCTTTTCTCCCAAGAAGCAGGCGTCTTTTAATTTCGTGACTGCTGTCACCATCTGCAGTGATCATGGAGCCCAAGAAAGTAAAATCTCTCACTGCAACGTGTTTTAAGTTTTTACTCTGCTAACTATACGTTGAGTTCTGCTCTGATGAATATTGAGTAGAATTCCATGACAGTTCCATGTTCCCGGTGCCTTCTCATTCTATATTCTCTGGAAGAATGCAAACTACCCATGCCACTTCCCTAGTTGAGAGCACTTGGATGAAAACAATGATAAACCCCTAGTGGACTTTAATTTTAGGCATGTGGACATTCTGTTTGTCCACTAGATGGCAATAGGGGGTTGTTTTCTGTAAGCCTTCCTCTAGCTACCGGTAGGTATGAGGAATATACCGTACTGTAATAAGAAACAAGGCTGGATTTACGTAAAAGCTAAACAAGCTATAGCTTAGGGCCCCACTCTCCTGGGAGCCCCCCCCCCAAAAAAAAATTAAAGGAAATAAAAACCTGGATGTACATTTCCAAAATATAAGATAAACAAACAAATAAAATAAAACCTACATACAGCAACAGTGTTTTGATATGTGCAAATGGCTTTAGGTCCCTAAATTACAGCATATATTCAACACAAAAAAACAGCGACAATTTGTTGTTGACAAAAGACAGCTGGACATATAAAGGGCCCCATTACCTTCAGTAGCTTAGGGCCTCATCAAACCTAAATCCGGCCCTGCTAAGAAATATATTTGTTTTTTTCTTATGGTGATTAAACAGTGTAGCAATTTGATGAATAAGTGAAGCAGCATTTAGTGTGCACTATCTATGGCTCTATCACCTTTCTGTTTCCAGCAAAACCAGGACTTTGAGAAGTGTTGAATGCAGCACTGGGGTGTGGGAAACACTGGCCTGTGAGCGCTCCAGTTGGAGAACAGCCTTTACCTAAGAGGAAGGCACGCTTGGCAAACCCTCACCATGATCAACTCCTGCCCGGAAACCTATGTCCCCACTGTGGAAGGAAGTGTGGATCCAGAATTGGCCTCCACAGTCACTTACGGACCCATTGTTAAAACCGTGTTTTTGGAAGACAATCTTATTCGGAGTGATCGCAGAAGAAGAAGAAGAAGAAGAAGAAGAAGAAGAAGAAGAAGAAGAAGAAGAAGAAGAAGAAGAAGAAGAAGAAGAAGAAGAAGAAGATACATTTAAAGGCTGTTCTCATTTGTTAAATGTGCATAAATTTGCACATAAAAAGATAGGGCCAAAGAAGAAAAATATAGGGTGGTAGTGAGCTAAGATTTACTAAAGAGTAGACCCACTGAAATCAATGAGCATGGCTAAGTTGGGGCCACTAAACTCAATGGGTCTACTCTAGAGCAATGTTTCCCAACCTTGGGTCTCCAGCTATTTATGGACTACAACTCCCATCATCCCTAGCTAGCAAGATAAGTGGTCAGGGATGATGGGAATTGTAGTCCAAAAACAGCTGGAGACCCAAGGTTGGGAAACACTGCTCTAGAGTAACAGCTGAATACCACCCATGCATCCTTTCGACTTGGATCCAAAGATGCTTTTGTGCAAATGGAAAATACATTGACTACTGCAAACTGCCCCCCCCCCACATTTACACTGACCACTCTTCCCTGCTGCAGGCTTCACACAGATTAATAGAATTGTAGAGTTGGAAGGGACCCCCAGGGGGCATCTAGTCCACCCCCTGCAATGCAGGAATCTCAATTAAAGCATCCTTGGCAAATGGCCATCCAACCTCTGCTTACATACCTCCAAGGAAGGAGAGTCCACAACCTTTCAAGGGGGTCCATTCCACTGTTGAAGAGTTCTTACTTTCAGAAAGTTCTTCCTGATGTTTAGGTCAGAATCTCCTTTCTTGTAACTTGAAGGCATCGGTTCGAGTCTTGCCCTCCAGAGCAGGAGAAAACAAGCTTGTTCCCTCTTCCACAGAACAGCCCTTGAGATATTTGAAATTTCCAAGCTAAATACACACAGCTCCTTCAACCATAAGGCTCTTGGTTGCCCCCCTCGGCACACATTCCGGCTTGCCGACCTCTGTATTAAAGTACATCTCTGCCAACTCATTTATTTACATGTTAAACGTGTATAGCGCCCCATACCTGTAGATCTCGGGGCGGTTCGCAACATCAAATTAACAATATTAAAAAAACTCTGAATACACAATAAATTTACTGCATGGGAATGGTTTGTTTCCATCACAGAATCTGAGGATTGCTTTGGGGCAAAGCTTAAAACTGTATTGTTTGAGTCTCTCGCCTTGGCTATCATTTGAGGCTGGATTTCTAAAAAGTACCATTTCTCTACCATTTCAGTTCAAAAGTATATGATGAGTACATTGTGCACTGGCAGAAGGTGTGTGTGTGTGTGTGTGTGTGTGTGTGTGTGTGTGTGTGTGCGCCAGCACTATGGCAGAAAAAAACAATCAGAACAGCTCTTGATTCCCACACAAATCGCTCTCTCCGCAATTACTGCTAATGAGAGTCTTTCCCAGGCCCTCTGGCAAAGATGCTCAGCCCAGAGCGCTTGCCAAACAGCAGGTGATGCAAGAGGTGGCAGGAGATTCTCTGCACAAGCACATAGCTAATAATGTGTCACTGGCTTAGGTCAAGGAAACAGTGGGAAGGAAGGAGCAGGTGCCATATAGTGAGTTATGAACGTTAAGAAGAGCCTGCTGGATCAGGCCAATGGCCCATCTGGTCCAGCATCCTTTTCTACTGGCCATGGTGGGGGGCAAAGCAACAGCAACAACAGCAGGCATCCCCAAACTGCGGCCCTCCAGATGTTTTGGCCTACAACTCCCATGATCCCTAGCTAACAGGACCAGTGGTCAGGGATGATGGGAATTGTAGTCCAAAACATCTGGAGGGCCGAAGTTTGGGGATGCCTGAACAACAGCAACAGCAACAACAATTTATTACTTATACCCCGCCCATCTGGCCGGGCCTCCCCAGCCACTCTGGGCGGCTACCAACAGGATATTAAAAACACAGTAAGACATCAAACATTAAAAAATTCCCTAAACATGGCTGCCTTCAGATGTCTTCTAAAAGTCATTGTTGTTGTTTAGTCGTTTCCGACTCTTCATGACCCCATGGACCAGAGCACGCCAGGCACTCCTGTCTTGCACTGCCTCCCGCAGTTTGGTCAGACTCATGTTCGTAGCTTCGAGAAGACTGTCCAACCATCTCGTCCTCTGTCGTCCCCTTCTCCTTGTGCCCTCCATCTTTCCCAATATCAGGGTCTTTTCCAGGGAGTATTCTCTTCTTCTCATGAGGTGGCCAAAGTATTGGAGCCTCAGCTTCAGGATCTGTCCTTCCAGTGAGCACTCAGGGCTGATTTCCTTAAGAATGGATAGGTTTGATCTTCTTGCAGTCCATGGGACTCTCAAGAGTCTCCTCCAGCACCATTCTTCGGCAATCAGCCTTCTTTAGGGTCCAGCTCTCACTTCCATACATAACTACTGGGAAAACCATAGCTTTAACTATACGGACCTTAGTTGGCAAGGTGATGTCTCTGCTTTTTAAGATGCTGTCTAGGTTTGTCATTGCTTTTCTCCCAAGAAGCAGGCGTCTTTTAATTTCGTGACAGCTGTCCCCACCTACAGTGATCAAGGAGCCCAAGAAAGTAAAATCTCTCACTAAAAGTCATAAAGTAAAATATCTCACTAAAAGTCATATAGTTGCGTCAGGCACCACTACCAAGAAGGCCCTCTGTCTGGTTCGCTGCAACCTCACTTCTCGCAGGGAGGGAACCGCCAGAAGGCCCTCGGCATTGGATCTCTGTGTCCAGGCTGGACGATTGGGAAGAAGCTCCTTCAGGTATGCTGGGCTGAGGCCGTTTAGGGCTTTCAAGGTGTTTGAACACTTTGAATTGTGCTCGGAAATGTACTGGGAGCCAATGTAGGACCGGTGTTATATGGTCTCGGCGGCCGCTCCCAGTCACCAGTCCAGCTGCCGCGTTCTGGATTAATTGGGGCTCATTGACCTGGGAGGGTAGCCCACCTAGGTTAAGGAGTAAACCCTACACAATTCCAGAATGGAGTCCCTAAGACGGTTGGATGGTGCCTTGTATGCCTCCTTCCAGCAACTCCTGCAGACCAGCTGGTACCCAGCGCCTTTCTCTTCTTTCCTTTGGACCCCATCAGCGAGGCCGGAGGGGGGGGTCTTGTCATCTGGGCAGCCCAGGACCTCCATGCACACTGCCCAGGCCTGTGTCCTGGGGAGGTCATTTCGGGGATGCTACGACAGAGATTTTACTTCACCTCTGCAGGTGCACTCCATTGTCTCTCGAGACAAGACAGATACCAACAAATCGTGCAAGCCTCGTGCCACAGAACATTGCAGCCCCAGAGGGATATTGCAGTGTATTTTATTTACAGTGGTACCTTGGTTTACAGACTTAATCCATTCCGGAGGTCAGTTCTTAAACCAAGGTGTGCTTTCCCATAGCAGCAGGGGGACTCAATTTACAAATGGAACACACTCAACAGGAAGCGGAACACGTTCTGCTTCCTAGGCAAAGTTCACAAACCAAAACACCAACTTTCAGGTATGCAGTGTTCTTAATCCAAGTTGTTCATAAACTAAGCTGTTCTTAAACCAAGGTAGCACTGTATATATTGATTTATCTAATAATTATACTACTAATAATTCCAGCAACAATATAGAATTTTATTTATAGACCACTGGCTATCTGAAAAGTTTGACGTGGGTTTACAATGGATAAAAATTCAATGGATAAAAGATTCAATAAAAAGAAAGTTGGTTGACGATAGAACGACAGATATATCCACAAATTCACATGTACAGTGAGTAAAATAAATGTCAAATATCTATACACACGAACGTATTATATTCAGATACACATCATCCTTAAATACAATATCTAAAAGGTAAAGGTAAAGGGACCCCTGACCATTAGGTCCAGACGTGACCGACTCTGGGGTTGCGCGCTCATCTCGCATTATTGGCCGAGGGAGCCGGCGTATAGCTTCCAGGTCATGTGGCCAGCATGACAAAGCCGCTTCTGGCAAACCAGAGCAGCACACGGAAACGCCGTTTACCTTCCCGCTATAACGGTTCCTATTTATCTACTTGCATTTTGACGTGCTTTCGAACTGCTAGGTTGGCAGGAGCTGGGACCAAGCAAGGGGAGCTCACCCCGTCAAGCCCTAGGCTCAGTGGTTAACCACAGCACCACCTGGGTCCCCAATACAATATCTACCGGTATATAAATAGAGGCGGTATATAAAGAGAGGCCAGTATCTACAGCTGCGCCCCTGACATTGTGGATGAGCATATACCCCCATTAGGGATACCACGTGGTATCTTTGAATGTTGTTTTGCTCTGAGATCATCTGTTCAGATCCACTCTTCAACTGGGGGGGGGCAAAGAAAGCAGCTTCTTTCGCTGACAGGTACGCAAAGAGGCACCTCCCGTTTCTGATCTTCACGAACAGGCAAGAACATGTTAAGCTTCCACAGGGTTTCTTGTGAAATCCAATATGCTGAGATCAGTCTGTCCTTCGCAATCTGGATCTGGTTACTTCAGACAATCCCTCCTTCCCGATTTCTCATTATTAGTCAGCTCAGACAACAGCCAGCCAGCCTCCTCTTGCTACACCTGGGCTGCCGGCCAGCGTTATAAATATGAAGGAGACAGGTGGGAAGAAAAGGTATGAGAGTTTTGCAGTTGAGAGAGTTGTGGTTATCAACAGGGGCCAAGCAGATGTTGGCAGTGGGGCACCTGAGCACAAGAGCCCTCTGCCCTCCTGCAGTTCCCCAAAACTGGGATTCAGGATACTGTCTCTGCCCTTGGGAGGCAGGGCAGAGCCTTCCTGGCTAGCACCCATCAGTTGCCCTCTCCATGAATTTGTCTAACCCTCTCCTAAAGCCATCCAAGTGGATTTCCATCGCTGCCTCCTGGGGGGGGGGAGCGAGTTCCATAGTTTCATTCAAAGGATGAGTCACCTGGTGTCAGGTGATTGATAGGTGGACAGCTCTGCCCTGTCAAATTTGGGGAGATGAAGATCTGGTCTGGCGTACAGAAAGAAATGCCTCAACCTTATTTGCAGCCTTAGACATCAACATCATAATCGTCACCATCACAATTTATTACTTATATCCCGCCCATCTGGCCGGGCCTCCCCAGGCACTCTGGGCGGCTTCCAACAGGATATTAAAAATACAGTAAGACATCAAACATTAAAAACTTCCTTAAAAAGGGCCGCCTTCAGATGTCTTCTAAAAGTCAGATAGTTGTTTATTTCCTTGACATCCGATGGGAGGGCGCCACTACTGAGAAGGCCCTCTGCCTGGTTCCCTGTAGCTTCACTTCTCGTAGTGAGTGAACAGCTAAAAGGCCTTCGGAGCTGGACCTTGGTGTCTGGGCTAAACGATGGGGGTGGAGACGCTCCTTCAAGTATACTGGGCCGAGGCCGTTTAGGGCTTTTAAGGTCAGCATCAACACTTTGAATTGTTCTTGGAAACGAACTAGGAGCCAAAGTAGGTCTTTCAGGATCGGTGTTATGTGGTTTCGGCGGCCACTCCCAGTCACCAGTCTCAAGATATGCATAGAATAATAAAATCGTAGTGTCAGAAGGGACCCCAAGGGTCATTCAGTCCAACCCCCCTGCAATGCAGGAATCTCAGCTAAAACATCCAGGACAGATGGCTATCCAACCTCTGATTTCAAACTTTCAAGGAATGAGAGTCCACAACCACTTGAGGGGGTCCCTTCCACTGTCAAACAGCTGTTTTTCCTGATGTTTATTTGGAATTGCCTTTCCCGTAACATGAAGCATTGGTTTGAGTCCTCCCCTCCAGAAAAGGAGAAATAGCAAGAGCCTAGTAAGTATCGGGTTTCCCAATGGCAACCTTTCCATTGTTTGTCATGTTTAGCCACAAACTTCAATATTTCAGAGGATCTTAATTAGTCTTAGAGACTTGGATGTCGAGGGCAAGAAGGTAGGGTTGTTCTGTTCCTTCGAAGGCCATTTATGCTTTTATATGCAGATTCAGACGTGGGGAAGTGGTGGTTATCTTAAAAGTATATAGCAGCATGTCATTTCCCACCACAAATTTAATCCTAGCGAGTTATTAATGGGAATTATCCACCGGCACCACACCCAGTTTTCTTGGAACATCCTAAAAGCACCAGGCAATCAAAGGCAAGCGTGAACTTGCCAAAGGTGCAGAGTTATGACACAGAGGAGCCCTGGGGCGTAACTTCCCAATGCAATAAAGAAAGTGTCCAGTAGCACCTTAGAGACCAACTAAGTCCACCTCCTGGCAAACAGAAGGGGAAGAAATGGAAGCAGTGAGAGATTTTACTTTCTTGGGTTCCATGATCACTGCAGATGGTGACAACAGTCAGGAAATCAAAAGACGCCTGCTTCTTGGGAGAAAAGCAATGACAAACCTAGACAGCATCTTAAAAAGCAGAGACATCACCTTGCCGACAAAGGTCCGTATAGTTAAAGCTATGGTTTTCCCAGTAGTGATGTATGGAAGTGAGAGCTGAACCATAAAGAAGGCTGATCGCCTGAGAGTCCCATGGACTGCAAGATCAAACCTATCCATTCAGAAGGAAATCAGCCCTGAGTGCTCACTGGAAGGACAGATCCTGAAGCTGAGGCTCCAGTACTTTGGCCACCTCATGAGAAGAGAAGACTCCCTGGAAAAGACCCTGATGTTGGGAAAGATGGAGGGCACAAGGAGAAGGGGACGACAGAGGATGAGATGGTTGGACAGTGTTCTCGAAGCTACCAACATGAGTCTGACCAAACTGTGGGAGGCAATGGAAGACAGGAGTGCCTGGCGTGCTCTGGTCCATGGGGTCACGAAGATTCGGACACGACTAAACAACTAAACAACAACAAAGTTTGTTCTGAGTATAAGCTTTTGTGTGTATGCACACTTCACCGAGGGCCTTCTCGGTAGCAGCACCCACCCTGTGGAATGCCATTCCATCAGATGTCAAGGAAATAAGCAGTTATCCTAATTTTAAAAGACATCTGAAGGCAGCACTGTTTAGGGAAGCTTTTAATATTTAATGCTGTATTGTTTTAATATTCAACCTGGAGCCACCCAGAGTGACTGGGGAGACTCAGCCAGATGGGCGGGGTATAAATAATAAATTATTATTATTATTATTATTATTATTATTATTATTATTATTATTATTATTATTATTATCAGATTCCCAATGCAAGTTAACATCATGTTAGATCCCTGACCATCAGGCCAGCAGAGGTGCCACTATTGACACTTCACAACATTACACTGCAATTTAAAATACATTGGGGGCGGCTTCCACGAGATGCGGATCCTCCCAGTGTCCCTATTTTCCTGGGACAGTCCCAGACTTACAGAAGCTGTCCCGGTTTCTGATTTGATCCCAGAATATCCCACTTTTCATTTGGATGTCCCTCACTGAAGAAATTTGCAAAAATCAAGTTTTCCCACCAGGTAGGGTGTGAAACTGGGTCATCTCATTCTTTCCCTGTGGCAAAACCACTAATTAATCTGACCTTACAGTTACTTATGAGTGAAGAGAACACAATTAAGGAAAACCACACAGCTAATTAGTGTTGTTTATTAAAATACCAAGTGAAACAGGTAAAATATAAGAAAATGCATTTAATACTGATATAAATCATTTCACTGTATGTACACAGAGCTCACAGCAGGGTGAGTTCTAGGCAGTATTATAAATGACAATATTACAGATCAACTGAGCCATCTATAATAGGAAATATTTCAAGGTTTTAAAATGTCTTTATCATCAAAACATAAAACTACCGGTACCCTCAAATCTAATATTTCCTCTTCAAAATCTTTATACAATTAGGATGATCCCATGAATCCATCGCAACAGATTCTTATGCAGAAAATCCTGACTTCATTAAGGTAACAGTGTTTTACAGGTAGAATGTTATTAAGTCATACAAACATTTTCCGTACCTTCAAAGCTATTGAATTAGCTTTCATTAACCAATTTGCTTAAATTTCCTCATCAATGAATTGGACAGTACCAAGTTTTACAATGCATTTATCTTTTCCACCTTTCAAGGTGTGGCTTCACATTAAATACAGCAGAGACTAAAAGAGGAAAGGCTTTAACTGAGAGTTCCATTTTCCCCAAGGAAAGGCTATTGGATGTAGGGTTAATATTCTAGAACAGGCATAGGCAACCTTGGCTCTCCCATGACGATCTCCACAGGAGTGATCCGGCCCATGGCCGGTAAGCCTTGCCAACCCCTGTTCTAGAATGTCTATAGTGACTACTGCCAGCCAGAAAAGAGAATTCTAAGCTTTAGTAGGTCAACTAAACACATGGTACACATAGTTTGCCAAAGATATCTATCTAACAGAAGAAAAATGAATAGACTAAATCCAACTCGTTATTGATCTGCAAGATAATTTATTGCAGAATATGAAAAATTCCAAGACAGGAGAAACAGATTCTTCCTTCAAGGCAGAGGTGGCGTAATTCTGGTTGATTAATGAATTGCCTTTCACATAGGTCTCAGGATTTACAGACGTGCAACAGAAACAATTACGATTGGTTTAAAAACAGTAAAAATAAGCACCCAAGGGCAAGACCGAGGCTGTGTTCACACCATACATTGAAAGCACACACATCCACCACAAAAAAAAAAAATTCTGGGAGCTATAGTTTGTTAAGGGTCCCTAGTTCCCTAGGGAGTAAACTCCTGGGATTATTTGAGGGCAGGGGCGTGTTTTAAATGCATTGTGTGTATACATCCCTCAAAAACTACAGCTCCCAGAACTCTTTGGGTAACAGTGCCTGGAGACAGTCAGGTTGTGTGACCAGAGGAGTAATGACTGCTGGGAGGAGAGCAGAGAAGAAACGCCCTGGTGGATCTGCAGCAGCACAACCGGACGCCTCCATCTTCCCCAGCTGCAACAAAACATGTCTCTCCTGTATCGGTCTCTACAGGCACTGCAACTCTCCAATGGCTTGACTTCACTCCCGAAGGCGCACTCCTCCGTTGTCTCCTGAGACAGAAGCTAACCAATTCTAGAGGAGGGGTCAGCCCCAAATTCTTAAGGCAACAAGTAGCAGGGTGGGTTGGATTGGTACCAAAGCAATTTAAAAATCAAGAAATCTTCTACTGTCTTGACAGATGCCAAGAGCAGCTTTAAATATATAGTGCAGGGGGGGGGGCAGCCAGACTAATGCCTAATGTGGTCAGCACTGATAGCACTAGTCAGCAGTTGGGCGGGTAAGGGAAGATGACCTCTGCATAGTGGCTGGTTGTTGGCTCAAAATTAAGAGAACCAACCATTTTCTTGGTAAAACACTTCTGGATAATAGAAGCATTCTCCCCCTGTGCAACATATTTGTGTTTCCTAGGATCATGTACAAAATGCCTGCGTGTGAAAGAGCGTTGCAGGGGGTTGGACTAGATGACTCTTGGGGTCCCGCTGCCAACTCTACAATTCTGTGAGTCTAAGAATCTACGGTTTCCATGTAAGGATTGCCAATGGTGACTTGGTGAAACTCGTTAACTCTAAACAGTATATTATTAAAAGCTACAGTAGAAAAGAGGGCAAAATACAAAAGAGTCAAGTATATAAATTTTATAAAAATAGAATTACCTGGCTTTTAAAAATATACTTTATTGAGTCTCAGTGAATTTGTACATAATAAAGAAAAATAGCAAAAGATCCTGCCACAACTGTTTTTCATCCAAATCTCTTCCTTGCTGCTTACATAGCAGTTATTTCTGAGTTCACTATGATTTATATTTTAATTTTCAATTAATGGATGTTCTCTTTTTTTAACTAAAGCAAGAAACAAAGAGAAGCGGACACATATTTTGATTTAAAAAATCTTGATTCTTTCCTTCTTATAAGCAAATGGTGATGGATGGAGACTTTCATGTAACTGCCACCCTACTTTTAAAAAGATCTATCATGATAGAAATCTGTGTGCTGCGCTGCATCAGGCTACACACCAGTCCAAATCTGAAAGTTCAGGAAAATTCCAGAGTTACGATTTATGTGAAGCTTCATGCTCCCCCTCCTCAACAAGACGATCCTGTACATAAGTTGGCATATTCAAATCAAAGAAAACTCTAATATGCCTAGTTAATATTTTAAGAAAACACGCATTTGCTAGTTAACACTGTATTACCTTATTTAAAGGGAGTGGTGTTGGAATTGCATGTTTTAATATTTTGTACATCTCCTCTGCATTGCAACTACTGTATTCCATTCTCAAGCAATCCTCCCACATTCAATCTTTATCAATAAAAAAATAACTTTGGTGTCTATGATAAAAAAAAAAATTCAGCTTCTGGCTTCAGAACATACAATTTGTGCATCTTACAGTTTTACTGCCATAGTCGATACACTCTGGTCCAATACATTCGCAGCAGGCATTGTGAAACCATCGGTATTTTGATGCTCCCATAGATTCGCAGGAGCTCTTGCACTGATGCACCGACATACAGTCATCGAAGTAAACCACCGTGCACGTGGCTTCTAAACGAAGAGAGCGAGAAAGGCACTTTAGTTTGCTGAGAAAAGCTCAAGCTGCCAATCATTCAGACAATGGAACCAGTAACTTAATTTCCAACTTAATTCAGGGTGAATGGAACAGTTTTTTTTCTTGACCCAAACAAACCTGTCAGTTTTGAGATAACATTTAAAATAAATTATGTCCCGTGTGGAATTATTGCAGTAGCAAAATCGGTATAACCTTTGTCGCCTTCTGCTCTGCACACTCTTATCTGGGCATCCCCAAACTCGGCCCTCCAGATGTTTTGGGACTACCATTCCCATCATCCCTGACCACTGGTCCTGTTAGCTAGGGATGATGGGAGTTGTAGTCTCAAAACATCTGGAGGGCCGAGTTTGGGGATGCCTGCTCTTATCTATTTATCTCTCCCCCCCCCCTTCTCTGGAGAACTTGGGCTGTGATACAGCAGAGAAAGTAAACACAACTCAATATTAAAAATCAGTTCAAAAAACCCATTGGTTGTAGACACAACATACATTTAAAGCTTTCCCCCAAAGAATCCTGGGAGCAACAGTTTTCCCTCTGACAGAACTACATTCCCAGCACCCTGACTAAACTACAGTTCCCAGGACTCTCTGGGGGGAAGCCATGGGATTCAAATGTAGGCAGCGATTCACCATATTCTGTGGACCAGGCATAGCCCCACACTTTGGAACCATGACAACGCTTGCCTGTACTTTACAACGGCAGCTAATGCATCGTTCTTCCTTCCTCTCTTTTCCAAACGAACCAACTCAACCCCAATTCTAAGAGCTCAGTCTCTGAGCAGCAGCCCGCTTACCTTTGTCGCTGGAGAACGGCGTGTGGACATTGTTGCTTGAAACGGAGACGTTCTGGTGCTGGGGGTGGTTCACTGACTCTAAAATGGAGACCAAGTTCTCGTGGTGGGACAGTTCTTCCGCAACGGGGAACGAAACAATATTCCAGTGCAGCTGGGTGTCCCCTTCTGTAAGCGCTCGGAAAAGAGAGGGGATTGGCCCGTGCAATTCCTCAACAGTACTCTTGGACGTGGGAGGTGTGTCGCTATAATTGCGAGGGTTGCACATACCTGGAGGTGAGCAAAATAAAAATAAAATGCACCTACCGGTATAAGCAGCAGCATTTTTTGAAAGGCAAAATGTTCAACTTCAAATGATGAGCAGGGAGCACTGATAAGATCTGAAACTTATTTATTTCATAGAGTTTATACACCACTTTACTGTTTAGAAAAGCCCTCAAGACAGTTTCCAAAAAAGTTTGTCTTGCCCCTTTCACCTCCCAGGTACTTATTTTGGGTGGTGCTTGAGTCTGTAGCTTGAAGCATGGCTAATCCCTTTAAAGGAGCAGGCACATAGCTTGGGGATATTCCAGGATAAAGCTTTGCCATTAGACAAGGTGCCTTTTACCAGCTTCCATCCAACAGCACATCTGGATCAGGATAACTTCAACACTCTATGGCCATGTTTCCTAGTATACCCATTGTCATAAGATTGAAGTCTATAGGTAGCTTCACTTTAAAAACTTCATTAATAACCTTAAGGATTTTATTCCAAAATCCCCCTACATCTGGGCATTCCCAATACATATGGGAGAACCATCCCTTGGCTTGTTCACAGTGCCAGCAGTTAGGGTTCAATCCTGGTATCATATTGGCTAGCTGGGCCGGAGTTCTATACCATTTTAGAAAGAATTTTAGTTCGAGCTCCCTAAATTTGCTTACTTTAATCTCATCTATTCCTTTCATTATCCTTTCGACCTTTGATTCGCTGATTTGTTCTTCTTTACTCCATATCTTTTGAATAAGTTGGGTTGTCAGTTCTTTATTTGTAATCATCTTCTTATAGATTTAGATTTAGGCTGAGGACAACTGTTTGAACCCTTCCAATGGATTATGGGTGGGGGAGGGGGTGGGAAGGGAAAGGAAAAATGGTACGGGAAATTAAAAATTGGAAGGAGAGAATATAATGTATGTAAAAATTCTCGTACTTCAATAAAAATCTTTAAAAAAGAAGAAAAAAAGAAGAAGAAAAAAAGGATAACTTCAACACTGTAGTAGTACATGCACTAGTAACCTGGATTACCGCAATGTGCTTTAAGTAGCAAGAAACACCAAGACATCACCTTCCTTTTAAGCCTGGTGGAAAAGGGTAGGCAGGTTTTTTTTTTTGCGGGGGGACAAACTATGAACCTCAAGCTTCTTATTTTGTCTCACAGACACTGAAGCCTTTTGTCTCCTTGTGACACAGGATGAAATTACAAATCACCTTTTCTTGGAAAAGTATCAAATTTGTGCAAAGCTTATTTGATCACAATTCAAGAATGCAATTTTGTTTACCAAGGAGTTTAATCTCTTGCCAGAGTTAGAGAAGCAACTTCACTTGCCAAAGGCGTGAAATAAGCACAGTCAATGGCACATGAGACACTGCTTCCATTTCACGGCATAGCTAAATATACTCCATGCTTTAATGTATACTTTAATGTATTTTGGTATTTGTTGGAAGCTGCCCGGAGTGGCGGGAGAAACCCAGCCAGATGAGCGGGGTATAAATAAATAAATAATATGCATGAAAGCTCTATTGAAAGCACAGTGGTACCTCGACATCCGAACAACTCGACTTCCGAAGGTTTCGACTTCCGAAGTCGACAAACCTGGAAGTCTTTTCGCCGTGCGCGCATTCTGCGCCTGAGCAGAAGCAGTGCGCGCCGTTGGCACATGCGCAGAAGCGCGCTTCGCACAGGCACAAAATGGGCGCTTCGACAACTGAAGACTTCGACTTACGAAGAACGCTGTAGAACGGATCGCCTTCGTAGGTCGAGGTACCACTGTATCACTTTCCTTATTTAATGCACATTGATAAACACATCTGTACAAACTCACCAGCACCTTACTTTAGGGTAATAATAGCATACGGATTACTTTCCCAAATGCAACATATATGTGTATGTGTACCGTATGTGTGTGTGTGCGCGCACACACATACACACAGTTTAAAAGTGATAGGATGTAGAAACTAAATTCTGAAGAATTGTTTTGTTGTATTTGGTTAAACTACAAAAATAGCATTACAATCCACTTATTCTGCAGGCCACTCACTATTTTACACCAGTCGTTTTCAATCAGTGCGCCGTTGCACCCTGAGGTGCATTGAATCAGTCCAAGGTGGAGGAGACACAGGGAATCATTAACTTCTGCACATGAAGATGTGCCCCCCCCCAAAAAAAAAACTTTACATGCATCCCGGGAGACAGCATGAAAAACAGACTATTTACATAGCTGCCAAGTTATCCCTTTTTTAAAGGGATTTTCCCTTATGCTGAATAGGCTTCCTCGCGAGAAAAGGGAAAACTTGGCAGCTATGTATTTAGCCAAAATAACCCTCAGCTGTGTAAATTCGGGATTTGGGTCACTGGTTAGGAGAACAGACTGTCAGATACAAATATGGTAAAAATCAACATCATCTCCGTTTGGCCTACAGCAGCCTGAAATACTGCCTAAATAAGCCACAAGGCTCTGAAACATCTGCCATACGGAAACTTAATCAGTGGGACAGGGCAGGCTCTGGTAGGGGGCTCAACTCATGAATTACCAACACAGTGTGGTTCAGTGAAATTAATCCCACACCTCTCCCCTGTATGCCTGTGAAGTGGAACACAGGATGGATGAACAACGAAGTTAGTTGTCACACCACTGCTGCCCCCTCCCTTCTACGGAACAAGTCACCCTTGATGTGGGGAAGAGCGACGTCATGCCCCTCAGTTCTGTGGTTCCTGTTTGGGGAAGTTACTGGAATAGAGCATGATTCAGCTCATGGGGAAGCAGCAACCATATTGCTCTTCCAACATACAAACTGAACCATAGACACAGACATGCACAGCTGTTTCTCCTTCCCTAATAAATCTAGCTCATGGGTATACCCTACTTTTTTCTCAGTGAGTGCCATGGCTAGCCCTGACATGGTGCCAGATATGATGAACCAGACACCCCAAAGGGCGAGGACCCTGAGTAACAGGCAACATTCCCTGAATCCAATGCTGAGGATCCCCTTGAGGGGGCCCCTCCAGACGGAGGCTTGATGGAGAACCCCCAGACCTGCCAGAGGAGGGGTTGGAGCCACTCCTCAGTCCTCTAGAGGGTCCCGTGGACCACCAGTTGGTAACCCACTGCCCTAAAGCCCTGGATTCCGTGTATGCTCTGCTCCATTGAATTGACATGGCTCTTAAAAGCCACAGATCCAAAGCAGTGGACATGAGTATCTGAAGCAGACAAGGCCATATTAGGTGATAAAGAACGAATGAACTTACCAACACAGTCACAGCACTCGTCCCACAGTGTGCCCAGACACAACATGCACTCTTTGCAACAGGAACAGTTCCCTTCAACAGGCCGGCATTGACACAGCTCCTGGAAACACAACACACCAGTTAGATATTACTGTGTATAAAATATCACGAGAGACAAATGCCTCCCCCACCCCCACTACCAGTTAGGATCATACATAGAAAACAAATATTCTGCTTTGTTTTCCCCCACCACACTTCTGTTGCACTATAGACTCTCCAAATAGCAATAACGTGGTAACATTGGTGGTGGTGGGGAATCATAGAACAGAATGAATCCACCACCAAGGCATTACTGTGTCAAAAATATGTTGCAAAACACACCTGCAATAAAGCACCAGCCTGGAGAGGCCCTTATCCATATACAATTGCAAAAACAGCCACACAAACCATGATGAGGCTGCTTATTTAAGAGGGGTTGTTTTTAATTGCACATTTGCTATGTGCCGTGCAGATTAACAGAAATAATCTTTTTGACTCCACTACCATTTGGAAGCACAGCAAGTTCTGCTATGCAAAATTAAAGGTAAAGGTAAAGGTAAAGGGAACCCTGACCATTAAGTCCAGTCATGACCAACTTTGGGGTTGTGGCGCTTCTGGCGAACCAGAGCAGCACACGGAAACGCCGTTTACCTTCCCGCTGTAGCGGTACCTATTTATCTACTTGCACTTTGACGTGCTTTCGAACTGCTAGGTTGGCAGGAGCTGGGATTGAGCAATGGGAGCTCACCCCGTCGCGGGGATTCGAACCGCCGTCTTCCTGATCGGCAAGCCCTAGGCTCTGTGGTTTAACCCACAGTGCCACCCACGTCCCTATATGCAAAATTACCAAGTATCTATATACAGTGGAACCTCGGTTTATGAACACCTTGGTTTATGAATTTTCGGTTTATGAACGCCGCGGACCCATCTGGAACGGATTAATTCACTTTCCATTACTTTTAATGGGAAAGTTCGCTTCAGTTTATGAACGCTTCAGTTTATGAACAGACTTCCGGAACCAATTACACCCATGTTTCAGTTTATGAACGCTTCAGTTTAAGTACTCCGCAGACCCGTCTGGAACGGATTAATCCACTTTCCATTACTTTCAATGGGAAAGTTCACTTCAGTTTATGAACGGTTACTCCGCGGACCGTCTGGAACGGATTAATCCACTTTCCATTACTTTCAATGGGAAAGTTCGCTTCAGTTTATGAACGCTTCAGTTTATGAACAGACTTCCGGAACCAATTGTGTTCATAAACCGAGGTACCACTGTATATATAAATGTAAAAATGGTGAAAGTGTGGGCTCCACTTTTCTCTGTAACCACTTGACCAATCGTCCTGAAATTTAGACACAACGATCCATGCCACTCCCTGAGTGTTTGCAGGGGGAAAAAATCCCTCAAATCTCACACCTGCGCAGGTAGAAACCTGCTTTTCCACCAAGTAAAACAGCGCCCTCAAGTGGAATTCCTCCCACAGTACACCCCTCCCTTCCTGTTAAATCTACACCACATCCACAAACCAAATAATGACATCATCAACCAAGCAACTTAAACCACCAAGGCGGCCATTACCAGACCACTAGGCCCGGGGGGGGGGGGAGAGGGCAAGCGCATGGATCACAGGCCGCAGCACGGCCTTTGTTTTATGTAGGCCCCTGCCAGGCCCCCACTGGGCCTGGGGGGGGGATAACCCACAGCAACGCACTTGGGGGCACGGCAAGGGGTTTTTACCTTAAAATTTAGCACCACTACTCCCCCAAAATCCCCCACCAAATAACCACAAGACAAAAATAAATACCATCCTTCAAAACGTCATGAGATACGCCGGTCACGGGGGGGGGGGGACAGAATAGATCATGGATCGGGACACGTGGGGGCAGTCACAGGGATTAGCCACAACTAGGCACCACACCCACAAACCCCGCCTCCGCCACGAGATCCTGTAAAACAGGGGGACTCTGAGGCTCAGGGGGATCTGAAGGGGGCCTATTACCCTCCATTTGACAGACTAACGCACAGCCTGCAGGGCCAGCTAGTTATTTAATAAAACTCTCACCAGTGGAAGTATATATATAAATAAGTGTTTAAAATAAAATAGGATGTACTCGAGCTATATTGCTCTAGGTTTTTTTTCTTGTTAGCTCACTGTAATACACATAAACCAGGTCCCATCATCCACCCTGACCACTGGTCCTGCTAGCTAGGGATCATGGGAGTTGTAGGCCAAAAACATCTGGAGGGCCAAGGTTGACATAAACTAATGGGTTAACATGCAGACTGCCAAGAATTTTATTAAAGCCAAAGCTCTCAGGGAAGAAGAAATGACTAACAGGATATTTAAAAGACTCATCCAGCGCCACAATACAAATGAAACATGTCTCAAGACAAGAAATTGTTGATCTCATTCACATCTGTTACAGAGCTGATGAAATAAATATTTATGCATTTATTTCCCCCATTCTGGAAAAGGCAGTATATAATGAATGCCGCCTCGTCTACTTCACTGAGTGAAAAAATTCAGAGCAATGCATCTTGCTTAATCTTCTTCCCGCATCTTGAGTTCAGGGACCTGCTTTCATTATACAGTCATACCTCGGGTGCGGGAGGTGCGTTTGCAACCCACAGTGCCGCGCCTGCCGCGATTCGGCACCTCTGCACATGATGCCATTTTGTGTTTCTGCGCATGTGTGAGCACCGAAACCTGGAAGTAACCCGTTACGGTACTTCTGGGTTCAGCACGGAGCGCAACCCGAAAATGCATAACCCACAGCGTTTGCAACCAGAGCTGTGACTGTACATGGAATCTTCCACCTAGGTACAAAAAGTTGGTCATATCTGTTCTTCTTAAATCAGATATGAATGTCCCATGAGTTTCAAAGGGACCCAGGTATAACCTATCAAACATAGCTAGCAATACTGAAGGATGCTTCCCCCCCCCCCCACGCAGCAATGTTGAAGTGTGTCAAGTTTCAAAATTAAAAGTGCATTACCGGTACTATGGTACCCCATTGCCTCTCGAGACAGATGGATGCCAACAAAAATTACCATGGCTATTTTACACATTGTGTTTTACATAAGAGGAGTGGCATTTCCCACCGGCAGAAATATACAAAGAATCAGAGCCAGAAACATGGATTCAGCGTAACTATTGGCTTAACTAAGGTTTTTGCACTTCAAGCACTGAATATGACCTCGCCTTCACTTTACACAATGTCTCGGTTATCTTCTGAATTAGCTGATTATCATCTCAAAAACCTTAGCACATGCCTCATCTTAGAGCCAGTGTGGTGTAGTGGTTAAGAGCGGTAGACTTGTAATCTGGGGAACCTCCTCCACATGCTCCTCCACATGCAGCTGCTGGGTGACCTTGGGCTAGTCACACTTCTTTGAAGTCTCTCAGCCCCACCCACCGCACAGGGTGTCTGTTGTGGGGGAGGAGGGGAAAGGAGATTGTTAGCCGCTTTGAGACTCCTTCGGGTAGTGATAAAGCGGGATATCAAATCCAAACTCTTCTTCTATATATATATGACAACCTAGCATATAAGCATTTCCTGCATTGCAAGGAGTTGGGACTGCATTGCAAGGAGTTGGGACTAGATTACCCCTGGGTCCCTTTCAATTCTAAGTAATCAGAGTTTTTTGCATGGTATGCTTAATATTGCTCAAGTTAAATACACATTTTTAAAAATAGGGTGGTGGGCGTAGCCAACTCTTTAATTAGCAAGTCTTGGGCTTGTCCTTCTTGTGAGTCACTCTCCTCTAAGCTTGCACATACAAACAAGATTCAGAGCAGACTGCCCTCAAGGTAACTCACACGGTAATTTGGAAGCATTATTCTGAGATTACCCTTTGCTAAAGAAACAGGATTCCATCGCGTTTTAAGCAAACAGTCCTGTTTAACTATATTGGGTCATCATTGATTTCTAGGAACTATGATTCCCACACATCAGCAGTTGCTGAATTTTATTTTTATAAGGAAATGTTTAGCCTGCCCTTCATAAGAATAAAAACGACACTGCAATGAAACAAATTCAGTTCAATGAGTAAAACTGGGGGGGGGGGGGGAGATCAGCCTACTCTTAAAAATGCTCAGGAAGCCACAACCTCGGTTCTCCCACTTGCAGCAGTGAATAAATTCCTATTAATTTCCCAAAGGCTGGGGAAGTTTAATTTTTACTTGGCGCCCAAATAACAAAAGCATCTGTGTCGGCCACGCCTCTAGGGAGAAGGCACCCATAGCCGCCGCCACGGAAAAGGCCCCGTCCTGTTTTCACTGCATTAACGCACTTCTCCTGGCTGTGTGATGATGAAAAGGGCATTCCCTCCAGGTCAGAAAGGTTGATGCAGGGCGAGGCACTAATTCAGGTATTTGGGCCCCAAGTCATTTAGGGATTTGCAGGTCAACACCAACACTTTGCATTCTGTCCAGAGGGAGCCATTGTCAACATTTCAGAAGGGGTGTTACTTGATTCTGGCTGCACGGGGTTAACATTTCCGCCACTGTGGTCTCAAGTAATTGTATATTCCAAACAGTCCTCAAGGGCAGCTCCACAAACAGTGCATTACAATAGTCCAGCCGGGAAGCTGGCAGAGCACCAGTCACTGTGGCTAGCCTATCCTATAATTTTTCACTGGGCTGTATTCAACTTAGCAGACCCACTGAAAATAATGAACCTAAATTAGTAATCTCCATTAACTCCTATGGGTCTACTCTGACTAGGATTAGCACTGAATAGCACCCAGCATATTCAATTAGAGCATTACTGTTCTGAAATTGTAACTTCTGACAACCTGTCTTATGGTAAACAGTAATTTCATTACTGCAGTTTCAATTCATCATAACTTAATTATTGTCACTGCAGCACATTCTGTCTCCTACAGATATTAAACTTTTATCTCAGAAAGCTAAATCTACCAAAGCCTACATTGTATATTGTTTAAGGGCTATATCTAATGCTTGTCCTACAATGGACATGGTTAACTTAGGTTCACCGATTTCAATATGTCTACTCTGAGTAGGTTGGGGATTGATAAGGTAAGGTTTTGCATTGATTCCCCAGATAAGCTCATACTAAGGCGGGGGGGGGGGAGAAAATAGATTAAAGGCACGAAATGCATGTTAAGAGTGCCAATTCACCTGATTAAACAGTTTGACTCCACAATATTATCCACTGTAAGGCTGATTTTTTATTTTCTGTAAGAAAAAAATGAACATTTGAAAGAAAGGTAGAGACAAAAACTCCCATTTGTGCCGACACAAACTTCATTTTTATTTTACTTCTTATTTCAGGATTACTTATTCATCACATAAACCCATGCTGTTAGCAGCCAACCTGTACTTTCCTATCCATTTGCGACAAAAACTGTATTCTCTCCTACCTGTATTAAGCACTTGCTGACATCGCTTGCACAGAGCGCCTTGTTGCAGCACATTGAGGATGGGATCCAGAAGAACAGCAGACTAGTAAGTGCCACCGCTGCGCAGCACCACAACCTCATCTTTCTTGAAAGTGGGAGATTTCTGGAACGTTCAGACAGCACTGAAATATTTAAAAAGCAGCAACTGAAGCATCTACATTTACTGAAGCAGAAATTAGGTCTTTTTCATCCTTACCACATGCTCCTAAAACAGTTTTTGTTTGGTTTTTTTCTGTGGGTTTTCCACACTCTTGAATAATCCTAGACTACTTTTCTACAGAGTTTTTTTTAAAAAAGAAAGCTTTACACTTTGATTTCTAATCAATGTTTAGTGAGAAAGGGCAGGACCTGAATTAAATTAATTGTGGCTAGAAAGCAGAAGAAAGTTCTATTGTAGCTGGGAAGCTGATGCAAAGATTACTGCCTTCAATTTAAAAATGATGAGAACGTGTTTTAACACAACCCCAAACTGTTTCTCAACACTGGGTGTCTAGATGTATACATTTACAAAACAAGGCTTTGGAACAAGGAACAAGATGAGTGCCACATGTTTATGAATGCCAAGCAGCATTGTATTTGGTACAAAAAGTTACGGGAGTTCAGCAGGAAGTCAGAGGATAGGCATTGACTGTAAATGAAGTGACCACCGCAAAACGTTTGCATGCACGAATAGTATTGAAAGTGGGATATTGTAAGTGGCCACTCATAAAGATTTGTTAACAGAAGCAGAAGACCAACTAAAATGGAAAACATTTGAAGAAATAAGAGTTATTAACAGATTGGTTACAGTATCATCAATTAAATTATGTCTTTAAAGTAGATAAGAAAAAAAGGTTTTGAAACAGAGAGGTCGAGGTTTGAAATACATCTGTTGGGAAATAATGTGAAAGCACTTTAAAAAACGTACAAATTACTTTTAGAATGGTATACAAAAGATGAAGCTAAGGCAGTGATTCATCATGGGAAAAGTTATGGAAAGAGGATCTAAAATTTACTGCATGCTGTTTGTTGAGGGAAAACTACAGTACCTGTATATGAAAATGATGTACTGTTGGTATCTAATACAGAGTAAAATTTCAAAAATGTACAGAACTAGTTCAAATCTGTGTTGGAAATGTAAAGGGAAAGAGGGTACCTTCGACCATATGTGGTGGTCTTGCGGAGTGCTAAAAACTTGCTGGGAAATGATATATAATGAGTTAAAGAAAATGTTTAAGAAATTTTTTGTTAAAAAACCAGAAGCTTTTGTGTCAGGTATAATTGGTGAAGAGATACCAAGAGAAGACAAAAGACTTTTCATGTATGCAAGGACGGCAGAGAGAATGCTTCTGGCCAGAGATGGAAGGAGGGAGAAGTGCCGACCAGCGAAGAATGGCAGACCAAGTTGATGGAGTACGCAGAGATGGTGGGAAAGATCAGAAACCAGGAAGATCAAGACTGGAATAAAATTTTAATATACTTAAAAGACCACTGTAAACAGTTAAAATCATTGGCAAGAATACAATGACACTTGTAATGTGAAACGAACTTGGGTAATTATGGATATACAACAGATAGATAACGGTAAAAGATGCAGAAAAAGAAAAAATATAATTTCTTTTAATATGGAACCCATGGAGGAAGGGAAGGAGGTCTGACGGTTTGAAAGAACCTTTTATTTTAATGTTTAGAAATGGTTAAAGTGAAAATGTATAAAATTTTGAAAAACCAATAAAAATTTTTAGGGGGGGGGAGTGGGATATTGTATGACTGCCCCAATAGCATCATGAGCGCGAATCATCATGCATGTGCAATAAAAAAGGACATCTGGAGGGGTCCTTACATCATTTCCAGTAACTGGCTCCCTACCTAGGGAGCTTCTTCCTTGAACAGACTTCTTACTTACCGTAACACATGCCCCAAGCTGGCAAAGGTTGATTAGTCAAAACCATGATGGGTTTGGAACAGGCCAAGAAAACTTGGAATGTCCTTTATGTGACCCTCTTGGTTATAAGCACCTAAGAGCAGCTTTCTAGACCTCAGCAATGGCTACGGGATGCTTACTGGAGCAATATCACAGGTTTCTAACAGTGTACTTCCATCCTCCATCACACATTTTCTGTTTCCAGCATTCTAGATTTTAGAAAAAAAGCACCTGAGAACGGCGTGATAATCTTAAGCTAACAGCAACCTGGCAAGACTGCTGAATTTTGAGAAACCTGTTTATAGTGTTGGCTTTAGGCACGCTGTTGCAGATGGCCTGGACCTTGCTCTCCTGAAAGGCACTCTGGCTCTTAAAACTTCTAGGCATAAAAACCAGTAACAAATTGCTATTTGGGGAGGGACGGGGATGCTGAAAAGTAATCCATAACACCGGTTTGAACCTATGTTTCTTAGTTCCATAAAACAGAGAAGTATGCTACTTAAAAGTAGGTGCTTTTTTCTTTACCCACCCAGACACATTTCAGGGGGCACTGGAAGCTGCTCAGAAATTACCTTCACACTCATTCACCCATAATAAAAGGATCCTTTTTGCCACTCACATGCTAACAACTCCGAGCCAGCTAAAGTTGTTAAAAGGCGCTTACAATGTTCTCAAAAGTTCCACATTTCTGCAGAGCGCGGAAAGTAAAATAGTGCAATGCATCAGCATACTTTATTCAAAAGATAACTTACTCTGCTTACCTATTTTATTCTTGAAAACCCAATAAAAATTATTTTTAAGAAGCCAAGCCAAATTTCAACCCACAAACCCCTTTTAAGCCCCTTGAGATGACGACTGGCAAAAGGAAACTTTTCGAGGATGCTAAAACTTTCCCCTTAAAAACAAAAAACAAAACACTGGATTTCCAAGGGAAGAAGATCTAAGGGGGGGGAAAGCAAATGTGTTGGGCCAAGAGACACAAACCCGTGCCAAAGAAAGACGAAAACAGCTCCTCACCTCTGGCGTGGTTTGCTGGAGCGGGTTTGGGAGGAGGAAATAAAAATAAAACCAGTACCGGTGTGAGCAGGGGGGGAAAGAGAGAGAGAGGTTTGTTGAAGGAGCCAAGGAGGCTGAGCAAAGCAGCTGGTGCTTTCGCAGCAGGGACAGACCAGGAGCGAGGAGGAGAAAAGGAAAAAGAAAGAGACCCATACACAGAAAAGAAACTGTGTTGGGACAACGTTATTTTGCAAAACGCAACCAATATAAATATTGCATTTTACAAAATTACGTCATCTTGACTTGCACCTGCACGCTCACATCAAGAAAAACGGGAGTCAAGGTTGCATTTTGCAAATACTGTAACCCTATCGCGCTTTCAACATCACCATCCTCATCATTTTTAATTTGCATACCGTCTTTCTGTCTTACAATACTCAAGGCGGTTTACAAGCTGAAGAAACAAAAAAATGTACGTCTTATAGCAATCTAATGCAGTACAAAATGACTTCAGCTCGCTGCATTCTGCAAAATAACTTCAGCTCGCTGCGTTTCGCAAAACACCAGCGTTTTTTAAGAGAGCCGTTCGGCGAAATGCAACGAGAGAACGCTGTAATGATAAAGCAACAAGTCCCTTTGTCAAATGAAAAATATACATGCACTGTTGCATTTTTGCAAAGTGACTTTCTTTTCACAAAATAACTTCGGCTTGTCATGCATTCCGCATCCTCCCGACGCCCTTATTATTATTATTATTTCTTCCTGTGAGTGGAGAGAGAGGGACCCCCAAACACCCCCCTTCCCCCAACCCCAAAAGCCCCCCAATTCCCCAGAGCTTCTTACAACAACGCCGCCCCCCTTCCCCCCCCAATCCCCGGAACTTTTCCATCCTCTGGGGAGGAGGGTCTATTATTGGGGTCGCCCCCCCATGGCCGCCCCCTTCCCTCCCCTCCCTCCCTTACCCACCTCGCCGTCCTCGTCTTCCTCGCCTCCGCTCGGTCGCGCAGGACCAGGCGGCGGCGGCGGCGGGCAGCGTGAGGCGCCTAAAAGGGCCCCTGCCTGCCTGCCTGCCTTTGCTGCCTGCCTGGCACTCCAGACCCGGCTGTGAGAGGGAGGAGAAGGAGGCGGGAAAAGGAACGGCCGCCTCCGCCTCTTCCTCCTCCTCCTCCCCGCCGTTCACATACACACGCCCCGCCGCGCAAGGCGCCTGAGGAGAATTCTCCTCAGAATTCTCCTCAGGATCGGGCCCGGAGGGAGAGGCCTCGCCCTTTCTCACGGGCGGCACCGCCGGGGCGAAGGAACCCCCTGGGCGTCGCCGGGGCGGCGAGCGCCTGGTTGGCGGCGGCAGCTCCAGCCTGAGGGAGCAGAAGGGCCGGAGCGGTTCTTCCCGCCCATTTAATTACTATTATTATTACCTTTGGTTATTAAGATTCGTCTACCGCCTTTGAGCCGAAAGGTCTCAGGGCGGCGTGCGACGTTGAGAATATGAATTACTAGGCAACATAATGGGGGGACACTGTTGTTGTTTAGTCGTTTAGTCGTGTCCGACTCTTCGTGACCCCATGGACCATAGCATGCCAGGCACTCCTGTCTTGCACTGCCTCCCGCAGTTTGGTCAGACTCATGTTCGTAGCTTCGAGAACACTGTCCAACCACCTCGTCCTCTGTCGTCCCCTTCTCCTAGTGCCCTCCATCTTTCCCAACATCAGGGTCTTTTCCAAGGATTCTTCTCTTCTCATGAGGTGCCCAAAGTATTGGAGCCTCAGCTTCACGATCTGTCCTTCCAGTGAGCACTCAGGGCTGATTTCCTTCAGGATAGATAGGTTTGATCTTCTTGCAGTCCATGGGACTCTCAAGAGTCTCCTCCAACACCATAATTCAAAAGCATCAATTCTTCTGCGATCAGCCTTCTTTATGGTCCAGCTCTCACTTCCATACATCACTACTGGGAAAACCATAGCTTTAACTATACGGACCTTTGTCGGCAAGGTGATGTCTCTGCTTTTTAAGATGCTGTCTAGGTTTGTCATTGCTTTCTCCCAAGAAGCAGGCGTCTTTTAATTTCGTGACTGCTGTCACCATCTGCAGTAATCAAGGAGCCCAAGAAAGTAAAATCTCTCGCTGCCTCAATTTCTTCCCCTTCTATTTGCCAGGAGGTGATGGGACCAGTGGCCATGATCTTGGTTTTTTTGATGTTGAGCTTCAGACCATATTTTGCGCTCTCCTCTTTCACCCTCATTAAAAGGTTCTTTAGTTCCTCCTCACTTTCTGCCATCAAGGTTGTGTCATCTGCATATCTGAGGTTGTTGATATTTCTTCCGGCAGTCTTAATTCCGGCTTGGGATTCATCTAGTCCAGCCTTTCACATGATGAATTCTGCATATAAGTTAAATAAGCCTAATGACAAGTAATTACAACAAATAAGGGCTTGACATATCTTGCTTTGCATGTCATGCATCTATCTATCTCATATATTGGTTTCACCTTTTAAGTTGCATTACTGAAATAAATGCACTTTTTGACGATATTCTAATTTTCCGAGTTTCACCTGTATAGCTTAGGGCCCCACTCTCTTGGGGGTCCCTCAAGAAATTTAAAGGGGGGGACTGGATGTACATTTCCAAAAGATAAATAAAAATAAAAAATAAAACCTACATGCAGCAACAGTGTTTGTGTGTTGTGTAAGTCATGGGCCCCGCCTGCTAGCCTGCTCCCTAAAATTTAACAGGCCATAGACAATGATAATTTTAGTTTATATACCGCCCTTTATCCAAAGATAAAAGGGCAACATTTAGGAACAAATCTTAACCCGGCCTTTGGCTGAATAATATCCTGCAGCTTTTTTACATGTTATCTCTGGGGAAAGAGTGTGTTGTGTTATTGTTTGTTTGTTTACTTGTGCTTTATCTTGTCATTTATCCTGTGTACTGCCCTGAGGTATTTTGTTGAAGGTTGGCATTTACTTTTTTTCCCTCTCCATCTTCCCGTATCGTTTTTTATGAAGCTTCCCAACAGTATTTCAAAGCGGTTATCATCATGTTTTATTAACTTGCAAAGTTTCTTTTGGACTTCCCACCCACTCCTTTCCTAATGTTTTATTAGCTGTTTGGAACTCATTTTTATGATCTAAACCCCATTATTGATAAATCCACTGCTTATATTTCAAAAAAGAGTGGTATATAAATTAAATAAATGTATGAATGAATGAATGAATAAAGTACTCAGCATAATAATAAAAACATAATGTGCAGCATAATAATAAAATAATCATTATAACAGCAAACACATACAGAGACATATTGAACAAGCCATAGATTATTTAATGCAGGGGTGCCCAAACTTTTTCCAGAGGGCCAGATTTGATGAAGTGAACGTGTGTGAGGGCCGCACGTTGCTGAGCTTTTTTTAGGATTGAAGTTGTTGAGCTTTTTTTAAAAAAGATTTTACCCCAGGACATATACTGCCACGGGGGCCGGATTAAATTGACCGGCGGGCCGGATTAGGCCCTGAAACGGACTTTGGACATGCCTGATTTAATGGCTAAAGGTCTGAGTAGAGACAATGGCAGCTGAAGGTGATGGCGCCAGGCGAGCCTCTCTGGGGAAAGCATTGCACAGAAGGGGAGCCACCACAGAAAAGGTCCTGTTCTCGTGTTCTCCCCCATATATCACCACCATGAAATAGTAGTGTTGAAAGGGATTCCCCGGGTCTTCTATCCCAACCCCACTCAGTCATAAAGCTCATGGGGCGACTTTGAGCCAGCCTCAGCCTAACTTATCTCACAAGGTTGTTGTTAGGATGAAATCGGGGGGGGGGGGAAGAACCACGTGCCCACTTTGAGCTCTGTGGAATAAAAAGGTGTCATACAAAGGCTACACACACACACCTCGTATATATCCCCACAAGGGGTTTTCCTCTGATCCCTGGAATCAGGGTCAGATTTAGGTTTGATGAGGCCCTAAGCTACTGAAGGTATTGGGGCCCTTTATATGTCCAGCTGTCCTTTGTCAACAACATATTGTTGCTGTTTCTTTGTGTTTAATATATGCTATATGTTGATTTATGGACCTCATAGGTATCTAAAGCCATTTGCTCATGTTGCCCTGCAACCAGTCCATGCGGAATGTAGGCGCCCTGGAATGTACTGTTCCTCACTCTGAGAAATACACCCTTGTGAGTACCTGGCAAAAGCCCTCTTAACTGCCTTTTGAAAGTTTGGAACAGCTTTCTCCCTTTGCTTTGCTGGTTTGATCACACCTGTGTGGATCACAACGCCACCTATTGCCCACGCGAGTACTTTCTAAGGGCTTAATCCAGGAACGGCAAGACGGTGGACTTCCAGATATTGTTGGACTGCAATTGGCATCAGCCGGCACCATCACTCATCAGGGATGTGGGTAAATAGAGGAACAACCTCTAGAAGCCTCTGCTTCCCCATCCCTTGCTTGGTCCAAGTGATGGCACATACCGTAGCAATGCTTTACTCTGGAGGAGATGTGCTTGCTTTGGAGAGGTATTATTTTGCAGGTGTGCTATTGGTGATTGTGAAAACTGGGATTCACGGTTCTATGCTAAAAATTGGGCTTGGTTTGGTGTGCCAGTATCTGCAGGAAAGCTTCCTGTGCATGAACATAAGAGTCATAAGAAGAGTTTGGCCACTGGGTCTGGCTACTCCCATGAACAAAATATTGCTGCCTATCCTATTATTGCATGCATCCCAGTCTCTGAGCATGGAGACTGTGGCATCTTTCGGATACGTGGTTTTATTTGCACATACAGTGGTACCTTGGTTCTCAAACGCCTTAATACTCAAGCAACTTGGAACCCAAACACTGTTAACCCGGAAGTAAGTGTTCCAGTTTCCCGACTTTTTTTCAGAAGGTGAATGTGCTCCGTTTTGAGTGCTACGCTTCCGATTTGAGTGTTACGCTGAGGTATGCTTGTTTTTGCTATGTATTTTGCATTTTTGTTTTTGCAGCTCCTTTTTTTTTGTTTTTGTGACTGTGTGGATGGAACCCAGCTCAGCTATTGATGGATTGATTGTGTAGCTGCAGTACATTGTTTATTGCTTTCATTTTATGGATCAATGATCTCATTAGATAGTAAAATTCATGTTAAATTGCTGTTTTAGGGGTTGTTTTTAAAAGTCTGGAACTGATTGATCCATTTTGCATGACTTTCTATGGGAAAGCACGCCTTGGTTTTGGAACGCTTTGGTTTTGGAAAAGACTTCCGGAATGGATTAAGTTTGAGAACCAAGGTACCACTGTGTTTAGAACGTAATGCAGAAGGGCTCCCAGTGTTGACACTCCAAACAGGCATGCTTTGTCATTAGGCTTTCATGGGAGCGGTGGTCCCCGAAGCCATGGCTTTGGAATCAGCACACAGAGCAAGATTCTGCATGTCTTTTTAAGCTTCCCGATTCAACCCAGATCAAAAGCAAGACTAGCCCCAAGCCAAGCCTATTCTATCAACAGGTGAGGGGGTAGGGAATTCCTAGCCTTGCTGAAAGAGCATCCCCCCCCCCAGTTGTCTTAATGCCATGTCAATGAAGGGTGCTTTAAACCAGCTAAGGCCATTAACTTAACATACAGACTGGTCTGACGAGTTCAGAGATATGTAACTACAAAGCTCTCATCTCACAGATACCAAATCCCAAGTTTGGTTGGGACCCCATGACCGATATCCAAACCGACCACTCAATCCAGTAACAATTGGATCATGCAGAAGGACTCAAGTCTAAATTGTGAGACAATGGCCTATCACAGGAAATACAGTTCTGAACTTGGTTTGGTACTTTATTAAAAAAAATTAACGTACTTAAAAAAAAGTCTAAGCGGATTACATAAAGTGGTATAAAGCACTCATTAAACACAGTAACAAAACAGACTTTAACAACAGTATACAAAATAAAATTACCAAAATATAGATAGGACAAACTGGTCGTTGTTTTTTTTAAAATGTACAAAATAAAATTATAAGTTGTTCTGACCTAATTTAACATAGACAGGCGTCTCCTCCCAGGGTTGTACTTTCCTGACATAACTACTACTTACCATTATATTGTATTTTTACTTGGCAGAATGCTCTCCAAAGGGTGCTCATCAATGGCTCCCATTCATCCTGGAGAGAAGTGACTAGTGGGGTGCCACAGGGTTCTGTCTCTTGGGCCCAGTCTTATTCAACATCTTTATCAATGACTTGGATGAGGGGCTTGAGGGCATCCTGAGCAAGTTTGCAGATGACACCAAATTGGGAGGGGTGGCTAATATACCCCAGAGGTCAGGATCACACTTCAAAATGACCTTAACAGATTAGACAACCAGGCCAAAGCAAACAAGATGAATTTTAACAGGGAAAAATGTAAAGTACTACACTTGGGCAAAAAAATAATAATGAAAGGCACAAATACAGGATGGGCGACACCTGGCTTGAAAGCAGTAAATGTGAAAAGGATCTAGGAGTCTTGGCAGACCACAAACTTGACATGAGTCAGCAGTGTGATGCAGCAGATAAAAAAGCCAATGCAATTCTGGGCTGCATCAATAGGAGTATAGCATCTAGATCTAGGGAAGTAATAGTACCACTGTATTCTGCTCTGGTCAGACCTCACCTGGAGTACTGTGTCCAGTTCTGGGCACCACAGTTCAAGAAGGATACTGACAAGCTGGAACGTGTCCAGAAGAGGGCAACCAAAATGGTCAAAGGCCTTATGAGGAACGGCTTAGGGAGCTGGGTATGTTTAGCCTGGAGAAGAGAAGGTTAAGGGGTGATATGATAGCCATGTTCAAATATATAAAAGGATGTCATATAGAGGAGGGAGAAAGATTGTTTTCTGCTGCTCCAGAGCAGCGGACACGGAGCGATGGATTCAAGCTACAAGAAAGAAGATTCCACCTAAACATTAGAAAGAACTTCCTGACAGTAAGAGCTGTTCGACAGTGGAATTTGCTATGGCGCTCGTGCACCTGCTTGACCGCTGTAGGAAAGAATGCCTAACTAGACAGGACTTCAGTCTGATCCAAGGGGAGGCTCTTGTTACATTGCAAGACTGGCATCATGCAACGAGCAGACACTGAGGCTGGCTAGCTCTGGTTAGTGCATGGCGTGGCTTCCTGGCGCATCTTGCTCATTCTTCGGCAGAAGCAGTGTGAACACTGGAAGAGCCTGCTGGATCAGGCCAGTGGCCCATCTAGTCCAGCATCCTGAACTCACCAGTGGCCAGCCAGATGCCCTTGGAAAACCTGCAAGCATATTTCAAGCACAAGAGCCCCCCCCCCTCCTGTGGATTCCAGCAACTGGGATTTAGTTGTGGAGGAAGAGCGCAGCCAGTGGCCACTGATAGCCTTTACCTCCATAAATCTTCTTTTAAAGCTGTCGAGGTTGGTGGCCATTGCTGCCTCCTGTGGCAGGGAGTTCCAAAGTTTAACTCTGTGTTGCATGAAGACGTACGTTCTTTTATCTGTCCTGAATCTTCCAACGTCCAACTTCACTGAATGTCTACGAGTTTTAGTGCTATGAGAGAGGGAGAAAAACTTTTTATCTACAGTATCTGCTTTCTCCATGCCATTCTTACACAGGGGAGTCACTCCATCTTTGTTCATTTTGATTTTGTTGCGTATCTTTAAGCACCAGGCAAAAACATTCCTCTTCTCCCAGGCCTTTGGCTGATTACTGTATACAATTATGACCTTTTAAACTGTGGGGTGTTGGTGGTGGGGAGTTTTATTGCTTTGCTTGTCCTTGCCTTATGCATTTTTGAGTTTTTATATTGCAAACCGCTCTGTGATCCTCAGATGAAGGGCGCTATAGAAATTTAATTAACAATCATAAATAAAGTACGTATATCAGAAGCAAAATCCACATGCCTTTTTCCACACCATGCACCAGCAAGCTGGGGGTTCGCTTATTCATTTTATACTACCCCTTTCCCGACTAGCCTGCAAGCTGATAAATGAGTGAGGAAAGCAAGCTCAGCAGAATGTACTTCGAAATAAATAAATGAGGAAAAATCTGCCTTGCCTGTCTCTTGTTTCGAGATAGCATTAAAACACCCCAGCAAGCAACTTCCAAGCCTATTTGTGTTCTTTGTCCCTGCATCCCAAACGCTCCGCTGCAAAGGCGCGCAGATCGCCTCCCGTTTGCAAAGGTAAAGGGGTCGTGCAATTCTCCCCCTTCCTTTCCTCCCCTGCATGGAAAATCTCCCTTTTCCCGCCGCGACGTTTCCTAAGCGGGCGGCGTCTCCGCCAACGGGCTACAATAACCACCGATCCCCTTTCCCTCCCCCCCCCCCCGCCACGGCAGGGGCGCCCAAAAGCGAGCGGCCCCAAAAGGCATGTGCTCCAGGTGAGGCTCGAACTCACAACCTCGGCATCGCTCTGCTCTAGTACTGCTGTATAAGTACCGCGCGCTAACCGATTGCGCCACTGGAGCCCTGACACCAACTCCTCCCGAAACGCTTTATCAAGGGCTCAGCTTCGGCTACGCGCCATCTGGGGAGCCGCCGCTTTTATTTCCCTTATTTTTTAAATACAATTCCGACTCTTCCCTTTTCCCTCCTTCGCGCCCGAACGAAGGAGGAGGGAAAGGGGAATATCGCTCCGTCCCGCTTTGTCGTTTCCCCCTTCCTTCTTCAGCCTCTCGCCGGCTGCTCTGAGGGGCGCCATTCGTGGGCCCGTTTCCCCTCAGGCTCCCGCCGAGGAGGAGAAGCGGGGGTGGGAAACGCGGTCGAGGGAGAAAGAACGCGGCGGCGGCGAGGCCGGAGGGAGCGGCGCCTTCTGAGGCGACGCGTCGCCGGGAGTCTGAGGGGGGCCCTCGGGGGCCGCCGAACGGCCGCTTCCCGGAGGAAGGCCCGTCCGAAGCGGCGGAGGAAGAAGGCCGGCCGGCGGAAAGGCTCGAGGGGCGTGGAGAAAGGGGGTTGTGTGTGTCGTCCCCCCCCCACGTCGCACAATATGCACAAAAACACACAATAAACACAAATTGCGGGCGGGTGGTGGTGGGGATGCGAGCCCCTCACGGTCGCCTCGGTGTGAGGGGACGAAGGAGGCCTCGGCGCCGCACGGTCGCTTGGCCGTTTACCGGCTCCCTCGCTCGGAGCGGTTTCCCGCCACCAGGGCCGGATTGACGTACAGGTGAAACTCGGAAAAAATTAGTCGAAACAAAATAATAATAAAAAATTCCTTCCAGCAGCACCTTAGAGACCAACTAAGTTTGTCATAGGTATGAGCTTTCGTGTGCATGCACGAAAATTAGAATATCGTCGAAAAGTGCGTTTATTTCAGTAATGCAACTTATTATTCTTTATTTTTCTTTTAATTTTTACAAATGCTTTCTTTTGGAAATCCCACAGTAATAAAACAAATAGTTACAATAATACAAAAATAAACATCGCTATTACATTTCATTAATTGCATTCCATTTATAATTGACCCGCCTAACGACAAATAATTACAATTGCAACAAATGAAGGCTTGACATATCTTGCTTTGCATGTCATGCATCTATCTCGTATATTGGTTTCACCTTTTAAGTTGCGTTACTGAAATAAATGCACTTTTCTTTTTCTTTTTAAAATTTAAAAAACTTTATTAAGCTTAAAATGCAAAAATACAGATAAAGAAAAGAAAACAACAACACAAAAATACAAAAAATATGTAAAAGGAAAAATTACAAGAATGCACAAATGAAAATACAAAACGAAAAGTATGATACAAAGAAGTGATAATAATAATAATGTAAGAAAATCATAATAATCAAATCATAAGTCAAACATAAACCAAAAACTCAAAATTTTAATTCTCGACATGAATTGAAGTTTGTCTAAACCCACGTTATCATCTCCCAAATCTCTTCTTAATTACCTGTATTCCGTACACAACAAATTTCTATAAACACCTTCTTTATTTCCAGATCGACTTCCTCTTGTCCTTTTCCCGGGTTAATTTTTTTACACTGCTTCATTCTTATTTAAATTTAGTCTATGCAAGATGTTATAAGTAAGTCCAAGTTTTTATCATGGGGCACTGCTTTTTGAGATACTCTCCAAATTTTACCCAATTTTGAGCGAATTTTTTATTATTACACCCTCTGATTGCATTTGTTATTTTATCTAATTCCACATAGCTTAATATTTTTTCTTGCCATTCTTTAATATTCGGAATTTCTTCTTTTTTCCAATATTTTGCTAATAGAATTCTTGCTGCAGCTATCGCATACAGACTGATTTTTTCATCCTGTTTTTTTATATCCTCCCCTCCAATTCACAATAGGAAGAATTCCGGGTTCTTTTTGATGTTGTATTTGCATATCTTTTTCAGCTCTTCCAATATCCCATTCCAAAAAACTTTAACTTTTTCGCAGTGCCACCATATGTGCACAAATGTCCCCACTTCCTTTTTACACCTCCAGCAGAGATTATTTCCATTTTATACATTTATACATATTTCACCTTTTAAGTTGCGTTACTGAAATAAATGCACTTTTCGACGATATTCTAATTTTCCGAGTTTCACCTGTATAGCTTAGGGCCCCACTCTCTTGGGAGCCCCCCCAAAAAAAATTAAAGGGGAAAAAACTGGACATACATTTCCAAAAGATAAAATAAAGAACAAATAAAATAAAACCTACATGCAGCAACAGTGTTTGTGTGTTGTGTAGGCTCCTATGATGGAAGTCATGGGCCCTGCCTGCTATCCTGCTCCCTAAAATATCCCTGGTTTGCTCCTTTCTATATATAGGGTGCCTACATTCTGCATGGACTGGTTGCAGGGCAACATGTGCAAATGGCTTGAGATACCTATGAGGTCCATAAATGACCATATAGCATATATTCAACACAAAAAAATGACAATTTGTTGTTGACAAAGGACAGCTGGACATATAAAGGGCCCCATTACCTTCAGTAGCTGAGGGCCGCATCAAACCTAAATCTGGCCCAGCCCCCCACCCTTACGGTTCCCAGAATTAGTAGTAGTAGTTGTAGTAGTGATAATAACCAGTGCTTTTTTCCTTTAAAAAATGTTTAGGGGTACAGTGGAACCTCGGTTTACGAACACAATTGGTTCCAGAAGTCTGTTCATAAACCGAAGTGTTCATAAACCGAAGTGAACTTTCCCATTGAAAGTAATGGGAAGTTGATTAATCCGTTCTAGACGAGGAAAAACACCCCCTAGAACGGATTAACCGCTTTGCTCCGATGCCTTCGCGGAGGCCGGGGAGCGTTTCCGCGACTGGGCTGCAGCTGCGAAAGCGGTCCCCGGCCTCCGCAAAGGCATCGGAGCGAAGCCCCAGCCTCCGCAAAGGCATCGGAGCGAAGTCCTGGCTCCGATGCCTTCCGGAGGCCGGGGAGCGTTTCCGTGACTGGGCTGTGCAGCCGCGAAAGCAGTCCCCGGCAACCGGAAGCCGGGGACCGCTTTTGCGGCTGCACAGCCCAGTCGCGGAAATGCTCCCCGGCCTCCGGAAGGCATCGGAGCGAAGTCCCAGCTCCGATGCCTTCCGGAGGCTGGGGCTTCGCTCCGATGCCTTTGCGGAGGCCGGGGAGCATCGCGAAAGTGCTCCCCAGCCTCCGGAAGGCATTGGAGCGGCTTCCGGTTGCCGGGGACTGCTTTCACGGCTGCACAGCCCAGTCGCGGAAACGCTCCCCGGCCTCCGGAAGGCATCGGAGCCGGGACTTCGCTCCGATGCCTTTGCGGAGGCCGGGGAGCCGCGAAAGCGGTCCCCGGCCTCCGCAAAGGCATCGGAGCGAAGTCCCGGCTCCGATGCCTTCCGGAGGCTGGGGCTTCGCTCCGATGCCTTTGCGGAGGCCGGGGAGCACTTTCGTGACTGCAGCCCAGTCACGGAAACGCTCCCCGGCCTCCGCAAAGGCAGCGGAGCGAAGCCCCAGCCTCCCCAAAGGTATCCGACGCTCCGATGCCTTCGGGGAGGTTTGGCCTTTGCTCCGATGCCTTCGGGGAGGCCGGGCCTTCGCTGCAGGCCTCCAGGAGGCATCGGAGTGAAGGCCCGGCCTCCCCGAAGGCATCGGACGTTCAGTAGACCTCCGGCACCTCGGTTTACTAACTTCCGGGTTAGGATAGTTCGTAAACTGAAAGTTCGTAAACCGAGGTGTTCGTAAACCGAGGTACCACTGTACTCTAATTTTCCTACTCATTGAAATACTGTCCCTCAATGAGGCCAAACTTAGATTCACAAAATGTTTAGGGGTATGCATTCCCCTGCATTCGTCCCCCCTAGAAAAAAACACTGATAATGATGATGATTATTAAAAAAACACTGATAATGAAGAACACAAGGCGGTTTACAGTATAAAGGTAAAGGGGTGAAGGGGCCCCTGACCATCAGGTCCAGTCGTGTCCGACTCTGGGGTTGCGGCGCTCATCTCGCTCTATAGGCCGAGGGAGCCGGCGTTTGTCCGCAGACAGCTTCCGGGTCATGTGGCCAGCATGACAAAGCTGCTTCTGGCGAACCAGAGCAGCGCACGGAAACGCTGTTTACCTTCCCGCCGGAGCGGTCCCTATTTATCTACTTGCACTTTGATGTGCTTTCGAACTGCTAGGTGGGCAGGAGCTGGGACCGAGCAACGGGAGCTCACCCCATTGCAGGGATTCGAACCACCGACCTTCTGATCAGCAAGCCCTAGACTCTGTGGTTTAACCCACAGTGCCACCTGGGTCCCTCGGTTTACAGTATAAAAACTACCAAAAAATATGTAGTGTAATAACAACAAACACAAATAAAAAATTGGGCAGGGGCTTCGGGTTTTTTTTGGGGGGGGGCTCTTCAGGCTCCCCAAAGCGTTTTACAGATGTATCGTTATAACTAGCGGGACCCGGCCACGCGTTGCTGTGGCCCAGTCAGGGCCCCCGTACCACAGTGGAGGATTGTAGGATACCCCTCCCCCTGTTGTCCCCAGGGAGTGTTGGCCCTTCCCCCTGTATATCCATACCTTGGCCCCCACCCTTGGAAAAGGAGCTGCCTGAGTCATGTATTATAGTCATTGGCCAGTAGATGGCGCTGTGTTTAGTTCCTTAAAATTGGCTTTTACCTGCCTCAGGTGTGACATCTGTCTAAGCAAACTGTATAAGAACCTTCACATATTTCGCATGTGATCTGCAAAGGTGAGCTGAGCTGCTTTGGAGAGGGAAGGTTTTATAGCTGCAGTACCAGTGTCGTTGCCGCTAGAGGGCGATGTTTTGCAACCTTTTCTGTTGTTGTTTTCTGGTTTTTCCGAAAACTTTGATTTAACCTGCATAAGGTATGACATACTTTATGTATAATGTATGTACATGCAAACACTCCGACATCCGCACGGAACGTTGTGCCAAAATTTCAACACAATCAGTCAAGCGGTTTCAGAGAAAAGTGGAAAGCCCCAAACATGGACCCCTTTCATTCATTCATTCATTCATTCATTCATTCATTCATTCATATAGCAGCGCTGCTGCTCTTCAGTTTACAATCTAAATGACGTTAACCTAAAAAGGGAAATGGGATGGGAGAGAATGAGGAGAAAAATAAATGCATGCCCCTTCTTTCAGTTTATCCTACAAGGTGCTGGGCCTTCACTTTTTGGGGGGGTTCACAGATCCCATTGAAAACTATGGGATCCCCTCTGCAAAATATGCATAAAATTTATTGTGCACTCTATTTTATTTTGCGCTCCGGAGCCCCGCAAGTTAAGGACCCCTCTGGGTTGGAATTGGAGCAGAAGAGCCAAAAGGAGATGGACTCTGCAGGCTGGGGCTGGTGGAATGCTATTATTTTATCATCATCATCATCTGCCTACATAAGGAAAAGAAGCAATGAGGAACAAGAGAGCAACCCTAAAAGTAAAGGCACTGGCAGCTGTGCTAGTCTGGTCCATTAAGGGGGGGGGGAATAAATCCACAAGTGGGCAGTGTTAGCCTAATAAAAATATTACAAGCACTAGCATCCCCTTAAATTCTGCAATAGGCATGGCATTAAATAGAATTGTGGAGGGCCTCAGAGAGAAATAAATCTAGGGCCTTGCTGAAGCTGCTTTTCAAGATTATTATTATTTATAATAATCTTGAGCCAGTAGAGAGGACCAGTTTTGCAGACCTAATTGGATTAGCCTCTCCGGGTGCAAGACAGTCATAAGATGCAACTCATTGGGGGGGGGGGGGACCGAGTGCTTCTGTATCAATTTCTCAAAATACCACGGTCGTGTACAGCAATATAAAATCCCATTAAAAGCAGTACAGAGCGATCATTAAAATGATGGGCTACTGAATAAAACTTTGTTTCCCAAGGCTTTTGTTTCTACCACCAGCTTGACCTTATCAACCTCCTTCCCCTCACTTTTCTTACTTTCTGTCATCTGCAGAGGTCTTCTCCCCTTGTGATAAAAGATGGAACACACAGGTCCACTTTTACGTGGGAAGGGAGGCGGGGCTTCCTTTTACCTGTCCTTTGCCTACTTCCTATGGACACAAATACCTGAACTATCCAAAGGTGTGTCTCCAGCATGTGGCAAAAGCCGGACACATTTCCCTGGGGAGTTCCACAATTTAGGGGCTGCCCCTAGAGAAAGCCCTCTGCAACCCAAGCTACCGTTCCTCATTCTTCTGGGGGCAGAAAAACTACAAAGGGAGCCCCACCACCCTTTGGCCAATCTCAGCAAAGTCTCAAGATATTTCCATGGAATCATGGAACTTGGTGATCACGGAAAATATAACCTGCAATATAAAGCTTTCCAAAGGTTTAGGAGAACCAGAACATTTATACTGTACGGTTGGACTTTTTCAGTCCAGCTAACCTCCAGAACTCTTTGGCATGGTCAATATGGGAAACGTGGACCTCTTATTGTAAGGAATCTTCTTGCCTCTTCCAATTTGGTTGACAAATTAAGAGAATAGATATGTGTCCCCCGTCAATTCTGATATTTTGAATTATAGTTTTCTGTTTGTTGTCCTTGTTTGTATTCATACATTATGTGCGATGGAATAAAACAAAACCAATTTATTGTTTTATAAATTTTAATCAAAATTTGGTGGCAATGGTGAATCATGGAATCCATCTTGATTAAGCAAAATACACTTGCAAACATTTTATACTGTTCCTGCTCATCATAAGAAAGGGGAAATAGCATTAACCAATTGAAACCCTGTCTTCAGCCTTCTTTTCTAGCTTTTTGAGACTGCATCAATATTGCCAACACACACCTACACCACTTTTTCCAGCTCTGATAGCTTGGCAACTTATGTATTTTTAAGCGTTTTAATTTTTCAGGCTTCTAAATTCTTTGTCTGCTGTCCTGGTGTTTCTCAAATTGTATGACTCAAAGTACGTTTCTGAAAGTACGACTAATACCACCATACTTGCCCACTGCTTCCCCTTGCTATGCTGCATCTTCTTAACCAATAATTTTTTTATTCATTTCAGTTAAACACAAACACAGTAAAGCATTTATGCAACATGCATTCAATACATTGCGACTTCCCTCCTCCCACCAGATGGTAAACTATTTAAATCCTCTCTCGTATTGTTTAACTTTCTTATATTCTCAACGATGTAGGAGTTATGCTATTACTGCTAATGATTTCATTCCCTTGTAATTGTCCTTAGCATAATCAATAAATTTACTCCATTCTAACCGAAATTTCTCGTCGTCCTGGTCCCGAACTCTGTGGGTTAATTTGGCCATTTCCATATATTCTAAAACCTTTGTTTGCCACTCCGTAATTGACGGAAATTCCTTTAATTTCCATTTCTGGACAATTAGTATTCTAGCAGCCACAGTGGCATACAAAAAGAATCTTTGATCCACTTTTAGAATTTCTTTGTCTACTAATCCTAGCAGGAAAGCCGCAGGCTTTTTTGGGAAAGTATATCTCAATATCTTTTTTAATTCATTATACACCGATTCCCATTTTTTTTAATCCTCTCACACTCCCACCACGTGGTAAAATTCCCCAACAGATGTTTTGCATTTCCAACACTGTACAAGCCGCGTACTTTAAATTCCCCCTCCACAATTTTGACCACGCATCAGTTGTTATATTATGCCCAAAATCTATAGCCCATTTAATCATGATTCTTTTACAGCTTTATCCATCTTGTACCAATCTAATAATAAACTATACATTTTTGACAGCAATTTTTGATTATTTCCCACCAATTCAATTTGGAATTTTCTTTTCTTTTCTTCAAAGCCAATCTTTTTTTTTTATTATCTTTGTTGAATAGATCATTTATTTGATGGTAATGTAACCATCCAGCCAGTCGGTCTTGAATTTGTTCATATGGTTTCAGCTTGTAATCATCATTTGTTTTAACCACTATATCTTCGTAGGTAACTCCTTTTCTTCCATGTATAGATAATACATTCGCTGGGGAAACCCACCAAGGGGTTTTCTTCTCTAGTAGAGCTCTGTTACGTTCCCAGACCTCAAAGATAGCTATGCTGCATCTTCTGGTTCAACTGGTGCCAGCACCAACAAATCCCCATATGCTAAATAAAGGTGGTTGGAAGAAAAGAGAAAGTCCGCGAAGGAGGAAAGAGAGGTCTCCTTCCTCTACAGGGAAAGGGTCAGGGCAGGTGTTGGAGAAAATTTCAGAGAGATAAAAGGTTAATTTAACAACAAGTAATAATTAGAAAGGAAGAACGTAAGAAAAGTAGTATAGGAGGAAGAAGTTAATATAAAAGCAGTTGATGAGGAATTATAGAAATAGCTTGTGGAGGAGAACGGTGCAAGTTAAAGCGTGAAAGGAGAAGGGGGGAAGAAATGATAGATGAGTAAAAATACTGACAGGGGCATCTATGTGCGTGCAGAACATATAAGATCAAATTTAGAACCTCTCATCTTAGATTCTCTCCATCAATTTGGCCTAAAATGGGGCGGCCGAGAAGCAATATCTGTACTTAGGGTTTCATAGATCAGCTTTCTTCAAGCTGTATCCTTGCCACAAGGAAATCATCGCTGTATCTATTTCTAGTGTGGGTTTAGATATCCAATGATGAAAACGATGTCACTAATTGCCACCTGATTAGGATGGGCTCTGTCTCCACCTACCACCGTTTTGTTACCAGCTTTGTCCCTGCACTGCCATTTCACGACTGGTGTGCCTCCGTAATTTCCATACCTCTCCAGTGGGCTCTGGGGTGTGTGTGTGTCGATGGTTTGAGAAGCCCTCCTCTCTACTCCACTTTTCAGTGCAGTCCCAGAACTGTAGATAGCAATTAGCCCTGCCCAGAACACTCCCCTTTCTCTCCAGCCAGATGCAGTCCTCAGTCACACCCCAGCATAGCTGCCAAGTCTCCCGTATTCCCCGGGAAATCCCCGTTTTCCCAGCTGTTCCTAGCTGAAAAAACGGATTTTTTTGTTTTTTCCCGGTTTATTCTGGCGCGGCGGCCATTTTGGAACTGGGCAGAGCATGCTCAGAAGCGACTTTTGATGCTGCTCTGCCCAGTTCCAAAATGGCTGCAGTGCGACTTCTGGCGCGGCGGCCATTTTGGAACTGGGCACGGCCATTTTGGAACTGGGCAAAGCAGCATCAAAAGTCACTTCTGAGCATGCTCCGCCCAGTTCCAAAATGGCGGCAGCGCTACTTCCGGTCTGTTACTTCCGCCCGGTCCCTTATTTCTCCGACAGCAACTTGGCAGGTATGCACCCCAGATGCTTAGCCTCTTTTGATTTAAATAGCAAGAGGCTCCTGTCCCAACTCGTGTTTCCAAAGAAAGACACCAGTTCCATGGCACAGTCGGTGGTCAAGATCTCGGTTATCCTCTCAACCACATTCCCGTTGATGGCGAGGGACCGGAAGTGGTCAAAGTCGTGCCTGCCCAGTTTCCGCAGGCGCCGGGCAGCCGACCGGTAGCATTTCCATGGCTGGGGCTCGAGGAGCAAGTATGCGCATTTAGACGCAAGGTAAGACAAGAATGTCACAAGGCCACAGTCCCCATGATTGAGGTGGATCCACATGGTCACGGACATACAGAAGGCAATGTCAAACGTGGAGCGGCCAAACCTGCCCAGGTAGGAGCTCAGCAACGCCTCCCTTGCGTCGGGGTCCATGATGTCAACGGTGGCGTAGGAAATAGAGGCAGGGAAGGGGCTCTGTTGGCTGGCTCTCTCGATCAGCCCAGCGTCAATGTCGCAGCAGAGAAGGCGAAGTTCATTCAGGTGCTCCTGGCAGGCTTGGCTTTCCTGAAGCCCAAGGAGGTGCCTGTACAGGGCGATGCTGAGCTCCCCTGAATTGCACCCCACATCCAGCCCCAAAAGGGGCTTTGCACGTGGGTTAGGGAACAGCTTGCTCAGCAATGCGCTGGGCAAGAGCTGGATTCGTCCCTCTGGTGGGTGGAAACGAGAGTAATCGGGGAAGTTCCCATATGGTGCTGCCCCGCCTGGGAGCTGGGCATCCCCAAACACTTTATGGTATTCACTTGCAGGCACTGCCATCTTGGGAAGGATGAGGCCTAACATCCAATCCCGTGCATGTTTCACAAAGAGCAAAGACTGGTTGCACAGACCTGGAACAAAAGGTGTGAAAATTATATGAAAGGACTGGAACTCTTTCAGTTTATTCATGTTGTATTTAGGAAATTTCATGTCTACTCAATTTACCTAGCTCAGTATATGTCTGGCATCATACCTTACAACATTTTTATGATGAAAATAGGGACGTCCTATTCAATAATAATAATAAACCTTTAAAGCCCTAAACAGCCTCAGCCCAGTATACCTGAAGCAGCATCTCCACCCCATCATTCAGTCCAGACACTGAGGTCCAGCTCTGAGGGCCTTCTGGCGGTTCCCTCTCTGCGAGAAGCGACATTACAGGGAACCAGGCAGAGGGCCTTCTCGGTGGTGGCACCCGCCTTGTGGAAAGCCCTTCCATCGGATGTCAAGGAAATAAACAACTATCTGACTTTTAGAAGATACCTGAAGGCTGACTGTTTAGGGAAGTTTTCAATGTTTGATGTTCTATTGCAGGGATACGCAAACTCTGGCCCCCCAGATGTTCTGAGACTACAATTCCCATCATCCCTGACCACTGGTCCTGTTAGCTAGGAATGATGGGAATCGTAGTTCCAAAACATCTGGTGGGCCAAAGTTTGCCTATGCCTGTTCTATTGTTGGGAGCCACCCAGAGTGGCTGGGGAAACCCCGCCAGGTGGGCGGGGTATAAATAATAAATTGTTGTTGTTGTTGCTGTTGTTGCTGTTATCTGATTGGGTTGCTCCAGCCATTCTGGGTGGTTTCCAACATATATAAAATCTTAATAAAACCTTCAACATTTTTTAAAAAACTTCCCTATACAGGGCTGCCTTCGGATGTCTTCTAAAGGTTGTGTAGTTACAGGTAGGTAGCCATGTTGGTCTGCCATAGTCGAAACAAAATAAAAAATTCCTTCCAGTAGCACCTTAGAGACCAACTAAGTTTGTCATAGGTATGCGCTTTCGTGTGTATGCACACTTCTTCAGATACACTGAAACAGAAGTCACCAGACCCTTATATATAGTGAGAGGGTGGGGAGGGGTATTACTCAAAAGGGTGGTGGGCATGAGTGATTGGCTGATAGGAGTGGTAAACCTGTTGAGCTGAATTGCAACTTATTACCAAACTTAAAACCATGGGGAGACCTGGTTTGAATAGAGAAATTGGATTGGATTCTTATCTCATTATACATGGTAAAGTTATCTTTAGCCATCTCACCCCTTGCTTTTTCCTGTAAGACCAATTGCAGTCGTTAACAGTCGTCAACAGCTATCAGTCAGTAAATCACCCTTTCCCATCACCCTTCTGAGTAACACCCCTCCCCACCCTCTCACTATATTTGTATCTGAAGAAGTGTGCATGCATACGAAAGCTCATACCAAAATATAAACTTAGTTGGTCTTTAAGGTGCTACTGAAGGAATTTTTTTATTTTGCTTCGACTCAGACCAACACGGCTACCCACCTGTAACTATATTTGTTGTTGTTTTTTATTCGTGTCCGACTCTTCGTGACCCCATGGACCATAGCACGCCAGGCACTCCTGTCTTGCACTGCCTCCCGCAGTTTGGTGGTCAAACTTCATGGATCAATGCCTTGTCGTGGCGAAGGGGCTTGAATAACTCAGAGAAGCTATGAGCTATGCCATGCAGGGCCACCCAAGATGGACAGGTCATAGTGGAGAGTTTTGACTAAACGTGATCCACCTGGAGAAGGAACTGGCAAGCCACTCCAGTATCCCTGCCAAGAAAACTCCATGGCCAAAGACAACAAAGACTCTCACTATATACTGTACTGTATAAGGGTCTGGTGACTTCTGTTTCAGTGTATCTGAAGAAGTGTGCATGCGCACGAAAGCTCATACCAATGGCAAACTTAGTTGGTCTCTAAGGTGCTACTGGAAGGATTTTTATTTTTTATTTTGTAAAGGTTGTGTAGTTACTGATCTCATTTCATTCTAACTCCACTTTCTTAGTTCTGCGTTTGTATTCATTTCAAACTGCTTTTTCAGTATTGCGTTTGACTCTTGTGACCCACCCAGTGGAACCCTTAGCGTGCACTGAGTAACTTTGCACGAAACAACAACAACAACAACAACAAACAAACAACAAGGACTGAATCTCAGCACTGTTCCCTTTGCTCTTACCTGCCTGGGATGGGCGAAGCGAGGCAAGCGCTGCTGATCCACAACTGCACGCTTCCTCCCTTTTCCCCCGCTACCAAAACCTTCCCTGCGCCCCCAACAACGTCCGAAACGAACCAGGCTGCGTGTACTCCTCAAAAGCCAGAGTCTACCCGAAGTTAAGTATCCCTTTCGCGTCCCCCCCCCCCTGCCCTGTTTTGCCTTTCGTAAGTCTACAGTTTGCCGGAGGGTCACGTGCTCCGTGTCCCGGAAGCGCGTCCTTGGTTCCCTTTCCCCCTCCCCTTCACCATCAGGAAGTGAGGGGGAAAATCACGTGACGCCATCTCGCCCTACCGGAAGCGGGCCTCTCTTAGCAGAGGGCTATTTCCGGCGCCGCTGCAGCTGCTCTTCCTCTCCTTCTTCTTCTTCTGGGAGCGAGCGAGCGAGGGAGGGAGGGAGGCGAGTCTCCTCAGGCGGCTGGCGCACGGGCCTCTTCCCCCTCCTCCACGGGATGTAGCTACAACGGTCGTCCGGTAAGCGAGTGTCCGGGCGGGGAGCCGGGGGGAGGCCTCGGAGAAGCTGCCGGCTTCTGGGAGGGAGGGAGGGAGGGAGAGAGAGAGAGAGAGAGAGATCCATATACTCTCCATATCCCAGGATACGTAGCAGTATATGCAGCTATGTACGAAGGGAACAGCTCGCTTGCGTGCGGGGTCCTGTCAGCAACAGGTAGGGCTATTGGAGACAGGCTTCCCAAGGGCAATGTTTTGCGGAGAAGGCTTATTCCAGTTTTATTATATGTGATATTATATATTATATTTTATATATGTATATACATACATACACTCACACACACATATACAGACACACACACACATATAAAAATTCCTTCAGTTCTACTGGAATGATTTTTTTGTTGTTTCGACTACGGCAGCCCAACACGGCTACCTACCTGTAACTAGACACACACACACACATATGTACACACACACATATGTACAGTATACACACACACACAGTGCTTTTTCCTGGGGGGGGACGCAGGGGTACACATACCCCTAAGCATTTTGTGAATCTTTGTGCTTTTGTGTATTTATTTTTCCCAATTTGAACCATAAAATGGTGATTCTCTTGAGACAAAATGAGAGTACCCCTAAACATTTTTTAAGAAAAAAAGCACTGTCTTCTTCTTCTTTGGCGATCACTCGAAGCCGATTAAGATTGTCTTCCATAAACACGATTTTAACGATTGGTCCGTAAGTGACTGTGGAGGCCAATTCTGGATCCACACGTCCTTCCACAGTGGGGACATTGGTTTCCAGGCAAGAGTTGATCACGGTGTGGATTTGCCAAGCGTGCCTTCCTCTTAGCACGTTTCTCCGCTGTGTCCTGAGATCGAGTTTCTTCAAAGCCCATGACACCTTTGGTAAAGGCTGTTCTCCAACTGGAGCGCTCGCAGACCAGTGTTTCCCAGTTGTCAGTGTTTATACTATATTTTTAAAGATTTGCCTTGGGACAGTCTTTAAACCTCTTTTGTTGACCACCAGCATTATGCTTTCCATTTTTAAGTTCAGAATAGAGTAGTTGCTTTGGAAGACGATCATCAGGCATCTGCACAACATGACCAGTCCAATGAAGTTGATGTTGAAGAATCATTGCTTGTGTGTGTGTGTGTTTTAAGTACTCTATTTTAAGAGCATGCTTGTTTTCTGCTGCTCCGAAGGATAGGACACGAAGCAACGGCTTCAAATCGCAAAACAGGAGATTCTGACTAAACATTCAGGAAAACCTTTCTGATAATTAGAGCTGTTCGGCAGTGAAACAGACTCCCGCGAGAGGTGGTGGACTCTCCTTCCTTGGAGGTTTTTAAACAGAGGTTAGATGGCCATCTGTCATGGATGCTTTAGCTGAGATTCCTGCATTGCAAGGGGTTGGACTAAATGACCATTGGGTCCCTTCCAACTCTAATATTTTATGATTCTATCAGTCAAGTTGTTTTATGTTGATAAAGTACCCTGTGATCTTCAGATGTAGAGTGGTATATAAATTTAAAATCATTATTTATTATTTATGCCCCATAGACAGCAGCCTCCCTTCTCTCACCTACGAAGAATGTTGCTCTTTGGCTAAGGGGTGTCACTCTCACAATCCACGGGTGGCCCATATTTCCTTGCCTTTTGCTTTCTGTCTAGGTTTAATCCTAGGGATAAAGAGCTTATACAGTAGTGGCAGAATCTGCTCCAGGCAGGAGTGGCTTGGCATGTTTCTGACCTGCTTAGGGTAGTGGTGGTTGTGATCCCAACAGCTTTTTGTATTCTTGTAAACTCCTATTAATTACCAAAGGGAATGACTTGATTCCAAGTTTAAATGCCCTCAAGTAACTCCACCCCCCTCACACGTCTTACCTACAGTCTACAGGCCAAGCTCTTCTTACCTTCTTAAGTTCTTATGCAGTGCTAGAGGAAAAGAGGACTTGACAGTTCTACCTTTTGCTGCTGGTTACTCTGCCTTCCAGGGGCTCGCAAGACTACACTTCATAATCCAGCAAGCTGCGTTGCCACTTGTTTTCTTTCGCAATAGAGGCTGTTTTCTTTAAAGCTCTTGAGTGGAAAAGGAACCAGCTATTAGCTGTGCTCTAATAGCGTTTCCTGGATCTTATCACTGGAGAAGTGAGTGTTTTTCTTTAAAAGAGGCATGCAGGGTAATTTGGGGTCAGGATTTGGCAATCTCACTTGCCCCTCTCACGGCAGGAGCTCAAATTCTTTCGGGGACATGGGTTTGTGAAGGAGGAGGGATAGCCCCGACCCCAAGCAGAAGTGGAAGCCTGCTATTTGTTTTGAGTTTGCTGGGCGCAGGCAGTGAGCCAAAACTAACTCCTGGCTCCAGACTGGAGGGAAATGGAGCAAACGGCGGTACTTGTCTTTGGTGATAAAGGCCATCGTTTGGAGGCAAAGCATCTGCTTTGCATGCAGAACGTTGCAGGTTCAATCCCCAGCAGCCCTGGAGAGCTGTGGCCAGTCAGTGTAAGCCAGAGGTAGGCAACGTGGCGCCCTCCAAGTGTTGCTGGACTACAACTCCCATCATCCTGACCGTTGGCCATGAGGGGTGGCGCTGATGGGAGTTGTAGTCCAAAAACAATTGGAGGGGGCACCATTTTGGATACCCTTGATGTAGGTTGGTCGAATGACTGGCAGAGAATGAGGCAGTTTTCTATGTTGGATCTCAAAATTTCCTGCAGAGTGAGCCCCACACACCTTGCAAGTTTCTGTTCATCTTCAGGGTTGCAACCTTTTGGGACTGCATGCTCGGTAAACTAAGATTTTTTTCGTGTGGCCTCGTCAAATAGCAAGATGATCCATGCCTGCTCTATGGTTAGATTTTTAGTGAAGAACAAACACACTTGAAGATTACCTTACATCCCATTATTGATTTTCCCTTGCATTGCACAGACACAGGGGACCTGCTTGTGTGTCTTCTACGATTGTTCACACATTGAGACCCATCGGGCCTGGCCGGTGTGTGTCCTACAATAGACCCCCAAATCCTCTATCCCAGTGGTTCCCAACAGGTGGTCCAGAGGGGTCCACAAGATGCTATTAGAATAAAAAAATATATTAAATATATTTCGTATGATAACAGATTTTTTGTTTTGGCCGCTTCCTGCATGAGCAGAGTCTAGCGCAAAACTAGAATTAGATAGAGGCAGTAGTTCTGCTATATGCCGTTAGGTGGCGCTTTACAAACACTACTGTTTTGCAAAGAGGCAGCGCGCGCATTCTACTAACGCTCACCTCCCCAAGATGCTTTGCGTGCGTCGGCTTCATTTGTGCGCTACTGCGCATCCTGTCTTCTCCATTCCCCTCCCTCCTCCCTGGCGGCGCTGCCTCTTTGCAAAACAGTAGTGTTTGTAAACAAAGCATTGTTTTTCGCGGAAGCTACAGTTCACGTAGTTAAAAATGGACCGTTGGTTAAAAATATAAAATATAAAAAGACTCTTAATTTGGCTCTCATTTTTAATTTTAGGATTAGGAATTAATGGGGGTCCTTGTCACAATAGCGGCTCGATGAGGGGTCCTCGAGAAAATTTTGTTGGGAACCCCTGCTCTATCAACATGCCAGGAATATTTTGGCTGGCAACTGATGTGGAAGGGTGCTCCTAAACAACGAAAGTTTAAAAGCTGCTGTTGAGGATTCTGGGGGTGCTTCCACATGGCAGCTGTGGAAGTGATGTTGCAAGGTCGCCGGCTTTTTGTGGAGAGTCCACACAACATCCCATCTCAAAACTGCCGCCCTCCTGCCCCAATTTAATCAGAGTCTACTCCAGGCATCCCCAAACTGCGGTCCTCCAGATGTTTTGGCCTACAACTCCCATGATCCCAAGCTAACAGGACCAGTGGTTGGGGAAGTTGGGAACTGTAGTCTAAAACATCTGGAGGGCCAAAGTTTGGGATGCCTGGATAGGGCTGGGCTTTTTTTGGCTTTTTAAAAACTATTTAGTCAGTTTTTTATGTGGAAACAGTGAATCCAGGCTTGGTGGGCTCTGTGTGAGCTGAGCGTTGCCCCTAGAATGCATTTTGCCACCCCCACAGCAGTTGCACCTCAGGAAGCGGAAGTTTGGTAATGATTGTGAGTGAGATGCCTTTTGCAAGCATCCAACTTCTTGTGGGACGTGGTTTCAAATGGCAATATTCCTTCCTCGAGTCTAAGGAGGCCCCTCTTGCTCCTGCCCCCGTTGCCAAGCTCAGCTGGGGAACCTGTGGGAACTTCCAGACTGCCACTTTTTGGGGGTAAACTCTGGCTGCACAATTAAAATCGGTTGAGAGGTCTTGTGCAACAAAGCTGTCTCCCCACCCCCACAAGATAAGACTTCCTGCAATAAGGAGAGTGCTGAGAAAATGCCCTGGCAAGTGTGAGACAATGTTAGGTTGAGAAGCAGTGACTGGCCCAAGGACATCCAGTGAGCTTCGTGCCTGAGTGGGGATTTGAACCCTGGTCTCCCAGGTCCCAGTCCAACATGCGAACCACTACACTAAACATACTCTTCAAATGAAACATACTCTTACATGTACTGCTTGAGAGCAGTACATGTGAAAAGGATCTAGGAGTCCTGGTAGACCACAAACTTGACATGAGTCAACAGTGTGATGCAGCAGCTAAAAAAGCCAATGCATCAATAGGAGTATAGCATCTAGGATGCATCAATAGGAGCATCTGGGATGCATCAATAGGAGTATAGCATCTACATCAGGGGTTCCCAACAAAATTTTCTCGAGGACCCCTCATCGAGCCGTTATTGTGACGAGGACCCCTGTTAATTCCTAACCCTAAAATTAAAAAGTGAGAGCCAAATTAAAAGTCTTTTTATATTTTATATTTATACATTTTTTGCAGTTACAACAGAGTACTCCATCAGTATACAGTTTTAATTTTCAGTTCTTAATGAGATGAACCACTTTTTAACCAACGGTCCATTTTTAACTACGCGAACTGTAGCTTCCGCGAAAAATAACGCTTTGTTTACAAACACTACTGTTTTGCAAAGAGGCAGCGCGCGCCAGGGAGGAGGGAGGGGAATGGAGAAGACAGGGTACCTGCGCAGTAGCGCACAAATGAAGCTGACGCGCGCAAAGCATCTTGGGGAGGTGAGCGTTAGTAGAATGCGCGCGCTGCCTCTTTGCAAAACAGTAGTGTTTGTAAAGCGCCACCTAATGGCATATAGCAGAACTACTGCCTCTATCTAATTCTAGTTTTGCGCTAGACTCTGCTCATGCAGGAAGCGGCCGAAACAAAAAATCTGTTATCATACGAAATATATTTAATATATTTTTTATTCTAATAGCATCTTGCGGACCCCTCTAGCATAGCTCGCAGACCCCTGGGGGTCCCCGGACCACCTGTTGGGAACCACTGATCTAGATCAAGGGAAGTAATAGTACCACTGTATTCTGCTCTGGTCAGACCTCACCTGGAGTACTGTGTCCAGTTCTGGGCACCACAGTTCAAGAAGGATACTGACAAGCTGGAACGTGTCCAGAGGAGGGCAACCAAAATGGTCAAAGGCCTGAAAACGATGCCTTATGAGGAACGGCTTAGGGAGCTGGGCATGTTTAGCCTGGAGAAGAGAAGGTTAAGGGGTGATATGATAGCCATGTTCAAATATATTAAAGGATGCCATATAGAGGAGGGAGAAAGGTTGTTTTCTGCTGCTCCAGAGAAGCGGACACGGAGCAATGGATTCAAACTACAAGAAAGAAGATTCCACCTCAACATTAGGAAGAACTTCCTGACAGTAAGAGCTGTTCGACAGTGGAATTTGCTGCCAAGAAGTGTGGTGGAGTCTCCTTCTTTGGAGGTCTTTAAGCAGAGGCTTGACAGGCATATGTCAAGAATGCTTTGATGGTGTTTCCTGCTTGGCAGTGGGTTGGACTGGATGGCCCTTGTGGTCTCTTCCCACTCTATGATTCTATGAATGATAATTTCTGGTGTTACGCATCCATATATGTTGTAAATGTCATTGTGATCTGTGTTTTAAACTCCATCCCCCCATTTTGCATATAGGTACACTGCTTATATAAATCACTATATATAAAATGATTATGAATAATGATAATTCATGGACATGTATTGCATATACATGTTTGTGATGCATAAATTTTGCCCTCGGCGCATTGGGTGTTGGCACAATGTTGTTTAAAACAGCCAACCCCTCTCAGAGTAAAAAGTGAGATCTGGATCAAAACATTCTCTGTAAGCTTCCTAAAGTTTACCCAAAGGCTAATTATTTGGACTGCCGGGATAATGAAACTGCAAGGTGAGAAATAGTAAGGAAGCGATAGAAATGGGAAGGAAGGGAGTTTTGCAAATGAGCAGAAGCTGTGCAACACCTAAGCACAGTTGGGCAAGTGCCAAACAAGCTTTTCCTGCATCAGAGAGCAAAAGTGTGCCCATCTAATCCCTTGAAAATCCTGCTTCTAGGCTTTGCAGAGCTGGAATGTCAAGTTGGGTGGAGCTGTGAGCCAGTTTCCTGCAACAAGTGCAACAACTCAAAAGGTAATAAATCCTTTCCTCAGCCTCCCTTAAGTTTCTCTTTAACGCTTCCTGCCTGCATTTAAACTAGGTTCTCCTCAACAGCATGAATGCAATGTTGTTTTCTTTTAAGGGAGTGAGGCTAAACGTCCTCTTTGAAGCTGCACACTTTAGCAAATAATTGACAGGGCTTGGATTATGACTCTGACGGGTCCTCTGAGGGCCTCAAAAGCCGTAGGGTTATTGCCTTTCTTCCATCCCTGAAGGTCAAATCCATATTTATCCGCTGTTGGTTTGTCGGCACATTTGAATCGCTATTGATGCGGACTACTGCAATTTAAACATTTGAAATGCCCCATCTTGCCTTAACTGTGATTTTGCCCAGGGCTCCATCAGTTCGCTAACTTCAGGTTAAGAAGTTCATTTTAGTATAGGCATTTTAGTAGTTGGCACAGACTCAGAAGCGGTGTTGACATCAAAGCAAGCCTTGGGAAGAGGACATTTGACTTGCCTTCCTCTCCTTCCTCCCAAGAGCCTTCACCAGTCACCTCTTCTGCCAGGAAGAATCAGGAGCTGCCCAGGTGAGAAGATGCTTTCCTTGCTCTCTAGAGACCACAACACCTGATGCAGGGGTCAGCAACCTAAGGCCCATGTGCCACAAGCGGCCCACGGGGGCCATTCAACCGGCCCATGAGCAGCCCCTGAACCGAGCCGCTCACTCGGCGAGTCCCCGCGCACTGTGCTAAAGAGGCACAGCACGATGCGGGGACTCGCTTCCGCGACACCGGAAATCGCGTCTGCGCATGCACAGACACTGGAAATCGCAGCCGCGATCTGGGCCATGGAGGGATCTCCGCTGGAGTGAACCAGCCCAGGCGAGGTAAACCTTGGGATACTTCCTGGTTGCTTGGTAGTACTGATCACTGCAGATGGCGACAGCAGTCACAAAATTAAAAGACGCCTGCTTCTTGGGAGAAAAGCAATGACAAACCTAGACAGCATCTTAAAAAGCAGAGACATCACCTTGCCTACAAAGGTCTGTATAGTTAAAGCTGTGGTTTTCCCAGTAGTGATGTATGGAGGTGAGAGCTGAACCATAAAGAAGGCTGATCGCCGAAGAATTGATGCTTTTGAATTATGGTGCTGGAGGAGACTCTTGAGAGTCCCATGGACTGCAAGAAGATCAAACCTATCCATTCTGAAGGAAATCAGCCCTGAGTGCTCACTGGAAGGACAGATCCTGAAGCTGAGGCTCCAATACTTTGGCCACCTCCTGAGAAGAGAAGACTCCCTGGAAAAGACCCTGATGTTGGGAAAAATGGAGGGCACTAGGAGAAGGGGACGACAGAGGACGAGATGGTTGGACAGTGTTCTCGAAGCTACCAACATGAGTTTGACCAAACTGCGGGAGGCAGTGGAAGACAGGAGTGCCTGGCGTGCTATGATTCATGGGGTCACGAAGAGTCGGACACGACTAAACGACTAAACAACAACACCACCATTGTGGGGACTGGGGAGGAACTTCTAAGTCCAGGAGATGCGTGGGGTATTGTAACACCATCCTCCTCCCAGAGCCTTGCATCAATCCAATCACAACCATCTTAAAAAAACCCCAACAATTCTTGCAAATGTATTTCCACTTACGGTCGGTACAGCTTCCTATGTCCCTGTATGGCGAGGGTGTGGAAGTTGTAGCCCTCCAGTTTTGGGACTACAACTCCCATCAGCCGCAGTCAGCACGGCCTGTGGTCGGGGATGATGGATGTTGGAGTCCATCGGCATCTGGAATGTCATAGCTTCCCCAGCCCTGCCATAAGCGGTTGTAGTTGGTGAGAACTGACGTGTCCCCTCCACGTTTGTGAACATAACTACTTATGCTCATGCAATCAGGGATTTTGACCCATCTCTTCATTTCTACGGCTTTCTTTTTGATCAACTGGCATCGGCTGGCTCTCTTCCCCCACACCCCACCCAGATATGGAACAAATTGCTTTCCTTGTCCACCCTCAGATGAATCATGTTGACTAGCCTAAAATTGAGGGCAAAACACAGCTTTATTGTATAGAGTTTTGCAAGGTCTTTTGTGGTTTCTCCTCTCTCTCTCTGAATGGCTTTGAACCCCAGCTCTTTGAAATCTCATTTTGGAATACACCTGTATATTTGCAGGCACCAGCGAGGTTGCCAAGTTCTTGTTGTTTGGAGGACATTGCTCCTCAGTAGTGGACTTCTGAGTGGCGCTTTTAGAACATAATATGGGCCTCCATCCTTTTGGAGCAGCCCCCACAGCCCCTGGTAGGAGTTTTGCCCCCCTACAAAGTGTGTGTGTATTATTTTAATTCATAAAAATTACACACTTGATGGGGGGCATGAAAACACCTCAAAGCAGTTGGCGAAGGCTAATTTCTAAGCAGTTTGGAAAACAGCTTAATAGATAGGAAAATCCCCAAAGCAGAGAAGTAGACTAGCAAATTCAGTAATAAAACCCCATTATTTACTTTAACCAATTCATCAATTTAAATTTTGTTTTGATCCATTCTTTATTTTTTAAGACATGTGCTGGGTTCTAAAGCAGAGTGAGTGTTTTAACTACTTGAAATGACTCTTTAAGTGCAGTAACCTAGATGGAATATCCTTCCTATCTCACACAGTGAATGCATCTTTCAATCTGCTGTGACACAGCCACACTTCCCAGGGAGTTTGAGCCGAGTGACAACAGGGGTTTGCTCAGCAGCCATTTCTGAAAACTCATTTCTGAATTTTTCTGAGCTTGCATTTATCTGCATTACTTGCTTATTGAATGTTTTGCTTTTGCTTTACTTGCATGGCATTGTGATTTTGGAGACCGATCTATTGATGGAAGTGTTGTTTCGTCGTTATGGTGAGCTGCTTTGAGCTCAGTGTTGTTGCCGGAAAAGCAGCGTGCAAATATTAAATTTTTAAAAAATTAATCATCCGGAATCGCTGAAATAATTTCCCTGCCCCCCCCTTTCAGCACTTTTTAAAAAACTGTGATACAGATTTGGTTTACCGAAACTTGTGCAATTAATCGACTAAGATGCCTTTAAGTGGGTGACAGCTCTATTCAGTTAACGAAGAAAGAGGAGAATCTGGAAGCGTTCCAAGCTTCTCTGAGGAGGAACATCCAATAAGTGTCTGGAGGGGGGGGGAACACATCTTTTCAGAAGCAGGCCGGTTTACAAATTAACTTGTTCTTCTTCCTAGTGAGAAGTCTTCGTCAGGGTGCTGGGCAGGCCTGCTGTTCATCTGATTTCGGAAAGGGGAAGAGGCCTGGTGTCTGCGTTGACCAAATGTCGTCCCGCAAAGGCTCAGTTGCCAGCCAAGGAAATGGGCCTTCAGCTAACGGCAGGGAGAGGGAACTTGTGGAGCTGGCTGAGCTCGGACCCCTCTTAGAGGAGAAAGGAGACCAAGCGGCGATCAGTTCGGCCATTGTAAGTAAGCTTCCTGCCAGAGAGCTGCTTAACCCCTTGAATGCAAAGCTATTTTCGGATTAATACCTTACAGGGTGGTGGCGTGGATAAAATGGAGAAGGGGGGCACCGTGCATGCACCACACTGAGCTCCTTGGAGAAAAGGCAGGTTATGCATGTCATGATAAATGCATGCATGTCATGATAAATGTAAAGAGATACCTTTAAAGGTTTATTTTCTAGCTGCATGTCAGCACACGTAATTTGGGATGCCCCAAATTAGGCAAGCGCTCTTGCTATATTGCTATAGATGCTTGCCACCCACAAGCCTAGAAGGTTAAGGGGTGATATGATAGCCATGTTCAAATATATAAAAGGATGTCATCTCTATATGGGAGAAAGGTTGTTTTCTGCTGCTCCAGAGAAGCGGACACGGAGCAATGGATTCAAACTACAAGAAAGAAGATTCCACCTAAACATTAGGAAGAATTTCCTGACAGTAAGAGCTGTTCGGCAGTGGAATTTGCTGCCAAGGAGTGTGGTGGAGTCTCCTCCTTTGGAGGTCTTTAAGCAGAGGCTTGGCAGCCATATGTCAAGAATGCTTTGATGGTGTTTCCTGCTTGGCAGGGGGTTGGACTGGATGGCCCTTGTGGTCTCTTCCCACTCTATGATTCTATGAATGATAATTTCTGGTGTTACGCATCCATATATGTTGTAAATGTCATTGTGATCTGTGTTTTAAACTCCATCCCCCCATTTTGCATATAGGTACACTGCTTATATAAATCACTATACTGTATATAAAATGATTATGAATAATCTTTGATGGTGTTTCCTGTTTGGCAGGGGGTTGGACTGGACGGCCCTTGTGGTCTCTTCCAACTCTATGATTCTATGATAATAATAATTAATTTTCATTTCCTGTATTGGTTTTGCTGGTTTTATTGCTTTGTAATGATGGATGGTTTAGGCATTTTTTAAAAAAATGTTCTGTGGATTTATAGCTTTGCTTTATCTTCTGCTTTATTTGCACACTATTTCAGTGGTTTATGAATCCTTCTAAATCAGTAAACATAAACCATACAAGCATGGCAGGATTTAAGCATTGTACCACCAGGGAACTTTGCGTTCTCCACCAGGAATAAATAAGGCTGGAGGGGGGGGGAGCAGGGTCTTAGCAAGCCCCACTCCTTGGTACAAGGAGATGTGTCTGAATTTGTGATGGGAACACATCCAGTATTTTATTTCATGTATTTATATACTGTTTGTCACCAGAAAAGTCTGTAAGTGGTTTACAAAAAGATAACAAATATAACAGAGGTGCTTGTTTGTGTCTCTGTGTCAGATACACCAACACACCACAATGTCTGTACACCCCTCCCCAGATATCTTGGGAACTGTAGTTAACGGTGCTGGGAATTGTAGCTCTGAGGAGTAAACAACCATTCCCAGGATTCATTCTGTGTATACGTTAAATATATGGTGTGCACCCTGCCTGAAAGACACCAGTGCCGTATGAAACAATAAAATCCCAGCAAGGCAAAAGCATAGCGGCTCAATTGAGGGTCATGGAAAACACAGAGCAACAGGGGACGCTCCAGTTGTCATTTGAAGCTCATCTTGCAAGGGGGAAGCGAGAGGAAGATCCAGCAGGTTGTCCCTACCCCAGAGAAGGCCCTGCTTCCAAGATGCCATAAAACGATAGTTTGCCAGGGATTGTATAGCTAGCAGGGCCCAAAAGAGTCTCTCCGTCTTCATTCTAGGCATTAAGGCTCTTGCCACGTCTTTGTCAAACAACCATAAATATATCGGCAAATCCTATTAGCGGCTTTGTAGCCGTAATCTTGTCAGCTTGTGTGATCCCTTGTTTTGACCTTCACCTAGCACATTGGTGCTGTGATTCTGCACAGTGCTGGATCCACATTTCTTGGCCTATAACTTTTAAAAATATTGTTTAGAATGGGTGAAAGCGACCCGGCCCAGAGGCATCCAGTGACCTTTATGACTGAGAAGGTCATCCCATTCCAATTTCAACCCTTGAACACACCAGTAGAATTACTAGCATTAAATGCAAGAGCTCGACGGCATTTCATCAAGATAGGCCCTCCTTCCGCAATCCGATGCCCTTCAGATGTTTTGGGCTCAGCCAGCACATCTGGGGCTGATGGGAGACTCAGTCCCAAACATCTGGAGGGCGCCAGGTCTGGGAGGGCCATGTGCAGGGCAAAAGCGACCCTTGTGGCATTTTCTTGCAGCTGGAATGTATAGATTTCGTAATATGTCTTTTGAAGTGGTGGTCTGAGAGCCTTCAGACTTTGCAAGGCCTCCAGCTTCCTCCCTTTGCCAATTTGCAGAACTGTCCATGCAACTTGCCTTGTTTTTCCTCATTGTGCTGAGAATGTAAGAGGCAGAGCTTTGAGCTGGCGAACAGGCCTTCTACACCGAAGCCAGCGTTGTAGGAGACGGGCGGCTCAAACGGAGAGGCTGCCCTCCTCTGTTCTGCTTTGGCGGGCTGCGAGTTTGTTTCCTGGGCCCCAGCCAAGGAGAGAAATGGAGTTTCCCAATTTGAGTTGCCCTCTTAGCGGTAGACGAGGAAATGCGGTTAATCCTTTCTGCAAAGGAAATCTGGGATTATGGCTGCAGCAGAGTTTGACCGTTCTTGCTACATGTGCAGACAGTCACAGGGGGGGTTCCCTTTGGGCGTTCTCTCTAACGGCTGCGTCTTCTCCTTCTGCTTTCCAGGCGTTCCTTGCTTGCTGTCTGTCTGTGGCCCTCCTATACTGCTCTGTACAAAACAGGAGATATTTTCTGATGTCAAATGGGATTTAATCACCTTCAAGCAATTTCAAGCTGTGCTGTTACAGTTTAATTTATTTATCTCCGTTATTCACAACCAATAAGTGCAGTAACAGGGTATTGCACCCCCCCCCCCAAAGCAAACAAACAATCACCAATAAGTGAAAGAAATGGTGTATAAATCACGACATCCATATTTCCTAAGCTGGTGAAATAAAGAGCCTCTAAGTCCGAAGCATAGGAAATAAAATCTCACCTTGTGCTGTGGAGGTCTTGTGCAAGAAACCCACTTCCCCACCCCCCAAAATAAGTATTTTTTTTTAAATAAGGAAAGTGCTGGGAAAGTTGTACTGTAACATGTGGGATAGTCGAAACAAAATTAAAAAAAATTCCTTCCAGTAGCACCTTAGAGACCAACTAAGTTTGTTATTGGTATGAGCTTTTGTGTGCATGCAAATTTCTTCAGATACACTGAAACAGAAGTCATCAGTGTATGTGAAGAAATGTGCATGCACACGAAAGCTCATGCCAATAACAAACTTAGTTGGTCTCTAAGGTGCTACTGGAAAGGAATTTTTTATATTTTGTTTCCACTACGGCAGACCTGTAACTAGGAGTGTGGGATAATGTGTGCTTTGACAGCATCATCCAAGCTCCCTGCAAACCAGTCAGGACAAATGCTCTCTAAACAGGTGGTCTGGAAGCAACACATGAGTTTGGAATATCTCTTTAATTTTCAAGAGCATTTTTCCCTGACCCCTTGCCCTTTGTTCAGGCTGTGTGATCTGTTCCTCCTAGGTTCAAGACCAGCCATGCCCAGCAACTCAGGAGGAAGAGGAGGAGGAGGTGCGGGTGCTGACCCTCCCTCTGCAGGCACATCATGCGATGGAGAAAATGGAAGAGTTTGTATACAAGGTAGTTTTGGGTTGGCGCGCAAAGCTGCTATTGGGGTTCTAGGCTTCCATTGTTTCAGCTGCAGAGCTGGGTATGCTATGTTCTCTAACCTCCTTCCTTGCTTTGCAAGCAAAACAGGAGCATGGCGAATTGAGTGTGATGCTAGATCTCAAGGAGGGAGGGCTGGGGAATGTGAGAACCTTGGGGTGTTTGCTAGACCCTTGAAGTCATGGACTGGCTGGATGCAGAGGAACAGTGGGAGGCACCAGCTGGGGAACCCCCAAGGGAAGAAGGCTCAGAGCCTGGGGAGTGCTGGGGGGGGGGCACGATGAGCAGTCAGAGGAAGCTGAAGAGGCAGGCTGGGAGGTGGAGGTGTCGGAAGCTGAAGAGGCAACAGGGTTTAGTGAGCAGGAAGTCTGTGGCAGAGAGCAGTCCAGAATCAGAGGCAGAAGCAGAGGCTGGAGGGGGGGGGGACTAAAATGCAGTGAAGAGCCAGGGAATCTCCCTCTCCTAACACTTGACCGTTGTCATCTGCTGGAATCTTGTGGAAGTTAGAGAACATCTAGAGGCCCCTGTCCTCCTGCGCTAGAGACTCCTACAAGTTTTGGCCAGTCAAGCAGTTGCCTGGAAATAAAACAACGGCTTCTAGTAAGAGGCAGCGGAAGGAGCTCACAGCTCAGTCCAGTTGCGAAGCCTCCCAAATTTGGTAGAAGTATTCTGCGGTTCTTCCTCCAGAGCAACCCCATCTCTGTACGACCAAGCTTGTTTTGGAGGCATCAAATCCACTTCTTCCTGCTTCCTGGAATTAAATTTTTAGACCGGGCGGGATGGGGAACCTTTTCCAGCTTGAGGGCCACATTCCTTTCTGGGCAGCCTTCCAGAGGCCACATGCCGGTGTGGACCGAGAGGCAAAAATGGGCATGACCAGAAGCAATGGTGGGCAGAGATTTGGGTCACATTTATCCTCCCACAGGCCTGAGGTTCCCCCACCCCTCTTTTAGTTGGAAATTGCTACACCAACTGGTGCTTTGGGACACTTGTGGGATTGCTGCGGGTGTCATGGCTTGCAAGGAACCAGGTGTGCAAAGGATTTGTTTTCAGGTGAGTTAGCCAGTGTGCAGGTCCTCTGCCTCGGCTGAGAGTTCTGATGTGGAGGCAACCAGCGATTTTTGCTGCAAATGCCCTGATTGAAGCTGTGCAAGAGTCGCCTGCAGGAGGGGTTGTGTGTGGCTGCGTTGCATGGCCTAATGACGGTTCTCACGAGCTCGTCCAGGAAGCCCTGGGCTGGCAGCTCCCTCCCCTTGTGCCAATGCTCTCCCAGGTACTGACTGCCCTGCATGGTTTGGTGTGTTGCAGGTCTGGGAAGGCCGCTGGAGGGTCATCCCCTACGACGTGCTGCCCGACTGGCTGAAAGATAACGATTACCTCCTGCACGGGCACCGGCCCCCCATGCCCTCTTTCAGAGCCTGCTTCAAGAGCATCTTCCGCATCCACACGGAGACGGGCAACATTTGGACCCACTTGCTAGGTGACCCCGACTCTCTGGTTCCTACTTTAATACTCTGGATCTCTGGTACCTCTGTTAATCTTGAGAGGGACCGTCTTTTCCCCCACTGCGACTTTCTCTTCCCTTGGGGCACTGGAATTGTCCACAACGGTGGTGGATCTAGAATTTGCAGGATGCTAAAGGTCCTTCTCCTCCTCCTCCTGCCCATTTTCTCTACCTGATTCTGGGCTTCAATTGTGATCTGCATTGCGGGGATCTTGTGTATTGTGCAAATCGTTCCTATGAACAACATAAGGGCCTTGGGAAGGAAATGTATACAGTGGTACCTTGGTTTACGAACTGGAAGTCTATTCTTAAACCAAAGTGTTCTTAAACGAAGGCGTGCTTTTCCATACCAGCGAGGGACTCAATTTACAAATGAACCACACTCGACAGGAAGCGAAAATGTTCTGCTGCCAAGGCAAGGTTCACAAACCAAAACACCTACTTCCGGGTTTGCAGCCTTCTTAATCCAAGTTGTTCATAAACTAAGCTGTTCTTAAACCAAGATACCACTGTCTTGTGCTAAACCCAGGGCTCTCACTGTTTAAGCAAGGCCGTTTGGTACGCGTGTTTGTTCCCAAACCACCTCAAGTCTGTTAATGTGTGGACCCTCATTTAGATGGCCTGGGAAAATACGATAGTTTCTTAGGTGCCTAGGATTTTATTCCTTCCTCCCGGCTTATTTCTGGGATGGGAAAGCCTTCTGACTAACTCAGGGACTTTTCACAGTGGCTTAGCATCGTCACCATCAATTTGTAGACTTGGAAGGGAACCCGAGGATCATCTAGTCCAGGCATACGCAACCTTGGCTCTCCAGATGTTTTGGAACTACAACTCCCACGATCCCTAGCTAACAGGGCCCAGTGGTCAGGGATCATGGGAGTTGTAGTTCCAAAACATCTGGAGAGCCAAGGTGGCCTATGCCTGATCTGATCTGGTCCAACCGCCCTTGCAAAGCAGGAATCTCAACTAAAGCATCCATGACAGATGGAGAGCCACAGACCAGCCTCTCCACCTCTTCATAGAAGGAGCTGTAATTATTTGCATCCTCCTCAGTCTGGATTCATGTTTTGGGACTGAGATGGCCTCTGCCCCCTTAGTATAGGGGTTGACAATGAAGTGTTCTGTAGCTGTTTTCGAGGCCACTTCTGATCGGCCCCAGCCAGAGATAATAGGCACCATTCCAGAAACTGGAGCTAGTGGAACATTTTGGTACAGTGCTGAAGAGGGGAGTCTCCTTCCCCAGATACATTTACGTTCACCCCTTTCTTAAAATCTTCAGATGTGCCCTTAATAAGGTTTTGCGCTCCAGGATTTTTTGATTGCATTGATTATATAATAAGGTAATATAATCAAATTGTCCAGTAGCACCTTAGAGACCAGCTGAGTTTGTTCTGGGTAAAAGATTTCGTGTGCATGCACACTTCTTCAGATACACGAGAGCTTATGCCCAGAACAAATTTAGTTGGTCTCTGAGGTAAAGGTGAAGGGACCCCTGACCATTAGGTCCAGTCGTGACCGACTCTGGGGTTGCAGCGCTCATCGCGCTTTACTGGCCGAGGGAGCCGGCGTACAGCTTCCGGGTCATGTGGCCAGCATGACAAAGCCGCTTCTGGCGAACCAGAGCAGCACACGGAAACACCGTTTACCTTCCCGCCGAAGCAGTACCTAATTATCTACTTTATTTTTTTATTTATTTCAACTGTCTCAGACCAACACGGCTACCTACCTGAATCTGGTTATATAATGTTGTACTTTTAATTTTAAGCTGCCTGGTGGGGCCGTCAGACCAGTTCCAACTTGGAACTACAACCAAATAAAAACTGTTAGATCCCCCCCCCGCCCGCCCCCGCTACACCAGCAAATTGGAACTGCCAGCCTTACGACCTTAATTTTAAGAACATAACATAACTTTAAGAACGCAATTCTTACTACGGTTCTAATTCAGTGTTCTTTCCGGAAAGTTTTCTGAGTATCTGGAGGTTAGTTACAATTCCAGAAGGAGTTCTGCAAATGACAGATTTCGCACACAGTAGCTTCTGTATCAGCCCACGTTTTGTGTTTTTCCCTTTTGAACATGCTATGCCACCTATCCCCAGCCTGATGGTGAGGGAGCACAACTCCCAAATTGCCCTCCTGGCCGCGGCTGGTGGGAGTTGTAGTCCAAAACAGCCATAATCATGAATAAATAAATAAAATAAAATAAAATAATAATTATACCCCTCCTATTATTATTATACCTGGAGTACTATGTCCAGTTCTGGGCACCACAGTTCAAGAAGGATACTGACAAGCTGGAACGTGTCCAGAGGAGGGCAACCAAAATGGTCAAAGGCCTGGAAATGATGCCTTATGAGGAACGGCTTAGGGAGCTGGGTATGTTTAGCCTGGAGAAGAGAAGGTTAAGGGGTGATATGATAGCCATGTTCAAATATATAAAAGGATGTCATAGAGAGGAGGGAGAAAGGTTGTTTTCTGCTACTCCAGAGAAGCGGACACGGAGCAATGGATTCAAACTACAAGAAAGAAGATTCCACCTAAACATTAGGAAGAACTTCCTGACAGTAAGAGCTGTTCGACAGTGGAATTTGCTGCCCAAAAGTGTGGTGGAGTCTCCTTCTTTGGAGGTCTTTAAGCAGAGGCTTGACAGGCATATGTCAAGAATGCTTTGATGGTGCTTCCTGCTTGGCAGGGGGTTGGACTGGATGGCCCTTGTGGTCTCTTCCAACTCTATGATTCTATCTGACTGGGTTTCCCCAGCCACTCTGGGCGGCTTCCAACAGATTATTAAATAATCATATTAAACATTAAAAACTTCCTAATTCAGGACTGCCTTCAGGTGTCTTCTAAAAGTCGGACAGTTGTTTATTTCCTTGACATATGATGGGAGGGCATTCCACAGGATGGGCACCACCACCGAGAAGGTCCTTTGCTGGTTCCCTGTAACCTCACTTCTCGTAGGGAGGGAACCACCAGAAGGCTCTCAGAGCTGGACCTCAGTGTCCGGGCTGAACGATGGGGGTGGAGACGCTCCTTCAGGTACACTGGGTGCCAAAAGCTGTGACGGAGACCCTTTGGCCTTTTGATAAATCAGCTAACAGGACTCTCTCTCTCTCTCTCCCTCTCTCTCTCTCCCTCTCTCTCTCTCCTGCATTTCTTTTCCAGGTTTTGTGCTGTTCCTTTGCCTGGGAATCCTGACCATGCTCCGGCCGAACATGTACTTCATGGCCCCTCTGCAGGAAAAGGTGGTCTTTGGGATGTTTTTCCTCGGGGCCGTGCTGTGTCTCAGCTTCTCCTGGCTTTTCCATACAGTCTATTGCCATTCAGAGAAGGTGTCCCGGACGTTTTCCAAGTAAGTCGACCTGGAATCAAAACCCGGGTCGATTAAGACACTTAAGTATTATAGGGGTTTTGGGGGCTGCCATGTGAAATATGAAATTTGTTAAACCACTGAGCTTAGGGCTTGCTGATCAGAAGGTCGGCGGTTTGAATCCCTGCAACGAGGTGAGCTCCCATTGCTCGGTCCCAGCTCCTGCCAGCCTAGCAGTTCGAAAGCACACCAAAGTGCAAGTAGATAAATAGGTACCGCTCCGGCGGGAAGGTAAACGGCGTTTCCGTGTGCTGCTCTGGTTCCCCAGAAGCGGCTTTGTCATGCTGGCCACATGACCCAGAAGCTGTATGCCGGCAAATCTCTATAGAGCGAGATGAGCGCCGCAACCCCAGAGTCGGACACGACTGGACCTGATGGTCAGGGGCCCCTTTACCTATGTGAAATATAGATACTGTACTGTCAATTTGGGGCAGCTGTGATGTATGTTTGTATATTTTTAATGCATGCCTACTTAGTAGGTAGAAAGACTGGAAATGGGAGTAGGAGCAGAACCAGCCCCTGCCAGTGGTTCTGCACATGAACCCAAAGACAAGTTTCAACTTTGAATCAACATCTAATGCAGAATGCGGCAGCGAGACTGGTGACTGGGAGCAGCTGCCGAGACCATACCACACTGGTTCTGAAAGACCTACCTTGGCTCCCAGTACATTTCCGAGCACAATTCAAAGGGTTGGTGCTGACCTTTCAAGCCCTAAACGGCCTCGGCCCAATAGACCTGAAGGAGCGTCTCCACCCCCATCGTTCAGCCCAGACACTGAGGTCCAGCTCCGAAGGCCTTCTGGCAGTTCCCTCCCTGCGAGAAGTGAGGTTACAGGGAACCAGGCAGAAGGCCTTCTCGGTGGTGGCGCCCACCCTGTGGAACGCCCTCCCATCAGATGTCAAGGAAACAAACAACTAGCTGACTTTTAGAAGACATCTGAAGGCAGCCCTGTTTAGGGAAGTTTTTAATGTTTGATGTTTCATCGTGTTTTTAATGTTCTGTTGGGAGCCGCCCAGAGTGGCTGGGGAAACCCAGCCAGATGGGCGGGGTATAAATAATAAATTATTATTATATCTGAACATTATAGTGGGTTTACCTCATTCCTAGAATCATAAAATTATAGTTTGAAGGGTACCCCACAGGTCATCTAGTCCAACCCCCCTGAAGTTCAGGAATCGCACCTAATTCCTCTTTCCTGGCATTGTCTTGTCTTCACACCGACTGAAATGCAGGTGTTTGCACAGGAGTCAAAATCCATAGCCCCTATGGATGGTAGAAGAAAGATAGTCCCTCCTTTCCCCAAGCCAACTTGACTTGCCATTTCCGGAATATGCAATATGCCTCTCATATATTTTCATTAAACATTTATCATTCATTCATATCTTATACAGTATTTTTGGACTTCCATCAACCATGTCTCAAGATTCCCAAACTTTTCCCTTCTTCCTGTATTTCTTCTCTCACTATTATTACTTTGAACGATCGCTAATCAATTTCCATCTCCTTAAATTTATCTCTGTGATATTTCTCCTCTTTCTCCTTACGAAACTTCCTGCAAACCTAAAAGCGTAATTTGTCGTTGACAATTGTCCTTCAAATATTTCTCAAATTCAGCCCAACCTTTCAGGAATCTCTGGTCCCGCAATATGCCTCTCACTTCTGCCTGGTTTCTGTTTGTTTCCTTCCTAGGTTGGATTATTCTGGGATAGCTCTGCTGATCATGGGCAGCTTTGTCCCCTGGCTGTACTACTCTTTCTACTGCTCCCCGCAGCCCCGGCTTATCTACCTCTCCATTGTATGTGTGCTGGGTATCTCAGCGATCATCGTCGCACAGTGGGACCGGTTTGCAACGCCTAAGCACAGGCAGACGAGGGCAGGTATGGGGGCTCTCTGTAAAGGACACCAGTACTGCGGGAGAAGTTTCCCTTGTGGGTCCGAGCACTGGGGCTCACCCCAGATTCCCAGCTAGTCAGGTTGTATTAAGTACTGTGGTACCTTGGTTGTCAAACTCAATCCATTCCGGAAGTCTGTTCCAAAACCAAGGTGTGCTTTCCCATAGAAAGCAGTGCAAACTGGATTAATCCGTTCCAGACTTTTAAAAACAACCCCTAAAACAGCAATTTAGCATGAATTTTACTATCTAACGAGACCACTGATCCGTAAAATGAAAACAATAATCAATGTACTGTACTATAAAACGAATAAGACAGTATTGTAGATGATGAAAATTTGATTTATTATTTTTTCTTACCTGCACTGATGATAGTCCTTGTTTGGAATGGGGGGGGGGCTTTCATCCATTTCCACAGTTACACAATCAATCAATCAATCAATCAATCATTCAAACAGTGTTTGAACTGGGTTCCACACAGTCACAAAAACAAATTAACTGAAGAAGCCTCAGAAACAAAAACGCAAAATAAATAGTAAAAACAAAAGTGCCAAGCTTAATCCGTTCCAGAAGTCCATTTGACTTCCGAAGTGTTCAAAAGCCAAGGCGCAGCTTCTGATTGGTGCAAGGGCTCCGGAAACAATAGCCGACAGCCACATTGGACATTTGGCTTCTGAAAAACGTTTGAAAACTGGAACACTTACTTCCGGGTTTTCAGCATTTGAGAACCAAAGCTTTTGAGTACCAAGGCATTTGAGAACCAAGGTACAGTGGTGCCTCGACTTATGAATTTAATCCGTCTTACGAAGGCAGCTTCATAAGTCGAAAAATTCGTAAGTCGAAAAACGCCATTGGAAACGCGATTTCCCATAGGAATGCATTGGAAACGGAAAAATTTGTAAGTTGAAGCAGCCCTATCTAAAAATTTGTAAGTCCAAAATTCCCTATCTAAAACTGCCGCGGGTTTTTTCCGGATGTCGAGACATTCGTAAGCGTGCAGCCATTACCCCCATTCGTAAGTCGAAAAATTCGGTTGTCGAGTCGTTCGTAAGTCGAGGTACCACTGTACCACTGTAACGCATTACTGGACAGAGTAAAGCTTTTCTATTAGGACACTCTGTACTGTATAGGAAAAATAATTTGTACTCGCTGTTCCGCTGTCTCGCCAACCACCTTCTGCCGGCTCATTATCCAGCGAGTCCTTGGAAACACTTGCTCAACCCAATGTTTTACTATATGTGCAGAGCCCTCCTTGCACCTTAATGGGAGTCGTTTTTAACTTTAGCATCCAGCTAAAGGCTCCTTCTTTACTGGTTCTTCCCAGCCTTGTGGTCAAGTCACATTCTTGTGTTCGCAACACTTGTCCTCACTGAAAATGATTTTAACCGAAAATCCACGCGAGGACCTTAATGCCTTGGGGGTTAATAACTTAAACCCACTGGGTCCCCAGAGCTGCCGCTGCGCTCCCAATTCAGACTTTCACTTTTCAAGCTTAAAAGCCTGCCCCCCTGCCCCCGGCGCAAGTGGTTGAGAGATAACTCATGCTTTTGGAAGTCCAGCTTAAACTCCGCAAAACTGGCCACTCGGCTTTTGTTTTTGCCGCTGAGTTTTCCCCGCACCTGCCTTCACAAGATGTAAGGGTCATAACCTGGCTCTAGAAATGTTAGCTGGATGCTGGAAGATCCAGGAGAGATGGAAGAGAGAACTACTTTCAAACCGTGGCACATACCGACAGCCACCAGCTTGGACGACGTAGAATCATAGAGTTGGAAGAGACCACAAGGGCCATCCAGTCCAACCCCCTGCCAAGCAGGAAACACCATCAAAGCATTCTTGACATGTGCCTGTCAAGCCCTTCTGCCTAAAGACCTCCAAAGAAGGAGACTCCACCACACTCCTTGGTAGCAAATTCCACTGCCGAACAGCTCTTACTGTCAGGAAGTTCTTCCTAATGTTTAGGTGGAATCTTCTTTCTTGTAGAAATGCAGGATAAAAGCACAAAATTAAACAATAAAGCGACACATTTTAAAGACCATAGAATATTAATTTGCCCAAGTCTTAGTTGAAGAAGTTGGTGTCCAGCACTTAAACCACTATACGGCACTACCAGTATTATTTCCCCCCCCCCATCCCCGTCAAGCAAACAGTACCTGCTGCCCAATTGAAGGTGGGGAAGGCTGGCTTATTTCTGCTGCTTTCCCTTCTGAATACTTACTTGAGATCTCCCCTCTCTCCTCCTCTCAGGGGTGTTCCTTGGGCTCGGTCTGAGCGGGGTGGTACCCACCATGCATTTCACCATCGCCGAAGGGTTTGTGAAAGCCACCACCGTGGGACAAATGGGCTGGTTCTTCCTGATGGCTGTCATGTACATCGCAGGAGCCGGTCTCTACGCCGCCCGCATCCCTGAGCGCTTCTTCCCTGGCAAGTTCGATATCTGGGTAAGTGAGGCCAGCGAATGGTGTGGTATTTGGTTTTTTTCTTTTCCCCCCCGCAAAATTTATGCACTATTTGATTGTGGTCTTTTTTAAAAAAACAACAACCTCAAAACGGTTCTCAAAAGAAAATAAGACAATGTCAGCAAAAGCAACTCTTCGAAACGTTCGAAAGATAAAATCGGCAACAAACTAAGAACAGATGGAGACCTACATCAGCAATGCATGGCCAAAGTTTGCCTATACCTATGCCCGGCATACACGGGTCTCTCCCATCTCATTTAATCCCAGCAACAACCCTGCGAGGTAAGTTAGGCTGAGAGACAATGACTGGCCCCCAGTGAGCTTCATAGTTGAGCAGGGGTTTTGAACCCATAGCCCTCTAACCACTGCATCACACTGCCTCCCTTGCCTGAACAGTTGTCCCTGGCTCTGTTTTTTTTTTAAATGCCCTCCTTGCATTTTCCGCAGTTCCAGTCTCATCAGATCTTCCACGTGCTGGTGGTGGCTGCAGCCTTTGTCCACTTCTACGGAGTCTCCAACTTGCAGGAATTCCGCTACGGGCTCGAAGGAGGATGTACTGACGACTCGCTTCTCTGAGGAACCGCAGGAGACTTTAGTACACACTTCCTAAGTGCTTTTAAAGTAACCTTCTTTGCTAACATCAAAAAAAAGAAGAAGACTCTGAACAGTTTCTTTTCTTTTCTTTTTTCTTTTTAAAGAAACTTAGGAAAAGTTGGCAGTGGTTATTCCTGGCTTTTCTCCTCTCGGGAGGACTGGATGGGGGGACAGGATGGGTTGCCAACTGTCCACTGGGTGGAAGTGCCTCTAGCCACAAACCCTGTTTTTGACTTCGCAGGAGTAACATTGGAATTTTCCGGACACAAGAGAAATTCTGGCAAAAAAAAGAGAAAAGGAACCGGGGGGCCCTCTTAACATGCTCTTTGATGCTGCAAACATACCCCATGCTTGAAGAGACTCTCTGAGCGCCCCATTTCCCCCCTCCGTATCCGAAGGAGGCTTTGTATTGAGTTGGCAGGCCGACGGCATCTCCCACCTGCTGGGGTGCTCGAGAGACAGGTGCTTAGGGCTGTTTCCCCTTTAATTTTGTCTTTCTTGACAAAAGTAATGTATGCCTAAAATCAAGAGTATTTAATATTTAATATTGAGCTTTAAAGAAAACGAAGAGAGAGGAAAAAAGGCGCTATCTTATCCCTCCAGCATATTCTTACTGGAGAGCCATTTCGTAGTATTACAGGGGGGGTGTTCGTACTTAGGGGGCTGTAGAGCTGCTGTAGCTTTTTATGTCGAGGTGACTGATAATAATAAAAACAGATGTCTGATGCTGTGGAAGGCTGGGGAGTTCCGGGGTTTGGTGCAAGGATTTGGTGTCTACAATGACCCGCAGAGTGGTTATTTTTCTTTTCTATGCACTGCTCAGGGGACACAAGAAGTGAGTTGTTCCTGCGAGTTGCCCACATTGTCTTCTTTGCAGCTGGGATCTGGGCCCAGTGAAACCTCCCCCCCCCAAAAGCAGAACCTTTTGCATTGCACTGCAATTTGCTTTTTCAGGCTCCTGGGTGTGCAAAAGAACGGAAAACCCAGTTTGTGCTGTGAGATATAATGGCTGCTGGAAGGTGAATGTTGCTTGGTTCTGAACACGGCGACCCCATCAGGAAGTGTTGAGAGCAGGGGACCTTCCAGTGGCAGAATCTCGGTGGCTTCTTAACCTTGTGCTTTCTGCCTCCTGGGCTGCTTTTCCTTGCCAACCCTCCATATCCATCATTTACTGCAGGGATGAGGAACCTTTCTCCCTCCATGTGTTGCCGGAATTAAAACTCCTGCCGGCTCTGACCATTGGCCATGCTGGCTGCTAGGAGTTGGGGAGTCCAACGTCACTGGTGGGGAGGGGGGGCAGGTTCCTCCCCACTGGCTTAACCGGCCCTCGATTTGCTTGCGGACATTTTTGTGGAGGTTCTTTTCTCAGTGTGTTCAGAAAACGCCCTCCTTAAATTCCTCCAGGTTGGCCCTTCCTACTGAGGAGCTGACATCCTGTTGCTGCACTTTAGGAAATAGGAGCTTCCCCGGCCTGATCTTTCTGTATTTGCAGTCTGGCTGGGCGTTGAGCAAGTGCCGCAAGCCAGAACGTCGTTCAGTCATCCTTGCGTCAACAGGATCGTGCTAGCTGTAGTCAGCTGGATCTGTGACCATTAAACAGGCTTACCTGCGGCGGACGGCTCTGGGAAGGTCTCCGAGCTCTGCGGATGTGTGTATCTTGACGAGACGGAAGGGCTGCTTGCTCACAAGTCAGTAGTTGGCGTGATGGGAATTGGGGTCCTGGAGTGCAGACTGTTTTGAGTTGATTCTCAGTGCTGGTGTCTGTTTGAGAAACCCCCCTTCTTCGTTTCACTGGGTCTGCAGCGAGGGACCCATGGCACTCTCTGTTTGCTGCTGGGCTTAGCACCCATCCTCCCAGACTATCTATCAGCCATGCTATCTGGAGCTGATTGATTCTGGGGGTCCAACAGCATCCCTGGCCTGGGGGGAGGGGTTCTCCCCACCCCTTTTCCTCCTTTCTGTAGGCTGCAGCCCAAGACTAAATACTGCTAGCTCAAGCATCCTGCTGCTTCTTCCAGTTGTGCCTGGAGATCTTCAAACATCTGCAGTGCAGAGGCCTCAATGACATAGGAAAACTGTTCCTGCAAGCTGCTGCTGCTGCTGCTATTACTATTCCTTTCAGCTTCTCCCAACTCCTTTGTATCTTGTTGTGCAAACAGCTCGGAACTTCCTACTTTTTCATCCCAGCCGATCCTTTAATGCACAGCTTTCCAAACTGTGTGTTGTGACTCGTGACACTTTTACTGTGTCGGCTGCAGTGTATAGCTGTGTCTCGTGAACGCTCCCCACTCTCCTCCCCGGGGCTGGAATGAGGTTAGTTTAACCTCTGGTTTGCTAGTAAAACTGAACGACTGTGTTGTGAAATAATGCATGTCTAAAATGTGTGTCGCCAACATGAGAAGTTTGGAAAGCTCTGCTTTAGTGGCCGGAGTGCTCCATTCTCAAAGCCAAGTGGGCAGCTTGCGTAATGCTATTCCCCGCCGATTTTATATTCTGCCCTGAACCTGCTGTTCTACCCTGAGCTAAACACCCAATTCCAGTCGTTTTGGTCTTTGCCTGGCGACTGTGCATAGGGGGGAAAGATACAACGCTGTGTTGAGCACTATGTAAAGCCTTAGTCAGAGTTGATCCAAGCCAGAATTGGCTCTGCGACATCAAGCGCTGGTGCTGGTGCAGCTCAGACGAATGCCTCTTAAAAGAAGAATATCCCCTTCTCTCTATAGGGTGGGAACCAGTATTTCGCTTTGAGCCCCAGCTGGTATTCAGAGGACCCTCAGTTAAGGGGGAGCATAGCTATGGTGACTGATGGCCATTGCAGCTCTTCTCCAGAGCCTAGGCCAGGCATAGGCAAACTCTGCCCCCCAGATGTTTTGGGGCTACAACTCTCATCATCCCTAGCTAACAGGACCCAGTGGTCAGGGATGATGGGAATTGTAGTCTCAAAACACCTGGAGGGCCGATGCCTGGTCTAGGCAAACCGATGGGACCCTTACCCTTTATGGGTGAAGGCAGTAATCTCAAATATTTATTTTATTCCGGGTTCCATCTAATTCGTGAAGGAAAACGCCAGGTTTTTAGAGCACTTAGACTAAGGGGTATACATTATGAGAGACTCCTTGTTGCTTATATCCACTCAGCAGTGCTCTCGGGAAAGTTCCTATTGTCCTTCTCATAATTTTGCTCTGAAAAAGGGCAAATGTGATCCACCACCGCTCCAGATAGCCTTAGAGCCTTCCGTTCTCAGTAGCTTGGCCCCAAGCTGACCACGAAAGCAGAATTTGCTGGTGCAATCTACCTTGAGTTTGCCCAAAACATATCAACTTGCAGATCCTTCACTCGGAGTTTTAAAAAGAGGAGATTCCCCATTAACAGGGATGGAGACCCTGTGTGACCTTCCAGATTTTGCCGGACTATAATTCCCCCCCATCCCAGGCCTTTAGCCATGCTGGTTTCTGGGGCTACCGAGAGTTGGAGTCCTAGAGAATCTGGAGGGGCGCAGTTGTCCCCACCCCAACCCCAACCCCGAGCTGTTAAAACCTTACCCATTTCTAATAGATCAGGCTTTTGGACTTTCACGAGTGTTAAAAATATTAGACCTGGCTCTTTTGCTCCATCCATCCGCAGTGTTAAATTAGATTTGCCCTATACTGTGCTGTGATTAATTTAAAAGTGCAGGAAAAGCTCCCCTTCTCCCTCCAGTGGTGTTGATGCTGTGAATCTCAACTTGCAGGCAAGATGGCCCGAGTTTGTCTCACAGCTGTGCTGCTTATTGTAGCAGATTTCAGTGTTTTTGCCTCTGGGACTCGCCTTTAAGAAATGGGTCCCCGAGTACATTATTTTTAACCATATATCTGCATGGTAGTCTTGCAGCTATCGCAACCTGTTTTCTATCAGGCCATGACTCTGTTAGAGCGTGCTGCAAGATGGCAGGTTCGATCCCAGTATGAGACAGCTTGCATATTCCTGTATTGCAGGGGGTTGTACTACTAGATCAGGGTTTCCCAAAATTGGGTCTCCAGGTGTTTTGGGACTACAACTCCCATCATCCCTAGCTAGTCAGGGACGATGGGGGTTGTAGTCCCAAAAACTGTTGGAGCCCCAAGTTTGGGAAAGCTTGGCTAGATAATCCACAGGGTCCATTCTAACAAGACATTTATTGGATTCTGTGACCCAGCGGTGTGCCCAGTAATCCAGTGACCTTTTCTGGATGAGCAAAGAATGGCCATAGATTGAAGATTGCCTTCGTAATGCTGGGATTAAATGTGCTACATGGCTGCATCCACTCCCCCCGAAAACAGGGGTGGGAAACCTTTGGCCTTCCAGATGTTGTTGGGCCACAACTCCCCACCCCACCCCTGATCACTGGTCATGCTGGGGCTGCTGGGAGTTGGAGTCCAACAGCATTTGAACCCACCCCTTCAGCAAAAGCAGCTGCTCCAAATCAACTTGAAATTCACCTGCCTTGAAGATTGTGACTCTCCACTCGTCCACCAAGCAGGTAAAGAATGCAGACTTCCACGTTGATGACTTTTTCCTTTTTTTAAAATTAAAATATTGGGACCGGCTTAAAAACAGCACAACCCCTATCCAGGTTTACTCGGAAGTAAGTCCTGCCGAATTCCGTGGGACTTACTCCTGGGTAAGAGGGTTTAAAATTGCAGCCTCGATCTCGACACCTTTGTTCCAGAGTTTCACGGGGCAGGATGAAGCAGAACCTGTGAGATGCTACTAATTGGCAGTATGCTCGGGTGCAGAGCATCTGCTTTGCGTGCAGCAGGTCCCGAGTTCAAATTCCGAGCAGCATCTCCAGGTAGGGCTGGGAGAGAGCCTGGTCTCAAATCCTGGAGAGGCCCTTCCGGTCAAGGTAGACAACACTGGTATAAGCTCCCTAGAGGTCCCTGTATTTTAAACCATGGGAAAAGGTAGGTTTTGTGGACATCAATGCAACCAAGCCTTAAGGTTAAAAGTGTTACGAGCACAACGATTCAAGGCCGGCGTGTTTTAAGTTTGATTTCCTCTGTGCAGTTTCGAGAATCCTGGCCCGTTTTAAGGGAAACAGTTCTACTTGAAAGCAAGCCCTGTGGGATTCGGTGGGGCTAGGATTGCAGCCTTAAAACTTCACTGCTTTGCTCCAGTGCATCGCACGTTGGCGAGCAAATATCCTCAGGTTTTAATTGAGCAGGGAGGAACCATTTGGCAAGCACTCTAACCCAAGCAATCTTGAGCACATGGAGGGGAGATAGAAACTTCAGGAACCAGGTAATAATGCCAGAGACCAGTCCAAAACTGGGGGGGGGGGATCCTTCCAGTAGCACCTTAGAGACCAACTAAGTTTGTCATAGGTATGAGCTTTCGTGTGCATGACAAACTTAGTTGGTCTCTTTTTTTTTTTTTTCATTTCTTTATTGAAATACATTATTTGTACAAACAAGGAGAATAGAAATGAGGAAAACAAACATTGATAAATAACAAAAAACTTAGTTGGTCTCTAAGGTGCTACTGGAAGGATTTTAAAAATATTTTTTGTTTCGACTACGTCAGACCAACACGGCTACCTACCTGTAACTAGTATTTAAAACTGAAGTAAGAGTGTTGCAGCTGTTGCAGTATTAGCCCGCCCTGGAAAGAAAAAAACAAAACAAACCCCTGATGTGTAACTAGATTTTATTGTGCAGAAAGGCGCATACCCACTGTAAGGGAGATAAGTGAACATTTTGCCGGCCACAAGCGATGGGAGTGACATGGAACTTGGCAGTTTGCTTGGAGGATAAATGAAAGCATTTTGCAAATGTTAATATGACGATGCAAAATCTCTAACCTTTAAGAAAAACCGGGGGGGGGGGGGTTGAGTTTTAAAATTAGAGTCAGAAAACTTAACTGTATTTAATAATCGAAACGATACTGGTAGAGAGCTTATGAGAGAGAGAAAAAGCAACTAAATAAATCTGAAAAACTGAAAGTTGGATGAAAAATATTAATATAGATCTATTATTGGAAATATTATAGTTGGGATAGTGGCATAGATCTATTATCTAGAGATGTAAATGTTTTGAATAAGAGAGTAGATGTACTGAATATATTTGTTTCACGGAGCAGAGAATAATGTGCTCATAACAATGAACTTCCATGTTCCGTTTGTAAACTAGGGAAGATTTTAAGATGTTTATCAGCAATAAACATTTTTAGTAGACCCTAATGGCTTTGCAACTTTTAAAAAGTTTGTCTGATACTTTGACGGGCATGCTGATCTCGAGGGGAACATGTTATACACCCGCATTTCAAAGATAAGGCGGCTAACCGTAACGTCTGCTACACTTGACCAAATTCAGTGGCAGGCAGTTCCAGAGGCAAAAGCAGGCCGAGCAAAACACCCGGAGGGCCCCAGATTGGCAAAGGCCAATCTCTTTCTACCGCTGATGTCACAGTCAAACAGGTGACCCAGTTTCTGCTGCACTCCTTTCACTATCCTTCTGTTAATGTAGAAGTAGCTTCTCCTAAGAGATCTCTTGTACCGGTAGGTGCCACTGTTACCAAATCCAGTTTTGCTACGACTAGGGCAAGGTGACCAAAATTCCTGTGCTTTGCTGAGGTTGGGAAGTGGGCTGGGCTGTAGCTCTTCAGGCTTCAACTAGAAGTTTCCGTGGTCGACTTCCCCATGAAGAAAATCAGTATTGGAGAAAAGAATCACTCTGCATTTACAACCTGCTGTGCACAAATTCCAGTTGTCCTGCCAGGAAGCAAAAAAGCACCGGTCCTGTTACTGGATTAGCCTGCTCTGGTGTGACAAGGCTCCTGTGTGGTCAACAATCTGCTACGGGGCGCACCAACCGTTTTCAGGCGGAGGGCCACATTCCCATTCCGGACACCTTTCCAGGGGCCACATTCCAGTGGCAGGCTGTTCCAGAGGCAAAAGCGGGCCGAGCAATGACACGAGCATTTTACCTTGGTACAGGAAGGTTGTTGCTTCAGACCGTCCCTCTCCATCGTCGATCTAGGCAAGCATGGGGGCACTCTCAGAGCTCAAGGGGAAATTCCAGCCAGGCCAAAACAAGGAGGTAGAAAGGTAGGGCTGGTGAGGGGTGAAGAAGAGGAAGCATGTCCGGGGGGGGGGGGGGAGAGAGAGAGAGAGTCCTGAGACTCAGAAAGAGAGATCTGGAGGGCTGCATTTGAAACCCCCCCATTCCCCTCCCAGAGCTACAACTTTTCCCGAGTGGTTTAATCACCCATCCTCCTTGCCAGGGAACTCTTGAGAGTTGTAGCTCTGGGAGGGGAACATGGGGGTCTCCTAACAACTCTCCATCTCTTGGCGGCTGTAAGGAGGGAAGTTGCCCATCGGCAGCTAGTGGTGGCGCCTAGGTGAAGCCAGGTTCACATCTGGATAAAACCACCCTCGGGTGGATGCCATTTGAACTCGGCAATTTGTCAACTGATGGCTACATATTACCTCCAGGTCCAAAGACGGCATATTTCTGTGTATCAGTTCCTGAGAATCACGAGTGCTGTTGTGCTCAGATTCTGCTTGCAGGGGGCTGAACTTGGGCCACTGGCCTGATCCAGCAGGCTTTCTTACATTACAGAGGAAGACTTCCAAGAGAAAATCTTTTAACACGGCACTTAAGTAAGTGCAGCAAGTTTCATAAAGTCAGATAATGCACTCCCAAATCAGAAATTTTGAAACCATTCCAGCACCGTGCCATTTTACATTTTCTCCGCGTCTCTTATCTGAACTATGTACCGGCAGTTTCGTCGAGTATCTTTTTTCCAATTTATTTTTATTTGGTAACCATTTCTCCCTTTCCGAGGAAGGAACAAAAACATTCAAAGTTTTCAAGTGTCCCTGACTTAAGACTCCCACTCCTCAGCTCTGCCTACCAAACGCTCGCTGCCTGATGTTGCCTTTCCACGGTAGTGAGGTCAGAAGAGGACCATTTCATTCTTGCATTGGCAAAAGCTTAAGCAGTCATGAACTTGCTATTCAGACACAAGGATTTTGTTTTAGTCATTTATTTTTATTTTTAATTACTTGGTACCACAGCTCTCTCAAAAATGGCAAAGGCTACAATCTCACCTACTTGGGAGGAAGCCCCACTGAATTCAGTAGGACTTACTTCCAAGTAGACATGGGTGCAGCGCTGCTACTTAAACTTTCTCCTTCCTTCTCTCCCCTTCCTTCTCCTGGAATATGAAAGATGGATACATACCCCAATCAATTGTCTTAAGTCTATGCTGAAGATCAGCAAAAATAACGGAATTCTGCTATTTTCAACGCAAGCTACACTTGAAATACGGCTTCCCTGCTCTCTAGTAAATGCATTTCAGAAAAAAGAACATGAGAGTGTTTATGTTTAACTGAGGATTTCACATCAGTCAAGGCCAATAGCCTTTTATTTTTAGGCAGTGGCGTAGGGCTACAAGCCACAAATATTTATGATAAATTATTTCAACTCTGCCCTCCCATCGAGTTCACACAGCTGCCCATGTCAGGAAATTCTTGTGCCGCAAAAAGAAGAAAGTGTTAAGATTTCAAGCTTTAGGTTTTATTAGGGTCCCAACAAGCTCTGTCGCAAAACATGATTTAAGTGCATTGTGCAATCAGTTTTAACATTTCCTGGATGATTTAAGCGTATGAGTTGTGCGGATGGCTTCTGGAAGACCTAAACGACTTCACCTTGTGCAGCTTGTAGAGGGAGAATGTTTGCACTTCAGAAATCTGGGCGATCCTTTTTCAGCTTGTCGTAGTCGATGTTCACCGCATAGAACTGGAAGAGGGAAGTACAGCTGTTAGGGTGAAAATCCTATCCGTACAAAGGGTTTTCTCCCGCTTGGACTGCTGCCATGTGCTCTACGTGGGGCTACCTTTGAAGGCAACTTGGAAACTACAACTAATCCAGAATGTGGCAGCTAGACTAGTAACTGAAGTGGCCACCGAGACCATATACTGTAACACCGGTCCTGAAACACTGGCTCCCAGGAAATTTCCAAGCACAATTCAAAGTGTTGGTGCTGACCTTTAAAGCCCTAAATGGCCTCGGTCCAGTGTACCTGAAGGAGCGTCTCCACCCCCATCATTCAGCCCAGACACTGAGGTCCAGCACCAAGGGCCTTCTGGCGGTTCCCTCCCTGCGAGAAGTGAGGTTACAGGGAAGCAGGCGGAGGGCCTTCTCGGTAGTGGCGCCCGCCCTGTGGAATGCCCTCCCATCAGATGTCAAAGAGATAAAAAACTACACAACTTTTAGAAGACAACTGAAGGCAGCCCTATATCGGGAAGTTCTTAATGTTTGACATTTTTTATATTTACTGGAAGCCGCCCATAGCGGCTGGGGAAATCCAGCCAGATGGGCGAGGCATAAGTAATAAAAATATTATTATTGATTTAACTAAGGGAAAAGTTATGAACTAAGCACACGAACAAGATGTCGTGTGTGCACCATTTCATGTTTTGCTGGAAAACCTTGGGTCACTGTTAACTGGAAGGCCGGGCCTTGGGGGAACAGTCCCTCTTGGGTCATTGGCTATAAATAGGAGATCTGACTTACGACTTAAGAGTGACAGCGTCATCATAATTTCACCCTTGCAACCAGCTGTTTCATTTCCACTTACAGTCGAACCTTGGATCCCAAAAGCCTTGCGAGTTGAACGTTTTGGCTCCTGAATGCCGCAAACCCGGAAGTGAGTGTTCCAGTTTGCGAACATTCTTTGGAACCCAAATGTCTGGCGCAATGTCGGTGGCTTCCAATTGGCTGCAGCAGCTTCCAATTGGAGCCAATCGGTTTCTGAACATTTTGGAAGTCAAACGGACTTCCGGAGCGGATTCTGTTTGACTTCCGAGGTACCACTGTATTTGAAAGACAGGTCACTGAGTATATAAACACTGAAGCCCAAACGAAGCTTCTGTTTTTTTAGGTCTCAGTCGTTTGAGAGCTGTATATCACAAAATGGTGGAAAGAACATTTTGTGAAAGCCTAGAATGTAGCGCTCCGTTTTAGGCTATTTTATTTCAGTGGGCTCAAGCAAGGCTTAATTCAGGCACCCTCAAACTGCAGCCCTCCAGATTTTTGGCCTACAACTCCCATGATCCCTAGCTAACAGGACCAGTGGTCGGGGAAGATGGGAACTGTAGTCCAAAACATCTGGAGGGCCAAAGTTTGGGGATGCCTGGCTTAATTCTTCTCTGGATTGCATCAAAAGCTTAAACCTTTTTAACAGCTCAAGTTGTACCCAAATGGTGACATTATGCAAGACCAGACATCTCATTTTCATTGTCTCTCCTTACTCACTGCACCTGGCTCCCCCCTGAAAACCAGCTGCTGCCCAGAATGTAAGCCTTAAATTTCATAGTTTTGCAGAATACTAATCTCCTCTGACAGTAGCATTAGAAATGTACAAGGTCTTAGTTGCCCTGTTCTCCAGGTTGCAGACAATCTGCACATGTGCCAAGACTTTTGGATCACTATATTATAAGCTGAAGGTGAGATGTACCACCTGCAGGTAATAAAACCTTTTATAGTTAATTGGTTTTTAAATTAAATGAGGAGCACCTGCTTAAATATTTATCAGCTAAATGTTATAAATCCTTATTCAGAATGCATGAACACATCATCACAGTGAGATTTATTTTCCAGGCTGCTGGTTGCCTTTCCCGGATCTTTTGAGTAAAGTTTACATTGCAAGAGTTTGTACGTTTTGTTTAGGACGCAACACTAAACATCTCAAGTTATTTAAAGCACCAGTTCTCAAAGTGTTCTCATTTTCACATGCCTCTGGTCTCTTTTAGCAACACAGCCGGACAACGGCTTTTATACAGAGCCAAATATGGGAGAAACAGAGCTTTCTGCTCTCTTTGGCAGGCAAGAGCTGGGATGCCTTAAATATCACACAGTTGCGCAAGGGCAGGCAGAATGTACTACAACGGGCAAGCAGATGCCACACTACCCAGAAATAATTGCCTTAGGCAAGAAGGAGCAAGACACGAGGAAGTATTCTCAGAGCTGGTCTGCAAGAAACTGGGTAAATGCCTAGGAGCCCTAAAGAGGCAGTTAATATTACAATTCTTCTGTCTCGCACACACTGAAATTATACAACATTGATTCAGCAGGAGAAAAATATCTCTAATAATCATTCAACTTCCTCTAGTCCAACCCCCGAAATGCTGTGATCACACCCCAGGCCTTCCAAAGCTGAAGCTTATTATTCATAGAATCATAGAGTTGGAAGAGACCACAAGGGCCATCCAGTCCAACCCCCTGCCAAGTAGGAAACACCATCAAAGCATTCCTGACAGATGCCTGTCAAGCCTCCGCTTAAAGACCTCCAAAGAAGGAGACTCCACCACACTCCTTGGTAGCAAATTCCACTGCCGAACAGCTCTTACTGTCAGGAAGTTCTTCCTAATGTTTAGGTGGAATCTTCTTTCTTGTAGTTTGAATCCATTGCTCTGTGTCCGCTTCTCTGGAGCAGCAGAAAACAACCTTTCTCCCTCCTCTATGACATCCTTTTATATATTTGAATATGGCTATCATATCACCCCTTAACCTTCTCTTCTCCAGGCTAAACATACCCAGCTCCATTACTCCCATCAAATGGCCATTATTATTATTATTATTAACTGCCCTTCATCCATCGATCTCAGGGAGGTTCACTGGTGTACAGTGGGACCTCGACTTACAAGCTCCTCGACATGCGAACGGAAAACCCGTTCACGGCTAGATGCGGTTTCCTCGACGTACGAGTTTTTCTGTTTCCAATGCATTCCTATGGGAAACCGCTTTTCCTATGGGAAACTCGACTTATGAAGTTTTCAACCTACAAGTGTGCATTCGGAACGGATTAAATTCGCAAGTCGAGGTCTCACTGTATATTAAATGTCACCAAGAAAAAATGGCGCCTCGACATTCTGTTGTGGTGACCATAACCTAGGTTTAAGATGCCATTTGGTGATTAGCTTAAATATCCGAGTTTCTAACACTGTACCAGAGGCTGCTGGATTTGTACTCCCATCATTCCTAACCAATGGATGGGGCTGATGGGAGTTGGAGTCCAGCAACCTCTGCTGGACACCAGACTCCCCATCCCTGGCCTATAGGATAACCAGCACCATAACTCTGGGTTAAGTATTTTGTACCATACCTTATACTGGTCATTGGGTCCCAGCTTGTTCCAAGGCTCCGGGTTGTTCTTTCTGTCCCAGCTAGCCAGAGAAACATGACAAGAGGCAGACAGCAATCAGTATATCTTTGTAAGAAGGAGAAAAACCTACAGCATAAAGCAGGGTTCCGAAACTAAGGCCCGGGGGCCGGATGCGGCCCAATCGCCTTCTAAATCCGGCCCGCAAACGGTCCAGGAATCAGCATGTTTTTACATGCATAGAATGTGTCCTTTTATTTAAAATGCATTTCTGGGTTATTTGTGGGGCATAGGAATTAGTTCATATTTTTTTCCAAAATATAGTCCGGTCCCCCACAAGGTCTGAGGGACAGTGGACTGCTGAAAAAGTTTGCTGACCCCTGGCATAAAGCATAACCGCTCTACCCAACTGTTGGCACAAGGTTCTCACCAATTTAAGGATCATGGCCTCAATGCCACCAGAAGCGCACACATTTTTTATAATGTGGGATGTAAAAAAAAAGTCCACCGTATCACAAGTAATAGTAAAACTCCTTTAAAGCCAGTTAATGCATTACAGTGGAACCTCGGTTTACGAACACCTCGGTTTACGAATTTTCGGTTTACGAACGCCGCGGACCCATCTGGAACGGATTAATTCACTTTCCATTACTTTCAATGGGAAAGTTCGCTTCAGTTTATGAACAGACTTCCGGAACTAATTACACCCATGCTTCGGGTTAAGTACGCTTCAGGTTGAGTACTCCGCGGACCCGTCTGGAACGGATTAATCCACTTTCCATTACTTTCAATGGGAAAGTTCGCTTCAGTTTATGAACAGACTTCCGGAACCAATTGTGTACTTAGACCGAGGTACCACTGTAATTCAAGAATTACAAGAAAATTTCCTTTTCCCCAGTTCATACGTGTGTGTGTGTGTGTGTGTGTGTGTGTGTGTGTCTGCTGTAACTGTTAGCTTTCTTATTGCACCTGTTAAATGAGTATCTTAATGGATTCTTCCATGTTCACACACAAGGAGCAACAGTAGGAATGAACGACTTAAGGCCCACTCTTTGAAGAGAGAAACCTCCAGTCTTTGTGGATTTTAAGCGTTCTAAACAGGCAGGGAGTCCAGAAGGCTCAAAGTTTCAGAGGTTTGCCCTCCAACAAATGCAGGGGCACAGCTAGCCCATTCATCCCCACCCATGCATTCTTCAGTGCTAACAATGCCTGAAGAGGATTAATATATTTTCCCAATGTGGGGCTTAAAGCAGCAAGGCCGTGCTTAAGGCAGGGGGTTGGACTGGATGGCCCTTGTGGTCTCTTCCAACCAATTGTGTTCATAAACCGAGGTACCACTGTATTAGAAATGCAACGGCAGCTTTTCACTGTCATGAACAGGGGCAAGTTTGTGAGGCAGTGATGGACGGAACTCGGTGCTGGCAACCCAACCCTACACTTTTTCTGGGATGCGGGTGGCGCTGTGAAACTACTGAGCCTCTCTTGGGCTTGCCAATCAGAAGGTCGGCGGTTCGCATCCACGTGACGGTGGTGAGCTCCCGTTGCTCGGTCCCAGCTCCTGCCAACCTAGCAGTTCAAAAGCACACCAGCGCAAGTAGATAAATAGGTACCACTGTGGTGGGGAGGTAAACGGCGTTTCCATGTGCTCTGGCTTCCGTCATTGTGTCCCGTTGCGCCAGAAGCGGTTTAGTCATGCTGGCCACATGACCCGGAAAGCTGTCTGTGGACAAACACGGGCTCCCTTGGCCTGAGAGTGAGAGGAGTGCCAGCCTTTGACTGGGCTTAACCGTCCAGGGGTGCTTAACCTTTTACCTACATTTTCTCCATGGCAGGCTCCTGCTAGACTTTGTGCTTTCTGCACACACAGTTAATTGGACTTACTCTCTTCCAAAATACCCTTTTAGCTATGCTGTACAGCTCATTGCAGTGCCTCGGATACAACTCAGCTGAGGAATGGCAATGCTTATATGCAATGCTTTTCTTGCTCTAAACCTAAGAAGATGATGCTAGTGTTTTGCTGTGGTTTTATAATTTGTTGGAAGCCACCCAGAATGGCTGGGGCAACCCAGTGAGAGGGGAAGACATATAAATTTATTCTTATTCTTCTTTTATTATACTACCTCTGCAGCACAGCAGGCCATATTTTATTCAGGTTCTGCTTTAAGATGGCAACGCTTAAAGAAGTGGCAAAAGGTCTGCCTCCAAGCAGCTTGGAAGGGGTACTCATCAGCCTAACCAAGTCATGCCACCAACCCCTGCCACTGGGTTCCCAGTGTTGCTTCGGAAAAGAAGCCAAGCTCACTCCCATCCACTTAGGCCATGGATGCCTGTGGTTAATTTTGAGTAACGTCAAGCGGTGTGCAGCTGCCACGGACAGGAGTCATGCTTAGGTCCCATTCAAAAGCGCTGCCTCGTATCCATCCGTGAAGGACACGCAGTGGTGAGCACGTGACGTGGTTTTGTGGGGGTGGCAAATGTCAGCACCATGCCAAGGGCTCCCCAAAGCAACTACCGTACTCTATTCCGAACTTTAAAAATGGAAAGCGTAATGCTGGTGGTCAATAAAAGAGGTTTAAAGACTGTCTCAAGGCAAATCTTTAAAAATGTAGTATAATCTCCGACAGTTGGGAAACGCTGGCCTGCAAGCGCTCCAGATGGAGAACAGCCTTTACCAAAGGTGTCATGGGCTTTGAAGACACTCAAACTCAGAACGCAAGGGAGAAACGTGCTAAGAGGAAGGCACGCTTGGCAAATCCACACCATGATCAACTCCCACCCGGAAACCTATGTGGAAGGACGTGTGGATCCAGAATTGGCCTCCACAGTCACTTACGGACTCATTGTTAAAACCTTGTTTAGGGAAGACAATCTTACTCGGCTACGAGGGATCGCCAAAGAAAGACCGACTTACCAGACATCAGGATTGCGAAGAGCAAGGCGCATGATGTAGAGGCCCGCGCCGGTCCCTCCAATTCCAATAAAGAAGAACAGAGGAATCAACTGTGATAAAGAGAATGTTTCGAGATCAAAAGCGGAAGTTGAATACCAGGATAAGTCGCCACTGCACGTTTGAACCGAATGGGAATGTGTCAGACCCCAAAGTAGGTAACCCGATGTCCTTAAAGGGATGAGGATATGGAAGGGAAAGAACAGGGGGGAGGTTTGTGCAAAGGGAAAGTTGTCACTGGTAGGGGCACAATCTTCAAAACCACCTGCATCCATGTTTTCTGCCTAAGATACTGTGGCCCCACCAGGATGACCTCCTATGACACAGTGTGGGTGGGAGAGGTCAACTATAAATCACAGCTACACACACACAAGCAACCCTTTGGGCAGACAATGTGCCTCTTCAGTCTGCTCCCAGGTTCTTAACTAATGCTTTTTAAGTCCCCCATTGCAATTTTTTTTTAATGAGAGAATTTCTAACCTGCCTTTCTTCCCAAGATTCCTGGGGAGGTTACATTATAACAAAACGCAAGAGAATAAAAGGGATTCAACATTGCTTGTACAAAACAGATAAAAGCATAGCACACCCCCATCAACCACCTGGGCTCTCATCTTCGACAAGAAACAAAATTCCTGTTACTTGCCTGCCCACCCAAAAATCCCAGGCAAACAGGTTCGTTTCCACAGGATATCAATGTAGATGTTGTTGAAAGCCAACTTCCATCAGCATCAGCATAGCCAGCGGTCAGAGATGATGAGAGTTGGACCAACAACATCTGGAAGGCACCAGACAGTAAGAGCTGTTCAGCAGTGGAATTTGCTGCCAAGGAGTGTGGTGGAGTCTCCTTCTTTGGAGGTCTTTAAGCGGAGGCTTGACAGGCATATGTCAGGAATGCTTTGATGGTGTTTCCTGCTTGGCAGGGGGTTGGACTGGATGGCCCTTGTGGTCTCTTCCAACTCTATGATTCTATGATTCTATAATTCTATGATTCTAAGTTGGGGACAGCTGCCACAAGTCTCTTTGCTGGGTCTCTTTTGGCATCAAGGGTTAGCAAAATTAAGGAGGTGCTGGTAGAAGCACAGTGCTGCTGACAAACCTGCTTGAGAAAGTGGTCTGCATAGGCATTTTAAGAGCTCAAAGGAGTAAACATCACAGAGGCCAAGAGAAGGAGAAGCAGCAGCTCCCAGGCTCTGCAAGGTCCAGAAAGCTAAATTATCCTTTCCTTACCTAGAGGAATCCAGTGTTTTCTAAACCACTGGGGGGGGGCGCATTGCCCTAAAAAAAGCTGCATCCTAACCCCTTAGACTTGTTGTTGTTTAGTCGTGCCCGACTCTTCGTGACCCCATGGACCATAGCACGCCAGGCACTCCTGTCTTCCACTGCCTCCCGCGGTTTGGTCAAACTCATGTTCGCAGCTTTGAGAACACTGTCCAACCCCTTAGACTAAAACAATACAATACAAGCCTGTTCACTCATTTATCTGTGCCTATTATTTATTGACAAGTTTTATATTTTATTGTATGCTATGTTTACCTCTCCACCCGCTGCAGAGAGGAAGGGCGGTTTAGGAGTGGTGGTGTTGCTTAAAAATAAAACAAAATTCATTGCAACCTGCTCTGGTCTTTCTAGCATAACTAAAAATAAAACAGAATTCTGTTACCATCTGGGATCTCCCCCCCATTGCATACCTAAAAATATATAGGATTTGTTGCAATCTGTTTTCTTTCCTGGGGTAATTAAAAAGCAAAGGAGAATTTGTTGCAATCTGGGTTTCCCTCCCTCCTCCCTTTGCATACCTAAAAACAAAACAAAAGAGAAATCGTTGCAATCTGGGGGGGTGTGTGTGTTCCTTTGCATACCTAAAAAAAGGGGGGGGATTTGTTGCAATGTTTCCTTTCCTCAAGTACTGTAATTAAAAGTAAAGGAAAATTCGTTGCAATCTGGGGTTTGTGTTTTTGTTCCTTTGCATAAAAAAAAAAAATATGTTGCCATCTGTTTTCTGTCCTCGCGCAATTAAAAGGCATGGGGGAATTTGTTACAATGTGGGGCTTTTGTTTTTTGTTTTCCTTTGCATACCTAAAAATAAAATAAAAGAGGGTTTGTCGCAATCTTGTGTTGCTGTCTTCCTGGCGCGGCTTAACAAAATTCAAAAACGAAACAGAGGAATGCAATAAAAGGGACAGAAGGGAAAAGGAGGCGGTGGGGGGGAGGGGAGCAGAATACGACTGGGCTCCACCCCTCCACCCGCCTATAGCGCTCCCTCCGGGACTTACGGCCGGGTGCTTCTTCGCGTGGGTGAGCATGAGGCGGAACATGATGGCGGCGGCGGCGGCGGCGAACCGGTCGGCGGCTAAGGAGGAGCTGCAGCAACAACCACCACCACGAACGGTCCCTTTTTTACCTTCTGTCTCTGCGGCCGCCTAACGAGCGCCCAATGTCACTCGAGGACCCCGCTCGAGGACCCCGCTGGGGCTGCCCTTTGAACCGCCTGCCGGGAAAAGAAGAGTTTGCCGCCCCTAGCGACGTCCTCCGAAGGAAACCATGCATTCAAAAGTGCTGTCGGGAGGTTCGAGGCGGGCGCCCGTTTCGAATAAGTCATTTCCTCACCCCCGACCGCATCGAATGAAATGCAGGCAGTTGCGTAGACAAGAGCAAAAAAGGAGGAGAGGAGAGGAGGCAGGCAGTGACCGGCCACTAGGGGTCGCCGGACTGTCGGCGACGATGGCTGGGGCTGCTGGGAGTTGGAGTCCTATCTGCTGGGCTGGTTTGCTCCCTGTGGTTGGAGGGAGCCAAACGCAGGAGGCGTGGCGCTGCACCCGCCCCCTACAGGAGTGGCTGGCGTTGTGCGCTTGGCAGGTGCTGGAGACTGTCTTGGGGGAAAGGAGGATTCCTGAGGGATCTGCAGGACTTTTGCACAGCCTCGCCCCCCAGAATTACAGACCATCAGATAGATAGATTAGATCAGGGGTCAGCAAACTTTTTCAGCAGGGGGCCTTCAGACCTTGTGGGGGGCCAGAGTATTATTTTGGGGGGGATTGAACGAATTCCTATGCACTACAAATAACCCAGAGATGCATTTTAAATAAAAGCACACATTCTAAAGTTGTTGTTGTTGTTTAGTCGTTTAGTCGTGTCCGACTCTTCGTGACCCCATGGACCATAGCACGCCAGGCACTCCTGTCTTGCACTGCCTCCTGCAGTTTGGTCAAACTCATGTTCGTAGCTTCGAGAACACTGTCCAACCATCTTGTCCTCTGACGTCCCCTTCTCCTAGTGCCCTCAATCTTTCCCAACATCAGGGTCTTTTCCAAGGATTCTTCTCTTCTCATGAGGTGGCCAAAGTATTGGAGCCTCAGCTTCACGATCTGTCCTTCCAGGGAGCACTCAGGGCTGATTTCCTTAAGAATGGATAGGTTTGATCTTCTTGCAGTCCATGGGACTCTCAAGAGTCTCCTCCAGCACCATAATTCAAAAGCATCAATTCTTCGGCGATGAGCCTTCTTTATGGTCCAGCTCTCACTTCCATACATCACTACTGGGAAAACCATAGCTTTAACTATACGGACCTTTGTCGGCAAGGTGATGTCTCTGCTTTTTAAGATGCTGTCTAGGTTTGTCATTGCTTTTCTCCCAAGAAGCAGGCGTCTTTTAATTTCGTGACTGCTGTCACCATCTGCAGTGATCAAGGAGCCCAAGAAGGTAAAATCTCTCACTGCCTCCATTTCTTCCCCTTCTATTTGCCAGGAGGTGATGGGACCAGTGGCCATGATCTTGGTTTTTTTGATGTTGAGCTTCAGACCATATTTTGCGCTCTCCTCTTTCACCCTCATTAAAAGGTTCTTTAATTCCTCCTCGCTTTCTGCCATCAAGGTTGTGTCATCTGCATATCTGAGGTTGTTGATATTTCTTCCGGCAATCTTAATTCCGGTCATGTAAAAAAGGAGTCAATGCAAGAAACAAGCAAATATATAACGGTGTTTTTGTGTTTATTTTAATTACATTTAAATACAATTAAATGCCATTAAAATGCAATTAAATGCCATTAAAATGCAATTAAATGCCATTAAAATGCAATTAAAATAATTGCATTTAATTGCGTTTAGTTACATTTCCGCTTCCTGGTACTGTATGTCAATACAAGGAAATAAATACTGTAACGGGAAAGGCAGGCGCGGGACGGGGAGCGGACGCGCCTCCGACTATGACGGAGGCGGCGCCTCCCTCCCAAGTCCCGCCCACCCTTCCCCGCTCGGTCGCTTTCAAGCTGGGGCTTCTGCTGTTGCTGCTGCTGCTGCAGCCGCTGCTGCTCCTGCCGCCGAAATGGCCCTGAGGCTGCCGCTCCAGCTGGGCCGCTCCTCCCTTGCCTCCAGTAAGCCGGACATAGCTACGCAACCCCGGCGCCTTGGCCCAGCTGGGCCCTCCGCCGCCTCGCCTAGGGGACGATGCGTGAGCCGCCAAGGGGTGGGGGACTCCAACTCCCATCAGGCCCCGCGGGAGGAGCCTATGGTGAGGGGATTGTGGGAATTGGAGTCCGGGGGGGAGGTGGGAAACATGGCACCCTCCGAATGCTTTCGCTGTGCGCCGGATCCCGTCAGCCCCCGCGGCCAACGAGCGATTCCCGGGGGATGATGGGAGTTGTAGTGCAACATCTGGGAGGCCCAGCAGGTTCTCTAGCCTCTGTTTATCCCTCCGGGTTGCTTTTTGGGGCGGTGGAAAGGGAACTGGTTTAACTGGGCTGCAAAAATGGTGATAGGCCTACATCTTTTTGCCAAGTTGTGGTTTAATATTGTACCAGCCCGTCTTTGTCAGTTTTCTGTGCTGATGTTACCATTCTTACTACTACTATTATTAATAATAGCAGTAATAGTAATAATGATAATTTATTTTGGGTTTGGGCTGTTTCAACATGCCCCCAAGCTTAAAACTGTGGTGTTTCCCACCCACTTCTTGTTATAAGTTGCCTCCTTTATTATAGCTGTTAGGTTGCCGCTTTGCTAGGACATCCCCTTGAATAGTGCGATAAAACACAAATACCCCTGAGATCCTGCTTGTTCAACAGCAGCGTCCCTTGCATTCTGTGTGGGAACCAGTGGAAATCGATGCTTTCCTCGGGTGCTCGTGAAACGAAGGGGAAATCTGCACCCATTTTTTAAAAATGTGACACGGGTGCAGTTTGTTAAAAGCACAAGACAACAGACAGGAGCCAAATGGTGACAGCTCAGCTCGGGAGATCTGTGACGTGTCAGAGTCATGTAAATTTTAAACCCAGACCTGCAGCAGCGTTTTGACCAACAGCATCCAAATTCACAGGAATTCTGAGGAAATTCAGAATAGCTGCCCCTCTTTAGCAAGCTGTGCTTATAGTGGCAACGCCTCTGTTCTCAAGAAAGTACTTGGCTATTTTTGTTTTGCATTGCGTAAGTTTGGCTGTGCGAGTGGCTCTTTTTGTAATTTCCTGTAATTGCATATCTATGGTCACCGACTGTAGATATGCTCTCCTTTATACGCTCTTGTTGCTAAACCCAGCTGGGTCATAAAATGTGAAACAGTGGTGTTTCCCCATTCTTTCTGTGCACTCTTAGGACTGGAGTGCTGATGGTCTACTCAGGTTGGTGACTGTGCAGTAGCTGCTTTATTCATCATCATCATTATTATTATTAATTTCCACGTTCATTCATTCATGATAAAAGGACTCATGGGGTAAAGCTGGGCCTCGACTCAATCTCAGACATCTCTTTTTTAAGTGCTCTAAGTAGGTAAGATTGATAAAGACACTCCCTGAGACCTTGGATATCTGCTCCCAGTTGGAATAGATGAGTTGTGCTGGCTGGGGCTGATGGGCAGGGCAGCATCTCCTGGAGGGCACCAGGTTGGCAAAGGCTGGAACAGATCATCCTGGGAAAGGTGGACCCAATGTTCAGCTCCCTATGCTCTCAGTATTCAGGCGGGGGGGGGAATCTGATTTTTGCTTTGACACAATGTCTGTTAATAATAATAATAATAATAATAATAATAATAATAATAATAATAATAATTTATTATTTATACCCCGCCCATCTGGCCGGGTTCCCCCAGCCAACAAAACATTAAAATACAGAAATCCATCAAACATTAAAAGCTTCCCTAAATGGTTTTCATAAGCCGTATTATGTTTAAACAACTGAATAGGGCCCACATTTGGAAATTAGAGGAAGTGGTGTGGGCACCACCACAAAATAGCTTGCTCCTCAACATGAATACAAGGCAAAGGATTTCTGCCTTCTGCCCCCTGAAAAGCGCAACAGAATGCCCATACGTGTTTCCTTTGCAAAGACGAGCACATACAATTTGTTTGCCTGTGTTTGTCGGGGAACTTAACTTATTCAGGGTTTTGTTCCTGAATGCTTTATCCACACACTGTAGACCAAGCATCCCCAAACTGCGGCCCTCCAGATGTTTTGGCCTGCAACTCCCATGATCCCTAGCTAACAGGACCAGTGGTCGGGGAAGATGGGAATTGTAGTCCAAAACATCTGGAGGGCCGAAGTTTGGGGGTGCCTGCTGTAGACTGACTTGCTCATAGCTGTCTAGGCCAGCCTTTCTCCAACCTGGTGTTCTCCAGATGTTTTGGATGACAACTGGCTGGGGCTGATGGGAGTTGTAGTCTGAAACATATTTCGGACATCCTGTTAGAGACAGCTGGTCTAGGTTAACACACTGGCAAGCTTTCATATGGGTGTTATTATTGTTTAATGTCATTTTAGGCTTCAGTGCTCTCTCCCTGTCCTTTCTAGGTTTGTTCAGGGGTTTCTTAGTACATCACTCAGTTGACTGGCATCTGTCTGTCTCGGGAGACAATGGATGAGTGTGCCTTTGGGGCCGAAGTCAAACTGTTGGGCGGTCACTTGTTTATCCAGGCTGATTTAAGCAAATGGAAAGTGCAGGTATGCTAAGAACGCCCTTCTGAACCATCACTTCCTATTTGTATATCATAGGGTTTGCGTTGCTGCACAGAGCTTTGGGGGGTGCCCACTTCAGCACAGAAGGAAATCCTGAGATCCCTCCCAAGCAACCCCTCAAGAAAGCAAAGTTGCCTGTGGGTCGTTTCGATGAGGCAGAAGAGTCCAGTGCAGAGAGGGAGCCACTAGAAAGTAGGTATTTTATGTGTGGGTATAAAATATAAATGCAAACATTTGGGAAATGGTAGACCCAGTTCTGACATGCCATGCCTCTCAAATTGGGTAGTATTGGCAGCTTCCCAGGGCATGAAGATCTTTAGCAGAATTTATTTGGACCTCCTTCCAGCCATTTTTAATGGTTATTCGTATTTCCTTACCATCCAGGATTTGCAAACATTTAAATACAATGGTACCTCTACTTACAAATAACTCTACTTACGAATTTTTCTACTTACAAATGGAGCTCCATCCGCCATCTTGGATGCGGTTTAGATAGGATTTTTTCTACTTACAAATTTTTAGATAGGGTTGCTTCGACTTATGAATTTTTTCTCCCAATGCATTCCTATGGGATTCGACTTACAATTTTTTTCGACTTACAAATGTGCGTTCAGAACGCATTAAATTCGTAAGTAAAGGTACCACTGTATAGGATTCTTTGCTTCCTGTGTCTGTATCAGGGTTCAGAGGTGAGTGCAGACACTAAATTCCTGACTGGTATCCTTTGTGTAATAGTAATAATAATAATAATAATAATAATAATAATAATTTATTATTTATACCCCACCCATCTGGCTGGGTTTCCCCAGCCACTCTGGGCGGCTTCCAACAGAAAAATGAAATAAAACAATTAAACATTAAAAGCCTCCCTAAACAGGGCTGCCTTCAGATGTCTTCTAAAAATCTGGTAGCTGTTTTTCTCTTTGACATCTGATGGGAGAGCGTTCCACAGGGCAGGCGCCACCACCGAGAAGGCCCTCTGCCTGGTTCCCTGCAACTTGGCTTCTCGCAACGAGGGAACCGTCAGAAGGCCCTCGGCACTGGACCTCAGTGTCCGGGCAGAACGCTCCTTCAGTTGAGTTTCAGATTGCTAGTGTTCAACAATTGCATTGTTTTTGCTGCTGAGATGAGCTTGTTTAGAAGCGAGATTCTCCATTTAGCTTTTTCACCCCGTTGTATGAAATGATTTATGTTTCTCTGCCGTGTTTCCTTCACTGCATTCTCTGTGTGTGCTATTAAGCCTATATTTTAGATAAGTAAACTGGTGTGTTCTGATTCTAATCTCTCGCCACTTTAATGTCTTGATCCCTCAGCCTAGTTTCTGCAAAATGTACATTCGGCTCCTTAGGCAAGCTGGGTGGGTAGAATATGGAAGTGGGCAGTTCCCCAGTTAAGCAGTTCCTACTGCTCTTTAACCCTGTAAGTCTGGAGGGTAAGGAACCTGTGACCCTCCAAATGTTTTTGGACTCCAACTCCCATAACTCTTAGTCCAGGGGTGGCCAACTTCCAAGAGACTGTGATCTACTCACAGAGTTAAAAACTGGCAGTGATCTACCCCCTTTTGGGGGGTTCAGGTCAAATATGTTGAGCTTTTTTTATGAAGGAAAGCCCTGTTTTTTTGGGTTCATGTAAAAGTTGTTGAGCTTTTTTAGTTTAGGAAGGAAGCGATACTGAGCTTTTTCTTTAGGAAGAAAAGCCCTGTTTTTGGTGGTTCAGGTCATTTTAGGGGTGCAGGGCAAAATTGAGCTTTTTTTAAGGGGAGCCAACGTTTTTTAGCTTCTTTGGGGGAGGGAGCCACTGATCTACCGGTGATCTACCACAGACATCCAGTGATCTACCGGTAGATCACGATCTACCTGTTGGACATGCCTGCATAGTCAACACGGTGAATTATCAAGGGTGTTTGGAGATGTTGTCCAACTGTATCTGGAGAACCACAAGTTCCCCATATAGCTGTTTTCACTGGCACACTTAACAGGGGATTTAGTCCCACTGGTACAGTAGTTGGAGCAACTGTCTCAAGAGACAATGGAGCGCACCGCCGGGGGTGAAGTGAAACCGCTGCAATAGCTGCACCAAAGTGATCTCCCTGCAACACATGCCTGGGTGGTGTGTTTGGAGGTCCTGGCCTGCCCAGGCAACCAGACCCCCCTCTTGGCCTCCCTGATGTGGTCCAAAGGAAAGCAGAGCAAGACGTTTGGCACCAGCTTGGCTGCAGGAGTTGCCGGAAGGAGACCCCTTCCAACTGCCTTAGGGACTCCATGCTGGATTTGTGTAGTGTTTAGTCCTGAGCAGCTAGACTGGTGACTGGGAGCGGCCGCCGAGACCACATAACACCGGTCCTGAAAGACCTACATTGGCTCCCAGTACGTTTCCGAGCACAATTCAAAGTGTTGGTGCTGACTTTGAAAGCCCTAAATGGCCTCGGTCCAGTAGACCTGAAGGAGCGTCTCCACCCCCATCGTTCTGCTGAGGTCCAGCGCCGAGGGCCTTCTGACGGTTCCCTCGTTGCGAGAAGCCAAGTTACAGGGAACTAGGCAGAGGGCCTTCTCGGTAGTGGCACCCACCCTGTGGAATGCCCTCCCACCAGAGGTCAAAGAGAACAACAATTACCAGACCTTTAGAAGGCATCTAAAGGCAACCCTGTTTAGCATAGCTGCCAAGTTTTCCCTTTTCTCGCGAGGAAGCCTATTCAGCATAAGGGAAAATCCCTTAAAATAAGGGATAACTTGGCAGCTATGTGTTTAGGGAAGCTTTTAATGTTTGATGGATTTCTGAATTTTAATATTTTGTTGGAAGCCACCCAGAGTGGCTGGGGGAACCCGGCCAGATGGGCGGGGTATAAATAAATAAATATATTATTATTATTATTATTATTATTATTATTATTATTATTATTATTACTGAGGCTTTTCTTCTCCCGAAGATATCCCGCAAGGCAGTGGAGGTTTAGGATTGGAGTTTTCCTTCTCCTAGATGGGCTACTTCCCCAAGTGGACGATCCCCACCTGCCCCTCACTTCCCTCTAAGATAACACATGCAGAAACTGCCTTCTTAACTGTTGGCCCTACTGCTGGTCTCATTCGCTCAATCCCTGTCTTTGTAGGTTCCCTGACTTTCCAAGGGATTAAGACCCATTGGCAACCCTCACCTGGTTTAGCCGGCCAGCCGAAGCTGTTTCCCAGGGTGAGGCCGCTGTCACATACTTACAGCTTCTAGGAGCCACAGTGCATGGTGGGGAGTTGGAGAAACTAACTCTATTACGTCTTGGCTTTTCTTGTAGCCCCTGCATAAGGTAAAAACTCTTTAAAGGACTCCATCCAGGAATGTGACACAGAGTAACCCTCTGGTGGTTTGAGCCGAACTTCCTATTTATTTGCATTTTGCTGTGCTTTCTTCTTCAGAATTTCCAGATGGCATCAATCCTGTTACAAAGGAGAGAGGTGGACCCAAAGGCCCTGAACCAACTCGCTATGGAGACTGGGAACGCAAAGGACGCTGTATAGATTTTTAAAGGGCTCCCAATACTGTTAAAATGACATATTTGGGTGAAGGAGAAACTGGTGGGGGGACATTTATGTGCTGCAGAGTGTTGTATTTCTAAGCACTTATTTAATGGCAATTGAGAGGCATACTTTCTGTGAATAAATATATCTTATACACAAGGTTGCCTTTCCCCCCCTAGGTCTTTGGTGGCGATGTAAATATGAAGAAAGACAATAAGCAGACTTAATGGCCCTCATTCACTTTTCTTTCTGGAAACTCACAGTAAGGGGAAGATAGGAGATATAATTCTGGGCTGTATTAACAGAAGCATAGTGTCCAGATGATGAATGTTTTGGTCAGATCTGGAATACAGTGCCTAGTTCTGGGCAGTGCAGTTTAAGAAGGATATCAATTAAGTGGAATGCGTTTTGAGCAGCCTTTGGCAACTGGGTATACTTCAGGTGTTTTGGACTACAAATCCCATCAGCGCCAGCCAGATAGCAGGCTGTCCATGAGTTCTGCTCCAAGGGGCACCAGCACAACATGAAGCACCCAACTGGATCAAGTTACAAGAAATAAGAAATAAGACAATATTGCTGTGGAAAGGGGAGGGTTCTCCTTTGTCAGAGTTTTTTCCAGCAGAGGCTGGATTCCCACTGGTCAGGAATGCTGACACACTTCTTGCTTTGGCAGGAATTAGGACTTTATGATCTGTGAGGTCCCTTCGGAGGAAATCTAGCAATTATTAGTTTGTTTAAACCCATTTCACATCTATGTAAAGTGGTGGCTGAAAATTCCATCGTTTCCTTATATGTGAAGAAGTGTTTCTTTCTATCTGTCCTGGATGGCTATTAGGGGCTGCTATGGCTTTTGTATTTTTCTTTCTACTATTTTTGTAAAGAACCTTTTAATGAGGGTGAAAGAGGAGAGCGCAAAATATGGTCTGAAGCTCAACATCAGAAAAACCAAGATCATGGCCACTGGTCCCATCACCTCCTGGCAAATAGAAGGGGAAGAAATGGAGGCAGTGAGAGATTTTACTTTCTTGGGCTCCTTGATCACTGCAGATGGTGACAGCAGTCACGAAATTAAAAGACGCCTGCTTCTTGGGAGAAAAGCAATGACAAACCTAGACAGCATCTTAAAAAGCAGAGACATCACCTTGCCGACAAAGGTCCGTATAGTTAAAGCTATGGTTTTCCCAGTAGTGATGTATGGAAGTGAGAGCTGGACCATAAAGAAGGCTGATCGCCGAAGAATGGATGCTTTTGAATTATGGTGCTGGAGGAGACTCTTGAGAGTCCTATGGACTGCAAGAAGATCAAACCTATCCATTCTTAAGGAAATCAGCCCTGAGTGCTCACTGGGAGGACAGATCGTGAAGCTGAGGCTCCAATACTTTGGCCACCTCATGAGAAGAGAAGACTCCCTGGAAAAGACCCTGATGTTGGGAAAGATGGAGGGCACAAGGAGAAGGGGACGACAGAGGACGAGATGGTTGGACAGTGTTCTCGAAGCTACCAACATGAGTTTGACCAAACTGCGGCAGGCAGTGCAAGACAGGAGTGCCTGGCGTGCTCTGGTCCATGGAGTCACGAAGAGTCGGACACGACTAAACGACTAAACAACAACAACAACAATTTTTGTACCACATTTTTTCCCTAGACGCCTCAGGTCCTCGGCAGCTGTGAACAATCGCAGCTTCTATTGAGGTTGACGTGACCGCGACAGGCGTATATTTTCAAGTTTGGGACGCCTCAAAATATCCTCAGTATTCCCAATTGTGCCCTCCAAATGGTAGAGCTGCCTGCTGTTGGGTGCCATGTCCAAAACAGTGCTTCCCTCTTAGGATCTCTGCCTTCACAGTGGACTCCAGGAATGGGGACCCTCTGGCCCTCCAGATGTTTGCTGGACCCTGACCCTCACCAGCCCCAAAACATTTGGAGCCCTGGGGACAGGGCCGGATTTAGGTTTGATGAGGCCCTCAGCTACTGAAGGTCATGGGGCCCTTTCTATGTCCAGCTGTCCTTTGTCAACAACAAATTGTGACTGTTTTTTGTGTTGAATATATGCTATATGGTAATTTATTAACCTCATAGGTATCTAAAGCCACTTGCATATAACAAATAGGAGCCTACACAACACAAATCACTGTCGCTGTATGTAGGTTTTATTTTATTTGTTTTTTTATCTTATATTTTCGAAATGTACATCCAGCCTCCAGGGGTTTGGGACTCCAACTCCCATCAGCCCCTGCCAGCTCCGTGGGCGGGGCCAGACATTGCCATAGAGAGAAAGCGAGGCGGGCACCGCCTCTCAGGCCGGACTTCCGGCCAGCTGCCCGCGGCCATGTTTGTCTCTGGCGCCGCCCTCCCGCCTCAGGGCGTCGCCAGTAGTTGGCCCCGCTTCCGCTTCCGGCCCGACTTCCTGAAAGGTTGGCATTTAAAGCCCCGCTGCCCGTGCAGGGAGGCTGCTCTGCTGTGATTCAGCTGCGCGTCGTCCCCTGTGGCTGAAGGAGTCGCATTTGTGGAGGCAGCCTTCGCCCTTCCCTTGCCAAGCCTCGCCTGCTTCGTCAAAGTGAAGCTCCTTGATAAGAAATTGCCTTAGGAAATCGAATGCAAAGAGAGTTTTCCTCTCTTGGCGCGCTGCAACAGCCATTTTTATTTTTTGCAAGCAGTTATTTATTTTTGCAAGAGCAAAAAACGTATATTTTTTGCATTACATTTTACTTCATTTCATTTTTTATATTTTTGCATTAGCCCTTTAAAAGCTTTAGGGGGGGGTTGCATTTTTTTTTTTTGCAATAGCCCACCCTGCAGCCGGTAGCAGGACAGCGTGGACACTTCTTTTCCTGCAAGGGATCTGGAGAGCTTGCCATCCCCTCCTGCTGCCTTCTCCCCACCCAGGGCCCGATTTTTTATTTTGCAAGCGAGCGGCTCCGTTTCCCCGGCGGCTCCGTCTGCAGCTCCTCGTCTTTCCTTCCATTCATCGGCGAGCAGATTTCCTCCCGGAGCCAAGGAGCGCCTCCTCGGCCCCGTTTCCTTCCCCCCACCGCGCCTCCGTTTGCAAGATGTTCAGCTGGCTGGGCAACGACGACCGGAGGAGGAAAGACCCCGAGGTGTTCCAGACGGTGAGCGAGGGGCTGAAGAAACTCTACAAAACCAAGCTTCTCCCTCTGGAAGAATACTACAAATTCCACGAGTTTCATTCGCCCGCCTTGGAAGATGCGGACTTTGACAACAAGCCCATGGTGCTCCTCGTGGGACAATATTCCACCGGCAAAACCACCTTCATAAGGTAAAAACCACGGGGTCTTTGTTATTCTTCTTATTTATTCGATTTCTAAACGTTTTATTTTATTTTTTTTATAAAATCACTTATACACTCCCAAACATAAAGACACCTCATGGTGTTTTTAATTTCTCCCCCTTGCCACACCCTGTCTTTGCCCTCTTATATCTTAACAACTCTACAATCATATCCAAGGCCTTCGTTCAAATTCTGCTCACAAATTCATCACGCCATAACATTTCTTTAAATGTTCCAAAAAAAAGCCTTCTGTTCTTCCACAAAACTTCATTAGGTTCTGTTTATTTTTGCTGTTAGCTTGGCCAATTCTGTATAGACCATCATTGTACTAATTCAATTTATATACTGGCCTTTTATCTGAAGATCCCACGGCAGTGTACAACATGAGAAACAGAATTTACATAGCATTATAAAAAAAAACCCATAGAAACATAATGTGCATAGCATAATAGAAGACCATGAAACAAGTCACCAAAAAAATCATAATGACAGCCCCCCCCCCCATTGCATAGAATCATGGAGTTCAAAGAGACCACCAGGCATCATCTAGTCCAAAGGCTATGGATTATTTAATGGCCAAAGGTGAAGGTAAAGAGGAATGTTTTTGCCTGGTGCCGAAAGGGATGCTGTGATGGCGCTGGGCGAGCCTCTCTGGGAAGAGCATTTCACAGGCAGGGAGCCATCACCAAAAAGGCCCTTTCTCGTGTTGTCACCCACCAAACCTCTTCGGGATAGGGGACACAGAGAAGAGTCTCAGATGACACATGCAGGGTCTGGGTCGGTTCGTATAGGCAGTCCTTATATGATTTCTGGTGGGGGGGAATAAATTATTGCTGGCCTGTATTGGCCAGCATGAAAACTGCCCTGGTGGTTGCATATTTCAATGCTTCTGGACTTTTTGTAGTGGGAAGAGATAAAAATTTAAGAAACCTAATCTCTCTAGTTCCTTTTTGTGCTCTCTTCTTCTGATTTAGATTTTGCAGGTAGGAGACTTTCAGCTTGTGGCTTTGTATCTATTGATTTCTTTCCCAAAATGCTGGCTTTTTTGCCAGTTGGATCAGCTTTTTTAAACCGCCGCCTGGTGAAACACAGGCCAGATCTACACCTTATATTTAAAGGACCTTCAATGCACATAAAAAGTACATGTCATTGGCCGACGAATCCTGGGAACTGTAGTTTCTCACCCCAGAGCTACAATTCTCAACACCCGTATCAAACTACAATTCCCAGGACTATTTGGGGGGCAAGCCATGTGCTATGATGGTGCTTTAAATGTATGTTTTGGACCTGCCTGTGGAAGGCTGGGTGTGATACCAAGTGCATGAATTAATTTGTGCCGGCTGTCAGAACATTGGCAACGATACCGGAGAATAAATTTGCCGTGATTCTTTTCTGGGGGAAGCTGTGGGTCTTGGCCTTCGTATACAATCCCACGGAGACAAATTGTGAGATCACTGGAGCCTGTGAAAACCTATGTGGGTCTTTGTGGTGAAAATTAGCACGAATGGGCACGTATGACATACCAAGAACATAGTTTGCTGACCTTTTAAAAAAACTGGCAAAATATTACGGGAATCCTGAAAAAGAAGACGATCCAGGAGGGTTAGTCTGTTGCAGGAGAAATAACAAAGGGACTTGTGGTATCTTGAAGACTCGCAGATTTTATTATGGCGTAAACTTTAATGGTAATCCTTAAGATGCTACAGCAAGAGTGTTTTCCCTGGGAGCAAAGTTTGCAACGGATGGTGTTCAAGGCAAGGGGGTGTCTCATGTTCACACAGCAAGTGGTGTTTACATGAGAGGAGTCTCTGGAACGCTGAGTGCACAGATTCTGAGAAAATTATGGGCTGCTAGTATGCTTAGATCACGTCTTCCATAATTGGAGGATATTTTGGAGGAGAGAGAGGGTGGGGGAGAGATTTTAGGTGCCTTTAGCTGGGTGCATAGCAATTGCTCAGTGGCCCCTGGAGATTCGAAAAATGCTTTCCAGGCTTCTCTCAAGTGGTACCCATAAACCTGCAGGTGCAGAAGAACAAAGATGCTCCACTTTGAAGAAGGGGAGGCCTAAAAACAGGGTCTGGGCAGTCATTGCATCCACAGTGGGAAGAATCATAGAATCATAGAGTTGGAAGAGACCACAAGGGCCATCCAGTCCAACCCCCTGCCGAGCAGGAAACACCACCAAAGCATTCTTGACATATGCCTGTCAAGCCTTTCTGCTTAAAGACCTCCAAAGAAGGAGACTCCACCACACTCCTTGGTAGCAAATTCCACTGCCGAACAGCTCTTACTGTCAGGAAGTTCTTCCTAATGTTTAGGTGGAATCTTCTTTCTTGAAGTTTTATTGAAGTTTGAATCCATTACTGAAGAGTTACTGAAGTGCCCCAAACCCCATGGAAGATCACTAGGAGACTTATCTACCTGTGTCACCGTGAGATGGTTCAGGCTTAGTTCTCACTGAGTTGGTAAAGCTGCGTCTGGGCTATACCACGTCAGACCGCAGGTGTGGACTCGTATAACTTAAGTAGCCAGGCCAGACATAGGCTTTTCCCCTCTTGCTGAAAACTAGGTGTTGGCTCAGGGTTTGACCGTGGAACCTTTCCTGATACTAGATCAAGAAGATAGAGCGAGCTTGTTTTCTCCTGCTCCTGGAGGGTAGGACTCGAACCCATGGCTTCAAGTTACAAGAAAGCAAATTCCGTCAGGAAGAACTTTCTGACAGTAAGAGCTGTTCTACCGTGGAACGGTCTCCCTCGGGAAGTTGGGGACTCTCCTTCCTTGCAGGTTTTTAAGCAGAGCTTGGATGGCCTTTGGTTATGGGTGCTTTAGTACAGATTCCAAGCATTGCAGGGGGTTGCACTAGATGACCCTACAATTCTACGATTCTAGATCAGGGGTCAGCAAACTTTTTCAGCAGGGGTCCAGTCCACTGTCCCTCAGACCTTGTGGGGGGGCAGGACTATATTTTGAAAAAAACAATGAACGAATTCCTACACCCCACAAATAACCCAGAGGTGCATTTTAAATAAAAGGACACATTCTACTCATGTAAAAACACGCTGATTCCCGGACCATCCGGGGACTGGGTTTAGAAGGCGATTGGGCCAGATCCGGCCCACGGGCCTTAGGTTGCCTACCCCTGTTCTAGATCGAATCCATAGGAACAAAGGAAGCTGCCTTCTCCCAGTGGAGTTGTTCTTCCTAGCATTGGAGGTGGTTTGCCTCTGAACACAAATTGCAACAGCTGGAAAACAGCTTATGAGTTTTCCCCATAGGTACCTGGTTAGCTGCATCGGGCACAGAATGCGAATCTAGATTGGCCTTTGGCTTGATCCTGCGGCCGGGTTCTTCCTACAGTGCGATAGGTAAAGCTTTGAAGACACTTGAACTCGGGATGGGCTTTGAAGACACTCGAACTCAGGACGCAAGGGAGAAGTGTGCTAAGAGGGAGGCACGCTTGGCAAATCCACACCGTGATCAACTCCCACCCGGAAACCAATGTCCCCACTGTGGAAGGACGTGTGAATTCAGAATTGGCCTCCACAGTCACTTACAGACTCATTGTTAAAACTGTGTTTATGGAGACAATCTTACTCGGCTACGAGTGATCGCCAAAGAAGAAGAAGACAGTATGATCATGGGAGGAAGCAAATATATCTGACCTTTTTCTTTGTCCAGTGCATCTTCCAATGGGCAGGATTTTTCCAGGTATTATAAGCCTGTTGTTATTGGTCAAATTTATTAGTCAGGTTTTTTTCCCTTCCTTTTTGCCACAGCAATTCAAAGTGACTTACAAGACGTTAAGCAAGAAACCAACCAACCAGCATTAAAATAAATAAATGTAAAAGGCAGTTCTCTTTAAAAACAATAACACTAAACTAATTTAAAACACCCCTCCCATGCAAACAGGCTGTAGATAATTAAAACGATGAATGTCTCAAGTGACGCATGTCTATACCTTCTGAATTTTCCTCATAATAGTATGCGTAATATACCCTTTAGACTTTTACTGATACTGGTGTGTCTCTTCTGGATCAGTGCAAGTAGAGCACAGCTGAATTAACTTCTAAGAGCGATTTTACAGCAGGAGTGGCTGACTTGTAAAACCACCCTGTGATCCTTGGGTGAAGGGAGCTATATCAATTTAATAAGTAATACAGCCTGGGAGTCATTTTGGACTCACAGCTGTCCATGGAGGCGCAGGTTAAATTCTGTGTCCAGGGCAGCTGTCTATCAGCTCCATCTGGTACGCAGGCTGAGACCCACCCTACCTGCCCGCGGACTGTCTCACCAGAGTAGTGCATGCTCTGGTGCTCTCCCGCTTGGACTACTGCAATGCGCTCTACGTGGGGCTACCCTTGAAGGTGACCCGGAAACTGCAATTGATCCAGAATGCGGCAGCTGGACTGGTGACTGGGAGCGGCCGCTGAGACCACATAACACCGGTCCTAAGAGACCTACATTGGCTCCCAGTACGTTTCCGAGCACAATTCAAAGTGTTGGTGCTGACCTTTAAAGCCCTAAACGGCCTCGGTCCTATATACCTGAAGGAGCGTCTCCACCCCCATTGTTCAGCCTGGACACTGAGGTCCAGCGCCGAGGGCCTTCTGGCGGTTCCCTCGCTGCGAGAAGCAAAGCTACAGGGAACCAGGCAGAGGGCCTTCTCGGTGGTGGCGCCCGCCCTGTGGAACGCCCTTCCATTGGAGGTCAAGGAGATAAACAACTACCTGACATTTAGAAAACACCTAGAGGCAGCCCTGTTTAGGGAAGTTTTTAATCTGTGAAATTTTAATGTATTTTGGTATTTGTTGGAAGCCGCCCAGAGTGGTGGGGAAAACCCAGCCAGATGGGCGGGGTATAAATAATAATAATAATAATAATAATAATAATAATAATAATAATACAAAATAATAGTAAATTGGCTGAAGGACCACACTCGTCCTTGACCAAGCTTCGGGGGACTTCATAGCAACATGGGTGTGGCCCATCGCCCCCTCCCCAAAGGATGGACGCACACACAACCCAACTCTGCCCTACCCCACCCTCAGTTGACCTGTGCAGGAATTGGGTTCATCTCAAACACACCCAAAACGAGGGATCTGGTAACTGGAGAGGTGAATTGTATCCCCGTAGGGCCCTGAGCTGGGCAGGGAGATTTAAGCTGTTTCTACTTCTTTTGGCTGCAGGAGATGGAAGAATTGCTGGGGAGAGGAGCTGCAACAGACCCGCAGCCTGGGGGGGGTGGATACTAGGGGTCAGCTGCTCCTGGCTTAGGGAGTTGTTTTAGCGCACGGGTTTGCCCTCCATATAAGCATGCACAAGAGTTGCTGAGTTTAGCATCAAGGAATGGACTTAAAAAAAAAGAAAATATTGGGGGAAGGGATGTAGCCCAGCATTGAAGATTTGCATACATAAATACCCACCCCTGGTAGAACCCAGAGAGACCCTTGTCTAAAAAAACTAGAGAGCTGCTGCCAATCAGTGTAGACAGTATTAATCTAGATGGACAGTATTAATCCCAGTCTTCTGCTGAATGTCCCTGACGAATCACACTCCCTATTTTTTTGACGAGTAGCCTTGTCAAAACGTTAACATTCTGATTCTTCAGGGTCCAGCTCCCTTTCCAGGCTCTGTAGAAGTGAAGTCGAACTGTAGAAGCGGAACTCGAACCCACAACCCTGGAATGAAGAGTCTCATGCCTTAGCTCTGTTTATGGCACGAGAGCTACAGTACTGGCCCCAGCTGGCCCCAGACTGGGAATGGGCAAATGCAGGAGATTTGAGCGGACGGACCCTGGTGACTGTGGCTCGGTGGTTAGAGCACCTAGCTTCAATCCCCAACCTCTCACAATTTGACTTGGGAGTGCCCCCCTGCCCAAAACCCTGAAGAGCTGCTGCCAGTCAGTGCGGACAATACTAAGCGAGATGGACCAGTGCACCTGATTCTGTATGAGGCTGCTTCCTATGTTCCTGCTGTGAGATTGTGGGGAGCAGCCTTCCCTGCCCTAACCTCCTGCCAGTCACTCATTACTTGGAGGGAGAGAAACTCAAGTTTGTGTGTACAGAGAGGGAGAACCAGGGGCAGGTAATAAAATCTCCAGTACCTGGTGACTGTTGACCTTGAGAGGTCCTGGAATTTTTACCTGTGCTGGCGTTTCGGAAACCTAATCGCTTGTGCGCAAGAGCCAAGTACAGAATGACCAAGCAGTTCAGCTGACTGCTTTTTCTTTTAAAAAACAGGTGCAGATCTTTTTCAGCCAGAAAATACTGTAGCATGTTTTCCAGGATGGCGGCTATTTTTAAGGAGGGCTTGATTTTTTTGGGGGGGGGGGACTGTGTGTAAAACTTGGGGGTGGAGTGGAAGAGAGAAACAGTGACATCTGGTGGGAGGGCGTTCCACAGGGCGGGTGCCACCACCGAGAAGGCCCTCTGCCTGGTTCCCTGTAACCTGGCTTCTCGCAACGAGGGAACCGTCAGAAGGCCCTCGATACTGGACCTCAGTGTCCAGGCAGAACGATGGGGGTGGAGACGCTCCTTCAGGTATACTGGACCGAGGCCGTTTAGGGCTTTCAAGGTCAGCACCAACACTTTGAATTGTGCTCGGAAACGTACTGGGAGATAATGTAGGTCTTTCAAGACTGGTGTTATGTGGTCTCGGCGGCCGCTCCCAGTCTTCCCCTCTTATTCCAAATACAATAGCAAAGAGATAGGCGGTCTTTTTTAAATAGCCCTTTTAAGAAGGGCTTTGGAAACAGCAATTCAAAGTGACCCCACCTGTGCTGTTTATTGAGGGCCTGCTGAACTAGAGATGCTGGAGAAGAATAAGGGGCTCATTGTGCGTTTTAATCCCACACAGACCTGACAGATTTTTTAATAAAAAAAATACAAAAATTGTAATGGATATCAGCAGCGCTCTCTGTTGTCTCGGACCCACACATTACGAGACAATGGGCCTGCTGGATCTCGGCTTAGATCCCCAATTCCCTGCGAAGAATTGTAGAGCTGGAACAAGAACCACAGGGGTCAGACTTGGGTTACGGTTGAGAGGCTTAAATGCAATTGCCCGATAGTTGAAGCTAGATCGGGGAAGGGTGGCCGGGAGGTTTTCGAAACGGGGAAGGAAGGAGCCATACTGTGCTGAAGGTCGGTGAAGCAAGATGTGTTTGTGCCCGTCTGGTTCTGTCGACGTGCAACTCTGCCGTCCAGGGAGGTGTCGTAATTCTGCGGCGAAGCATTTGCTGTGCGCGCAGAGGGTCCCGGTTTCAGTCTTGCCTGCCTGAAGCCCGGGAGAGCGGCTGCTGCCAGTCCGTGCAAACAGTGCTGAGCTAAATGGACCAGTGGTCTGACTCGTGTCATCATCCTGTGTCAGCCCGAGGGGTTGTATCTCATGTGGGGCACAGATGGCAGAAAGAGATCGTCATGAAGTCATAGAGCTGAGTGAGACCCCGAGGGTCATCCAGCCCAACCCCCTGCAATGCAGGAATCCTGCCCACAGCTGTCTCTGGGTGGGCTCGAACCACCAGCCCCCTCTGGTTAACAGCCAGGCGCAGGGACGCATAGCGCCACAGTCCAGCTGGCTGTCGCTGTGCTTTGCTAGAGTTGCTGCGGCGAGTTGTTGTGATTTGAGCCCGTGAGCCCTCTTGATAATAAAATAAACACAGCTGTCCCCAGGAGTGCTGGCTGCCAGCGCAGGCCTCTCTGGGGCCAGTCGCTCCCTTTATTTTATTTGTTCAAAGCCTTTGTATCCTGCTCTTCAGCCGGAAAGGCTCGGTGAGCAGTTTGCAGGCCACTGAAGGCAGCCCAGCCCCCAGCTTGTAATCCAAAAAGGATGCGGCACAAAAGGAAAAGGGGATGGCAAGGGAAGAAGAAACAAACAGACTCAAGGCGTCAAATTCTTAACCTTGCGAGATTCTCATGGGGTGCAGAAACAGGCTGCTTGCGGTTGAGAGACAGGCCTTGGCAAGCCCCTAGAAATAGCTTGGCGATGACTTCCCTGGAAGCAGCACCTGGAATTGACCATCCAAGGTGAGGCCTTGGCTGAACTGGCTCGGGCTGATGGGATTTGTAGTTCCAAACACCTGGGGGGGTGCCAAGTGGGCAAAAGACTGCCCTAGCCCTAGAGCAGTGTTTCTCAACCAGTGTGCCTCCAGATGTTTTGGGACTACAACTCCCATCATCCCTAGCTAGCAAGACCAGTGGTCAGGAATGATGGGAGTTGTAGTCCCAAAACATCTGGAGGCACACTGGTTGAGAAACACTGCCCTAGAGCATTGAAAGCGCTTGCCACTGCACTTTTAGCCTATCAGAGGCAAAGTGGTGGAGGTCAAATATCTCCTAGACCCTTTTCCCCCAGTTTGGCCAATGTAAACACACTCCTTTCCCTGGGCGTATTGATCCCATCAGGTTAAAAAAAAAGTATTTCTATCGATTCACATAGAAAGCTTTCTTCCCACTGTCTGTCCCAAACCAGGATGGGTGCCTGGCATCTCCGCCATCTGGAGGTGCCTGCCTGGGATCCTTGGACTGTTTTCACACACCAACAACACATTTTGTAGAATTCTATATTTTATTTGCACAGTTGAAATGAATTTCTGGAACCAAAAAGTCACATGGAAAAATGCGACTCTTGAGCTCTATTTTGGCCCCAAAACGGCAACTTAGGGATTCTGTTTTGGCGACTGTAACACATTTAGTGCCTATCTTATATATATACAGTGGTACCTCTACTTACGAATTTAATGCGTTCCGAACACACATTTGTAAGTCGAAAAAATTTGTAAGTCGAATCCCATAGGAATGCATTGGGAGAAAAAATTCGTAATCAGTTCCAAATTGAGCTGGGGACCCTGCAGTGAGGTGGGGGTGAAATGTGGCCCTTCTGTTCTCTCTTTCTGGCCCTTGAGATGCTCCCCGGGCCGCCGCCCCCCTTCCTCAGCCACGCCTTCCCCGACTACCGTATTTCCGCTGGATGTGTTTCCTTGAATTCTTGAGACTGCCTCTTGCTTGCCTGGTTGGAGAGATAAGTGTGTGGCCCTTTTGCTGCATATGTTTTCTCGCTGCCTGGCCTAAAACAGTCTCCATGGGCAGACCTGGACAGAGAGCATTGCAGTAGTCTAACCCGGAATTAGCCTATTTCGTTTCGTTTGACCAGGCTGAATTCAAAGGACCTTCTGTCGTCACCACTGCCTATAACAGTACGCAGAATATGAACCTGGCGGCATGTGATTCTTCCACCAGTTGAGAGTACATCCTGTTTTCACTGCTGTGTTTTCTAAGCCTTTTACCCTGGTATAGACTGTGGCTCACAAGAAATTCCTTGTCTCTCTTTTTCTGCACCCCTCCTCTTTCAGCCATCACGCCTAGTACAATGAAATCCTTGTTCTTTTGAGATCTTGGGTACAAATTGCTCAGGTCTCCTTGGGTGGGGGGTGGAAATGTTACTGGCCAGGTGTTTTTTTCCGCTGCACCTGTGCAGACTGGCTGCAGGTCTTGTCTTTTTTGGTTTTGTCTTAAGTTCAGGTTTCGCTCAGATTTCCTGGTCCGCTTGTCCTGGGGGCTTGGGGGGAGGGGGTTTCGGTGCTGTGTTCGACAGCATGCCATTGATGCAAAAATAGTGCATTGCTGGTGGGATAGCCCCAGGGCCGGATTTAGGGTTGAGGAGGCCCTGTGCTACTGAAGGTCATGGGGCCCTTTATATGTCCAGCTGTCCTTTGTCAACAACAAATTGTCGCTTTTTTTTGGGTTGAATATATGTTATATGGTAATTGATGGACCTCATAGCCATTTGCACATGTTGCCTTGCAACCAGTCCATATAGAACAGGGGTTCCCAAACTAAGGCCTGGGGGCCGGATGCGGCCCAATCACCTTCTAAATCCGGCCCACGGACAGTTCGGAAATCAGCATGTTTTTACATGAGTAGAATGTGTTCTTTTATTTAAAATGCATCTCTGGGTTATTTGTGGGGCCTGCCTGGTATTTTTACATGAATAGAATGTGTTCTTTTATTTAAAATGCATCTCTGGGTTATTTGTAGGGCATAGGAATTCATTCATATATTTTTTTCTACATATAGTCCCGCCCCCCACAAGGTCTGAGGGACAATGGACCGGCCCCCTGCTGAAAAAGTTTGCTGACCCCTGATATAGAATGTAGGCACTTTCTACTCATGTAAAAACACGCGGGTTGGATTGAGAAGGTGATTGGGCCAGATCCGGCCCCCAGGCCTTATTTTGCCTACCCATGATTAAAACAAACCAGGGTTTGTAAGGCCAGCAGCAAACCATGGCTTCGAATTAAGACACTCAGCAGGGTTTGATCAAATAAATCACAATTTAATAAATTACAGCTTGGCGTTTCACATGGGTTAGTAGCTGCCTGCTAAAGGAGAGCTTGGCATCGCCTAGCATCAGATTTGCAACTAGCGGCAACCCCTCTGAGCACGCTGCGTCTTAAGTGGAAGCAGTGGCACCCCCTCTCATGCTTTTACGTCTGTTCCTAGGTACCTTCTCGAGCAAGAGTTCCCCGGCATGAGGATCGGTCCAGAGCCCACGACGGACTCCTTCATTGCTGTGATGCAGGGCGACGTGGAAGGCATCATTCCCGGGAACGCGCTGGTGGTGGATCCCAAGAAGCCTTTCAGGAAGCTGAATGCCTTCGGCAACGCCTTCTTGAACAGGTCAGTGAGGAGCGCTCTGCTCTCGAGAGCTGCTTTAGAATGCAACACAGGGAACTCCTTGCCTATTGACATCAGGCGGCAGGTGCCTCCCCTTGTTTTCTCTTTTTGGCACCTGCTACTGTAGCCTTATCAGCTACTAAGGGTCCTTTAAGACAGTTGCACCCAGGCAGGACAGAGATAGTCAATAAGACACCGGGGTTGAATTCAGAGAAAGAATTTAATTCTTATTAATAAGAGGCACTAGGAGAAGGGGACGACAGAGGACAAGATGGTTGGACAGTGTTCTCGAAGCTACGAACACGAGTTTGACCAAGCTGCGGGAGGCAGTGCAAGACAGGAGTGCCTGGCATGCTATGGTCCATGGGGTCACGAAGAGTCGGACACGACTAAACAACAACAACAATAAGAGACTCAAGGTGATCAGCTCACGACAAGAAACACAAATTGCAAAGCTTCTTATACACTTCTTTGCGCTCCTTTCCCCCTCCCTGTAAATGTGCGCACGCAAGGGGGCCACAAGTACATATATGGATCTTCCTGTGTCCGGTCCTGTGCGTAAACACATGCTGGCTTAACAAAGCCTTTAGCCTTCAGTTTACGCGTCAAGCTAGCAACTTCCAGCAGCCTTGAGTAAGACTGCGCATCAGACAGGGCCAGCTCATCCGGCCTTGATAGCTTAGCATTCTGTCTGGCTTCCCCTTTGGCGCACAGAGGCATAGAGGCAAAGAGAAAAGCATTTTAGGGGGAAAAGCATCCCAGAAATATGGGGCTAAGCCACACAGTCAGAATTATACAATGCAGTCTATATGATCAGATTTATAGCTCAATAACACAAACATTCTTCTTTAGGCCAGCCAATCCAGATAGGTAGAATGCCGATGTGTGCTTTAATCAAGTTTTTAGTTTATCTTTGATTCTAATGACGCTTCGAACAGTTTTCGTGTGTGTGTGTGTGTGTGTGTGTGTGCGCACACACACTGTTTTGAGGCAAGCGTCAAAGGAACAATGTTTTTTTTCCTGTGCCTTTGTCCCTGGCCAAATTTGCCTCCTGACTTTTCTGGCATTTACTTAGCCCCAGCGCACTCTCAGATGATAACTAGCAGGTCGGACTCCTGCAGGGGCAAAGGCTTAAAAGCAGGACAAACAAACCCTAAATTTAACACATGAAAACGTTTTTCTCCACAGCTGCCTTTTAACTGTCAGAAGAGGGTACAGAGTGTGGTGGAAGACAACTCGTAGCAGGGGGCCTAGATCTGATTTATTGTTTGCACAGCTAAATAATCAAGAACACTTCCTTTCAAAACATCAGGGCCAAACCCAGGAGGCTCGTATTAAAGGGAAAGAGAGATTCTGCTGCCTGCCTGTTACATACGAGGCCGGCCTTGGTGAAGTTTGCCATGCAGAGCATTAAATGATCAGCTGTTGCCGTGTTTGGATTTCAGGATGAATTTTTCCGTCTTGATTTCATTGTTTTTATCTGCTGGGTTAACACCCGACCTATTTTTCAAGGAGCTCAAGGTGGCATACACTCAGTTAATCCACAACAACAACACTGTGAGGTAGGCTAGGCAGAAAGACTATGACTGGCCCAAGGTCACCCAGGGAGCTTCATGACCAGGTGGAAATTCGAACCCAGGTCTCTTAGGTCCTAGTCTAACAATCTAGCCACTGGGCCACACTATTGGGCTTGTTTTTACTGAGGCCTAGGGCTTGCTGATCTGAAGGTTGGCGGTTCGAATCCCCGTGACAGGGTGAGCTCCCGTTGCTCGGTCCCAGCTCCTGCCAACCTAGCAGTTTGAAAGCACGTGCAAGTAGATAAATAGGTACCACTCCGGCAGGAAGGTAAACAGCATTTCCGCGTGTGCTGCTCTGGTTTGCCAGAAGTGGCTTTGTCATGCTGGCCACATGACCTGGAAGCTGTACGCCGGCTCCCTCGGCCTGTAAAGAGAGATGGGTGCCGCAACCCCAGAGTCGTCCGCGACTGGACCTAATGGTCAGGGGGCCCTTTACCTTTAATCTTCAGCACATGGAATGCTTTTCAGTGGAGAACGCCAGAGGAAAACCAGTGGGCCAAGACTTAATTCTCATCCCATACTGTATATTATCCATGTTCTGTTACTTGCATTACTTCAGTGTGACCTTTTTCTCCTGCTTCCCCCCCCCCCTTAGATTCGTTTGTGCGCAGCTGCCAAATCCGGTCCTGGAGAGCATCAGCGTGATCGACACACCGGGGATCCTTTCCGGGGAGAAGCAGAGAATCAGCCGAGGTAAAGTGAAAGGAGCAGCTTCTGTGGATGGGACTGTCGTTGCTGAGGAGTAAAAGTTTAAGCAGGTTACAGAGTTCCCAAACAATAGACCAGAGGCAATTGATACGTCGTCCAGCAGGGCGCTACTGCTACTGAAGGCAAATGAGCATACAGTAGAACGTCGCCTTACTTTGGGTTGCGAAAGCAGCAAACCCGGAAATATTTTTCCGGGTTTTGCCACTCACGCATGCGCAGAACAGGCACCTCCCGTTGTGGAAACCTCGGGATCCGACCGGAGTTCCGGAACGGATCCCGTCTGCAATGGGAGGCATCACTGTAATGGTCACAAATCCAGTACATTTAGGATTGGCCCTGTCCATAAGAAATCCAGTTGCAGCAGACTTAACTTAAACTTACAATAACGAGACCACATAACACCGGCCCTAAGAGACCTACATTGGCTCCCAGTACGTTTCCGAGCACAATTCAAAGTGTTGGTGCTGACCTTTAAAGCCCTAAATGGCCTCGGTCCAGTGTACCTGAAGGAGCGTCTCCACCCCCATCATTCAGCCCAGACACTGAGATCCAGCGCTGAGGGCCTTCTGGCGGTTCCCTCACTGCGAGAAGCAAAGCTACAGGGAACCAGGAAGAGGGCCTTCTTGGTAGTGGCGCCCGCCCTGTGGAACGCCCTCCCATTGGAGGAGATAAACAACTACCTGACATTTAGAAAACACCTAAAGGCAGCCCTGTTTAGGGAAGTTTTTAATCTGTGATATTTTAATGTATTTTGGTATTTGTTGGAAGCCGCCCAGAGTGGCGGGGTATAAATAATAAGTCTGAAGCTTAACACATGTGCAGAACACCACACCAAAAGGAAAAGAGATAGAGAGAAAGTGAAGCCCAGGCTTCTTCTGGCCTTATTATTATAGTCGTCATGACCTTGAGTGAAAGAGATAAGAGACCACTTTAAGGCAGCTGTCCTCAGCTTCTCTGAAGGAATAACCCAAACACCATGAACCTTCTGCTTGCTTCTTTCACACAGAGAAGCTCCCAGAACCCACTTGAATTAAGTAGCACTAAGAAATGCAAACTGACGGGGACAAGGGTCCATTTCCTCTCTGGGACGTAGCTTAAATCTGGTTTCAAACCTTATAAACTCACCAGCCCAGTAGGTATTGCTCAGCATAGTCTCTTAATGATTTCCAGTCTTTACAGGATTGGCTTTGGGGTGCACTTGGGGACTAATGATTAAGTTCGATCCCAGAGCAGGGAAATCCGGATGGCATGCCGGATTTTACTGCTCTCTTTAGTGGAATTTATTTCTTTAATGAACTTATAAACTTGCCACCGTTTGAAAACATGGTGGCTGTGTACAGAGAGAGAGAGAAAGAAATACATTTGATATCTTTTATTTATTTATTGTATCTGTAAAACCAGTGTATACAGTTTTTTTATTTATTCACACCATTTCTACATCGCTTCATGTACCGTGTTTCTCATATTTTAAGGCATCCCCGAAAAATAAGCCATGACAGGATTTCAAAGGGTTGGTGAAAAATAAGACATACCCCGAAAATAAGCACTATCGCAAAGCCCCGACCGAGCGAGAGGCGAAGGCGCGGGACCCAGCAGGAGCTTCCTGCCTGCTTCCCCGAGCCGTAGCGCATCGGGGGACAGAGCCGAAGATCGGCGGGCGCTCCTTGCTGGGCTTGACAAGCCCGGGAAACAGCGCCCGCCGATCTTCGGACCTGTGCTGTGTGACAGGCAGGGGTGGGGGGAAGCGGAGATCGTTCTCCGCTCTCCCCCCACCCCCGCCTGTCACCGAAGATTGGCGGGCGCTGTTTGCTGGGCTTGACAAGCCCGGCAAACAGCGCCCGCCGATCTTTGGCCCTGTGCTGTGTGACGGGCGGGGGTGGGGGGGAAGCGGAGATCGTGCTCCGCTCTCCCCCCACCCCCGCCTGTCACCGAAGATCGGCGGGCGCTGTTTGCTGGGCTTGACAAGCCCGGCAAACAGCGCCCGCCGATCTTCGGCCCTGTGCTGTATGACGGGCGGGGGTGGGGGGGAAGCGGAGATCGTGCTCCGCTCTCCCCCCACCCCCGCCTGTCACCGAAGATCGGCGGGCGCTGTTTGCTGGGCTTGACAAGCCCGGCAAACAGCGCCCGCCGATCTTCGGACCTGTCCTGTGTGACAGGCAGGGGTGGGGGGAAGCGGAGATCGTTCTCCGCTCTCCCCCCACCCCCGCCTGTCACCAAAGATCGGTGGGCGCTCCTTGCTGGGCTTGACAAGCCCAGCAAACAGCGCCCGCCGATCTTCGGCCCTGTGCTGTGTGACAGGCGGGGGTGGGGGGGAAGCGGAGATCGTTCTCCGCTCTCCCCCCACCCCCGCCTGTCACCAACGATCGGCGGGCGCTCCTTGCTGGGCTTGACAAGCCCGGCAAACAGCGCCCGCCGATCTTCGGACCTGTCCTGTGTGACAGGCGGGGGTGGGGGGGGGAAGCGGAGATCGTTCTCCGCTCTCCGCCCACCCCCGCCTGTCACCGAAGATCGGCGGGCGCTGTTTGCTGGGCTTGACAAGCCCGGCAAACAGCGCCCGCGTGCACTTTTTTAAAAAAATAAGACATCCCTCGAAAATAAGCCATGTCGTGTTTTTTTGAGAAAAAAATTAATATAAGACATGTCTTATAATATGAGAAACACTGTATTTAAAATATCCCTTAACCGGTGTGTAGAAAGCTGAAGCGACAACAGACAACTTAAACAAAAATATTACAACAATCCAATAGTCATCTCTTCTCCAAGCTAAACATCCCCAACTCCCAGCGCAGGGGGTTGGACTGGATGACCTTTGGGGTACCTTCCAACTCTACGATTCTCCGAACTCCCTCAACCTTCCCTGAAGCATCCACAGCTTCAAACATCTTTATAGCGACGTGTATCTTTTTGTCTTGGTTTCACTCGGGAAATCCTTTTACATCCATCCATAAAGAAGTAATCCCACGTCCTTGCTTCAAAAAATAAAATCTTGTTCAGGGTTTAAAGTCATCCTTTGTGGCTGTTTGAACCCCTGGCTGAGCAAAGTTTCACTCCAATGCCACGTTGAATAGCAGCTGGTGCCAGGGGTGCCTTCTCGGGTATTTAAAAGAAAAAACGTTTTCTATAAATAGCTGTCGCCCGTGTTTGTTCGGCTATAAATAGGTTTCCCTCTCGGGGTCTATCGATAATTGCCTCGGCCCCTGACACCCTTGATATTGCTCACTCTGTTGGCCTGGATTTCTCGTTCCAAATGTCACTTTTCTACGCTCATTAGTGAGCCAGGCCTGTGTGTGAAATGAGGCTTGACCCACTTTGGCGAGTCCTCCTGACCTTTCCAGTCGTCCTTGAAGGTGGGAGAGACCGGCAGACTCTGGAAATTCATCAAGGTTCCTCTTTGCGAAGGTCGTCTGTCCCTCCTTCGGCCTCTGAACCGCTTACGGACTCCGGAGCAAGAACGTTTCTCCTTCTGTGGGACGCGGGGACAGTCTGGGAAGATCTTTTAGCCAACCCATCTGTCTGTTTGAAGAAGAGCTCACTGGCTTTGCATGCAGAAGGCAGTAAATCACATAAAGTAAATTATTAGGAGGGAAACACAGGATCTGCACAGGAGTGCCAGGGCAGGAGTGTGGTGGAGTCTCCTTCTTTGGAGGTCTTTAAGCAGAGGCTTGACAGCCGTCTGTCAAGAATGCTTTGATGGTGTTTCCTGCTTGGCAGGGGGTTGGACTGGATGGCCCTTGTGGTCTCTTCCAACTCTATGATTCGAATGAGCACAGCAAATCTTCTTCCATACGTCTTGCCCCTGTGGGGCAGTTGCAGGGGGTTGGACTGGATGGCCCTTGTGGTCTCTTCCAACTCTATGATTCGAGTGAGCACAGCAAATCTTCTTCCGTACGTCTTGCCCCTGTGGGGCAGTTGCAGAGACTGAAGATCGCTGCCTTTCCCCAGCTGCCTAAGTCCCCTTCTTTTTTTATTAATATATATATTTTTTAATTTTCAATTACAATAATCCAAAAAATGCCACATTATCACAATACCAACTTACAATAAAATTAAAAGAGCTAATTATTCAAAGTCCAAATTAAACTATTTTGGGTGACTTCCTGTGTGCCTGGATTTCAGGGTGCCAAATTCTTACTTCTTTCTGCTTCCATAATCTTGATTAATCCAATTACAACAGTTCTGATCTTGCTCCTTCGTTCAGCAGCCATTGATTTCTTGACTTTCGTTCGTAATTGCACATTTAATGGATTTTATTTCTGCAAGAGGAGCTTGCATTCTATAAATTTCCTGTTTATTATCCATTTGTTTCTTCCTTCTTCCTGTTGCAAACCAGTCAAACCCAGCACCTCTGCTTCCACTTTCTCTCTCTCTCTCTCTCTCTGCTCTGCTCTCAATGGCTGAAAATGTGGCTGCGTCACACACGCCATCTTTGTCGAAGTCCAAGAAGAAGAAATCCCCTTCTTTCCAGGGAGAGAATTGTGCATTGCCAATATTTCCTCTGCGCTTTTCATGCCTCTTCTGGTTCTTAAAGACCAGGAAAAGGGAGGGGAGACAGCCGTGACACTCCCCCGGCCGGACTCATCTCTCATTCTCATATATATAATTTTAATGAAATTTTCTGTTTTACAATTTAGAATATTCATTTTGACAACCTTCAAATATCAATGACTTCCCTTCTGCTCTTTCCATGGTTCGTTCTGCGTAGCATAAATCCATGTATATTTCATATAAACTAAGCCATTCAGCATTCCGTTATTACTTCCATCAAGACTTATTTATTACACTGTTGAATTGAACTTAATGCTGCCAACCTTTTCAAGTGCACACAATTTCCCCCCATTTATTCCATAAACGTTTTCCAACCTTCTTTAAACAAATGTTCTTTTTGCTCTAGTAGCATAACCAAACCAGTAATTTTTGATATAACTGTAAAAACTACTCTGAAAACTTATTGTTCCAAAAACTGAAACTTTCATCTGATTGTAAATATGAAGATTATACCAGCAAGAATGAGTCTTTCTGTAAAAAAAAAAATGATTTAAATCAAGTCTTGCTGGCTAGTGATTCAAATCGTGATTTAAATCAATTTGATTTAAATGCCAGGGACCCTTTGGAAAAGAGGCCTTCTGTGAGCCAAGTAAAGGTGAGAGCATGTGGGCATTATGGCAACAGCAAATTCTGAGCACTCTGCATATGCTCAGGTGCTCACTCACTAAATGACTGCGTGGAGGAGATCTCGGTGCTACTAGCAGCAGAAAATCAGCAGACTAATAGGAGTAGTAGTCAAAAACACCTAGAGGGCACCAGGTTGGCGAAGGCCTGAGTTAGTGAGTCTTAATGTTAGTATTGCTCCCGCTAGAGGATACACGTTGTCCGTCTCCTTATGTCAACCATTTAACTGGTCTGTTCTTGGAACAATTAAGAATGGGAGTGGTGCTTTTGCTTAGCACTGACTTAGCCTTGCCAGAAAACCTTTCCTAGGCCTGTTTGATCAGCAGCTTGTGCCAACATTGAGAGCACTTTTAGCCAGTTTGCCTTTGAAGCGTCACTGTCCGAAGAAATTAGAAAAATCTGTCATTGTTGACAGATTCGGTATGGTTGCAAAACCAACAAATTATTGGGGGTCAAGACTGGAATATTTTGGAGAGAGAGAGAGAGAGAGAAGCTTAGTTCCCTTTCTTAATACTGGTGAAATCGTTCAGAATCCCAAAGCATAATCATTCCTCTTCTTTTCGGAGTGATTTTTATGGGGTCCCTTCCAACTCTACAGTTATTATTATTATATATGTATCCAGCTGCTGCAATTGAGCCAAAATGATCCCCTCCTATGCAGTAACGTGGAGAGATCTGAATGTGGGTCGTACAACGAGCCCTTGAGCGAGACCTGAACCCGGGACATGCCCTGCGCTTCTTTGTCTTAATGCAAATGTTAGTTCTGGAAGCCTGACATGCAGGCAGCTCTTCTCCCTTTGGCTGAGAAAAGCAGGGCAGATGCAGGGCTGTGAAAACTGCTTGTGCAATTTTCCTTTGGGATTCGCTGCAGCCAAGGCGTTCCCTGTCCTTTTCTGCTGTTTATTAAGTTTTTCCTTTGGAGAAATAAGAAGCAGCTCTCACCCCAGAGCGGCAGTTCCTGGCTAGGCAGGGCATGCACAATTTTGCACCTTTATATACAGTGGTACCTTGGCTCTCAGACGCCTTGGTACTCAAACAACTTGGAACCCAAACACTGCAAACTCGGAAGTAAGTGTTCCGGTTTGCAAACTTCTTCAGAAGCCGAACGTGCTCCGTTTTGAGTGTTAACGCTTCCGATTTGAGTGCCGCACTTCCGTTTGGAGTGTTGCGCTGCCGCCTGTCTGTTTTTGCTATTTATTTTGCGTTTTTGTATTTGCGGCTCTTTTTGATTTTGTTTTTGTGACTGTGTGGGAACCCAGTTCAGCTACTGATTGATTGCGTCACTGCAGTACATTGTTTATTGCTTTCATTTTACGGATCAGTGGTCTTGTTAGATAGTAAAGTCCATGTTAAATTGCTATTTTAGGGGTTGTTTTTAAAAGTCTGGAACGGATTATTCCATTTTTGCATTACTTTCTGTGGGAGAGCGTGCTTTGGTTTTGGAACGGACTTCCGGAACGGATTAAGTTTGAGAACCAAGGTACCACTGCGTTACAAAGGCACGAGAACCTTGAATTGCGCCTGGAAATGAACCGGCGACTGGTGCGGCTGTTTTAAAACAGGTGTTATATGAGATGTACAGGGAACCCTAACCAGTTTGGGTCCAGCTGAAGTTCCTTAGTAGCCTTCAAGGCCAGCCCATGCGGACTGCATTGCAATAACCCAATCTGGAAGCTTCCAGAGGGGAGCAGTACAGTACCTGTCGTGGAATTCTATTCAATATTGATCCGGAGCAGAACTCCCGACATATAGTTAGCAGAGCAAAAACTTAAGCGCGTTGTTTGGTTTGGGTTGTTTGGCCAGCTAAGCTGATGGACTATGCTGAAATGGCAAAGCTGAATGGAAAACTCAGGAACCAAGAGGACAGGAACTTTAAAAAAAGAATGGGAGAAATTTATAATTTATTTAGGAGACCATTGCAAGCAGATGAAAACATTAGCAGGATTTTAATCTCACTTATAATGTAACAAATGTTATGGATAAAAATACAGAGGGATATAAAATATAGACCAGGCATGTCCAACAGGTAGATCGTGATCTACCGGTAGATCACTGGATGTCCGTGGTAGATCACCGGTAGATCAGTGGCTCCCCCCCCCCCCCCGAGAAGCTAAAATACTTTGGCTCCCCTAAAAAAAACCTCAACAACTTTGCCCTGTACCCCTAAAATGACCTGAACCACCAAAAACAGGGATTTTCTTCCTAAAAAAAAAAGCTCAGTATCGCTTCCTTCCTAAACTAAAGAAGCTCAACAACTTTTACATGAACCCAAAAAAACAGGGCTTTCCTTCATAAAAAAGCTCAACAACTTTGACCTGAACCCCCCAAAAGGGGGTAGATCACTGCCAGTTTTTAACTCCGTTTAACTGCCAGTTTTTAACTTCCAGTCTCTTGGAAGTTGGCCACCCCTGATATAGACTATGGAATAATACACAGTTTTAAATGTTGACAATAGGACCCGTGGAGGGGATGGGGGGGAAGTCTCAAGATTCAGAGTAATCTCTATACAGTCGTACCTCGGGTTACGACCACCTCGGTTTGCGAACAGTTCGGGTTACGAACTGCGCAAACCCGGAAGTGTTTTCGCCCCGCGCGCGTGCGCAAAAGCGGTGCGCGCGCGATCGCGCGATCTGCGCATGCGCAAAGCGCGAAAATCGCAACAATTGCGCTTTGCGCATGCGCAAAATGGCGGCGCCCATTGCGTTCGGTTTACGAACTATTCGGGTTACGAACTGCGTTCCGGAACGGATCGCGTTCGTAACCCAAGGTATTACTGTACAGTAGATGGATAGGAATTTGGACTGTTATAAAATTATATTTGTAAAATCAAATAAAAATTGTTTAAAACAAAAAAAAACCTTAAACACGTTGCATGATCCCCAGAAAATAGACCAGAGGCAATGACTATTTTATCCAGCAGAGTTTTACTGCTACTGAAGGCAAATGAGCAGGATGGTCACAAATCCAATACATATTCAGAATTCGCCCTGTCCATCAGAAATCCAGTTGCAGCAGACTTAACTTAAACTTACAATAACTTATAATACAGGTGAAACTCGGAAAATTAGAATATCGTCTGAAAGTGCATTTATTTCAGTAACGCAACTTAAAAGGTGAAACCAATATATGAGATAGATGCATGACATGCAAAGCAAGATATGTCAAGCCTTTATTTGTTGTTATCGTAATTATTTGTCATTAGGCAGGTCAATTATAAATGGAATGTAATTAACGAAATGTAATAGCAATGTTTATTTTTGTATTATTGTAACTATTTGTTTTATTACTGTGGAATTTCCAAAAGAAAGTGTTTGTAAAAATAAAAAATAATAAGTTGTATTACTGAAATAAATGCACTTTTCGACGATATTCTAATTTTCCGAGTTTCACCGGTAAGTCTAAACCAGGCACCCCCAAACTTCAGCCCTCCAGATGTTTTGGACTACAATTCCCATCTTCCCCGACCACTGGTCTTGTTAGCTAGGGGTCATGGGAGTTGTAGGCCAAAACATCTGGAGGGCCGCAGTTTGGGGATGCCTGGTCTAAACCTTAACACTATGTACAGAAGAAGAAGAAGAGTTTGGATTTGATATCCCGCTTTATCACTACCCGAAGGAGTCTCAAAGCGGCTAACATTCTCCTTTCCCTTCCTCCCCCACAACAAACACTCTGTGAGAAATGTGAGTAGCCCAAGGTCACCCAGCAGCTGCATGTGGAGGAGCGGAGACGCGAACCCGGTTCCCCAGATTAGGAGTCTACCGCTCTTAACCACCACACCAGGAGGAAGAGGTGGAAAGAGAAAGTGACGCCCAGGCTCCTCCTGGCCTTATTATTATAGTCAGCATGACCTTGACAGAAAGAGATAACAGAAACAGATTACACCAACTAGACTTTCTGAAGGAATAACCCAAACACCAGGAACCTTCTGCTTGTTTCTTTCACCCAGAGAAGCTTCCAGGACCCTTCTGAATTAATTAGAATAGGAAAGATCTCTGCACATCAGATCGATACTTTTCTGCACCTAGAAATGCAAACTGACAGTACCGGCGAAGGAAGAATGGCAAACAAAATTGATGGAATATGCAGAAATGGCAAGGTTAACTGGTGGACTAAGAGATCAGGAAGAAAGAGCATTTCAGGAAGAGTGGGAAATGTCTGCAGAATATTTGAAGAATCACTGTAAACAAGTTAAAACCTTAGCAGGAATAGAGTAAATTCAGCAGTGTGTAATTAAGTTGTAAGATAGCGAGAGAGAATGAATATGGAACAACTTGAATATGTAGCCACAGAGGATAACTGGAATGAACCGGGGGGGTTGGGGTGGGAAGGGAAGTCGATGATCAATGTATGTTTTTTGCACTTTTTATTTGTATGAATGTGAATATTTGTAACTTAAAATTATTTTTAAAAATGGAAGCTACCAGACAGAGCAATGGAGCACAGGGGCCAAGTCATTTCTGCCCCAAAGGGGTCGTAGCTGGCAAACTAGCCTGAGCTGAAAAGGCACCCCCTTGCTCCCATGGCAGCTCCTGTGTTCATAGAATCATAGAGCCGGAAGGGACCCCCTGGGGTCATCTAGTCCAACCCCCTGTAGTGCAGGAATATGCAGCTGCCCCTTATTATGAGGATGACCTTAGCGTTTTGAGCACCACGCTCCAACCAAGGGAGCCATTGCTGGTGTTCTTACGGGACTCCCCTCGTCTCCCCTGCCCCACCATAGGTTACGACTTTGCTGCCGTCCTGGAGTGGTTTGCCGAGCGGGTGGACCGCATCATCCTCCTCTTCGACGCCCACAAGCTGGACATCTCGGACGAGTTCTCCGAGGTCATCAAAGCCCTGAAGAACCACGAGGACAAGATGAGGGTGGTGCTCAACAAGGCGGACCAGATCGAGACCCAGCAGCTCATGCGGGTCTACGGGGCGCTCATGTGGTCGTTGGGGAAGATCGTCAACACGCCCGAGGTGATCAGGGTCTACATCGGCTCCTTCTGGTCTCACCCGCTGCTCATCCCTGATAACCGCAAGCTCTTTGAGGCGGAGGAGCAGGACCTCTTCAGAGACATCCAAAGCCTGCCCCGAAACGCAGCCCTCCGGAAACTGAATGACCTCATTAAGCGGGCAAGGCTAGCCAAGGTGAATGTCTGTCTGTCTGTCTCCCTTCCTCTCTCTCCCCAGTGGCCTATTCCTGAAGGGATTTTCAGAAGCAGGTGTACAAGGAAAGCTTTTCTCTGCCCACTGTCCCAGAGATTAGCCCAGCATTCCTCAGACTTGGGTCCCCGGCTGCTGTCGGACTACAACTCCCATCTTCCCTAGCTTCCAGGACCAGTGGTCAGGGATGGTGGGAGTTGTAGTCTGGCAGCAGCTGGAGAAAGGCTGCTCTAAGCGCCACATCACACTGGCTCTGGTTATACAGCGGAACCTCGGTTTTCGAACGTAATCCATTCCGGAAGACCATTCAGCTTCCGAAATGTTCGAAAACTGAGGCGCAAAGGGCGGCCTGCAGATTTACAGAGAAAATGTAGAAAAAAATTCAGTGGTACCTCAGTGGAAGCCGTTCGACTACCGAGGCGCGTTCAAAAAACGGAAGCATTTACTTCCGGGTTTTCGGCGTTCGAGTTCCGGAACATTCATCAATGGAGACATTCAAAAACCGAGGTACCGCTGTAATTTTGCAGTTACGGGCTGCGTTCCACCCCTTTTTTCCATTTGTCCTCGTCATGAAACTCAGGATAGCTTGATCTAAGGGACTGTGATGCGTTCAAAGCTCTCAGGAAATGTCACGACGGAACAAGTATTTTGCAACTGAGTGTTGCAAGGCATCGGTTTCATCACGCGTCCTGCTCAGAAACATGCAAAATAAAAATAGAAATTGAACTGTGTCTACCTGAGAACCAGTGTGTGACTTAGTGCACCATTCGCTAACCAGAGGTCTTCCAGATATTTTGGACCGCAGATCCCATCAGCCCCATAAAAAGATGCTTTGGGGAACATGCCCAACATGCCTGAGGTTATCAGGGACCCAGGTCCAAGAAAAACTGGGCTAGAAAGCCAGACTAGGACCTGGGAGACGAGAGACAAATTCTGACGCAGCTGTGAAGCTCCTTGGATGAGCTGTTGTCTCTTAGCGTAACCCACCTTGCAGGGCTGTTGGGATTAAAAGGGGAACACCTTGAGTTCCTTGCAGAAATGGAGGAGAATACTTGGGCAGGAGGGATGGAGAATCGGATGAGAATGAGTTGCCCATAGTTGTTTATTATTTATTTATTTATTTATTTATTTATTTACCGACCGCCCCCCCCCCAGCCAAGACTGGCTCAGGGTGGCTAACACCGGATATAAAGCAATTGATTAAAATACAGCTTAGAAACAAGATTAAATACAACATTAAAATGCAGCCTCATTTCGATAGAAACTCATATCAAAACCTGTTTGGGGGAGAAAATGTCAGATCTTCACCAGGCCAACTATCCAGACTGGCCCTACATGGGCCAGAAAAAGCCAGGGAAGTCCCCAAATATGAGTTCCATCACAGAAGGAAAAAGGGGGAGGGGATCAAGTTGATTCCAGGCCAAAGGCCAGGTGGAACAACTCTGCCTTACAGGCCCTGTGGAAAGAAATCAGGTCCCGCAGAGCCCTGGTCTCATGAGACAGAGCGTTCCACCAGATCGGAGCCAGTGTTGAAAAGGCCCTGGCTCTGGTCGAGGTTCTGGAAATACGTGAGCATTATAGACTAGAAATGTTGTAGCGATGCCATTGTTGTTGTTGTTGTCTTAAAAAAACCCAAAGTATTTACACCTCCCTTCTGTGATGTCCTTAGGTCCATGCTTACATCATTAGCTCCCTTAAGAAAGAAATGCCGTCGGTGTTTGGGAAAGATAACAAGAAGAAAGAGCTCGTGAACAATTTGGGCGAGATCTACGGACGCATCGAGCGGGAGCACCAGATTTCACCGGGAGACTTTCCCAACCTGAAGAAGATGCAAGTGAGTGCCAGGAAAAACAAAGAGCATCTGAGAACAGGGACGGAAAACTCCTCAGTTTCACTTGCACAGAGGGAGGTCTAAGGCAAAGATGAACTTTGCTGCCCACCTCGGCTAGAACGTTCCGGTTTGGAAGGGAATGCTTTCGCCCAGAAGGGAACTCTCATTTTCAGTTCAGATTATCGTTCTGGGGAGGCGGGGGGAAGCACAGCCTGCCTTCCAAATTGCAGAGTCAGATTAATCATAGAATTGATTAATTCCATGAGGTCCAGCGCCCAAGGGCCTTCTGGCGGTTCCCTCAGTGCGAGAAGCCAAGTTACAGGGAACCAGGCAGAGGGCCTTCTCGGTGGTGGCACGAAACAGTACCCATGCCTCTCTTCAAGAGCATTGGCCGTTCTGTGCTTCTCCACAACAAATTGCCGTGAACAAGGATTTTCAACTCCGACAAACAGGAAAGATCAGAAAAGAGAAAGGCTTATTTGTGCTGATGAGGGGGTGGGAGTTAGTTTGTTTCAAGTCAGACCTACAGGTGAAACTCGGAAAATTAGAACATCATCGAAAAGTGCATTTATTTCAGTAATGCAACTTCCTATTTTTTCTTTTTCTTTTAATTTTTACAAATGCTTTCTTTTGGAAATTCCACTGTAATAAAACAAATAGTTGCAATAATACAATAATAAACAAAAATAAACATCGCTATGTGGGTTAAACCACAGAGTCTAGAGCTTGCTGATCAGAAGGTCGGCGGTTCGAATCCCTGCAACAGGGTGAGCTCCCGTTGCTCGGTCCCAGCTCCTGCCCACCTAGCAGTTCGAAAGCACATCAAAGTGCAAGTAGATAAATAGGGACCGCTCCGGCGGGAAGGTAAACGGCATTTCCGTGTGCTGCTCTGGTTTGCTAGAAGCAGCTTTGTCATGCTGGCCACATGACCCGGAAGCTGTCTGCGGACAAACGCCGGCTCCCTCGGCCTATAGAGCGAGATGAGCGCTGCAACCCCAGAGTCGGACACGACTGGACCTGATGGTCAGGGGCCCCTTTACCCTTTATTACATTTCGTTAATTACATTCCATTTATAATTGACCCGCCTAATGACAAATAATTACAATAACAACCAATAAAGGCTTGACATAACTTGCTTTGCATGTCATGCATCTATCTCATATATTGGTTTCACCTTTTTAAGTTGCATTATGAACTGAAATAAATGCACTTTTCGACGACATTCTAATTTTCCGAGTTTCACCTGTAATTTAAATGAGATTCCCCTGCAAAAGCCAGTTCACATCTCTCATTAAATCTGCCAGGTATGGATAGGTATATTTTCAAAACCAAGCACTGCTAGGAGTTGTTCCCCCCCACCCCCACCCCCAAAAAGTATTTCTTGCCAATTAAAAAATCGGTGTGGTGAATGTTTATTCCAGAGGGAAAACGTTTGAGAGCTACTTCTCAGGAGTCTTAGTTGATTGCCCTCCCCTCTCTTAACGCTGAATAATTGCCCATCGCTCTGTCTTTCAGGAACAGCTGCAGGGCCAAGACTTCAGTAAGTTCCAGCCCTTGAAGAGCAAACTGCTGGATGCCGTCGAGGACATGCTTGCCAGCGACATTGCCCAGCTGATGGTGCTGGTGCGCCAGGAGGAGTCTCAGCGCCCCGTGCAGATGGTGAAAGGGGGCGCCTTCGAGGGCACCCTGCACGGCCCCTTTGGCCACGGCTACGGCGAGGGCGCCGGGGAAGGGATCGACGACGCCAACTGGGTGGTAGCCAGGGACAAGCCCATGTACGACGAGATCTTCTACACGCTTTCGCCGGTGGACGGCAAGGTAACCGGCGCCAACGCGAAGAAGGAGATGGTGAGGTCCAAGCTGCCCAACACGGTCTTGGGCAAGATCTGGAAACTGTCCGACATCGACAAGGACGGGATGCTTGACGACGACGAGTTTGCTTTGGCCAACCACCTCATCAAAGTCAAGTTGGAAGGCCACGAGCTCCCTAACGAGCTCCCGTCTCATCTCATCCCTCCGTCAAAGAGGAAACTGACAGAGTGAGACGGTGGCAGGAAGGAATTGGGGTGGGGTGTTGGGTGGGTGGGTAAATCAAATATACCTAATCGAGATCTGGAGCCGCCTTCTGGCTTCCAATAATGTCCAGAGGTGTGGTGAGGAACCTGATGCAATATTTTGGAACGGGTGTGAGAAACCTTTGGCCTTCCAGATGTTGTCAAACTGAAACCCCCCAGCAGCAAGCATGGCCAGTAGCCAGGGATGATGGGAGTTGCAGTTGGAATCGTAGAATTGTGGAGTTGGAAGGGACCCCGAGGGTCATCTAATCCAACCCCCTGCAATGCAGGAATCATAGCTAAAGCATTCCTGACGGATGACCGTCCAAACTCTGTTTCATAGCCTCCCCACCTTCTGAGAGGGTCCATTCCACTATGGAATAGCTTTCACTGTCAGAAAGCTTTCCTGAGATTTAATTGGAATCTCCTTGTAACTTGAAGCCATGGGTTCGAGTCCAACCCTCCAGAGCTGAGGAAAACAACCTCGTTCTATCTTCCATGTGACAGCCCTTGAGATATTTGAAGATCGCTCTCATATCTCCTCTCAAGTCTCCTCTTTTCCAGGCTAAACATCCCCAGCTCCTTCAACCGTTCCTCATCAGGCATGCCTTCCAGTCTCTTGATTATCCTCTGCACATACTCCAGCTCAGGGGTCGGCAAACTAAGGCCCGCGGGCCGGTTCAGACCCAATTGCCTTCAGAATCCGACCCGCGGACTGTCCGTGAATCGGCATGGGGATTCTTGTTTGTTTGGGCTGTGCCATCCCCCCCCCCCCCGCGCCATTCCATTTCCACACACACACACGGCAGCACCTCCTCCCTCCTGGATTCTCTCCGCCCTGCCTAGAAGAGGAAGGGGTCTGGGCTGGGTTGGCTGAGCGCCATTTTAAGCAGTCCCTCTCCGGAGCCAGCTCTTTCGCGCCGCTCATCTCCTCCCCCCCCCCGCCACCCTGTTGCTCCTGTGGGCCAGAGAGCGGAGTGGACGAGCTCGCTCTGCCTACCCATGAGAAGAAGCGGCGGCTGCAGCCCCTGGGAGGTAAGCGCAGCGGCTGGGGCGTGAGCAGGAGGACTACTTGTTGCACCCCTCGCCTCTTCTTTCAGCTCTCCCCCACCCCTGTGCTGCTTCTCTGGCCCGCCACAAGGTGTGAGAGACAGTGGACCGGCCTGTGGCTAAAAATTTTTGCCAGCCCCTGCTCCAGCTTGTCAGTATCCTTCTTAAACTCTGATGCCCAGAACTGGACACTGAGCAACATCTGGAGAGCCAAAAGTTTCTCATGCCCACTGTAAAACATTCAGTGCTCCGATCTCACCACAGTATGCAATTAACTCTTCCCTGGCGACGTCCTTGCTTCCTGACAATAATGTATTAATAAGAACAAAATGGTGTGAGGGAATGAATGAATCCTTAGTAGGCTGTGACGGATAGATTGGGGTCGAGCGTCTGTCATTATTCATTGCCTGATGTTCCTGTTGAGTTTGGTCCTAATGCTTTTAAGTCAAGCATCAGAATCTCCTGTGGGTCCCAATTCAAGGCCCTTTCGGTGCTTCCAGAGAAGGCTTCTCGTGTGCAATTGCCCGTCTCATTGACAGATTTAAAACCTGCTAGAATTCCCCATTTCATTTTCGGTCTGGTTTTTCCACCCCTTCCCACAGAAAATCCATTAAGAGCAGAATAGCAATGCAGTCTCCTTTGCAGGGGGGGAATCTCATGACAGTAGGGGGGTGAGGAGTTGCCCCTGGAGGTGGGTGACGTTGGAGAGCCCCGCCCCCTTTTTCTATTGGTCCACTGTGCATTTCTTGTTCCAGAGCCATTTCCGAAACTCTTGTCCCCCGATGTGCTGGCTCTTGAGCCCCTTCAATAACCGCTTCCTGAACTGAAGATTCTTCCACCTTCAGTTTAGCTAATTAGTAGGCTGCATTGAAAGTGGCAGGGCTTACTTCTGAGTAAGTACTGTAAATTTGTAGTCCTCTAAACCAGTGCTGCAGACACTCCTTAATTTTATTATTATTATTACTATTTTATTTTTGCAATTGGACTATGGTAAAGCAGTGCAGCTAAGGAAGATCAAGCTGGTACGTTTCCTAGCTGGGTTGTGAAACTTACCAGGCTGAATTCTGGAACCGGCTGGGTTGTCTGATTAGATCTACTTGTGAAATTGAGACATTCTCTGGCGAAATCCTTACAACCTCCAGCCCAGTTGTTCACTCAGAAATCAGTTTAGCTGCAGTTTGCTTGCCCTGTAATGCAGGCAGTGTTTTAAAAAAAAACAACAACCAAGAACTCTTTTTATTATTATTGCTAGCTGGCCCTGCCACGCGTTGCTGTGGCTAATCCCTGTGACTGCCCCCACCCTGTCCCGACCCATGACGTATCACGCCCATACCTGCCAAGTTGCTGTCGGAGAAATAAGGGACTGGACCGGAAGTAGCAGGCCGGAAGTAGCGCTGCCGCCATTTTGGAACTGGGCGGAGCATGCTCAGAAGTGACTTTTAATGCTGCTTTGCCCAGTTCTAAAATGGCCGTCGCGCCAGAAGTCGCACTGCAGCCATTTTGCAACTGGGCAGAGCAGCATCAAAAGTCGCTTCTGAGCATGCTCCGCCCAGTTCCAAAATGGCCGCCGCGCCAGAATAAACCGGGGGGAAAACAAAAAAATCCGTTTTTTCAGCTAGGAACAGCTGGAAAAACGGGGATTTCCCGGGGAATACGGGAGACTTGGCAGCTATGATCACGCCCTGTAGTGATACAGGGTATGCTTAGTGGGGAGTATGATATACAAAAAAAAAACCTTTTCAGACACCCAGTCGGCCAGCTCTCCTCATCCAAGGCAGAGCCACACAAAAAACAGAACAAAATAAGCAGAACACAGTCTTTTCCAGACATATTGCTAATGGTAGAGAGCTGCCACCACCCGTTTATACGACCCCAAAATAGCCCTAAGTCAGGGGTAAACAGGCAACCTCCCCGCTATCCCAGGCTGAGGGGTCCTGGTCACACTTACATGCACCAGGCAGATTCAGTTTCAGATTTATTGTGGCTATAAGACCACACAATGAAAAATACATCAAAACATAAAACAGAAACCATATATCAGAAAACATAGACATAAAACATCTGTAAGAATTTACACCACAACCATGCACCAGGCAGAAATTCAGGTAGTGAGGGCAAGTAGCCAGGCACCGGTTTAGCCTTACAGTTCGATGCAAATAAAAGCAGAACCAAAATTCTCCTTTCCAAAGTTTATTAAAGGGGAAAGGGATAACTAATACAAAATGGTTACACATTCTCAAAGAAGCAATAAAAAAAAAACATTGTGTAATTCAGCCAGCTAACACAATTGCATACTTACAAAAGAATTAGGAAGCAAAGGAGACCCATTTCCCTAAGGCAAGGGTCTACCAGGCGAAATGACTTAACATCTTCTCCAAGACAAAGGCAATTAGCAACTGGTATCTCAAAACCCCAGATTCTTAAGGTCTTCAGCCCACATGTAACTTTCACGGATGGGCCAATGAATTTAAATCTCTGATTGCATATTCAACCAATGGTGAATTAAAGCCCATAGATCTTAGCTGTTACAGATCAAAACAATTAGGATGGTCACCTGTTTTCCATTACTGGGGAACAGATACTCTCTTGTACACATTCCCAGGAAGGTGGGCCTTTAATCAAGCAAGGGGTGATAAACAATTGACTCTCAACACTCCTTGGTATACATACTTTTCATACAGGCACAGCTAATCAGATAACAATTCCTTCCTGACTCCACTCAGGGCAATTAAATGGACAAGAGGAAATATTTCCTTCAAGGGGCCAGGCAGCGGCCATCTCCCAGAATGCTGGGCTCCGGCTGGTCCCACCATGCATTGCTTCATGAACCAAAGTTGCAGAAAATCCCATAACTTCACTACACGCCCCCTTTCCCCCCACCCCCCGGCTCATCCCTGTGACTGGTCCCACCGTGTCCTGACCCATCCCGTCCCCATCTCCCCCCAACCCCCACCCAGGCGAGTCAGTACCTCCATTCGGCCTAATCTGTAAAGGCTTCGGCCTAGTATGTGAACGGGAGCCGAGGTCCTGTTGAGAGGGAATGTTTTATAGGTGCAGTACCAGTGTAGCCACCGCTAGAGGGCGCTGGACGGCAAACTGGTTCTTTTCCCAGCATGCATTTCCATCTGAGTGGTGTGTTTTGAAACACGGGGTTTTGGGGGGTTTTACCTGGCGGAGGTGTGACATCTGTCTTAGCAAACTTTCCTATAGCCTTCGGACATTCGCATGTGATGCTGTGTCAAAATTTCACCTCAAGCGGTTTTGGTGAAAAGTGGAAACACACCCACATGCCCAGTTTACATCTTTATATATATATATATATATACATTATTATTATTGCGATTTCCCTTCCAACAACCGTAACAAAACAAGGGTGCCCAAAATGCCGCTGAGAACACCCGCTTCGAAATGTCTGGAGAAGAGCATGGTTGGGCATGGCCAGTGAGCAGTGGGGAATGTGAATGGAAGCACCCTTAGATAACAGATACCTCTGGATGAGATTGGTGCTTCAAAGAGACACTTGGATCTGAAGCATTTATGTTCAGCAATCTTCGACGTTCAGTCTTCCTGCCTGTTGTCTGTCTCCTTAATCTTTATTGAGTAGACGTGGTTCAAATCTGTACACAGAATAACTCTGCGAAAGGCAAACGGTGGGCCTGTGTTAGCCGTAGGAAACCTCCCCTGGTCGCCTGCATTTTTTCTTGTAAGACCTCGGCTGAAGACGTTGCGTTAAGACTCTTGACGTTTTGGAAATTCTGGGTTCCAAACGTCATTCCGGTGAACGCTGGACCGGGTTTGCAGGCACTGCTAGGATCATCGTGCGACGCAAGTCTGAGAATGGTATTGCCGGCTTTTAGAGTAGGCTGGTGTTCTTCAACTGTTGGGTTCCCACTTCCCAGATGCTCTGGGACTACAACTTCCATCATCCACGGCCAGGTCGATGGGAGTTGTAGTCCAGCAACATCTGGGGACCCAACGGTTGAAGGAACACTGGAATGATGGGAGATGGAGTCCAGCTGCCCCAGCAATGCTTGGAGGGCTCTAGGTTCTCTATTTTTTAATCATTCAAGTTTAGTCCCTTGCATGGAAAAGATGGCAGCATCAGAAGTAGGGGGATACCAAAGGATTTGTGGCTGGAGCAAGCCTATTGCCGCATCTCCTAATCTTGGAACAAAGGAGACGGTTTGCACATTTCTCCGAGTGCTTCCTCCAGTGTGCTTGGACTTAATATTGCTTGGTGTTTCTGTTTCACCACAAATGTGTTTGTGCACAATAAAAAAAATTGTGAATCTGTAGAATGCCCTGCCATTTCATCATTTGCCCGGTCTGTTTCCGAGACAGGGTGGGGGCGCACGGCACAAGGATGGCTCTGCCCTCCCCCTGCTAGGAGTCACTTTATCCAGCAGTTACAACCTCCACCCCAACTCTCGCCTCCCATTTTCATCTCTAAAATAAATGTCCTGAACCTTATTCAGACTGGAGAGCCTGAGCCAAACTCTTTCCTGCTGCTCTTCCTCTTCCCTCGGTCCAAATCACGCCTCTTTCGCTGACCCCATCATTTTTGCCGATGTCAAGAGTGAGATGAAATGTCCTTGTTGCTTTGTGTGTGTTGAACTTCTACTGTGACCTGAGAAAAGAGGGGGGGGGAGAGAGAGAGAGCCCAGGACAGGTATAACTTATTTTATATCTCTGTGTTAATATTATATAGAGAAATATATATTCTGTGTGTGTAAAAAAAACAAAAACATTCTTATTGCAGTGCATTTATCATGTCTTTTTTAAAAAATAAAGTGTGTTAACCTTTCCCTCCCCTTCCCCTGTTGTACATACATCCTAAAACATTAAAAAATGAAGACTTGATCTGTTTCGTTGGGTGTTGCCTTGTTATCAATGGAGTTGGACTGGGAGTGTCTCGAAACCCGTCCCCACACCTGAACTTTTGTTTCTACAGGCTAAGTAAACCATTCTTTACCCAAAACTAATCTGGGCAGCTGCCAGCAATTGGTCTTGTACTAATATTTGCATTCCAAATCTATGATGTTGCTTGAAAACCAGTTGATAAAGAAAATGGAAGGGGATCACACAAACACACCCACGGTTGTTGTTGTCTTCTGTCTGCCTCGAGAGACAATGGGTGAAGTCAAACAGCTGTGGGAGCAGCACCAAAGTGACCTCTCCTGGGTGCAAGCCTGGGCAGAGTGCGGCAGCGAGACTGGTGACTGGGAGCGGCCGCCGAGACCACATAAAACACCGGTCCTGAAAGACCTACATTGGCTCCCAGTACGCTTCCAAGCACAATTCAAAGTGTTAGTGCTGACCTTGAAAGCCCTAAACGGCCTCAGTCCAGTATACCTGAAGGAGCGTCTGCACCCCCATCGTTCTGCCCGGACACTGAGGTCCAGTACCGGGGGCCTTCTGGCGGTTCCCTCATTGTGAAAAGCCAAGTTGCAGGGAATCGGGCAGAGGGCCTTCTCGGTGGTGGCACCCGCCCTGTGGAACGCCCTCCCATCAGATGTCAAGGAAATAAACAACACTCTGACTTTTAGAAGACACCTAATGTTTGATGTTTGCTGAGTTTTTATTCTGTTGGAAGCCACCCAGAGTGGCTGGGGAAACCCAGCCAGATGGGCGGGGTATAAATAATAAAATTATTATTGTTGTTTTTGAGGTCGTGGGCTGCCCAGACGACAAAACCTGCCCCCCCCCTCAGTCTCGCTGATGTGGTCCAAAGGCACCATTCAACCACCTTAGGGACTCCACTCCAGATTTGTGTAGCATGAGAGCTCTGTCCCCTTGGTTTCCAGGGTCTTGTATCCAGAAACAATGATCCCTCCAATTGTCTAGGCAGAGCATAGCTTACATGGCTAATAGCCATCGATAGCCCTCTCCTCCTCCATGAATTCATCTAATCCTCCTTTAAAGCCATCTAGGTTGGTGACCATCACTGCCTCTTGTGGCAGGGAGTTCCACAGTTTAACTACGCATTGTGCAAAGAAGGGCTTTATTTTATCTGAGAATTCTCAAGTGGGGGTAACCGTCGTCTTCTGGCATGCCTAGGCAGCAACTTTCTATGCAAATGTGAGCAGCATTTGGCTGCTGCCCCACGCAGGAGCAACTCCCATTTCCCCCCAAGCCAACACCGGCAAGCCACAGGAATCCAATGGTCTCAGCTGCACAGCCAGTACTTATCCCTGTGCGGGCTGGTGAGGTAGCATCTAGAGCCTGAAAAGGGATCAGGAACCTGAAAATTGCAGCCATCCTGCATGTACAGACTGGAGACAGCAGAAATGTTAACAAATCCCTAATCCCTTTTCTCCTACTAATGGATTACATACAATAAAGGATGCCATTGAGAAGAGGAATGACTCTTGGTTTTGCTTTTGAAAACACATAATAAACAGATCTCCACTCCCAGGGATGTGTGTTTGCTGCATGAACTGGCAGGGAAGAAGTGTGCAGGACAAAATCTTATTTCCATTTATTTGTATACCACCTTTCATCCGAAGTTCTCAGCGTAGAATACAGGATAGGACCACAAATAATAAAAACAAATTTTAAAAGGACAAAGCAAAACAATAAACCCCCTTCAAAAAAAACACCAAACCATTTAAAAGGACATAGACTGTTAATCAAACAAAGGCCTTCACAATAGCTCAGCTGGTTGAGCACGAGACTCATGATCTCAGGGTCGTGGGTTTGAGCCCCAACTTGGGCAAAATATTCCTCCATTGCAGGGGGTTGGACTAGATGACCCTTGTAGTCCCTTCCAACTCTACGATTCGATGATTCACCCAACCTAGAGCCAGGTCTAGAGCTAACCGCGGATTGAGTAGCATGGAAGAAATGAATGAGCCCAGCACATATTTGAGGTTGCAGAAACTCATGCAAGCCTGATGTAGCTATGATGGCTAGTAACCATGGATAGGATTACCTTCAGGTGATGATACTGGGAGGGTTTATTTAACAACAACAATTTATACCCCGCCCATCTGGCTGGGCTTCCCCAGCCACTCTGGGCAGCTTCCAACAAAATATTAAAATACAGTAATTCATCAAGTTATAAACGCTTCCCTAAACAGGGCTGCCTTCAGATGTCTTCTAAAAGTCAGATACTGTAGTTGTTTGTTTCCTTGACATCTGATGGGAGGGCGTTTCACAGGGCGGGTGCCACTACCGAGAAGGCCCTCTGCCTGATTCCCTGTAACCTCACTTCTCACAAGGTGGGAATTGCCAGAAGGCCCTGGGAGCTGGACCTCAGTATCCGGGCTGAATGATGGGGGTGGAGACGCTCCTTCAGGTATACTGGGCCAAGGCCGTTTAGGGCATGAAAGGTCAGCACCAACCCTTTGAACTGTGCTCAGAAACGTACTGGGAGCCAATGTAGGTCTTTCAGGACCAGTGTCGTATGGTCTCGGCGGCTGCTCCCAGTCGCCATTCTAGCTGCTGCATTGTGGATTAGTTGTAGTTTCTGTTCAAAGGTAGCCCCATATAGAGTGCAATGCAGTAGTCCAAGTGGGAGATAACCAGATAATTTTGCCGCTATTGCTCCGGTCCAAAGAACCAGAGCATCTGGCATGAAGGGATGTCAGAGAAGCAACATGTCAAATTCCTTCCTGTCCCTGTTTGCTCTTCTTGGCACCATTGTTGGGAGAGAAGAGTTGGAACTTGGCGTCCTGCTGTTGCTGACCCTAAGGAAACCCAGCAGGCTGATATTAAAGACTTGGGGAAATGTCAGACACCGAGAAGAAAGGCTGATAACATTAGCCTGGGAAGACCTTTTGGCAAACCCCAAATCAATTCACGCAGAGAAGCCAATTCCTGCAAGCCTGTTTACTTACATTGGTTTTGCAGAAAATAAACCTCCACCTCCATCATTCTGCCTGGACACTGAGGTCCAGCACCGAGGGCCTTCTGGCTGTTCCCTCGTTGCGAGAAGCCAAGTTGCAGGGAACTAGGCAGAGGGCCTTCTCGGTGGTGGTGCCTGCCCTGTGGAACGCCCTCCCAACAGATGTCAAAGAGGAAAACAACTACCAGACTTTTAGAAGACATCTGAAGGCAGCCCTGTTCAGGGAGGCTTTTAATGTTTAATAGATTATTGTGTTTTATTTTTCTGTTGGAAGCCACCCAGAGTGGCTGGGGAAACCCAGCCAGATGGGCGGGGTATAAATAAATTATTATTATTATTATTATTATTATTATTATTATTATTATTACCTACAGCGAGGGGGAATTCTGATATTTTGTGAATGAGTCTTTCATATCATGAGCGAGACTGATTTGGGCGGTGTCCGAGTTGTATTCCAAAGTTTCTGGTGGGCCAGGTTGGAGAAGGCTGCTCTAAATCAGGGATGGAGAATCTGTGGTGGTCGTCCTGGTGTTATTGGACCCCAGTTCCCATCATCCCCAGCCAGCATGGCCAATAGGCAGGGATGATGGGAAATGTAGTTCGATTTTATATCTGCAGGTTGGTCACAGATTTCCGATCGTGAGACCTCAGTTCTCACTGAAGTGATCAAACTGTTTCAGAGGTACATCAGTTCAGATTGTGGTGGAGTGGCCTCGCATGAGGGAATGCTGTTCTATACAAAATTATTATTTTAATGGTATTTATTTTAAGTGGACAAGATGGTTGGACAGTGTTCTCGAAGCTACGAACATGAGTTTGATGACCAAACTGCGGGAGGCAGTGCAAGACAGGAGTGCCTGGCGTGCTCCAGTCCATGGGGTCATGAAGAGCCGGACACGACTAAACGACTAAACAACATTATTTTAATTATTTGCCTCAAAAACACACAGCTTTCCTGGGCAAAACCTCCTGTCCATACCGGCTTAGAAAAATAAGTATGAAAACGAATGGTTTCTAAAGCCAGAAATGGCACAGACTGAGAGAGACACGGACAGATCCAGAATTCCCATACCACAATAACATTAGCCATGATTTCTGCTTTGTAGGACTAGATGGCGTTTTAGGTCCCTTTCAACTCTGCAAGTCTGTGATTCTATAAATATTCCACCCTTCATCCAGCAAGTGAGACAAAAATAGTTAAATGGGAAAAGCTGATGGAAACAAACAGGTATTTGCAAGGAATTGGACTAGATTAACCTTGTTTTCCAACTTTACATTTCTATGAATCTATGATTTTAAATATGCATCTGTCTCATACAGGGATTGAACCTACAACTTTAGTGTTACCAGCACCACACTCTAACCAATTGAGTAATAATATTGGTTGGTTTATCATAGCTTCACCGTTTCCATTACTTGGTGCAGGGATTTTGTTTTCAGTAGAAACAGGACTCCACTTTTGCACCTACACGCACCACTTTTAATCGTTCTCCGAGATGTGGAGGGAAAAGGGAAAGCGGGGCATTCCAGGATCAAATCAGAAACCGGGACGGCTTCTGTCATTCCGCCACTGTCCCTGGAAAAGATCAGGATGCTTGGAGAGTATGGTTTTGTTGCCTGAAGTGAAGCACAAGATGGCGGCTCCCCACCAAAAGGCAGGCAGACTGGCAGCTGGATTTTGTTCAAACACACAAACGACAAAACATCGAAAAGCAACATCCAGTACAGATGCAGGCTGGGGAAGATCTCCGCTCAAGAGGCTGGATGGAAGAGGAAGGTCTTCAGTTGGTGCCCGAAAGACAACAAAAATGGCGCCTGTGTATTATCCAAGGATAGGGAATTCCAACAGGCAGGGGCCAACACAGAGAAGGCCCGATTCCTACATTGTGCGGTAGGGACTCAATGAATAACAAAATGGAAGAGGTGTTTTTTTAAAAAACAAATAAATAAAAATACTCTTCTTCTTTTTTTAGCAGAAGGCATGTTTGCTGCTTTCTGATCAGAGCGCAGAACAATAACAGGATACTAATTTGCCACAGCAAACAATGAGAACATTATCGGGGCAAATGTACGGAATGGCCCATGTCAGATAACCGTCCTCTTCCATTTCCCTCATTCCTCCGCTATCGGTTCCTGCTTGGGAGCGTCTCTCTGCGGATGGCCCTACGCCCACTGAGGACCCATAAATTACTCGCAAACAACTCCCAAAAGGAGCAATGACCCTAAAGTAACACTTCCACCAAGTAATAGGAACTTCCTGATGCGCCGATAAGCGTTTCCTGTTTTGAGGTTTTTAAAAATAATTTACTCCCCCCCCCCAGACTATTCTGAGGCAAGGAGAAAAATATGCTCCGCTGAATTCCTTTCTCCCTCAGATTCCCCTTGTCCTGAGGCAGGCTCATTGTGCTTTTGATGAGTCTCAGGCAAAGTTCAAGTCTAAAGACACGGATCAGATTCAGACCAAGATTAAGTTCACCTCAGTCCTGGTTCTTCGTACACTGAACTAAGTAATTTGTTGAAGAATCATTGCTTCAACACTGGTGATCTTTGCTTCTTCCAGTACACTGGTATTAGTTCGCCTGTCTTCCCAAATGATGTGTAAAAATTTTCGCAGACACCGTTGATGGAATATTTTGAGGAGTTAGAGATGCCCTTTGTAAGTGGTCCACATTTCACAAGCATACAGTAAGGTTGGTAGTACCGTACAATACCTTTGTAAACAAGCATTTCGGTTTCCCTGCGAATGTCCCGGTCCTCAAACACTCTGCACTTCAAGCGGGAGAAAGCCGCACTTGCAGAGCTCAGGCGATGCTGGATTTCAGCATCAATGTCGGCCGTTGTGGAAAGATAACTGCCCATGTAAAGGTAAAGGTAGAAGAATAAGAGTTTGGACTTGATATCCTGCCTTTCACTCCCCTTAAGGAGTCTCAAAGCGGCTAACATTCTCCTTTCCCTTCCTCCCCCACAACAAACACTCTGTGAGGTGAGTGGGGCTGAGAGACTTCAGAGAAGTGTGACTAGCCCAAGGTCACTCAGCAGGTGCATGTGGAGGAGCGGGGAAGCGAACCCAGTTCCCCAGATTATGAGTCCACTGCTCTTAACCACTACACCATGCTGGCTCCCAGTAGAGGACCCCTGGACGATTAAGTCCAGTCAAAGGCGACTATGGGGTTGTGGCGCTCATCTTGCTTTCAGGCTGAGGGAGCCGGTGTTTGTCCACAGACAGCTTTCTGGGTCATGTGACCTTCAGGACTAAACCACTTCTGGCGTAACGGGAGACCGTGATGAGTGCCAGAGAGCACAGAAACACCTATTTATCTACTTGCGCTTCGGGTCCCCCTAGGTAATCCCCCCAGGGGGGCAGATATTCAATTTTTTGAAAGTTAGAATCTTTATTTGGTTAACCGTTCTAGTAAATATATATCTATATAGTTGCACAGGCTTTGATTGACCACAGATTCCTCATTGAGAATCTGGGTGGGAGGGAGAGAGAATTGCTTAATTTTAGCTCACGTTTCGTATGTGCCCTCCTCCCGTATTAATTCAAATGCCGAGCAAAAATAGAATTTCCTGTTGAGATGCAACGAGATTCCTGTTTTTGCAAATAGTTGCATCTCATCAAGGAGCCAAAACTCGCTCGAGACCCCATGAAGCTTGACAGCACTCGGGATGGGATCGGACGGGAGTCATACTTTCCATGACAACCTGCTCAAAAAAGAAGAGAAGAATTCATGATGTCATTTCAAATTTCCTTTAAAAAAATGTTTTCAGCGTTGGGAAACTATTTTTAACACCCCAGCAAGAATAGCTCTTGCATTCTTATCAGATAGCTGTGCGGGTGGAAGAGAAAGCTTCTTGGGTTGTCACACATGGGAGTATCCGGTTTTAATTGTCAGTAATTAATGATGGGTAAATTGGGAACACACATTAAAAAATGCTGTTTCTGTTCCAACCTTATCCCTCCATTGTGCTGTGACTTCCAAACCTGCCAAAGTAAACTTGCTTTTTCAAAAAGTCTCCCCATAGTTAATATTCTTACTCATCAATTATCCTCTACCACATCTATCTATCTATCTATCTATCTATCTATTGTTATAAGGGGCAGGGTAAGAGGAATTTGCCCCCATGCATTACGAGACTACCAATGTACAGAGAGGGGACAGTTTAGCCAGAGAGAAGCCATTTTCTTGACTTCATGGTTCAAAAGTCAAGAGAAGCCTATTCTGCCGTATCAAGGTAAATTAATCCCCTGCTGACCCAGACAGTTCCTCCAGACCTCTTGGAAAACACACGCACCCTTTTACATAACCCATTGCTAAATCCTGTCTCACACCCACATGGAAACTTGCATAATCGCACCTCCAGCCAGATAACCAAAAACGATAACGATCACCCATTCTCGGAACTTCCACCCTCCCAAATCCCCGCCTGAGGTGCCCTCCCTTGTACTTTTCATGACCCAGATTCAGCTGAACCATGGACCTTTTTAAGATATATATATTTATCCCTAATAAACTATTCCGTTGTTCCTTTAGTAATGTTATGGTGTCCTCTATCATGTTACCCGATGCATCTCCCTATTCTCTACTCTGTATGAAACTGTATCTATTTACGAAACCGCAATAATATAACCTTGCACTGATACCTTGAACCTTTCTATCAAATTGTACCTGTTTAAAAAATCCTGCCATCCTGAAGAATTAATTGTTTGACTCTACTATTTGCAAAGGTTTCCACTTATGCACCCTTCTAAGCTTTTAGTTCGTTGTCCTTGATAAAATGTTATAAGCTGTCAAACATCGCTCTGAACTGTGAACGTTTTACCGCTGTTAGAATTGTATCCTCTCTGTGTATTATTAGTTACTGTATAATATCTTCTTCTTCTTTAACTTTAAGTGTAGTCTTTTCTCTCTATTGCAAACGTTGAATATTTGTATAAACTTTGTTGCAAGTTAATAGGCACCTCTGTGGCACAACATATTTTACGGACTGTTTCCACTTCTTCTTGATACCACACTGCCACCTAGCCAGTCTAAAAGAGCACGACTCAAATACACACTTTCAGTGAGAACAACAATTTTATTTGATAAACAGGTGTTATCAACAATCTTCCCACATCCGCAGAGTCTTCCTGTCAAACAATAAGGAGACATGCATAATCATTACCTGGACTATCACCATGATATCTTACATCAAGAATTCCATCAACCCCTTTGTCCTCTCGCGATTACCCCCTCCCAGAACCCATTTCCCCACCTTTTATGCAATTCTGTACTATTGGAAATGAAACCTATAAATTTGTGAAGCTTCCTTTGTTCGGGGTCCCTTCACTTCAACTTGCTTGTGTGGACGGATCGCTATTGCAATAGCTTTATTATTTAATTAATAAAGTACCTTGCTTCGTACGTCCTGGTTTGGCCTCTGTTATTTGGTAGGCAGGAGACGCTCAAACTTCGTCTGCCTGCCAGGATACCTGGACTCTTCCTGGGTCAAGGATCCACTTAATTCTAGGACCGTGTAGCTCTGCAAATTTTTACAACAGTTTGGCGACCACTTCGGGGACCCAGTTTTGCCTTGAGCTCCGGGTTCACTGAGGAAGGGGAGCCCAGCGCGCCCTTGCCTCTTTTGCAGGGGGGTAAACCAACCTCAGGACCCGAGGCGCTTGGTAGTAATTGAGAGTCCAAGCGGGACCCCCAGGACGAAGCAACGTTTAAAGGGACAAGGCTGTTTTTTCTTCAGGAACCAGTGGGAAGCTGGAGACAACGGGATTCGACTGAAAGGATCGGTCGTGAGTATTAAAAGGGGACACGCGGTGGGCTGATTACTGCAGCAACTAAAATTCTAAAACTTCACTCTTCACTGTTCTCTCCTTTTCTGTTTCTTATCTTGGGCTCTAGTTGCAGCTAAGCTGTAAAGGCATAAGGGATAAAGAAGAATTAGAGCCTTTGGGATCCGTCCTTTCGTTAAACGAAATACCCAGAAGGACGGACCCAGCTCGCTCCTGCCAATCTGCGCAGGAGTTCTGAGCAATCTACCCAACCTTTTTTCCGTATTCCTCTGCTCTTAATCTTCGGGTGAAGCCGCCCCTAGACACCCCCGATCCCCACCGGGAAGTGACGGGGTTGTTCTAGATCGCAAGGTCACCCGTTCTTTTCAAAAAACCTTCCTTCCAAGGCTAACCACCCGGCATTGCGTGGGCAAGCGTCCAGGGCAGGTAGTCTTTCTATTAGATTGTAAGAGGCAGGAAAGTTGCTGCAGGACCCTAGGCAATTGATGACCAGAAGGGGGTCCTTAGGTATCTAGCTGCACCAGGCCGCCTAGTAGTTAGTGCACGCGAACGGCAGGCAGGAACACCACAAGGACGTGGGGGTGAGTCATAGACTCGGGAAGTTAAGAGTGTCCAGGAACAGGGTCGGGGACCCAGAACTGCAGTATAAAGAGCCAGAATAAACATGGGTGCGCATAATTCAAAGGAATTCCTGTCCCAGACTCCCAGCCGTGGCAAAGCTCAATGGAAGCTTCGCCAAAGTGGGGACTCTGAGGATGAAAGCCCATTACAATTCATATTCGAACATTGGCATGAATTACCTGGGGTGGAAAAACTTGACAAAAATCGGCTAAAAAGACTCTGTCAGAAAGACTGGATCCGCGTCACTGCGGACCATCCAGAGGGGGAAAAATGGATCCCGAGAGGTTCCCTTAATGCCCAGCGAATCTCTGCACTAAGAATAACACTGGAAGACCAATACCCCTTGCAAATTCGATATCTCAACTTATTTGAAAAGGCAAAAATCCTTCTTAAAGGGACTGAAGGTCCAACAGCCCCACAAATGCCAGTAATAACGGAAAGGAGTTCAAGACCCCCACCGTACCAGGAAACAATTATAGAAGAGCCGGTAGACCAGCTCTGCAGCCCTGCCGAAGCCCCGGCACCATCTCCTTCTAACGCAAACAGACAACGGGAGGCTGAGGTCCAAGACTCCCGGAGTGCAGTGGAGGGCGGATCTGTAACTCCTGCCATGCCTAGTCTAAGTCCAGCACCTCAGGGCAACCTCGAAGCCCGAATTCCTGCTGAAGTACCCCCCCAGCTAAGTCCTGTTGCTAGCAGAACTCGTAGTCGTGACCCAGAAACCAATTTAGTGGAGCAACTAGTGACAGTTTTATCGGAATTAAAGGGATCGTCCACAAAGGAAAGAGACCCCATAGAAAAGGAACCAGAGGCTACCGAGAAAACCCAGGGACAATATCCCTTAAGGTCAGTCCCAGTTTCAGATGGGACGAACTTCGTCTATTCCCATGTTCCCTTTTTAACCTCAGACCTACTGAATTGGGCTCAGCAGATGTCGACCTTAAAAGACAATCCTGACATGTGCTATCGTAAAATTGCCATTATTTTTTCTACTCATAATCCCTCCTGGGCAGACGTACACATGCTCCTGAATGGTCTTTTTAATGAGCCCGAACGGGAGGAGATTTTAGAGAAAGCAACAGAAGCCCTAAAATTACCTGATGTCCAACTCAATAAACCTGCAGGGATCGAGCCTCTAACTGCAGCCCAACTTAGAACCGAACCAGAATGGGACTATAACACCACGCCTGGGATTTGGTATCTGAAGGCGTTTCGAAAAGCCATCTTACATGGGATAAGGCTCGCGGGGAAAAAATCTACAAATTGGACTAAGATCAGGGAGGTAACCCAAGAACCTGATGAAACTCCCACCGCCTTCTATACCAGGCTAATAACCGCCTTTCGAACATGGGGGGGGATCGATCCTGATACCCCAGACAACCAAGTAGTGGTGAAAAGCTTCTTTAAAGACCAAGCTTGTCCAGACATCAGAAAATTCCTCTCCCTCCAAGTAGCCTATGAAGGGAAACCCATGAGTGAGATCCTCGGGCTTGCGAAAACCATTTATGATGGAAGGGATGAGAAAAAGAAAAAGGAGGCAAGGAAGGAAAAGGAGGACGATGCTAGAGTCCTCGCCTTGGCTTTGAGTGCAGCCAGTACCGCATATAACCCCCAACCTAGTTACCCCTTCAGAAATTCAAAGGCTCCCACACAACCTAGAGGGATGAACGCACATGCAAATCGACAAGCCTCTCCTTACCAAAGGGCTAACAATGTCCAGCATCGAGAGACCACCTCTCAATGCTTTTTCTGCAATCAAATAGGGCATTTCAAGCGAAATTGTCCATTATTCTTAAATACCGTGGCACCAAAACCAGCTCTAGGGATGGGATCCAATGCAGCACAAAACCCTAACCCGATAGCGCCAAACCCTTTCCAGAATCAGCGCCCATTCCAACTACCGCTGGAATTTAACCAGGAGCAAATGCAACCCACTCTTAATTCAGAGACTAACCAATGACAATTAAACGGGGATCCTTCAAACCTTGCCCTGGTATGCCCGACAATTGCCTTATCAGCCCATGACCCCATATGCACAATCACCATAGATGGCCATGAGTATCAGTGTTTACTAGATACAGGGGCAACTTTCTCAACTTTAAACGACAGTCATCTGAGGTCCAGTCAGCAAAAACAACGTATAATGGGCATTGATGGGATCCCCAGGACATGCGCTCTTTCAGAGCCAGCGAAAGTAACGATAGGGCCCCTGACTGCTGAGCACTCATTTCTACTGACCCCGAGCCCTGTCAACCTACTAGGGCGAGACCTACTATGTAAATTACAGGCAACTATAACTTGCAGCACTGAGGGTATCTACCTCCACATGCCAGAAGAGGCGGCAGTCTCCTTTCAAGGCATTTTAAAGGAAGAAAACCTGACTGATTTAGAAATACCAACCCCTCTGATTGACAAGGTACCAGTTCACCTATGGGGAAATACTAATACCTCTGTGGGACTCTTAAAATCGGCAGATCCCGTTGTTATTAAATACCGCACCGATGTCCCATACCCCTCCATCAAACAGTACCCCTTGCCGCAGGAGGCAATAGAAGGATTGAGGCCAATGATACAGGATTTTATGGATCAAGGCATCCTTGTTCCCTGCGTCAGCCCATGCAATAGTCCACTCCTGCCGGTACGCAAGCCATCACCCCCGGGTGCCCCAGTTAAATACAGGCTTGTCCAAGACCTCAGAATTATCAACAACTTTGTGATACCCCGCCACGCCATCACCGCCAACCCTAATACAATTTTGACCGGAATCCCACCAGATAGTACATATTTCAGTGTCATTGATTTATGCTCCGCCTTCTTTTCCATAAGAGTGCATGAGAAAAGCCAATTTCTGTTCGCCTTTACGTGGGAAAAAGGACAGCTGACTTGGACTAGACTCCCACAGGGATATGTAGAGAGCCCAACAATTTTTGCTTGTGCATTGCATAGGGACCTACAAGACCTCTCCTTTCCTGCTGGCTCCTCCCTTTTAATATATGTAGATGACTTGATAATTTGCTCCACCTCCGCAACTAATTGCCACATGGACACCGTCCATCTACTAACCGCCCTTGCCGACAAGGGCCACAAGGTCTCACCAAAAAAACTACAATATTGCCAAACTGAAGTAAAATACTTGGGCCACATAATTGGCCACGGAACAAGAGCTTTGACAACTGAAAGAGTAGATGCTATAGCTAAGGTTCCCCTGCCAAAGACCAAGAAACAGCTCCGCGGGTTTCTAGGAATGAGCGGATTTTGCAGGTCATGGATCCCAGGGTATGGAGAATTAACCAAACCCCTTGTAAAGATGACTAATAAGGACGAACCAGAACCCCTTGAATGGTCCAAAGAAAGCCTACAAAATTTTGAAACTATCAAAAGGGAACTGAGGTCCGCTCCAGCCTTAGGATTGCCAGACTACCGTCTCCCCTTTTCGCTGTTCGTGCATGAACAGAAAGGGGTAGCCTCCGGAGTTCTGACACAAACCTTCAGAGGCCAGGAACGTCCTGTCGCCTACTACAGTATTCAATTAGACCCGGTAGCTAAGGGGACTGTAGGTTGCCTCAGGGCGATTGCTGCCGCTGCGGAATTAGTGGACAGAGCCCTAGAAATCGTTCAAAATCAAGAACTAATCCTAAATGTACCACATGCTGTAGCCACCTTGTTAAACTTACGAAACTGTCAACATTTTAGTAACGAACGACTAAATCAGTACGAAGCTGCCCTGCTCACACCATCCAACGTGCGCATTAAAAGAGTCAATACCCTAAATCCAGCCACCCTACTGCCTCTGCCCGACGACGGGACCCCCCATCACGATTGCACCTTAGCAGTCCGCTTGGCCGAAAGGCCACGGGAAGATTTAGACCACCTTCCCTTGGAAAACCCAGATATCTCAATCTTTACAGATGGAAGTTCCAAGGTCGTGGCTGGAACAAGACAAACTGGGTACGCTGTGGTAACACACGACACCATCCTAGAAGCTGCACCTATAAACCCGCGCTACAGTGCGCAGGCAGCTGAGCTTATTGCCCTTATCAGAGCTTGCGAATTGAGTGAAGGCAAGCGCGTAAATATCTATACTGATTCCAAATATTGTTTCGGACTGGTACACGCTACGGGTACCCTCTGGAAACAGAGGGGATTCCTAACAGCTGCAGGAACACAAATCTCTCACGCACCGCTAGTGAAAAGACTAATGGACTCCATACATTTCCCGAAGGCCATCTCAGTAATACACTGCAAAGCACACACAAATGGCACGGACTTTGTCTCCTTAGGGAATAGTATTGCGGACGCCGCTGCCCAGAAGGCAGCGGCCATGAGAGGGGAAATGTATGAAAATGAATTTCAAGCCATCTTAGTTCCAGCCGATGTAGACTTCAATCGAATGTATCGCACCGCTAGTGTAGAAGAAATAAGCTCATGGCAACAACTGGGGGCACACCAAAGGGACAATGCGTGGGTTTTGCCGGACGGACGTCTAGCAATGCCTAAAGCCTGGGTACCCCGCCACCTCCGGGTTTTACACAATTTCACACACTGGGGAGCAAACCGCCTAGCAGACAGCATCCTTAGGCATTGGTATGCCCCAGGTGCACACCAATTTGCGAAGGCAGTATCCAAAAATTGCACCATCTGCGCCGGATTCAACCCAAAACAAGAACCACGCAAACCACCAGGGTCTAGACCTTGGGCATATATACCCTTTGAAAGCCTACAACTAGATTTTGCAGAACTCCCGAACTGTATGGGGTTTAAACAATTACTTGTCATAACAGACCGACTTTCAGGTTGGCCAGAAGCTTTTCCATGCAAACGAGCAAATGCTCAAACCGTTGCCAAAATCCTCATGCAGGAAATAATTCCCAGATACGGAGTTCCACGTCGATTAGACTCTGACCGTGGGACACATTTCGCTGCAGAGGTAGTTCAGTCTGTCACCAAGGCATTTGGAATTAAATGGGAACTCCACACCCCGTACCATCCGGCCTCTTCAGGTCAGACGGAGCGGATGAATGGACTTATAAAAACCCAATTGGGAAAAATCTGTAAGGCTACCGGGCTAAAATGGATAAATGCTCTTCCGTTAGTCCTACATAATATTCGTAGCCAGCCGAGAGGACTCTTGAAACTATCTCCCTATGAACTCCTGTTCGCCAGACCCTCCCCGACTCATACCACCCAACTCCCCGTCTCTGAGCTAGAGACTGGGGAAAACGAACTGACTGTATATGTTACACAATTACAACGACAACTAAAGAAACTACACCATTATGCAGCGACCTGTCAGAATGTTCCCCTTGATGTCGATGCTCACTCCTTCACGCCTGGACAGTGGATTTGGGTTAAAACTTACAGGCGAGCCACCTTACAACCCCAGTGGGAAGGACCCTACCAGATTCTCCTGACGACCCCAACTGCAATCAAGGTCTCTGAACGTTCTGCCTGGATTCATCACACCTTCTGTAAGTCCGCACCAAACCCCAACGACCTGGGTGACGTTGCAAGGACCTCCCCATCTTCCATCAACTCCACCGAAGACACCGTCCCACTCGACAATCCCGCGCCAGCCATCGAATCCCCCCAAGACCCTCCCGAGGAACCCACCTCGATCCCAATAACAGCCAAGGAAGGTGACCAAGGAGACCTGGAGAAGTGGATGTCAAAGATCCTTGTAGTACCTGAACCAGACGACCCAGATCATCCACCCATACGAATGCAGTTCCGGAAACAGAAATGCCACGACACCGGGAGCGGGACCTGAAACCCCAGTTTTTGTTTTACCTTCCCTTTCTCATACCACCTTCCCAAAACCCAACCCAGTTTTCCCACCCTCCTCCCTTATCTTTCTCAAACCCAAAAACCACCACCCCCTCCCTTCCCTAACTGTATCGTGTCTGTCGAGTTCTTTCTTTATTTTTATACAGATTTTCGCCTCTGCCAACCCGTGAGATGGACCGGACCCTGCTCCTGGGATACTGTCTCGCCTTCATCACCTACGTCGCAGCCCAGCAGCTCAATTGTGGAGAAAATCCTTCTGAGTTCTTCTTCCTGGATCATCGGACCGTCGACTCCTCTGACCCTACTTCCTTGAACAACCTTGGAGACTTCAAATTCTGCCTTCCCGGAACTAAGAGGTGGCTACCACATGCCTTTCGACCCCAACTGCGAGGCACCCAAACCTGGGAATTACTTATAAGGTCTGCCTCCTTCTCTATATTGGGACGTGCTTTCTTTACCCTTGACCATTCCTGGAACCGGTTAACTTGCCACAATGGAACTTCTCATCAGACCCAATGGGGCACCACTATTAAGACTTTTGACCCCGCAGAACAAGGACAAGGACTTTGGGGGGAATACACGGACTCTATGCATTATGACTTTTGGACTTATGGATTCATGTGTACCAATCCATCCACTGCTACGACCATTCAAGGTATCTGCGTTCGAAAATTTTGTTGTATATGGGACATAGGGACGGCATCAACCTGGGAAGGAAATAGGTATGTCGAGGGATGGTTACACTCAGTTGGAGGTGGGGCTAGTACGGAATGGGACCATGTAGGACCCCAGAGATGCGGGGGAGTCTCAACTGACCTACACTTACTCCACCGACAGGACCCTTTACAGCCCCTCGGCACTGCCCCTAGAAACGTCAACCTTACAGGACTTCCCTTGCCCCCGCGCATTTCCGATATCTCTGCATGGCAAAGTAATACGTACGTCCAGCTCCTTCAGCGGGCCGCCCATGCCACGAATTTAACTGACTGCTGGATCTGCACCCATATCCCATCCCACATAGAGCAGGGAGTGCCTTTCGTTGCAAACCCCCTCACCCTCCAACAGTATAAGAGTACCTACCTCCTGAACCGGAACCTTACTTTCTTAAAGCCCACTTCACAGTATATATACCTGAGTGGTGAGTCCCAAGGACCCATTTGTAGAGAATTTACAGGAACTGGAAGCCATGTGGGTTCTAGCAAATGCCCCGTTACGATCTTAATAAACCCCGGAGAGGACCTCACCTTAGTCAGGAATCACACGCATTCCCGTTCTTACCCTGATCTCAAGTCTGCCCTGACAGCCGTCTTGTTCCCGTTCATTCAAGAATCACCCATTGACGGTCTCATAGAAGCCTTTAGCACCGGACGAATTGGGAAACCCCTCAGCGGGCTATTCTGGCTCTGTTCCTCCCGAGGTTATACGTGGGTCAGTATTCACATGAGAGGATCCTGCTTCCTCGGCCACATACACCCAGGGTTCCGGGTAACCCAGGACTTACCTACCGGCCGCTTGAGAAACAGGAGGTCCCCGACTACCCCGTTAAAACCTAAGGCAAAGGCAGAGACCTGGCTCCGCGCAGTGTTCCCAGCCTATGGGGCTTTCTCGAACCATATGGACATCTTAAAACTAACGGATATTTTGTTGCGGTTCATCAATGAATCTGAGGCCGCCACGCTAGCAGTGTTAACAGAACTCACTCAGGTCCGATCCCTCTCTATTCAGAACCGCTTGGCTCTTGATCTCCTCCTGTCAGCGCAGGGCGGGACCTGTAAGCTCATCGGGGCGGAGTGCTGTATGTATGTATCCGATCAGACCCTGAATATAACAGCACACCTCCGAGCCATCGATTCCCTAACAAAAGATCTCCACGAGGTGCAGAATGAAGGGGTCTCAGACTGGGATATCTGGTCGTGGCTTCCCAATGCCTCCTGGCTCAGGGAAATCGTGAAAGGCACCCTTTTTCTAGCTCTATCTTTGATCCTCCTCCTTACCTCCCTTTGCTGTTGCCTCCAATGTTTCCCGGCTATGTTAACTCCCCGCAGACAAAAGCCCTCCCCAACCTCCTTTCAAGCTCCGTTATGTCCTTCCCCTGAGTTCCCCGAGATAGTACCGATGTTCCACCTTGGGAGTGGGGAGTACATTACCCCGGTGTGCGGAAATAAATTTTTAATTACTTAAAAATTAATCCGCAGAGAGGGGAAATGTTATAAGGGGCAGGGTAAGAGGAATTTGCCCCCATGCATTACGAGACTACCAATGTACAGAGAGGGGACAGTTTAGCCAGAGAGAAGCCATTTTCTTGACTTCATGGTTCAAAAGTCAAGAGAAGCCTATTCTGCCGTATCAAGGTAAATTAATCCCCTGCTGACCCAGACAGTTCCTCCAGACCTCTTGGAAAACACACGCACCCTTTTACATAACCCATTGCTAAATCCTGTCTCACACCCACATGGAAACTTGCATAATCGCACCTCCAGCCAGATAACCAAAAACGATAACGATCACCCATTCTCGGAACTTCCACCCTCCCAAATCCCCGCCTGAGGTGCCCTCCCTTGTACTTTTCATGACCCAGATTCAGCTGAACCATGGACCTTTTTAAGATATATATATTTATCCCTAATAAACTATTCCGTTGTTCCTTTAGTAATGTTATGGTGTCCTCTATCATGTTACCCGATGCATCTCCCTATTCTCTACTCTGTATGAAACTGTATCTATTTACGAAACCGCAATAATATAACCTTGCACTGATACCTTGAACCTTTCTATCAAATTGTACCTGTTTAAAAAATCCTGCCATCCTGAAGAATTAATTGTTTGACTCTACTATTTGCAAAGGTTTCCACTTATGCACCCTTCTAAGCTTTTAGTTCGTTGTCCTTGATAAAATGTTATAAGCTGTCAAACATCGCTCTGAACTGTGAACGTTTTACCGCTGTTAGAATTGTATCCTCTCTGTGTATTATTAGTTACTGTATAATATCTTCTTCTTCTTTAACTTTAAGTGTAGTCTTTTCTCTCTATTGCAAACGTTGAATATTTGTATAAACTTTGTTGCAAGTTAATAGGCACCTCTGTGGCACAACATATTTTACGGACTGTTTCCACTTCTTCTTGATACCACACTGCCACCTAGCCAGTCTAAAAGAGCACGACTCAAATACACACTTTCAGTGAGAACAACAATTTTATTTGATAAACAGGTGTTATCAACAATCTTCCCACATCCGCAGAGTCTTCCTGTCAAACAATAAGGAGACATGCATAATCATTACCTGGACTATCACCATGATATCTTACATCAAGAATTCCATCAACCCCTTTGTCCTCTCGCGATTACCCCCTCCCAGAACCCATTTCCCCACCTTTTATGCAATTCTGTACTATTGGAAATGAAACCTATAAATTTGTGAAGCTTCCTTTGTTCGGGGTCCCTTCACTTCAACTTGCTTGTGTGGACGGATCGCTATTGCAATAGCTTTATTATTTAATTAATAAAGTACCTTGCTTCGTACGTCCTGGTTTGGCCTCTGTTATTTGGTAGGCAGGAGACGCTCAAACTTCGTCTGCCTGCCAGGATACCTGGACTCTTCCTGGGTCAAGGATCCACTTAATTCTAGGACCGTGTAGCTCTGCAAATTTTTACAACACTATCTATCTATCTATCTATCTATCTATCTATCTATCTATCTATCTATCTATCTATCTTAGTGGGAGTTAAATTTAGCTGTTTAGCTACCCAGGGGAATGATGTTTTTCTTGTGCTACGATGTTTAGTGACTGGTGTCTGTTGTGCTTTCTTTTCTTTTTTTGTAATGCTTTTACAGTGGTACCTTGGTTCTCAAACTTAATCCATTCTGGAAGTCCGTTCCAAAACTAAAATGTTCCAAAACCAAGGCACACATTCCCATAGAAAGTAATGCAAAACGGATTAATCCGTTCCGGACTTTAAAAAACAACCCCTAAAACGGCAATTTAACATGGATTTTTCTGTCTAACGAGACCATTGATCCATAGAATGAAAGCAATAAACAATGTACTACAGTCACACAATCAATCAATCAATCAATCAGTAGCTAAACTGGGTTCCACACAGTCACAGTCACAAAAACAAAAGAGCAGCAAAAACCAAAACCGCAAAATAAATAGCAAAAACAGACAGATCTCAGCATAACACTCAAAATGGAAGTGTGGCACTCAAAACGGAGCACGTTAGGCTTCCGAAAATAGTTTGCAAACTGGAACACTTACTTCTGGGTTTGCAGTGTTTGGATTCCAAGCTGTTTGAGAACCAAGGTGTTTGAGAACCAAGGTACCACTGTAATTTGGTTGTAAATTGCCTAGAGACTGCCTCCTCTAAAACAACAAGGAAACTGAAAGGATGGAGTGTGTGGATGTCTCTCTGAATGCCAACGTTGGATAAAAACAAACAAAAAAAATTAATCATATTAAAAATTAAAAACACAATACCACATGAAGCATTACAAATGTGGGGGCTTATTTGTCCCTTGTGTGGAATGCAAATCAATCCAGTGAATATACCGGTAGCTCAGTCAATAGAACATGAGATGGGTTCAAGCCACAGAGGGTTGGACTAGATGACCCTCGTGGTCCCTTCCAACTCTACAATTCTATGACGACGATGGGTATCTGCTGCTGCTGTTTCTCTCATTCTACAAGCAATACATAACTGTTTTCCGGTTGGATAAATGAGTCATCCCTATAAACGTCCTGTTGTTAGGGCTTTGGTCTTTTTCTAAAGGTATTTGTTTATTTTTGCATTGTTAGCTGTTTTTATCTATCTCACGTGTAAATCGCCTTGAGGCGGGGATTTAGAGGGAGACACCTGGCTTGATCTAGGCCGTTTAGGGCTTTAAAGGTCAGCACCAACCCTTTGAACTGTGCCCGGAAATGTACTGGGAGCCAATGTAGATCTTTCAAGACCGGTGTTATGTGGTCTCGCCGGCCGCTCCCAGTCACCAGTCTAGCTGCCACATTCTGGATTAGTTGGAGTTTCCGGGTCACCTTCAAAGGTAGCCCCACATAGAGCACATTGCAGTAGTCCAAGCGGGAGATAACCAGAGCATGCACCACTCTGGCGAGTCAGTCCGCAGGCAGGTAAGGTCTCAGCCTGCATACCAGATAGAGCTGATAGACAGCTGCCCTGGACACAGAATTGACCTGCGTCTCCATGGACAGCTGTGAGTCCAGAATGACTCCCAGGCTGCGCACCTGGTCCTTCAGGGGCACAGTTGCCCCATTGAGGACCAGTGTTACCATAGGAAGAAAAGGGGGACAGAGGTGGAGGGGGGACCAGTGGGTGGGGTGGGGTCGGCTGGCAATTCTTCTATTCTACTTAGTGTATGTGTGGGGTTTTGTGTCAGGGTCACTCATGTGCGTTCTCTCTACTATTCACTTGCATTTCTTTGGTGGTCCTAAAATCCAACTCTTCTAGACATCAATCATACAAGAAATACGCAAAATAACTAAGCAAGTCTTAGAAGTCACCCCACAACCGGCCTTACTGAACAACTTCCAAGATAACACTCACAACACAAAGCCCACCTGCTCTCAGCAGCCAGAAACATCATAGCCAGACACTGGAGAGACCTGTCAGGAGTAAGCATGGACCAATGGTACCAAAAGATTCTTAAAGGGTAAAGGTAAAGGGACTCCTGACCATTAGGTCTAGTCGCGGATAACTCAGGGGTTGCAGCGCTCATCTCGCTTTATTGGCTGAGGGAGCCGGCGTACAGCTTCCGGGTCATGTGGCCAGCATGACTAAGCCACTTCTGGCGAACCAGAGCAACGCATGGAAACGCCGTTTACCTTTCCGCTGGAGTGGTACCTATTTATCTACTTGCACTTCGTGCTTTCGAACTGCTAGGTTGGCAGGAGCTGGGACCGAGCAATGGGAGCTCAACCCGTTGAGGGGATTCGAACCGCCAACCTTCTGATCGGTAAGCCCTAGGCCAGGGGTCAGCGAACTTTTTCAGCAGGGGGCCGGTCCACTGTCCCTCCGACCTCGTGCCGGGCCGGACTATATTTTGGAAAAAAATATGAACAAATTCCTATGCCCCACAAATAACCCAGAGATGCATTTTAAATAAAAGGACACATTCTACTCAGGTAAAAACATGCTGATTCCCAGACCATCCGCGGGCCGGATTTAGAAGGCAACTGGGCCGTATCCAGCCCCCGGGCCTTAGTTAGGGGAGCCCCTGCCCTAGGCTCTGTGGTTTAACCCACAGCGCCACCTGCGTGGCTTACTTTTGAGCAAACATGCATACATATTCTTAAGGAGTGCCTGGTCCTCGCTTATTTGAGTGGCTATCAGTGTGAGTTGCACAGACCTTTGCGCTTTTTCCATAGAGCTGTGCTCTATGACACCAAACTGGGAGCAAAGGAAGTCCCTCGATTGCTACCCCCTGCCCTCCCCATACCGCCAGAGTGTCAGGGATGTGTAATTTATGGGATGGTAGGAAAGGGAAGTGTGTTCTGCTGACGTGTCAACCATTCCCGAAGGAAAAGTTAACTCTTTTTAGCATCAGACTTGGGGTCTCCAGGCTTCCTTGAGTCAGTCAAAATGATGGAATCAGAGGTGGGCAGCCAGTGATTCAGTCAAAGGGAAGGTTGCCCTTGGAGCGATTTCTACGCCTCCCCCTTATTTGCTCCAGCCACCATCTCGTTTCACTAGGACTAGCAATAAACAAAAAAATAATGCCATATAATTCTACTCAACATTGATCCAGAGCAGATTCCAACGTATAGTTAGCAGAGTAAAAACTTAAACACGTTGCAGGATTCCCTAAAAAGTAGACCAGAGGCAATGAATATTTCATCCAGCAGAGCTTTACGGCTACTGAAGGCAAATCAGCATCCAATACATTCAGTATTGGCCCTGTCCATAAGAAATCCAGTTGCACCAGACTTAACTTAAACTTACATTAACTTACAATAAGTCTAAACCTTAACACTAAGCATACTGTGTACAGAACACCACACCAGAAGGAAAAGAGATTGAAAGATAAAGTGAAACCTTTTGGCCTCACTGTTATAGTCAGCATGACCTTGACTGAAAGAGATTACACAACCAGTTTACGCCAGCTTTACTCAGCTTCTCTGAAGGAATAACCCAAACATCATGAGCCTTCTGCTTGTTTCTTTCGCACAGAGAAGCTTCCGGAACCCTCTTGAATTAATTAGAAAAAGGAAGGGTCTCTTTACATCGGATCAATACTTTCTGTACTAAGAAATGCAAACTGACAATTTTGGTGTGCTTCCCCCCCCCCACTAATATAAGCATGGTAATGCTTTACCCAAAGTGTTGGTGCTGACCTTTAAAGCCCTAAACAGCCTCAGTCCAGTATACCTGAAGGAGCGTCTCCACCCCCATCGTTCTACCTGGACACTGAGGTCCAGTACCGAGGGCCTTCTGACGGTTCCCTCGTTGCGAGAAGCCAAGTTGCAGGGAACCAGGCAGAGGGCCTTCTCGGTGGTGGCGCCCGCCCTGTGGAACGCCCTCCCATCAGATGTCAAAGAGAAAAACAGCTACCAGATTTTTAGAAGACATTTGAAGGCAGCCCTGTTTAGGGAGGCTTTTAACCTTTAATCGATTATTTCATTTCATTTTCTTTTGGAAGCTGCCCAGAGTGGCTGGGAAAACCCAGCCAGATGGGCGGGGTATAAATAAATTATTATTATTATTATTATTATTATTATTATTATTATTATTATTAAGTGCATTTCTGCACCCAATACTTGGCTGGAGAATTACACTGCAAAATTCAGAACACTGCAAATTTCAGGTTCATGTTTTGTTCCAGAAAGTGTGAACTAGAGAGGTTTTCCTTTAAATGCAAACTGCATCAAATGCCCCCCCCCCCGCCCGTTTCACTGTCTCTCCACACCTACTGTAGCATTCTCCTCTTCATTTGCCAGGGTTTTGTGGACTTTCCTTTTATGCAGCACTAGTCAAAGGCAGTAACAAAAGAAGAACTTGTTCCGTCTTGACTCTTTCCCAGCAAAAACTGCCTTTCTGGAATTGCTGACAAAGCCCAGGCATTCAGTGCAAAGCTGAACGTGATGGGAACCGGACAATTTCCATTCCTAAAGCGGTTTGCTGCCGTGATGCCCCACCCCAGAAAAGGTCTCGGGGCCTGCGGGGAAAGCAAATAGGGTAACTTAGGTTGGAGAAAAAGTCAAATCCGCAACACATGAGCAACATGGCTTGCACTGTCAATACCTAGTTCAAAGCGATCAATATCCACGGCTCAAAAAAATGATCCTTTCTCTTTCACTCTGCATTTGCGAATGTGGCAGGGAAGCAGAAAGTTTGCAGAGATGCTCCTCCCATTAAGCTGGTTGAACAGGGGTGAGGAGCCTTTATTCAGTCTGAGCAGGGCTAGAATTAGGTTTGATGAGGCCCTAAGCCAGGCATCCCCAAACTTCGGCCCTCCAGATGTTTTGGACTACAATTCCCAGCATCCCTGAGTACTGGTCCTGTTAGCTAGGGATCATGGGAGTTGTAGGCCAAAACATCTGGAGGGCCGCAGTTTGGGGATGCCTGCCCTAAGCTACCGAAGGTAATGGGGCCCTTTATATGTCCAGCTGTCCTTTGTCAACAACCAATTGTTGCTGTTCTAAAGCCATTTGCACATAGCAAAATATGTATTTTATCAAAGTAATTGTTGAACTGAAATACAATTAAGAAGAAGTATATTAATAGTGAAGTACAATTAAGAAGAAGTATCTTAATAGTGAAATCATTATTAAGCTCTAAAGTAAAATGATTGAGGGCCCATGACTTACACCCTAGGAGCCTAAACAACACAAAACACGGTTACTGTATGTAGGTTTTATTTTATTTGTTTTTTATCTTATATTTTGGAAATATGCATCCAGTTTTTCCCTTTTAAATTTTCTATAGCTTGTTTAGCTCAGCGATTCTCAACCGCTGTTCCGCGGCACACTAGTGTGCCGCGAGACGCTGGCTGGTGTGCCGCGACGTGCGGCGACGAGAAGGGCGATTTGCATTGTCACGTGCCTGCCAGCCGCCAATGAGCAACACTGACCCACCGGAAAGCAATATTTCTCCTCCTCTTTCCCAAAGCTCAGTGCAAACGACTGGAGGGTGGTTTTAGACAAACTTAAAGAAGCTGGCTGGATGAGCTCAACCTGAAACTTGCTGAGCAAAGGATTGTGCTGGCAGAGAAATCAGCGGCTTGTGAAGCCTTATTACAGGAGATTGCAACCAACACAGCAATTGGCAAGTGTTTCTTACTGTCATAATTATATAGTCAATATAGGGCGGCACAGAGTTAATTTTTTTAACTTTTTTAATGGTGGTGTGCCTCGTGACTTTTTTCCTGGAACAAGTGTGCCGTGGCCCAAAAAAGGTTGAGAAACACTGGTTTAGCTTATACGTAAATCCGGCACTGAGTCTGAGGGCCACATTCCCTTCTGAAAACCTTCAGGGGGGCCACATTCCATTGTTGGGCAGGGCCTGAGGCCAAAATAGGTGGGGAAATCAACAAATGTAAATGTTACCTCTTGTAGCATACTCTCCAAGCGTCCCCATTTCCCAGCGACAGTTCCGGAATTACATAAGCCACCCCAGTTTATTATTTGATCCCACAATGTTTTCCTTTTTTCCCCTCCCCTCCACATTTCGGAGAACCATTTTGTAGCTGGAGTCAGTCCAGGCCCCGCCCTCCCAGGCCAGGTGGGAAAAGGAGGCGAGGCAGGGAGCAGGTCATCCAGGACTCACAGCCCAACCTTGTACCCTCTGGATGTTCTGTGCTGCAGATCCCATCAGCCCCAGCTAGCATGATGCTCAGGCACGTGGGAGTTGTTGTCCAAAATATCTGGAGGGTGCCAGGTTGTTGAAGGCCGATATAATGGACCAACACGGCTCCCTACATTTTCTTTTTTAGTACTCTGATTGAGGGTTGGAGTTCAGTACAGATGCTGTCATGATGAGGTCCTACTCTTAATTTATTGCGACATCCCGGCTCCCACATATAAAGAGATCCTGTACAGATGTCCCCCAAAATAAAATAAAAATCCTTCCAGTAGCACCTTAGAGACCAACTAAGTTTGTCATTGGTATGAGCTTTTGCACACTTCTTCAGGTGTCCCCCAATGTATGCCTAACTGTGTATATGAATAGCGCCAGGAGATAAATAATTGAATTCAAACCTGGAAATGGTGGGAGAGAGCTGGAGAGTCCTTGTGGCTTGCAAGGAGACCCTGCCCAGAGGCCAAAGAGGACTCTTTGGGTGTCATATTATAGAGGAGGGAGAAAGGTTGTTTTCTGCTGCTTCAGAGAAGCGGACACGGAGCAATGGATTCAAACTACAAGAAAGAAGATTCCACCTAAACATTAGGAAGAACTTCCTGACAGCAAGAGCTGTTCGGCAGTGGAATTTGCTACCAAGGAGTGTGGTGGAGTCTCCTTCTTTGGAGGTCTTTAAGCAGAGGCTTGACAGGCATATGTCAAGAATGCTTTGATGGGTGTTTCCTGCTCGGCAGGGGGTTGGACTGGATGGCCCTTGTGGTCTCTTCCAACTCTATGATTCTATTCTATTCTATGGCATCAGTAAGGGTGGGGGAAGCACTGAAGAGACCTGAGATTCACCAGGACTTTGTTAAGAGTGCTCATCCTTCTGGCCCCAGAGCTTCAATTCCAGCTGGGGGTATTTCTGGATATAAGTATAATAAAAAAATTCCTTCAGTAGCACCTTAAAGACCAACTAAGTTTTTATTTTGATATGAGCTTTCGTGTGCATGCACACTTCTTCATAAGTATTTTAGGTAATTTTAGATATAAGTATTTTAGGTAAAGAGCGGCAGAGTAAAGAGTGTTTACAGTGTGCTCCCCACTTTACACATTTTCACTTATGTGTGCTGGGTCCTGGGACATAACCCCCGTGTTAAGGGGTGGGGGGCACACACCCCTATGTAATAAATTATCAAGGGGTGGGGCTATGCTGAATGTTTTCCTCTGATATGTAGTTAGTTCATTATATACTGGAGGAAGAGGATCGATCAGAGGGTATGGGGAGCATTCAAAACTATTATGTACACAAACAAACACACCCCTACGGTTCAAATCGGCATACTTCTTCCTTCTAAGATGCAGTTATGGGTAGGTAGCTGTGTTGGTCTGCCATAGTCGAAACAAAATAAAAAAAATTACTTCCGGTAGCACCTTAGAGACCAACTAAGTTTGTTATTGGGACGCGGGTGGTGCTGTGGGTTAAACCACAGAGCCTAGGGCTTGCTGATCAGAAGGTCGGCGGCTCGAATCCCCACGACGGGGTGAGCTCCCGTTGCTCTGTCCCAGCTCCTGCCAACCTAGCAGTTTGAAAGCACGTCAAAGTGCAAGTAGATAAATAGGTACCACTCCAGCGGGAAGGTAAACGGTGTTTCCGTGCGCTGCTCTGGTTTGCCAGAAGCAGCTTAGTCATGCTGGCCACATGACCTGGAAGCTGTATGCTGGCTTCCTCGGCCAATAAAGTGAGATGAGCGCTGCAGTCCCAGAGTTGTCCACGACTGGACCTAATGGTCAGGGGTCCCTTTATCTAAGTTTGTTATTGGTATGAGCTTTCATTTGTTACTGGTATGAGCTTACGTGTGTATACACACTTCTTCAGATGCACACTTCTGCCGTTTACACCTGAAGGAGTACTTTCAACACACACACAAGAACAAGACAAAGGAGAACAAACAACATCTTCACAACACAACACCTCTCAACCTACTGGGGAACAACCACCACCCTCCCAACACAGTAATGAACAGAACATTGACCACCAACTACCACCGAAAAAATGTTACACAAAAAGGGACTCCACGTGGACCCCTCCTGATAGACGCAATACCACACTAGAGCTGTACATCGATTGCTTCCGCCACAGAATCCATACGGATGTGACCAGAAAACACCATCGCTTACAACAAAATCTAAACCATGCTGAAAGGCGAGCCATAGATAATCTCAGGTATCTGAAGAAGTGTGCACGCAAGCTCATACCAATAACAAACTTAGTTGGTCTCTAAGGTGCTGCTGGAAGGATTTTTTAAATTTTGTTTCTAAGATGCAGAAAGTGTAGAAATGTACAGATGGTGATAGTTCCGTTATTACCACTAGAAGAAGAAGAGTTTGGATTTGATATCCCGCTTTATCACTACCCGAAGGAGTCTCAAAGCGGATCACATTATTCTTTCCCTTCCTCCCCCACGACAGACACCCTGTGAGGTGGGTGGGGCTGAGAGACTTCAGAGAAGTGTGACTAGACCAAGGTCACCCAGCAGCCGCATGTGGAGGATCGGAGACACGAACCCGGTTCCCCAGATTACGAGTCTACCGCTCTTAACCACTACACCACACTGGCTCTCTAGCCACGTAGCATGTTAAAGGTCCATGGTGTTGATTCAATCCAGAAGTCAAAGCCCTGCACTTCTTGAACGGTTCCAAAGTGAAAACAATTGCATTACAGCCAAAAGGTTCAGTACTGTTGCTTTTGGGACTGCACAAGCAGCATAACAGATTTTTATCGCACTGCGTGTGTTAATTGGCTTGCCACTTGATTTCAGGATGTGTGCGTTGTCAGCTGCTGCGGTTTTGCTAATGTCCTCTGTTAATAATGCAAAATTAACAAAATTAGTATTGCAAAATTAACAATAATGCTGAGTTTCCTTTCCTTACGATCTCACTATTTACAGTTACACACACACACACCTGTGATATGGCCAAGCGAGAGTATTGATTAGCGAGGGACTGTAGCATCAAGAGATTAGTAACACAGACAAAAACTCAGAAGTTATCCCAGAATTTAAAGTAGAGGTCCGCCAAGGAAAATCCAGCACCTTTGGCCTTTCTTTAGCCACACATTTATTCAAGACTGCAGTCAGTGAGGTGTCAAAGACTCTTGGCTACTTAAAATATTAAGAGTGGGTTTCCTCAGTGGCTCCAACGTAGGGGAGGGTGGAAAATGGCATCTTGCAAACATCCTGCAGGCCTTAGACAAATCTGATATCATCTTCCTCCCAGGATGAGAAGCTGAATAATAAGGACAATCAAAGCTTTTGCTTGGAAGAAAACAGGAAGATGGATGTAGCAATTTCAATCCTTTTTGTACCTGTTTTGTCCCTTGGAATGAAAATATGACCCTCTTTCTTTTTTTCTTCTCTTCACATCCATTTTGCAGACAGTCAGTGGTTGCGATTCACAGAACTGCTGTGGTTTTTTTGCAAAACCTGCCTGTGGGTAATCTGCAGTAGTCATTTGCCTTTGTTGTTGTTGTTTAGTCGTTTAGTCGTGTCCGACTCTTCGTGACCCCATGGACCATAGCACGCCAGGCACTCCTGTCTTGCACTGCCTCCCGCAGTTTGGTCAAACTCATGTTCGTAGCTTCGAGAACACTGTCCAACCATCTCGTCCTCTGTCGTCCCCTTCTCCTTGTGCCCTCAATCTTTCCCAACATCAGGGTCTTTTCCAGGAAGTCTTCTCTTCTCATGAGGTGGCCAAAGTATTGGAGCCTCAGCTTCAGGATCTGTCCTTCCAGTGAGCACTCAGGGCTGATTTCCTTAAGAATGGATAGGTTTGATCTTCTTGCAGTCCATGGGACTCTCAAGAGTCTCCTCCAGCACCATAATTCAAAAGCATCCATTCTTCGGCGATCAGCCTTCTTTATGGTCCAGCTCTCACTTCCATACATCACGACTGGGAAAACCATAGCTTTAACTATACGGACCTTTGTAGGCAAGGTGATGTCTCTGCTTTTTAAGATGCTGTCTAGGTTTGTCATTGCTTTTCTCCCAAGAAGCAGGCGTCTTTTAATTTCGTGACTGCTGTCACCATCTGCAGTGATCAAGGAGCCCAAGAAAGTAAAATCTCTCACTGCCTCCATTTCTTCCCCTTCTATTTGCCAGGAGGTGATGGGACCAGTGGCCATGATCTTGGTTTTTTTAATGTTGAGCTTCAGACCATATTTTGCGCTCTCCTCTTTCACCCTCATTAAAAGGTTCTTTAATTCCTCCTCACTTTCTGCCATCAAGGTTGTGTCATCTGCATATCTGAGGTTGTTGATATTTCTTCTGGCAATCTTAATTCCGGCTTGGGATTCATCTAGTCCAGCCTTTCGCATGATGAATTCTGCATATAAATTAAATAAGCAGGGAGACAATATACAACCTTGTCGTACTCCTTTCCCAATTTTGAACCAATCAGTTGTTCCATATCCAGTTCTAACTGTAGCTTCTTGTCCCACATAGAGATTTCTCAGGAGACAGATGAGGAGATCAGGCACTTGCCTTAAACTGGCTTAATTCTGTTCATGGCTGACCAGCTGGCCCTAGGAGTTTAAAGAGGAGCCTGAGAATCATGGCTCAGTGGCAGAATGTCTGGTTTACATGTAGAAGCCTCTTCTGACGTGGTTCAGAATGTGTTCATCTGAAACCCTGGGGAGCTACAGATAACAGTGTTGTCCAAAATGTCTGGACCACTTGGGAGTTCCATTGTTCTCAATGGGGGAGATCAAAGGATGTGCTTAACTCTAATTGAAACCAATTCTTGGGCATTCCTCTCCTTTTTTGCATTTAATATTTATTGATTTTTTTTGTTATACATCACAATCATAATTCTCCGTCAAAAATATACATAAGAAGCAAAGAATACTTAAATGTTGAAAATGAAATACAATTATGTAACACAGTAATACCTCCGCAAACGTCTGCCCCATCGACTGTCCATCTCGGCAAACGCCCGTGGCAAACCTGGTAGTACTGGAATGTGTTACTTCCGGGTTTGCTGCTCGCGCATGCACAGAAGCACTAAATCGCTCTTCGCGCATGTGCAGAAGCACAAACCGCTCCGTGTGTGTGTGCAGGGTGCCACTTTGTTGAGCATACCTTTTGTGGAATGTCTGGGGCTCCAGAAAGGATCCCGGATTCAAAACAAGGTACTACTGTAAAGTATTAAGACTTCCCTCCACTTGAACGTGGGTCCTCTACAATTCTGTACTAACTGCATACTTGAATAACATCTAGTTCATATTTATCCAATATGTCCATAAGTTGTGTCACCTTGCAGGAGTCATTCAAGGCCTGCCAAAGATTTCAGATATTTACAATGATCTTTTAGGTATTGTCTGTATTTATCCTATTCTGTGTTAAATTTTTGGTCATCCTAATTCCTAACTTTCCCCGTTAGTCTAGCCATTTCCGCGTCCTCGAATAATTTTTGTCTGCCATTCCATTTTTGTCGGTATATTGTCTCCTTTCCAGCATTGGGCTAATAACATTCCGGCGGCCGTGGTTGGATACATAAATAAATAACGTCCTCAAATCTTGGTATATCTACTCCTATAATACCTAGGAGAAAGGCTTCAGGTTTTTGGCGAAGGTCAGGTGGAATTCTGTCTGATTCAGGTTTCCACAATTACAATTGATTGGCGGTTCTTGTGCAACAAACCCACTTCCCCAAAAGATCAAGCTTTTTGCAAGAAGGGAAGGGATGGGATAACGTGCTGGGATGTGTGGGGTCGCCCTTCCTTCGACGCAATGTCAATCCCACAGACCAACAGAGATGAACGTCCACTAAATAGCCAAGGCCACCACGACTTTGTGCAAACAAATCAGGAAGGGGAGTCAATAAGCAGATTGCCTGGAAATACCCTCAATGACATTTTTGCTGAACACACCCACAAATAAATAAGACCATTCCAGAGGTGCCCACAAAAGGCTACAATGGGTGTTGTTCTCAAAGTTTCCTCTTGACTGCCTAACCCTACAAAAGATTTGGCAGTGCTCGTTCTCTGAGGGGTCCAGCCATTCAGTCTAAAAATGTCGCTCCCATTAAGGAGAGGAACAGGAGTACACAGAGAGGAATTAAATCTGAAAGAGGAATGGGAATACGCTTCCGACCTACTCCTTTTCCTACCTACTCCTTTTCCTCCAGCAAATAAAGTTAAAAAAATGTTCCTTGGTGAATGGGATTCTGTTGGCCATCGAATAACAAAGGCCATATTCCCGCAAATAGATGCAATCTGATCCCCTCTGCACAACCCCTCCAGCTATTCCCCCTCCTTTTTCTATTTTATTCAACCAGAAATGTTTTTTTTTTAAAAAAGCACAAACCCAGCAGAATTGTATGTTTCTTGTTTAAAGCCAAGGACACGGTATTTTGTGAAATCTAAAAAACAGCCAAATTATTTGGGATTGTATCAAAGTATAGACATGCTCAGATTACTCCCCACTGAAATTAATTTACGGTACATGTCTTGACTTAACAATTAATTTAATGGGTCTACTTGGGAGTAGCTGGACTGACATACTTGAGTTGTTCTGGTTCTGAATTCTCTTTGGGGCAGAATGAGGATACGCCCAGACAATGCTTTATATTGCATTTTTATCCTCACAGCCTTCAAAAGACTCGACAGCAATATTATAGTAAACTTTGGCTGAGAGGGGTTTTCCCCCCAAGTCGCAGCTGAGTAGAGATTCAAACTTTTTGGACTTCACTGGACGGCCAATGCAGTTGCAATGGTCAGCATCTTGGATTTGGGCCTGGGAGATCAGGGTCAAATCCCCACTTGGCCACATAGCTCACTAGGTGACCTTGGGCCAATCACGGCCTCTTGGCCTAAACCATGGGTAGGCAAACTAAGGCCCGGGGGCCGGATTCGGCCCAATCGCCTTCTAAATCTGGCCCATGGACAGTCCGGGAATCAGTGTGTTTTTACATGAGTAGAATGTGTCCTTTTATTTAAAATGCATCTCTGGGTTATTTGTGGGGCCTGCCTGGTGTTTTTACATGAGTAGAATGTGTGCTTTTATTTAAAAGACATCTCTGGGTTATTTGTGGGGCATAGGAATTCATTCATTTCCCCCAAAAAATATAGTCCGGCCCCTGACATGGTATGAGGGACAGTGGACCAGCCCCCTGCTGAAAAGGTTTGCTAACCCCTGGCATAAACCTACCTCGCAGGGTTGTTGTGGAGATTAAACGAGGAGCAGGAGATGAACAACGTACACCACCTTGAGCTCCTTGGAGAAAAAAGTGGGATGTAAATGCAATAAAAAATAAATAACAGATAAATTTCCATCAGTCCCTCCCAGCTAGCATGGCTAGTCTAATCTTGGAAGATGACACAGGTAGTGTCTCATTTAAGATGGTGATCAATATATATATATATATATATATATATATATATATATATATATATATATATATGTGTGTGTGTGTGTGTGTGTGTGTGTGTGTGTGTGTGTGTGTGTGTGTTTAAAGACCCAAACCTGTTGCCTGAGTAACTGGGGACACTTTTTGTTGTTTAATACACTGTTTCTTAAACATTGCAATCCTATGTATGTCAGCTCAGAACAAACAAGTCGTATCTGAGTTGAGTCAGACTTACTGCCAGTTAAGCTTGTGTAGGATGGGCGCCTTGATGAATGAATCTGATTAATGCACTAAATCTTGCAGCAGCTCTAGCCTCTATGCCGGCAGAGGCACGAGCTGCTTTCTTGATCTGTCACTCACATGTTGAACAGGAGCAAAGGAAGAGCAGGATTTGCGATGCTTTTCTCATGAATTTAGCACCCTCTAGTGGGAACGTGAGCATGTTAGGGAAAGAGGAATGAGGCTCTTCAGAGCAAAACACCAGATGACCGGCCCATTTCAAGGGGTTGGTTCTGACCTATGGAGCCTTATGCAGCTCAGGATCCCAACGCATCAACATCAGGACGTCAGGCGAGACTGCTGGATCAGGCCAAAGGGTGCCCACCTAGCTCAGCATCCTGTTCTCACAGTGGCCAACCGTAGGCTTTTCTTCTTTCCAAGATGTCCTGCAAGGCAGAAGGTACAGATCTTTTCTCAGGGTTCACTCCCGAAGCCTTTCTCAAAGCAGCGGAGGTTTAAGAACAGAGTTTTCCTTATCCTAGATGGTCTTCCTTCCCAGGTGGACGAGCCCCATCTGCCCCTCACCTCCCTCTACAGCACGTGCAGAAATTGCCTTCTTGACCGTTCGACCCACTCTAAGTCTTGTCTGCTCCATTCGCCGGAGCCTGACTTCAAATGTAGGAGAAATCCCTAACTTGCTGTGAGTTTGAGACCCATCGGCCACCCACACCTGGTTTAGCTGGCCAGTTGAAGCAGTTTCCTGGGATTGTGGCCGCTGTCGTATGCTGACAGCTTTTAGGAGCCCCAGGTGAGTGCAGGGTGGGGAGCAAAGGAGGACAAATACCCCAGGACAAGAACATCAGTGAGATCAAGGGGAGGGGGTCTTGTCATTTGGGCAGCCCAGGACCTCCATAGACACTGCCCAAGCTTGTGTCCCGGAGAGGTCTCCTCCTCCTCCTCCTCCTCCTCCTCCTCCTCCTCCTCCTCTTCTTCTTCTTCTTCTTCTTCTTCTTCTTCTTCTTCTTCTTCTTCTTCTTCTTCTTCTTCTTCTTCTTCTTCTTCTTCTTCCTTCTTCGATCACTCGTAGCCGAGTAAGATTGTCTTCCATGAACACGGTGGAGCTCCAATTGGAGAGGTCACTACACAGTTTGATTTCATCCCCAGAGGTGAAGTCCACTGTTTCTTGAGGCAGACATATCCCAACAACAGGCAGGTGCCTATGGGAAACCCGCAAGCAGGACCTTCTCTTCTCATGAGGTGGCCAAAGTACTGGAGCCTCAGCTTCAGGATCTGTCCTTCCAGGGAGCACTCAGGGTTGATTTCCTTAAGAATGGATAGGTTTGATCTTCTTGCAGTCCATGGGACTCTCAAGAGTCTCCTCCAGCACCATAATTCAAAAGCATCCATTCTTTGGCGATCAGCCTTCTTTATGGTCCAGCTCTCACTTCCATACATCACTACTGGGAAAACCATAGCTTTAACTATACGGACTTTTGTCGGCAAGGTGATGTCTCTGCTTTTTAAGATGCTGTCTAGGTTTGTCATCGCTTTTCTCCCATGAATTTGTCTAGTATTCTTTTAAAGCCATCCAGGTTGGTGGTCATCACTGCCCCCAGTGGGAATGAGTTCCATAGGTTCGGCCATGCACGCTTTTTGTGTTTACTTTAAACGGGCTACATAGTAGGAAATAAATTTTTCTCAAGGACGTATTACAAGCACAATTCTTGTTCTCAAGTCAATATGCTTCATAATCCCCTCCTTTTTTTGCTGTTTAGCATCAGTTTAACAGTTCTCTCCCTCCCTATACTTATCTTAGTAATATATGTTTGCAATATACACAATGCAGTAATATTTGAGTGATGCAAATTAAATTACTTCTCCTGGTTTAAAAAGGTTCTGTAAAGGACTCCGTTAAATCTGAGCTCAGTGCTTCCTGGAAAACTTATTCTAATGAAGGATTATTAGCCTGTCAACAGCCTGCTTCAGTTTCTCCCCTTATTATATTTACTGTACATCCAGCAAATAATTCATTGGCAACAGGCCTTTTCTTAGGCAGCTGGTGATTTAACAGCTGAGTTTAAAAGCTTCCTTGTGAATCAGCAGGGCAGATGCAAGAATGCAGATCTATTTTCAGCTGGGAACTGTTGCTTCGTTTCAGCGCCCTGAGGCCAAAACCAGTTTAATGAGCATGATTTTTGAGTTACCGGTATGCCTAGGTTACAAGTTCCCTTGTGATCTAGTCTGGCTCAGCTGCTTTGTTCTGCAGACACAAGCTTAGAGCCTTTGTCTTGTGGACATTTGTGACATAGATTGTGATGCTGGGAACCACAGGAGGGGAGAGATGCTATTGGGCTTGGGTCCTGATTGTCCATTCCCCATAATGGGCATCTGGCTGGCCCCTGTGACAGCAGGATGCTGGGTGGGCCAGTGGCCTGATCCAGCAAGCTAATGTTCTTGTGTTCGTTCATGGTCTTTTAGGTGGCCGCAACCTCAGTTGTGAAGCACACAATGAAGATTTCTCCTCTTTCCCCCTCTATCACAGGCAACTGACATTCTGGGCTTTGTAACTCCTTCCACATTCCTGATATGTTGGAGCAAAAAAGTTTGCCAACTCTGATAAAAGAGAGGAAATACTTTGAATGTGTATCATATCAGTAACATTATCTGTCATGCTACAAATAGCAGCATTATCTTATTGCCCAGGCCTTCCTTGACTCTTAAGATTGGCCCGTTATTACCGAATTCCTGTTTTTATCATGCTGTTTTATGGTGTTTAATCTCCAGTTATATAGAATCGTGGAATTTTGGCAACACGTTGTTTTTATGTTGTATTTCTGTATACCACTTAGAGATTTTTTAATATTGAATGGTTTAGAAATGATTCTAGAAGCATTTTGGATTTTAAACACTGACTTAAATCCTTGCACTATTATGAGTATAGGAATAGGTTTCAGTCTTTTGCTATGGACACATTAGCTCGGGAATAAACACCACTTTATTTTAAAAGTAAAAATAAAAAAGACGATTAGTAACCACAGACATGCCTAGTCAGCTGCTTTGGTTTGTAAAGAGTAGTGATAAAAATGATGATGCAAAGTGAGTTCAAGGCATCCTTTTCTCATAAGAACAGATTGCTGGATTAGGCCAATGGCCCCTCTAGTCTAGCCGGTCTCACAGCAGAAAACCAGATGCCCAAATGGGAAAACCCGCAAGCAGGATCTGAGCACCAGAGCCCGCTTTCCTCCTGTGACTAGTATTCAGAAGCATGACAATCTCTGACCACGAAGGCAGAGCATAGCCATCCTTGCTAGTAGCCATTGATAGCTCTCTCCTCCATCAATTTGTCTAATCCTCTTTTAAAGCCATCTAGATTGGTGGCCTACTTGGGAAGAAAGGCGAAGACGAACTAATACCAGTGTACTGGAAGAAGCAAAGATCACAAGTGTTGAAGCAATGATTCTTCAACATCAACTTCATTGGACTAGTCATGTTGCCTGGATGCCCGATTATCGTCTGTCTCCCAAAGCAATTACTCTATTGCCAACTTAAAAATAGAAAACGTAATGCTGGTGGTCGACAAAAGAGGTTTAAAGACTGTCTCAAGGCAAATCTAAAAAAATGTAGTATAAACACCAACAACTGGAAAACACTGGCTTGTGAGCGCTCCAATTGGAGAACAGCCTTTACCAAAGGTGTCATGGGCTTTGAAGACACTCGAACTCAGGAGGCAAGGGAGAAACGTGCTAAGTGGAAGGCACGCTTGGCAAATCCACACCGTGATCAACTCCCGCCCGGAAACCAATGTCCCCACTATGGAAGGACGTGTGGATCCAGAATTGGCCTCCACAGTCACTTATAGACTCACTGTTAAAACCATGTTTATGGAAGACAATCTTACTTGACTATGAGTGATCGCCAAAGAAGAAGAAGAGGTTGGTGGCCATCACTGCTTCCTGTAGCAATGAGTTCCATAGTTTAACTATGAGCTGCATGAATGAGGACAAACCTTTATCTGTCCTGAATCTTTTAGCTCCTCTCAAACATGCAGCTTCTCAAGCTAGGGCCCTCCAGACATTTTAATGGCTCTTTTAATTGCTACACTTTCTAGTGGGCTTGCTTTGTTGCGTATTTTAAATATGTGTGTTTCTAACATTTTGAAGAAATTGTTTTATTGTGTACCGTTTTATTACACACTGGGCTTTATAACTGTTTTGTGCTTGTAAACTGCCTCAAAGCCAGCTTGGCATGTAAACAGTACATTAATTGGTTAATTATTATAATAACAATGCTTTGGACAACAACTCCCATAAGCTGCAAACCAACAGATGTTCTGGCCTGCAGCTTCCAAGAGCCACTGTTGGGAACTGCAGTGTAACACACCTGGAGGGCAAACTACGCTGCCACAGGCATCTCTTGCAAACTTTGTGCCTTAATCCTTGTGCAATAGCATCTCTGAGCTCTAGATGGCGAGACGACTTTTCACTGGACAGATATTAACTCCATTGAAAAATTGCATTTAAAGAAAGTCCGCGTTGCCGGCTCAAGTTCTCTTGCCTGGCAAGTACGTCTCTAATACAACAACAACAGCACCCTTCCTCTCAAAGTGCAGGGCAGAGCGCAACACGCAAAACCACAATAACCAAAAGCATTTTGCAAGGACTAAGCTGGGACCAGGGGTGCCAACTTAAATAAAATATGGGGACCGGGCAGGGAAGCCCCTCCCAACATAATCAATCACATGACGTGACACACACACACACTCACTCTCTGAATGGCAGTGCGCATCAACTTTAGGAGCCCCCCCCCAGCTGCCTCAAATATTTTATTGGGGACCTGCCCCCCCCCGGAGTTAGTTCCTATGGCAAGGGCGCTAGGTAGTCCAAGGTTGAGATTCCTACACGGCGAGGGGTTGGACTAGATAACCCACGGGGGTCCCTTTCCATCTCCGCGGTGGTGCTAGCAGCGTGCAAAGGTGAGGGTCGCGCTCTGGCCCCGCCCCCTCCCCCTCTGGCCCCGCCCACCGCGGCAGGTAGGGCAGAGAAAGAGCCCCTTTCCCCAAGCGCCCACCTCACGAGGGCCGCCGACGCGGCTGGGCGCCTTTCCCTCACGCTCCGCCGTCGGGCGCCCTGCCCAAACCGGGGCTCTCTCCCCTCAGTCGCCCCCAGCCGCCCCGCCGCCGCTCTCCCCTCCCTCAACTGCCCCTTCTTCTTCCCCAGCCGGAGCCCGACGACGGCTGTCCCCCGCGTTCCCCCTCCGGCTGAGGCGAACGGAGGTGGCCGGTTGCCCGGGGGGTGGGACGGCCAAAAAGGCGGGCGAGAAGGGAAGGAAGCTCCTCTCCCTCCCTCCCCTTAAAGGACAACTTTGCGAGCGAACCGCTGGGCGCCTTGGCCCCGCCGGGGAGGCGCAAGGAGCCGCGGCGAAGGCGGAGGAACAGGCGGCCGGCGGGGGTGGGTCGCTTTCTCCGCCTCCTCGGAGTTTGGGCTCCGTATCCGGGAAGGAGCGAGCCCGGAACTGCACCCCTGAGGAGACGCCGCCGCCGCCCTCGAACTTCGCCTGCTTTAATTTACCTCAGGCGGCGCCTTCCCGCGCGCGCGCCATGAGGCGGCTCCGGCTGGCCCGGAGGGGGCCGTGTCCGGGCAGGGGCTGCGCGGTGGTGCTGGCGCTGCTGGCCGCCGTGGCCTTCTTCGCCGTGGCGCTGTCTCTGGCCAGCCTGCAGGCGCCCCCGGCCGGGGAGAGGCTCTCTCCGCGCGGGGAGAGGCGCTTCTTCTCCGACGGGGCGGAGCGGCCCCAAGACCTGGCCCGCCCCGTCTACGAGAAGGCGCCGCCGGACCCCTCGGCCCCCGGGGAGTGGGGCAAGCCTGCCCACCTGCAGCTGAGCGCCGAGGAGAAGAAGGAGGAGGAAGAGCTGGTGGAGCAGTACGCCATCAATGTCTACCTCAGCCAGAAGATCTCGCTGCACCGCCACATCCAGGACGGGCGCATGGCGGAGTGCAAAGCCAAGGCCTACCGCTACCGCCAGCTGCCCACCACCTCGGTGGTCATCGCCTTCTACAACGAGGCCTGGTCCACCTTGCTGCGCACGGTCCACAGCGTGCTGGAGACGTCTCCCGCCGTCCTGCTGAAGGAGGTCATCCTGGTGGACGACCTGAGCGACAAGGCGTACCTCAAGGGCCAGCTGGAGAAGTACGTCAGCGGCCTGGAGAGGGTGCGCCTGATCCGCACCAACAAGCGCGAAGGGCTCGTCCGGGCGCGCCTGATCGGGGCCACCTTTGCCACCGGGGACGTCCTCACGTTCCTTGACTGCCACTGCGAGTGCGTCCCCGGCTGGCTGGAGCCGCTGCTGGAGAGGATCGCCGAGAACATGAGCACCGTCATTTGCCCCGTGATCGACACCATCGACTGGAACACCTTCGAGTTCTACATGCAGTCGGCCGAGCCCATGATCGGGGGCTTCGACTGGCGGCTGACGTTCCAGTGGCACTCGGTCCCCGACTACGAGCGCCAGAGGCGGAAGTCCAAGATCGATCCAATCAGGTCGCCCACGATGGCCGGGGGCCTCTTTGCCGTGAGCAAAAAGTACTTCGAATACCTGGGCACCTACGACATGGGGATGGACGTCTGGGGAGGAGAGAACCTGGAACTCTCCTTTAGGGTGTGGCAATGTGGGGGCATCTTGGAGATCCACCCCTGTTCGCACGTGGGACATGTGTTTCCCAAGCGCGCCCCGTACGCCAGGCCGAACTTCCTCCAGAACACGGCGCGGGCGGCAGAAGTGTGGATGGATGGGTATAAAGAGCATTTCTACAACAGGAATCCCCCGGCACGGAAGGAGAACTACGGAGACCTCTCGGAAAGGAAGCTCTTGAGGCAGCGCCTGAAGTGCCAGAACTTCGACTGGTACCTGAAAAACATATTTCCGAACTTGCACGTGCCGGAGGACCGCCCCGGTTGGCACGGAGCCATCCGCAGCGTGGGCATCTCTTCCGAGTGCCTAGACTACAATTCTCCCGAGCACAACCCGACTGGCGCACACGTCAACCTCTTTGGGTGCCACGGGCAAGGAGGGAACCAGTTCTTTGAGTACACGTCAAATAAGGAAATCAGGTTCAACTCCGTGACGGAGCTCTGCGCCGAAGTTCCCGACCAGAAGGATTTTGTAGGCATGAGGAACTGCCCGAAAGACGGCTCCGCTATCCCAGAAAACATCATATGGAATTTTAGAGAAGACGGGACCATTTATCACCCTCATTCGGCAAAATGCCTTAGCGCTTACCGCACTCCCGAGGGCCGGGCTGATGTGCAGATGAGGACATGCAATGCAGAGGATAAAAACCAGTTATGGAAGTTCGAAAAATAGAAATGGGCCTGTTGGTCTGGGAGTCTCTGTGCAAGACTACTTCCAGCTGACTTAGTGTGTATTCCCACTAAGTATGGCTAAGCATGTATTCCCATTAACTGTTAATGCCAGATTTAGGTAGCTTCTAAAAGGATTTTTAACAGGTTTGGGAATGGCAGTGATTGACTATGAAGAGGCAGGGTGTTGGGAACTTGCTATCTGAAGTGCCTTTTATTCTAAACTCCCATTGGCGGGGGCTGATGAGAGTCATTGTCCAATATCTGGACAGGTTGATCCGAAGGCGTTCACTTATAAGGGAACAACTATAGGTTTTTTTTTGTGTGTGGTTGTAATACTTTGGGAACAAGGTAGCCTTGATTAGAACTGCAGATTACTGAACGTTTATGTTACGTGTTACTGTAAAAATGCGGGAAAAACTGAAATCCATACAAACGCAGCCACGGTACAGATAATAACATTAATACGAGTTACTCCAGCGAAAGGGAAGCTGTGGTTCTCCAGGTGTTGGATAGATCAAAGCTCCCATCAACCCTTGCCATGTTGCCTTGGGTTGCTGGGAGTTTTGATCCAGTGACAACAGGACGGCCACATGTTCCCCCCATGCCTGAGTTAACTATAAGCATAATTCGTGGCGAATGAGGTGGTTTGGCCAAGAAGTGGGAGAAACACCACCCTGTCTGAGTGCTGTCTGCGTGTTGCACACAGGAGTCTCGTTGAGTGTGTTGGGAGAAAATACTGCTTAGCTTTTAGGGGAGCTTCTCAACTCCCATCAGTGTGTTGGCTGTGGTTGATGGGAGTTGTAGCCAAACTGGAAGACACCAGGTTAGCAGTGGACCTGTGCCAAAATTCCTTCCCCCCCCCCACCTCTTGCACTCCATTCTAAATAATAGTTGTGCCCCCCCCCCCCGAGGCAAGTGGTGAAAGCAATCATTTGTTAACTTAGGGAGGAGGTTAACTTAGCTGAGGTTAACAGTATTAGTTGCAAATAAGAGGCATTGTTTTTGATGACGCTGAAAAATGTCAAAAGGGTGGGAAACCTGACTTGTTTCTTGTATCGGAAAAACCTGCTTTAATATATAGAGCAGACGTGGGGGTATTTAGCAAGCACATCCAATGGCCAGGGTATTGTAGTTCACTGACACCTGGAGGGCCAAAGATTTCTCTCACCTGATTTAAAGGCTCTTTATCAATGTTTCCCAAACTTGAGTCTACAGATTTTGTTAAACTATAACTCCCATCATCCCTAGCTAGGAGGACCAGTAGTCACAGATGATGGGAATTGTAGTCCAGAAACAGCTGGAGACCCATGTTTGGGAAATACTGCTCTATATCAGCATTTGCAATTCCTGACAGCAGCTATTTATGATCTCTGCCTTATCACTGTTTACATAATCAGTTACGTGTAGTGCTTTAAAATACACTGATGGGTCAGAGAATGAGAGAAATTGCTTTTTGGATGGTTCCTAATGCACTTCAGATGGAATTCAGATTTCCCCAAGGGCTATATCTTTAGGTAAAGGTGTTGTCACACTTCCTCAAACGTGGCATAGCCAATATTATCTAAGTGCTGCATTCCCAGTCTGTACCTTGAACTCAGAGGCTGTGCCCCTGTGGCTACGAAGTGACAGGAAGCTGGCAGGGTATGCAGAGAAGCAGTTTCAACAAATCAGTGTGATACTTGCCTCTTAACTCTCTGCGTCGGTTAAATCAACTACTCAGTATTGTAGCTAGTCTGGCAGAGGTTCAGGGAGTAAACTGCATCGGAAGTTTGATTGTCATAAGCACCTGACTGTTGACAGGATGTAGATCAGGCTTTGCTAACCTGGTGCTTTCCAGATGTTCTGGCCAACGACAGCTACCAGCCCCAGCCAGCAAGGCTGACATAGGCAAAGTCTTCTTAAAGAAGACTGTTCCCTTCTGAAGGTAATGGTTTTGAGACCTCTGTAACTTGCCTCTTGGCAGGAAAAGCGACAAAGCTTTAGCTATCTCTCTCTTTATTTTAACTACCGGTAAGCTGCATTTGATAATTGGGCATGACCCATAGCACCAGCCAGGCTTGAAATTGTAGCAGAATTAACTCCCAACAGAGCCTCGAGTTATCAAGGCCAGCAGTCCTCGAGTTATCAAGGCCAGCAGTCCTCAACATCACTGTTGACAACCTGTCACTTGAAGCTGGTAGTCTCTCTCTCTCTGTCTCTTATATGTAGAGAACCTTGTTTCTGTTTCAGAACTAGCCACGTGCCCACCTTGGTTAGCCATTCCAGCCTTTGGTCTTAAAAACTGAGACTGGGCACACCTTATCCTTATGCTTGATGGGGCAAACTTGAATTGTGGATTTGGGTGGGGCTGAGGAAATGATCACCACCACACAGAGTTGAAGGTGATGGGGGAGAAAATTCTCCTGTGTTTTGCTCATTTTGCACCTGTTACTGCTCCTCTTACAGGTCACTGTAGGATTTTTTAAAACCTGATAAACTTGTTTGAACAGCAGTGAAGGCAGGACAGGATATTAATGGGTGTGAACAGTACAGAGCAGCGGTGCCTCTATTGCCACCATCGTTTAACTCTTTTGTTGACTGCCTTCATTTTTAGAGGTGGTCAAGGGGGGAAGAGGTGACGTGCCTAAAAACTTCCCTGCTCTTCTTCCAAAGCTACTATTCCTCCTGTTTCTACTTCTCATTGCCGTTGCCTCTTGTAATTTCATCCCTGGGACAATCCAGGGTTTGCCAAGAATTGCAGGTTACTTTGCAAGCTCCAATCCATGGTATCAGGGGACAGAACGCATTATGTATGAAGTACTATGTGCAAAGAATATGGATTTCCGAGGTGCTGGAGATGTCTGTTCACATTCCCTGCCACCTCTTCTTGATATTTGAAGGGGGACAGACGCCAATCTGGGGAGGGAGAGAATGTGCCGCATTATAAATTGAAAGCACCACGATACCACTTTTAACAGTCATGGCTACCTCAAAGCATCCTGGGATCTGTAGTTTGGTACAGGTGCTGGGCATTGTTAGAGCAGACCCTGCACGATCCCCCAACTTCTCTGGGAAAAGGCATTGATTGTTAATCCCCTTTGAGAACTGTAGCTGTGGGGGGGAATGGAGTCGGCCGGCCTAACAACTCTCTGCGCCCTTAATTACAACGTTCCAGGATTCCCAGGGGGGAAGCCACAAGACTGCTGCTAATGCAGGGTGCAGATGTGGCCTGACTCTTTAGTGTCAGGAAGACCTATGACCTTGAAGCACAGGTGCAGGCCAAAACAGCACACCGGAGCGAACAAATCTATGTCCGTTCTGTAGCCAATAAGAAATGAACTCGTCTTCTCAGGCCATCCAGAGGTGCTGAGTTAGCTGCCCAGAATAGCTGCTACAGCACATGGAAACAAGTGTCTTAGGTCAGGTTTGGATGGCCAGTTTTCACCTGCAGTGTGGTGGTGAATGTTGCGCTTGCTGCATAGCGATATCTCTGTGGAAGAGGGCCATCTGAAATGGTCCTGCTTGCATTGGACTCTGCGGAACGTGCCCACCCCCGCTTCTTGAAGCTGTATTGAATTTCTGACATGCCAGAGCTGCCTTTGCCAACCCCCCAGATGTAAGGACGCGGGTGGCGCTCTGGGTTAAACCACTGAGCCTAGGGCTTGCCAATCAGAAGGTCAGCGGTTCGAATCCCCAGGATGAGCTCCCATTGTTTGGTCCCTGCTCCTGCCAACCTAGCAGTTTGAAAGCATGAAGTGCAAGTAGATAAATAGGTACCACTGTGGCGGGAAGGTAAACGGCGTTTCCATGTGCTGCTCTGGTTCGCCAGAAGCAGCTTAGTCATGCTGGCCACATGACCCAGAAACCGTACACCGGCTCCCTTGGCCAGTAAAGCGAGATGAGCGCCACAACCCCAGAGTCATCCGTGACTGGACCTAATGGTCAGGGGTCTCTTTACCTTTACCTTACCCCCCAGATGTTTTGTACTACAGCTCCATTGGTTGGTGAAAAGGGACTTTAGTGTTACAGTCATATGATGACCGCATTAGTGCAAAATCACTGGTCTGAAACCACCCTTGCGGTTTCAGAATGATGACTATTAACAGAACTAACAGTTATGGAAAGGTCATTGTCCTGCAGGCTCTGTGTAAGATTCCACTGTGCACATAATATGCCGAGGTGTTTCTATGACACTTTAGTATTGTGACGATTTAGCATTGTTAAATTGTATGGTGGGACTAAGGTGTAAAGTGTCTTAACCACAAGTGACCTTGTAAAGGTTTTTCTAAAAATGTTTTCCCCCTTTTCTATGCACTCCGAAGCTGGATCTACACTGAGCTCTGTGCCAAGCACTATCTCACTACAAGCTTGTGTGAGCTATGCAATTTTATCCACCTATATGCCTTATTTCTTTTTTGTAGGTTCAGGGAAAAGAACTTGTATTTTCTTACGGAGGACTGTTTTTATGCCTAATGTGGTGTACAATTCTCTTGGGACGGCAATCCTGAACCCATTTGCTAGAGATTAAGAGGTTGTCTTTAACTTTGTGGGACTCATATCAGGGTAAACATTTACAGGATTGCACTGTTAATAACTCACGCGGAGGGAAAAAGCAAAACTAAATTAGTATTCCATCGCTGTATGAAAAGTACAAAGAAAAGAATATAATTGTGTGTGGTGTGTAAATTAAGATATATAAATATTTTTATACTAAGAATTTGCATTGGCAATCTTAGCTGTAGCTAAGTTCAGTTCAGAAAGGTAATACTGTTTACAGGCTTCTGAAATATTTGATATCTGGAAAATGAAGGTATGCATTTTAATTATACTTCAGTTCTTGAATGAATTGTGAAATTGAGGAAATTTTACTGTGAGGGATTTGAACTACTGATTTACAGTGTCTGTTTTTAGGGAAACAAATAACTTCACAATGCGTAGACGTGATTAAAAGCTCCTTGAAAAGGCAGAAATAAACAATTTTCAATTTAAATCTCGAATTGGCCTCTCTGTACTAATGGAACTTACTCCATTTATACCAGTCTTTGCACACTTTCATTAAGCGGCCTTAGTATCAGAAATGTAATTTACAGCTGCACGAGTTATTATAGCTAGGAAGTGGAAAGGGCAAGGTGAATATAAAATGGAAGAATGGTATAAAGAGGTGTGGGATATGGCTATTAATGATAAATTAACATGTGCTACTAAGGCAGGACAGGGAATATGCAGAAGAAATTATTTTGAGGAGATATGGAGGGTATTTGCAGAATTTGTACTGTTAAAACAGAAAGGGGTCAAACGATCACAAAAGGTGTCGAAATTTTGGGATGTTGGATAGTTAAAATGGAATGGTCTGGGGTGGGGGTGCACATTTTTATTTTTTTATTTATTATTACTTTGTTAATATAAAAATAAAAGGAGAAATGTAATTTAGAATGGGGTTTTGTGGCTGAAAATAGAAATGCTTTGTGTTTACTGTTGAAGTACCTATTAAATTCTTGTGACAGCAGCAATAATAATAATAATTAATTAATTAATAATAATAATAATAATAAATAAATAAATAAATAAATTACTTATACCCCATCCATCTGGCTGGGTTTCCCCAGCCACTCTGGGCGGTTTCCAACAAGAGATTAAAAATACATTAAAACACCAGCCTTCAGATGACTTCTAAACATCAAATAGTTGTTTATTTCAGTGTGCCGGGAGACGCTGGCGACGAGAAGGGCGATTTGCTGCCCTGTCACGTGACTGGCGGCCGCCATTAGGGGCGCTGACCCGCCGGAAAGGAAGCCGGCCGGGTCACGACGGGGGCGGGGCGAGCGCAGCTCTCAACAGCCGCCACCGCGGCTGTTTGTCTCGCTCTCGCTCCTCTTGCTGGCGGCGCCCGGGAGTTTTTTGGTCGGCGCGGGAGTGAGCGGCCTCTTCGGCAAGGAGTCCTGCAGAAGGTGAGGTGCTCTTCTTGCTAGCCCAGGGGTCGGCAACCCGCGGCTCCGGAGCCGCATGTAAGAGCCTCAAAAGGGAGCCTCACCAAGAAGCCCCAGCCCACACAGACAGGGACCGATCGGAGGTCGGTCCGTCGTTTGTTCCCTTCCGCTGCAGAAACTACGCCGCCGGGGCTGCGCGCACGGGGAGAAGGCGGCGAGTGGCTCCGCCAAGGACATAATGCAGAACAGACCCGCAAAGGAACCCCTCAACAGTCTTTTGCTATTAAACTCCAACTTTTACACCATGCACTTTTTGCACCTGTGTGTGTAATGATTACGTCTCCCCTCCAAACTAAACTAAATATAGGGCGGCACAGAGTTGGTGTGCCGCGGGATTTTTTTTCATAGAACAAGTGTGCCGTGGCCCAAAAAAGGTTGAGAAACACTGGTTTATTTCCTTGACATCTGATGGGAGGGCATTCCACAGGGCGGGTGCTGCTACCGAGAAGGCCCTCTGCCTGGTTCCCTGTAGCTTTGCTTCTCACAGGGAGGGAACCGCCAGAAGGCCCTGGGAGCTGGACCTCAGTGTCTGGGTAGATGGGGGTGGAGACGCCCCTTCAGGTATACTGGGCCTAGGCCATTTAGGGCTTTAAAGGTCACAGAATTGTGCTCGGAAACGTACTGGGCGCCAGTGTAGGTCTTTCAAGACCGGTGTTATGTGGTCTCGGCAGCCGCTCCCAGTCACCAGTCTAGCTGCCGCATTCATATACAGGTACAGTCAAAGCAAAGAGGGTAAAAAAAAAAAGCAGTCTGTGACAAAGCTTGACTTGGAGTTCAGCAGTGATCCATTCTGGGGTGTGTGTGACTGGCTTTCTTCCTAGTCTGGTAAGCTTCCCTATAGCTGAGGTTGCCAACACAATGTCTCCTGCAGATGCTCTGGTACCCTCAAAGGCCTTCCTTGGCACCTCTGACAGGGTCCCCAGACTCTGTGTTTTCATTGAATGAATGGAATATTCATATTGTAAGCAGGCTACTTCCTGTAAAACAAATAACGTCAAGGCTTTGAGGCTGAAGCTCTGCATGGAATATCCGCGATGTCACGGCTACATTGCCGGAGTAGGTATGCATAAATGGGTTGCACTTGCAAGTTTATCTGCTTAATTTTTTTTATCTGAGTAGAAAGTAATTATTATTATTATTCACTAAATTTATATACCATCCTTCATTCGTATATCTCAGGGTGGTTCACAACATAAAAATGCAGTATAAAAAACCACAAAATACATGAGTAGAAAGAATTTTGAATGTTCCGGTGCAGAATGATAAACTAGATCTTAAGATTTCCTCTGCTCTCTGTAGAAGCCAAAAAACAACAACATGTGCTGCCTCTTCCTCTGACAGTTCAGACTCCAGTCAAACAGCAGCAAAAAACAACAGCTTCTTATTCTAAACCACAGTAAAATAAAAAAATTCCTTCAGTAGCACCTTAAAGACCAACTAAGTTTATATTTTGGTATGAACTTTCGTGTGCATGCACACTTCTTCAGATACACACGAAATGCACACGAAATGCATGCACACGAAAGCTCATACCAAAATATAAACTTAGTTGGTCTTTAAGGTGCTACTGAAGGAATTTTTTTATTTTGCTTCGACTCAGACCAACACGGCTACCTACCTGTAACTAAACCACAGTAGTTGGCTTCATCCATGTGCTATATTCCCCCGCCAATGTGTTCTGACTAGTTTCCTGCATTACAGATGGCAGCAGGGCCGGCCCTCGCATTGGCTTTGTGAGACAGTCTCGGGCGGCAGGCTGGGTACAACTGGGAGGGGTGGCATATCTGTGCCCCACCCCAAGAGTATGCCACTCCTGCGCTTGTGGCCTGCATGCCACCTGGGAAGAGCAGGTCTGCTCCTGTCACCACTCCTCTGTCTTCCTTTCTTCCTCTTCCGCTGCTTTCAGTTCATCAGGGCTTCTCCTGGCTGTCTGCAATTGAAGATTTTATGTTTTGCGGCAAAATGTCTTGGAGAGCGGAATCACTACTCTTAGTTTTTGATGCAGGAGATTTCAGAACAGATCGAGCCTCTGCAAAGATTCAGACTTCTGTGTCAAAACTGGCTGGAGCGAATTCCCTTAGTTTATTGTTATTATTTATTAAATTTGTATACCACCCTTCATTCGTAGATTGCAGGGCGGTTCACAGCATTCGGTGTTCACAGTTTAGGAGGCAGAGAGATAATAACGGGCGTGAATTGTTGCGGAATGTTTCTGATTTGCCTCTCTTTTTTGCTCCCATGGATGCGAAGGCAAAAAGACTTTCCTCCCTTTGTGCATCGCAGGTGGGGGGTTAGGAGGGGGAAAGGAAGAAAGGGCGCATGGCTTCATTTGCTCCCACTGGGCATCTCTGATGAGAGCACATCCCATGCCGCTGCGCAGACTTGCAATGTCCATGATGGGGGAAACTCTTCACTTTTATTATCTCTACGCCTCACTGAGTTCCCGAGGTTCGCTTTCCGCAAACCGTAACGGCGCTGGACTCCAACTCCCATCAACCCCAGCCACCGTAAGCGACGGTAAAAGTTGCTGGGAGCTGTAGTCCTCCCAAACCCCGCCGCTAAGGGGCGCAATTTCCTCACCTTTGACATACCTGCTAACACGCAGACGGGGAGGGAGTCTCTGCGAGGGAGGGCCACTCGCTTTAAGACAGCCCCGCCTCTCACTTATCCCGGCTGACAGGACTCCAACTCCCATCAACCCCCAGCCAGCGTGGCCGACGGCCGGAGACGACGGGACTTGTGGTCCGCAACAACAGCCACGCACTCCCTGAGTCAAACCCGCCCGCCCCGGAAGTAACCCGGATGCTACAGTGGACTCCAACTCCCATCAGCGCCTCCCGGCCGGGCCAACAGCAGAGGACGACGGGAGTTGCAGTTCTCCCCCTCAGAAGAGGCGCCGTCGGCAGCGGAGCGGCGCCTAGCAACGGCAGAAGGCCCGTTCCTCGGCCGGCGCGGATGTGTAGGCCGCGTCCGTCCGCCTGAGGCGAATGCGCAGGGAGAGGCGGCGGAAGCGGCGGGGACCGGGTAGCGCGAGGACGTGAGGAGGCCGCGATGGGCTGCCGGTGACCGGCCTCTCTGCCTCCTTCTCCGGCCATGGCGCCCATGGGGATCCGGCTGTCCCCTCTGGGGATGGCCGTCGTGTGCCTGTTGGGCCTGGGCGTCCTCTACCACCTCTACTCGGGGATCCTGGCCGGCCGCTTCGCCTTCTTCATGCTAGGCGGAGGAGAAGGGGGGTCGGCGGGGGGCTCCGAGGCGGCGGACGGAGGAGTAGGAGGGGGGCTGCCGGCCTCGGGCACCGTGGACCTGCGGGAGCTGCTGGCGGCTTCGGTGGCGGCGGCGGCGAAAGGCGGCGCCGAGGTGAGGCGGGTCCGCGACAGCAACGTCCTCAACGAGAAGGCCAAGGGCAAGACCCGCGAAGGGGCCGACGAGAAGATGACCAGCGGGGACGTCCTCTCCAACAGGAAGATGTACTACCTGCTCAAGGCCGCCTTCCCGGGGGTGCAGGTGAGGAAGAGGCGCGGGAAAGGGCGTAGGCCGCCTTTCCTCTCCCAAGGGGCTCAAGGCGGCGCACAAGGTTCTCCTCCCCCTCCTCTCTTAATCCCCACCACAACCATCCTGCGAGGAAGCTTAGGCTAAGAGATGGCGGCTGCCCCCTGAGCTTCACGGCCGAGCAGGGATTCGAACTCTGCTCTCCCAAGTCCCAGTCTGACACTCAAGCGGATTTAGGTGGTGCTGTGGGTTAAACCACAGAATCTAGGGCTTGCTGATCAGAAGGTCTGCAGTTCGAATCCCTGCTCCTGCCAACCTAACAGTTCGAAAGCATATCAAAGTGCAAGTAGATAAATAGGCACCGCTCCGGCGGGAAGGTAAACGGCGTTTCCGTGCGCTGCTCTGGTTCGCCAGAAGCAGTTTTGTCATGCTGGCCACATGACCCGGAAGCTGTCTGCGGACAAACGCCGGCTCCCTCGGCCTATAGAGCGAGATGAGCGCCGCAACCCCAGAGTCGGACACGACTGGACCTGATGGTCAGGGGGCCCTTTACCTTTACCTTAAACAAGCTATACAGCTTAGGGCCCCACTCTCTTGGGGGCCCCAATTTTTTTTAAAGGAAAACAACAACCTGGACGTACATTTCCAAAATATAAGATAAAAAACAAATAAAATAAAACCTACATATGTACAGCAACAGTGTTTTGTTTTGTGTAGGCTCCTAGGATGTAAGTCATGGGCCCTGCCTGCTAGCATGCTCCCTAAAACATCACTGGTTTGCTCATTTCTATATATAGGGTGCCTACATTCTGCATGGACTGGTTGCATGACAACGTGTGCAAATGGCTTTAGATACCTATGAGGTACATAAATTACCACATAGCATATATTCAACACAAAAAAACAGTCACAATTTGTTGTTGGCAAAGGACAGCTGGACATAGAAAGGGCCCCAATACCTTCAGTAGCTTAGGGCCTCATCAAACCTAAATCCGGCCCTGCTCAAGCCCAGTGTTTCACAAGCCTGGGTCCCCAGCTGTTGTGGGACTACAGCTCCCCTCATCCCTAGAATTGCAAGGTCTATCAGCCAGAGTTGGGTGCAAAAGAGGTACCACATTTTTCTGTGTGTGAGATGCCCCCATGTATAAGGCGACCCGTACTTTATTTTGGCTCCCAAACGCCGAAAACCTGGAAGTAATTGTTCCAGTTTTCGAACATTTTTCGGAAGCCAAACATCTGACGCGGCTTCCGCTTGAGTGCAGGAAGCTCCTGCAGCCAATCGGAAGCCACGCCTTGGTCTGTAACCCGAGGTACCACTGTTGTGTGCATTCATCATCCCTATATAAGGCGACCCCAATTTTTTACTAATTTTTTTTGCAAAAAATGTCTTATACACACACAAAAAAAGGTAATTAGAATGAAAGTGTGGTGTTGCTTCTGAGCACATTCTGAGCCAAGGAAATTTGTTTTCTGAACCAGAACTGCACTGAGCTCAAAGTCCGTGTGCTCAAAAATCTGTTCTCCCCGCTCCCCATTTCACCAACCTAGTTTCGACAGGGAAGGCATTTTTGTTATTGTTAACTGAGAACCAGAAACCCTTGCCAATCTAACAGCCCCGAGACCGGCCAGTAGATCTCCAATCTACCTTCCTGCTGACCCCTGGCATAGATCTCACTTGCTTCCCTTGCTTTCCATTTTCTGTTTGCTTATCCAAAATAAATTGTGTGCTTCAGCAGGGACTGTATACATTGGGGGTGGGGGGTGGTAGCCATGAATAGTCAAAAGAAGTGTACAGGAAGTGTGCTCACCCATTTAGCTTTACAAGAAAGGTGGTGACTCTCACCTGTAAGGCTAAGCAGTGTTAGCAATAGTAATAGTAATAGCATTTATTAAGAGCCTTTTCATTTAAAGTATTTAACATACATTATCTCCAAAATCTTTAGGATGGCTCTTGGGGGTAGACCAGTATTACAGAGTTAAAGAAGGACTTACCTAATCCTCCGAAGTTTATTTGTATTTCAGAAAGTTGATACTTCTGTCCATCTCAAAAAACATGCAGGTAACTAGAGGGAAGTGCCTTGGGTCACCTCAGCCAAATGCCTTAGCTGGGGTAGCTGTCAGTAGAACATGAGACTCTTAATCTCGGGGTCATGGGTTCAAGCCCCACCTTGGGCAAAAGATTTATTCATTGCAGGGGGTTGGACTAGATGACCCTAGTGGTCCCTCTCAACTCTATGATTCTATGATATCACATTCTCTAGGAATATATGTGTGCCATAATTTTGCCTAGGCTTACTTAAAGCTTTATTGAGCCCTCCTAAAGAGGGACGCGGGTGGCGCCGTGGGTTAAACCACTGAGCCTAGGGCTTGCCGATCAGAAGGTCGGCGGTTCGAATCCCCATGATGGGGTGAGCTCCCATTGCTCAATCCCTGCTCCTGCTAACCCAGCAGTTCGAAAGTGCGTCAAAGTGCAAGTAGATAAATAGGCGGGAAGGTAAACGGCATTTCCGTGCGCTGCTCTGGTTTGCCAGAAGCGGCTTAGTCATGCTGGCCACATGACGCAGAAGCTGTACGCCGGCTTCCTTGGCCATTAAAGCGAGATGAGCTCCGCAACCCCAGAGGTGTCCACAACTGGACCTAATGGTCAGGGGTCCCTTTTACCTTTAAAGAACACTTTAAAATCCCCATGTTTTTTAATGCATTTCTCTGATATTTTGATAAGCAGAGCACTTGGAGGAGTCAAGAGTCAATATCAAGGTGTTTCTCTTTTTGATAATGGGGCATTATGCTCATATAAGAACCTCCTGATTTGCAGGCTTCTGAACAGAATGTATTTCTCTGGCCATTTGGGTATAATCCATGAGTTCTTTTTAGTACGCTATGTGCTTCTTACATTTTATAGCTAGCTGATTCTACTTGTTGGCAGGCTGTAACGAGAGATGATGTGGACATAAAGCTGCAGAACAGGTTTTCTCTAGTAAGGTTCCTGACTTCACTCTGTGATGACCTGATAGATACATTCAGCTTTCCTCCATCTACACATGTAACAGCTGCAACATCAATAACTGGATAGTTTTGCTCTTCTACAGACACTGCTTTTGTGCTGTGACCAGTGGAAGCTCTGTAGCAAAGGGTTCTATTTACACTGTCTCCTTCTCTTGAAGAGACTAGGCTTGCATGGTACAGTGGTGCACAAGAGCCTTCTTGTTTGGTGTATTACTTAACAGTTTCTGCCACGTTGACGATGGTTAGTTGCACCCTGTTTCTTCTGTATTTATGCCCAATGCAGTCTATACCAGGCACGCCCAAACTCGGCCCTCCAGATGTTTTGGGACTACAACTCCCATCACCCCTAGCTAACAGGACCAGTGGTCAGGGATGATGGGAATTGTAGTCCCAAAACATCTGGAGGGCCAAGTTTGGGGGTGCCTGGTCTATACTCACTGGTGGCAGCTCTCCAGGATTTGAACCTGTGTTCTCTCTCAACCCTAACCGAAGTTGTTGGATTGGACCTTAGACCTTTTGCCTACAAAGAGCTATGGCTCTTCATCTGTGTATGTCCTATTCTCATACTTTCAACCTCCACTGCTACTGCTTCCCATTCCCCACCTCTCTCTTTCCATTTCAGTGTTGTGTATGACAGGTAGAAGAACTTAGTTATACAATAGGGACTGCTCAGGGGTCTGAGTTGTGAAAGAATCCAGTTATCAAAACATCTGTGTATTACATGTGATGTGACACCTACACCCTGTATCTTTTCAGTTCTGACTTAGAATCATAGAGTTGGAAGAGACCACAAGGGCCATCCAGTCCAACCCCCTGCCTTTAGCACGGCCTTGCTGCTTTAAGCCCCACGTTGGGAAAATATATTACCGGTAATCCTCTTCAGGCATTGTTAACACTGAAGAATGCATGGGTGGGGATGAATGGGCTAGCTGTGCCCCTGCATTTGTTGGAGGGCAAACCTCTGAAACTTTGAGCCTCCTGGACTCCCTGCCTGTTTAGAACGCTTAAAATCCACAAAGACTGGAGGTTTCTCTCTTCAAAGAGTGGGCCTTAAGTCGTTCATTCCTACTGTTGCTCCTTGTGTGTGAACATGGAAGAATCCATTAAGATACTCATTTAACAGGTGCAATAAGAAAGCTAACAGTTACAGCAGACACACACACACACACGTATGAACTGGGGAAAAGGAAATTTTCTTGTAATTCTTGAATTACAGTGGTACCTCGGTCTAAGTACACAATTGGTTCCGGAAGTCTGTTCATAAACTGAAGCGTTCATAAACTGAAGCGAACTTTCCCATTGAAAGTAATGGAAAGTGGATTAATCCGTTCCAGACAGGTCCGTGGAGTACTTAAACTGAAGTGTACTTAACCTGAAGCGTACTAAAACCAAGGTATGACTGTATTATGAACAAATACCATAAACATTAAAGCGTTGATTCTTGCATTTTGTTAAGCATGCTCAAATCCAATCCTTATTTCATTGGATTTGGGTTTAAACCGTTTGGTAAATAATGTTGCTACTGGGTAAATAATGTTGCTACATGGGAGTTTCACATTCTCAACTGTCTCAAGTGAATGCAATCTCCTTCTCTGGGAATCTTAAGCATGGCAGTTTGGCGGTTGTGGAAGTTGGTAAATATATCCTGACTGCGTAACAGATGAAGTGTGTGTGTGTGTGTGTGTGTGTGTTGTTTCACTGTGGAGAAATTCCCTTTCACTGGATTACCTAATCTGAATTAATCTGAACTCGCTTTGACATATTTGTTCAAAGGAAAATAAAAAATAAGGTGTATTTGGGATTAATAGATCCCAAACTGTTCCCCCCCCCACAGGCCACTTGAAAATTGCTGCTAGTCTTGGCTTAGTGATTGTTTTGCCTGTTGTAGCAACTGTAATGTGCAGTGTTTGATGCAGGATGATTTTAATTTCATTTTAATTGGTTCCTTTAATTTTTAGATGGTGTTTTTTTGTATTACAATTTGCATTTCACAAAATTTGTATGAGTAGATGTACATGCTTTTACTGCATTTCATAGGTGTTCTAATTTTTAATGGGTTAAGTTTCTGGATACATGGTTGTTGTTTAGTTGTGTCCAACTCTTCGTGACCCCATGGACCAGAGCACGCCAGGCACTCCTGTCTTCCACTGCCTCCCGCAGTTTGGTCAGACTCATGTTAGTAGCTTCGAGAACACTGTCCAACCACCTCGTCCTCTGTCATCCCCTTCTCCTTGTGCCCTCCATCTTTCCCAGGGAGTCTTCTCTTCTCATGAGGTGGCCAAAGTACTGGAACCTCAGCTTCAGGATCTGTCCTTCCAGTGAGCACTCAGGGCTCCTTAAGAATGGATAGGTTTGGTCTTCTTGCAGTCCATGGGACTCTCAAGAGTCTCCTCCAGCACCATAATTGAAAAGCATCCATTCTTCAGGGATCAGCCTTCTTTATGGTCCAGCTCTCACTTCCATACATCACTACTGGGAAAACCATAGCTTTTGCGTACTCAGTGAAGCAGAAGTAGATGTTTTTCTGGACCTCTCTAGGTTTCTCCATAATCCAGTGCATGCTTGCAATTTGCTTTCTGATTCCTCTGCCCCTTCGAAATCCGGCTTGCACTTCTGGGAGTTCTCGGTCCATACACTGCTTAAGCCTGCCTTGTAGAATATTGAGCATAACCTTGCTAGCGTGTGAAATGAGCGCAATTGTGCAGTAGTTGGAGCATTCTTTGGCACTGCACTTATTTGGGATTGGGATGTAGACTGATCTTCTCCAATCCTCTGGCCACTACTGAGTTTTCCAAACTTGCTGGCATATAGAGTGTAGCACCTTAACAGCACCATCTTTTAAACTTTTAAATAGTTCAGCTGGAATGTCATCACTTCCACTAGACTTGTTATTAGCAATGCTTTCTAGGGCCCATTTGACTTCACTCTCCAGGATGTCTGGCTCAAGGTCAGTAACCGCACTGCCTGGGGTATACAAGACATCCCTATCTTTCTGGGATAATTCCTGTGTGTATTCTTGCCACCTCCTCTTGATGTCTTACATACTGTATGAAAAAACAAATTGCACACTGTGAAACAAAATTGTTTGGGAGGAGAATTGAATTGGCATACTGAAATTTAGTGGAGTTTTTGAGCAGTCATCTGTAACCATGAAAATATTGTATGCATGCTTTTTTAGAAGTGAAAGTTCCAGGGAAGGAATGGAAGTGTTGCAACTGTTACATGCTTATTTAATTACACACACTCTCTTTGTCATTAGATAAACACAGAGGAACATGTAGATGCAGATGACCAGGAGATAATTTCTTGGGACCGAACTATTCCTGAAGCTATAAAGAACCAAATTCAGCCCAAATTGGTCCAAGCAGACAGCGTGACTGTGTGGATTGATCCGTTGGATGCAACTCAGGAATATACAGGTAACAGCACCAAGCTACTTTTGATTTACTGCTACTCTGTATAGCTCCCCACCCCTTACAATGGCATCTCACAAGAGCAGCTCCCTATCATGACTTGGGCGGGATATAACTTTAACATTGTGCTTGTATGCTGTGGCTCATATACTTTAATTTTACAAAGCCTTTCTCTTATACAAAAATGGAAGGCATTTGTCTTATCATGGGATAGTGCTGCCTGTGGGAAACTACTTCGCACCTTTTAATGGTTCCATGGGCTTCTGGAGTGAGACCTTTGTGGTTTGCAGCATGAATCAGGTTGGAATTAGATGACAGTAGGGTTTTTTTGGGTAGTGATGCTGGGTGTGGCTTTCCTTTTCTTTCTTTACTTAATGTGTGGACTTGTTTATGGATCTGTGTCATGCTTGAACAAAAATCTTGCAGGCTTCTGCTTGAAATGGGGATTTGGGTGTGTGTGACATGACATATTTTTGGATAGCTCCATAAACTGCCAGAAGTTGCAGGATGCTGTCCAAGCTACTTAACATGACAACTGAACAATAGCAGCCTACATGGTGGCCTCCAAATGTTGTTGGACTACAGCTCTCAGCATTCCTGACCATTGGCCATGCTGTCTGGGGCTGTTGGGAACTGGAACCCAAAAACATCTAGGGGGCACCATGCTGGGTTTTGTTGTCATTAAGGCAAGGTTCAGATGTTAACTCCAAGCTATTGTTTTGATTTGGCCCCGTTGGAGCAAGCCTTGTGCTTGCATACTCCCTGTTTCTCCTTCTGCTCAATTACTTGGGTTCATATCCGTCACCAACCATAGTTTGCCATTACATCCAAAGCACACAATGGTTTCTGCAAAAGAAGCAGTAATTAAGTTGAAGGAATGGATGTGAGCAGAGGAGAGGTCCTTTTTCCTTAACAGAAGGCAGAAGGCTTTTTCCTTTAACACCAAATCATTACACTGAACCAGCTCTTTGAGTAATGAAACAAAGCCATATTTTAAATATTTCATTAGCATAATTTCTTCATGGACTTGGAGTAAAAGGGGAACAGTTTAAGAACTCAAATATGCAAAGACAGTTAAGCTGTTGAACACGAGAGAATAATTGGTGTTCAGTTATTGCTGTCTTAAGTGCTTTCTGATTTATGTTGAAACTTCTGCTGAATATTAAATCCAGGCTGTGTTTTGTGTTGGCTCTTGTGCATAGGTTAAGTGAATACAATGTCTGAGCTTAGAATCGAAAGGGGGAAGAGCAGAGTAGGGCTGTGTTCTTACAGAAATACTGTTCAATCAAAATGATACAATATACAAATACCCAAAGTTGGATTTACTTTCTAATTTTACACCTTTCAGGTTGGTTTCTTGCCTTGTCACATCGGGTTTAAAAGTTAGTTTAGTGTTGTGCTTTGCGCTCTACAAATGAGAAGTGTTGACGTTCTTCCTATCCTCCCTTCAGAGAACCTTCGACAGTATGTTACTACTATGGTCTGTGCAGCTGTAAATGGCAAGCCAGTAATAGGAGTAATACACAAGCCATTTTCTGGATACACAGGTATGTGACATAATTTTATTTCCATTCACAATGGTGTGAATAGTGACGTATGATTCCTAATCCTCAGCAGGTTTTATGGTTGATGCTGTGACACCTTATAGCTTAGAGTCTGGTGCAGGGCTGGGTGATGTTAGATTTTCAACATTGCGACCTCGCGGTTTGGCGATGTATCGCGATGTTGAAACAAGCTGCATTGGCCCCAGCTGGCTAGACACAGGTTGAAACTGCCACAGCTCTCACCGCTGGAGCTGGGGCCCTTTCACCCCAGCGCCTTGCAGGTTAGGGCCAATGCAGCTTGCCCAGGCCACTGCTCAGCTAGGGGATGGGGACAGGGGGCTTCCCCCCTAACCCAGCTGAGCGGCCCCTGATACCGCGTCAGCATTGGGCTTTGCTTAGCTGTGGCATACCCTGTTTCTCATATTTTAAGTCATACCCATAAAATAAGCCATAGCAGGATTTTTAAGCATTCAAGGAATATAAGACATACCCCGAAAATAAGTCATAGTGATAGGCGCAGCAGCAATGCCGGCCGCGGCAGGAGGAGGAGGAAAAAAATAAGACATCCCTTGAAAATAAGCCATAGTGTGTTTTTTTGAGGAAAAAATAAATATAAGACGTGTCTTATAATATGAGAAACACTGTAGAAGACGACTCCCACCCCACCCCATCTGCAGCATTGGATCGCTCAGACAGGGTGGGGGGAGGCTTCTGAGCGAACCGACACCATAGCAGCCGTTTGAGGGCTCCGTTAAATGCTTGTCTGAAGGGATCAGCAACCGGGCACCCCTCAGCCGAGCAGTTTAAAGATGCGGAGGGAAGAACAAGCTGTATTGGTGCCTCGCCGATGCAGCTTGTTTCTCCCTATGAGGGCAGACCGTGATGTTGGTTTCACTGAGTGGTATATCGCTGGTGAAACTGCCGTGGTTCTGAGTCCCTCTACTAGCAGCACCCCCTGGATGAAGTTGCGCTGATAGCAGAGGGACTCGGGAGCACAGCAGTTTCACGAGCGATATACGTACCACTGAGTGAAACCAACATTGTGAACTGCTTCTCATACTGGTCCTTGGCGATATATCGATATATCGCCCAGGCCTAGTGTGTTGGTGATAACGACAAGGTTGCAGGTTCGATTCCTGTATGTGACAGCTGCATATTACTACATTCTGGGGCATTGGACTAGATGATCCTCAGGGCCCCTTCCAACTCTACCATTCTATGATTCCATGTGAGATGTGCTGGCCAAAGGAATGGCATGTATGCATACTAGATACCAAAAGACATAGAATCACAGAACTGTAGAATTGGAAAGGGACCCCAAGGATCATCTAGTTGAATCCCTGCAATGCTGAAACCTGGAACTGGGCTTGGTGGCTCTTCCTGAAATTCAGGAAGAAATAGGAATACAGAAGCATAAGGGTTTGTTTGTTTTTGCCAAATACAGCTGGGTAGCCCTGAAGACCCTTAAGCTTCTGCTGAGCAATTGGAAGACCCAGCTACCCACCCACCCACCGGCCACTAATGACATGCCTGTTTTGCAGCCTGGGCGATGGTTGGCGGAGGATCAAATATTAAGCCTCGTTCTTCCTACAATGAGCAGACACCAACAATCATTGTCTCCCGTTCCCATGAAGGGAAAGTCAGGCAGCTTGCTTGGCAGACCTTTGGAAATAAAACTGCAATCATTAAAGCTGGAGGAGCAGGTTTGTTCTCTTGAATCTATTGTCCCTCATTTTATTAATGTAGAAATAGCTAGTACAGTACACTGGAAATGTACATGGTTGCAGTGTGAAATGATTACGGTTCTCCAGGCAACAGAGTGATCAAATAGTTAATTTAGAAATATATAATCTCTCTCAGGACACTGTTTATGGTTGGTGAGCAGTAAAAATGTTGCCGTATCTGATGGGAGTTAAACTTTAAGTTTTTTTTCTGAGATTATGGTACTCTGTAGCTACCAAATGAAAGTAGGTTGCAAAATGGTCCTGTGTCAGGTTTGCCTTGCAAGGCTGCCCAGTTACAGTGGTACCTTGCAAGACGAATGTGTCTTGCGATCTGATGAATTCGTTTTGCGAAAAATGCATCTTGCGAATCGCGGTTTCCCATAGGAATGCATTGAAATTTAATTAATGTGTTCCTATGGACAAAAAAAGAAATTTCAATGCATTCCTATGGGAAACCGTGATTCACAAGACGAATTTTTCGCAAAACGAATTGACTCGCGGAACGAATTAAATTCATCTTGCGAGGCACCACTGTATTTCTCTTCACATGCTTCTCTTTGGCTGTACAATTGCCAAAGTTCCCACGCAACAAAATAAAAGCAGTAAAGAAGAACTATCAAAAATACTACAAATAAAAAATATCAAAATCAATATGTAGTAAAATACATACTTTTTTAAAAAAAATCTGCCATTGTATATTCTAATATTTTCTAAGAATACCAGCAGCTTTTGGAATTTGATAAATATGGGGTCATTAGTAAATCATAGAGTTAGGAGACTCCAAAACACTGTTGGGGGGGGTCTAGCATTCACAATTCCTCAGTCTTTATATCAGTTCCTGGAGTCCTCCAGGATGCACTGTACTTGCCAGGACAAAGGGTGTGTCCTGCAGAAGCAAATACTTCTGTTTACCTTGAATCAACAGGTGTCTCTTGTGCTTTCTTTTGCAGGCAGGGAGTCCTGGGTAAGAGCAAACCACTTCCTTAGTCACACACTTGCAGTGAACAGTGTTCTCTGCCCAAATCTCCACACTGGTGATGGTGACCATGGGCGTATGTATGTCATTACATAACCCATGAGAGAGGCTGTAGTTTGTTCAAGTTCTGATCGAGCTTTTGAACTCAATCCCAAAGCTTTAAGAATTTTCTTTGTGTAAATAAGCATAGTTTTGCACGGGCGGCTTACAATGAGTAGCTCAAACACACACACACCTGCTTGTAAAATATACGTAATGAGCTCTCAATTATTTCCTACCCAGGATACAAAGTTCTCTCGCTCCTGGATGTGCCTGAGAAGGAGCAGGAAAAAGCCGATGTGTACATTCATGTAACGTACATCAAAAAGTGGGACATCTGTGCTGGCAATGCAGTGCTGAAGGCATTAGGGGGTCAAATGACTACACTGGCTGGGGAGGAAATCAGTTACACGGGTTCCGATGGCAACGAAGGCGGGCTCATAGCTAGTATCAATATAGACCACAGAGCACTGGTTGAAAAGCTCCCTGCATTAGACAAAGCGTCTCAGAGCTAAATTCCGAAGTGACCAAGTCAACTCGTGTTTCTGGAGCCTGCAAATGGTCCTTTAGAGGTGGGGAAATGTGCACTTGGCCTTTGGAAGATGGCAGAGGAACATCCTTTCGGAAAACTGCATAGACCCTGGCAGCGTTCAGAAGCAAGGTTACTGGGACTTGGTCTCCTTACGCCTCAACACCAACCTTTTAATTTTTGAGACTGTTTTGTGTCCATTACGCAAGGCCAGATATGCTTGGAAGAGCACAAGCATGTTACAGGTCTGGTTCTGGAAAACACCCACGTTCTGTTATAGTATTCTTTGTATTGTGTGACAAAAGAAAAGATTGGCTGTGGGTCACTTGAAATCAGTGGATAGGTCTTCTTCATCCCTTTGGGATAAAAGTTCCAAGAAGGCCGGAGCATCTTCCTCGGACAATTGTCTAATCTTGGGTGCAATTTGAAATGGGAAAAGCAAAAGTTTGGGTCTATTTTTAATGTCTACCTGAAAATTCAAACCAGCTTAATGTGGATGAGAGTGTTAATATTTGTGTGGTTTTATTATAACCTTTAATTATAGCATTTTCTCTGTGTGTCATGTTAAAAGAAGAGATTTTCCCTTGTACAGTTTCAGCTATTGAATATTGCCATTCTAAGCTGCTGAATTTCTTAAAATTCTTTAACATTCAGTGTTCGAGCTTCTAAAGAAATCATTTATCTTTGGTGATCATTTAATAAGCTACTTGGTAAGAGAGTGAGTGATATTTTGCCAGCGTAAAATTAAGATTATGAATTATGTGCAGCTGTCTTTATAGGGAATCTAAAAGTGTCTTCCTGGCTGCCATAACTGCTACACTATGTGGACATTTCCTTTGAAAGGCTTGACCCAGTTTTTGATTTGTCAGTTCAAAACTCTCACCCTGTTGTGGTGCTTGGCGTTCAGTCTTTGCAGGAGAGTTGTAGGAATTTGCCAAGGATTCAGAGGAACATGAGTGTATTTGACAACTTGTTTTCTGCCCTTCAGACATGCCCACCTCTTAAGAAACCAGCCTTTCTGCCCCTTTATGTTAAATAAAATAAAATAAACCCCTGTATCAGTGTGATGAATATCAGTGACTGTGAAAAACAAGATTTTAAGCTCTGTAAAAAAATAGGTCTGTAATTTGCAAATGATTAACTGGTGTGATTAATCAAGGTTTGCAAACATATTAAATCATGCCCACCAACCCCAACAAGCAAAACCATATGATTTGGGCCTCCTGGATCTCTGGTGTACTGATTCACAATCTTTCCTGGATGACACAAAGAGCTCTAAAATACCATGTTTTAAGTTGCATAAGGCTTGTTATCTGAATGTGGCGGGGGACCCCATGAAGTGTATATGCAACTCATAAAAACATGTCTTGTTTTCAGTTTTCCTACAAAGGATTTTCTGGTGTTTTTGGTTAGTATATTAACTGGATCGTTTTCATTTTTAAAAACAGGTAATTAGTAACTAAAAGCGATCCTACACACTTCTGCTCAGAATATAGTAGTATTGTCTTCCACGGAGCTTATTCCCAGTTAAGGTGCACATAGTTTTATATAGCAGGGTTGAACTATGGAACTCCCTGCCACAAGAGGCAGTGGTGGCCACCAACTTGCAACTTCCGCTCAGGAGTTTCCCTAGGCTAAGCCTGGCTTCACCCAGTGTACTCTGCACCCTCCTCAAATGCTTTTGCCTGGCTGGGGAGTTTCCTTGAACAGTGAATCTGCATTGTCCAATGCAATTGTTCAAGATGAAATCTGTTCTGGGAAGAGAAGAAATGAACACTGAACCACTGATATAGTACAAGTGAATTCTTTATTTACTGTGTTTGCGAGTGTTAAAGATAAAACCTATTTGGGAAAGAAACTATATTTGCCTTTTCAGTGGACCTTTATTGTTTGTTTACAGATACGGTAGTTGCCTTGGTGATATTATCTTGTGTTGATTGCTGTATTGCCACCCTGATCATTGTTTTATTGTTTAAAGCGGCATCTTAGCACTTCCAATGGAGTGTGAATGTGTCCTGATGTTTCCTCCCCTCATTTTGGTGGAGAGGGGAAAGAAATGAGGAAGACAGAATTGCTCCATCATTTGCAATCCAGCAGGTCTGCCTGCAGTCTCCCTTCAAAGTACCTTCCTTCAGGTAGGGCCATGGCCATGTCCATTGCTCACTGCCAGTACTTCGCGTTCACATAGCCTCCAACTTTTATGCGATGGAAATAGGGACGTCCTAAGGAAAAGTAGGACATTCCTGGATCAAATCAGAAACTGGGGCAACAGTCCCTGGAAAAATAGGAGCACTTTTGGGGTTTGCTTTCACTGTGGGGTCATTTTTACATTATATTTCCCTCCGAATTCACACCCCTTATCTCCAGCCACCTATAAGTGGTGGGGGTGACAAAAACAGTTGTGTAGGCGAGAGGAGCCCAGGGGCACAAAATGTTGGCAACTTGATTCTGTGTCCCCAGCTGGCCCTGCCTGCCCCCAAACTCCAGGGGCTGCTCCCCCCTCCAGAAACTGCCTCTTTCCCCTCATTTGCCATGTCGGTTTGTAACATCACAGGGAGTTGGTAGATGTCTATGACATCATAGGGAGTACGTAGCCAACAGCCACAGCTGGGGAAACATCTGCACAGCCCTCCCTGACCTCACAATGGAGGGGCACTTCAGTAGTTATTAAAATGAGGTGACCCCCCATTGTGAGACCTGGGAGGGCTGTGCAGATGTAGCCCCAGCTGTGGCCATTGGCTACAGACTCATTGTGATGTCACAAGGCGATGCAGCCCTCTCTTCCTGTGATGTCACTACCAGGGAGGGGCATCTATGATCCTAGAGATTTCCCATATAAAAAACATGGCACAAAACAGATTTGTTTTCAGAAAAACGTTTATTTTGAAAAAAAATTAGGAAGCCATTTATTTAGAAAACAGGAGCTGTCTGGCTTAGTCCTGTGGTTCTCTTCATGACTCTCATGGCTGGTCTCGGGCGAAACCTCGCCGGCTCCGGACGTTCCTGAAAAACATGGCACAAAACGGATTTGTTTACAGAAAAACATTTTTCTGTTTATTTAGGGAAAAAACAGGCATTTATTTAGAAAACATTTAAAAGGCATTCAACGGTCGCTCCATCACTTGCAATCCAGCAGATGTCCGCCTGCAGTCTCCCTTCAAAGCTCCTTCTCAGGTCTGGCCATGGCCTTGTCCATTGCTCACTGCCAGTATTTCGCATTCATTTCTTCGATGAAAATATGGACGTCCTGCGATTCTCTTCATGACTTTCACGGCTGGTCTTGGGGGAAACCTCGCCAGCTCAGGACATCCCTGAAAGGCAAAGGCAAAATGTTGATGGGATGACGACTATCCAACAGCGTCCACCCAGACCCTTCCACTGGCTTCTTTCTGACAACTTCATCCCTGACTGGCCTGCCGTTAGGCAGGTTGCAGAAGTGGAGGGCCACCAGGATCGACGAATTTCACTGGTTTCCCTGGCTTCCACCTCTAGGGCTGCGCCGGGCAGTTTCCCTCCTCGCTTTGGCCATCGAGGTAATGTCAAGAACTCTACGGATGCCAGCTAGCTGACGTTCTCAATTGGTAGGCTTGTTGACATTCTGTTGAGGGCAAAAGACTAAAGTGAATGTCACCAGATAGCGTTCACAAATCTCTGCCAGCTTCATGGGCCTCTCAGCCTCCACTGACATCCAAATGCGAACCTGGCTTCACCGTAGGCGCCACCGCTAGCTGCCGATGGGCAACTCTCCCTCCTCACATCATTCCGCCTAGGGACACTCACCGCTGCCAAAGGGGCAGCTTCCCTCCTCGGTTTGTCTGCCTGTTAAAAACGAACTAGGCTTCCAAACCCGTTTGCATCCCCTCGGATGGTATATAGCCTTGCGGCATCAACCAGCACTGAATGCAAACCTTCCGGCATCCATCCACCCCCAACAGCCGCGCCAGGTCCATTGCCAGACGTCCACCTGCTTCAGAGCTGAATTTCAGCCACCTTCAAGTGCGATCCCACCAGCAAGTAAACTTGAACTTGCCTTCTTGCTCCACAGCATCCCAACGCTAGGCGATTGCCTCCTGCCGCCTGCCAGCTTGCGGCCACCGGCTGGTCTTGGGGAAAACCTCACCGGCATTGGATGTCCCTGAAAGGCAAAGGCAAAATAATGATGAGATGGCGACTATCCAACAGCGTCCACCCAGACCCTTCCACTGGCTTCTGTCTGACAACTTCATCCCTGACTGGCCTGCCGTTTGGCAGGTTGCAGAAGTGGAGGGCCACCAGGATCAACATCCACAAGTGGACTCCGCTGGTTTCCCTGGCTTCCACCTCTAGGGCTGTGCCGGGCAGTTTCCCTCCTCGCTTTGACCATCCGCTTAATGTCAAGAGGTCTACGAATGTCAGCAAGCTGACATTCTCAAATGGTAGGCCTGTTGACATTAATTTGATGGGCCAAAGCACAGGTGAATGTCACCAGATAGCGTTCACAAATATCCGCCAGCTTCATGGGCCTCTCAGCCTCCACTGACATCCAAATGTGAACCTGGCTTCACCTAGGCGCCACCACTAGAAGCCGATGGGCAACATTCCCTCCTCACAGATCCGCCTAGGGACATTCACCCGCCGCCTATGGGCAGCTTCCCTCCTCGGTTTGGCTGCCTGTTCAAAACGAACTAGGCTTCCAAACCCGTTTGCATCCCCTCGGCCAGTATAGTAGCCTTGCGGCATCAACCAGGCACTGAATGCAAACCTTCCGGCATCCGTCCACCCCCAACAGCCGCGCCAGGTCCATTGCCAGACATCCACCTGCTTCAGAGCTGAATTTCAGCCACCTTCAAGTGCGATCCCACCAGCAAGTAAACTTGAACTTGCCTACTCCTTGCTCCGCAGCATCCCAGCGCCAGGCGATCGCCTCCTTCTGCCGGCCACCTTGCCTCCACAGGGCAGGAGACCACCCGAGCTGAGTGCCTCCACTGCTGCAACTGCCTTGGCTTTTGACTTGGCCAGCATTTATACTCTCTCAGCTGCCAAATGTTTTTGTGGCATCACAATGGCATCATCTGGGGAGGCATCACCATCACCCTTCGGACCTCACAATGATGGGCGCAGCTCAGCAGCCATTGGCTCCTTGGCTTTTGACCAAGGAGATATATAACACCCCCCTCCCCAATTTGTGCCCATATCTGTGAAGGCCACACTGGAAACACGGGGGGGGGGCATTTTTCAGCCCAGTGGTTGCATTTCCTTCCACGCAACACTGGCAGGGGGGGGGCAAACAAAAAAAGGAACACAGCAATCAAAGTGACCCTTTGCATAGGAAGCTTTTCAGGGAGTGACATGCAGGGAGAACGTTGGCATCTCAGGGGGGGAAAAGCACTTTTTCATCAATCATTACTTGTATTTGACTAAAAGCCATTAAATATCCACTTCCAAATGCAACTAATCCAATAAAACCTATTAAGAAAGATCCAGAAACAAGCATCCATTTACAATAAATCAAATTAATGAATCCCCTGCACTATCTACAGTGTTTTATGTGATTAGCACAAATACTTCTAGAGGCTTTTGCAAATAAGGCTGTTTTATATGTGAGAAGCAGGTCGCAGTCAGGTAATAGCCAATGTATTTTCACTTCTGGGTTCTGCCCCTGTAGCGGTGCCAACGTCTGTTCCAAAAATCTCTCTGGGGTTTTGATTGAGCTGAATATGAAATGGGGAAGATATTCTCCTTCATTGACTCCACAAATAAAGAATCCTAACTGCCTTGGAACTTTCCTGTCTCTTCCATCCCAGACTGATATGGGCATCCTTTGAAAACCGAGAGCTGGAACTGCAGTTCTCAGGGAGGCAAAGGGCAGTGTCTGCAAGTCTTGGGCTCTGGTGTGGTTCGATTTCATCAAATGGTACCAAAGGGGAGTGTTTTGAGACATATGTGATTAGCACAAATACTTTTAGAGGCTCTTTGCATATAAGGCTGTTTTATATGTGACAAGTGGGTCACAGTCAGGTAATAGCCAACATATTTTCACTTTAACTGTATCAGAATTGCACTGATTTAACAAGTAGAATAAGGAATACTAAAAAAAATACGTTGAGAATGTGTCAGGAATATGGGCAGGAGTCAGGCTCTGGGGCCTGTAGTGCTTTGCAGGACTGGGGCCTGCCTCAGCTTGTGCTGGAGAAGCAAGGAGTGGCCACTCAGGTGAGGCCACTTGATACCTCACTGCACCTGGTGGCAGGAGCTGGGAAGGATAAAAGCCCAGCATTTCCCTTCAGCTCTTTGCCACAGCAATGCTCTCCCTGCCTGGTTGCTTTTGGCCTCTTGCTCCTTGTTCCTTGGACCCTTGCCTTGCCGCCCCCTTGTTCCTTGGACCCTTGCCTCGCCGCCGCCTTGTTCCTTGGACCCCTGCCTCGCCGCCGCCTTGCTCTGTGGACCCTCGCCTTGCCGACACCTTGCTCCTCGACCCTTGGACCTTTGCCTTGCCGACGCCTTGCTCCTTGACTCCCAGACCTTTGCCTCTGCCTTGCTCCTTGACCCTGCGACTGCCTGCTACTGGACCCTCAGCCCTGCACCTGTTCCTGCTACTACACCACCATCTTGCCTCTGGTCCTGACATCCTCAGCCAGGGCTTCAATTGCCCGCCGACCGGACCGTGACAGAATGCATAAATAAGACATAACTTTGTAGTTATAATAATATATAAGAAAAGACAGTATGGGAACGTCTTAAAGGAGGGGTATATCTACAAGAATAAAGGTGATACAATAACTAGTCTAATCGCACATACATTATTAATGCCCCTAGTCCCACTCATACAAAAAGAAAAAATTGAAACTTACGTGCCCCAATCTGCATGTTTCCATCGGGAGGAGCATAGAAAAAGGACGATGTCCTTCAACTTATTAAAACTCGTTAGGAAACTTGGGTAGGGCTCTCAAATTTAACGACGTAGCGGTGGAACTTCCACAAACACAGCTGTATGCAGGTAGGTAGCCGTGTTGGTCTGAGTTGAAGCAAAATAGAAAAAAAATCCTTCAGTAGTACCTTAAAGACCAACTAAATTTTTATTTTGGTATGAGCTTTCGTTTGGTATCTGAAGAAGTGTGCATGCACACGAAAGCTCATACCAAAATAAAAACTTAGTTGGTCTTTAAGGTGCTACTGAAGGATTTTTTTTCTATTTTGCTTCGACTCAGACCAACACGACTACCTACCTGTAACTAGAACTATGGAAGGCACCACATTGAGCCGCATGAAATGGAAGTCGGTATCTGAAGAAGTGTGCATGCACACGAAAGCTCATACCAAAATAAAAACTTAGCTGTATGCAGTTACATGAATATTGCAAACGCTAATGTTGAATTTAATCCACGTGGAACTAGTGTGTTGAGTTTATAAAATATATTAGGACTCCATCTGGGAAAGCAATCTGGTCACATAAACGCCAGTGGAGAGAGCTGAAGATAAGTGCTTTGCAACAAAATCAAAAGTCAACACAAGTGTGGTTTTGTTCAATGAAGTGTCCAACCAGCGGAGCGTCTCATCATCTCGCCTCTGGTGCGGAATCAGTGTTCTAAAATACGAGTCTTAGCAGAGCGTTTGGTGGCACCAATATATATCAACCGACAAGTGCATTCAATTAAATAACATTTCGGGTGCGACAGTCAGTGAACCCATTTGATTTCAGAATCGTGGCACTGTTAGGGACATGACAAGAGGCAGTTTCAAAAGCTTGGGTGCATGCCAAACAGCCTCCCCACTGAAATTGTCCCAGTGGTAGATGAGAAATTTTCTGTGGTCTTTTAAAATCACTGTGAACCAGAAAATGTTTTCGATTGCAGGTTCTGCAGAACCCTATCAAGAGGGAGGTTCACAACCCACAATGTGAGATACAATGCCCCAGCATCTGTTCATGATTTATCTCACCTCCATCGTCTGTGGGGTAAACTGAAAAGAACAAGTGATGCGTTTTTGTGGTATTTTGCTTTTGGGTACAAGAAGGTCCCTTCTGTCACATGCCTCCGCTTTCACCTGGGTTTTATGAATAATATGCTAGGGGAATCCTCTATTTTACCAGCGCAATCTCCAGCTCACCTGCCGCTTGTTTGTACCCGTCCAAAGTAGAGGAATTCCTTTTCCTACGCAAAAATTGGCCCAAAGGTAGGTTACGTTTAAGATTGTGTGGGTGATGCAAAAGAATTATTAGGATGCTCAGAATCGGCCATAAAGCAGCTATTCATGTACCGGTAATTGCATGCAGCTGTGTTTGTGGACTTTATGCCACTATGTCTTTAAACTTGTGCCGTCCGAGCACTGAACCACTGCTATATCACAAGTGGATTATTTATTTACTGCGTTTGCAATTGTTCAAGATAAAATCTATTCTGGAAAGAGAAGAAATGAGCCCTGAACCACTGATATAGTACAAGTGGATTCTTTATTTCCTGCGTTTGCAATTGTTCAACCCCAGAGAGATTTTTGGAACAGATGTTGGCACCGCTACAGGGACAGAACCCAGAAGTGAAAATACATTGGCTATTACCTGACGGCGACCCGCTTCTCACATATAAAACAGCCTTATTTGCAAAAGCCTCTAAAAGTATTTCTGCTGATCACATAAAACACTGTAGATAGTGCAGGGGATTCATTAATTTGATTTATTGTAAATGGATGCTTGTTTCTGGATCTTTCTTAATAGGTTTTATTGGATTAGTTGCATTTGGAAGTGGATATTTAATGGCTTTTAGTCAAATACAAGTAATGATTGATGAAAAAGTGCTTTCCCCCCCCTGAGATGCCAACGTTCTCCCTGCATGTCACTCCCTGAAAAGCTTCCTATGCAAAGGGTCACTTTGATTGCTGTGTTCCTTTTTTTGTTTGCCCCCCCCCTGCCAGTGTTGCGTGGAAGGAAATGCAACCACTGGGCTGAAAAATGCCCCCCCCCCGTGTTTCCAGTGTGGCCTTCACAGATATGGGCACAAATTGGGGAGGGGGGTGTTATATATCTCCTTGGTCAAAAGCCAAGGAGCCAATGGCTGCTGAGCTGCGCCCATCATTGTGAGGTCCGAAGGGTGATGGTGATGCCTCCCCAGATGCTGCCATTGTGATGCCACAAAAACATTTGGCAGCTGAGAGAGTATAAATGTTGGCCAAGTCCAAAGCCAAGGCAGTTGCAGCAGTGGAGGCACTCAGCTCGGGTGGTCTCCTGCCCTGTGGAGGCAAGCTGGCCGGCAGGAGGAGGCGATCGCCCGGCGCTGGGATGCTGTGGAGCAAGGAGTAGGCAAGCTCAAGTTTACTTGCTGGTGGGATCGCACTTGAAGGTGGCTGAAATTCAGCTCTGAAGCAGGTGGATGTCTGGCAATGGACCTGGCGCGGCTGTTGGGGGTGGACGGATGCCGGAAGGTTTGCATTCAGTGCCTGGTTGATGCCGCAAGGCTACTATACTGGCCGAGGGGATGCAAACGGGTTTGGAAGCCTAGTTCGTTTTTAACAGGCAGCCAAACCGAGGAGGGAAGCTGCCCATAGGCGGCGGGTGAATGTCCCTAGGCGGATCTGTGAGGAGGGAATGTTGCCCATCGGCTTCTAGTGGTGGCGCCTAGGTGAAGCCAGGTTCACATTTGGATGTCAGTGGAGGCTGAGAGGCCCATGAAGCTGGTGGATATTTGTGAACGCTATCTGGTGACATTCACCTATGCTTTGGCCCATCAAATTAATGTCAACAGGCCTACCATTTGAGAATGTCAGCTTGCTGACATTCGTAGACCTCTTGACATTAAGCGGATGGTCAAAGCGAGGAGGGAAACTGCCCGGCACAGCCCTAGAGGTGGAAGCCAGGGAAACCAGCGGAGTCCACTTGTGGATGTTGATCCTGGTGGCCCTCCACTTCTGCAACCTGCCAAACGGCAGGCCAGTCAGGGATGAAGTTGTCAGACAGAAGCCAGTGGAAGGGTCTGGGTGGACGCTGTTGGATAGTCGCCATCTCATCATTATTTTGCCTTTGCCTTTCAGGGACATCCAATGCCGGCGAGGTTTTCCCCAAGACCAGCCGGTGGCAGCAAGTTGGCAGGCGGCCGGAGGCAATCGCCTAGCGTTGGGATGCTGTGGAGCAAGAAGGCAAGTTCAAGTTTACTTGCTGGTGGGATCGCACTTGAAGGTGGCTGAAATTCAGCTCTGAAGCAGGTGGACGTCTGGCAATGGACCTGGCGCGGCTGTTGGGGGTGGATGGATGCCGGAAGGTTTGCATTCAGTGGTGGTTGATGCCGCAAGGCTATATACCATCCGAGGGGATGCAAACGGGTTTGGAAGCCTAGTTCGTTTTTAACAGGCAGACAAACCGAGGAGGGAAGCTGCCCCTTTGGCAGCGGTGAGTGTCCCTAGGCGGAATGATGTGAGGAGGGAGAGTTGCCCATCGGCAGCTAGCGGTGGCGCCTACGGTGAAGCCAGGTTCGCATTTGGATGTCAGTGGAGGCTGAGAGGCCCATGAAGCTGGCAGAGATTTGTGAACGCTATCTGGTGACATTCACTTGAGTCTTTTGCCCTCAACAGAATGTCAACAAGCCTACCAATTGAACGTCAGCTAGCTGGCATCCGTAGAGTTCTTGACATTACCTCGATGGCCAAAGCGAGGAGGGAAACTGCCCGGCGCAGCCCTAGAGGTGGAAGCCAGGGAAACCAGTGAAATTCGTCGATCCTGGTGGCCCTCCACTTCTGCAACCTGCCTAACGGCAGGCCAGTCAGGGATGAAGTTGTCAGAAAGAAGCCAGTGGAAGGGTCTGGGTGGACGCTGTTGGATAGTCTCCATCCCATCAACATTTTGCCTTTGCCTTTCAGGGATGTCCTGAGCTGGCGAGGTTTTCCCCAAGACCAGCCGTGAAAGTCATGAAGAGAATCGCAGGACGTCCATATTTTCATCGAAGAAATGAATGCGAAATACTGGCAGTGAGCAATGGACAAGGCCATGGCCAGACCTGAGAAAAGGAGCTTTGAAGGGAGACTGCAGGCGGACATCTGTTGGATTGCAAGTGATGGAGCGACCGTTGAATGCCTTTTAAATGTTTTCTAAATAAATGCCTGGTTTTTTTCTAAACAGAAGAATGTTTTTCTGAAAACAAATCCGTTTTGTGCCATGTTTTTCAGGAACGTCCGGAGCTGGCGAGGTTTCGCCTGAGACCAGCCATGAGAGTCATGAAGAGAACCACAGTACTAAGCCAGACAGCTCCTGTTTTCTAAATAAATGGCTTCCTAATTTTTTTTTAAATAAACGTTTTTCTGAAAACAAATCTGTTTTGTGCCATGTTTTTTATATGGGAAATCTCTAGGATCATAGATGCCCCTCCTTGGTAGTGACATCACAGGAGGAGAGGGCTGCATCGCCTTGTGACATCACAATGAGTCTGTAGCCAACGGCCACAGCTGGGGAAACATCTGCACAGCCCTCGCAGGCCTCACAATGGGTGGGGCCCTCATTTTAAATAAAATAACTGCTGAGGTGCCCCACCATTGTGAGGCTAGGGACGGCCTGTGCAGATGTTTCCCCAGCTGTGGCCGTTGGCTACAGACTCGCTATGATGCCATAGATGTCATAAGCAGACATGGCAAATGAGGGGAAAGAGGCCATTTCTGGAGGGGGGAAGCAGGCCAGCTGGGGAAATGGAAACTAGTTGACAACATCATGTGCCCTCTGGGCTCCTGAGCTCATCTCCAATAAAATAAAATGAAATCACAGCTGCTTTTGTCACCCCCACCACTTATAGGTGGCTGGAGATAAGGGGTGTGAATTCAGAGGGAAATGTACAGTAATGTAAAATGACCCCACAGTGAAAGCAAACCCTCCAAGTGCTATTTTCCAGGGACTGTTGCCCCAGTTTCTGATTTGACCCCAGAATGTCCTACTTTTCCTTAGGACGTCCCTATTTTCATCAGAGAAATGTTGGAGGCTATGCGAATGCGAAATACTGGCAGTAAGCGTTGGAGAAGGCCATGGCCCTACCTGAAGGAAGGCACTTTGAAGGGAGACTGCAAGAGGACTTCTGCTGGATTGGAAATGATGGAGCAATTCCCGTCTGTCACCATTGCAGTCTGTTCTTTCCACATTTCTTTACCCTCTCAAATAAGTTTTATCTATTTTCCCAAATAGGTTTTATCTTTAACACTCGCAAACGCAGTAAATAAAGAATTCACTTGTACTATATCAGTGGTTCAGTGCTCATTTCTTCTCTTTCCAGAATAGATTTTTATCGTGAACAATTGCATTGGAAGATGCAGATTCACTGTTCATGGAAACTCCCCAGTCAGGCAAAAGCATTTGAGGAGGGAGCAGAGTACGCTGGGTGAAGCCAGGCTTAGCCTGGGGAAAATCCTGAACAGAAGTTGCAATTTGGTGACTACCACTGCCTCTTCTGGCAGGGAGTTCCATAGTTCAACTCTGTGCTTCGTAAAGTACTTCTTTCTTGTGTTCTAAATTTTCCAGCGTTCTACACACAACACACCCACATGCGACTTAACTGGGAATAAGCTCTGTGGAGGGCGATGCTACCTGACTGAGCAGAAGTGTGTAGGATTGCTCTTAGTTATTAATTAAAATCCCCAACTCAATTTGGCCCATAAGGACTTGGATGTTAGCCTTGACAATTATTTGCACATTTATTCAAAATCAAATTTTAAATGTTTTAGTTTAATGCACACATTTTAAAAGCACCCACCGCAGCTGGAGACTGGAGAGGGGGCGACCGGGAGAGGGAATTGGCAGAAGCCAAGAAAATCACCACCAGATCTAAGTAGAGGGACTGTGGAGAGCCTGTAGATCCTGTTGGAGTGCAGGGTGACCCGGTCGAAGAGATCAGCCACAGCTAAGAAGCGGCAGGTGGCTTCTTCCCGGGCACACTCAGCACCGACCAATCACGCAGCGCCGCCGCCGGAGACGCACCAATCGCAGCCCGCCCCTCCCGACTCCTCACGCTTTCTTTCCTGGGCGGAGCCTTGGCTATCTCTACGGTCGCACTTGGCTCTGCGCCTTCCTGGCTGAGGGCGGCATTTCCCTTCGGTGTTCCGCCTTAAAGCCGGGGGCGGGAAGAGCAGCCTTAAAAACACGCGGTTCATTTTGTTGCGTCATCCTCCAGCGCTCGCCCCCTCTCTGCCATTGGCGGTTCGAGAGGGAGGGCTTCCCTATTCGTCCTCCCGCCTTTCCCGCCCCTTCAAAGGGGCGTGACCCGGAGCCCGCGAAGCGAAGGACGTTGTCGCGCTTCCTCATTGGTTACCTTGCTATCGAGTCCCCTCTTTCCATTGGCCGCTCGCTTCCAGGAAGACGAGGGCGTGTGGGGTGGGAAGCAAAGCGAAGCGGGGCATGCGCTAGGCTGCTGCCCTGCTATTGGCCGCTCTCACTTTTGGCGGGAGGGCGCGAATCGCCGCCGCGCGCGCGAAGTAGGCGTCTCCCGGAGGAAGGGGCGGGGCCTTGCCGCTCTTTCTCCCAGTCGCTCTTGCGCGCGCGCTGTTTCGGTTTCCTCCGCGTTCCAGGCCGAGGCGCTGTCGACGGCGAGGCTCATTCCGCCTCACAGCGTTGAGACGGCAAGCTGTAGGGGTCTTCGCCGCCGCCGGACTGACTGACTCCCTCCAGCCTCGCCTCATGGAGCCCGGCGGCCTAGCCCCGCCGAGACTCTCTCACCGCCGCCGCCTCCTCCTGCAGGACCAGCCGCGCTTGCTCGCTCCGCAGGGTCTCGGAGGCCTCCCCCAACCCGCCGGCCCCGCTCGCGCCGCAGACCGCCGTAGGAGCCTGGGCTGCGGAGGGTAAGGCAGGCGGCCGCCCTCGACTTCAGCGTCTCCCGCCTCGCTGTGTAGTGATGTGGGGGGGGGCCCTATCTCCCGCTCGACGCCGCAGAACTCCAACTCCCATCATGCTTTGCCGTCGGCCACGCTCGCTGGGGCTGATGGGAGTTGGAGTTCGGCGACGCCGCACACCTGGCTTTCGAAGCGCCTTCGTCTCTCCATCGAGCTACCTTGGTGGGACTAAGTAAATAATCCAAATAGGGCTGTTATGTTAATTATTATTACTTTATGCCGCGCAAGGTGGCGTAGATGGTTCTCCCCCCTTTATCTACACACACAACTGCCCTGTGAGGCACGTTAAGCTGAGAGAGAGCGACTGGCCCAACACTCTTGAGCACTATACAAGTTTGAGCCTCATCCTCCTTTTTTAGAATTGGATATAATAATAATAATTGTTTATTTTGCTGCTTTATTTATTTGATATGTCAATATTACAATATTTCTTCAGGGAGTTCAAGGTGGCTTACATGCTTCCTCTCCCAACTCCCTCCATTTTTCCTCTCAGCCTTTGAGGGTAGATTAGGCTAGGCCAAGTGACATAGCCCAGGGTCACCCAGTGAGCTGAGTGGGGATTTGAATGCTAGTATTTCCGGTTTATGGTAGCCACTTTGCCACCCTGGTTTTCTTAAGTAACTGATCTCAGCATGGAACCACTTTTATGCTGCATTTTTTATTTATGTACAGAACTTTCATTTGTGTTTATGTAAAGTGGCATTATGTTCCATTTGGCTGCCATGAGAAGACTTCTTCACAATGATGTGGGATATTCTAACAGTAGTGTATCTGATTATTTGAAGCTCAAGTGAAAATTGTGTACAAACGTCGGAAGAAAAGAATGTCAATCTGCAAAGGACGTCATCTTCTGAATCTACAGATTCAGGTTTGTCTGCCTTCAGCTATAATCCAAAACCCATTGGGCTTGACAATAAACTTCTCTGTAGTTTTAGTTGGGAAGTTAAACTAGCATCTGAGCTAGGAGCTTACTTGGTTGGCCCAGATGTAACTTTCTTACTCCAAATGATTTAGAGGATTGGGAGCATGTTGTAAGCCAGCACTTCCAGTTCTTTCCTTGGTTTCCTGGTTTGATTCCACCATAATTTCCCTGAGCCAGGGCAATGATGGCCTACAGATCAGGACTGGAAGCCCAGTTCTAACAGTGATTGATTACCCAGTTGAGATGTAACATCGTTGTTTTTCTGATTGGGAGAAAGGGGAGCACTAAGATCCAAGTCTTAGTATGAACTGCCAAACCATAAGATGGCTGTTATATGTGAACAATAAGCTTCAATATGTCAGCAGTCCATGTACGTAATGGGAACAGAACTAATATCTTTGTCTGCATGTTTTGTCACTTTCTACAAGAATCTGTGCAAGTTGTAAGGTTATTTCATTCACAGGTTGCTGTATGGATTCTCCTACCCAGCTCGGCATGAAAAACCTTGATGAAATGTATGTAGAAATATACTATTATTATTTTTTGCTTGGAGTTTTGTGTGAAACTGGTTCAGGGCATCCTAAAAGAGTCTGCTTTGGAGAAGCAGTTAAGCAAAAATGTATTTAGAAGGTGTGGGAGTATTGACTAGATGATGAGTATTTGAGAACCCTGGTACTTCAAATTAGCAAGACTGGTGTACAGTAAAACTTCTTTGATTGTAGCTCTGTAGCTAAGGCTGCATGATAGGTTCCCCTCTAGTTCCTGGCACAATTTTTATGGGAATGTCTTATTCTTAGACTTTAGTACTCACTCACCAAGGCACAGGAGAGGGATGTGTATGTACTCTCACACTTGGGAACATGTCATGCTTGCCAGAATGTTGGGTCACTGTTGGCACTGTTGATGTACCCAGTGTGATATGTTAGCTAAATGAGTCATTATTAGGTAGTCTATCATTTTAGCTTGAATGTTGAAATTGTAAATCTATGTGCATCTTTTTGTTCTTGCAGGTTTAGAGTGCCCATGCGAAGAATGCACTCCCTCCCGGTAAGTGAAGCTTAGGAAGGAAACCTTCCTTTGTTGCTTTCTCAGCTGAATTTCACACTATGCAGAACTATCAGATTATGTAAACTTAATGAATAAAGCTTGAAAAGTCCTGCATGTTGTCTGTCAGGCGCCTGGAAATCTCAATGTTGACATTTAGGGATTTGAATATCTTATACAGAGGTGGATTCTTAGTGTTTTTTTGGTTTAATTTCACACACACCTAATTTAATGACTGACTGATTATTAATAATTATTATTATTTGTACCCCACCTATCTGACTGTGTTGCTCCAGCCAATCTGGGCGGCTTCCAGCAACATAATAAAACATTGAACCTTAAAAAGCTTCCCTATACAGATGTTTCCTTCAGCTGTTTCCAAAATGTTATATACCGTATATTCCGGCGTATAAGACAACCCCCAACTTTTCCAGTTAAAATATAGAGTTTGGGATATACTCACCGTATAATAAATACGACCCGGCATATAAGACAACCCCCAACTTTTGAGAAGATTTTCCTGGGTTAAAAAGTAGTCATACGCAGGAATATACAGTAATTACTCATCTCCTTAACATCTGATGGGAGGGCATTCCACAGGGTGGGCTCCGCTACCGAGAAGGCCATCTGCCTGGTTCCCTGTAGCTTAACTTCTTGCAGTGTGGGAGCTGCCTGAAGACCCTCAGAGCTGGACCTCAGGGTCCTGGCTGAACAATGAGGGTGGAGATGCTCCTTCAAGTATACTGGGCCAAGGTCGTTTAGGGCTTTAAAAATCAGCACCAACACTTTGAACTGTGCTCGGAAACACTGGGAGCCAATGTAGAATACGTATGTACTCTCTCTCATCCTTAGGTACGATCACCTGAAAAAATTACAGCCTTGAAACTTCCAAGCTTCCTTAATATTGCATCTGCACCCATTAATTTTAAATGATGAATTTTATGAAACAACAAATGCATAGAAATTGTGACACCCCCCCCCCCAATTGAAAAACAAAGCCCTGGAAAATGTTCAGTTTTAGAATTTCTTCTTCCCTACATCACTGGCTCTTGTTCCGGGTCCTAGCGGGCTCTACCCACCTCCCAATTCCAATCCTCCCGTTTTCTTTTTCAGCTAGCATGCTGTGGTCCATGGCTGCTAAGAACACTCAGTCGTCATTGGCCCAGATTTTGTTTTTTAATTGAATTGGGCCCTGCTGTTCTGTCGGTTGCTCCTCGTGACAAAAGAGGAGAGCTGGAACCTGACTCTGCATTTGCTTCTCTCACCTTTGCAGCAGAGCCTTTTGGGATGCAGTCCTGCTCTGAAGAGGAGCCATGTAGATTTGCTCAGTTGTGATGTCTTCCAGGAATGTGGCCCTGAGGAGAACAAAGAGAATGTAAGTTTATTTTATTAAGTTCCTAATCTGGGGCAGATGGCCATGGCTGTGCCCCAAGGGCTAGAACTGACTTCCACATGTAAGAGGGAAGTGTAACAGGGTTAGAGTTGTAAACGAGTGTTGTTGCAGGCACTGTGTTCCAGCTTAAGTGCTTTTTGCTGTTGTAAACTTCTAGGTGTGAGATACCGTGTTTCCCCTTTTTTAAGACACCGTTTTATAACTTTTTTTCCTTAAAAAAACACAGGGTGGCTTATTTTTGGTGGGGTGTCTTATGGTCTCCTCGGCCGGGCCAGGCCGCTGGCTCAGGGTGCTGCTGGGCGCTACGCGCAGCGCTGCTGAGCTCTGTCCTACCTGACAAGGCTGTTGTATGTATTAGAACAATACAATGCATGCACAAAGATTTCAGCGCTCTGAGGTGCTATTGAGCTTGGACTCTCCTACATGGGAGGTTTTTAAACCCAGGTTTGGATGGCCAAGGCTTCTCCAGCTGTGACTGCCATCTGATGGGGATTATTTTAGCTGTGATTCCTGCATTATTGCAGAGGGTGGGACTGGATGGCCCTTGGGGGACCCCTTCCAGCTGTACAGCACTATATTCCCAGGTGTTCAGGTTCACAGGTCTTCTCCATCGGTGACGGGAAAACCTGTGTCCCTCCAGATGATCATAGAATCGAAGAGTTGGAAGGGACCCCAAGGATCATCTAGTCCAACCCTCTGCAATGAAGAATAATCAGCACCATGCTCTAACCAATGGAGCAAATATAGATATAAATAGGGTTGCCATGTCTCCTATTTTTTCCAGGACACGTCCTCTTTATCACAGGCAGAGTCGTCATAGCGATCCATAATTAAAAACAGGAGTTGCCAAATGCGTCCTCTTTTTTGCTTTTGCAAAATATGGCAACCCTATTAAATAATGAAATAGAAAATACATGTATTTTCTTTTGTAATTTTAATAAGCAATAAAGGTTTTTCAAAAAAAAATTAAAAAATAAATAAATAATGAAATAATGAAATAGAAAGCCCCCATCGGGTGCGCGCTCCCGTCTTCCCACCGCATCCCCCTCCGATCGCCCTTTAAAGGCGTTTTCTCCACTGCGCCCCTTTTAAGACAAGCCTGACGGAAGAAGAAAGGGGCAAGGGCTCTGCTGGGTGCTCCGAGCTGCTGAGCGCTCCGCGCGCTCCAGCAGCTGGTTCTGGGCAGCGGGACGGCAAGCCTCCTCCTTGGCCGGGCAGAGGCGAGGCCGCTGGCTCCGGCACTCCGTCCGGCGCTGCCGGGTGCTCTAAACTGCTGAGCGCTCTGCCGAGCGGAGGTGAGGCTACTGGCTCTGTCGCTCCGCCCGGTGCTGCTGGGCGCTCCGAGCACTCGGCGCTGCGGAGCGCTCCGCTCTGCAGCAGCCGGTTCCGGGCGGCAGGGCGGCAGGCCTCCTCAGCCGGGCGGAGGCGAGACTGCTGGCTCTGTCACTTCGCTCGGCGCTGCAGAGCGCTCCGCTCTGCAGCAGCCGGTTCCGGGCGTCGGGGCGGCAGACCTCCTCAGCCGGGCGGAGGCGAGACTGCTGGCTCTGTCACTTTGCTCGGCGCTGCAGAGCGCTCCGCTCTGCAGCAGCCGGTTCCGGGCGTCGGGGCGGCAGACCTCCTCAGCCGGGCGGAGGCGAGACTGCTGGCTCTGTCACTTTGCTCGGCGCTGCAGAGCGCTCCGCTCTGCAGCAGCCGGTTCCGGGCGTCGGGGCGGCAGACCTCCTCAGCCGGGCGGAGGCGAGACTGCTGGCTCTGTCACTTTGCTCGGCGCTGCAGAGCGCTCCGCTCTGCAGCAGCTGGTTCCGGGCGTCGGGGCGGCAGACCTCCTCAGCCGGGCGGAGGCGAGACTGCTGGCTCTGTCACTTTGCTTGGCGCTGCAGTGTGCTCCGCTCTGCAGCAGCCGGTTCCGGGCGTCGGGGCGGCAGACCTCCTCGGCCGGGCGCTCCGCGCGCTCACCACTACGGTACAACAGCAGCCGCTTCCAGGCCCCACTGGCTGGCTGGGTCTCGCTGGCTGGCTGGTGCGCTCGGCGGTCACGCTTTTAAAATCCAGTCACTTAAATAGGATCTCAGTCTAATTCAGCAACATCTTACTGCCAGTAGTGGCCATAAGGAGGGTGTTAGTTTTCATACACGGCATGGAGGTATGTCTTATTTTCGGGGTATGTCTTATCTTTCGCAACTGCTTAAAAATGCTGCCATGGCTTACTTTATGACTACGCCTTAAAAAAGGGGAAACACGGTACTTGATGGAATGTTATTGGTAGACTACGTTGAGTATTCACTTGGATATTTACAGGAGCACTTTCCGTGTGATAAGAGTAACTTCAGCCGGTGTGTTGAAAATCATACTGAATTGCTTCAGCCATTTTGCTCCTTCTGTTTCCTTCCTAAGGTTGCTGGAGAAGTGTCCCAATTAGTTTTTGTGTTTGAATCTGATGCTGTTTGTCCCAGGGTGTGGTAATTTTTCTTTGCCTGAATGGGCGAAACCTTTTAGCCAAGGCAGCTTTTCATTGCACTGATGTATTCATGGAGGATTTAGAGCCATGATAAATAGCTGCATGTGGTGCTTCATTTAAATGTGAATAGGCATATATTTTAAGCTTTGCTTAGGTGTTCCATCCAAGATGCATATCCAGTCTCTACTATGGGCTGAACTTAATTTCATTATAGGAAGATGAGTGGGTAGGGGCGTAAAAGGTTATGGGTGTGGTAGAACAAAAGAGCTGATCAAGATTAGATTTTCTTGAACGCTGTGGGACTATAGACCATGGGTAGGCAAACTAAGGCCCGGGGGCCAGATCCAGCCCAGTCGCCTTCTAAATCCGGCCCGCAGACGGTCTGGGAATCAGCGTGTTTTGACATGAGTAGAATGTGTCCTTTTATTTAAAATGCATCTCTGGGTTATTCATGGGGCCTGCCTGGTGTTTTTACATGAGTAGAATATGTGCTTTTATTTAAAATGCATCTCTGAGTTATTTGTGGGGCATAGGAATTCGTTCATCCCCCCCAAAAAAATAGTCCGGCCCCCCCACAAGGTCTGAGGGACAGTGGACCAGCCCCCTGCTGAAAAAGTTTGCTGACCCCTGCTCTAGATCAAAGTCTCCAAAATTGCACGTTTATTTCCTGGCCCTTTGAGCTATAATGAATTGGTAAAATGGCTGTCTTCTTCCCTTTCCCTAAGGAACAATTTGAATTCAAAAAGCCAACAAATCCTGCTTCTCGTACCTGTCTGCGTACCTCTTCCCTTGAAGATGAAGGGTTGAGGCAGGAGCCCGCCACAACACTTTTGGTATGTACTACTAGTGTAGTCTCTGTGTTCAGGCTTGAGATAGACCTTCCTGTCCCAGAATGTTGTGTTGCTAACTGCTATGCCCAAACCTGAGACCAACTCAGTCCGAAATCGCAGGAGAGCCTCAAAAGGCAGAAATACTGTTAGAAGTCAAGATTTGGAATGAGACAATGTGCTGAAGAGTACAACTTGGAGGTACACAAACCAAGTGAGTCTTCATTATTTGCATGCCATGAGGACATTGGACAGCTGTCGTGGAGCCCTCAGGTAACATTTGGCAAGATCTGATTGTAGGAGGCCACATCTTTCTGCATCTTGGTTTTGCAAGCAGATTAAGCTGATTTTTAGGCAGTTGGGTCTATGCATTTAGTGTACATTGGTACCTCTAGTTAAGAACTTAATTCGTTCTGGAGGTCCGTTCTTAACCTGAGGTACCACTTTAGCTAATGGGGCCTCCCGCTGCCGCCGTCCGATTTCTGTTCTCATCCTGAAGCAAAGTACTTAATCCGAGGTACTATTTCTGGGTTAGCAGAGTCTGTAACTTGAAGCGTCTGTAACCCGAGGTACCACTGTATTTGGGTTGACAGAGTTGTGATTCTAGATGAGAGCTACCCAAGCAAGCCAGGAGAATGCCCTGTCTGTGAACTGCTCTTTATTCCCCTCCTGATCTTCGCCTCAAAGTGAAGCCATAACCCTATGAGGGAAGACTGAATGAATGTCGCCCAATGAAATATCATTTGTTTTAGTTTCATAGTGGAAAAGTTGACAACTATCAAGAAAGCTTCAGTCCAGCATTTCTGAGGCCGCTGTCTCGAGGGGCCTCAGAAACTGAGGAAGATGACGATGATGATGGATTCTTAGAGATAATGGACGGTCCAGATGTCTGTGTAAGTGATGATGAAAACACCTCTGTATTAAATGCTGTCAGGGGACTTCAGTACAGGGAGCCTCTGCCCATCCTTCACACCAGCACCTCGACCAGTGGTCAGGTGGGGGAAATGAGGAAGTTATTGGGGTTCCCAAGCTCTTACGCTGGACGCGTAACAGGAGGCATTCACTCCTGGATTCTGCGAGTGACTGAGAGGTCGTGTTCTTTACCATCTTTGCACTGTAAATACTACCGTATGCATAATAAAACTTTCAAAGACAGAGCAGACTCAGACGTTATTACTCAAGAGTAGCCGCAACAGCACCCTTACAGCACTTTAAAAACTAAAAGTTCCCCAGCTAGGTGGTTTGTGTTGGGTACAGCCATTTTCAGCCTGTCTAAAGATGGGCGGCACCGTAGATACTGCACTTGATAATTGATATAAGTAGGCTTTTTCAAATTCCTTGATTTGCCTATTTTGGGTGAAAATATGGACATAAGAGGACTTGAGCAGTAACCTCCTTTTTAAAAAAAAAGTATATTCATTGGTTGGTTGGGTTTCCAGCAGATGAGTTCAAAGCAGCTTTCAACAGTAACACATAATTAAACAAAGCTAAAAGGCTCTTGCCTTGCTGCGTAAATGCAAAAAGTGATGATACTGAATAGCTCACCAGGGGAAGGAAATTCCAAAGATGTGCTGTGGGAGAAGTGTGTCCTTAGTCAGACCCTTTTCACCTTAGGAGCAGGTGGAACACAGAAAAGCGCTTTTGGAGCACATCTGTGGGAAAGCAAACTCAAAATGGGAAGGAGCAACACTGCAAATAGTTTAGGCCAGCGACTTTTGGCCCACCATGTGTTGCTAGGCTTCCACTTACTTCATCCCTGACCAATGGCCATTCTGACTGGCTGAAGAGTTTTGGAGTCCCAACATTATCAGGGGAATTTCTCACCCCTACCCTGACTTAGAATTTAAAGATGAATACCAGCAGTTCTGTCTACTCTAGGAAACAATACTGAAGCCCCATGCACATTTTGCAAGCTGGGTGTGATGTATTCATTGAGATTTGACCCACACAGCAAACTCAACACTGTATTATGGACCAGTGGACATTTCTGAGTAGTCTGCAAATGCACTCCACATATAACTTACTATAATAATTTAATCTTGATAAGTGGCAGGGTCCCCCCTGTCCAAGAAGAGTCACCATTTCACTTACTACTAATGGTGTTTTCCCTGCTTAATAACTGACCTTTAAATTTTGTTTTAGAACGATGGCGAGATGCCCTCTGACATGGCCAGCCTTTGGACAGCTCCTCTAGTCATGAAGAAAGGGGAGGATGCCCATGTAAGTTTGTCATTTATCTGTGTCTTTGGAGCTTGTGTTTCCTTACTGAAATGTGTGGTTGTGTGTTTTGGCCAAGATACAAGATGGAAGTAGAGCTCTCTTCCACTTCCACGGCCATGCCAGTCCATTTGGATTCACTTGGTGCCTCACCTCGCCAGGGAGCTTAACTCTGGTGGGAAATGTTGCATTGCTCCTGCAATGGAGGCAGCTGTTCCCTCAGCATTTTCAGAGTGGGTGCATGAGGTATAAGTAATTACTAGTGGTCGGTTGCTTTTTGTTGATGCCTTTGGCTGCCTGGCAGTCCTAATGCCGCTTTGGTTTTTTGTGCAGAATAAACAGTGCAGGTTGCTGGGCGTGGAAAGTGAGCCATACAGCATGGCCAAAACTGTCCTGAAGAGAACAGGGCGATCCCCAGAAGAGAACTCGCCGTATTTCATCAAGAGGAAAAGAAACGTCTGCAAGGCATCTTCTGAAGAACTAACGGTTGGTGGCTGAGCACCATACACTTGACTCCAGCCTGCTGAATTTGTTTGTGTTCATATTGGACTCTTAACTTCAAGCAAAGCCTATTTGCCTTTGGTACTGGATGTGAGAGGCCTTCCCTCTGGCATGGTGTGCTGTTCTCTGAAGGGGGTGGGAACCCCTGATCAGCCGGCACTCTTCTAAATCTTGAGGAGGAAAGGGACTTAATGTGGGAATAAATGCAAAGATCCTTAGGGATTTGGTTGCCGAACCAAGCAGGTGCAGGGGTGACTTGGAGGTCTGAGGGAAGGCCCTTAATGTGTTTGGAAAAAATCCAGCTTATTTCCTTTCCGGCCTTTTCCTGCTGACTTTTCATGGAGTTCATTGTATTCCTTTGTGATTCTCTTAGATAAGGCAATAATAATGTTTTGCTTGAGGTTTACCTTCCTCTAGTTTAAAGTCCTTCCCACCCGTTCTGCTTGTTCCTTCTAGCATACCTAATAGAAATAGAAAATAGAAAACTGTAATAGTAATAGAAAACAGTACAGTGGTGCCTCGCTAGACGAATTTAATTCGTTCCACGGGTCTTTTCTTATAACGAAAAATTCGTCTAGCGAATCCCATAGGAATGCATTGATTTTTTTTGGATTTTTTTTTTGCCCATAGCAACGCATTAATTGAATTTCAATGCATTCCTATGGGAAACCGCGATTCGCTAGACGAATTTTTCATAAAACTAATTCATTAAGCGAGGCACCACTGTAATAGAAAACTGCCACTGTATCTCCCTGTACTTCCCACGCTTTCCCCTTTCCCCCTTAATCCAGGGGTTTCAAAGTTCCCTTCTCACCAAACCCACCCCTTCAGAGGAACTGGTCTCCCAAGAGCCTCCCTCTGCACTTCTTTCCTCTTTTTCTCAATGCAGGTTTTCAACACGCACTCCTCCACCCTTCCTTCCTAATTGCCTTTACATTCTTCATTCTTGAAGTTCTGCAAACCTTATTAGCTGATCAGCGGAAGCAGAAGCAGTTGTGGAAAGGATGCTTCCGTTGCTGGAAGCTTTCCATGAACTTGGTCTTCATCATCTCACATCTTGTTTCTTTAGAGCCTGGTGCTGATTGACCCAAACTCATTGTTGTCCTCAACGGAAATAGAGAGCATTTTGGACAATGACGCAAGGGATCTCATTGGAGATTTTTCAAAGGTAATGCCGATGAACCTTTCCTCTTTTGCCATTCTGTGGCTTGAGTGGGATAAGTGCAGAGTGGGATAAGTTTTCCTCACTCTGAACCAAGCCTCCGTTTTGTCACCTTAGGGTTACCTTTTCCATACTGTAGACGGGAAGCATCAAGATCTGAAGTATATTGACCCAGAAATGGTAAGTAGCACAGGCAGGCTCTTTTCGCAAAAAGAAATGCTTGCTTCACATGGAAGGCAAACTTAGTTTGTCTGCAGGCCACCTGCAGGGCCCAAAGAAGGCAGAGGGGTGGGGCATTTATCAATGCAGCTAGACTGTTCTTTCAGTTAAAACAAGTATGTTTTTAAAGTAATGGGGCAACGTCCTCAAGGTCTAATGCTTGACCTTTTCCTCCCCTGCAGATTGTTGACGTGTTGAATGGCAAGTTTTCAAACTTCATTAAGGAGTGCGTGATAATTGACTGTCGTTATCCCTATGAATATGAAGGAGGCCACATCAAGGTATGGGGGAGTTCGGAGGCACCCGCTGAAGACTGGCATCCTGAATAATTTGGGCATAAGCAGAAACCATTTTACAAGTGCTAGAGTGATCCCAAAGCTAGGCATGTCCCAAATACTAGGCATTGTCACTTCTGACTAAGTTTCAACTTGTGCTGGACCCTTTCACGGGATCCCGAAAAAGACTCACTTCAAAGGTAAGGGTTTTTGGCCGCCTTTGCAGGGAAAGATCCCCTTGACTAATTTTCCTAAAACGGGGGAGGAAGGTGTCTTTATGGCAGGGCAGGGGAGAGCGATAAAGTCAGGGGCCAGAATATATACAGTCTTACCTCAGAAGTTGAACAGAATCTGTTCTGGAAGTATGTTTGCCTTCCAAAACGTGGCTTCTGAGCCAATTGGAAGCCATGGAAGCCCTGCCGGACGTTCAGCTTCTGAAAGAACCTTCGAAAACTGGAACACTCACTTCCAGTTTTCAGTCGTTCCAGAGCTGAAACGTTCGACTCCCAAGGCATTCAGGAGCCGAGGTAAGACTGTATACAGTGGTACCTCGGTTTATGAACACAATTGGTTCTGGAAGTCTGTTCATAAACTGAAGCGAACTTTCCCATTGAAAGTAATGGAAAGTGGATTAATCCGTTCCAGACAGGTCCGCGGAGTACTTAAACTGAAGCGTTCATAAACTGAAGCGAACTTTCCCATTGAAAGTAATGGAAAATGAATTAATCCGTTCCAGATGGGTCTGCGGCGTTCATAAACCGAAAATTCATAAACCGAGGTGTTCATAAACCGAGGTTCCACTGTATTGGAATAGAGCTACTTTCTGGTGGGAGGCTGAACAAAAAATAACTGCTATTATACAGAAAGCTATTATACAGAGCTGTTGTAGTGACGTCTGAGAGGATGCAGTGATGCTGGAGAAAACTGAATAGCATATTACGAAGCATCTGTTTGGTGTCCTCTGCTTCCAGAAGTCCTATTTTTAACTTTGGCTAGGGAGGGGAAGATGGGCCACATCAGTGGTGTCGAAACCTTTTTCAAAGAGGGCCAGATTTGATAAAGTGAAGGGCCGTAAGGACCAACCAAAGTTGTTGGCCTTTTTATAGGATTGGAGTTGTTGAGGTGTTTTTTTTTTTAGGATTTTACCCTAGGAAATAAACTGCCACAGGGGCCAGATTAAAATGACGGGCGGGCCAGTTTGGCCCCTGAAACAAACTTTGGATATGCCTGCCCTTTTCATCTTCTAAAACTAAGTTATCGTGACAGATCTCGAGTGAATATGGATACTGTTCTAATGCAGTGTTTGGGGCAACATGTCCTGTTGGGTGCTGTGCCATAACACTCACACCCGCAGTCGAACCTGCCTTCTCTCACCAGTGTCTCTTCCTTCTCAGGGTGCTGTAAACCTTCACATGGAGGAGGACGTGGAGGACTTTTTGCTGAAGAAGCCCATCGTGTCATCGGACGGCAAACGAGTCATCGTCATTTTCCACTGCGAGTTCTCTTCAGAGCGGGCCCCACGGATGTGAGTACATGAATGCTCACTTTTGCATAGGTTGGGAACTTTGAGGACTTGTGGTGTTATGTGCAGATGTGATTGGGTGGGCAATAATTGATGTTTAATAGTGGAATAGGGTAGGTGAGAATTGATAGCCCAAGAAGATAATGAGACTAGGCAGGTACAGGAATGGAAGGGTTTTAAGAAGTAGGCGCTGGCGTTCCTGTGTGCTCTAAGAGTTTCTTTAATAATTCTTTCGCACAGCATTTTGATGCTTGGCATCACAATCCCCCATGACATCCATGTATATCATTTATGGAGAGTTTTGAGGCTCTTTCCCATCTATTGCAGGTGCCGATTTGTGAGGGAGAGAGACCGACTTGGCAACAGCTACCCCACTCTGCATTATCCTGAACTGTATGTTCTAAAGGGGGGCTACAAGGATTTCTTCTTAAAGTGCAAGGTAAGTGTCAGTTTACCCAGCTTCCGTTTCTTTTTCTTGTGTCGTGTCTTTATTGCATGAGTTCCATGACCTTCCTGAAGCTCAAGGTGGTGTAGATGGTTTCTCTCTCTGTCCACAAAACATTGGTGTGTGAGAGAGGGAGTGATTGTCCCCAAACCCCAGACACTTCACTTAATGGCTAGGTGGGAATTTAACAACCTAGCTGTTGCTGTGTGCAGGTGTTCTTTGTGTAGGGTGAAAGGCAGTTCTGTGCTAGGAAAACCAGAGTTATTGACTATGTATAAAATAGTTAGATTGAGTGCTTCTTGATTTCCCCCTTCCTGTGTCAACCTATGTAGAAAGGAAAAGTGATGGCTTTTTAAGGTGACAAAAGGATGCTAAGTAGGACTTCCGTACCCCAAAGATCAGTGTGGAATACACTCATACAAGGGCTGTCAATGAATCAGAAGTGGCTCCAGAGATTTTACAGGTCTTGCACAATCCCCTTTTTCCTTTCAGAGCTACTGTGAGCCCCAAGCCTATCGCCCGATGCACCACGAAGACTTCAAGGAAGACCTGCGCAAATGCCGCACAAAGAGCAGGACCTGGGCTGGTGAGAAGAGCAAAAGGGAACACTACAGTCGGCTGAAGAAGCTCTGAGAGCCGCAAGAAGGACAGCCAGATTTTGCCTGCCTGCCTGCCCTTCCATCCACCTGCCTGCCCTGTGGGTGAAAGCGGGGACACATTAACTTCTCCATGTGCCTTGCAGGAGTTGTTCACTCCTTGCATGGGCTTTGCTTCACTGTCTACTGAATCACTTCATGCAAGACCAAGCAGAGTCATTGGACTGCCATATTGCAGGCATGAACCCGTCAAGCGTTTGCATTCTGTCTGTGAATCCAGGGTTTCCCCGTATGCTTCTGAAGACAATCCATTTAAACAGTGTGTGTACGGGAATCAGGGTAGCATATAACTGCCAAGCGGAGTGTTAATCATGAGGTTTTAATGTCAATTTTAAAAATTGTGCCTTTTTATGTTAGTACAGCCAGATGAAGCTAATTTACCTGTGACTGGGTTTCCCGGGTTGTGTCATGGCCCTAATTTTGTACGAGGGGCAATGAGCAGGGAGGGTTCTTTTGAGACCTGACCCCCACCCTCTGGGCCGCAGCTCTGATCTTGCCAGCATTCTCTTGCCACACAGGAGTACATGTGGCGGAGGGGTGTTGGAAGTATTTTCGTGGAACTTACACAGGCTTCCTGTAATGAAGTATTTATCTGCTGCCCAAGAGGAAGCTGTTTTTATCATGTTCTAACTTACTCTTCAACCTTGCCGTCACCTGAAAGTTAGTTGCTTTTTAATGCGTAGATGTGACATTTTACATGGGCGACGCCTGGAGTGACCCTGGTGCCAAAACAGGTTGCCAGTGTTCAAATGCAAACGACCGTCCCCGGCATATTTCTAGGGCAGCCTCAACCTCATGCCCTCCAGATATTTTGGGTGGCAATTCAGGCTGGGACAGGTCACTGTGAACATCTGGTGGGCACCAGGTGGGCTAAAGCTGACATAGAAGGTAAATCTGGCCTGGATAGATCATGCTGTGTGTTTCTCCTTCCCCCACCTATCCCCAACAGAGGTTTGCTAACCCTTTTAAAGAATTTGGCTCCCATCATGGACAAGGTCACTCCCTCATGACTTATTGGAAGGGTGGTGGGAGGTAGGATGGCAGTGAGGAATCAATGGTTTTCTTCTTTTAAAGTGTGCAAGTTACATGGCTGTTTGAGGAGTGTTGCCCAAATCAAATTCCAAGCTGCTTTAAATTGTTACCAGTGTAAACCCTGGGGGCAGAAGGAGCTGGAGTAGCTCAGAGACTATGTTGTGCCTGGCCAGAAAGTATTACAAGCCAGCTTACTTCTAAACATTTGGGGTAGAACAAGTGGGTTTTTTTTTAGGGAGAATTAGTATTGCAAGCTATACTTTTCCGTAATTGTGTTTTGGTCTTTGAAACAAGCCTTCAAATATTACAAGAAATCAGTCAGTGGCTAAACTCAGCCATGAGGCTGGGGCGTTTTCTGCTTCCTATTTGTGCAGATGTTTGGTTTTTGGCGATGTTGTTCCATATGCTCAAACCCTTTGAGCTGTGATGCAATTCCGTGTCTGCATCAGATCTAAAATACCACCCCCTAGTTTGTTCACTCTGTTGTTACTTGGCCTCTGTGCAGGTGATCAGCAGGTACCTCCAAACCGGGGTGGGATTAGGCGGCTCACTTCAATGCAAGCCAGTCCTTCCATTCAGTGGTGAGGAAGGCTGTGGTCTTCAATCAGAGGTGGTGTTTGAATGGGGTGAATTGCCGTAGCGGAAATCCAGGCTTTTGCCCTTTCTGCGACAGGGACCAGCACCATTCTACTGTTTCCTTGCTGGCTGCTTCCTGTGAACATTCCCTAAAGTGTTTATTCCACCTCCCCCAAAACACACTTCCTGGTATTTGGATATGTATTGTTTGTTCAAGTTGCTGTTTGTCTTTTTAATTTGTCATTTGCACATAATTCATTTAAGGGTAGGGAAAACAGTGTGCTTTTTAATGTATTGTGAATTTTTTTGGAAGGGCGCCGGGGACATTTTAAATGACACTGGTCCGAATAAGGGCCTTGGCTGAAACCACCTGCTTCTGTGGCCTCGGGAAATAAAATGCCCAATACACAAACTCTGTTTCTTTTGCCTGTTGAGCAGCTGGTACTAGATATGGTCTAACGAGGGAGGCCTGTCAAAAACACCTGATGTGACCCTACAAAATTTGTATGACATTTTGTTGGGATTAAATCACAACTTTATTTACATCTTCCTGAGGAGCAGTGGTTTGTTTCTTCATGGAATGAAAGGTTTGCCTTCCCCTCGGCTCGGTTTTAAGTATTCCCCCCCCCCCCGATTTGCATGTGGATTTAGGAGGGGCTGGTGGGTGGTAGAAGGCCCTACTTTGGGTTTGCTGGAGCATGTGCAAACTTCAGCTTGTCAGTACATTGAACCTTCCACTTTTAACTACCTGTTTTCTGATCCCACATGTGTTTAGTTTTGCTGATGGAGATGACTTAATGGTGAGGGGGAAGAGATGCCAGGGGCAAAACACTGCTAACAGTTCCCCCTAAGGAGCTGGTTGATGCTTCCATTTTCAGTGATGCTATGGGTTTATGCTGTGTGCATCCAAGTCCCCACTTGGTGGTGCTGCTGTTCCAAGCTCTAAAAATCTTGTGTGCTTCAGCTCTATGGGCTAGAAAAGGAGTTGTACACTTGTTCATTGTTTCCTTCTCACAGTGGCCTTGTGGCTGTTCACCATGGTTCCTGTATTTACAGAAGGTGATTTGTTCAGGGCAATCCGTGATGCGTGTTGTTGACAGAGGATTTAAACTTACTTTTTTTAACCTAATAAATTCTATAAGGATGTCTAAAATGAGAACCTCGACTATTGCACAGTGTCAGAAGAAAGGAGGATTATAACATGCAGGCCTCTTTAGCTCTTTGATTTCATTAATCAGATGCAGAATGAGATAAAGATCAAGCATTTCTCTCTGTGTTGGAAGTGCAATCTCAGTGTTGCAGGAAACAGTTATTGGAAAACTGAATTGACAGCACTAAGGTTGCTCCATCAGGCATGGTGTGGCTCTTCCATTTTACACAAGACTACTCAATAGTTCATGGTCTCGTGTGTGTGTGTATGCGCGCGCGTGCACGCAAAAAAGAAAGAAAGGCAGAAATACAGGATGGGTGACACATTTGCTGCCAAGGAGTGTGGTGGAGTCTCCTTCTTTGGAGGCCTTTAAACAGAGGCTTGACAGGCATATGTCAAGAATGCTTTGATGGTGTTTCCTGCTTGGCGGGGTTGGACTGGATGGTCCTTGTGGTCTCTTCCAACTCTATGATTCTATGTGTGTGTCTCCAATTTCAGCCCAGCAGCTAAGCTGCTGTACTCAACTCTTCTCCTTCCTATTTAAAATTGTATGGTAGCTTTCATCTATTAATGATTATGCTTCCTGGTTTCCACTGAAATCTTCCTAGTCAGATGCTGCTGTGTGGGTTTAGTGTTTCCCCCTCTCCAGTGCTCCTCCATCTCTCTTCCCAAACACAAGGACTCTGAGGATGCTCACAGACAAATGTGGAGTTGCTTCTGAGTGAGCTGTGGCATATGATAAAACTGATAAGCAGGGGATAAAGGCTTGCAAACCCTGGCCTCTTGATTGGCTGCTTCAAACATTAAAAGTCTTGTTTCCCTGACACACCATAAAGTGTTACCCAGCCTGACAATGACATTAATATCAGTTTCTGCGTATGCTTCATATCCAAAGTGGCTTACATATAGAATAACAGAAATTTGGATTTTTTTTAAAGGTATATCAAGGCAATTAAACTAGCAGTTTGTGTAAGTGTCAGAATATATCTCCTGATGCCTCGCCGAAGTAAATGGGCTGCAGAACTGCTCCCATCTGGAGGATAGCTCATGCAGTAGAGCATGAGACTCTTAATCTCAGGGTTGTGGGTTTGAGCCACACGTTGGGCAAAAGATTCCTGCATTGCTTCCTGCAATTCTAGGATGCCACAGTTATCGTAGAGGACCAGCCTGTGCACCCTCAGTTGGATCCTGCAGGATCCTAATGTGTGGGTGGTTGGGGCTGACGGTGTGGCCCTGCTTGCCCCTTTGGTTGTGCGAAAGGGAGTTTCTGTGCTTGGGGAATTGTAGTCTTGCACCTTGGAAAGAGGCTCCTAAATGCCCCTTCTACCTTGATGGAGAGCCAGCGGTGTCTTTGGTAAAATGACATCGCCTCCACTCTATCCTCTTTGCTCACCTAGTATAGAATCATAGAGTTGGCAGAGACCACAAGGGCCATCCAGTCCAAGGCCATCCAGTAGTTGATTAGCATAATGCTAAGCCACATGTGGGGAACCTGTGACCTTCCCACATGTTCCTGGGTTCTAGCTCCCATCAGCCCTGACCATTAGGCATGCTCGCTGAGGCTGATGGGAATTGGAGTCTACAGAATCTGGATGGTCACGGGCTCCTCACCCCTGTGCTGTAAATGCCCATAGACTCCTTCGCAGGCCTTGGAAGCAAATGTGAATCTCTATAGAATCTCTATAGAGATAACCCAAAGTCACCAATGTTATACTTCTTTGTACGTTCTCCCCCTGCCCCAGTCCTGGCAGGAATTTTGCTAATCTTGGGGGCATGTCGAAGAAGCCAAACACTTCCTCCCCCTTCATACCCTGGATTTTGTGGTAGATGAGCATGGATAGACTTACAGGGTGGTGGTGGTGGTGGGGGTTTTACATTGTCTTGAGTATTTCTGCAGCCAGTGGGTTGTCCTCAACCGTGCTGCTCCCTCTTGCATCTTCATCATGCTGTTTTGATGAGATGAGCAGCAATAATCGTCCCCCACAAGATTGGCATTAGCATTTTATGATGATGGGAGGTTGCTCTGGGAGAAGTCTGCCTTCAAAGAGGCTGCCTTGTAACAGCTGTGAGAATGCATCCGGAATGAATTTACTACGGTCAGCAAAGAGATCAAGGTGACCTTGAAAGCAAATGGAACTTGCGGCAGCCCCATGAAGCACGGCGATTGTTCTGCTCTAGGCTCATAACCCCAAGGTGTGCCCTAGGGTGGACTTGACCATCTGCCTGGTGCCATCTGCACTCACTCGTGTGCCCCTCCAGTTGTAAGGGCTGGCATCTGTATGTTTGGGTGGGGGCACACAGCCCCTGGCACTGCATAGAAAGCTTCGAAAGGGGGTTGGACATTCTACTTTTCAGAGAGTGCATGATGAAAGGTTCCCGCACCAAAACCCAGTTAATTTTTTTGACCTTGCTGGTGGTAGACTAGCCCAAGTAGGCATTCTCGTGTTCTGAAAATTATTTTTAAAGTTCTTGTCCGAGGCTATGCAGGGATTGCTAACCCTGGCTCACCCTTACCTCCAATGGATGGTTGACTACACCCCACCCAGAGCATCCTTATAGCGATGCAAATTGCCCCCTCCTTGGTCCCCACACTTGATCATTTGGTGAGAGGAGAGGAGGTGCTAACCTCCCTTTGCTGATCTGCATGGATCAGCTGAAGTAAGAGTGAGTCACACATGTGGGATAGTTACATCCACCACTGGTTCTTGGAGCATTGGCCAAAGCAAGGGTTTTTTTCGATTTTTTAAGATAGCTATCCCTGGCCTAATGTACTTTGAGTCATGTTACTGGTGATATACAGATCTTCTCAGCTTGGGAAAGAGGCAGCCCAATTTTGTAATGATGGGCTTGTATCGCTTTTCATATCACTAGTGAATTGATTCCAAGTGTGGACTCCTCATGTAGCCAAAACCCAGGCACAAGCTGGATGTATCAGCCAGCAGTTCAGGAAACAGTTTCCAGAAGTTCAAAAAATGTTGGGGTGGGCGGGGAGAGGCCATAAAACAACATGGTGAGGACTAAGTATTCCCAGTGAGCTTGGGGTCGGCTGCTACAGGCAGCTGTGAAAGAAAACAGAGGGTATTGGAATGGAGTATCCTGGGAAAGGGGGAAGAGGCTGGCTGAAACCTGCAACAGGAGCACTCCAGATATTAAAATGTACAAAATGGTAGGTTTATCAATGGACAAATGCTGGAGTCTCTGACAGCAAGGGAAGGCTGCTGCCACCAGCTAAATGGGCTTCCTCCAAGCAGCCCAGTTGCTGCATAAAATTCCTCCTTACTTAACTTCCTGGGTGGTGACTCTGTTTAAGAAGGTAAAGGTACAGGGACCCCTGACCATTAGGTCCAGTCGTGACCGACTCTGGGGTTGCGGCGCTCATCTCGCTCTATAGGCCAAGGGAGCCAGCGTACAGCTTCCAGGTCATGTAGCCAGCATGACTAAGCCCCTTCTGGCAAACCAGAGCAGCACACGGAAACACCGTTTACCTTCCCGCCAGAGCGGTACCTATTTATTTACTTGAACTTTGACGTGCTTTCGAACTGCTAGGTTGGCAGGAGCTGGGACCAAACAACGGGAGCTCACCCCGTTGCAGGGATTCAAACCGCCAACCTTCTGATCAGCAGGCCCTAGGCTCTGTGGTTTAACCCACAGCGCCACCTGAGTCCTGTTTAAGAAGGTAAGTTTTGCTATATAGTATCACAAAAGCATTATTGATATATTGACAAGCTGTAAGGTGTGCAGAAGAGGGCAACCCAGATGGTCAAGGGTTTAGAAACCAAGCCTTTTGAGGAACAGTTGAAGGAGCTGGGTATGTTTAGCCTGGATGATGGATATGATAGTCACCTTCAAATATCTCAAGGGCTGTCACATGGAAGGTGGAGCAAGCTTGGTTTCTTTTAAAAAACTTTTTATTGATTTGTTAGAACAACAAAAGTGCAAATATAACACACATGCAAACAATCAAAAGGTAAACCAGAAGGATAGCAGCACAGCTCCAAAGGGATAATAAAATAAGAGCTGTTCAACAGTGGAACAATCTCCCTCAGCAGGTGGGGGACTCTCCTTCCTTGGAGGATTCTAAGCAGAGGTTGGATGGCCATCTGTCAGGGATGCTTCGGCTCAGATTCTTGCATCACTGTGGGTTGGGCTAGAAGACCTCAAGGTCCCTTCTAACTCTACAATTATATGATTTCCCCTTCAAGCCTAGAAGGTCCTGTGCACCGGATCATGTGGGATGTGTCACTGCTGTTCCAAATCTACAGATTGAAATCCTGGCTAAAGGAAGATTACTCCTTAGCAGAGCTGAGCTACAACCATGTCACGTGCGCTTAGATTAAGGCTAATGCATGCCCTGAGATGACAAGATTCAGTTGTGGCCGTGGCAGATCCCAGATTTAAATGAGCATGCCAGCAGGGGCTGGCGTGTTTGCATCTCATGAAAACACAACAGCAAGTGGCTTCTAATAAGTTTGGCCTCTGCAACTGCATTGCAAGCAGTTACCCGCCAGAGCTGCTACGTAGGATATTGTAGCTCTACCCTGGAAACCTCAGGGTCCCTTCCAACTCTACAGTTCTTTGATTCCATCACACGGAGGATCACAGGTTCCCATCCCTGGAGGAGACACTACTGGGACCCAACTCAATGCAAGGCAGCTATATAAAGATTTTTGTTTAATGTTCTATTGCGTAATGTTTGATATGTTTTTATATATGCTGGAAGCTGCCATGAGTGGCTGGGGTAACCCAGTCGGATGGGCGGGGTACTAATAATAAAATTATTTCCTTTGAATGGAAAGGGGAACAAAAAGCAGCAACTACCCCAACAGCACAACATCTCTCTGCAAGACAATTGCATAGCCTTATGGGGAATGCTGCAGCCTGGCTTCCTCCCACCTAATCCTGTGTCTTCCCAGCCACACAGGCCTGCTCTTTCTTTTTCCCTTCGCAGCCACTGTATTTTGCACATATGGATCGGTTGTTTTTGCTCCAATGCAGCAGACGCCGGCAATATTCCTGGAAAACATGTCTGCCTTCTGATCTGTCAACCCCATTAATCTTCTGAAATGCTTCTGTCCCTGAGGCCTGATGGCCAAGCACTGCTTGCTTGCTTGCTCAGATGGGCCCGGGTTCCAAAAGTCAGGAAGTCTCTTGGCTTTTGCAGGCACATTTATTGTACTGCAGAGATTTGGGGGGGGGGGCTCAGCATTGTAGCGGTGCAGAGCAGAGATCAGAGATGCAAACATCAATTACTAGACTGGTTTTGTTTTGATTGGCTTCCTGGCAGCAGGATCACATCTTCTGACCGAATTTAGCATCTCCTGCTGCCATTCTTGGACTCACTAACATCGTTTTAGACTCCTATACTAGGCAAACTTAATGTTCATCTTTTTACCACCCTTTTGCACCGCTTTTGAAATACTAAGCAGTATCTAAATGCTATTAGAGAAAAAATGGGGAGAAATCCAATGTTCTTGTTCTGTTGGTGTAAGCATTTCAGCTTACCTGACAGAATAATCTGCCCTGGGGGTTCTCCAGACCCCCAAAACCATTTTGGGGGAGTCACAGGGGACGAAATAGGGGGGAAAGTCCCATTGCACTAGTGCACCAACTTAGTTGCATTTGGCCTGTAACGTTTAATAATTTTGTGCACTTCCTTAGAAGAGAAAACCAAAATGTGACAATTAACAGCAGAAAAGGAAGATTTGGGGGAACTGTTTCCTGCATAGTCAAGAGTTACTGCTTGCCTGATCATCCATTTTCCTCCAGTCTTAAGTACTAAGTCACTGTCATTAAAGTGAATGCCCAATTTTTCCCTGTCCATATTTATCAATGGTACAATACATAAACACCACTTTGTCACACAGTAGTGGTTAGTTTTGGACCTGGACCCAGGGATCAAATCCCCACTCGGCCCTGAAGCTCCCTGGGCGACCTTGGGCCAGTCCCTGCCTCTCAGCCTCACTGGGTTGTTGTTGGGATTAAAGGAGGAAGCGGGAGAACCATCATGTCTGCCTCGTTGAGCTCCTTGAAGAAAAAGGCGAGATGTAGATTCAATAAACAAATAAAGGAATACAGTACATCAGCCTCACTGCAAGTTACAATTTATGAAATTAGCTCCCTATCTTTTCTCACTGAACCTTCCATATAAGGTTTTTCACAGAAATGCAAGATTTAAATCAGATTTGTTGATTTCCCCCCAATGCTCCTTTACAACTTAACATACCCACCCCATGTGGTAGTAGTCACCCCTCTCCTTTTTCACATGTTTACTTGAGCAACTGCTACTCATTCTATTCCTATCCACTGGGGTGGCCTGCCACCTAGCCATTATCTTGCAGCAATTTTCTCTTATTTTTGTGTTTATAGAAAGTCGGCGTTTCCCCACGATTTACATCAGAAAGTCCTTTGTTCTAGCTCTGTCAATCATATTGCAAAAGCTGGTTATACGTTTTTTTTAAAGCAAACAGTCCCCATTCTGAATCTCATGCTTGTGGCCATGCAAATCTTCCAGCCCCATGTAAGAATCATATTTATGTGTTGTGTCTGTCACCTAAGACTGATTCACTAGGCCAAGGCCAGTACAAGGCTAAAAGCAGAATCGTTGCCATGTTCTCATCCTGCACTGTTCTGTTCCGTTTGGAAGAGTGTTATGTGCTTTGCAAACCGTAATTCAGATAAGGCAGCTTCCTATGTTCCTTTTTTTTTGAAGGATCTTAGCTTCATGGAGGACAGAGCTATTGATGGCTGCTACCCGGGATAGCTAGGGACCCAGGTGGCGCTGTGGTTAAACCACTGAGCCTAGGGCTTGCTGATCAGAAGGTCAGCGGTTCGAATCCCTGTGACGGGGTGAGCTCCCGTTGCTCGGTCCCAGCTCCTGCCAACCTAGCAGTTCGAAAGCACGTCAAAATGCAAGTAGATAAATAGGAACCGCTACAGCGGGAAGGTAAACGGCGTTTCCATGTGCTGCTCTGGTTTGCCAGAAGCGGCTTTGTCATGCTGGCCACATGACCTGGAAGCTATACGCCGGCTCCCTCGGCCAATAATGCGAGATGAGCGCAACCCCAGAGTCGGTCACGACTGGACCTAATGGTCAGGGGTCCCATTACCTTACCTTTACCTGGGATAGCTATGCCCTGCCTTTACAGTTGGAGGCAGCAATGTTTCTGAATACTAGTTGCTGGAAAGAACAGGAGGGGAGAGGCCTCTTATGCTCGGATCCTACTTGCTGGTTTCTCACAGGCTGGCCATTGTGAGAACAGGATGCTGGACTAGATGGGCCATTGGCTTGATCCAGCAGGCTCATCTTATGTTCAAACAGGATGGACCATGACCAAACTCTTCCCACCAATAGCTTTGGGGATAACATTCTGCCTTCTTCCGCAGAGCTGATTCACAGTGCCAAGGCTCTTGTCCTGCACTTGCAGCCCTCAGGACCAAGGGCAAGCCCCTGCCGCCGTCACACCCCATCACAGCAAAAGATGATTCATAAATTATCTCCACTTTGAACCCCTCTCCACCCCGTTCATCAGCACCCTGCTGCGTCTCTAGCTCAGATCCTCTGAGCAAGACCAATCTACCTGACAACTAATTAATGCAACGTCTGGCCCCATCTCTTCCTGGCAAAGCAGAGCAGAAGCCAGCAGGGCCAAGGCGACACACTGCTTCCAACACCTCCTCCTGAATAAGGGTTTTGTGCAAATGAAAGACTGGCTTCCTTCCAGTGTAAAGAATAGCTCAGATTGGGTCTGGCTTTCTTCGGTTTCCCTTTCTCTCCTCCAGGCCCTAAGAACCTTATCTGTTAAAAGAGCAGATAGCTGTAACCCTTGATCTTTATACAACTGGGAACTAGCTTTATCGAGCTATTGTGCATAAACAATGGAGTATTGCTCCAAAGCTTTGCATTGCTTTCCTCCAGGGAACCCTGGGAAGGATAGTTCTCAGAAGGCGGTGGGTAGCTCAGGACATCTAGCCGAGAAACTTCAGGACTCTCACAAAAACTCCCAGAATTATTTGAAAAAACCCCCAACAAGAAACATAAATTAGTTGTGTAATGAAGCTCACCCACATTATGGATTAAAGGCTGAAAAATAAACCTTATTTTTAAAAAATGTGTCAACGGTGCAACCTAATCTCTCCAGATAAGTTCCTACTTTGTCTCCTTATTTTCGTGCCTCTTCTCCTGGAAAAGAGTTGTGCATCATCCCAAAAGTCATTTCCAGGGTTTTTTTTTTGGGGGGGGGAGGGATGATGGGAATTCACCTCCATGTTGTATATACTTTTACTTTTGTAATATTTTTGAAAATGTAAATATATAGCTAGACTTTGGGGCACAATATGCAGAAGGGCCTATAAACATAGCCTTATTTTCCCCCAAAGTATTTTGTGGCAAGTGAAGCAATGCACAGTGGTATCATCTAAAGAGGGGGGGGGGGTCCCCGTTCCAAAAGCATTCGACCAGAGCATGGGCGGAGCAGAAATTTGGTTTAGTTCGCATTTAAAGGAAAACTTGCCCAATTGGCACTTTCTGAAACAAATGTTTCTCAACAAAAATAAAAAATAAAAAAGGGACAGCTACCCTTCAAAATTTGCACTGATCAAAATTTTGCAAGGCAGTTCTCTAGCTAAGTCATCTGTTTGAAAATGTATACGCTGAAGTGTGCAACTAAATGCTTGAAATGTGGAAATAACACCCAAAATGCATTCTAGTAGGGGGAATTGCCTTTCAGAAGTGTATGACTTACGCCTCGTTGCATACAAAACTGTGTTTATTAGGAGAATATTGCACAAAAGCGCAAACGAATTTTCATCACAATTTTTAAAAAATGTTATGGAAATGTACAGAACCAAACGTAAAGATTAGATAAATGAGAAACTAAGAGAAACCCGCATTGAGATATTTGCCCATCCCTAGACCAGAGTCTACAATTATCTAACTGCCCTACTGGTTTTAATTTTAAAACAAAACAAAAATTGCTCCGATTCCTGTTCAGCCAGAACCGCAAAGCGACCCTGAAGCTGCTTGAGCCTTTTCTCGCACTTCCTCCTCTTGTTCACCAGAGACAAGCTGTGGTTTTGCAGCATCCTCTCTCCTGGGTGGCTCATTTTTTGCTCTCACTCCGCAAGATGCCTTTTGGCCCTTCGCAGTCGCTGCAGAACCAGATTATCGTAGCAGGTTTTGAGCTGCTTCCAAGAAGGGGCAGCGAGCGATTGGTATTGTCTCTCCCTACCGGATCTTGGCACGACTAGCCTGCTCATCGAGGGAGGGAGCTCAGAAGCTGAGTCATGGTATCAGGTTTATGGAGAGCATCAGCTGCAAAGCATCTCAATGGGGCCTGAGAGCAGGGAGGAGGAGGAGGAGGAGGGAAGCAGAAAGCAGGGAAATGTCTCTCTTGAGTCTGAGAATACTGTGCCGCTGCCCAGGGGATGTGGCTTTGGTGCCTGCTGAAATGCATGTTGAAAGGGCCTGTTCCTTGAATGCAGACTAACATTACCTTCCAGATGCCCAGGCTCTGCATGTGACTGAAGAGGACCCTGCTAGGGGGCAAAAGGTATTGGTGCCTTCATGGGTCGTACAGCAGCTTCCTTTATTCCCTGTTAGGTTGATGGCAGAATTGGGAAATGTTATGTCAAATGTTATGTCAAAGGGGGACACTCAGCTACAGGTAGGTTAGTGCTGCGGTTCTGAGCACATTTACTGAAGTAGCCCCTCTCAACCTGGTGCCTTCCAGCAGTGTTGGACTACAACTCCCATCAACCCCAGCCAGTGGCTGAGATTGATGGGCATCCCAAACAGCTGGAGGGCAGCAAGTTGGGGAACGCCACTCTAGGGAGAAAACAGGCTTAGGACCAGGCTTCCTCAACCTCGGCCCTCCAGATGTTTTTTGGCCTTCAACTCCCGTGATCCCTAGCTAGCAGGAACAGTGGTCAGGGATGATGGGAATTGTAGTCTCAAAACATCTGGAGGGCCAAAGTTGAGGAAGCTTGCTTAGGACAGTGCTGCTGCTGCTGCTTTGGAAGTGCAAGAGATGGAAGCTAGCCGAGGCTTCTCCTCCAGGGAGGCTAAAAAAAACTGGGGTGGAGGGCTTGGGGCCCTCCAGATATTGTTATAGGCCTACAACTCCCATCATCTCTTGCTGTTATGGCTACCAATGGCCAGGAATGATGGAAGTTGGGAGCCCAGCAGCATTTGGAGGGTCACAGGTTCCCCACCCCTGCTTCAGAGTCTAAACTCAGCGTGTGAATTGAGAAAATACCCTCAGCCACAATTGCCGCTTACAGGACAGTTCCACTCCCTTGACAGCATCACCTGCTGAGCCCATTCCTACCTGCCCCCCAGGCCACACTTTCCCCAGGTGCCCAGCACGGGGAGGCCACTGCTGTAATTTCCCACAATGCCCTTGGGTGATGGGCATGGGGTGGCCTGGTGAGAAATTCGAAGGGTGGCTACTTGGATCTGCCGACTGGAGCCTGCTTGGAATGTGTGTGTGCTGAGAGATCCTTGAGGTCTATGACTGTGAAGAGAGGGGGAAATATCGCTTTTGCTTGGTGCGTGTGATTGGGCAAGGTGCCTTTCAGGGAAGCTTGCCCTGGGTGATGATGAATGGCCAACATTTCCTGGCACATGCTTTAAAAACGTTTCTGCCAGCCCAGTCTTGCTGAGGGAATATAGAAGGTGGCCTTATATCAACATTTGTCCACCTAACCCAGTATTTTTTATTTATTTAAAAGCATGTATAAATTGCTTATATGCCTGTTGTCTTTGCCCATGGAGTTTTTTTGGCAGGGATACTGGAGTGGCTTGCCGGTTCCTTCTCCAGGTGGATCACGTTTGGTCAAAACATAACTTCTCTAAGTTATTTAAGCCCCTTCGCCATAGTGATGTATGGAAGTGAGAGCTGGACCATAAAGAAGGCTGATCGCCGAAGAATTGATGCTTTTGAATGATGGTGCTGGAGGAGACTCTTGAGAGTCCCATGGACTGCAAGAAGATCAAACCTCTCCATTCTGAAGGAAATCAGCCCTGAGTGCTCACTCCAATACTTTGGCCACCTCATGAGAAGAGAAGACTCCCTGGAAAAGACTCTGATGTTGGGAAAGATGGAGGGCACAGGGAGAAGGGGAAGACAGAGGGCGAGATGGTTGGACAGTGTTCTCGAAGCTACAAACATGAGTTTGACCAAACTGCGGGAGGCAGTGGAAGACAGGAGTGCCTGGCGTGCTCTGGTCCATGGGGTCACGAAGAGTCGGACACGAGTAAACAACAACAATAAATTGCTTAATGCAGTATTGTTACACGCCACCTCAGTGTCTGAGTTGTGAGAGGCTTAAGGGGTTCCAGGCATATACCCAGGGTTTGGTTTCCTTGGAATGAAGGTCAGTGGAGACTGTGGTGCCCTTAGGACAGAGGGAGGCAACTTAAGGCCCGGGGGCCGGATGCGGCCCAATCACTTCTCAATCTGGCCCGCGGACGGTCCGGGAATCAGCATGTTTTTACATGAGTAGATTGTGTCCTGTAATTTAAAATGCATCTCTGGTTTATTTGTGGGGCATAGGAATTCGTTCATTTTTTTTTTCAAAATATAGTCCAGCCCACCACATGGTCTGAGGGATGGTAGACCGGCCCACAGCTGGAAAAGGTTGCTGACCCCTGCCTTAGGTTTTATTTATGCATATATACACCCTGATGATAAGGTTGGGGGGGGGGCTCACAGCTCTAACATCCTCACATAACTTGATTCTCCATTTGTCATAGCTCTGGCTCCAGCACAGAGCAAGCATCATTGTCATCATCATCATCGCATTTGTATGCCGCCTTTCCATAATTAAAACAACACTCAAGGCAGCTTAAAACTTGACAATATTTACATGGTACTTGATCCTAGAAACTAGGCCCTGGACATCATTTGCCTCCAGGGCGCCCAACATGGTAGCCAAGTGGCAGCTCTGGAACGGCAAGGGAACCCAGCCAGGTGTTTCTGATGTGTCTCCTGGAATCGTGACAAGCAGGGTGGCAGGGAAGGACCAACTGTGCCCGCTGGTTTCAGGGCACAAACAAACACGCACTCGCTCGGTCTTCTTTGTCTCCACCGTTTGGTTCACGGAGGAGAATAGCTTTAATGGAAAGGCAAATCCCTTAATCTTCTCCAGATACAAATCAGCTGAACAGAGCCCCAGCTAAAGGACAGAGAATATCCTACAGGGCAGGGCATGGCACTGTCTATCCTGTTCCTTATTTAATCAGCTGTTGCCGTATTTATAAAGGGTGACTCGAGGCTGCCCAGCTACAGCCCCTCTTGTCAGGCTCCGAATCTAGCACTGGCTTCATCCGCTGTATCATTGCGGGCCTCAGATGGTGTGTAATGTCTCAAAAAGGTTTTTTTTTGGGGGGGGGCTGCAGTTGCCTGTGAGCCACACCACCTAAGGCAGTGGTTCCGAAAGTGGGTGTTGGGATTAGCGTGTGTGTGTGTGTGTGTGTGTGTGTGTGTGTCTGCAAGAGGTAATGGGGCGGTTGGAGGTGCAGATGACTGTTGGATTTTGAAAAGCTGGTATCACTGGATCAAGTGCATCCACTTTGTTGAATTGATTAAACTAAATTTCAATGGGATTTTGAATAAATGTACAACTGATTGTGAGTTTTATTGTGTTATTATCTTCCTTAGTAGGTTGTGTGACTGGCTGTTTTGAATAATCCTTTTTTATAGGGTAGGGAGCAGTGAGGATGAGTTTATGGACAACCTGAAAAAGTTTGGGATCTAAGGTGTTTGGAAGGGCTTTCCCCTTATTCCAGAGGCATAGTGATAAGCTGTGCTTCTTTTCAGTGGTGAAGACAAGGCTTAAAAGCGCCAATTAAAAAAAAGTAAATTATTGCACAGACTGTGGGGACCCGAAACACTGAAAATAGGTTCTGAGGCCTAAGCTCAGGTCGTATGTAGAGAAGGAAATCCACTTCCACACTCAATCTGGGAGGTGCTGGGTCCAGGATGGGGTTGGGGACTCTTTTGGCTCCACAGGCTAGATCCGTGGTTCCCAACGTGGGGCACCCCACCCACAGAGGGGCAATTTGACTTTTAAGGGGGACAATTTGAGAATGAGTCATTAACAGTGAATGGCCTTTTAGGCTTCCTCCATGTGAATAGGAGTTCACTTTTTAAATAATCATTATTATATTTGGGGTGGGGTGGGGTTGGAATCAGGATTTTAGAGATGCATAGGTGGGGCATGGCCAAAAAAAGGTTGGCGACCACTGGGCTAGATCCTTAGTAGGATTTACTTTTAAGATGTATTTTAATTAATTTATTACCTGTTTTTATGTTCTTTGTATACTGTGTTAGGTTTATGAGCCTGGCCAGGGCGGGCGGGGTACAAATAAAATATTATTATTATTAGGAATGACCCACAGGCAATTTTGACAGGTGGGACAGAGTTGCCCACCTGCCATTCACGTGATGTAATTGGAACATCATGTGACTCGCAGGTGGCCGTAGACACGGGAGAAGCCTGGATTGTACAGTTGGAAGCGCCCCTGAGGGTCATCTAGTCCAACCCCTTGCGACGCAGGAATCTTTTTGCCCAGCGTGGGGCTCGAACCCACGACCTTGAGATTTAAAGAACCTCACGCTCTAGGGACTGAGCTGTCCCAAAGGTTATTGCAAGTGCCCCCCTCTCCCACTTTAAGCTTCTGATCCCTTGCTTTACGCCATTACCTGAAGCCTGCGGGGCCTTGCTCCAAAGTAGACGTGCCTTGAAACTCAACTGGGCGGCCCTAGGCCAGACTCTGCCCCTCAGGCTGGCCTACCTCACAGGGTTGTTGTTGCTGAGATTAAACGCAAGAGCTCGAGCTCCTTGGAGGAAAGAAATTAAGAAAACCCCACACGAATTTCTTCGCGCCGGCCCCGCCCTCCCCCCCCTCACAACAACTGTCCCGCGCGCCTCCCAAACTTGCTCCCTTTCCATTTTGCCGCCGCGCGCGCCTGCTCCGTCCCCGCCCCTCCCGCCGCGCGCTCGGCGCCATTGGCTGCGGGGCGGGCGCAGGCGGGCCGCCATTGGCCGACTACGAAAGAGGATCCCGCCTTCCCGCCTTCCGTCCCGCCAGCAAGCTAGGGAGGCGCGTGGGGCGAGTCCTGAGGCGGCTGAGGCGGCGCCCACCCCGAGGCCGCCACTCCTCCTCCTTCCCGGCCCCGCGCGTTCTCGCTCTCTCGCTCGTGCACACGCTCCGCCTTCTTCCTGCCTTCCTCCTCCTCCTCCCGGCCGGGCTCGCTGAAGGGGACGGGCGGGCGAAGGCAGACGCAGGAGGGACCGCATTCGCCGGGTGGCGGACACCCCACCCCACCCCTGGCTCGGTAAGGGGCGCGAGTGGCTGGAGGGGGTCAGTCGGTTGAGGGTCTCCTTGAGAGGGAGGGTCAGGGCTTGGGAGTGGGGAGGAAGGGGTTAATTGGGGAGAGTTCCCCCCGGGGGGCAGCAGGGGTGCTTGGACTTTGGGGGGGGCGCCGTGCACTAGGAAGGAAGGGGTTAAGTTGTGGGGGTGTTTCCTTAGGGAGGGGGCAATTTGGGGAGAGGAGAGGTCGGGGCTTGGGCGGAGCAGCAAGGGTATAATGGTGGGGGGCCGTGGGGAGGAAGGGGGGAGAGGAAGGGGTTAAGCGGGGGGAGGGAAGCAGGAAGGGGCTAAGTTGGGGTGCCTTCAAGGAGGGGGGAGCATGGAGAGGGGGAGGGTTTGGGAGGACAGGGCGGGGCCAATGGGGGGTCCCTTGGGTGGGGTGGGGTTGGTAGTGGGGTGGCCAGGAGTGGTTCCCCCCGGGGGGCGGGCACTTTTCAGGGACGGGGAGTGGAGGGCGCGCGCGAGGTGGGGGGGTCTCCTTGCATTGCCAACTGGGCAGTTAATTCCGTGCAACTTTGGGGGTGCAGTTCTGGGTCAGGGTGTGTTGGGGGTCGCGCCATCCCTCCCTTCCTGGGCCCCTGACTCTGAGGTCTGCAGCTGCCAGGCCACGGAGAGCTAAGCAAGGGCTGGGCATGTGCGCGCCGGGGCGAGGGTTTGCCAGGAATCTGCGGCGTGGCGGGCGGCGGACTTCAGCCCGGAGAGCCGGAATGTGGGGAGGGGTGGGCGGGCAGATCCGAGGAGGGGGAGCCGGGAGGCGCTCCTGGCGGGTGGGGCGCAGGAAACCGGGGTGTATGTGCGGGGTGCACATAGTGGGGCCCTGGGACTCCCCGCCGCGTGCTGGGAGGCAGGGAAGGGAGGAAGCAGGGTGAGTGGGTGGGTGGAGAGGCTGGGGCTCCGCCGCGGGGACGGGGTTGTCCGGCAGGCGGCTGGCTTGCTCGCTCGCTCGCTCGCTCGCTCGCTCGGGGTGGGTGTGGACTGTCTGCAGTGCTAGTTGGAAAGTACCCAGGATTTGTGCGCGCGCGCATGGGAGCGATCGCTGCGAGAGGGAGCATTTCCAATGTGGTGGGAGTAACGGTGGGTGACAGTCGGGGGGGGGGCGTCTTGGGCATCATGCATCTTCCCCATTTTTTCCAAACAAACAAAAGCCCTCCCTGTTGCAGAACACAAGCATTTTGGGGAAAGGTGGAGTGGGGGGAATTCCTGTTTACTGCTTCCTCCCAAGCGACAGCAGCTCTTGGAAACTTGATAACATCGTCAGTCCTTTCTCTTGCCCTTTCCCTCATCCTGGGCGTCAGGCCTGAATCCCACCCAGTGTGTATAATGTAGGTAATCTGTGAGAGTCTGGAGTGTATACAGTAGCTGCATTAAATGTGTGTTGCAATTCTTGGTGGCATAGCTAGAAACTTTGCATTTTACTCTTCCAAGTGTTTTCCTTTTTCAAGTCCCTCCTCCAAAACATACCGACTTCATTTCTTTGGCATGTGTTCAGAATTGCCGTTTAGGCCACTCCACAAACATTTCATCTTCCCATATTCCAGAATGTTGGCTTGCATGCTAACAGCATGCCATTTATTTTGTTTTGGGTGCAGTCCTGTAAGGTGGAGGCATTTTGCAAAACTTCACAGAGCAGGAACATTTGGAGGGGGTGTTGATCTGCCAGCTAATTAACAGCCTTCTAAGTGGTGGAAGGCAGGGATGGGCTGCAATAATGATAGCTGGCAATAGAAACAACAGCAAACTTGCAGAAAGGGGCGGTGGGAGGAACATCTTTACTAAATTAGGAGGACATCTGTTTTGGGAAGATGCCTGAGTTATGTCATCCCAGAGGAAGTGAAAACTGGGCGGGGGAAAGGCATAAAGTTTGAAGGTCTAGAGCATTTGTCCCCAACCTGGTGCCCTCAATATGATTTGGACTACAATTCCCATCATCTCCAGGCACCACAACTGTGCTGGCAAGGACATGTTCTGCTAACGTCTAAAAGTGCCAGGTTGGAGGGTGGCAGCTCTGTAGTGCAGCGTGCTGCAAAGAATTCCTGGTTTTCTTCTCCCCCTTGCCTCCTTCTCAACTGTAGCAAGTCTGCAAAGACCTGGATTTTAAGTGAAATCCTTTGTCTCCTTTGCATCTTGGCTTCTGAACGGAGACTTCTGCCTCTATTTCTCCCTCTTCTCCGTCTCCCCCTTCCTGGTTACGTGGTTCCTCATCTGCTGTTGCCTTTCTGCAGCTATGACTGGCTGGTCTCCTTCCCAGCTTTTACAGGGATGGTTCTAGCATTGCATCAGGGGATATTTTGTGCTGTAATCCAGCAACGCAGCCAGGATAAGCGATCGCAGAACCGCTGCTCGAGGGGATGGGTGTGGTGAGCTGCGTGGATGCAGCAGCAGAGGCACGGCCGGCCTATACAGTAACTCTGCCCAGTCATCGGCACAAGGGATCTGAGCGGCAAGCTATTTTTATAAATCGGGCCTAGCTTCAAGCTGGGTGCACCGATTTAGAAGGAACAGTTGTCATATTTTAAGTATTAAATGAGTGTGGTATGAGTGCGACGCTGCCTCGGGTAAGTTTAGACATAGGGCCCTGCTGTTCTTGGGTAGGAAGGGGCCTCTTGCTGAACGAATCCACACCCCCCCCCCGCCTTCAAGTGCATACCAAGCCTGCCTGCCTGCTTTGTCATTGCCACATTCACTTTTCGCTAGAGAGCCTCTTAAAATTAAAATTCCAGAAGGGTAGCTGTGTTTGTCTGAAGCAGTGAAAGGGCAGAGAGCTGTGGTACCCCCAAGGCTTAATGGTCTTCAAGGCACTGCAGCACTTGGGGTCCTGGACCCTGAAACTTCCGTACTCTCTAACTCTTCTGCCTCGTGGTTTCCCCCCACTACCCCCCCCCCAGCTGTCCTCTTGCTTACATTGCTTTCCCAACTCTGCCTCCTCAGTGCATGACACAGAGCTCTCCATTTTGCAGGATTGCTTAAAAGCCAGAGTTTGTAGTGAGTGAGAAGCACCAAAACCTACCGAGACAAACTTTTGTTTATAGCAAGGTTTGTTATAAAGACTTATAATTTGTTCTGGGCCACGGATGCAAAGCATCCCTTTGCTCTTTATTTTCTCTGCAGTGAAGCATTAAAAGCACTTTTTAAAAACATCAGTGTTGGATATAGAGTCATCTTGGTTATTTGTTTTTATTTATTTATTTCATAGCCTGTCTCACCTCAGTGGCTCGGGGAGTGTTAAGCACAAGTTAAAATGTGCTTCAAGTGGTTGTCTTTTCAGTTGTTTGTATCTGTCTGACTTGGAAGACAATGGAAGAGTGCACCGTTGGGGATAAAATCAAAACATTGGAACGTTCTAGTGTCTGCTGTGGCTGCAGAGACTGATGCGGGAGAGGCATGTTTTGCTGCAGCTGGGGCAGAGGAATGTGCCTGTTTTTTCTGCTACAGGTGTGCCATGGCGTTTCTTCTTTCTGTGTTCTTCACAACAGTCAAATTCCTCCTCTGATCACTTAAGAGAAAAAGAAAAGAAAATATTATCTCAGGTGTATGTCAATACAATGGGAGAGGGACTAGTTCATGATATGGTTGAAGGGAAACGAGAAAAGATTATTTAGATGACAGTTACATAGAGCAGGGGTTCTCAACAAAATTTTCTCGAGGACCCCTCATCGAGCCGCTATTGTGACAAGGACCCCCATTAATTACTAATCCTAAAATTAAAAAGTGAGAGCCAAATTAAGAGTCTTTTGATATTTTATATTTATACGTTTTTTACAGTTCTTCCTCTTCATCTGTAGGCCTTTGTCATTTTAACGAACCACTTTTTAACCAACGGTCCATTTTTAACTACGCGAACTGTAGCTTCCGCGAAAAACAACGCTTTGTTTACAAACACTATTTTGCAAAGAGGCAGCGCGCGCCAGGGAGGAGGGAGGGGAATGGAGAAGACAGGGTACCTGCGCAGTAGCGCACAAATGAAGCTGACGCGCGCAAAGCATCTTGGGGAGGTGAGCGTTAGTAGAATGTGCGCGCTGCCTCTTTGCAAAACAGTAGTGTTTGTAAAGCGCCACCTAACGGCATACAGCAGAACTACTGCCTCTATCTAATTCTAGTTTTGCGCTAGACTCTGCTCATGCAGGAAGCGGCCAAAACAAAAAATCTGTTATCATACGAAATATATTTAATATATTATTTATTCTAAGAGCATCTTGCGGACCCCTCTGGCATAGCTCGCGGACCCCTGGGGGTCCCCGGACCACCTGTTGGGAACCACTGATAGAGTAAGTGAAAGAGGAACAAAGGGAGAGACCTATGCAGACCTAAAAAGGCTTCTGCAACCGAGAATCATGGAAGATTGTCACAGATCAGTCTGCAGATTGAAATTCTAGGATATTTTTAAATCAGGGTGTAGCTTACCTTGCAGGGCAGGTATGTGGCTCTTACTGAATTAGCTATGCAGTTTGTCATCTCAAAAGCCACTTGTGCTCACACAGGGAGGAGAAACAAGGTGGTCAGGAAGAGTAAGTCACTCTGCTGTCTGGAATGTCTAGAAGAGGGTGGCAAAAATGGTGAGGGCTTGGAGAGCAAATCCAATGAGAAAGAGTTGGGTTAGCCCGGATATGGGGATGATTTAAGGTGTGACATGATGACCATTTTCAAATATGTGCATATTCATAGTCACATGCATGGTGGGATAAATTTGTTTTCTGTTGCTCTAGAGCAGAGGGTCTGGACCAGCAGGTTCAGATTACAAGAAAAAGGATTTCCACCAAAGAACGTCCTGTTGCATGAATTATTTGATGGCAGAGTAGACAATCTTTGAAGGTGCTGTGCCGTGCTTCATGAGAGGTTTTTCGATGCTTGACCCGATATTGGGGATGCTGTAGCAATGAATTTCCAGCATTGGCAGAGAGTTTTGACTAGATGACCTTTGAGGTCTCATTCAGGTTGTGTTGGTCCAGTTGCAGCTTTCTGTTCATTCCCCTGCACTGCTTTTGTGCTATGTGTGGTGTAGTTGTGGTTTTGCTTCTGGATGTGGTTTGATTTAAGTCAAAATATGCTGGTGTCAAGCTCTCCTTACATTCTTGGGCAGCTCCTGGCTAGATTAGTCAACCTATGTGGCCCCCTCTCCCCATAATCCCACCAAACATTGGGCTGCCTCTTCAGCACAACCATAGTATTGCACAGAAGTTGTAGAAGGTCCTGGATTTCTGGTATCTCTAGTTAAAATTGCCTTGTGAATAGATTGCACCAGGTTTGTAGATCATACAAAATCAGATTGCCCCCTCGTATCTCTGCTAATAACTTGCCGCACATTCGTGGCCTCAGAGTGAAAAGAAAAGAGGTTCTATTCCTGTTTATGAAAGTTTACCTGGAGACTATTCTTACTCGCCATAGGTGATCAGTGGCTCTTCATAAGCCTGAGGTAAAGGATATTGGGTAACAGAAGTCTCTTCCAGACCTTGGAAGGATTCTTGCTTGTCCTGGGCATGCAGTGCTGGGCTCTAAGACACCTTGATCTCCTGCTGCGGAGAAACAACTCGAAACAGTGATATCTGTAGCCTATGTTGATGTGGCACATGGCATGCCAGCCATTGTCAGAAGTGTTTACGTACACGAGGCATTTGTAGACCTACAAGGGACCTGTTGCAATTGCTGTTCTGCTGTTGCTGTCATTGTATGTTTGGGCCCTTTGTATTCTCTGCTAGTAAACAGTTGGCAAGCCTTTTGCTGGTGGCTTGAAGGATTTTACAACCATTGTTAAATGTCTACACTGGCCATTATGGCTCGTGAATGTTCTGTTTATTGCTTCTTTTTGGCACTCCTTGGCAGATCCCGTCTTGGGCTCCTGCCTTTGCTTTTATTGTCCAGTGTTATTTATGCCCCATGACTTGCAGAATCCAGATCCAATTTAGTTTGTGATTTATGGACTCTCTTCCGATTCATGTCATTGTATTGTCGGTATATCTGTCCTCCTCCTCCTCCTCCATTGCCACCACCCAGTTCCAACCCAGCGAGTCTATTCAGGACTTCTTTTTTTGAAACTACTCCAATCAGCCGAACCCGATTAACAGAGCAGGGTGGCAACAACCCTCTAATTTCAGAGGTTAATCAGCTGCATGGCATCAGATATGCAATGGAGGCCTTGATAGATCTCTGTGGTCTGTTGATATTCAAGCAGATGGGCGCCTTCAATCTGAAACAACCATAATTAAGTTTTGGTTAGCCAGGCGGGACTGTCACTGCTCCTGTGTTTACCTTGGCAGCAAACCAAAGGCAGAAATTATTCAATCCATACTGGGAATCTGACTATTGCTGCTAAACAGATGAATTGATATAATCCTAATATTTGGATGCTGCCTCCCACATGGATGGTGGTGGTTTTTCAGAAGGAAGTCAGAACGCTTGCTGCCCCTGGGCAACTTCTCTTGGCAACTGCTTCATACCACAGAAAAAGATGCGTAGGACCAGTAGTTTAAAGGTGTGCACTCTTTCGAGTTGTGCTTCATCGGGCATAGCGTGTATCTGGCCTACAGCCAGGCAAGAAGGCATCCTTGTTTCTGCTGCAGCAGCCTTTCCCAGCTTGATGGGAGTTGTCGTCGAAAACATGTGGAGAGTGCAGAGTTGGGGAAAAGCTGGTTTGGAGATTGCCTAGGCTGAATCGGAACACTTTGCAAAGTATAGTAGTGACATACTTTTAGTACTTTTAGTGATATACTTTTGCTTTGGGGGATGATGGCAAGCATGTAGGAGTTCTAGGACAGGGGTCAGCAAACTTTTTTGGCAGGGGGCTGGTCCACTTTTTCAGCAGTGGGCTGGTCCACTGTCCCTCAGACTTTGGGGGGAGGCAACTATATTTTGAAAAATATATATAAAAATGAACAAATTCCCATGTCCCACAAATGACCCAGAGAAGCATTTTAAATAAAAGGGAACATTCTACTCATGCAAAAACTCACTGATTCCCAGTCTGTCCGCGGGCTGGATTTAGAAGGTGATTGGGCTGGATCCGGCCCCTGGGCCTTAGCTTGCCTACCCATGTTCTAGGATAGCTATTTGTTTTCATTTTACAGTACATAGCCGTTCAGTGAGAGCTCTTGAGATTCTATTAGGAGCAAACATAGGCAAGATGCAGTTTATGTGCTGAAAGCAGGCAAATTGTAGCCTTCACATCCAGCCCTTCCACTCTGTTGCAGGAAGTCACGCCTCATGGTGGCACAGCTTCAGCTGAGTTAAATGCAGCTTTTCGGAATCCGATGGTTTTATTGGGTCCTGGATCAAAGTCTCACTTGCCCAAAGTAACTCCCTACTCATTTATTACCAATCTCTTTTCAAACACTGGTTTAAACAGATGGGTTTAATAATGCTTCTGGCACAGTGGAGAATGCTGACAGCTTTCATTTCTGTGATCAACCCTGTACTTAATAGCTGAAGTCTCAAATATTGTGGTTATTTTGGTGGTTACCTTTTTCCTATAAGAAAGCAGATGGGCCTGAAGCCCAAACTCTCCAGCAGGAATGGGGAACATGTGGCTTTGCAAATGATGATCAGCCTCAGCCAGCATGATCAAGGAGTCCAGCAACATCTGGAGGGCTACAGGGTCCCTATCCCTGCTCTTTAGTATCCCACACATCCCAAATTGCCTTTGTCCATCCTAATGAGAAGAAAGCTGTTCTGAAATTTCTGCACATGATCTACGTTTGAGCTGCATTCACAGCACCAGAGCAAGGCCAAGGTGGAAGGCCCAGTGAAGAGCTATCCTTCGAGTGCAGTACAGTAAAATTCTAAACTCCTGATAGGAATATGACAGATTTTATGATTTAAGCGAAACCACCAATCAGCCTGTGAGTAAATCTGTCAAGGCACATTTAATCAGGCACAGTTGGCACAGCTCTTTGCATTACAAGAAACCTAATGGCTTTTTACGGGATGTTGGTGCATTGAGTTTGGCTTTTTATAGCTTTAATCAAAAGCCAGGGATGAATAATTAATTGCTGGATATCAAACTTGGGAGTCCAGATGGGAACTCTGACTTGGACTTTTCCTTCATATGTTGATCTGACCAGTCATAGCCTGGATACCCAAATGTGTCAGCATGTTGTCATAGAATACTTTTGAAATAACTATCATGTTTTGTAACAATCTGTTGCTCTTGCTGATTTTTTGTAGGGTTTCAGATGATCATTGCTGGAAGAAATAAACACCCCCGGTTTTTTTGCTTTTAGGTATGGAGATTAGCCTGTCCATATTTGTAGCAGCTACAAAGATAAATAAATGAAAATATGTAAATTTAAATTCCAAGAAATGATGAGGTGAAAGTGTACGTATTTGTTGCCATGCTGCTCTATGAGAATAATATATGAGCAGGAGCAGTCACCATTAAGAGAGTTCGGAATAGGCCAGTATAGATGTGGACTGAATCAAGTGACTTTTCTTCTTTAACCTAGCTCAAGGTTATAATAATAATAATAATAATAATAATAATAATAATAATAATAATAATTTATTTATACCTCGCCCTCCTCAGTCAAAAACCGGGCTCAGGGCGGCTCACACCAACAAAACCACAATAAAACATAAAAACAATTAATTAAAATACAGATTAAAATACAGTATTAAAATTTAAAATTTAAACTGCAGCCTCATTTCAAGTAGTCCATAAATCCAGGCCATGAGGGAGGAAAACACAGGGGTCAGACTAAGTCCAACCCAAAGGCCAGGCGGAACAGCTCTGTCTGGCAGGCCCTGCGGAAAGATGACAAATCCCGCAGGGCCCTGGTCTCCTGGGAAAGAGCATTCCACCAAGTTGGGGCCAATACTGAAAAGGCCCTGGCTCTAGTAGAGGCCAATCTAGCCACCTTATGGCTCGGGATCTCCAGAGTATTGTTGTTTGTGGACCTTAAGGTCCTCCGTGGGGCATACCAGGAGAGGCGGTCCCGTAGGTACGAGGGTCCCAAGCCGCATAGGTTGTCCTCTGAACTAGCCAGATGTTTAACTGACAAACAAACACAGTCCATCATTTGACAAAATATGACACTTGAGCCGTCTTGCTCCAAAATGGCAACTAGACATTCCGCTTTGCCAACTGCAACCTTGGTTTAAGGAGCCATTGGGCACCTAGCTTCTATAACTTAAGTTTCTAACACTCTGTTGAGTGTGGCGTGATGTTGCTTCTATAACCTGGAAGGTTCAGTTGGAAATCTGAAGTATTATTTGCTGGCGCCCTGTGTTTTACAGAGTGTTCTGTTGTTATACTGGTGAGCGACCTTGGAAACCCTTGCAGGTAAGAGGTGGGGTACAAATATTTTAAATAAATTAAAAGGTAGGCCCTTTCCCTTGAACTGGCTTGCTCCCCAGCTGCTGGCACATGGCAGGAGGGAGGTTTTGGCTCCCAGCCACCCCGTGCTGGGCAGGGCAAGGCCTTTCGACACATTTTTCTCAGCTTTGCCAGCCTGCAGCTTGGAGTCACAGGGGTGATCTGTGCCCCAAAGTTTGTGCTGCATATATGGTGCTGTGCCTGCTCTTCTGTATGCACGTTGGGAGAAATTCCTCCAGACTTTCGGTGGTAGACTTGGGATTTGATGTCGGGGTGGCTGATGCAAGGATCATACCATGGTAAAAGATTGGCATGCAGAGCAGTAAAGTGAAGTATGCTTGGGGGGTCTTGTGGAGCAGCTTGGCTGGACAGAACAGCTTGGGCTTCTTAAAGGTCCCTCGCTGTGAAGGGCAGGCTGCATCTGTTGTTGCTACTCAAAGCCAGCCTGCCATGGAGAGCATGCAGGGCTTCAGCAGACGCCAGGGGATGCTCCTCAGCGGAATGACAGGGTGGAACTCTGGCCTTTAGTTGGGAGATAAGCAAAAGTTAAATACAAATTCTACTACCTATACAGCACTTCAGAAAAGTGCTCAGATTGCTTTCCCTACATTATCTGTAACCTTTAGCTCGCCTAAGACTCAGCTTCATGCTTTAGGCAGTGTTAGAAGCTCAGGTATATAAGCTAATCACCAAATGCGACCTCAAACCTGGACTATGGTCGCCACAACAGAATGTCTAGGCGCCACCCCCCCCCCTGAGGTGGGATTTATTTTTATTCATTTCATTTCTATACCGCTTTATATTTTAAAGGGAAAAAAAATCTCAAAGCTGTTTACAACACATTAGAACATCTAATAAAACAATCCAGAATAAAACACATTCAAACTTCAAGGAAAATATTTCAGATCCTTCTCTTAAGCGGCATTTTGCTTTCCCCATATCGATGTGCTTACTTAATTTATAGAGCTGCTCCATAGCAGAAGTTCTCTCGAAAGCCAGTGTAGTGTAGTGGTTAGAGTGTCATACTATGACTTGGTAGATGAGGGTTCAAATCCCCACTCAGTCCTGAAGCTCTTTGGGTGACCATGGAGTCAGTCCTAGTCTCTTAACCTACCTCACAGGGTCATTGTAGGGATTGATTAATAGATAAATAAATAAAATTTATTATTCATACCCTGCCCATCTGACTGGGTTTCCCCAGCCACTCTGGGCGGCTTCCAATAGAATATTAAAAACATGATAAATCGAAGAGGGAAGTGAACCATGTACTCCTTGGAGAAAAAGTTGGGATATAAATGCAATAAACAAGCTCTGATTACCTGCTTAAGAAAGTTGGAGGGGCCAGCCAAGTGGAAATGTCTGTCACTAACCTGGTACCCAGAGATCTCCTTGTGGTTGAAATTGGACCTGTGCCAGTTGCAAAATGCGCCTGGCGCCTGGCTAATTTCGAACACTGGCTTTGAGTGATGCTTGAATCAGGCCCTTGTGACCTAGAACTCTGTCCTCTTAACCAGGACTCTACACTACTGGCCTGGATTCTTCCTTGCTTGGATAGGTGGATCCAGAAATTTGTGCAGGCGAAGGAAATAAATTGTGAAGACCTCAACTCTGTGTGGCCTTCAGAGCTCTTACCGTCATCTTGTTCCTGTCATCCTGTCACGCAAGAAAGCTTTCAGGCTTCCCGTAGGTTTGCTAATGGGGTAGGATGTGTCTGTGGGTAGGAAAGGTCAGCAAAATGAACAGCAAAGTCTGCAGTCATGGGAGGAATTCATTCCTGGCCCTTTGCAGCTCCGAAAGTACCTTATTTAAAGAAAATGTCCGTAAAAGAACTTCAAGCCCTTCCTCCAAAATGGCTGCATTCTGCACGGGATCAAGCTAAATGCCATATGAATCAGGGTGGATTTAATTTAAATCAAATCAATTTAAATCACGATTTAAATCACTAGTCAGTAAGACTTGATTTAAATCATTTTTTTACAGAAAGACTCATTCTTGCTGGTATCATCTTAATACTGCAATTACAACTAGAGGAAGGTTTCATTTTTGGAATAGTAAAATTTCAGAATAGTTTTTACAGTTATATCAAAAATTACTGATTTGGTTACACTATTAGAAATACATAGACAGATAATTATGACATTATTGTGAGGTTTAATAACTTTATATTTGGACAACTTTTCTGCTGTACTTTATTGGAAGGAGAAAAATAATCATTTCCTTAATAACAATTTAAACTATTTAACTAAAACAATAACATTATGCCATATGCATCTATGTTTGTTAACTGATGTGGTTAAACATTTTTAAAAAATGTTTTAACACACATGAAAAACTTAAAACAAATCTTTATTTCATGATGAACAGCCTTTGGACTATAATGTAACTTAATAGAAAACTATCTTTAGAAAGATTTTTCCTCCAAAAGCATTTTATTTTAAAAATCCAATTTAAATAAAAAAATCAATTAAAATAAAATCAGATTTATTTATTTTTTTTAAAAAATCATTGATTTTTATGTACCCTTATATGAATACAGATGCAGTTAGGTGTACCCTTGGTTGGAGGCAGCAAAGAATCATTGTAATATTTTTAAAAATGAAAACAGCTGATTACTGGCTGAGTTTGAAGTATACATAGAGTAGGTGGCATAAAGGGCGTAGCTCAGGTGCGGCCTTGAATTAGGGTGTGGAGTTAACTTCCACCTGGTGTTGTTGTTTACTAAAATGCTAAAACAGTTTCAAAATAGACAGCTGTATCTGACTAGATTTGTCGAGTAGATCCAGCTGAAATGAATGTACCCAAGGTAGCCAATGTCCATCAATTTCAGTGTGTCTACTCTGAGCAAGGCTAACGTTGGATGCCATCCAATACAGGATGAAAACAGCTAAAATCGGTGAGAACCAGAAAATGGCAAAGACCGCATAATAAAAAACAGATTAAGAGTACACAAAGCATATACAAAGCAGTTCCATAGTACGTATATCCTGCTCAGAACTTAGGAAGGTGGGACACATTTTCACCTGGGCATAAAATGGACTCTGCTGCACTCCACATACTTTAGTCTTCAGCTTCCATCTTCCCCAGCCCAAACTCCTGGGCACCAGCTTTCAGTAATTAAATGGCTGCATGCTCGTGACTCCTGGGATTTCCCCAACGCTGTTGGTACTTGCTTGTCTCACGTTGTTTGCATGGTATTCATATTCAAGTACCTGGTTGCATTTTCTCCATGGAAAATGCATCCAGGGGGAAGAAAATGAGGACCAACCCAGCTGCAAAAAACCAAACCACCATGGAGCTGCCTACAGGCATATTTAATTATTACAGGTTGCCTGTTCTTCTTGGTCTTGCCTTAATTACATTTTAAAATGCGAAGAATACGAGACTGTTGTTTTTAAATAGGATTGTTGTCTGCTTATGCGATATATACAGAAATTACAGCACTTTCAGCAGACTGCTCAGCTCCCATCAATGGCCCTTTGATTCTCTTTGGGGCTTGTGAAGCCAGAGGCTACTTGTGGCACACTGGGATATGGAATCAGCTGATGGTTGGTGCCTTGAATATTTTGACGCCCACAATAGTCACTTGGGTGAAGCCAGTATGGCATTTCAGTGCTGGGAAGGCCATCGCTAGCTGGGCCCTGCTGAATTGGGTGGGTCTAGGCTGAGGAGTCATTGGGCATCTCTGGAGATTTCTAGTTTCAGACAGAGTGCATTAGGGCTGCAATCGCAAAGCTGGCCAGCCAGAGCCAGAAACTGAATTTAGGAAAAGGTTTTAATGATATCTGTTAGTCTTAAATGCTGCTTTCTGTGCTGTGGCTGCTGTAATAAGATGCATTATTCATCTGGAGTGGGATCTTGGTGGGTGGAAGGGCAGGCTGTCCTTTCTGGCATAGGATTAGGTCATATTTCCAAGACAGTTTTTGTATTGTCTGGGAGGGATGAAGCACTGTTTGTGCCGTGGAATCGACTGGAGCTGCCTCATTTTGCAAAGCAGCTCGTTCAGCTAAATGGAAGTTGTTGATCCTGCAATTTAACAAGACCAAAAATCTGGTGCAGTATATGTGAAGCTTTTTTTTTAAAGGAGAACTTTCTTTTTAAGTTGTTTAATGTGGAATAGTTTGATTCATTCTATGTGTTATGTGTTTTTTTAAAAAAATAAAAAATGCTGCTTGTTACAATGGGGCTGGGAAACCTTTTTCAGCCAAGGGACACGGACAGGGGCGGGGGGGGGGGGGCGGAGCGGAATGACTTTCGCCTAGACTAAATCCCAGCCACACAGAAGCCAGATGTTTCCTCTGCACCCTCCACACCCCAAATCTCTCCCTTCTCCAGGCAAGGAAGAGTCAGCATCTCAGTTCCAGGATGGATGCATTACAACCTGGTAAAAGCATGCAAGAAAGGTGTGGGGTAGGACTGGTGGGAGGTGTGGCCTGGGGAGAATGAGAGGGGACTGGGGGAGGCACATTCTTCCCCTGACCTGAGGTTTCCTCACCCCTGAAGTGCAGTAATCTTAGTAATACAGACTTAATTTGCCCCTTTTAAGCAGGAGTGATGATTTCTTCAGTTTTTCTTTCATAGTATTGAATCCTTCGATTTGCAGGCTCTGTTTGCATGCGGCTGTTGTATCGCAGCAACATTTGGAGAGTAACATGCCTGCCCCTGAATTGTGGTTTACCACAGCATGTGAGCTGGGCTTCTGTTTGTTTAAATGCACAATTCATTTGTCAGGAGTAATTTTCCTGGTTGTCTATATTGAACTGTTGCCTCTAGGCATGCAGTCAGGTACATTTTGCTGTTTTTTTTTTTTTGTTATAATCTGTAGGTGACTGTCGTAAAGAAGGTGGCTGACAGCTAATAACTCCTGTGAAGTGCCCTGCAAGGGTGATGTGCAAAATGCAACAACCATGTCATGTTACCATTTTAAAGGTGGAGGAAACAAAGTTTGTGAGGTCTGAGGCTTCCAATAGAAACTAGGCATTTCTCTCTTTTTTGCCCTGACCTTCAAGGCTTTCGCGAGCATCCTCTGGTCATATGTTGGGTACTTTCAGGTGCAGGTGTGCTGGGAAGAAGGTGGAATTTAAATAAATATAATAACAGTAACAACAATGAAATGCATTTCCATATGCAGAGACCACTAGGTGCTTGGGAACAGGTAACAGGGAAGGCTGTTGACTTCATCCACAGAAGCATCTGGCTGTTCCTTGTTGAAAAGGGGAATCCTCTTGTGTAAAACTCCTTGGAATCGGGTGCAGCCAACCTGCAGGCCGAGCAGGGTCATGTGGCAGAGTGGGGAGCGGGGATTACATGTTTTGTCCTGGGGTGACCCTGTTAGTAGCTTGCATTGGTGCAATTGATAAATGACTGGATTTGCCAGCTTTGATATCTGCACTAAGAGCATTTTCAAAGGCTGGCTTACTTGCTTCTCCCTCCAACTTAATTTCAAGTTTCAAATTTCTGGAATTCGCTTAAGGACAGGCCTACACACACCGTGGTGTGAGCTCCTGGCAAAGTTTTGCATAATAAACTCCTCCTGTGATGGTGGTGGGATTTAATTTCCAGGCCTGATCATCCTAGAGGTGTGTGTGCCCTGAATGCAGCCTCTGGGGTGCTTTGAATAAACAAGCCACTTGTACATAATTGTTCCGCATCAACTGAGAGTGTGGCATTGGCGGGTCAATTAAAATGGACCTGCAATCTTGCATTATGTCATTGCTCTGCAGATTTTCAGTATGCATCCATTTGGAAAGAATGTGTAGTTTTGCAAGCGCTGTGGAATGCCGTTGGTTAACCTTCTTTTGTAAGCCTTACAATGACAGCTTGTGTGCAGCTGAACGCCCAAATCCTGAAGGGAAAAGGGAGTTCCTCCGATATGATAGCAGAAGGAAGCTCAATTTAACCTGTGGGAGACTGAGGAAGAAGGCTGGTGCTGGATGTTGGAAGATGCGGATACAAAGCCCAAGGGCTCTTGGGGAGCAAGCTTGCTGCGCTGCTGATTATTAACCTGCCTCTCAGGATTGTTCTGAGGAAGTGATATCATTCAGCTGTCAAGCACCAATTTTTACAATGAAGAATACAGCAAAAACGACTTAATGGGATTTCGCAATTTCCTTTTCCATCGTGCTTTTGTTGTGAAGCCCTGCGTGTGGTGATAGTCCAGTCACAAACATTCCAAAATACTGGCCTACCTTATGGGGCTCTTTGCTACTTATAGATATATCTTGGCAATCCCAACATTGAAGTGCTATATAAATGTACTAAAAATAAGCACCACTGGAGGATGCCTGGAGAATGGCAAGAATTGGATATTGCCATTATCCATGTTCTGTGCTATGGACCCTCCCCAGAGGTGCAGCCACCTGGGCAGACATTGCCACAGCATTTGGACTAGTGACCATAATCATAATGCAGAGTCCAGAACTTTATCTGAGGCACCTGGGATTTGAATCCCCAGCCTCATAGTTCTAAACTTACGATTTTGGGCTAAAATGAGCCATGGCTGCCGGAAGGGGGAAAGGTCTTTTGGATGGACATGGGCTCCAGCTGGAGTGCCCGAGAATGCTTCCAGGAACATGGGAAGCTGCTTTATGCTGAGTCAGACCATCTGTCCATCTATCTTAGTATAACCTCCAGCTGTTTTGGGACTACATTTCCCATCATCCCTGACCACTAGTCCTGTTAGCTAGGGATGATGGGAGTTGTAGTCTCAAAACAGCTGGAGGGCCAAGTTTGGCCACCACTGACGTACACTCACTGGCAGGGTTTTTGACAGCCCTACCTGGAGATACCAGGGACTGAATCCCGGGCATAGTTCACACAGGGCACATGCTCTGCGACAGAGCTGTGGCCCTTCTCTGTTAGTGCCATGCGGGGGGAAATGGAACAAATTCCACTTTGTGCAGCAAGTTTACAGAATTCACCAGCTCATTAGGGCAGCATGGACACTAGAATGGCAGGAGATAAATTATAACTGGTGTTACTCTTCAGATATTGGTGTTGGGGTCTGAGTAATTTTTATATCTTCTCCATGCTTTGCTTTGAGTGATAATTTACAGCAGGGGGGAGGCCCTGCTGGACCAAAATGTCTCCATCACTCCTGAGCATTGGCTGTCCTGGGCTGCCAGGAGAGTGACAATATCTGCTAGGTGTGCCACCTTAGCTATCTCTGCTTCTACAAAGTGGCATGTCAGCTGACTCAAGGATAAGGCAGAGTATAACCTTTAAAAATGGAACAATGCCTATCCTTTGGCTTAATGCCGGATGAACTGGGAAGTACCGGTTTCTTCCATAGGTTCGCTCTAAGCAGTAACGGCACCATGAATTTTGCTCTGAAGAATGCCAGAGGCAGAAGCACTGGTCCAATGCTGTCCCGGCAACCCGCTATTTGTGCTTGACTTACTGGATGCCCAGAATCTGCCTCCATCTCTCAGAGGATTATGCAGGAACTTCTTCTATGTGTACATGCTATTCCCCAGTTGTCCATTACTAGAATTCTTACATCACCCTCTGCATTTGATATTGGCTGTTGCTGGAGAAGAGGCAGCTGACTAGGTAAATGGAAGCTCTGTTTTTGAGTTGCAAACCATTGTCTGCTGCAAGACTTCCTCGTATCACTTGTTCTTAGACATCACTTATCACTCCTTCCTCTGTTTGTGTGTGTTTGTGTGTGTTAAGTCTGACAAACATGGAAGCAAGTCCCAGTTGGGTTGCAAGCCATTTACTGCACAGTGAGTGCTTTTCAGCAGCAGGGCAGAGTCTCTACCAGCATGTGAATAATTCTGACAGATGTAATTCACAGTGGGTATTAACTGCTGCAGTTTTAACAAACTTGACTCTGGATTTTTTTTTAAAAAAAACTACGTTTAAAAAAAAGATTTTTCTTTGGTAACAAAAGTACATACAGCCTCTGTTGTTTTCAAATCACAGAGTCTTTCATACACTTCTTTCCCCTTTATTTAGTATGGTTTTTAAGCTGTCCAGAGCACAAAATGAGATGGTGACATTTCTTCCTTATGGTGGGGTGCTGGGGACCCTTTCCCACCACAAGTTGTCAATGAATTGATTTCGGGGTGTGTGTGTTTGTCCCTATCTGTGCTTCATTTGCAGAAGGAGCACAGACTTGCCTTTTAAAGTTGAACCCAATTAAGTGAGAGGTGGCTTTCCTCCTCCCCTAAATTTTAGGCTGAGCCTCCTTTCTTCACAACTCTTGATCCTCTGACTTGTCAAACTTGTCCAAGAGGTGAGCCAAAAGTTAAAGCGACCTGATAAGCTTGACAACCGCTGGCAAGATAAGGGGTCTCTTAGCCTCTTAACCTGGACCAAGTGAAAGGGTCATGTAAGCAGAGTGGACCTGCGAAATTGTTGACTTGCATACTCAGGAACATTTTTTGGGGAGGGGGGGGGACACTGCTTTTTTCTTTGAGTGACAGGACTTCTGTAAGTGTTGGAGGCAGTTATGGCAGTTGACAAAGGCCCAGGAGTTGAGGCTACCATTGAGTCAGTGGCATTTGATGTGGGAAAAGGAGGGACCTCCAGGCGGGGTGTCCCAATAGTGGTCTGTAAAGTTTCCTGAAAACGCACACATGCACAAGCAGCAAGATGGACTGTGCTTGCCCATAAGAGAACTCCAAAATCCATAGTAGGCAAATAATCTTTATTAGGCCAACCAAAACATTCCAAAATAGTGTGCAGGCTTCCGAGTTCACCAGAACTCCTCATCAGGCTATAGTAAACAGTGCAATACAGTGGGAATAAGGGATGGGAATTAGCCGACGAAGTCTATGTTTGGTCACAGCCTTGCAATTTAATGAGGAGCTTTCAGGTGAAGCTGTTGTGCTATGCTGATATCAGGTGGCACCAAAGTCTTACAGGGACCCAGTTGCTTTTGTTATTGGTGTGCCTTGGTTTGTCGTACTGATTAATGCTTTACTTGTTTATACAATTATTTGACTGATAAATTGACCAAGGTGGTTTGGTTTTTTTTTTTTATTATCAGTCAAATGACCTGTCAGGACATTTTTGTGTCATTATGCATTTTCCTAATCAATAAAGCACCACTTTATTACCACTGGAAGGGCTTACTGAAAACCTATTTAGGCGAGTCTTTCCCGGAAGATATGGACGTTTTGTGCAGACGACATTTCATAGGGGAACTGAATCTTGACAGTTTGCTTTCTGTTTCATTCTTAGGTGCATAAGAGCTTGTTAGGATGTGGCTACATAAGAGGGATATCGTTTGCATTGCCCCATCTGACTGTTTTGTATTAGGATTCAATTTTTGTGAGTGCCCATTCTGTTTTGAGTCAAGTGAGTAGGTGCTGACAGATGAAGGAGGCAGCTGCAGGAATGAGCCATAGACCGGCATCTCATTGAATGAACGCAGACTAAATACTATTCAGGCTTTCTGCTTGTGAATGAGCACTCAAGCATTCGCATGTGTGAGGTGCAGCTTGCTCAGTCTTTCAACTGGGTAGCTGCTTACTCCTCAGTTCTTACGGATTGTACATTCTTTTAATGGGACAGTTCAGCTGATAGGATGTTTCCTACATTCCGTTTTGATTCTCATCCATGACGGTAAAGTTCCTCTGCGTTTCTGTGTACTAGAGTCCTTACATTGCGCATGCCAAAGAATTTCTAGACATACAGTACTTGTCCCCTTTCTTTTGAGAGACAAAAAACGAAAGCACATTTTTACCAGCTGCCCCCACCGCCACTGTGAGCCCTGCCTTCTGTAATACCTTTTGGCAGATGGAACGTCTCGATTAGATCAAATTAGTTCTATTTATGCTGTAGCCTGAACATGAGACACTCTGCTGTAGCACTTGGTGGCATACAGTCATGTACACAATTTGACATTGTCTTCATGCCAGTTAACCGTTCTGCCTCACAGGCTCTGACCTATACGGAATCTCTTTTGTCTGCTAAACTTTGGATCTGAGGCTTAGCTGGCTTTCTTGCCCCCCGCTCCCCTGCAAACCCAGTTTGTTCTAATACGGAACTATTTTTGCAGCTTGATATGCTGACTGAAGACTTTTAACTTCCCAATTCAGAAGCTTCATAGCTGTGTATATTTTGTTTCCCACATATGACTGTGGATGAAATCCTGTGAAATGTATGGATGGGTGGAATAGCTTTGCGTGTTTCAGGTTGAGTATGTCAGTTGCATCTGGTTAAGATTATTATTCATTCATATGCCACCCATCTGACTGGGTTGCCCCAGCCACTCTGGGCGGCTCCCAATAAAAAATAGTAAAAACTAACACAATACAACATCAAACACTAAAAAGTATCAAACACTGAAAGATGCGTTTACCCTGTATGAGAACAAGGTCTTTCTTTCCTAACTACATAATCAGCACCAGGTACTTCTTCGACCCCCATCCCATTCTGATGACCCACTGAAAATAAACGTTCCCAGGATGCAAACTGCCTTTTGCAAACTTAGCAACTTCTGAACTCTAAAAACCTTAATCCTTCGGCAGCGGTGGTGAGCCGAGCTCAGAAAGGACTAAATAAATGTGAAAATGACTTCCAGTTGCTAATCTGGGTGATGTGTAAATAGGGAGAGCAGATGGCTTTGCAACGATATCCTTCCATTTTGCAATAATCCTTAGAGACTGATATTTTTGGCTGGTTGGGTCAGATCTGCAGGTGTGAAGAATGCAGTTGTGCAGTCCAGCTAGCTAAGCTAATAAAATGTCCATTTTGTCTGTTTCCTGGTTCTGTAGGAAAAAGCAACCCCATTGTAATATTTAAATAATGTGATCTTAATAGCGAGAAGAAAAGGATCACTAGGGGCTTCTAATAGCTCTTAAGTTCTTCATGCAGATTTTCAGTAATTCTTCCAGCGAGAGAGGCTCAAAGGATCTAAGGTGGTCAGGATAGGGGCTGATCTGTGAATCTGTAGCAGAGGTTAGATTACTCAGAGATAATGTTCTTGGCCACTATGCTACTGTACATGTTGAAAAAGACATTGATAATGACAGCCGCCCCTTTGCACTTTGCCTATAATGAGACTATGTGCTCTGCTGAGTCACGGACAAAGAGAGCAGCAGGGTGGACTGTTTCTACAAAACAGCATTGCTACCTGCTTAAGGTGTGCTGCTCCTAGCTTAAGTTAGTTTTACCCTCTTAAAGTTAGGGTGTTTAATGTGGCTGGGCATTGAGATGCCTGCTACGTAGCTTTTATTAATTTTAAATCCCTGCTCAGATCTGTATCTACAGCCTAGTATTTGCATTAGAATGTAAAACACACACATGGACCAGTGCTAGAAACTCAGAAATATAAGTCAGAAGCCAAATGGCTCTGTAAACCAAGGTTGCAGTTGCCAAAATGGAATGTCTAGTTCCTGTTTTGGGGCAAGATGGCTCTAAAGTCTTATTTTTCAAATGATGTACAGACTGTGATTGATTGTCAGTTAAACATCTGGCTAGTTATGTCAGTTGAGCTACATCTTGAGCTAGATTAAAGAAGAAAAGTCACTTGATCACATATATATTGGCCTATTCCTGCCTCTTTTTCTTAATGGTGACCATATATATATATATATATATATATATATATATATATATATATATATGAATTTCCGTTTGTACATAACCAAAAATCTCCAAAAGTGCTTGAACGATTGCCTTGAAATTTTGACACAACGTTGTATGCGAATTTGCGAGTGTTTGCATATACTTAGATTATATAGACATCACACCTGTGACAGGTAAAAACATGATTTTGTGGAAAAACACACCATCTGTTGGACATCAAATCAACAGACGCTATAGTACATTCTTTACTCATAGGACGCCGCGGGGAACACGGTGGCGTCATTCCGACGCGGGCGTGCAGAGGGTACTGGGAGCGGGTGGCCGGCGGCTCCTTCTGGGAGAGCAGGGGCGGGATCCTCTCTGCCACCGGTGCCTCGGCTCTCCCCGCCTCCCTTGACATGTCCGCCTTCCCTAAGGACCTGCAGCTGGACCGCCTCCCCCTCGCCCGCCGGAATCCGCTGGGGGAACCGGGCAGACCCTCCCCAACATGTCCATGCGGTATGTGAGGGGGAGAGAGAGAGGGCTTGGGGTGGAGGGTGACGCATCATGCAGGGGGAATATGACGTCACCCGCCGGGGCAACAGAAGGAGGGGTGTCGTTACGTCATGCGTCTGTCCTGGGAAACAGGGGCCCTGACGGAGCCACAGGAACACGTGGCCAGGTACAGCCAGTTCATAATGTAGGGATATTCTTCACAGCTGTGAGCAGGGCAGTGAGGTGGAGTAAGAGAAGACAAGCGAGAACATTTAACTACGGTATAACATTGTTCCTTGCTCCTGCTCATACTGCACAAAAAAAGCATTTTGTTTCCTGAAAATCATTCTGATTGTACAGATAAAATACAACGGATAAAATTCTACAGGCTGTAGTATTAGTGTGTGAATCCAAGGATCCCCAGGCACCACATCCAGATGGTGGAGCTGTCAGGCGAGAGCCATTCAGGAAAGCTTAGATGTTTAATGTTGCTAGCAGATGCCTTTATAGTAAGGCCGCTGTCTACGTTATATTGAAACCCTGAATTTTCTGTCTTCTCAGATAGTGCTGTTGAGTAGAACAAGGTTGGCAAGTTTGCCAGTATTTTAAAGCACTTCAAGGTCAGGGAGGGAATGAAGCCTGAGAACGCTGTCTTTTTTTTGGGTGGCAAAAATTCTTTCCGAAGTATTTCTTCTTGTGGCTTTATAAGACTAGAAAATGGAGCCTGCTTCCTGAGGAGAGGCATAACTGCTGCTGCTGCTGCTGCAGTTCCTAACAAAAAACATTTTGATGGAGTTGGCCGTTAAGGGTGATCTCATCTCGGTGACCAATCTGAGCAATGTGCAATGCTCCAGCTATTTGCTAAGACAAAGGCCTGCTGAGCTGCCTAACCACAGAGAGTCCAGCCTGCTGGATCGAGGGCTGTCTCGATAGCAGCACTGGGGCTGCAGAGGAAGGGCAGATACCAGCAGATAACCCTGGCTAGATTGTGTGGTGAACAGGATTTCCTGGTTAGGAGGGTTAAATGTTTCTCTATGAAATCCAGAGCTTTCCTGATGCATTTGGAGCATGCCTAGAACAGCCAACCGCTGCAATCACAGTTGTAGATAATGTGTTAAATATTACTTATATTGAATTACACTGAAGACACACCCCTTTACCCTGGATTTTGACATTTGACATATATACTTTTGGGACCCAGGTGATTTCTGTGATTGTAAGTTGTTATAAACTGGTTTTAACTAATTGGCTCTGGGACCTTAGTCTGAAGGGCAGGCGGCAACAACAACAACAACTTGTGTGTATGTTAAGAGTTTTAAAATTGTGCCTGATTTTCCTTTTCTCTTAACTGGTAAAGTAATATCAGAGCTCCTGAGAATGGGTGAAGTATCCAGTATCTATGCTGAGAAAGTCCTTGATTCCTGCAAACCCTGTTTACATTATTTTGCTTCTTGTTTAACTTGGAAACTAGTAACACACTTTCAGGGTTTTCTCTTTCAGCCTTGAGGGTTAGAAACGTTCCCTAAACGTTGAAATGACTAACCATAAAATCCTTGATTGCTTGTAGTTTTATGGGATGTCATGGGAGAGCACATTTTCCTTTCTCCAAGGTGTGACCCAAGCCAGGTGGGTCATCTCCAGGTTAAGTACCTGGCTGGTGGTGTCAAAAACTGAATGCATAATTGGAGTGAAAGAAAAGCATATTCTGCACAAGGAGAAAAAAAATGGGCCCATGTTATTCTTTAGGCTTTCAAAAAGCATTATCACTACAAAGCAATTCAAGTTAGATTTAAAAATGGAAAGCATGCAAACATAAATCATGAGGACCATGAAGTCATCCATGTCTGTGTTGAAAAGACTTAAATTCACTAAATTATGGATCAAGGAAGGTCAGAGCAGAATCTGCTTGAAACTTGCGAGCTGCATCTTATGGAACCTTTAAAAAAAATCAAAACGTGATGACATTTTAGCCAGATGTACTCCCTCCACATTCCTTCTGTAAGGTAAACCAGGTCACTCAGCTATCTGATTAGGTCCAATACTTAACTGATGCTTGAGCATATTCAGATATTGAAGGTTTGTGAAGTACACCCAAGGACTGAGACTAGCATCCCAGGAAACTTGGTGTGACCCAGCACCTAGAAACTATCAAATGGCACCAGGCACCTTGGGTTATATTTCAAAGTAAAGAAAAATAACTTTGGCTCTTTCTTATAATCTCTTAAACTTGCTGATTGGATCTTGTGTTCAGTTCCTTAGATCGTGGATGCATTTGATTGGATTCTGCAGTCATGCGCTTCGCATAGCACTGTGACGCACCTATTGCTATCTCTTGCGTTGCTCCGCTTTTGGGCCTCGCTTCGTACTCTGGGTGTATATATACGGGCTACCAGCTTGATGAATTTTTGGAGAGCTGGACTCTGGCCCATGGAAGCCACAATTAATTTGCTAGTGTTTAAAGCAGGCACCCCCAAACTGCGGCCCTCCAGATGTTTTGGCCTACAACTCCCATGATCCCCAGCTAACAGGACCAGTGGTCAGGGATGATGGGAATTGTAGTCCCAAACATCTGGAGGACCAAAGTTTGGGGAAGCCTGATTTAAAGTGTTGTCTTCGTAGCCACAGGCAAACATAGCTGCTGCTCTGGCATATAGCATAATAACTAATGCTACTTTCACATAATGATTTAATGGTGATATTTTACAACAGCCCTTTAAGGTAGATATTTGGTGTCCTCATATTTGCATATAGCACCTCTGTAAATTGAGAGGATGGCAGCAAAGCACATTTTTGGTACCAGGTCCCTAATAGTGATAGCTGAGTAACTGTGGTCTGTAGCAAATGGTCTTTGGTTTCTATGCAACTTGCACAGCATCAGTTCTTTCTCGCCTCTTCCCTAACTCTTCTCCCAACCTGAAAGGATTTTGCTCATCTCTAAAAAATAGAAAATATTGGGGTGGAAGCTGTACGATTCATTGGGTAGCACATTATGTCCTGGTACTGTGCTTTTGTGTTCCTTGGATTGAGCACAGCTTCCCTCAAGTAACAGACTTCTGTAAAATGGCATTTAGTTATGTCCAACTGTCCTGTTGCACGGCCTTTGGGGTCCTAGTTCCCCCAGTGCATAGGTGTTCATTGACAGCTTCATCTTGAACCTAAGAAGAGCCTGCTGGATCAGGCCGATGGCCCATCTGGTCCAGCATCCTGTTCTCACAGTGGCTGACCATAGTCCTCTACAGTATAGTAATGGGAAACCCAGAAGCAGGATCTGAGCACCATAGACATCCTGGCCAGCAGCTGTCAATAACCCTTTCCTCCATAAATATAAGAATGGCCACACTTTTTGTCTCTTGTGATGTGGATGGTTGTTGCTAAATAACAGAAGTGTGGCTGGATGCTTGGAGTGCCTATACCTGAAATATGGGCGGAGGAAACCTTACCTTTATAGATTTTTAAAGTATGCTTTCCTCTGTTCCTCCCTCATCTCCTTTGGTGCCAAGCTATGGAGAGTTGGAATCTGGCTAGACAGGAAGGTTTGGCTTAAAGTGTCTACTCCTCCTCTTCTATTTGATGCAAGGTAACTCTTAAAAGGAAGGGCATTGCTTGTTGACTCTTAAGTATAGTATTTGGGGAGGGGATCGTCCATTCCTTACTGGTGGGTTTGATATTCTGAAGAGTGGTTTGGACAACTGATTTGTATTAGAATAGCACATATTGATGGCTAATATGTAATACACACATATGAATAGATCTTATACACACACCCAGAAAAGTCATTAGTTTGAAAGGCAGTCTAAGGGTCATGTTGAAAGAATTCAGTACTGTAGTTCTTGACCAGATGAGGGAATGCTAGGTGATCTTTCAGCAACCTCACAATGTTAGAATCCCTAAATTTCTTTGGGAATAAAATAGAATACACCTGCAGTGTAAAGGTATCTCAACAGCCTGCATTGAGAAGCATCCTTGCAACAAGCAAAACCAAAATCAGTTTGGAGTTTCCTGGCCAACTTTTTCTAAGAGATGGGATCCCATCATGCACTGTGGAAGCTGTGCTGTGAGCAAAAGGGGAGTTTCCCCTCCAAATGGCACACAGTGCTATATGTCACACTGTCTTTGAAATTGGGCTAGCACAACCTCAGCTCTTTCTTCGTCCATACACCTTATGGGGCAGGTCAATCACTGCAGAGATAACCCTGTAATTGCCACCCTTGTAGGCAAGACTACGGTAATTTCCTTCTGTGCAGCACCTGGGTATGAAGATGGAAGCTGTTCTTTTCCTTGGCGTTGGGTGAGACCCTAGTGAGGGAGGTGTCCTCTGACCTCCCTGACAAATGGAGAGCATTAGATGGCTATAATAGGCTGTAATCTTCTGCTCCGGGAGTGATAGCTCTTTTGTTTCCTGCAGCACTCTGAGAGCCAATGGTGGTGATTTCCAGAGTCCAGTTACCTTAATGGAGAAACAAAAGTACCAGCAGGCCGTAAAGCTTGAAATTCAAGTAGGCAGAGGTGACATGGAGCTCCAGTGGGCAGGCTGCCTCTGTGGCTCAGGAGCTGCTGCTTTCAAGCTGGTTCAGATTTCATCCGTAGGAAGAGGAGGAGGAGGCGGCCTCTGGAGACGAGGTTTGATCAGAACTGAGCAGCTGAGGTTGTTGCTGGCATCAGGGTAGTGTGACTGGGTCCATAAAACTAGCAGGGTGTCTGCATTTCCCCAAAGACTCAGAATAATGTTTCTACCCACCTTAGTGATAGAGAATTGTAGAGTTGGAAGGGACCACAAGGGTCATCTGGTCCAACCCCCTGCAATGCAGGAATCTTTTACCCGATGTGGGGCTCAAACCCACAACCCCGGGATTAAGAGTCTCATGCTCTACCAAGTGAGCTATCCCTGGTGTCAATATAGGCTTTGTTGCTTTAGAACATAGAAACTACCTTGTACTTTTAAAATACTTTTTATTGAGGTATAACAGACAATTGTAAACAAAGTACAAAGACACAAGTCTGCAGCTTTTACAAAGGAAGCTGCTTTTTACAATACCTTGGTATTGTTTACAAGGACTGGCAGCAGCTCTCAGGGGTTTCAGACAGGGAAGATTCGTAGCCCTACTGTGAGATAACAAGGATTGAACTTGGGACCCTCTGAATGCAAAACTGGTTTCCTACCATTGAACTACAGGCTTGCCCCCCAAATTACTGGTATTAATGAAATGTCGTCAGGCTGTCTTGATACTCCAGGGAGATATATCCTTTGCCACTAAAAATGGGTGCAGAGACTGAATGTAGAATTGTGTCCTGAACAAGTGTACAGAATTTCATTATTATGGTCGAATGAAGTTAGATATAAAGCAAGCAAATGGGGTGCCAGTTTGGTGCATTAAGCCAAAGTTGTATTTTCATGCAATGATACTGAGCCCCTTTCTGGTGTTCTTCTCCTTTTGCGATGAGAATAAGAGCAGATATGTGCTTGCTAGCTCTGACCCCTCTGTTGTGTTCTTCTCACTTCACCTGCTTCCTGCTGAGCTCATGGTGGCTTCCCGTACAGTTTTGGAACCCTGCAAGATCAGGGAGCTGGTGGGCAGGATTCAACTAAGTTGTTCTGTGCACGGATTGACATCTGTTCGCACAATGGGACTATCCTTTCTCTCCTCTCCCACGCCCCTGAAATCTGCTCTGGAGGTTTGGGGGAACCTGCAAAAGAAATTTTGGGGGGTAGATGGGAGAGGAGAGTGGAGAAAAGTCTTGTTGCACAAGATACCTTTGTTTTATACATGCAAGCCCCACTTAGCTCTATACTGAATTCCACCCAGTGCAAGTAGAGCAGGGTCCCAACTGCAGAAGCTCTTCTTAAACCCACAGAGGGCTATGTCGGGATCACGATGGATGGGGTGGACCCAGCAAATGCAGCCCCTCTTTTCTCCTCCAGTGCAGCTGGAATCACACGAGAGGGAATGGTGAGCAGGGCTTTTGTGCACCTTAATCTTGATGGGGTTTTTTTAATGGGCCATCTTCATTCAGATTTTGCCAGAAATGGGAGAAGAACACCTTGTCTTCCATATTTTGTTCCAAAGCAAATATGCCTCCCTGTTACAGTGGCTCAGCTTCAGTGTTAGAAGCAGCTTTTGAACACTTGCTTAGACGTTTGTCACTTTATTCAGTTAGGGGAGCTTGATCTGAATTGTAGTAGGGCTCATGCAGCCACATGGGTTTCTATTTTTGGCTTTGGGTTGAGTTACAGCAAAGCCCTCTGGTGCAATGGCCTTGCCAGTCCTGGGGGAATGACAGGGCTTGGATGACTTCAGTCTCCTTGACTTGGTGCAGTTGGGAAAGGGCTGCTGCAGATTAGACCAGGGGGAGGCAACCTAAGGCCTGTGGGCCAGATGCGGCCCAGTCGCCTTCTCAATCCGGCCCACGGACGGTCCGGGAATCAGCGTGTTTTTACATGAGTAGAATGTGTTCTTTTATTTAAAATGCATATCTGGGTTATTTGTGGGGCCTGCCTGGTGTTTTTACATTAGTAGAATGTGTGTTTTTATTGAAAATGCATCTCTGGGCTATTTGTGGGGCATAGGAATTTGTTCATTTCCCCTCCCAAAAATATAGTCTGCCCCACCACAAGGTCTGAGGGACAGTGGACCGGCCCATGGCTGAAAAAGGTTGCTGACCCCTGGATTAGACTAATGGGGTTAGCATTCACCGCGAAAAAGGCAGAGCTTGAAATTCAGTTCTTTAGAATGAAAGAACTGCCAGTGACAGTTATTCAGTCAAACTAAGCCTAGTTGGGCCTAAGTTAGATTGCAGTCAAAGGAATAAAATGACTCAGTTTTACTTATTTGTTCCCAATACTTATGGACCACTTTTCACCATATTATTTATTATTACCATTATTATTATTATTATTACTATTAATTAAATTTATATACTGCCCTTCATCAAAAGATCTCATAGATGGTCACACTGCACTTTACAGAACAATTTTATATTTATTTATGGCATTTCTACCCCAGCTTTTTCTCCAAGGAGTATGTGGTTCACCCCTCTCCTCAGTTAACCTGTGAGGTAGGTTAAGAGGCAGTGACTGGCCCAGTGTCACCCAGTGAGCTTTGTGGCAGAGTTGGGATTGGAACCCTGGTCTCTCAGGTCCTGTTCTAACACTCAAGCTCGATACCGCACTGTCTCCCAATTAATAAAGTAATCAATCAATGCAAATAATATGGTGTTTAAAATATAAAATGCAGGTAGAAGCATAAGTTGAATAAATAGGCAAAGCTAAAGGTCAAAGTATGTATATGTCTGACTTGTATGTTTGGCAAACATTTTCTTTTGGCCTTGCTTTAATTAACAATATTGCTCATACTGTGATTATTTTGAAACAGCTGGCCTGACCACACCACCTAGTTGTTTCTTTTCATCCTTAAAAAGATAAAATACTTATTCAGGATATAATTAGCTTGTTTCTCAATTTTTTAAATAATCCCAGAATGGGTAACAAAAAGTAAAGGCACCTAGTTTTTTAAAAACACCTTTAAAAATACTTCAAATGACATCATAAAAGCAGCAGAATGAGACAGGCTAAGAAATCTAAGACCCCAGCAGCAACAGAAAAGCCCAATGGTTGGTAAAACAGAGGAATGCAGAACCACCCAAAATGTCGAGGCAAATGGACTTGGCACACAAAACCTAATAGTGAGGATGTCAGGTGAGTCTCCCTGGGGGGAGAGTATTTTCTGTGAATGAGTCACCACCACTAAAAGGCCCTTTCGGTGGTCTCTGCTCTGCAGGCAGGGACACTTGGAGAAGAGCGCCTGATGCAGATCTTATTTCTCAAGCAGGTTTGCATAGCAAAAGGTGGCGCTTAAGGCCTCTGATTTGTCTTCAGTAATAAAGAAGGGATCAGCGGTGGCAGCTGAGACCCAGATTTTAGGGACTTACTGAGACAGCTTTCCCTAATTCTTGGCCGCTGCATAATAATTGCCTGTAGTGTCTGAGCAGAGCAGAGAGAAAGAGGGTCCTTTAGGACCAGCATGAGTTAGGGACCCTTTCTCCAGGGGCCATTCCAAGGTAAACCGTGACCAAGTTTGAAGGAAGAAGTTGGGGCTTCTTCCTTCAAACAGTGAGTAGCGAGACAGAGATGAAGATGATTAATTAAGTTTATTGGTCACTTGCCAAAGGCAACTCAAAGCAATTTATGGCCAAACAAACAAAACCCTACATAGATCCATTCACCCATTAAGGTAATACATTAAAAAAAATCCCACCCTATCACATGGCCACAGGAGGCAGGAGACCCGTTGGATAATCTTTAGACTAGCTTTAAGTAAATCTCTTTGCAAGGGTGACAATTATTTCTGTGGGAAGCCTGTTGGGTAAAATGCACAATACTGATAATATGCAGGGACTTTTCCTGCCCTAAGGAAAGAAGCATTAAGTAATGCATGTCATTGGTGTGGTCTGTCAAACTGGTCGCGGAAACCAAATCTGATGGAGAGCAGAAGTCTGGATTCTGAAAGATAATCTAAAAGTTTATGTTCTGATGGGTGCTGGTTCTGGTTGTTAGAAGAAAATGGCAGCTGTGGTCTGGCATCATTTTAAAGAAGGGATATGTTCTTCCCTGCCTGCTGTAGAATAGTTTATTGATGTATAGTCCTCTTTCTGCAAATCAGAGTGTTATTTTTTAGAAGTGAGGGCCAAATTGTATGTTCTGTGATTGAGATGTCATTATCCCACCCCCACTTTTAATGCTATGCAGGTTTGTAGGGGGCTGGGTGGAGGCTGCTAGCTTGATAGCAGCGATGAAAAATAGCCTGCAGGGCAAGGGTTAAGCACCCTCTTCCACACTCCCCCCCCCCACTACTACAGAACAGTACAGTCAAATTCCCAGCTGCATTTGAGTAAAAAATAAAAATGGATTGTATCCAGATCTGTTCACCCTTCCATGGAAGGTCCTTTGATTCAGCAGAGGCTTCTATGACAGCAAGGGGGAAGAAACAATTCCCCCTTCTGCAGCTTCTCAGATCCCTCCTTCGTTCTGCAGGGTTCCCCCAACCCTCTGGGTCAGAGTTTCAAGGGCTTCAGAGAGGAAGGGAGATTTGCAAAAGCCACCTTGTTACCCTTTCCTTTCTGCAGAAGCCTCCCCAGCATCAAAGAGCCTTTTGTAAATAGGAGGAGTCAACCCCGTGTGAGGAGATTTCCATTGCCAGGAGAGTTCTGGTCCGGAACATCTGGAGGGCACGAGATTGGTGAAGGCTGCTGGGACACACCTGCTGGTTCCTTTTTTAAAAAACGTAAACTTAATGAAGATATGAAAATGCAGTACAGTAAGACTGTGACTTACGCACATTTAACTTGTGCGCATTCAGCTTTATGCAATTGAAAAAGGGGGGGAAGGGGGTGAGTGTCCAGCAGAAAAAGACTTTGGCAGTCTTACCTACCCAGTGTGTTTTGACTATACACGATTTTGCGTTTAGGCGTGACCCTCAGAACGTAACCATTGCTCACGTTGTGGGCTTAATGTACTGTAAAGAAATAATAATGAACCCATCCACCCCCACTTCTTGCCTGCTCCTTGAAGCAGGAGCCCTAATGCTTAATGTGAACAGGACACTAGGAAGGTGACGGGGAGGATCCTGTCATGGAAATATTCTTGCAGTGGAGCCAGTCGTGAATTGGAGACTTGCACTCCCAAGTTCCTCGCTGCTCTTAACCTCCTTTGAGGAAGTTGACGTGTAGTTCTTTTCTTCCTTAACAAAACTCCCCAGTTGAGGAGAACCTCGGCTGATGGAGGGGACGTCTCAGTCTTTCCCCAGAAACAATTCCCCTGAAGTCATCACTGGACATCGTTCAGTCCGCCTGGCAGGAGACGCCTATAGCAGTTATAAACCAATGCTGTGATTTACCTCTTCGGCAGCAAGGGGTCGTTTAATTTTACCAAATTAGCAGTTAAGGGAGGAGGTTCTTGGGGCATCTGTCCAAAGTGGCTGGACTCTGTTCTTAAGGAACCATCTTGCTTGCCAAGCCTTGGGCTACAGACGCCTCCTCCCCACCCCAAACACCCTCCTTTGGCAGTGGCTTTGGCAGAGTTGGAGCTTGCGATATAAATGCTGGATTGGCTGCCTCTCAGACTGTGTTCTCTCCCCCCCCCCCGCAATGGCTGCTTCTTTTTTGTTCTGCACTTTGTAACTTGCCTGTGGCAGAGCCCTTTTTTTTTGGTTATTTTTTTTGTCTGCAGGGTAAGCGTTCCAGGTTCAGCTGAAGGTTGCGGGCTGCAAAAATCCATCCTCATGTGTTGGTAAACAATATGACACAAGATACTGTTCTGCCTCTCTGCATCCCTGTGGAACTTGATGCTGACAAGGCAGAAAACCTCCTCTGGAGGGCATTGGGATAATAAGGGTTCATTCAGGATGCCAGGCCAGATGCGATGGGTCTCTCCTTTCTGCGGGCAGGGCAGAGGAGGCTGGCTGTTAGACTGAATTATCGTTCACTGCTTGGATGGTTTTGCGGGAAAACGGCCAAGCCTTATTTTAAAGGAAATAAAGTCAAAGACCCCTGTGTACATTGGCTTCCCAAGTCTTGTTTGTGCTTTGAAGGGAATTTTGTGCTTTATTTAGTGAAGAAGCCCAACTCGTGGATTTGAATTCTCTGCAAACAGTGCTTACCAGTTATTTCTCCCAGTTTGGCTTGTTGGGAGCGCAAGAGAACTTTGGGGCACACAGATCTTTGGAGTGCAGAAGTCATGACAATATTAATATTTATAGCTGCCCATCTATAAGTATTTATTGACTAGCTTACAAAAGGAGACTGTTTGAAGGCTACGGGCCTTTTTGCTCTCTTTTTACTGTATATACAAACTCGACTGATTCTGTGAGGCAGTAACTTGATTCGGAGCAGGGATGTGTCTAAAACTTGGCTGCTCTGTGGAAAGTGAGCCTGCCATAGCCCCAGCTTAAATGCTTGATTTAAGACCGTGGCAAGTCTAGATGCTGGCAGAAAGCCCAGGTAGAAGATAGTAGTTATCCAAGAGGTGAATTGTATTTGGTTCCATCTTTTGACAAGCTAGGATTACTATTAAGAGGAACAAACGTTCCTCCTCTGCCAAAAGAGACCTAAGGCAGACTTCCCCAACCTTGTGCCCTCCAGATGTGTTTGGGCTATTCACATCTGCCCTGGCCAGCATAGATGACTGTGTTGCCTGGGGATTGTGGGCGAAACATCTGGATGACATCAAGTTGCGGAAGGTTTCATGAGGGGTTACTTAGTGTTCACCCTAGACAGCTTTGTTCCAGAAACCAAGAGGTGTGGAAAATCACACCTTGTGATTTTAATACATCCAAGTCTGACTAATCAGAGGCTCACGGTGCATTCGTGGACAGATCGTAATGTTAGAAGAGCTTGGTGGCTGAATCAGCACCCACTTTTCAACATGGCTAACCAGATGCCTGTGGGAAGTCTGCAAGCATATTAACAGATTCGGCCCTTGCAATCATCATCTGAGGTCCTTCATGTGCTTCCTCCATGGGGGAGGTTTGGAGGACAGCAACATGAGCCTTTTCTGTGGTGGCTCCCCACTTGTGGAATGCCCTCCCTAGGGAGGCTTGTTTGGCGCCTTCATTACATTTCTTTAGGCGCCAGGTGAAAGTGTTTCTCTATAACCAGTCCTCTAGTTGATTAACATTCTATGTAGCCTTATAAATAGGTTTGTGGGAGGGAGTTACTGGTTTGTTTTTGTTTTATTATGTATCTTGTGTTCTCATTTTGTAATTTTATGTTGTGAACTGCCCTGTGATCTTCAGATGAAGGGCTGTATACAAATTTTAATAATGATAATAAGAATGTGAGTGCAACAGCAAGTTTCACAACTGGTGATTCTCAGGAACTGGTATAAATGAACTTGGTGAAGTTGGTAGACATTATTAAGGGGCATTATTGACCTTTACCACCATTTCTCTAGAATGGTGGTTCGTACAGATTAAAGTTGAGAGCTTGCACCTGTCAAAATCCCAGGCTGAAGGGAAGCAAGTGGCAAGTTGCTTGCTTCCGTCCGTCCAGGTTAGTTTTTTTGGAGGTGGGCCTGCTAATCTTCTCTGTATTGTTCCAATTTTAGTATATGTGCTGCGATAGTGAGCACCTTTCAGCTTAGTTCAGTCATGCTGTCTATTCTACTTTCTACTACTTTCTGCTAGCCTTTATTGGCACAAGAAGCTGTCTATTCTATTCAGAAGCTGTGTGCAGAAACCCTCTGTTCCAGCTGGGTTATGGGGTGCTCTCTGTGTGTATGTTGGGGGGGGGAGCAAACAAAGGTTCATTTCAACTGACTTTGATTTTCCTGTATACCTGTGGAGGTCTCTGCCCTTTTCTGCTCTCCTTGCTCAATATTGGGAATGATTTGGCCAAGGTGAAGAAGCACCAGTTCCACTGAGTCATGCAGAATGTAGTTTGTGTCCTCTGATCTCTGTTGACAGAAGCAGATGAGCTGTGATGTCAGGGTGGAAGGCCAAGTCTCGAGTGGTTCCCTGCTCCTCACTCATTGAGAGTGTGCCGTCCCTGCTCTGCCCTCTGTTTTCTCTGTCTCTTCTTAAAAAAAACTTTGCTTAAGCTGCTGAAAGTAGAGCAAGCATGTTAGGAAATTTTCTATCAAGAGAGCTGTGTGTGCATGCAAGAGAGAGAAAGAGACAGACAGACAGACAGACAGACAGAGAAGAATGACAAGTTGGAAGGAATCAACTACACAGTAGAAATCACACCAGCACGTTTGTCCTATGCAAAAAAAAAAAAAAAAGTTAGTTGAATCCCTGCCAACAAAAATCCAAATTTTACCCTCCGGGCAGCTGAATTTTGTGATTGGGATTAAAAGTGCACATTACGTGAATTGTAACTAGCATTTTCCTGCAAAGTGCAATGAAGGACAGTGGGGTGCTTGGGTTGAGGGAGCCATAGCTTTTGGGGAGGTGGCGCAAAACTGTACGCTCCAGAAGCTCTACTTAGTGCTGCTCTTATTTTCTGAGCTGGTGGTTTTCAGACATCAGTCCTGGAATCCCTGGGGTTTATCGATAATGAAAATCGGTAAGGGCTGCCAAAGTGTATATGCATGTGAAAGTCAGCACAGAGAGAATATTGGGTGTGGGGCTCAACTGGGCCTTTCTGGCAGCCAATGCTGGCTAACAGCGTGCCCACGGAGTGGTTTGTGCAGAAAGGGTGCGGAGAGGATAGAGCAGGATGCTTCAAAGCCACCAGATGCTGCCAATGCTATGTTCTTCAACCAGTTTTTCAGCTAGTACGGTATCTTTGAGTGTTTGAAACTCGTATATATAAGCTAATCACCAAATGCTACCTTAAACCTAGGTTATGGTGGCCACAACAGAATGTCTAGGTGCCATTTACCCCCCCCCCCCCATGGAATTTATCATTGTTATTAATTTAATTTCTATACTGCTTTATTTTTTAAAGGAAAAACCTGAGAGCAGTTAACAACACATTAAAATATCCAATAAAACAACTTCAAGCTTCAAGGAAAATATTTCAGATCCTTCTCTAAGTTACATTAGGCTTTCCTCATATTTATTTAACGTACTTAATTTATAGTGCTGCCCCATAGCAGAAGGACTCTAGGAGGGAAGTGTGGTCAAGTGGTTAGAGTGTCGGACAAGGACCTGGGAGATCAGGGTTCAATTCCCCACTCAGTCCTGAAGTTCACTAGGTGACCTTGGAGTCAGTCCCAGCCTCTTCACCTACCTCACAGGGTCGTACGGATTAGATGAGGTGGGGGGGGGGGTGAACCATGGACTCCTTGGATGAAAAGGTGGGAGATAAATGCAATAAATTAGCTCTTCTGCCAACCTGCTTAAGAAAGCTGTAGGGACCAGCCAGGTAGAAATGTTAGTCGCCAGCCTGGCATCCAGAGATCTCCACCTGGTCACAATTGGACCAGTGGTCACAGTTTTGCCAGTCACAAAACACTCACGACACCTGGTGGATTTCTTCACTTACAACCTCCAACGTGCTTGATTAACATTTAATTGCTTCTGTGACCCGCCCTCAGTGTCGCAAGGCTGGGCCCTTGCTGAAAAATATTCTGCTCGTGGTGTGAGCGCATTCTAGCCTTGGCTGTTGCTTCTGCATGTCTGCTGACATACAGCGTGGGCAGGGCTCTGTGCTGCACCTCCACTTGGCGTTACGTAAATGTGGATGGAGGTGGCAGGGTGTGTTGGGTGGGGCTGTGTCTGGTGTTACCCTCCGTGGAGCCCATGTAGATAGCAAGGTTGGCAGAACATTTATTTGTTTGTTTGTTCATTCATTCGATTTCTATACCACCCTATACCTGTAGATCTCAAGGTGGCTCACAAGATAAAATCACAAGATAAAATCACAAAATACATAATCAAAATAACCCCCCCCCCGAAAAAAACCCATTTGTTTCATTCCTTGCTGAGTGTTGACTGTAGGTAGTGGCCACTCATAGCTGAGTTATCCAGGCACAACTTGGGTTAAATGGGTCTAGAGCTGCTTCTGTTGAACCCTTGGCCATCACATCCATATGGCTTTGCATTGGGAAGCGCAGTTTGCAGCAGCGGGTGGGTCTTCAAAGTTGCTAAATTCGAACTTTCTTTTAGTCTGGTTAAGCATGGTTTTACCTGTTGTGTAGTTGAGTTAGAGACATCTGACTGCTGTGCGAAGTGCTAAACCTTCTCTCTGATTACATCATTGTTTACTTGATTAGAAATAATTGTGCAACTAATTAAAGGGGTGTGCGCTCGCTCTAGCCGGGTTTCACTTCTGTGCGATGAGGAGCTCCACGCTGCTGCAAAGTCTGGTGCGTTTCATTGCCTCGGCCTTCCTTAATGGGATGCTATCTAGGCTATTACCTTAATTGAAGTTTATATTGAATGGTGCGCAAGAAGCCTCCTAGATCTGGATTAGTATCCTAATGACTCTTGTCTCTCGAGAGAGTGGAGGCTACGTGGCTAGGACAATCCTAGACAATGCAGTGACACGGATGATAAAGAAAAGCACTTTAGGCTCCTCTGACAAACAAATTAGCAGGGTTATGTGTATTCTGAAACAAGAGCAAATTATTGGAAACTCTGCAACTGTTTCTTTTAAATATTTTATTTTGCAGATAAGCGGTTTGTGAGATCCAGGACACACTACAGGATTATCTGCTTAAGGTAAGAGCTGCTTTTCGTTATAGGCACTGCATTGCCTATTTCAGTATCTGCAGGCTGTTCCAGCACTTGCAGACTAGCCCGAAAGTTGCTAGCCCATCTTGCTCCTCTGTTTTGCAGAAGTTGTTTGTTTATTTGTTTGTTTATTAGCCGACACCGACACATTTATATACTGCTTAAATATTCCCATTTCTGAGAGGTGTACAGACACAGCAACCCACAGTAAAATGGCGTAATGAAACCGTAAAAAATACACCATAAATTTCCTGCTGGAACAAGGAAGTCTTAGTCGTGGGTCTGAAGTTTGGCAAGGAGGGGGCCTGTCTAATCTCAGTTGGGTGGGATGTTCATCACACTGACTGCATGGCTTCTAGTGGCTGCAAGCCATGTATCTGGGCCATGAGGGGGGGGTCACCGAATATCTCACTGATCAAGCTGGGAACCAGGGGGTCCCTAAGATATTCTGGACCCATTTTAAGGGCCTTGTAAATTAATGCAAGACCGTTGAACCTAGCCCACTAAACAAAGCTCCCTGCTTGGTCACCTAGAAGAAATGTTTTACTTGCCTTATAGGTAGCTGGACTGTACGTACAATTGGTGCAGAACCATTCAGATTTCAGTAGCAAAGACCAGAGTGTACTGGAGCTGGAGACTTAGCAGTGTAGCTTTACGGGGCTCATCTGGCCATCACAGGAATAGACAAAGATGAGGTCATTTTGCTACAGCATTTCAAGTGCTGACTTGGCGTGTGTAGGAGTCCCTTGGGGGAATCTTTGCCAATGAAATATGCCGCTACCTCACCCTTTCAGGGTTCGTTTGCCTTGAGTTGTCTTTGGGGCTTTCTGTCGCTTTGGATCTGTTCTACCTAAGGGCCTCCTGAGCAGTATCGGAAGCAAATCCATGTTTGTGTTAAGCAGTTTGCTTGCTTTGGTCCTTGATGTAGAAATTCACTTGCGCAGTTAATAGTTTTGTCACCTTGGTGCAGTATAGATAGGAGGGACATCTGTGCCACATATGTTCAAAGCAAAGCAGAAGAGCCAGATAGGGCACAGCACATCTGTTAATGATGCGTCTTGCAGGCATTGCTTGCCGGAAATGAAAATGTTGCTGAGCGAGTCCACATGGAATCTAATTAGTAGGAGAAAACCTCTTGGTAGAACAGGGTCCTCTTGCAGATCACAGGGCAGCCACACTTAACACCTCCATCTAAGAGGAGAGTCTGATGAAAAAGCCGTATTTCCTTTCCTTTCGCTTATGCTGTTCTATAAAAGGCTGTGTATGTAGTTGTTGCTGTTTAACCAAATCCATTCACTGCAATATCTGCTGTGCAGAATCCCACAGCATGTTATTCACCCCACCCCAGAAGGTACCACAAATGGCTTGTTATGCAGAATTGCCTGTGATAATTCTGTAAGTTGCTGAAGCCCTTGACTTTACTGGAAACTACTCAGGCAACTCTGCTGTCACCTGAAATCCCACCAAGTGTTGGCCCAGGTGCTTTGAAGACTGAGGGACTAGAAACTTGATTTCTAAGTGAAAGCTGCAACTCCCCAGATGACTAATTTTTGTGCGCATAGCTGGAATATGTTTTCCTGACTGTGATGACGCATTATTATACCTGCAGAGAGTAGCATAAGGAAACAGCATTGTGGGAAATTGTAAGCAGGAGTTTCGCTGCATCGTGGGGCCCTGTAGTTAGCAGCAGCAATGAGGCTTTCAAAGAGAAGTTAACTGCTTCAGTGGGGTTGTTGCATGACAGATCACCACAAATGTTATGTGAGTTTGCATTTTTGGTATCCACTTAAGTACTTTCATGAACTCACTGTTATTCCTCTAGGATCTTGACCTCTGTTAAAAGGGGGGTGGGTTACATTAGCCACAGCAGAACAGCCAATTTACTGCAACACACCTCCTTTATAACACCTGTGCTACTGAATGTCAAACTTTGGTATTGTTGATTCAGGTAGGTAGCCGTGTTGGTCTGACGTAGTCAAAATAAATAAATAAATAAATAAGTGCCCAGTAGCACCTTAGGTAAAGGACCCCTGACAGTTAAGTCTGGTTGCGAACGACTCTGGGGTTGCGACGCTCATCTCGCTTTACTGGCCAAGGGAGCCAACGTTTGTCCGCAGACAGTTTTTCCGGGTCATGTGGCCAGCATGACTAAGACGCTTCTGGCGAAACCAGAGCAGCGCATGGAAATGCTGTTTACCTTCCCGCTGGAGCGCTACCTATTTATCTACTTGCATTTTGACGTGCTTTCGAACTGCTAGGTTGGCAGGAACAGGGACCGAGCAATGGGAGCTCACCCTGTTGTGGTGATTCGAACCGCCGACTTTCCAGTCAGCAAGCCCAAGAGGCTCAATGGTTTAGACCACAGTGCCACAGCACTCGAAAGCTTATACCCAGAGCAAACTTAGTTGGTCTCTAAGGTGCTACTGGACAATTAAAAAATAATAATAATTTATTTGGTATTGTTGAAATATATACAATAACAACAACAAATCCATTTTTTGTTGTGAAACAAATTGGGTCCGCTAGATGTGGCTTGTGGGGCCCCTCCAGGATCAGAGGCTCTGAAGTTTAAGCTTCATTAGTTTCACAGTAGATCTGCCCCTGTGTGAATATTCCGTGGTTATTAAGACATTTTGTACCCTCTCTCAATCAGTCAGAGCAAAGTGCAGCCCCACGTTAACCCACCCCCCAATGATATTTCAGTGAAACTGGCCGATTTCTGACGCAGGACATAGTAGCCATAACACACAGAGCAATCCTCCTTTTAAGGATTGCTGTCTCTTGAATGATTGGGGAGACGCCAAAGCAACATGCTGACGAGAGCCTTCTCTGCAAGAGGAGCAATGCTTACCTGCACACTCACCTTCTACGGCCCCTTTGAGAGAAGGGAGGGCTCCTTGCCTTATGACCCTGCCCATGACCTAGGATTTAGATCACTGAAAATCCTCCTAGGATCCTCTCTTAAGAATCAAGATTGTGTGACTATTTGGAGCCTCCTCATGCCTCCACCCCTTCGCTAGCTAAAGAAGGAATTAAAACAGAACATACACAGAAAAAAGCAAGAATCACAACTCTTTGCATTATAACTCCTTGGTCTGCGCAAAAGTGTATGGGGGCTCATAGGAGACCTCTGTGAGTGGGTAAAGCCCACTTTAGTTTACTCCCCACATGTTGGCACCATGTCAGGGATCCGTCATTTGGATGGATGAAAAGGAAAGCTGTTATAATTATAAAATTGCATCATCATCACCATCATTTATTATTACTTTAACCTGACCTTCACCCTAAGGTCCCAGGGTGTGGGTCACAGAATTAAAACAAAAGATCAAATACTGTTTAAAGCAACTTGCAGTTGTAGAAGTAAGGTGGATCCTAAAAACATATACCTAAAGTGTCAAAAGAACAGGGCAGGAGCCTTCTGTCAAGTTCCCACAGTGACCAGCCCACAGGGCAGATGAAGAAGGCAATTGCTCTTCCCCACTGTCTGTCCTTGAGGAACTGTTATTCAGAAGTATGCTGCCTCCGGACATGGAAGTTTCATTTAACTAATGACCCACCCTTCACCTTACTATTCTAGGGTGGTTTGTAACAGTGTGACACACAGTATTAAAAACAGTTTAAAGCAAACTGCAGTCACAAGAATAGGCTGGGCGCTTAGAATATGTGTCTGAATTGTCAAAAGCTAAGGTAGAGAGGTGCATCTTCAGCATACAATGAAAACTGTATAATGCAGGTGTCAGACACACCTCTGTGGGGGAAGGAGTCCATAGGGTCATCTAGTCCAACCCCCTGCAATGTAGGAATCTTCTGCCCAATATGGGGCTTCAACCCACAACCCTGAGATTAAGAGTTTCCTGCTGCACTGACTGAGTTATCCATAACTTGTGTGTTAAGAAATAATTTCCAACTCGGATTCCTGGCAATCGAAAGCTGGCAGGGTAGCATGAGTGGCAGGTACTTCCGTCCACCTTGTGATGAGATCTCCCGGTTTTATTTCACATGTAAAGGAGTGGATCAGAGCTTTTGCTCCTTGCAAATAATCCCTTTTGAAAACAGAGGGGGGCCCATGTGAACCCCCTCCATCTGCTTAGCGCAGCTGTCCTAGTTGACCATGCTGAAATGAAAAGGAGCACCCTGTGTGTGTGTGTGTGTGTGTGTGTTTTCACACCACCATGCCAAAAGCCCCTGAAATCTTGTTGGGTGGGGCTGCTTTCCAGGACACTCCTAAAATATGGAGTCTGCTGCTGTTTTTCTATTCCAGCCACATACAGGGAGGGCAGAATGAGAGGAGGCAGAAGTTTAATCTGGGTCCCTCTGATTGATGATAAAAACCGTAGTCCCATTACGGAAATGGCTTTTGGCTAATACGCTATTCCCTGGCTTTGCTTTTAGTTCAATGGAAGCTGCTTTCCTTTTTGATGCCTGTACTATTAAAGGAAAGCAGCTGATGGGAACAGCTGCTGACCACCCCTTTTCGGTCCGTGGCTTAGCAGGCTATCTACGGAACAGAATGAAAGTGCTTTATTAACATCAAGGGTTGTGTGTGTGTGTGTGTGTGTGTGTGTGTGTGTGTGTGTGTGTGTGTTGTTTGTAAAAAGAGAGGAAAATCCCCATTAGTCTCTCTCCCCTAGAGAATAGCCTTACCAGAAAGTGAAAAGAAAAACAAGGGAAGACAACATCCTACACCAAAGCATTAAGTCCTCTTTTACAAAGTTTCTTCATATTTTGGGAAGGTTGCATTGATCTGCAGAATGCAAACTTAGCAGCTGGTTCTTGGTGCAGTGAAATATTTACTGGAATATCTATACAGCCACCCAAAGAAAGACTTGAGTGCTTTTGCCTTGATAGGAAGTAGTAGAGGAAGAAGAAACTTAGAGGACGTTGAGGACTGCTTGCTTGGAGGCCTCCAGATAAGCCACTTTTATAGTAGAATCCCCTTTTCTAGAGAGTTCAAAATGGTGGTTGAGGTGGGGTTACTCTGGCACAGGAATGTGGAGGAAGGACAAAAGCGCTCATTCTCGCTGAACTCTTTTGGGTGAGTGGGGGATTTGTTGTTGTTGTTTAGTCGTTTAGTCGTGTCCGACTCTTCGTGACCCCATGGACCAGAGCACGCCAGGCACTCCTGTCTTGCTAGGCTCTAAACAGCTGGTACTGTGTCCATGTGAATGGCTTGCTGACAACGTGAAGCTTTAGGGGTGACACAGCCAGCTATTTTTTTTTTATAGCAAGAGTCAAGTAAGTTAAAAGTTAATTTCCATTCAGCTTTTTCTCCTTTCATGGCTTTTTTAAAGTGTCAAACAAAACCCTGAACTCAGGGCTTTTCTTTTTCCAAATTCTTCTGTGCCAGCTTTATTGGAGGGGGGTGGGAAACATGCCAGCTTCACACAGAGCTGTGTAAAAACATCAGATTTCTAGGTGCTATAGCATGCCATTTCTAGAAGCAATTTCCAGACTGTACTCCTTGCAACTGGCATGTTCACGAAAACATTTTGCTGGTTGTTTCACAAAACCTAAAATGTGAAATAGATGTACCCCCTTTTAGCTTGGACAGGCTTGCTTTGTTGTCTAGTGCCAGTCAGGAGGTTCATATTGCATCTTGATGAGAGTGCTCTTTGAAAGCCTCATCTATCTTAAAAATGTGTGTGTGTGTGCTGACTTCCTTGGAAACACAATATTCAAAACCACATTGCAGAAATAATGGTAAAATCTGCTTGTGACAGCTACCAAAGCAGCCACGTGTATGTTCTGGAAACAACATGGGCAGGTTTCCTGCAGTCAAGGGGAACTTGTCTTTTGACACACAAGATTTGTACTGGGGATGGTTTGCCATTGCCAACCTCATCCTCTCCAGGTGTTTCTATTTCATGCTGTCTGGGGTCGATTGGAGCTGTAGTCTGAAGCATCCCGAGGGTGCTGGGTTGAGGAAGCCTGGCTCTAGGGGTGGAGCACTTTTAAAAAGACTGGACTGAGTCAAAGTATTTCAGGGTCATTAATAAAAGCCCTAGTAGGAAGCGGAAGGGGTGCCTTCCCAGGCATCTGGAACAGAGGAAATGGTTCTGAGCCTTGGTGGCATGAGGAAACAATAGCATTTCCAGCTGTAGCTCTGTCAAAAGCTTCTCCCTATGGGCTTAAAACTGCAGCTGCATTAAATGAAAAAACATATTTCTTTTAACAATAAGCCCTTGTTGGGGGAGGGGGGTGTCTTGCGTGGGGATTCTGGTCTGTCCTTGCATGTAGTGAAAACTCCTGGTTTTGAAGAGTTTCATGTGCTCAGAAAAAGTCCGCAAGTTTTCACCAGGGGCTCTGCACTTAAATAAATAAATAAAATTTCCCAGCAAGAATAGTAAATTGTGGCAGGAATAAAAAATGCAAACTGAGCTAACTTGCAAAATCCTGATTCATGGTCATAGGGGCGGCATAAGGACCTATCCTTGGAGAGGGTCACCTGTCCTCTTCAAGCAGGCCTCCTGCTGATTAATATTCTACAGCAGGCATCCCCAGACTTCGGCCCTCCAGATGTTTTGGACTATAATTCCCATCATCCCTGGCCACTGGTCCTGTTAGCTAGGGATCATGGGAGTTGTAGGCCAAAACATCTGGAGGGCCGCAGTTTGGGGATGCCTTTTCTACAGTCTTAAATGTGTCTGTGGGAAGGTGGGTTATTGTTTTGCTCTTTTGGTTTAACTTTTTACTTGTGTTTTATATTGTATTTTATTCTGTGAACTGTCCTTGAGATCTTTTGATGAAGGGTGGTATATAATTTTTTAATAATAATAATATACACACACATTTATACATTACAAGCTTCTCAGCATCAGGTTTAAACTGTTTTATCTTACCTGGCATTTTAATGTCTATTTTGTTTGCCTTATATTTTGAAGTTCTGTTACTGCCTTGTTTTGCTAAGTCATTGTGAATATTGATGATGTTGGACTACAGCTCCCATCATCCCTGACCATTGGCAGTGCTGGCTGCAGCTAATGGGAGTTTTTCTGGTCCAGCAACATTTGACTGGTCACAGATTAGCCAAGCCTTGCTTTGCTGTTTGATTGAATTTATATCTGGCATGAATGTTTTTATTCGTGCCGCTTGTGCACTGCCCTGGAATTCATTTTGACGAAGTTTGGTCCACAAACAAACAAACAAACAAACAACGGGCCTTAAGGCTGTCCTCAAACCCTGTAGATCAGGCATCCCCAAACTTCGGCCCTCCAGATGTTTTGGACTACAATTCCCATCTGCCCTGACCACTGGTCCTGTTAGCTATGGATCATGGGAGTTGTAGGCCAAAACATCTGGAGGGCCGCAGTTTGGGGATGCCTGCTGTAGATCTCACATAGGTTTGCATCCAAGTTGGCTCAAAGTTAAAGGCACTTAGGACCATGGGAAGCCAATTTTACTGAATTAGGCCAATCTAGCTCAGTATTGTTTACACCAGGCATCCCCAAACTCAGCCCTCCAGATGTTTTGGGACTACAACTCCCATGATCCCTAGCTAACAGGACCAGTGGTCAGGGATGATGGGAATTGTAGTCCCAAAACATCTAGAGGGCCGAGTTTGGGGATGCCTGGTTTACACCGATTGGCAGTGGCTCTCCAGGGTTTTAGACCAGTAGTCTTTCCCAAATCTACCCGGAGATGCTGTTGAGGATTGAACCTGAGACCTTCTGCATGCAAAGCCGATGCTCTACCACTGAGCTACAGCCCTAACCTCTCAGTCTTCCTAGACTTCAAGTGTTACTCCACATACTTTCTTCAATCATAAAGAGGGATAGAAACCTCCTTGAACGTAAGTTGGAAGCTGACATTGTCATGAAGATGAAATCTGCACCTGACCCCGTGTTCTGCACTCCTGCAGAACTGAAACACACAATTACAGTTTGTGCCGTTTGTAAATTTTAAAGTAAAACACATGGCAAACTAAGACCCATAGGACTTGGGACTCTCAAAGGGCCATCTCCTTCCTCCCTGTTGCTGATCCAAAAGGCAGAAGCAAATAGTAATGTTGAGCTGGAAGGATAATCAGATTAATTTTCCCACTTAGTTTTGCTTACAAACATTACAGAAGAAGCATGGGAGCCCCTGAATGATAGGCATGGTGAACAGTTGCTGATAAACAACTTTCCAACCCCTAACCCCTCAATAGATAGTGTTCTCGAAGCCACCAACACAAGTCTGACCAAACTGCGGGAGGCAGTGGAAGACAGGAGTGCCTGGCGTGCTCTGGTCCATGGGGTCACGAAGAGTCGGACACGACTAAACAACTAAGCAACAACAACAAGCCCTCAATATGTGTTTTATTTCTTAAAGGCTTTTTCTGCAATGAAGCTCTTTCAGTTGTGGGTATGGCTTCATCCAAGCATGTCTTAATTCCATAGCTGGAGGACTTGCCTGCAGAGACACCAAGTTTCTGCTTGTTGATAGGCCTGCTGCAAACAAGCAAACCTTGCAAAGCAAGCCTCTTTTGTTGAGCACCCCTTAACCTCTGGGAGCCCTTTGTTTTGTTGCCATACAAGTACCTGCATTGTACAGCAGAAGCTCTTTAGTGCTGGAGGACTGTCAAGGTGGATTAAGGTTTTCGGCCAGCCAGCCAGCCTGCCTCCATCTCCGTCTCCTTGAGAGGTGAGTGCATCCACTTGCATTCAAGGTGTTTGCTAATGGTGCTCTTTGTACTCATATTTGGCTGTTATTGTGCCGGCTGGCAGGCCTGTCAACAAGTCCCTAATTCTCTCCAAGGTGCTGCCAATAGACTAGAGGAGGAAGCATCTCCCTCTTTTGGGTAGCTGCTGTCAAATGCTTAGAAAGGACTGCTCTCTGAGGGTCTTCATTCTTAGTTTGCCCTGCTGGAGGGATAGGTCCGTCAGCAGGTATTACCTGTGATAGCTCAATGGAGCCTTCATATGCAAGAAAGTAGGCCACAGTGCACCAGGTTTTTTGGGGGAGCGGGGACACCAGTGGGAGGAGAGGGCTACTGTCCTTTCACTCTGTTTATTTCATGGACTGGCTGGATTCAGATGACTGGTGGAAGGAACCAGATGGTGGACCCCCAAGGGAAGAAGACTCAGAAGCAGGGTGTTGGTGGCGAGACGACAATGAGTGGACAGAAGGAGACGAAGGAACAGACTGAGCAGAGAAGGAGGTGTTGGAAACTGAAGAGGCAACAGGGTTCAGTGAGCAGGAAGAGTCTGTGGCAGAGAGCAGCCCAGAAGCAGAGGCTGGAGAGGAGAGAGAGAGTGTGTGTAAGAAACAGAGATGAGGCCAACTGCTGACAAGTTCAGGGAGTCTCCTCCTCCTGCTGCGGCCAGTTTCTCTCCCCCCTGGTCTCCAGAACACGCTCAAAAATGAAAAGAGCAGAGGACAGATGGGTTGTGTGCAGACGCAGTCTCTGTTTGCTTGGAACAAACACCAGAGAGGAGGGGATTTAGGCAGCTGTGGGAAAGCGGGGGCCTTCAGTCCTCGCAACTGTTGCACTAGGGCAAGACCTGGGAAGAGTTGCTGAGATCACTAGACTTGAACTCTATTGTTTCCTTTGAATAAAGAGCTAACTTCACTGACACGTGCATTTTTTAATTGATGGTGTACACCTTACTCTGCCTCTGGACAGTTTGTGGGCTTTCTGGGAGCAATTTAGGAACGTACTGTGCCGCCATATCCTGAGGCAGGCGAGTAGTCCATCTAGGTTGGCATCATCTGCACTCTGATGGGCAGCGGCTCTGCAAGGTGGGGGCTTCTCTCAGTTCTTCCTGGAGATGTCGGGGATTGAACCTGGGACCTTCTGCATGCAAGACACATGCTCTGCCGCTGAGCTTACGGGTACCAGACCTGTGAGAGAGCAGCGGAACACAGTCAAGGAGAGGAGGCGGCGGGAGCATTGCTGAGCGCCTCTCTGGCTCCCCCTAGTGTCCCACCACCACAATGTGGATATAGGAAGCTGCCTCCATACCGAGTCAGACTGTTGGTCCATCTAATTCTGTACTGTCTACACTGCATGCATCAGCTCTGCAGGGTTTCAGACAAGGAACTCTGCCAGCCGTACCAGGAGATGCTACTGCTCTTCTTCAGCTTGCTGACTGTTGTGAGGAATTGGATGGTGGCCTGGGTAAACCATTGATCCGCTCCAGCAGGACTGGTCCTATGTTCTTATGAAAGAGTTTCATTCTCTGCTGTTATCTCTAGAATGTGGTGCTGATAGCACCAAGGTTGCAGGTTCAGTCCCCGTATGGGACAGCTGCATATTCCTGCATTGCAGGGGGTTGGACTAGAATCTAGATGATCCTTGTGGTCTCGTCCATGAAATGCCTTTCAGCAAGGGCATTTAAGTTCTAAAATAATGTGATATTTGAGGGTGTATCGGCAGCAACAAAAGCAGCTCAAGACCCAGCCGGGTGGTTAACTTAGTATAACTTGATAGTTTTCCATTTTCCCCGCAAGTGCCATGAATGATAACTGATTATTACTGCTTGGAAATTGCAAGTCCTGCTTCTAGTATAATGAGCTTGGCATGTTACCATCTTAACTGCTTCCTGCCTTTTTATAAGATCTTAATAGTTTAGTCGTATAAAAAGGTAAGAGTCTTTATGCTTTCCAAAATAACAAAGGAGACATTCTCTTAAGCTGATATTCGCTTTGGCAAACAGAGTTTAAAAAATGCTAATGGAATATCCTTCCCTCCCTGTCTTTTTGTCAAACAGAGGAAATTGGGAGTTTATATATAAAGAATCATTAATTGGGCGTCTGGGAATCTTCAGCTCTAGAAATGAGTTGAAACAAAACAAAACGCTTGGCCTTGAATGCCTTTCCGTCTCTTGATTAACAAGAAGAAGTCTCAGCATTCAGACAGACTTCATTAAACCATTTTATCTCCCAATGCATTAGTGAGCAGACAGATAGAGTGGGAAGAACCATCACTTTTTCCAAGAGTCTGAAGCATTTTTTTTAATCAGCAGTAAACTTCTCACCTCTGTCTCCTTGGGCGAAATGTTCTGTTTCATTTTGACAGACTAGAATCTCTGGCAACTCCCCCTTAGTCCTTTGTGGGGCTAGCTGTGTAGATCGGTACCAATATTCTGGGAAATAGGTGGATAATTAATTGGGTTCCTTAAAAGCCACACTCAAGCTGACATGGCACTTAACTCCCTCTTGATGTGTGTGTAGGTTTTAGCATTGATCAGCAAACATTCTTTTTTGTTGGCATTAATTTAGGGTTTCATGCTCTATACTAAAGAAGAATGGAGCCCACGTTTCCACAGTTCAGCACATTTTAAGTCTTCTATACTATGATACTAGAAATACTGTTTTGAAGATGGAATTGGTGTGCACTAGTTGTATTAAGTTACATGGCATTTTTGTTTTTTGTTTTGAATGGATTTTATTAACGTTTTTTAAAATACACATGTTAGTATCCAATATCTTTCTATCAAAGATAAAAACACTAATCTAAATAAAAACACAAACCGAAAGGAATGAAAGAGAGGGAAAGAAAGAAAGAAAGAAAGAGGAAAGGAAAATAAGAGAATTTCTTCTTCTGTCAGCTGTACATAGAAAATTGTTCAAAGCATCCACACGCCAAGATTAACACCCCAAAATTCCACTTTCTAGAAACCAATTCTTTAATCTTCAAATCCAGATACCATAAGTTCATTTACTTTTTCAAGCAAAAAGTCTAAGGAGTTTCCAATAGACAATTTTTTTTCTCAGTGCATGCCATTTTCGGCTGCCCAAGGTTACAAGATGCCATGGAAATTTTCACCTGAACTGCTGATTGCCTCCAGAGGGAAACAGAATATACGGTATTTTTTGGGGGGGGAAGAGGCATTTTTATATCTTGGTTATAATAAACACTCTTCTGTAAGCACTAACCTCATTTAAAGTGAAAAATATACTTGAGAATCTTTTAGGGTCTATTATATACTGAATTGAGTATATAATATCTATACACTATACTCTATCAAACACACAGAGTTCTTTAAGGCAAGAGATCCCCCATAGTTCTAACTTGGGACATTTCAGCCTGCCTTGCTGCCTCCAGGCAGCTGAACAATAGCCTAACATATTTTGAGGCAAAGTGGAGAAATTCCAGTGTGGAGGCATACTGTTTAGACCTTCCCATCCTCCTGGCGGCTAGCCTGGTTTGGGGACTCCCTGGCCAGCCTTGGCTCAGGGATGCGGCCTTCCCAGAAGTGCCTGATGTTTGCAGGCATTAAAGTCCATAACCCAGACTGCATGGAGCAGAGGGCAGCTCTTTAGGAAGCTCCCCTCTCATCATGCCTCCGAGTGATGGCTTTGGTTTTCCGTGGACCTCTTTGCATCTCATCATAGCTAAGCTTTCTATTCCCAGTAGCTTGCATGAGGTGATGCTAATAGCTTCACAGTTGCTTAGCATCGCAGTGGAGCATCGCTGCCCCTGATCTTTGTGGAGAAGCCAAGGGAATGAGGGAGATTTGATGAGTACAGGCGGTGCAGGGTAAGCGAAGCAATGGAGACATGAACTGTTTTGCAAGAGGAATCAAGTGTTTTGTTTTGAGGAGAGAAGTGGCTTGATGCAAAGGGGGAAGAGGGTGGCAGTTCACCCTGGAGAGGGCAAGAATGTGGGAAGAGAAACAGTGGGCACGATAAGTGGTGGGTTTGGAATATGGGAAAGGAAGACAAAAAAAGATGGCACTGCACAGACCTGGAAAAAGGGGACAAACTGAAAGGTTGTATTCGGTTTGTTTATTTAAAGTTAAGTTAAAGTGAAATTAAACGAGTAGATGGTGCCAGGCATTATCCATTGCTTTCCTGAGTTTATAGAATTGTAGAGTTGGAAGGAACCCCAAGGGTCATCTAGTCCAACCCCCAGCAATACAGGAATCTCAACTAAGGCATCCATTACAATTGGCCAACCAACCTCTGCTTAAAGTGCTTCAAGGAAAGAGTCCATCCCACTGTCGAGAAGCTCATACTGTCGGAATCGCCTTTCTTGTAATTTGAATCCATTGATTTGGGTGCTAGCCTCCAGAGCAGGAGAAAGCAAGCTTGCTCCATCTTTCACGTGGCAGCCCTTCAGGTACTTGAAGATGGCTGTCATATGTCCTCTCAGTCTCTACTTATCCAGGTTAAGCATACCCAGCTCTCTCAACTGTTCCTCATAAGGCTTGGTTTCCAGACCCTTGATCATCATGGTTACCCTCCTCTGCACACGTTCCAGCTTGTCAACATCCTTCTTAAATTGTGGTGCCCAGAAGTGGACACAGCACTGTCCTTATAGCAATGCATGAACTTCTGAGGTATAAGTGTAATAGGAATCTGGTTTAGGATAGGGGAAGCCTATGGAGTCTCTGGTCGGTCTTGAGGTCCTGGGCAGTTGCCTGACTACCCTGCAAACACTTATGGGCTTTTGCCTTCACAGATGCAAAAATAAATAGGGGGGGGGGGCTTTAGGATGATTATGCCTCATTTGAGTTGAAACAGATAGCTGCTGCTGAGCATCACCCTTTTAAGCTTGGTTGGATGTCTTGGTTTTGGACTGCGTGGGGTCCTTACCCTTGTTGCTCTGCAAAGAAAGGAAGCCAAGACAGCATCTTTACTTCCAGCACAATGACATAAACTCCCAAGAAGTACCCAAGATAGTCTTTCCTAAATCGTTTCAGGATTTCCCTTTCCCAGGTTACCGTTTATGCCACGCACACTTGCCCTGCCTGCCAGTTTGGTACACCATCAGAGACGTCCGCTTAAAAGATGCAGCATAATACAACATTAATGAACACATCTTGTGAATCCTTTCAGTTAGCGATGCTGACGTAGCACAGCAGTTAATATGCCATTACAGAATAGTGCTCCGCGTTTTCTGGTAGCGCTGAAATATTCTTGCAACTTTCCCTTAGTGTTGGGTGTCCAGGACACTTTCCAAAAGATACCCACCCACTTGGTGAATGGATCCCCATATCCCTTTGCTGGAATAAGTGCTCAAGTTGCAACAGTTCAAAGCCCAGCAGCTTGATCTGGCCAATGCCATATATCTTATAGCATTGTTTTCTCATAGTGGCCAACCAGATGCCCATGGAAATCCTGCGAGCAGGACCTGAGTGGATCTGCACTCTCCCCCGTTGTGATTCCCAGCTGTACTGCCTCCAATGGTGGAGGGAGAACATTGCTTCACCCACTCCCCAGCAGAAATCGATTTTGTCAGGTGAAGTCAAGACATTGTGTGCTTTCTCCTGTGTGGTTTTAAGCCAGGCTTCCTCAACCTTAGCCCTCCAGAAGTTTTGGGACTACAACTCCCATGATCCCTAGCTAGCATGACCCACTGGGTCAGGGATGATGGGAATTGTAGTCTCAAAACATCTGGAGGGCCGAGGTTGAGGGTGCCTGTTTTAAGCACTGGAATGGGCTCACAGGAAATGCATGGCCTATAGACCCCATGGGCCCCCTGCCCTGCCTAACTGATCGTGTGTGGGTTGTGCAGTTTGTGCATCTGGATTTCCTCCTGTTGAGTCAAGGCTGCTCCCGGAGATGTTTGCTGTTGTTCCTGGCTGTGTGGTGTAAACAGTCCATATCTTTGGAGTTGGTTATTAAACGTCTCCCCTTCAGAAACTTCATGGTGGTGGGATTCTGCAAACTTTAGCGCCTTGTTAAGACTAAACACAAATGGCACCGCTTGTGGGGAGGAGATCAGTGGATTTGACCATTTGCTCTCACCCCATGGTAACCATAACAAGCCCTTCCCCAAGTGTTGCTGTTGACTAGGATCTACATATACGAAACAGAAAGTTTCTCTGTGTGTGGATTTTCATGGCGACCACAGCACCTGTGTTTCATGCCCTGAGCCTGTGGCTGTTGAGTTTGCAACGCAGAACTATGTGTTGAATCTTGGGCATAGCCTGACCTTTAAACCATTTTTTGAACACCCACCTGGTATGTTCATTGAAGAAACAAGAAGCCATGGAGGGAGCTTCTGCAGTACCTCTGGGGGGACTCGCTGCATTACCAAAGCCTTTCCAGGGACCCAGCCTGAATCTGCTGCAGTTGAAGCGCATGGACATTAGTCTTTTTCTGGACTTGCCTCTGTGTGAGAGGGTTTTGGAGATTGGGGAGTTAGTTTCCCTCATCTGCAATTCTTTTCTGTAAGCTTAATGGAAACTGGCCCAGTTTCTTCCCTTTGGGTACATGCTGCCACTCCATCCTTTATCATATTTATTGCATTCTTCAGCATCCTCTCCTACAAAGATGCACAAGAACCATCAAGAGGAGCTAAATGGTCTTGGTTACAGAGCCTTACCAGCTCTTCTCCATTAGAGCTTCCTCCCTACCCCAGCCTGCTTTAATAGCTTCAGAGATGAGAATATTTTGGCAGGTTTTCTCATATTTGCACTGCCTTGGCTCGGAGGCACTTAAATCCTCTCGTCTGCATAGCCTTTAAATGTAGAGGCACCCAAACAATTGTCGAAGGGTCCTTTGCATGCAGAAGTTTCCGTCCCTGGTGGCATCTCCAGATATGGCCAGGGGAGATCCTGGTCTCCAACCCTGACAACCCTGAGCTGGATGGAGGCAGCTTCTGAAATCTAGCCGTCTCCTGTCCATGCTAGTACCACATCTTGAAAGTGCGCTAATCTCTGTGGCACATGTAGTGTCTAAAGGCAGAACTTAGGAAATAACCGATCAGCTGGGCAAATGGGTTTATCACATCAGTTTCACCCGAGGAGGTATAGAAATGATGGGTGGAGTTCTGGCTATAAATGAATCTCCTAGTTCGAAAAATGGCTTTGGTCCTGTTGCGCTGAATGGAGTGGCTTAGTTAACTCTTGGGCTGCTGGTGAGGAGGTAATGGAGGGCGAGGACTGGGGGAAGCTTTCCTTCCAATGTAAGTAACAGTGGCTTAAAAAAAAAGAGGTTATTGACATGAGCTGAGTCATCTGAGGACAGAAACCTGCTGCAGGCTCTCCTCTATGGAAGGGATAAATGGGCCTTGCTGCGATTTTGAAGGATATACCTCACTCATTATGTAAAGAGTAATCTCCATACGGGAGGTTGGAATTCAGTAGGCGGACAAGATGCTGGAGCTCCCCCCCCCCCGCTTGCCCTTTGCTCTTGAAATAGACTGAACTTTAATGACCTGGGTTTTTTCTTTTTTTAGGTTGGGGAGAGGGATTATTTTATTAAAATAATGAAATTCCCCACCTCGTCCACAGTGTTTTCAGGTGGCCTTCCCCCCCCAAATAAAAATGCCACCGCATCTCAAAAGCACCTTTTTCACTTTTAACGCACCAACCAACTCCATGATCTAGTCTCAAAATACTGTCGCAGAAGGTTTTTCCACTTCTTCCAAATGGGGGAAAAAAGATGCTCATCCTTTTATTAGAGAGCCATTTGAATCTCTGTACTGGGTTCACATGGAAGTTAGTCCTGGCCTGACTTCTCTGTGAGCTGTTGACTGCAATGCCCGCTGTTGTAAGCTACCTTGGTGGCAGCTTTCAAAATTCACCAGCTGCACTATCGGCCACTTGCAAACAAGTGAAGATGCCTGGGCAGCAAGATGGCGCCTGAGAGCTCTACCATCTGGAGATGTGTGCCTGGGGATCCTTGGATCTGGGCTGTTTTCACACACTAGCAACACATCCTGTAGAATTCTATCCATGATATTTTATCTGCGCAATCAGAACAAATTTCAAGAACCAAAACGTATCCACCCGGCCCCAAAATGGCAACTAGGCATGCTGTTTTGGCAACTGTAACTCTGGTTCTAGGAGCCATTTGGCGCCTAGCTTACATATCAGAATTTCTAACCCTGCTTGGAAGTAACTTGATTGTAAAGTAAAGCATAAATTATTGTAATAAATAAAACGAACTGTTGCTTCTCTGGAATATTTGCTTTCATGGGATAGGAGCAAGAGTAGGGAGTTCGTGGCTATATTTATTGGTGTGGGACTGCAGATCACATACCCCATCATTTCCAATTAAAAAATTAGAGCAGCAGCTCTCGAAGAGACCCCAACCAGTCAGAATGAAGATAGAATTATTAGTATCCGGCAGCCTCCATATGTTTGCAGAGAAGCCTGAAGTGTGTTCTCTGCAATGATAGGTGATGGCTTTCTGTGCCGCCATCTCCTCTGCCTTTCCCGCATAATTCCTGAGAACCTAATTCCTTATTCAGATAGTCTTACTTGAGCCCTCATAGATGGCAGTTCTGGCAGCTTGATCAGTGTGTAAAATTCTGAATAGAGACTTTTTTTGCCAGGTGATGCAGAGCTTGTATTTTTTTGTGTTGAGCAAATTTCATTTTGGTGTCTTGGCCCTTTCAGACAACAGCAACGAATTTAAATCAATATTTAAAATTCTATTTTCAATTATGATGCTTTTATACATATAAAAAAGACTGGTTTAAAGCAAAATCTGAACTCAATACGCCTGTTTCATCTCTCAGCTAAATTTGCAGCGCTCTCTCAAAGACATGCAGTTGAAAGCCACTTTCATATATAATGGAAGAGCCATGCAGTGGCGGCAGCAGCGAATGGTCCTTAAATAGCTGGATGTTATGAAGATGGCACAGTGGAGCTTTGGGGCCTGATATTGGGAGCCAAGGGTTGTCAAGCCAGCACAGAGGTTGGGGGATCTACTCTGGCTCTAGACATTGCACTCCTGTCTCTCACCAGAATAATCTAGTAAACACATTCACGTGGTTGCACACTCCCACATGGCTGCCCAGATAGGCAAGCACCATGGGTTTTCTACCCCACAGACAAACGCCTGCCTCTTTTATTTTGTGCTTTTGGAAATTTCTGGCACTTTAGTCCAATGCATGCATATATATATTTCTTGATCAGAGTGGTGTAATCAGGCAGCATTTTGCCTGCACCAGGTTTTCATTTTGCAGTTAAATGGTCTTGCTTAGTGTCCTTGCACATGTTCCGAGCGAAAGGAACAGAAACCAGTGCTTGTCAGCCTTTCTCCCTTCTTGTGTATAAGTGGACAGAATGTGGCAGAAAAGCCAAATTGCTGCAGAAAATGGTTAACTCATGTAAGTAGGACAAAGGCATGATTTGATCATCAGCCACGTTGTGTCAGAACAACCATTGCCAACATCACGCCCTCCAGCTGTTTTGGACTACAACTCCCATAAACCTTAGCCAGATGGTAGTTGTAGTCCAAAACAGCTGGAGCGCACCAGTTTGGCAAATGACTTAGTCTGTTGAGTCTTTTCCACTGTACTTTTCAGACTGATTACGTTGGTAGAGAGAGTGGCTTGTCCGAAACCTCCCAATCAACTTCACTGTGACAGACAAAAATTTCTAACAGCTCCTCTCCTTTTCTTTTCCAGTTTTTTTAGTCCGCAAAGTGTGAACCATGGCTGACTTTGACCACAACCTGAGTCTGGCGGACGCCCTGACGGAGCCGCAGCCGCAGATCGAGGAGGAAGTGAAGCGGGATTTCATTGCCACCCTGGAGGCGGAGAAATTTGACGACAAGGTTGGGGAAACAGTTGGCAAAACAAACTATGTCCCTCTTCTCGACGACGACGACCCGAAGCCTGGGAACCAGGAAGTGAAAACCAAACCCCATACTGACAATGTCCCTGCGGAGTGTAAGTGAAGTTTGACTGTGAATGCTTTGTCAACGGTGCAATGTCTTCCAACACTGCCACACCCCCTGGGAAGGGCACAGCACTTTTGCTGTAGCATCCTCTGAGGGTGGGTGGGGGTGCTTTTCTTGCCCTTTCTTCCGCTGCTCAGGAAAGCAAGGGTGAGGCGATGAGTGGGCAGGTGTGTTGTTGGCAATGTCTTTGCTTGGTCTGACTGTGGTACCTTCTGTGTGTGTGCCGCGTATTGCTAAATGCTGCAAGGCAGGACGAGGAGAGTAGAGGAGAGATGGGATTTGTCAAGACAAAGGTTAATGCCCTCAAGCCCAGAACCCCTGCAACTGTCACTATATCCTGTTCAGGTGAGGGTAAACTTGGCCCTCCAGTTGTTTTGGGACTACAACTCCCATGATCCCTAGCTAACAGGACCAGTGGTCAGGAATGATGGGAACTATAGTCTCAAAACACCCGGAGGGTCAAGTTTGCCTATGCCTGGCCATGAGTATGATGTCGGCAAAAAACGTGTGGATTTTTTGTTTATCCAGTGGGAATGGTGAGTTACTGGGCAGAACCCAGTTTCCTGGAAAGTTTGGGGGATTCTGGGGTCGAGGTTGCTTTGGAGTCATCCTTTACTGCATTTATATCCCAGCTTTTTCTCCAAGGAGCTCAAAGGGGCATACATGCTTCTCCCCACTCCTCATTTAATCCCCACAACAGCCCTGTGAGGTAGGTGCGGCTGAGGGGCAGTGACACCCATTGAGGCCACCCATTGAGCTTCATGGCTGAGAGGTCCTCGTCCATCAACACATCTGTTGTTGTTGTTGTTGTTTAGTCGTTTAGTCGTGTCCGACTCTTCGTGACCCCATGGACCAGAGCACGCCAGGCACTCCTGTCTTCCACTGCCTTCCACTCCTGTCTTCCACATCTGTTGTCTTCTACTTATTATTATTATTTATTAATTAAATTTGTATACCACTCTTCATCTGTAGATCTCAGTGCGGTTCACAACATAAAATTACAAAATGATGGATGAAGTGGTTGCTCCCTTCATAATATTACCTTCACACACCCTTATTATGCATCACAACACATTCTTTGAAAGGAAGCAGTAGCATTTTCTTCCATTGCATCATCTCCCTTCTCAGGCCTTGCCTCGCTGTCCCCTCCCCTTTCTCCTTCCTCCCAGTACCCCAGCTGGTGCCATCCAAGGTCTGTTTCCTCTCTCCGCTCGTTGCATGAAATTCTTTGGGCACCCTCCTGTCATTGCCTGTTGTCTGGACTGTCACTGTTTCCTGTCTGGCTTCCGCTCTCCAGTCAATTGAGGATGCTTTTGCTGAACTCTTTTCTTTCCGTGGCTCCGCATGTGTGCGCCCTGTGCTTACCATGCCTTTTATGTCCTTAAACTGAGACCACAGCATGCTTTACACCAGCCCTCCCACCCCTGGTGCCCTCCAGGTGTTCTGGACTACAACTCCCACCGGCTCCAGCCAGCATGGGGTGGTTGGCAGGAGTTATAGTCCAAAATATCTGGGGGGCGCCAGGTTGAAGAAGGCTAGAATCATAGAGTTGTAGCATTGAAAGGGACCACAAGGGTCAGCTAGCCCAGCCCCATGATGCTTTGCTCCATTCCATGCAAGTTTATAAACTTAAGCTCATAAATCCTTTGCCCACCCTTTCCCCTCTTTCCTAAGTTGAGTACAGTAAATAATAATTCCTAACTTCCCCGTCTCCTGTTTCTTCCCTCTTTTTCGGCTTACGCAATAATGCTCAAGGCCCTGTCTTTAGAGAACCCTTATTTATATAACCTTTCTTTAAAAGTAAACATACATCTTGTGTCAGGATGTATAACTTGTCTCTTCTGGTGAGCCTAGCCATGTCTCGCCCGAGAGCGCCTGAATTGTGTTGCCCGTGAGGGAAAATACCTAATATTAGCTTCCAAAACCAAAACAGGTTGGTGAGCCCTTGGGGAAGGCGGCCGGGGGAGGGGGGCTCGGAGTGGGGAGAGGGCAGTGGGGAACTTCAAGGGAAGTGAAATATTGCAGGCTCCATAGCAAAGCTCTTGCCTTGATCTCTTTCTGAAGGGAACTCCGGTGTTTGCAGTGTAGATTTTGTTTGCACTGTCTCCCTGCTTGTGTCTGACAGGTGAGAATCTAACCAGCTTACTGGGCCCAAACCGAAAGGTTTGCCATTGCGCAGAGTAAGTGGTACAAGGTGGAGGGCCTCAGGTGAGAGAGGCTCACAATTGCGTCTAAAGATTTTGCAAGCTGCTAGGAACTGTCGTCAGCTGAAACGCATATTCAGGGTGCGAAAGCTGGACTGCATTTCTGCATGCCCATTTTGGGCTGCTGTGGGAGGCGCAACAAGGCAGATGTGGCTGCTTACAATGCCAGCTTTTTATGTAGCACTTGAGACATCTTCAGGTATGTACCCTGCAGTTCTTACAACAACCCTACAAGGTAGGCCAGTGGTATGATCCCCTTGTTAAACAGACTGGTGGTGATGATGGCGGCGGCATGCCTAAGGCCAAGCTGTATGATCATGGCAGAGGGGAGGTCTGAGCTGGGGGTTTCCTGGTTCACAGTTTCCTGGTCTCTGCAGTTGTTGTGGGACACTAACCAGGAGAGGCCAGTTCTTGTTAGTTCTTAGGCTACATGATTTGCCTGTGTCCCCAACATGGGATAGTGGAATGGGCTGCAGAGAGAAAATAAATGTGAACCGAATGAAATGAGTTAGTAGAGTATATAGTATATTTTACGGAGTAGCTGAACCCAGTCAATGCATTCCAAATGTATTGCGTGTCTGTCCTAGTAATGGGCAGATGGGCTGATATGCACCTACTTATTATCTACGGACATGCTTGGGGTTTCTCTAATGCTTAAGTTGCAGTCTTTGTGCCTATGACAATTGGAAAAAAGTATTTTGAAAGGTACAGTCTTTCATGATCTTTAAACTGGTGGCTTCCTGACATTTTCTTCTTCTTTTCTCTCTCTCAGCCACCAGAGTAGTATCAGCAGGTATAAAGCAATAGGAGAAAATGTTACCTTTGAAAGGCTAAGGGGATAGCTTTTGGTTGATAAGATACCCCATTTTGAGACTTGGACAGACCAAAATAAGGTTTATCTGGTCCCTTGCTTGCTTCACTCTGGATTATTTTACTACTTGATACTGAACCCTTTAAGGGACGCGGGTGGCGCTGTGGGTTAAACCACAGAGCCTAGGGTTTGCCGATCAGAAGGTCGGCGGTTCGAATCCCCGCGACGGGGTGAGCTCCCATTGCTCTGTCCCTGCTCCTGCCAACCTAGCAGTTTGAAAGCACATCAAAGTACAAGTAGATAAATAGGTACCGTTCCAGCGGGAAGGTAAACAGTGTTTCCAGGTGCTGCTCTGGTTCGCCAGAAGAGGCTTAGTCATGCTGGCCACATGACCCGGAAGCTGTATGCTAGCTCCCTCGGCCAGTAAAGCAAGATGAGCGCCGCAACCCCAGAATCGTCCGCGACTGGACCTAACGGTCAGGGGTCCCTTTACCCTTTACCTTTACTGAACCCTTTAGTAGATTAATGCTGTCAGAGAAAAGAGGAGGAAGTGTGTTCATCTGAGGGATCTGGTGTGAAGGATCCTGGGTGGGTCAAGGGTTGGACTGGGGTGATCTCATTCTTTCTCGGCCTGCTGGTTCTAGAATTTTGGGAATACCTCTTGCGGTCCGCTCTCTTCCTTCTTACTAATTTCCTCCTTTCTTGAGGCAAAATGAGATCAGTCCTGGAGGAGAGGAAAATATTACATCCGTGGGTGTAGCTATTTAGCTAGGTACTTTTGCCTCTGGATCTTAATGAGACACCTCTGTTTCATCAGACTTACTGCTGGGTGGATCTTTGCGGAAATACCTGGTGTATGGACCTAATAGATGTTGAGATGTTACTTTTCAGGGGAGAAGGGGTTGCCACAGACACATTGCTTGGGGCCTGCATTCTTCCAGGTACCTGGCTGCCTTGTCTGGGAACGTAAACTTGTGTTAGAATATTCTTCATTGTGAATCAGATGGTCTGGGGTGGAGAACTCATAGCCTGCATGTGTGGCCCTCAAGCTGATTTAATGCGGCCCCCAGCACCGTCCAACTCTCCAAATGCCACATGCCTTCTCTTAGTTATCAGGTCTGCTGCTGGCTTGGATGAGAAGGATCAGAGAAGGAAGTGAGAGAGATGACAATAAAGAGAGAAATGCAGGGGAAAGCTGAAATTTTTTGGGAGGGATTAGCAAGGTGAAAAAAGGGGTAGGGGAGAGGTAAAAAGAACCCAATTATCTTGCAGGGAGCCATGAGTTGTTGGAGCCCAGAAGTCAAGAAGGAAGTGCAGTGTGAACCTGGGAAGTAGGAGGGCTGGTCCTTGCAGGGGCTTACTCTAATGGAGGCTAGCAGGCATCTGTTTTCCTGTGTTTGGGGGCTGGAAGGGATCAGTTCTCTAGAAATAAGAGGTGTGTGGGAAAGAAAGAGAGAGAGAGAGTGAGAGTGTGTGTGTCTGTGGAATGGTTCTCTACACTGCTGGCTCTGATCCTGTAGGCTGGTTACCCCTGAAGGAATTTGGTCCACGACTCTCAAAAGGTGCCTTACCTGAACATAAGGAGGCCCTGCTGGATCAGGCCAATGGCCCCATCTAGCCCACCATCCAGTTCTCAGAGTAGCCAACCAGATGTCTGTGGGAAACCAGCAAGCAGGATCTGAGCACAGGAGCCCTCTCCTCTCTCCTCCTGTGGCTTCCAACAGTTAGCATTCAGAAGCAATGCTGGCACCAGCTGTGGACCAGTGCCCCATATTCGCTTTTGCATAAGAGTGAAGCAGTGTTGGCTTCTGGAGCCCATTTTAAGTCTGCAATCTTCTTGTGCCTTTGTGGAGATCTTGCAAGCTTAGTATTTTTTACTGATGTTGGGCTAAGTAGCTCATTCCGCGACATTGCCTAAGACTGCCCAATGATCTTGGAAGAGGCAGCACTTGAACTCAGCCGGCCATCGCAAGAGCCCAGCACTCTATTTCCAGCTCCATTCCAAGATGTATTGTCAGGATCCTTTAAAACTTGGAGCTGCATCTGGGCAAAGCAGGAACCAAGCAGAACCCCCCCCCCCCGGGCAGGAAGAGTACTTCTTTTGCATGCAGAAGCAACCCAGGTTCCATGTGTGACATCTCATCTTGAAGCATCTTTGATAACAAGTGAGGGGACGCTTCTGATCTGAGACCTTGGAGAACCACTTCCAGTTAGAGTTGATTCTTCTAACCAGATGGGCTGGTGGCCTAACTCCTATGAGGCAGCTACATGTAGAATCATAGAATTGTAGAGTTGCAAGGGTCCACAAGGGCCATCTAGCCTCAATGCCGGAATAATCCACTGCAAAGACACTTCCCTAACCATTTGTGCAGCCTGCAGTGGGACGATTGTGTTGTCCCGCTGTCTCGATCCTTAGCAAAGCAGGACTCTGGGGCATTTGAATATAGACTTTCTGCTGTTGGACCATGACCTGTGGGAAAAGAACTTGTGCAGGCGCCCCCTTCCATTTTCCTGCACGCAATCCTGGCGGGGCTGTAAACAACCCTTCAATCTCCACTCAGAAGGGGGTTGTGTCTAACTGAAATCCTTCAGCCAGATTAGACAAGGCTTACGGAGCGGTCAGATGGAGTCCCACCTGGACCCGCAGGGCTTGGGCTTGGAGAGGAGGGGCTGCCAAACCAAACAGAAACCAGCCAGGATTTCATCTTGCACAAAAGCGTTTGGGGGCCGCTGTGCATCTCTTCCCTTCCCCATTAACACATCATTGGGACGACATTATTTTTTCCCCTCCCACGGGGATAATAGCCAGCAAGTTGGTCTTTCCAAGTGGCTGAACGTCATAATTTGACATGTGCCGGCTAATCCTCTTACTCCATCCTTTATGTAATGCCAGGGGATTGCTTGGGGAGCAGGCGAAGCCTTATATCTCCCCCCCCCCTTCCTGGAAGCTGTGCTTGCTTTAACCTCAGAAAGTTTGGCCTTGGGTTGGTTCTTGATATGTGCTGCCCCTAACTTTTGACGGGGCAACAAGAGATTAACAGTCCGTCCCAATAAAGATGGCGTTTGAACTCTGCACTGACCAGATAAAGTAAGGCAGTTGTCGTGGAGGGATATCCAATTTATTGCATAAAATGATAAGGCTGTGCATGACGGGAGAAGGAATTGAAGAGAAGAAATTGCAAGCCGTAATATTTCTTCACCCCGCGACCCAACGAGAAGCAACTGGAGTTGCAGCTTCAGAAGCCAAACATTCCTTACTCTTAAGCAGGAATATTATCCTTTTCTTCCAACACAGACCCTTTTGTTAGGGTCTCATTTGTATAAATTTCCTTATTCCAAATTTCTGATCTAACTCGGCTTGAACATTTAAATTTCTCCAGTGCCCAGCAGAGGGTGCTGGTTATATTCTCTTGGTGAATGTATCCAAATCCCCATAGCAGAATGAGGACAACAGCTTCACAAGAGATTGGAAGAACTGAGCAGAAGTGCCTGAAATGTCTCCTTGCATCTCCTTTCCCCCGTCTCCGTGCAGTAATATGAATCTCATGCAGCCAACATTTATTTTTCCTCGCAGATTTTGGGGCTGGAAGTTTGATAGAGAGAAGCATTTGCATGCTTGAGATGAAAGATGGTGGGTGTCTAACAAAGTGCACTCTAACCTCAGGATGGGAGAGAGACTTTCTGCTGCCCACCAGGCCATGGCTTTTCCACCTGCCTTGGCACCCCCGCCCTCCCCCCCCCAAATCCCTGGGAGTCTTTCCCAGACCATGACTTTGAGAATAGCAGAAGCAAGGGAGAAGGGGAGTTCAGGGATATTTTTAAAGAACAGTTTTATAAGTTGTGTGTCTTTGTTTCTCCATCTGATCCTTTTACATGGTCTTCTAGGTTTTGTGGTATTTTATGCATTGTAGCTTGCCATTATTTTTATTGATTATAGTTTAGCAATTCTTTATTGTAATTGATAAGTGCAAACTGTTTATTATTTGCTGGTATTATTTTACCTTCAGGTAGGTAGCCGTGTTGGTCTGATGCAGTTGAAATAAATAAAAAAATTGTCCAGTAGCACCTTAGAGACCAACTAAGTTTGTTCTGGGTATAAGCTTTCGTGTGCATGCACACTTCTTCAGATACACACAATGTTTACTATTACATTCTAATGGATAATTGAATGTTGCTTTATTTGATATAAGTTGTTTATTTTAAAGTTATTGTCACTTTTTTGTATTGGATCAGATTGTTATTACGTGTCTGATCTTTGCTGTCTTATTTTGCTGTCTCTTCATCTTGTAAGCTGCCTTGTGTATAGTAATAGAGAAAGGCGGTACACAAATTGAAAATGAAATGAAATTTTCATGGCACTCTCAAAGAACTGGCACATAGGTTACTCTAGTGCTTGAGACTGAAATTGGTAAAATCGCCATCATTCAAAGGCACATGCTGCTCAGATCCTGAAGGTAGCATATAGTCATCCCATCTAGCAGCCATTGATAGCTTTATTATCTCTGAATTTATATAATCCCCCTTTTAAATCCTACCAGTAAGAATGTAAGGGGTCCATTGGTTACATAGAAGCTGCCTTGGACCAAGTCTTCCCATGGACATCTAGGTGGGCCCTGTGTGAACAGGATGCTGGACTAGGTGGTCCATTGGCCTGACCCAGCTCCCAGGCTGCTTCAAACCTGTTGGGAACGATCATAGATGTTTGGTTTCCCTCATCTCCTGATGAACAGCCCTGTGCTTTGAAACCTGTTGGAATTGGAACGTTATGATTTGAATTAATACACCCATCTCCTGTGCCTGCTGGGTTTTCCATTTTATTCCTCTTTCGCTCAGCCCATTCCCAGAGTAACATATTCTGCAGCTTGTCCCTGGTGTTGGGATGTGGGTCCTGGGACTGAGGCATGACTTTTAAAAAATAATTTTAAAAATCCTAATCAGTGGCTATTGGATCAGAGTATTGAAGGACACAGCCTCATCCTCAAGTAACCAGCCTTTCTTTAGAGGTCTGGCTGCAGCAAGACAGATCTGTACGCTGCACTGCCTTGGTTCTGCTGCCTCCTTGAGGCATTTTCTTTTGCAGCAGCAAGAGATGGGGCGCTGAGCAGGCCGAACCATCTGTCCAACCCTCCTCTGGCGGCCTTTATCGGTGTGCCCTTACGCGTGAAATCATGCGACTGCACGTTTCTGAGGCATGCCTTTGGGGGGGAAAGTGATTAGGCTTAATATATTGGCCCCATCTTCCTTGCTCGAGATTATCTGTTTTAGGGCATGCTGCGGCTCCAAGGGTTGTTTATATAAAAACAAAACCCAATCCTTTGATCCTTTAGCCAGATGTAAGTACCATCTAATCATTTGGGCCAGGATTACGGACTTTGGACATCTTGGTTTGTTTTGGGGCTCTTAAAAACCAGGTTCTTAAAATAAAAGGAGTTTTTAAATAGTTGGAAGGGGTGTGGGTGTTGGGAGGGGAGGGGAGGGGAAGGAAAGCTAAAATGTTTAACTGCTGCGCAATGTGCAGGGAGCCAGTACTCCAAATTGCAGAGACACAAAGGCAATCACCACCACCTCTGGCTCAAGTGCTGCAAAGTTGCGGGCGGGGAGAGCTGTGGGCAGCTGTGCTGAGCCACATCTGGCCTCGTGGACATTGGTAATGGCCCGGTTGATTTCCATTTATCCATGAGCTGAATCCTTTTGTGCAGGGAGCCTCACTCCTCTCCGTTAGCTTGAGGGGGAATTGTAAGCGAGAAGAGCGAAGGGAAGCCCCACACCCCTCTGGGAGATGGGATGGAGCAAGCTGCCTTTCTTGGGGCCTGTTTTTTATTTAGCTCTTGTCTGTGCAGCTGGGGCTGCTTTTTGAAGACAGTTGGGTCCTTTGATGGGGTTTCCTCAGCCCTGTTCTGCAGATAAGCTGTTTTGATTTATGCAAGCATCCCTGTTCCCAGATGCTGTCATTCAGAATGGAGTCTTCTTTCCCATTGGAATAGCTGGATTAGATCTCCGCAAAGCCTGTTTTCAGTGTGTGTAAAAGCGTCTAATTTATGCGAATCCAGCTCTTTAAAGCCCTTGAAATGGCAGTGCCGTGTGGCACCAGCGGAGAGCTCGCTTTGCCACCTTGTAAATTCAACTGCTTGATGTCCCTGAGAAAGAGGCAGAGGTGTAGCTGGGGGGGCGGGGCGGGGGGCACTGGGTGGCACACTGTGGGGGTGGCACTTACCGCAGGGCCTGCAGCATGCCCAAGCCAAGTGTCTCTCCTGCCTAGCTACACTGCTGGAAAAGAGGCGGCTGGAATGCGACCAACCCACTTTGCAAAATGCGCCGTTGGGGCCACCTGAGAATGCTGGAGGCGACAGCCTCTTATCGGAAGCCGCAGCCCTTTTGAACACTGGCTGCCTTTGTGGGGGCCATGTCGAGAGGCAGCCAAATAAGGGCACCTTCCAAAAGGTGCACATCAGAGGAAGGTTTTAACAAATCTGTCTCCCTTGAGTTTCCTTTGTCAGGTGTGTAAACCTGACTAGTACCACACTGCCATCTGTTCCCTAGCTTCATAGGGAAAGCTGGGCCAAGAGAGATTAATGTTGCATATGTGCCATAGTGGCGTAAGCTCCTGCTTTGGTCTTGCAGCAGGAAGATCTGCCACCAATAAGCAGTGTTTGAAATTAGCCAGGAGCCAGGCACATTTTGCTCCTGGCCTTTGACCACTTGCGACCCAAGTGAAAATGCCAGGATGGCGCCTAACATCGCCATCATCTGTTTTCACACACTAATACCCCATCCTGTAGAATTCTAGTGCAGGAACCTGTTTCCCTATATGTAGTTGTTGGACGACCACTCCCATCACCCCTGGCCATTGTGCCATGCTCTCTGGACCAGTCAGGAGTCCAGCTACACTTGGAAGGCCACAGCCCCCTCCCCATTCTAAATTATCTGTGTTTACCGCTTTGCTGTATTTTGAATTGTTTTCATTTGTTTTTAAACAGTACGCCACCTTGATATTACTTTTGCTCAGAAAGGCAAGATGTACTTAAGCAAGTACTATGCTGCTTTTCCTTGTATTTTAAACTTCTTTTCAGGCTTTATTTTAATCATTGTATTTTTGCTCTTTAAATATGAATTACAAGCCATTTGCAAGCCAGTCACGGTGCTGAGGTGGGATTGACCTTCACAAATTCCCATATTTAGGCTCACAGGCTGCCAGTGTTATAAACCAGCCAGGTGCATTTTGCTACTCACGCAGGTCCAATTGTGACCACATGGAGACTTCCGGATGCCAGGTTGGCGACTGGGGAAAGCAAAATATCACTTAGAGAAGGATCTGAAATACTTTCCTTGAAGCTTGATTTTGTTTTATTTGATGTTTTAATGTCTTGTAAGCCACTTTCAGATTTGTCCTTTAAAATATAGCGCTATAAAAACAAAACTAAATGAATAACAACAACAACAACAACAACAACAACAACAAATCCCACTGCAAAGAAGGTGCCTAGGCATTCCATTGTGGCAACAGTAACCCAGGTTTAAGCTGCCATTTGGTGATAAGATTATATATCTGAGTTTCTAACACTGCAGGCTGCTACAGAACGTGCTGCTCTTTCTCCCTTGCTCCTTCCTTGCAAACTACTTTGCTGGGCAGTGAATACAGCCTGCCCCTATGGAACTGGGTGCAAGAATGGCATGGCTGGCTACTGGTAAAAACAGTTGGCTACCAAACTCAGTCAAAAGTTGCAGAGAATTCCCCACCCCTTTACAGGGAAGTGCACTTGAAGAGGCTTATGCAGCCTGAATGTTAAAACCTCGTGAAGAGTGAAAATGAAGGCAGCGAGATTCCTCCCAATTGATGAGACTGTCTCTGTCTTTTTAGGTACGTCAGCGACCGGCCCAGCTGCTGTGGTCGAGAATGGCGACCATGGAATAGAAGGCACCAGGAAAGGTAAGATTTTAATGGCCCTTGATGATGTAAGGGAAATATTGGAACCACATGGGCTTCTTCCCTCCTATCAAAAAACCCCCAGTCTGTTAGCCATAGCTGCTGAACAGTACACAAGGCAACCTTTAATACGAACAGGTATCTCACAAAAATGTATGGCACCATCAAACATCTAAGGGGAACCTAGATTATATCCCAAGAATTAAAACATTTGGAACTGTAAGGTACATGAACCAAATTCTGCATAGAGGTTAATGTTGCCCCCATATGTCACACCCCTGCACAGTTCAAAAGTTGTTATCAATATAATCTAGGTGAATCCTGATGGTGCCAAATGTGTTTTGGCTTGAGCAGTCTTCAGTGGCATTCTTTCCAAAAGAAGCAATGCTTTCTGCATGAGTCCCGGAGAGCAGTGGCAGTTAATGCATTAATGCTGCAGTAGCCTTTTCAGACACAATAATCTAAATTGATCTGTTTGTTGAGCCATATCTCCAAGATTGTAGCGGCATAAAAGAGTCCAATTATATACAATCTCAAGCCTTATTTTTTCCTGAAACCTGCAGCTCCTATCTTTGGAAGTGAGTGAGATATATACCTTATTCATTAGTTATATTAAAAAGTTCACTTGCCGCTTCACTTCTTGTGCTTTTGTTTAGTAGTCAGTGAAGAGGGTCTCTCTCTTTTTGGTTTGAGGTCTTCCCTCCTAGTCATTGCCCAGGGACCTAAGATTAGGGCTTTTTTGTGTTTTTTAAGCACAGGATTATATCTTTCCAGGAGCTCATTACTTGATGTAACCTTTTCCTTTTGCTGCAAAATGTTGTGTTTGTCTTGTCCTGTTGCTAGCATTTTGTGAAAGACATTTCTGACCCTAATAGGAGCCCCACCATCCATTAAGTTCTTCCTCTTCCCCTCCCACCAAACTGCTGTTCTGCTTCAGAACAACTTTTGTAAATCATTTTAGAAAATGCCATTGAGCATGAAGATGTTTCCAGGAGGCATCTTGTGGGCCTCACTGCCTCCGATCGCTGAGAGGTGTTGGGTTCAAACTGGCTTCTAGTGCCCCATTAAGAAGGATGCTTTTAAAATGTAACTCAGGCTGAACTCAGGGTTGCTTCTGTGCTGTTGGGTCACTTCCATCTCTGCCCCCACTCCGCTGCAAATTGGGAGAGTGCCTCTTCAGTGTGCAAGGAAGGGCCTCCCTTAGAAACAGCAGATGCTGTTCACCTGGGTGTGATTATGGCCTCTTAAATATGTTTGTGATCTGGAAGATGGGTATTCAGGCAACGTGCACATCCATGCCCTCTTTAACATTTTGGCTTGTCTAGTGGTTCTTTTTTCCATTATTTATTTTAAGGATTGATTTATTCCAACATATTTATGCTGCCTCACAGCGCAAAGCCCTGCCAATGTGGGTCACACAAGACAGTTAAAACAGAGCACCATTCTTTAAATATATGTAGTGCAATCCAGTTCTAAAAATGAAAAAGCAGCTGTTTAAAAGACAAGATTAGGCCCAGTTTATTCCAGGTGTGCACTCCTGCTTCAGAACTCAAGTATCTTGCGGGTTCAGATCTAGTGATGCTGGCTGGAGCTGATAAGAATTGTAGCCCAGCAACATCTCACGGGCATATCAGCTACCTCTCTAGTCTTCCACCAACTAGTTGTGGATGACAACTAGATGACTTCAAAGGCAGAGAGAGGCATGGAGGAAAACGCTAACAATGGCTTACTTAGCATTACAGTGGTTGGACTAGATGACCCTTGGGATCCCTTCCAACTCTACAATTCTGCGATTCTATGGCTTATGTTTCTACCTCCAGTGTCAGAGGCACTATGTCTCTGAATATCTGTAGCTGGGATTTGCAAGTGAGGAGAGCCTGATTCCTCCTTGAGGGCTTCCTGTAGGCATCTGGCCGGTCACTGTGAGAACAGGATTCTGGACTAGGTGGGCTGTTGGCTTGTTCCGGCTGCAGGGCGCCTCTCACATTCCTATTGGGCTTTCCCAGCCTGGTGCCCTCCATATGTTTTTAACCACTCGCATCAACTCCAGCCAGCACCGATGGAAGTTATAGACTAGCAATATCAGGAGGCCATCGGGCTGGGGAAGGCTGCGCTAGATTGCCCATTGGAAAATTGGCTAGTGGCCTACTAGGGGAAAACCATCTACTTCATGCCCACCTGATACATTACATGCAGAAACATTGGACCCTGAGGATCATTGTTGCCTATGAACCTTCCACTATTGGCTACCCAGAATAGCAACTTCCCTCTGCAATGCATTCATATCTCTTGACTTCACAGACTTGTAATTATACATTGTGATGAAATCCTTGTAGTCTCTGTGGCTTTCCTCTGTTTCCCCAATTTTTCACACCGTCAACTTTTTCATGGAAGCCTTTTGCACTCGCTTATATGAACAGCGCCTGAGCTGGTCTCAAAGCCAAGTAGGAGCCCATAGTGTGTGACTGGACCGAGGAGTACCTTGAGGGGTTGGGTGAGCGACCCACTTCCGATCACATTGAACTCTTCAGGCAGGAACAAGAAGGGTAAAGCTGAACTGGCGATAAATGCAAGGATGAAGGTCCGGCTGGTGCAAACTGTCCATCCCCTGTTTACCAGCTGCTGCCCTTGTTCTGCTCATATAATTCATGCACACAGCTGCCTAAAAGTCTTCTCTCCAACCCACCCCAGTCTACAGAGCGTCCCGTGTGCCCCCTGCCCATCTCCAGCAGTTGATGGGCAACCTGTGGCCTTCCAGAGATGCTGTTGGACTCTAGTTCCCATCATCCCCAGCCAGTGATTAAGGATGATGGAAGTTGTAGTCTAGAAACATCTGGAGGACCACAGGTTTCCAATCCCTGATTTGTGCTTCCTTGCTTCATAGGGGTGTTGAGGTGTGGCTATAAATCATGGGCCTCACATTTTGTATGTCTCTGTGTGTGTTGAGGGAGGGCTGCTTATGGTGTCCCGTGTACCTGCTGATGGTGGGTGGTAGCATCTCAGTCCTGCAAAGCTGCATTATTCCAAGCACAGTGAGAGCTCCTGGATGTATTGTGTGTGGTGCTGATGGAAGGCCCCCCTTGCAAGCTCTGGATTCTTTTCCCGCCTTGCACAGCAGGGCAGAGACCCAAGCATTGAGAAGTTCAGGCAAGGAGAGATATTAATTTACAGTTTGTTTATTTTAACGGTTTGCACAATACCCACCGTTTGAAAACACACAAAAAGAAACAAAAATTAAAACACATTAAATCTATCTGCAGAGCTAGCAAGGTAGCAGTATCTAACAAGGCTACCTTGGAAAAGCTTGCCTTGAATGAAAAGAAAACATCTTAAGGAGGTGCCTAAAATAACAGATTGTTGGCGCCATCCTAATTTTAGGAAAGGTGATTGCAGAGCTTTCAAGGTTGCATGCGCAGGGAAAGATGCACAGGCGCTTAAGAGTAAAAATAAGGAAAATACAGCTTTTCTTTGGCTTTGAGTAAATATTTTTAAAATCCTGGCAGCCTGCTGGGTTGCTTTTGCAGCCTTACAATGGCTTGGCATGCGCTACATAAATCATTCTCTGCAGATTGGAGGGAATGGCTGCAGAGGTTGGAGGTGAGTAGTGAAAAGGGAGATATTTTTCTTGAGGCAAATATCTGCCTGGGGCATCTTAAGGGACCAAGATCGTTCAGAAGATGGTATAGGCGTGGCTCCCCTTTCTGCAGTCGTATTTGCTGTCTGTGTTAGTCTACAGCAGAAATAAGGGGAGGGAGACAGATGTTTGCAGTTGCCCTCATCATGTCGGAACTGATGCATTGAGACTACCCACACAGGAATCAGGAGTAACTAGGCTGCATGGTTTGTCTAGCTGCATAAATTGGCTCAGGGCCCAAAATGGGTGGCTTGTGGAGAAATAGAGTAGGTCAAGCCACCTGGGACTCAAGACCCCTTTGGGATGGCAGGATCATGTCTTAAATCAGCCTTTGCCAAGCTGGAGATCTCCAAATGTTGCTGGATTCCCAATTCCCATTAGTCCTAGCCAACATGCCCAATGGTTAGGGATGGTAGGAGCTGGAATCCCCAAACTTCTGGAGGGCACCAAGTTGGCAAAGACCACTTTATAGAACTGCAGAAAGCCCATTTTAAAAACACAATTTTAAACCCCTTTTGGTATCATGCATTATGGGACACAGGTGGCGCTGTGGGTTAAACCACAGAGCCTAGGGCTTGCCGATCAGAAGGTCGCCGGTTCGAATCCCCGCAAGGGGGTGAGCTCCCGTTGCTCGGTCCCAGCTCCTGTCAACCTAGCAGTTGGAAAGCACGTCAAAGTGAAAGTAGATAAATAGGTACCGCTACAGCGGGAAGGTAAACGGCGTTTCCATGCGCTGCTCTGGTTTCGCCAGAAGCGGCTTTGTCATGCTGGCCACATGAGTCACTCGGAAGCTGTACGCTGGCTCCCTCAGCCAATAACACGAGATGAGCGCCGCAACCCCAGAGTCGGTCACGACTGCACCTAATGGTCAAGGGTCCCTTTACCTTTTTACCATGCATTATGGTAGAAGAATCATAGACTCATGGAGTTGGAAGGGACCCTGATGACCATCTACTCCAACCCCCTACAATGCGAGGAACGCAGTGTGTCTGTGAGGGTGTGTTTGCAGCGTGGGGTTCAGGCTCAGTGGAAGAAACCCAGTCTAGGAAGGGCAAGAGGAGCTCCAGCACCCTGTGGAGCATGCCAGCTGTGGACTGTGTGTGTGTTGAGTTGTGACATTGCTGTAGGGACACTCTTCCAATCGTTTGTCTTATGTGGCCTTCAGGAATGATTCCCGGCACGTTGTCTTGGGTGCTGGTGGTAGGGACGACCAGGTTTCTTAACTGCAAACATCCAGGTTCAGTTCCAGAACACAAGATGATTGAATGTCCTGAGACTCGGAAAATGCTGGGCATTGCTTGTGTTTCCGGGTCTCTTGAAAGTGCTGCTGCCTCGGTTTCCTTTGTGCACATGAAGCAGTGTTTGGTGGTTGGGTGGGAGTGAAGACTGGGTGCTGACTGTTCCAGCACAAGACCTATTGAAATAAGTGAATGGGTGCTGCATATTCAGTCAGGCCTGATTTTTTTATTTCTTATTTTTGCTTGACGTGGCTAGCTCAGTTGGCCAGAGCAGTGGTGCTGATAATGCCAAGCTTGCAGGTTTGCTCCCCCTACGGGACAGCTGCATATTCCTGCTATTGCAGGGGGTTGGACTAGATGATCCTTGGCGTACCTTCCAATTCTACAATTCTATGAATAGTGCTGTTCTTTGCATCCTAGCAAGGTCCTATTAGCTGCATAGGTCCCTTGCAAACCCAGGCTCCCTTCAAAGGCAAACTTTTCTGCTCAAGGTCGCAGGGTCTGCAGCCTTAATGCATAGACAGAGCCATACCCAAACTCATCGACTCCCAGCAGTATTTTTAGGAATCTCCCCCTGCCCTGCCCTGTGACATGACCAGAGAGGGGCTCCCAACTTACTGCTGCATGATGTTTCGTACTTTTGACTGGCTGCTTCCTTTCCACACAACAAGCATGACTCTCTCTCTGTCTCTCTCTTGCAAAAGAAAGCTCCCCTGCTTGTCTCCAGTCTGGCTGCTCTCAGTATTATATTGCTTGATGTGCAGTTTACTGCATTAATGTTCATGTTTACTAATGACTTAATGCTTTTATGCCCCCCCCCCATTTTCCTTCTCCCCCATCACGTTCCTCCCTCCCCTTTCTATCTTTCTTTTTCCTTCCTAGAAGCCTAGACCCTGGGCACTACCACCAACAGGAGACCAGTGCGTGCTTTTCTTCCCGTCATTTACACTTCTTTTTTAAAAAATTACAAAAAAGCTGCCACCCAAACACTCTCCACATTTTGCAGAGCTCTTCGTTTACCTATGCGGAGTTCTTTGAGGCTGAAGAAACAACGCGGGGTGTAGATCGGCTGCTGTCCTGCCATATGCCAGCGGCACCCTGGTCCTCCTCCTCTTCTTCCTCCTCTCCTCCTCCTCCTCCTCCCCCCTATCTCTGCTCAGCAGCGCTCATTGAGACCTTCCTTTGTTGTAAGCACAGGTGGTGCATGGCAGCTGTTGAAAGGGCACTTTATTAACTTTGATTTTCTCTTTTTATGATTTCACATTCTTTAAATTTAATCATTGGTTCTTTTTCCTTTTGCTACCCCCCCCAAGCCCCCACCCATGTATGTGTTTCTTTTCTTTTCTTCTTACAACCAGCAGGGCTTGCCTTCCAGAGTTCATCCACAGTATTGCAGGGCTTAGGGTCTTTAGCTTAGATTGACAGCCGCATTTCTTTGCCCTTCACTTGCTCCACCCCTTCATCCCCCTCCTCCCAAGTTCCCTGGTGCCTTTCCATATAAGGAATTTGATTTTACTGTTGTCTCCCCCCCCCCAAAAAAACTTTCTTTGATTTGAAATCAGCAGGGTTCCCCCTCCCCCTACTTTTAAAATGACTTTGAACAGGAATTATGCCCAAAAAATCGCATTGGATGAGACCTTAAAACACACACAGAAGAAATAAACATTGCTAAATAATTTTTTCAAGAGTGGAGCTGTCGCACGTCTACTCTCAGAGCTTGAGTAACCTTGATCGCATTCTGCTGTTCACATCAAACTCGGAGCCGGCAGACGGGTTCTGCTTTCATGAAAGTTTAATGCGTGTTGAAGTCTTACCTTTGCGCTAAGACTTTGCTCGGATGCAAATTCTTGTTTGCCTTCCCTGTCAGAAAACCAAGGTAGGCATAGACTGACAGGAGGGGAGGGGACGATGGAGCAAGCACCACGGAGCCAGACATCAGACATGTCAAAACCGCTAATGAAATAATTATCTGACAAGGCCGCAGCCAGAGTGGGAAGGAGCTGTTGTCTCTTTGAACTCCTCCTGATCTGTCTGTAGGTTTAGCTTGTCACTTGCAATCTCCCTGGCTGTCCCCTCTCGGATATAAATTGGCCCCTTTGCATGGAGAAAGCAGTAACAAAATTTGTAACAAGGCCTAAATTTGGGCTCCCTTTATGCCTCCAGGCTAGCAGATGGATAAAACTTTCCTTAAGCATAGCTGACTTATGTTCTTGCTGCCTTATTGGCTACTTAAAAATTGATGTACCGTATACGTTCCTGAGCACCATTGAGCCCAGCTGTGATGCCCCTGCATGCATCTGGATGCTGAAGAATACCCTGGCTCCAAACCGGCTTGTGTCCGTATTAGAGATGCATGAAATAGAGTAAGCATGAAAAAATAGTGAGCAAAGCAGAGACTCTGTTTGAAATACAGAGCATATTGCCAACACCCAACTCACAATTAACCATATGCAGAGGGCCAGAAAGGTCCAGAGTTTCTGTGCAAGAGGTGCATTACTTTGGTAGACAACATTTAGAGAGCTCTGGGAAAGGAGGATAGTGGCTGACATTAGAAGAAGAGTTTGGATTTGATATCCCACTTTATCACTACCCGAAGGAGTCTCAAAGCGGCCAACATTCTCCTTTCCCTTCCTCCCCCACAACAAACACTCTGTGAGGTGAGTGGGGCTGAGAGACTTCAAAGAAGTGTGACTAGCCCAAGGTCACCCAGCAGCTGCATGGGGAGGAGCGGAGACGCAAACCCGGTTCCCCAGATTACGAGTCTACCGCTCCTAACCACTACACCACACTGTAGAAGAGCGAGTGACTTTGCCCAAGGCTTTCAGTTGTAGCTAAGATGGTGTTTCAAGATGGGGCAAATTCCAGCCTGCACCCCTGGCCAGTTGAGAGTCTTTCACTTGGCTGGGCTGCCAATGTTGCCCTTGACCCAACATGTTTTATTTATGTGTGTACAGATATACGCGGCCCAAGCAAATCCAGCTTTCTGTTCTCACAGTGGCAAGCCAATTGCCTAGTGGGGAAGTCCGCAGTCAGCAGCAGCCCCCATGTGCAATTCCCAGTTGGTTGCATTGAACCCCATATGGTTCTCTGCTCATTGTCATGCCTTCATAGGAGCATTCCCTTCATTGTCTTGGTGGCTGTCGCTGGGCGAGTCGTCTTAGAAGAGTGCAATAGGGATGCCTGCCCAAGTATAGCCCACTGGGGTAGGCTAGTCGTGCTACTGATGATGATAGACCAGCCAAGAAAGGCTCATCCCTTCACAGGTGGTCCAATGCAGCCCACCCCACATTCCCCCCTCACGTCGTTCCAATTTAACATCCTTGCACTGCTAATTGAAGTCCCCAGGAGATCTCCAAACCCCCCCCCCCCCGTCCGTCGTGCAGCATAGCTTAGGACCTGGTGTGATCCCTGCATACTCTGGGCATGCATCCCAAAGAGGGTTGCTTTTGAACTTTTCCAAGAGAATATCCCACCAAGAGGGGAAGCATGTTGGAATGAAGGGGCCTTTCATCCTCCTTGCTTAGTTTGTTTAAGGAAACGGGAGTGTGTTGCTTTGACCTGACATTCACTCACAGCCTCATTAGTTGGAAGCTAGCTATTCCACGGTGCCAGCTCGTTCTGAGCATCCAAACACTCACTGCTCTTTGTTAGCCTTGCCTTAGGGAGTGTCGGCATGCTGAGGCCCTTTGCAATCGCATCTCTCCCCTTACCTGTAAGATGGTCTCTCCCGTAGAACTCCATGGGGTCCCACTAGATCATCCAGCCTCTCCTCCCGGTATACCTGTAGCATCCTCTGTAGATTGGGGTGGGGTGGGGAGAATCTGGTCTCTGTATTCAGGAGGTGCTAAAAGCTGAATTAATGTAGTTCTTTTGGTTCTGTGGATTTGTTAGAGGAGGTGGTATTTGGGAGTCAGGAAACAGGCAGGGATCAATCACGCCCAGGAAGAAGCAGTGATCACTGCCCACGGAGGCCTCTCTCATCTTCACTCATTTCACTCTCCTAAGTGGTTAATCATGACGAATCTGTCCTAAGGATTTTGGCCCCTAGAGTGAAAATCTGGCTTTGTGGCTGACGAGCAGAGAAGTCTTGCAGGCACTTACAAAACTCTTGGATACTGTGACTTTCCATTTTCCCCTTGGCAAAAAGAAATATTTCCAGCGAAGTGTGAAAGAAAATGCACTTGGAGCAAATGGAACTTGAGGTGAAAATGGAGACTTGGGGCTGCAAGAAGCCACTTGCGCTCCAGTTGAGTGGCTCTCTGGGCCTCCTTTTGGGAGCTGCTGACTGGAGGAGGCCCATTAGAGTACAGTAGTTCAAGGGTTAGGGCCATGCAAGCTTTCTCCTTCCCTTGATGCAGGAAAGATGTGCCTGGACTCATAATTGGGCAACGTCTGCAACCTAGGCCCCTACAAATACTTTTAAAGATCTTCCAAATAAACCAGAAGCATTTTTCAGCTCTGTCTTTTTTAGCCAGTGGTGCATTGGCCTAACAAACACATTTTGCCAAAGCAGGCAGTCCAGGTTTTTCGCCAAAGCAGGATTGGCACCTATCGTGGCCAACCAGCCACCACGAGGCTGAGGGTAACTGGGGCAACCATTCCTGCAAACATCAAGCAGCTAGACTGGTGACTCCATCACAAGCCATTCTACTCACTTCTTAGCAGGACCAAAGTGAAACTCCTTGAGTTTCTTCTTTCTCCGTGATTCCACCTCCCACCCTTCCTTTCTTTTTATGCTTGTTTTATATTCAGTTTCTGTGCATATTTCGGTTCATCTCTCCTCTTTTCAGTTTGCCAAATTTGCTCGGGTAAAGCCGATACTTTGGCATAGAGTGCAGTGCATGATTTTCACCACTGGTGGGTGGTTGGGTGATTCTGCTGAGGAACAAAGATTTTTATGTGCTTCTGTTGTAGTAATGTAACACGTATGTTGGACTGAGAAAATCCGAATGCTTGAGCCTGGGCTTTTTAATTCCTCTGCCTTTCTGCATATGCTCCAATCATTAATAGAACACGCCCAAGTGCACTTCTCAAATCTCCAGGCCTGTTTCTTTATTTTAAAAACAGGCCCTCATGATTTGTTGCTCGGTTGCCTGCAATAATTATAGGAAGCTTCTAGAAATATTTCCTAAGTCAACTCATGTCTCTCAAGTCTTGTATGCAATCCTGTATACTGATCCTGTACCTCTTTGCTGAATAAACTACTAATAAAGCTTGTGTGCTAACCTCTTACCCGTCTCTCTCGCTTGGTGGAAATGTTCTTGTCATGGATTTAAAAAAAAACTTCTATTTAGTTTCAAATTCTTCCAGATTTCTCTTGATTGTAGTACTCGGGCAAATCTTGGGTTTAAATGTGTTCTGACACTTTTTGTTGGTAGTATTGGATAGATGATTAAGGTCAGGGCCTCTGAAATGTGGGTCTACTGAACCTCACTGTACAAAGGCATTTTCCTTACTCTCAAAGGAAAGCAAAACTTAAAGCAGGCAACACAGAGGCGACAAGATTTTGACAGGAACACTTCTTGATTTAGGAAACTTGTGTGTAGGACAATACAAAGTTAGCTGTTTCCCCCAGTGAATGTTGACTTCCCTAGCTAATATAATGTAATTTTATTCCTGCATTGCAGAGGGTTGTACTATATAATCCTTGGGGTCCCTTCCAACTCTACAATTCTGTGATTCTCTCTTCCTGGTTGTGCTAAGATGGGTCGGCACACTGTTGCCTTGTTTGCTCAGGGCACAAGTGTTTTGCAGAAGTTTTTACACCTCCACAGCCCTTTGCTCATTTCCCAGTGCCCTCTTTGAAAACTCATGCACACTCAAGAGCAGGCATAGGCAAACTTGGCCCTCCAGATGTCTTGGGACTACAACTCCCATGATCCCTAGCTAAGAGGACCAGTGGTCAGGGATGATGGGAATTGTATTCTAAAAAATCTGGAGGGCCGAAGTTTGGGGATGCCTGGTCCACTCTGACTTGCTGCTGCTCTCCAGGGGCCTCTCCCAGCCATTTCTGCTGATACCTGGGATTGAACTAGAAACATTTTACATGCAATAATAATTTAATAGTAATTTTATTTTACCCCACCCATCTGACTGGGTTGCCGCAGCCACTCTGGGGATCTGCTCTACCTCTGAGCTATCTCTCTTCCCCATGGAATCTTTGTGTGTGTGTGTGTGTGTGTGTGTGTGTGTGTGTGTGTACGTACGTACGTACGTGTGTATGTGCATGTACACTTCACACCTTACCCTTCCTTTGGACCCTGGTGCAGCTGAGAGAACAAAAAAAGAGGGGCAGAGCCCTGTGATCCCCACTCTGAGCTCTTAGGAGGGGAGGATGAGATTAATAGATGCAAATGTTTCTTTGGCATCTTGAAAGGCAACTTTTGGCCAGGCTTCAGAGGCCAAGTGTTTGGCTCACAAAACAAGCAGGGAGAGAGTTGCCTCAGATTAAGCAGCTAGAGAAATCTTGCCACAGACCCAAAGCAGGTAGTTTGTTATGATAACACCAAAGAAGGAAGCGCATCTGCCAGCGTGAATGGAGGGAAGGGGACCAGGAGCAGGCAGGCTTTCATCTCTTCCAGTGAGCAGCAGGGAGCCTCTTAATAGGAGGCTGATTCCTGGTTTGTGGCAGGGATGTATCAGTGTTGTTTTAAATGAGCACCCTTCCTTTGCTTCAGCTGCGCTGCATCTTCCAGTGTGAACATCACTCTCCTTTACAGTTTGGTGGTGCTGTTTTTCAGTGGGTTTGCTAAATTGTATGCAATTGTAGATCAGCCTTCAGCAACCTGGTGCCCTCCGGAGGTTTTGGGCTAAAGCTCCCATCAGTCCCAGCCAGCCATAGGAGTTGTAGCCCAAAACATCTGGAGAGTTCTGGGTTAATGGAGGCCATGCTAGATTGATTCAGTCAGGTTGAGAACCAAGGCCCTGGTCCAATTTGTTCAGCCGTGCCTTCTGTGGGAGATTTAGCTTGCAAGCCCACCCCATAACCCTTACTCAGCACCATGCTTATCTCTGAACATGTGCAAATCAGCCCAAGTAATGCAGAATGCTTAATGAGAAGGTACTAGTTGACCTTTCCATAGAGTGCAACTTTGGGCATGGGCAGAACCTACAGAGTCCCACCCATAAAGGGAGAGTTGACTGTCCTTGGCTCTCAACATCCCAGGATCAGTAATCAGCTTCAGCAGTGCCGAAGGGAATGGTAATGGCTAGATCCTGTGCAATCCCTAGTTCCCTTCAGAGCCTCATTGATATGTGCATGACCCAAGGCTTGTTGGCAAGATTCTGCTGTAGTTGAAACTTCCTGTACTTCACGGGCATCAGGTCCAGCATTTTGAGGCCTCAGACAGAACATCCACTTGGTGTTATTGCACACTAATTAACATGAGATTTGTCTGTGTAGAAATGCATAGAAAACTGCCTTATATTGAATCAGAAGGGGAAGATGGGGCTTGTCCACCTGGGAAGGGAGCCCATCTAGGAGAAGGAAAACTCTGGTCCTAAACCTCCGCTGCCTTTGGGGATATCTTTGGGAGAAGAAAAAGCTCGGGAGTAAATCCTACACAGATCTGGAGTGGAGGTTGGATGATGCCTTGTATGCCTCCTTCCAGCAACTCCTGCAGCCAAGCTGGTGCCAGACATCTTGCTCTGCTTTCCTTTGGGCCACATCAGGGAGGCCAAGAGGGGGGTGGTCTTGTTGTTTAGGCAGCCCAGGACATCCAGACACACTGCCCAGGCTTGTGCTGCGGGGAGGTCACATCAGTGATGTTAACAGCGGTTTGACTTCACCCCTGGAGGTGCACTCCATTGTTTCTCGAGGCAGTTGGGTGGCAACAACAACAAATTTCCCTAGAGTGCATTGTCTTTCAGCTTGCCTGTTAATGAGATTGGCAAGTTCAGATCCTGTGCTTTGTTTTTTTTTTATAATCTATTTTTATTAATTTTCCAATTAAAACACAATTATATCACATCCATAAACCGAATATTATGCCAAATCATATAAAATTTTGGAGTTCCCATGCTTCAAAAATTGGGGTTTTCTCGCAACTGTCTACTGCCGTCTTTGTTCTAAAGTCCAAATAGTCACTCAAAGTCCATGATAATCCCGATCTTTCGACTGCAATCACTGAAATGTTTTCTTCTTTCATCCAATTTTTCCACCGCTGCTGAAATAAGTATCAAACGAGATTTCCCATATATTCATTCTCTTGTGTGAGTTTTAATCAGTCCGGCCTCCCCATACAGATCCTGTGCTTTGGAAGGGACCCATGGGTCATCTAGTCCAACCCCCTGCAATGCAGGAATCTCAGCTAAAGCGTCCGTGCCAGATGACCATCCAGCCTCTGCTTAAAGACCTCCATGGATGGAGAGTCCACAACCTCCTGAGGCAGACCAAGTTCTTCCTGATGTTAAGTTGGAATCTCTTTTCTTGTAACTTGAAGCCATTGGTTTGAATCTTACCCTCTAAAGCAAGAGAAAACAAAGCTTGCTCCATCTTCCATGTGACAGCCCTTGAGATATTTGAAGATGGCTGTCATTCGGGTTAATCCCAGGGTATGGTCTGAAAGAAAAGACCCTGATGTTGGGAAAGATTGAGGGCACTAGGAGAAGGGGACGACAGAGGACAAGATGGTTGGACAGTGTTCTCGAAGCTACGAACATGAGTTTGACCAAACTGCGGGAGGCAGTGCAAGACAGGAGTGCCTGGCGTGCTCTGGTCCATGGGGTCACGAAGAGTCGGACACGACTAAACGACTAAACAACAACATGGTCTGAAAGAGGTGCATGAGGCCATTGCCCTCGCTGAAGCTAAGCAGACCAGGGTATGGGCAGTGCCTGGCAGCCTGGGGATGTCTTGAACACAGTTGAGCTCTATAATAGAAGAAAAGCAGAATAAGAAAATGCTATTTCAGGTAAGTTTGTAAGCAGTACATCTGTGCCTCCTCTTCAGCAGGTTGTTTGAAACAGATGCAGAGGGCTGAAACCTGCCCCGTTAATTCACTTTGCAGTCACAGGATTCCTTAGTGGACAGATAAAGAGGGGTGGGCCTGAGGCTCCTCGTCCCTTTCTTGAAGGTGAGGCTCTCTTGCCAGGCACTTTGCACTTTGGAGATGATGACTCTCTGAGTTGTGCCTGTATAGCTCAGTTGGTTAGAGCATGGTGCCAATGACGCCAAGGCTGCAGGTTCAATCCCCGTATGGGACAGCTGCTTATCTCTGCATTGCAAGGAGTTAGACTAGAGGTTCCCCAGGGTCCCTTCCAACTCTACGATTCTATAAACTGGAGGCTGGATCGCAGGGAGCAGATGAGCTTGCGCAGAGCAGCTGAAAAGAATGGAGTTGGATCCCATGTGGCTCTGGCCGCCTAGTCATTTTAAATATTTATTATATGTATGCATTGCTATGTATACAGCACACATTCAGTCTGTGCTCAGGTGTCTCCTGATGGTGGGAGATCTCTTTGCTCAACTTTGGTCTGACACACTGTGGTTGAGCTCTTGGTTGGGAGCTAACGTCCGACAGATTGTCACCCATGTCCTGGGCACAGAAGAAAGCACAACACTGTTTCTCCATTGAGGATATGAACGCTGTGGGTTAACCAGTAGAAGGTTCCTTGAACCAGCTGAGGCATCCAGCCAGTCGACCAGAAGGAGAGCATAATAACCACATTAATCCACACTTCCAAAGATCTGGGTGTAGACAATCAATGGGGCAGGGGTTTTTTTGCCCAGTAACCACAATGCCTTTGGTGGGGCTTGCTAACAAAATGAATTTCTGGGTTCCAGCCTGTGGCACAGATCAAAATGAGACCTGTCAGCCAGCCAGCCAGCCTTCTGGGTGGCCTAATGCTCATCTGTTGACCTTAAAATAATTAATTTCTTATATGAATGGGTCTCAAACAATTTCTTAGCTACTAGCTTACTGGTACTGTCACTACAGTAATTATTTGTTTATCTTACCCTCTTCTCCACCTCCGGGCACTTGTGGGATGCCACCACAGAGTACCATGCTGTCTCCAATTCTATTTAACATCTATACCAGTGGTTCCCAATTACCTAAGTACTGTGCACCCCCAGTTTTTCAAAAGCCAAGCCATAGGCTCCTACTTTTGAAAATTTTGATACTTCTATGGTTGTTTTTGTTACGTGAATGGTGCCATGGACCCCTTGGGAAGCAATTTAGGGGTGAGAATAAGCTAATGACAGAGCCTTGTGACACCCTATACTAGCCTTCCCCAACCTGGTGCTCTCTGTTTTGAACCACCACTCTCCTGCCTCTCAACATTTGCTTATTTTCCATTTCCAGTAGTCAGTCACCTTGTACTAGCTTTCTCCAACAACTGTGCTGGTTGGGGCTGATGGGAGTCATCAGAATTCCTGGGTCTTGCTTTTGAACTTTAGCTTTGTAGCGTTAGACTGATTGTAGAGGAGAAAAGAGAAGGAGGCAAATCTTGGTGGTGGACATGTTTTTCCTTTTTGAGGGGGGGGAGATTTGTGTCTCTCCAAGATGTTGATGGACTCTACTCCAACCAGCCTGGGCAAATTGTAGATCAGCAACATCTAAAGGTTCCCCATCCCTAAACTAGAAGCTGGTAGGATCCTCGTGCTTAGAGTTTAGACCTAGACAGTCTCCAAAAACCCAATTCAAGATGGTTACTTTAACCTATCTTGCCTGTTCTTTTGCATTGCTGTTATGTTGCAGAGATCTTTCTAAACTTTCCAAGGCGGCCGTTTCAGAAACAGATCCTTTCCAGTCTGACGAAGTGTGTGTTACACACGAAAGCTCATACCTTGAAAGCTTATATTTAGTTGATCTTAAAGGTGCCACTGGAATTATTTTTAAAAAATTTCTCAACTTGTTATTTATTATGACTGTGACAAAGCAACATGGCTATCCACCTGAACGTTTCCAATCTGTTCTCCCTGCCACCCTTAGAATAGTGGGATAGTGATCTGCCCAGCGTGCTATAAACTGAATTTCAGGTGTTTGTTGCTCCCATGTTAATTCCATCCCACTTTTGCTTTTAGCAAGGAATGCCAAGTCATTGTTTCAGGAAGGGGTTGCTGTTTTAACCTTGGACCGCTTCAGTGCCTCTGTCTGTTCCTTTCAGAAATAACACTGTGACATGTCTCCTCAGAGGTTGGGAAGGGAGGACGGGGAAAGAGAGAGAGAAAGAGAGAGAGAGGAAAGAGCAGCAGAGACAGAAACCGCTGCCTTTGCATATGTGCTGGCTCTTTGCATCCAGTCATTTGAATATAACCCTCTGCAAAAACTCACCCATTGCCCCTTAGGAGCCACAGTTCATCTCAGGGGGGGGGGCAGGGACCATTCTCCTTCACGGACAGTTGAGGCTGCAGGCAGATGCACAATTAGAACGGAGTTAGTGAGCCAGCAAGAAAAGTGACATGAGAATATTTGGGAGCCGAATACGTCATGACCCTTTCAGGAAGAGAAGTGGTCTGGAAGGGCGCTTTGCTTTGGCCAGGAGACTTCCTTAGCTTTTGCATAAGCAAAGGCAAACTCTTCCCATCTGTACTTTCCCCCAGGTTTTTCCCTTCCTCCCCCTGTTTCACTCCTGTCCTCTTACAAACAAGTCCCTTGTGCACTTCCAGGTTGTTGTTGTTTTTAAGGAAATAAAACTTTGGTTTATGATCCACAAGTTTTCTTGTGAAGAAGAGGAGAGGGCTATTGATGACTGTCAGTCATGGTGGCTGTGCTCTGCCTCCACAGTCGGGAGGCAGCAATGCTTCTGAATAACAGTTGCTGGAAACCACAGGATCATAGAACTGTAGAGTTGGAAAGGATCCCGAGGGTCATCTATTTCAAACCCCTGCAACGCAGGAATCTCAGGAGGGGAGAGTGATCTTTTGCTCGGATTCCTCCTTGCCAGTTTCCCACAGGTATCTTCTTGTGCCGCTGTGAGAACAGGATGCTGGACTAGATGGGCCATTGGCCTGATCTAGCAGGCTGTTCTCTTAAAAGTTTAAAAATACCCTCCTCTAAAATGAAATGGAATATGCAGACAGCTGTTCAGGAGGACGGGGTCTATAGAAGTTTGCTTAGGGGCAGTTTGCTGCAAGAGACCATTTTACACAGTCATGTGTAACAACACAGGCAGAGACAACTTGCCCGGAATTGCAAAATAAGACTTCTTAAGAAATGATGTGCAGGTGCAGTTTGGAGGATTTTGTGGTTGGAATTGGTCTCTGGAGGATGGAGGCTGAATGATGCTTGCTGCAGGACCAGCACTCTGCATGTGATTTACCCTGGAATGGCTGCTCAACCTGTACATGCTATTGGGACACCATATTTTTCTGAATTTTTCTGAACTTGTAAACGCTTCCTGGAGCTTCCTAGTATTCTTCCTAACCAGCAGCAATAAAACCCTTAGCACATTTGCAAAGCTAAGCAGTGTTGGGTATGGGTGGGGAATCACATGTTGAGATTCCTGCATTGCAGGGGGTTGGACTAGATGACTCTCGGGGTCCCTTCCCATGCAACAATTCTTTGCTGCTAGTGGCTGCTGCACTGCAGCACATATTTGGAGATGCCTTCAAAGTCCACCATGGCCACTGTGTCACAACAGTGTAGCAAGGCGGTGTTGAAATGTTCCTGTGCAACATGGAGAAGTCTCTCTGTCTCCCAAGGAGGTGGGCGAGGCGGTCTAAGCACTGCTTCTCTGAGCACAGCCCTTGAGCATCTTCACATTGCTTATCACTGAAGCTGGGTGCCTGCAAGGGTGGTTGATGGTTTGGGGCTTCGCCCATAAGCTGAAAGGAGAATAGAGAGCTGTGGGAGAATAGAGGGGGTAGCCCAGAATCTGGAATAAAAGGGTAATAGAGGGGAGATGTGGATTCTTGCTTGGGTTTGGAGAGCCCTTGTTTTCTCGTTCTACGCTTTATTCATATTTCAAACAGAAAATGCAAAAATTTGGGGAACGGTTAGAAAATATTTCATCGGGTTTTATTTTATTGGAATTAAGGAGATGGGTTTTCTTTCATTCAAAATGTGCTTTATGAGGTCTTTATTGTTAGGCCACTGCAGCACCCGAGTGTTATAATTCCTGTGCATATACTTTAACATATGCAGCATTCGAATTCACGGTGCATTTCTGCATCTAGAGAGTGCCACCAGCTTCGCAAGAATGGCAACACTTGTGTTTTTGGGATTCAACCTAGATACAGTAGTTCCCCTCTAGTTTCCAGATGGCAAAAAAACTTAAGATACATCTGCTTAGGTAGCATTTTATTACGGTATTTATTTATATATTGCCCCCATCTTACCTCCAAGAAACTCAAGGTGGCGTATGTGGGTCTCTGTCTCCACATTTTACCTTCAAGAACAACCCTGCGAGGTAGGTTAGGCTAAGAGGCAGTGACTAGCCCAATATCATCCAGTGAGCTTCATGGCCAAGTGGGGATTTGAACCCAGGGCTCCCAGGTCTTGGTCCAACACTCATAACCACCACACATCCCCTGCTAGATTGGTTGTTTCTTGAGGTTGCTGTTCATCTTAGGAAACCCCTTTGCCTTTTGTAGCACTACTTTGCTTGCTCAGGACCCATCCATGCCAATTAAACCCATTCCAGCTGGTTTTCATTTGCAGTTGCCAATTTTTCAATCTGAGTCCTTAAAAAGGGGGGGGGGGAGAGGCATTGCCATTTGCCAGCAAATAGTAACCTTGGGCTCCTTGTTCATTGGTCTGGAAGAGTTGTCCAAGCCCTCCCCTGTGTTAATGAGCGTTGAGTGGGACGTCAGAGGGGCAAAGGTGCTTGGTGCCTGAATTTTGCTTTTGATACGATGCCATCTATTTCTTAATTGGTACCCGGGATTCTGTCTTCCAGAGCTCCCTCTCTCTCTTGGTGTGTGTGTGTGTTCTGGTTGCTTTAAAGCAAGGCTGCTGGAGGGTTGCATTTTGTCAAAGGCGGGAGAGAGTTCTAGGCTCTGTCTGAACGGAGAATAAATATTTCATTTGCTGTGGAGTCTCGGGGACAGCCGGGTCCCGGCTGATACAACAGTTCTGTCTGGTGCTAATCTTTTTAAGCTTCCCTTCACTTCTGAGGCTGCATGTTCCGTCTGGGTCTTTGCATGGGTGTCTCTTCTTCCTTTACTCGCGCAGGAAGGTAAGGCTGCATTGCACAACATGCCATATTGCTGTAATTTCTCGTGGAGAGGCTGCTAGCCAAAACTTGGAAACTAAGATTTGTTGGGGATTTGTGTCTGTGGCCTTGCAGAGTGTCAGTTATCCATCCCATCGTTTCATAAAGCAACTTCGAGTGTGCTAGGAGATGTCTATACAACCTAGGAGTGATCCTTTCTGCCCAGAGAGGATGCATTTTGTAAATATTTCCCCCCTACTTAAAAGGTGTGTGTTCTCCTCTCTCTTAGCCTGCTTTAATTAATTTTAGCAGCAGAAAATGCTTTGCTTCTGTGCAGATTTAGTGCTTCTCTAAATTTTTGACCCTGTGCTGAGCATATAATAGTGAGTAGTTTGTCTTCTCTGGGTCTGAATAAGGAAGAAGGGAGATGGTAAGAGTTCTTAGCTCTATTGCTTCTGTCCAGGAGAAACATTATCAGCAGCTGCTCTCTCTACGATGCTCTAAACCTCTGCTGGATTGAACATTCAGCTACTTGCTGACCAAGCAGTGAACACTATGGTGGCAAATGTGTGTTTTTGTGTGATAATTTCGGAAGTGAATAGATGGCAGTTTGCCACCAATATATTTTGATTGTAATATGGAGTGTGTGCTGAACCAAGAAGGCTAATCTATGGTGAAGCATTTTGGAAGCTTTTGTCTAATTTCTGATCAGGGTGTTTGACAGGTAAGGGTGCATGTGTGTGTTGCATATTATTTGTTGCGTAGGGTAAGGAGGGACTGCTGAGATAGCCACAGACGGCCCATGGTCACTTCAGCTATTGTGCGAAACAGCCTAGATGATGTCCATTGTGGTGACTGATCATTATACTTCAAATACTTAACTATATTTTTTCCCTGTAGAGCAGTGGTTCCCAAACCTTTGGGGGCAACTTTTGGGGGACCATAAATTGATCCCCAGTGCCCGCTATCCTACTCCAGAAAAAGCATTATTCGGAATAGCAGTTTGCATGGCCCAGTATGTAAAATAACACAGCACAGCAAAATTCAAAACAGTAACAATTAATTGAACATTTATTCAAAATCCGGTTAACACTATTTAATTTAATTAATTCAACATAAATGATTAACTTGATCTAGCGATACCAGCCTTTCATATCCTGAAAGTCATTTAGACCTCCAGTGCCCCCTTGCACCCCTTTGCCTCTTAGATACCCCAAGGTAATGCCACCACCCACCCAGGGGGTTGTGCTACCCCCTCTGGGAACCACTGCTTTAGAGGCACCTCAAAACGTGCTGCTGGTGACAGATTGCCTCTTTGCATGTGTGTGAGTGTGAATAAGGATGGAGCCATATCTCTGTGCTGGGGCGGGTGCCTTGCTGTAGAACAGTAGTGGGGAACTGGATCTGACCAGTGGACCACCCGGATCCTAATCTCTACCCTGCCGCAGAGACCAAGTTTGACAGGTGGGCGAGGCAGCCTACCTGCCAGTCACCTGGTGCCACAACAACAGCAGGTGCAAAAAAAAGTGTGTGTAGCATTTTCAGAGCTCAGACATTGAGCTAATAGTTGGCTCTGGGGAAGCACTGTACAAGGGACTTTGCAACCACTGCTGATCAAGTCTTTTTACCTGACCCTGCCTGATGTCATCTATGATGTCATGCAAGACACTACGTGTAAGGCAGGCAGGTGTGGCTTGCCCCAAACCGCCTCGTAGGCCAGGTCTGGTGGAACCCATTAGTCCTGCAGGCCAGAGAAACACCCCCCCCCCCCCCGCGATCGCATGTTCAGTCAGGATTAAATTGTGTCAGTTTGCAGTATTGGAAGGTAATACTGTACTGTCTTTCCCGAGACCTTGGAGAGCTTCTTCCAGTCAGTTGTTTGCTAAACACACAGGAGATAATTTGTCTGTCTCTCTAGAAGGCAACTTCACCTGCTGTGTCCAGGCTGCTTCAAGCTTGCTTCTCCACATGTTCTTGGACCCCCATCATCCCTGACCATTGGCTAAGCTGGCCAGGGATGATGGGTGTTGTAGCCCAACAACATCTGGGGACCTGAGGTTGAGCTGTCCCTCTCTAGTGCAAGACTTTCTCAAGACATGATCAAGGGAAATAATAGTTGCCTTGGTCAGACCACACCTGGAATACTGTGTCGACTCCTGGGCACCACAATTTAAGAAGGATATCAACAAGCTGGAACATGTGCAGAGGAGGGTGACCAAGATTATCAAGGGTCTGGAAATCAAGCCTTATGAGGAATGGTTGAAGGAGCTGGATATATGATAGCCATCTTCAAATATCTAAAGGGCTGTCATGTGGGAGATGGAGCAAGCTTGTTTTCTCCTGCTCTAGAGGGTGGGACCTGAACCAATGGCTTCAAGCTACAGTGGTGCCTCGCTTAACGAATGCCCTGCAAGACGAATTTTTCGCTAGACGAATGGATTTTGCGATCGGAGGTTGCCTCGCAAGACGACGAGTTTTTCTATGGCCGCCACTTCGTCTTGCGAAGCCTTCCCCAATTCAAGGGGAAGGCAGCCAGCAAAACACCTCCCACATCGGCGCGCTTTGGCCCCATCACCCAGAGCCAAAGCGCGCCGGTGCGGGGACGCTTTTGCTGGCTGCCGAAAGCCCCGCTTTCCCCTCAGCCCGTCTGTGTCGGGCTGCTTTCTCTTCCTTCGTTCCCCCCCCCCCAAACAGAGCCCGCATCTGACGGGGGTTCGGAAGCCCTGTAAAATGCCGGCTCTGTCGGGCGAGGCGGTGGCACACACCTCTCTTGGCTCGGGGAAGGCAGGCAGGCAAGAGAACAAGCGCCTGCCTGCCTTCCCCGAGCCAAAAGAGGAAGTACCGCTGCCGCCGCCAGGCCCCCGGAGCCCATAGGAACGCATTAATTGACTTTTAATGCGTTCCTATGGGAAACGGTGGCTCGCTACACGAAATTTTCGTAGGACGAATTGAGTCCTGGAACGAATTAATTTCGTCTAGCGAGGCACCACTGTACAAGAAAGGAGATTCCGACTAAACATACGGAAAAACTTCCTGGCAGTAAGAGCTGTTTGAATGGTCTCCCTCGGGGGGTTATGGACCCTCCTTCCTTGGGGCTTTTTAAGCAGAGGGTGGATGGCCATCTGTGCTGGATGCTTTAGCTGAGATTCCTGCATTGCTGGGGATTGGACTACATGACCCTCGGGGTCCCTTCCAACTCTACCATTCTGTGATTTGACGCACCCACTATATCAATGCCAACTGAAATGATTGGGAAAGCAGCTATTTTAAGAACATATAAAGAGCCCACATGGATCAGGCCAGTGGCACACCTAGTACACAGCATCCTGTTCTCATGGTGGCCAGCCAGGTGCTTGTGTGAAGCATGCAGCCCAGGACCTGAGCACAACAGCACCTTTCCCTTCCCAGCAACTGGTATTCAGAGGCACAATATCTCTGATAGTGAAGTTGGGAGCTGGCCATTGTAGCTAGCAGCAAAAATGTATTTTGCTACATTTCACTCTGCCTGGGATGCCTTCAAACATACTGAATGCATGCATCCTTGAAAATAACACCTGAAAGTAAGTGTATTAGGGTCTCCAGGGCATTCCGCCATGCACCATCCGGTGGATCTTAGTTCAAAATGATTGTACATATGCATTTAAAAAAAGCATGTGGCATTGCTGGCAGGAGCTGATGCAAGTTGAAGTCCAAAACATTCAGAGTAGGTTCCTAAGGTTTTGCTCAGGTCATGAATGTCGTCTTTTGGCTAGACTCACATCAAGCATTGTTCTGACTTTCTTGAAAATCCAGAAGGAGCAATATTTTTGATTCTTATTCTTGATACTTGCTAAAAGCTGAGCCAGGAAAATTAGCTCTGATTCCTAGTCATTTGGAGTCATTGATCACATTTGACATTAAAAAAAATTAAAAATGGCAGCATGTATTGCCCGTACTTCTCAATGCCAAAATGCAAGGGTGGGATACACAGTCCTTTTCTGCTTGCAAGGTTCATACAGCTCTTAACTTCATGTCAGTTCTTCTGTTAACCTGCAGAGGAGCCAAACTCTTTCTGGGGTATAGCCGTTCAGTATGTCAGTAACTGTTTGGCCACAGTGCCCAGGGAGCACAAGAGAAAGCAGATCTCACTGCAAAGGTTATAGTCTGCCATCTAGAGGGATGCAGGTGCGCTGGTAACTGGCATTGTGAAGTTTGGTGAGTAGCTTTTCAGGGAGGCAGGGGAAGAGGGTGGGGTTCCAGGCCCTTCCGCTGATACAGCTAAGAGACCACCAGCATTGGGACCCTTCTTTCTTGAACTCTTTCCATTTCAGGTGGTTGTCATAAAAACTCTGAAATTGGGAACTACTGCCCGTTTGATCACACACACCATTCATCCCTTTCCCTCTGTGGTGGCTGGTGCCAACTATAATTAGTATGGCAGAAGGAAGGGATGCTGAGCTGTAATGTGAAGGTAGGAGAGCTGGGTTTGTGGCACAGCATGGCTGCGGTTCAGACCTTTGTTCTGAGGCCGTTGTGGGATGCCGGAGCTCGCCCTTGTCCTGAATCTTCCAACATCCTGCTTCTTTGGATGTCCTACTGTAAGTTTAGGCTCATACAACTAATGTGGATTAAATCGCTCTGCTGCTTTTGTGCAACAAAGCCACTTAAAACAAACAAAAAAAACCACTCACTTTTTGCAGTTAGGAAAGTGGTGGAGAAATGCACGGAAGAAGTGTGCAATGGGCAAAGAATTAACTGGAAAACACACCCATGAGAAAATCAGGATGAATTCTCCTTGTTGCATAGCCACCCTGCAAACAAATGAGAAGGGATGCTCGCTAAAGACCAGTCATAGTCTAACCACCACGTAAGCTTTTGTGCAAGCACATCAGAACAAACGCTCAAGAAATTGCGAGCCTTTCCCCCCCCCCCCCAGTAAAAATGCTGGAAATAAATAAGGGCTGCCCTAGTGCTTTGAAGAGGGTGTGAGGTCCCTGGCTTCCAGGTTTATCTTTTTGAGAGATAACTTGATTATTAAAAGCAGGCAGGCAGGCAGGCAGGCGCTGTGGTGTGGAGTGCTATTTCAAACAAGATAAGCAAAGCTGCGAATTCCCTGTGATGCTGGCGTGCTTTGCATCAATAATGCACCAGGGGGAAATGAGTGATCTATTGAGGGCAATCCCTTGATGGGGCTGCTGCTTTGTTTTCACCTCCTCTGGGAGAAAGGAGCCAGTCTTTGCATTGCTCACCTAAAGGAATGTAGTAGCTTACAGTACACTCCCCCTGCCCCCCCAGTTAAATGAAGACAGTTTAATTTATCCAGCTTCCTTCATCCAGTCATCTTCCCAGCTTTGCAGCCATTATTTCTTGTAATGACTGCAGCCAAAAGCTGGTATTGATATCTGCTCCCCCTCTTTATTGATTTATGCATCTTTATGCTTTGCATGGATTTCAGATACCTAAAGGTTGGTGGGGAGGGTTGAGCAGGAGAGAGACATTATGTAATGTGGCACCTTCTGCATGCCAGGTCTGCAGCATCTTCAACCTTCCAGACAGTTATTGTGGCATCACTGCAAATTGTCCAATATAGGGCTAAGTTGTGTTTTTGTTGCTTACACACACAATCAAAAGTTGACATTCCAGCTGCAAAGTGAATGAAGTTTATAAATGAAAATCTCTCTCTCTCTCTCTCTCTCTCTCTCTCTCTGTAATTTTCATTTTCACTTTTCCAATACACTAAAAGCAATTATAACAACAAAAGCAAGTAAGAGAAAAGATCCAAGCGAGACAGGAAAAGAAGGGATATCAGGAGAGAAGGGGGAGTGGTAGTTAATCAACCTGTGACCTTCTAAAGTGGGGTGGGAGATATTTTCTCTCCCTTTTACTAATATTATGTATTTTGTGTTTTATGTTATAAACTGCCCTGTGGTCTCTTGATGAATAATAATTTTAAAACAAATTTAAAAGCAAAACAGATAAAATGCAGTGTGTATATATAAAGTAATTAAGCTATTTAATAGGGACCCAGGTGGCGCTGTGGGTTGAACCACAGAGTCTAGGGCTTGCTGATCAGAAGGTCGGCGGTTCAAATCCCTGTGACGGGGTGGGCTCCCGTTGCTCGGCTCCAGCTCCTGCCCACCTAGCAGTTCGAAAGCACATCAAAGTGCAAGTAGATAAATAGGGACCGCTCCGGCGGGAAGGTAAACGGCGTTTCCGTGCGCTGCTCTGGTTCGCCAGAAGCAGCTTTGTCATGCTGGCCACATGACCCGGAAGCTGTCTGCGGACAAACACCGGCTCCCTCGGCCTATAGAGCGAGATGAGCGCCGCAACCCCAGAGTCGGACATGACTGGACCTGATGGTCAGGGGCCCCTTTACCTTTACCTTTTAAGCTATTTAATATAGAAACAAGAGCTATTAAAATACAGATCGTGAAAACAGCACAGCACTATTTTAAAGCCCTTTCCCCAAAAGCCTGTTGGAATGAAACACCCTTCACTTGCTGGCAAAGAACAATAAGGAGAAGTCTTGCTTCCCTAGGGAGGGAGTTCCAGAGTCTGCTGGCTCTTAGTGAAGGGAGCATTTGCTGATGCAGGGCTGATGAGCCTTCAGTTTGGTTGTCTCAGTGGGGAATATGTACCGGTAGTATTGAGCTCTTTACCTTGCCACACATTAAGAAGAACCTGGCAACCTCCAGCTTCATCAGATGGATGAAGTGGGCAACACATGCGGGGAAAGTAAACAAAGTTCTGGGGAGCATCTCACTGGATGAAGACTCGAGGGTGGCCGGTCGCATTTGGAGTGCAACTGAAGTGCAGGGCTAAGTGGCTGATATACAGAAATCCCCACACTGGACAGCTTTTGTGGAGTCTGGGGTCTGCTGCTGGGGGCAGACAGCCAACAGATTGAAAGAGGGCAGTTTTCTGGCTGGGTATCATGTATACTGGGCTAACCTAAGAGGTGGAAGAAGGAGGAGTTAATTTACTACAATAACCACAATTTAAGAAGGATGTTGAGCAGCTGGAAGGTGCGCAGAGGAGGGCAACCAAGATGATCAAGGGTCTGAAAAATAAGCCTTACGAGGAAGGCTTGAAGGAGCTGGGTAAGTTTAGTCTGGAAAAGAGGAGACTGAGGAGATATGAGAGCCATCTTCAAATATCTAAAGAGATGTCACATGGGAGATGGAGCAAGCTTGTTTTCTCCTGCTATGGAGGGTAGGACTCGAGGCAATGGCTTCAAGTTACAAGAAAGCAGATTCCAAATAAACATACAAAAAAACTTTCTGACAGTGTTCGACAGTGAAACTCTTGGGAAAGTGGTGGACTCTTCTTCCTTGGAGGTTTTTAAGGAGAGGTTGGCTGGCCATCTGCCATGGATGTGTTAGCTGAGATTCCTGCATTCCAGGAGGTTGGACTAGATGACCCTTGGGTCCCTTCCAATTCTATGAAGCACTATTATTCTAAGTCAGTGTTTCCCAACCTTGTGCGTCCAGATGTTTTCGGACTACAATTCCCATAATTCCTGACCACTGGTCTTGCTAGCTAGGGATGATGGGAGTTGTAGTCCCAAAACATCTGGAGGCACAAGGTTGGGAAACACTGTTCTAAGTGGTAGTCACAGATTGGTCAGTGGTTGGTGAAGTGAGTCTTGAGGCTTTCCTGGCGCTGCATTTCTGTCTTTGCCTACCTGGCGTCCTCCATGTTGGATTTCCAGACCCCATATTCCGCCTTCACAGGGTCACGGCCCGTTCACTGCTCTTCAAGAGGCCACAGCTCTGCTTCTGATGCACAACAGTGTCCCAAGGTCAAATACCCAGTGCTGCATAAACCCTGCCCTTTCAAAAACTGCAAAATTGAAGACTCTCTGGCCCAGGCTTGGCAGACACCCTCCAGCACAACCACGGCCATTTTTCATGTAGGCAGAGCTGCCTTGTCCATGAAAGTCTTCTGACAACTCGAGAAACGTCATGTCTGCTTAGCATCAATTAAGGAAAGGTGGTGAGAATGGGGGGTGGCAGAGACTCTGTATCCTGGGCTTTTTTTGGCCTTGCTTTCAATTTTCAAGTTCTAAAAATATATCTGGAGAAGTGTGAGAAGCCTGGCTCACAGAAGCTGTCCAACCTTTTCTTGAAACTCTCTAGGAGATGAGATATTTTCTATTTTTCAGTAATGCACCGTCATGGTATGCGGTGCTTCATTGGAATGTAACAAGAAATAGACACAGGTCCTTCTCTGGAAAGGCTTAGAATCTTAATCTTAGAATCATAGACTTGGAAGGGGATCTAAGGATCATCTGGAAAGCCTTCTCTGGAAAGGCTTAGAATCTTAATATTAGAATCATAGACTTGGAAGGGGATCTAAGGATCATCTAGTCCTTAGCCCTGCAATGCAAGAATATGCAGCTGTCTCATACAGGGATTGAACCTGCAGCCTTGCCGTTATCGGCACCATGCTGCAACCAACTGAGCTATCCAGAAAGTAGATGACAAAAGGAGGAGAGAGGTGGAGAGGCAAGAGTAAGATGGGAGCAATATGGGCAAATTTCATCCCAGTCTATTTAGGCTTGGTTTCAGTAGGGCAGCCTTCTCCAACCTGGTGCTCTCCAGACATTTTGGACTATAATTCTATCAGTTCTGTGGCGTAGTGATAGCCCAAATCGTCTGGAGGGAGCCAGGTTGGAGAAGACTGCAGTTGGTGGGTAGGGATTTCAGGAGGCCAGACACTGTGTAGCTGTGCCTCAGTACAAGACTTGGGGCAGCAAGGGAGACAGGATGGTCATAGGAGGAAGCAGAAGAACTTCTGGTCATGATAAGAAGGGCCTGTTGGATCTGGCCAATGGCTAGTCTAGTCCAGCATACTGTTCTTGCCTTGGCTAACCAATGGGAAGGCCACAGGCAGGACCGGTATGCAACAGCAGCCTCCCCACTTCCTGATCTGGCATTCAGAGGCATGCTGCCTCCACCAGTGGAGTTGTAACATAGCCATTGTGACTGGCAGCCTTTGATGTAGTGGAGAGGCTGGGATATTGATAAAAGTGGAAAGATGCATCAACTGCTCCGAATTGGTCAAGGTTTAAAGAGTCTACCTCACCAATAGACTTGACCTACTTGTTCTTCTCCTGTCTTTGTCGACTGGTAGAGCATTGAAATATTCTCTCAGAATCGGAGCATCATATCCGTGGAGCTTGGGTGACTGAGAACATTTGACATTTCGTACAGCATTTGTGATGCTGCTGTCAAACCATTTGTTGTTGCTGTTTAGCCGTATCCGACTCTTCGTGACCCCATGGACCAGAGCACGCCAGGCACTCCTGTCTTCCACTGCCTCCCACAGTTTGGTCAAACTCATGTTTGTAGCTTCAAGAACACTGTCCAAACATCTCGTCCTCTGTCGTCCCCTTCTCCTTGTGCCCTCCACCTTTCCCAACATCAGGGTCTTTTCCAGGGAGTCTTCTCATGAGGTGGCCAAAGTATTGGAGCCTCAGCTTCAGGATCTGTCCTTCCAGTAAGCACTCGGGGCTGATTTCCTTCAGAATGGATAGGTTTGATCTTCTTGCAGTCCGTGGGACTCTCAAGAGTCTCCTCCAGCACCATAATTCAAAAGCATCCATTCTTTGGTGATCAGCCTTCTTCACGGTCCAGCTCTCACTTCCATACATCACTACTGGGAAAACCATAGCTTTAACTATACGGACCTTTGTCGGCAAGGTGTCAAACCATATTCTGATACAAATATCGAACAAAGGAGAGCATAGCTTGGCTAATTTTGGTGAATTTATGACAATGCAGCTACTGTCTAGCTGAAAGAGGAAGGGAGGTGTTGCATTCAGAGCTGTAGGATTTTCTGTAGTTGCACAAAAACAGTGAACAGTTTTTTTTATCATAGCAGCTGCTGGAATGATGAGTATTTAAGACATATTCATCTGGATGCTAGTGAAAGCAATATATTTATTGAATATAGTGAACATACATTTTTCTCAATACCTGTTGAGCATAATGAGCACACTGACTAGTTATGCCATTTTAGAATTCTTTTGGAACCTTTTTTAAAAAAAATAAAAAAATACTCTTCTGTACTTTTGGATGTTGATGTTTACTCTTAAAAAAGTGTTCCTCAGCTTTACCTTCATGTTATTATTTTGAATATAGAAAAAGAGGGCATCTCCCAGTTTCGAGAGTGTGAACCAACCTTTTGAAATCAGTCCTTCATGTAATGTAAACTTTATTGAACGAGGACTGATGGATCTTCACAGTTTTCTTCTGCTGAAGATTAATATTCTCCTCTTGTGCCATCTTCTCCCTCCCATGCCCCACCTCCCAAGTCTTGAATTAGCAGCTGGAAAAACAGCTAGTTGGTCATTGGGGGTGACACACACACACACACACACACACACACACTTAAATGGAGGTTTCCTGGCTTTAAGTTGCTAAGTCTCGGAGCTGCAAGTCCCCAAGACTCTTCTCTCCTTATGCAAATAACCGCCGAGCTTTGATGTCTTTCATTTCATTTTATTTGGATGCCCTCTGGAATTAATGGCCTTGCCTGAGCAGTGCATGACGGATTGGGGAGATCTGTTTCTCGCCGCCGCCGCTGCTCGTGCAGCATGTGAATTTGCAGCTCTTTGCCGGTGGGACTTGGGAAGACGAAACTAGGTCAGCGGCACTTGTGCGTGTGCGGATATAGGCAGAGAAACGGGCTATAATCTCAGCATTAAACAAACCCGACTGTAAGGGCTGCGGGGGGTTTGCTATTTTAAGCGCTCTCGTCTCCGTGATTGCCAGCGCTCAGCACAGAGCAAACAGATAGTTGCAGGAGCCTTTGTGCTGGAACCGAGAGGACGCTTTTTCCGTCGATTGCTTTTGAATGGCACACATTTAGCAAGCACAATTCTGTGCTTCTGTGGGCAGAAGGTGGGCAGGGTCATGGGTTTGAGCCCCATGTTGGGCGAAAGATTCCTGCATTGTAGGGGGTTGGACTAGATGGCTCTCGAGGTTCCTTCCAACTCTATAATTCTATGATTCTATAATAAGGTGTCCTGCAGAGAGGCGGAAGGGGCAGGGGAAACATGTTAAGGCGAAATGTGACTGGGACTCGATTGCTCCTCTTCTCTCCAGGATGTTAGGCAGGCAATAGCAGATCACCTATAATGTTTAATCTCAGGCTATTCCTTCTTTTCCTTTGAAGCCACAGCTTCATTAGACTGCATAGGGCAGATTTCCAGTGGGGTACAAGAGATCCTGCCTTCCTCTTCCCTGCTCTTGTTCTCACCCATTGGACCTCTGCGGTCTCCGTCCCAGTAACTGCCAGCAGCTCACACAGCCAGGCCTGGCCATGAGCCACATCTGTGGTCTTTGCCCCAGCCAAACCAAACTTCCTCCCCTGAGAGAAGCTGGGCGGTTGGTCAGCATCCTGTGGCTGGCTTTCTCTCTTCGGCCTGTAAGAGCTGTGTGTGCTCCACAGTTTCACAGCTGGCTAATGGCTTAGGGGCAAAGCAGCAACTGCATTTTTAGCCTGTATTTGTTGTATGGCATGTTGCTTGGCTTGGTTGCATTCTGCCTCTGTTTGTTGAATTTATTCCCTGATTGTATTTTATTGATTTACTTCTGCGTCGTGCATTTCCTCCGAGGACTCTTGCATCCAAGAGGCGTCCGGCTTTGTCCTGGGAGGGAGATTAGACAGAGCAGGTAACTGGCCTGGTGTTACTCAGTGACCTCTAGGTCTGAGCAGTGATTTGAATCCAGGTCTCCGTGATCATAAGAACGTATGGAGAACCCTCCTGGATCAGGCCAATGACACATCTAGTCCAGCATCCTGTTCTCACCTTGGACAACCAGATGCCTATTATGGGAAACCCGCAAGCAGGATTTGAACACAAGGGTCCTCTCCCCTCCTGTGGTTTCCGGCAACTGGTATTTAGAAGCATTGCTGCCTCTGACTGTGGAGGCAGTGCACAGCCATCATGGCTAGTAGCTATCAATAGCCCTCCATGGTGAAGAATGTTGCAGTGCCTTACTCACATTCATAAAAACCTGACCTCGCATTGTTAAAAGTCCTTTTTTAATGTCCCCCCCCCCATAACAGTTAGCTAACCTGGGGGGAGGTGGTTGTACTTACTACAAATATACCTGGTTATGATTACTATTTTTGCTTTAATGAATTCAATGGTTTAAAAGTCCTTGACCAAATCTTCTCCTTCACCTTCTGTTTGGCTGTTTAAATGGCCTTAGCTGCAGAAGAAGGTGCTCTCCATCTTCCTTGCCTGCGTGCAGTCATGCAGATGGGATTGACCTGGTGCAGAGAAGCAGCTTGGAAGCCTCTGAAGCTCAGAAAGAGCTTTCTAGCCTTTTGCTTTTAGGTCTTGATGTCTCTGAGGAATGAAGCCTTTAAGTCAGCTTCTCTTCCAATCTGGTGCCTCTGTTTTGGACTACAACTCCCATCAGCCCCAGCGGGCGGGTGGAACTCATACTCACAAAGTCATAAATGTTGTTGTTGTTTAGTCGTTTAGTCGTGTCCGACTCTTCGTGACCCCATGGACCAGAGCACGCCAGGCACTCCTGTCTTGCGCTGCCTCCCGCAGTTTGGTCAAACTCATGTTCGTAGCTTCGAGAACCCTGTCCAACCATCTCATCCTCTGTCGTCCCCTTCTCCTTGTGCCCTCCATCTTTCCCAACATCAGGGTCTTTTCCAGGGAGTCTTCTCTTCTCATGAGGTAGCCAAAGTATTGGAGCCTCGGCTTCAGGATCTGTCCTTCCAGTGAGCACTCGGGGCTGATTTCCTTCAGAATGGATAGGTTTGATCTTCTTGCAGTCCATGGGACTCTCAAGAGTCTCCTCCAGCACCAAAATTCAAAAGCATCCATTCTTCGGCAATCAGCCTTCTTTATGGTCCAGCTCTCACTTCCATACATCACTACTGGGAAAACCCATAATACAAGAAGCTTTTGAGCTATTAGTTCTGCTCTACAGGGATAGACTTAACAATTTTCCCAAGGACAGAAGCTGCTTGAACAGGAACTGCCAGCAACCAACACATCTAAAACATGTTGATAAGAATCAATTTAAGCTCAAACATTTACCCGGTACCTGGGAATTGTGCACTCAGCTCCTGCTTGTGAGCTTTCCCTCAGGGACCAGAATGTTGAATTAGATGGGCTGCTGGCCTGATCCTGCTGTGCTCTTCTTCTGTTGTCATGTGCTCTTTCTCTCCCCCTGCCCAACACCAATCTTATAAAACTATCTCCTGATTGTTAGCATGCAGAATTTGGTACATGCTGGTAAGCAAGAGAACCAGGGTGAGAAGACCGTTCCCTGTAGTAGGCACAAAGAAGTGGGACCTGCAGCAAATTTATTAAATGCATTTCATGTCTCGTGAGCATACCGTTATTTAGCAATTCTGGGTTTCCAACCTGTTTTAGGGTCCCTCGTTTTTCTTATTTAATATCAGCAAACTTTGGGTTTCCCCCAATTCTGCTGATGCTTCCCTCTTGTGTATAGATGGTGGTTGGCAGGATAGTACCAACAAGTAACTGGAAGCGGTGATTGAAGAGAAGTGCAAGCTAAGGAGGGCACCAGCAGATTCTCTAGCGTCAGCCCCACTGAAAAGGGTGCTCTGTTGCTTAGGCACAAGGCTGCAGGTTCCTTGGATCTTGCAGCAGCTCCTGCTTTCTGTCCAAATGAGTCATTTTGGGGCCGCAGGCAAGTTTATGAAGCCTGCTGTTGTGAATCTCCCTTAGGCATAGCATCACGAAGCTTGCTCAAAAGGAAGAGAAGTGTAAAAGTGATGCAGAGAGGAGCACTTGCACCAACTAAATGTGACACAGCACAGTTGGATCAGCTAAAATTGCAGCATGAGATCAGGTAGCACTTAGTTGGCCTTGGGTTTGCTTAGCAATATCAGTCTGCAGAAACGAGTTGGCATCGTCGCTGCTGTCTGTCTCTTCCTCCCCTGGTGCTTTTGCTTTTGCTAAAAAAGGGTTATAAATCCACCTTTGAATCCAGAGGCCTGCAGAGCATTGGAGAGAAGCTGTTTTATATTTAGCAGCTCATAACAAGAGTTCCTGTGGTACTTCTCTCCCTGCCATTTCCCCCCTGTTCCCAGAATGCCTTGTGTTTCCAGGGACATTTCCCCTCCCACTGTTTAAAGACAAAGGCTTCAGTAGCTTTGGCTCCTAGGGATGCTTCTTCACCCTGGAGGAAAGCCCATCTTCCAACATCTCAGAGAAATTCTTTCCTTTGTATGACATGATCCAAGTTGCAGCAAGTGAGGGCTCCGTTTGGCCTGTGCGCCAAGCTCTTTGGGTCTTCGTGCCCTTGATGATTCCTTGCTTGTTTCACGAGAACACTGCTCTGAGATTCTGCTTTGGGAGGGTCATAGCTCAGTGGTGGCATATTTGTTCGCATGCAGAAGGTAGGGCTGGAGATAGCTTCCTCTTTGAAGCTCTGGAGAGCTGCTAGTGTGGACATTACTTAGCTAGGTGAACCATTGGTCTGACTTGGCATTCCTTCTTTCCACCTTGCTAGCTTCAGAGGAGTTTCTCACCCACTATGGATTAGATTTTTAACAGCATGCACGACACATGGATTACTGATTCCCACACTGCCCTTCCTGTGCAACCTGATCTTCCCGGTGCAGCGCATGGGGCAGCCTTAAATCTTTGGGCTGTGCGCTCCTTGCCATAGTCAACCACGTCACCCTCCCCCCTAGCTGTGCAATAGGCAGGAGGCCTTGGAAGGAAGCCACTCTGCCCTTTGCCAAGTTTGGGGCCTGTGCATGGCAAGTGCTAGAAGGGCTTTGGGGCGCTTAAGGGATTTAAAAAATTAATCAGCTGTATAATCATGGATATGTTAAACAAATAGACACATTGCAAAACACCGAATGAAAGAGCCTTTCTGGGAGGGTGAGAATGCTTACGCACCGGTATTAAGAACTTGCAATTCGGTAAACAGGGTACCACTACGCGAGAAGAAAATGATGGCAACAACATCTTTCATGTAGCATCATCACTGAGGGAGCTAAAATTTTGAGAGAAGGGGGCAGAGATAAATTAGTAAGACCCACCAGTATTGTGGACAATCTAGAACTGGAAAAAGCTAAGTGCTTGATCTAAGAGGATGCTTATCTGCGCCAGTTCCTGTGGTTCTTAACTGTAGCATGGTAACCATAAATGATCCTTGGGGTGCAGACTGGAAGAGAGAGTCACCACTTTCTTTAAAAATAATAAGGTTTGGTGTACAAGGGGTGGGGTGGAAATCTTGTAAGAAAATATGCACAAATGCTTTATCATTCTGTGAAAATGTATTCCCCAATTTAAATCATGTTAAATGTGCTTTATTTTCCCTTCCTGATCAAATATTTTCATTCGGATACATTTGTCCTTTGGAAGAAGTGTGTGGTCGCTAAGAGACTTCTACTTTGAGTATGGAAGGATAAATAAATATCTATTGTGCAGTGGTCTGCAGATCACAATTCCCTTGCTATATTTGAACATACTTTGCATGGACACCAACATTGGTTGGATGTTTATCATTTTGTGAATGCAAGCTGATTATTTTTTAAATCTCCTTTTCGTTAACTTCCTTTCTTCTTTAACAAAGCTGCAATAAAAGTCAGTTTTGAAAAAGAAGTGTGAGATGCAGATGCAATAAGCAGTCTGCCTTATTTTCTGAGAATAGCTATCTGAAAAGGTTTTGCTGCTTTCGAGGCACATGTTAGCACCCAGCGATGTGACCCTGAAACACAGGATGTTGGTGTTGGCTCTCTCTGCAGAGCACTGCACGGGTAGCAACCCCCTGTGTCGCTCCAACGGGGATCCAGTGGAAACAATGCAGCTCATTTGGGTATAAAGGGATGGCTGACGGCTTCTGACTTCCTGCTTCTCATGAAGTCAAGCAGCTGCAGCCCTCCCAGAAGTTTAAGAAACAAACAAACCCAATGCAAACGGTTGCCAATGGTGGAGCATTTTACATACCAGCTTTTTACTCGAACACAATCCTCTTTGTTCGCTTCTCTTGGACTTATTTACATGAGTAAGCCTTGTGGCTCATTCTGTCATTGGTCGTAGCTATCACTGAAGTGCACAGGGAGAGTGTCTGTGGCCAGAGGTTACCTGCTACCGTGCATTGAGGCGCTTGCGATAACATGGCCTTTGGCACGAAACCCTCTTGTCTGGTGACGGGGAGGAGAGTAAAAGGGAAATGAGGGTTAAGTTGCAAATGATGCATCGACTTGGGGTGATGGAGGACAGCTGAGAAAGCTGCTGGTTCTGTGTGACAGCACAATATTAAGACCAGCTAGTATTGCAAATTGTTCACCAAGGTAGGACTGAGGGGCTGTGCGCAGGTCAGTAGGCAGGTGGGGGAAAGGTGTTTATCTGTGTAGAGATTTGTACACACAGAAGCAACTGACAGTGAACATGTCTGTGTTTATGGCAGTGATTATATAAACAATTATTTAAACATGTTTGCTAGTCTAGGCTGCATCAACAGAAGTATAGCGTCAGGATCGAGGGAAGTCGTGGTACTGCTCGATTCTGCCTTGATCAGATCCCACCTGGAGTCCTCAGTCCAGTTGTGGGCACCCCAGTTTAAGAAGCAAATTGACAAGCTGTAACATATGCAGAGGAGGGTGACCAGGATCATCAAGGGCTGGCAACCAAGCCTTGTGGGGAATGGCTGAGGGAGTTGGAGATGTTTAGCCTGGAAAAGAGGAGACAGGGAGGAGGTATTAGAGCCATTTTCAGATATCTGAAGGGCTGTCATGTGGAAGATGGAACAGGCTTGTTCTCTCCTGCTCCTAAGGCTAGGGCTGAACCAATGGATTCAAATGACAAGAAAGGAGATTTCAACTCAACATTAGGAAGAAGTTGCTGATACTATGCACCGTTTGAAAGGGGAGCAGACTCCCTCAAAAGGTGGTGGGCTCTCCTTCCTTGGAAAATTTTAAGCAGAGGTTCGATGGCTATCTGGGATTCTTCAGCTGTAATTCCTACATTGCAGGGGGTTGGACTGGATGACCCTTGGAGTCCCTTCCAAGTCTACAATTGTGTGATTCTATACCGATGAGGAATGAGCAGGTGGGCAGGAGAAGGAAATCACTACTGTAATACTTCTGGGAACTTGTAAAAGAAACTTTGGAATGCTAAGGCACTACTTGGCTTGACTTGGAAAAGGTTCGCCCATAGGTCGTTGTACGGCGGAGGATTGACTGGAGACATGGATTTGCTTGAGAGAAGGGGGATGACCACTGCTTGCTTCTCTCCATTGTGAAAATTGTCCTTAGTTTAGTGGGCTGTAGGTTGTAGGTCCAACGGAAGTTCTTCTCTAGCACAACCAAGGGCTCGGCTTGACTTGCTGGTTATCATCGATGCTTTCCTTTTTCTCTTCCCAGTGTCCCCAGGAAAGATCATGGATGAAAAGATGTCCTACAAGGAGTTTCTGGACCGCAATGACTCGTGGACAATGGATGACAGGGCCCATTGCTTTGAGCCACAGCCAGCATTTAAGCCCATGGATGTGACAGGTAAGAAGTAGCCGCAGCTGCAGCTTCGCTGAGAACAGAAGCACGAAAGCCTGTGTTTTTATTGAAATCCGCCTGAAATTTCAAACCTGAACACCATTCCAGGAACAATGCCTGCTTCTGCTTCATTGCCTAAACGAGGGGCTAGCCAATGTGGTGACCTATAGATGTCATTGGACTACAGCTCCCATCATCCCTCTTCTTTGGCCATGCTGACTGGGGCTGATGGGAAGTGGATTCCAATGACATTTGGAGGCACCGCATGGACTATCCTTGGCCTAAAGCATCTTTCTGCTGGTGGGGTTGTCAGGGGTGGCTTGCATGTGCTCAGAACATTCCATAGGTTGACTATCTGCTGTATGAGAGAAACGGAAAAACACTTCAACCATGATTCCACAGAGGCTCACACACAGACAGCCAATATTTTTTTGGTCCTGAGTGCCTTAACTGAGATTCCTACATTGCAGGCGGTTGGACTAGATGACTGTTGAGGGTCCCTTCCAGCTCTACAATTCTATGATTCTATGCTATGATTCTGTAACTTTTTCAGTGCATACTCCAACGTGACTCAAAGATCTGTTTCTTTGGGTGTGGTCACAACCAGTTTAGACCCCGTGAACATACCTGTGGAGCTAGGTACATGAGACGAGCCTGCCAGAACAGGTCAGTGGCCCATCTAGTGCAGCATCCTGTTCTCACAGTGGCCAAACAGCTGCATATGGGAAGCCAGTAAGCAGGAGTCAAGCACCAGAGCACTCTCTCCCCTTGTGGTGTCCAAAAACTGATATTCAGAGGAATGATGGCTCTCACAGTGGAGGTAGAACACAGCTGCCATCATTGGTCCTCCTTGAATTTGCCTAATCTTCTTTAAAGGCAAACAGGTTGGTGGCCATCACTGCCTCCTATGGGAGGGAGTTCCACTGTTTAACCATGTGCCGTGCTTTATATTACTGTCCTGAGCATTCACTTCCAACATCTTCTCCTGACTGCCCCTTGCCCAAAGAACCCTTACAATATTCTGAAAGTAGATTCATGTTGTTTCCTCTGTCTGTAAGCCTCTTATTCTTGTTGCTTGTATCCAACCAAGTTCTAAAAGCTGGCATGCAGAAAAGCTCACCCGAGTAACGTTCCGATCCCATCTGCTGTCCTGGCTCTTTAAATGTTTTCAGCTGCCAGTACCCCAGGCTGCAGGGACAGGGAACAGACCATCCCTCCCATTCCCCAATGCCGAGACCTTCTCCGTGGTGGGAATGTGTGTGTAAGGATCCTAAAATGGAAACCCCATTCCCACGTCCTAGCTTTGGACAAGCAGAGATGGGAAAGTGGGCATGCTGCAGGGTCATATCTGCAAAATGGGTCAGCGGAGAGGCATCCTTTGCTCAGGTGTCCATCACCCTCAGGCAGCGACATGGGGCTCCCTTCTCATACCTCTGCTCAGTAAGTTTAATTCCATTAATAAGTCACCTGGAGCTGCGTAGCTGTCATGGATAGTAAAGCTTCCTTGTCTGCTGTGGGAGCGTTTGCATGATTTAGCTCTGTGTGCGGCGCTTAATGCCACAGTGATAATTTGTGTGTTCTGGAGCATGAAACAATTGGTCTGGTTGTTCTCTGCCGCTCCCCACCAACCTGATATTCCAGGCTGACGGGGCTCCCTCTGTGCTGAAGCACTTTGCATCTTCTTTGTGCGGCTGCCTGCATGAGCAGGTGCTCTCTGGACTCCTCAAATCCTTCAAAATTCAATTTCACACAGGGGTTGGCTTGGAATGGCTCTTGGGTGCTGGCCTACAAGGCTGGGGCAGAGAGATTAGTGTGGAGGGCATACAAATTGCATCAGTTAAACTGATATATCTCCTATCTGTGCTGTTTTTAAAGCTGCCTCAAATAGGCCATCAATCCTGAAAAATGGGGAAATGAGGGGGGGCCCTTTGGAAAACCCTATAATATATTGCAATGAGGGCTCAGTAGCCATTATTCTGACATGTGAAAATAGGCTTTTGGGTAGAAGTTGGTAGCTGATGTGCAAGAATATGCTCTACTGAAGCCTACACAGTCTGACTTTTGGGTGTGATTCAGTATCACTGGCTGTAGGAGCTGAGAGATTTTATATTTACACACAGAATGATATTTCAGGCTTCTCATGGCCACTGTGAGAGCTGGATCCTAGATTAGATGGGTCTTTGGCTTGACCAGCAGGGATCTACACACCCACCCACCCCTGCATCAAACAGCATACCACACAAACCTATTATGGATCCCCCTTTAGGATTTGGATAATCACTAAAAGAATATGTATGTTACTGTGATTGATAAAGCAGAGGGCTTTTCTCTCTCTCATGTGACACAACATTTAGGCTTCTGCCTTCATCAGCTGCTCTGGTAGAAATGAAACGACGCTGTCTTATTTATATTCATCTTCCTTTCTTTTTACCTTGGAAACAGCATCACTTCTTCTTTATCAAAGCAGCTGATGAAAGCAGAAACCTACACGTTTTGCCACATTAAAAAACAACAACACCCTTTTGTTAATCACAGTAACATATACATATGGGGAAACGTATAAACCCACTCAAATAGAAAAACCTAACAACCTCTAAGTGAGTAGGCTTGCTGAAATTTCATAATTTTTTAGCAAGTGTGGAATTTGGACTTGCTGGTTTCTGAGGACACCGTAGGGACTGTTGTCACAGGGGATGTTTTTGGAATAATACTTGAGCTCCTTCCATCCTCCAACGTGTTTACATGTTGAAGGTGCTTATTAAGAGTTTCAGGAACATGGAACACCTAGCAGGATGAGTGAGGCTCTTGGCGTGCTTTCAGTTCATTTGCCAACGCAGCACCCATGGGTGCACATGTACTCAAAGGGTCCTCACTCCTAGCTGAAATCAGGCTTGAAAGAACAATACTGTTGTAGATGATAAATAGAGTGGGCATTTTGTGTTCATGTCTGTGGGGTGTGTGTTTGGTGCCTGGGACAGTTTCTCTGTTTTGCAAATGGAAGGGACCCTGAGGATCATCCACTCCAATCCCCTGCAATGCAGAAATATGCAGCTGTCCCGTACGGGGATTGAACCGGCAACCTTGGCATTATCAGCACCATGCTCTAACCAACTGAGCTATCCATGCACTAAAACCAATTGATTAAAGAGCTGGCACTGAAGGAGAGAGGAATGGACGAATTAGCATCGATGCAGCTTCTTTTTGCACACGCAAGTCATGGCTGCCCCAGGGACAAGGAAGGATAAGACTGGATCATGCTTGAAACCTCTCGTCCAACATCCCCACCTGCCTTAGTTCTGCAGTATCTCAGTGTTGGTCTGGGAAAACCTACATCTTTGTTTCCAGTGAAACGTGGAAGGCTCTCTTTGCCCTGCCTCTCTTAGAAGCTTCCGCTTCCTGTAATGCCGCCCAGCTGCCAGGTAGAGGCTCGTTTTGGAAAAGCCGCTTTGCCTGCAAAGAGGTCACCGAGGCTCCTCTCTTGCTTGGCTGCCTCTGTCCAGTCAAGGGTGTAATAGGATTCCTGGCACAAGCTAACAAGATGGATTGTAGGTGGTCGCTGGGTTTGAATACTGTGTGGAAGTGGCAGGCCATTGGGATCACCCGACACACATGCAAACCTGTCCCTTCTGCACCTAGGCTTTGGGCTTGTTGTGTCTGAGCAGGTACCCATCGACTGAAAGTCCATTTTCACTTCCAGTAAGATGCCTCAACAATTTGAGCAGGTACACCTGAGGCATTTTTTAAATAAAACAAAATATTATACACCTTGCAAGCCCAGTTATTATGTCTTTAACTGCACAGAGATGCATTTTATTTCTTTTCTCATGTCAAGAGGCCCTGGTTAGGGTTCAAAATGTGCAGTAAAACCATGATTTAGGTTGGCTGCCTCCCAGTCCTGCCCTGAAGTGGGTGTCTGGGGTGGGTATTGATGAGTCTTGCTTATCATCATACAAGTAGAGGCAGGGAAACGGGTTTGACTGTGGTTTGCCCTGTGCCATGTGATAATTGTGGTCCAGCAACATTTTGAGTGCCTCACGTCCCTGACGCAAAGTTTAGTGACAGTAGCATCTTAAAGCTATACCTGGAACAAAGTTAGCTCGGTTGAAGATCCCACAGCAGTGAGCCTAGAATTCGACATCTGCTGGACTTTACAGAGCACACTTCTTGTTCCCTTGATAGATGTGGAATCATAGAATCACAAAGTTGGAGGGGACCACGAGGGTCATCTAGTCCAACCCTGTGCAATGCAGGAATCTTTTGCCCAATGTGGGGCTCGAACCCATGACCCTGAGATTAAGAGCCTCATGCTCTGTCAACTGAGCTACTTGTCTGGCTTTGGCTCATCATTAAAAAGTGCCGTGCTTCCTGCCTAGCACAGAACTGAAGCTCAAGCTCAGTCTCCTTTTTGACTGCTGAGTGGCCAAAATTTCCCTATAGCAAGCCCTTAGACACATTTTTCCAAGGGTTGGGTTTTTTTATGGTGGTGGGGGAGAGAGGGATATTCATCTTCCTAAGCCCTCCATCCCCTTGGACCCTGTTCTCAGTAGGTAGCCTGTAAGCCAGATGAGGCTCAGCTAGTCTCAGCTCCTTTGCACCCCATTGCCATGGCCCCCTGCACCCCTCTCTCGCCGATTGACATGTCTGTTGCACAGCAGGCAGGGCTGGCACTGCAGGTGGCAGAAGCAAGGGGCATGGGGGGTGTCCTGGGCTGCTGAGTCAAGGTGGAAGCTGTCCTGAACTGGGCCACGGCTCGAGACCCTGGAGAAAGACACCAACTATCTGCTGATTGTCCCATAGAGCCTTTTAAGATGCACCGCGAAGACGTCCTGTCCGACCTTCTGCTGCTTCCCCAGGAAATGACGAATGTGCCACCTTTCGGGGAGTATTTGGGAGCTTCGCAAGAAGTCCATGGTACAATTCTCTCCGCCGTGCTTGCCGGTTGCGTAACTCTCCCCGCTTCAAGTGCCACTAAGGAATTCTTCTGCATGGCTGACATCTTTCCTCCTCCTCCTCCTCCTCCTCCTCCAGTGTGCTTTGAAACTCGTGTTAATTATGGAGAGCACTGAGGGACATAATCTGTTTTCTCAGTAGACTTCTAATCTGCCAGTGGGTCTTGAAAAATCTGCATGCCGTCGGTCGTGAGGCTGGGCTCCTTCATGCCTCCCTTAGATCTTTTTTTGAAATTATAGACTGGCGTTTTGGTGTCTGGAGGAAATCTTGTAAGTGTGAAGAAGACCATGTTGATTTGAAAACTTTAATTCCTGCGCAAAGTGTCCCATTATCCAGGGTGGCGGTGAGGGAATTGAATACCACCACTTCACCAACGTTTTGCTCCTGTTGATCCGCCAGTCTCCCAGCCCTCCTTTCTCCCTGTGGCTGGTGGAAACTAAAAAAAATCCCAATCCTCTGCAGCCAGAATTGAATGGCATCAGAAGTGCAACATTTGGGGCTTCTGTGTAGCCCTCCTGCTTCTCTGGGAAGTTGTTTAACCTGTCCTCCTTCCTCACTTTCTGCTTCCCTCCCCTCTGCTTGCTCTGACCCCCAGTAGAATATATCCGAGGCCAAAGGCCAGTCCGCATTGATATTACTGTACAGCCTTGCTGAATGTTGGCCTAAGACTGGTGGCAGGGTGGATTTGATTTAAATCAATCTGATTTAAATCACGATTTAAATCACGATTTAAATCACTAGTCAGTAAGGCTTGATTTAAATCATAGTTTTCTACATAAAGACTAATTATTCCTGGTATAACTTTAATATGCAAGTAGATGAAGATTTTTAGAATAACAACTTTTCATATTAGTTTTTTATCCCCAGTTTAATGGGTTATTCATATTTGGACAACTTAAAAATAATCATTACCTTAATAATAACAATTTAAATAAATTTATTCAACTGAAACAATAACATTACAGCATATGTTATTTGCTTAAACAAACATCCATGTTTTTAACTAATTTGGCTAAACAAAATAATATATTTTAAGAAACTTAAGACTGTCAGCCCAGCCTACACATGAAAAACTTAAATACTGTCCACTCCAAACAATCAGAAAAATATTGTTTCTATTCTATTCACTGAACTTCTTGAAACTTAGCACTGAAGGGGTTGTTTCTGTATTCATAGGTTTGTAGAACAATAGGATTAAGGTCTTTTTCTCAACTCTGTTCATGTTATAACATTTTTGCTGTGAAGAAGAGGCATGTGATCTCTGTTGAGTCAAATTCAGTTTTGAGAACTGCAAAAGTAAACCAAGCATCTGTGATAATATCTTGTAGGGTTAGGGTTAGGGTTAGAAAATGCCCAATAATCTTACAAAAACCTCTGGAAGAGCATGACATTGTGAATGGATTAATGGAATTTATTTACCAAAAAAATTAAACATATACAACCTTATTCTACATAATTAAAAAACTAATCTTTATTTCATGATGGAATAACCTTTGGATGGTAATATATTTTCCTCAAAAAGCATTTTATTTTAAAAAATCCAATTTAAATCAAAAAAATCGATTTAAATCAAAAAAATCCGATTTAAATCAAAAAAATCCGATTTTTTTGATTTTTTTAAAAAAATCATTGATTTTTATCCACCCTGACTGGTGGGCAGGCCGCCTCTGAAGTCTGCACCACAAGGGTAAGATGAAGCCTGGGCCAAATGGAAACTCCCCTTCCCAAAAGGCACTCCCAAAAGGCACTCTACTATTGGGTGTGATGGGGCCTTGTTGCTACCTCCCCACTTTATTAATCCTCTTTCACCCCCTCTGCTTCTTCCACTGGTTGCCATTGCCGCACCCACCTGTCTCATGATGCTCTGCTTGTTCAGTTTTGCAAGGCTTAGGACTGGGGTGCCAGGTGGTCCCTTAGGTGCAGGCGACTGCTGCAGGACCAGAGGCTTTGTAAACTGGAGCTGGCAAGCAGTTACCAGGCAGATGCTGTGATTGTGCTGCCACCAAGTCTCTCCACCCCTGGTTTTAGAGAAACCCCCGGATGCTAGCTGGGGATGACGGGGTCCAAATCATTTCGGGACGCAAGGTTGGGGAAATCTATTAAAAAGGCACTTCATAGTTTTCCTTCCTCCTCCTGTCACAAAACATCAGGAAAGTAATAAGCTCAAGATTAGGACTTGGGAGTGCTGGTAGCAGCAAGAGGAAATGAACATTTTCTTCCTCATCTGGAAGTGTGTTTTTCTCAGTGCAAAATGCTACCTGGAAAGGAAATCCTGACTCAATTAGCTACCGGGGCTTCATTTCCTGCAAGGTTTGTATTGGTTTGTTAGTTGGTGAAAATGCATTGCTTCCCACTTGAGAGACCGAATCAGCCTCATCTTGGTTCAGTCTAAGCGTGAACACCCCCTCCCACATTGTGGGTGGCAGGGAAAATGTGGGAGCTGGTGGTGCAAAAAACCTGCCTTGTTTTTTACAGCACCTTACGGAGTTGCAGGGGTGCCTGAGCAGCCCCCTCTGGGACCCCAACATCCTCCTGCAAACATTTTTGACCCCATGGCCTTCCTCGATTCCAGGGCAGAGTCTCTGATGAACCAGAATGAAGCAGGTGAGCCCATGCTGATCTGTTGCCTCTGCCAGGAACAACAGCAGTCCTGGGGTCGAATGGGGGTGGGGGGAAGAGAGGGAAGCTGCAGCTAGTAAACTAGGATGTGAGGCGAGTATGGATGGGACTGCAAGCTGCATTTTAGGAAGAAGAGAAAAGCAGGAGCACATCTGCACTCAAGGGCTAATACGTGGCTGCCACAAGACAGCACCCAGGTCTGCAGTAGGCTCTGGGGCTGCCAGCTGTGTAGCTGACCTGTGTGGGTGTTCCAGGTGAGCCCCGGTGCGAATTGGAGCAATCCCGAGTTAGCCACAGCTGCTCAGTAAATACCACCTAGAAGATCTGCTGGTGGTCCTCTTAACTCCCCCTCTCTTCCGGTGAAACAAAAAACCTGGGGCAGTTTGACTTGGGGTCTGCAAAGGTAACCTGTCGTGAAGCCACCTTTTGGGTGGGCTTTCACGAGAGCCTGTGTATCTGCTCATTGTTTCCCGTAGCACCTGCAGGAGAGACGGGACTTCCTGAAGATTTCTGGTTGAGGCCTCAGCACTTAGCAGAGGGACAAGGAACACCTTTCTTTGAGCCGCCAGGTAAAAAAGGCAGAAGCATCTCCAGAGAGGAGGTGTGTGTTCTTTTGTGGCTCTTCAGTCAGGCATTGGCATGGACACACCTGCTGTTTCCAAACAACACCTTGATTCTCAGAGAGGAAGGCAGAGTTTTGGTGGCACAAAGTGGGGAAAGAGCAGCAAAACATCACGAGACGGTTCCCAGAATCCTTTGCTTCCCAGCTTTGGAGGTTCTGCCATTCCCACTCCCTTCTAGGTCCTGCCTCCCCACCCCTGTCTTCATGCATCCTGGCTGAAGCTGGAGGCAGAGAGAGATGCATGACCTACCCATTCTGGTGCCCCCCAACTCCCTTCGTCTTCTTGCTCCACAGGTGGAAGCAGGTCAGGTCCTCTTGAAAGGGCGATGAGCAGGAAAGAGAGATGAATGGAGAGAATCTGGTGAAAAAAGCTTTTACCTGGGGAGGGGGGCAGGTCTGTGGCATCTACACTTGCCCCGTGCACCTTAGCACTTTGAATGACCCCCCCATTCAAGGCTTTCTCTCAACTACATGCTATGTGGATGCTGCCTATTTGCTGTCGTGTCACGCAGAGCGCCTGCCCAAAAGCCGTTCAGACTGGCTGGTGGCTCCAGCTCAGTTTCTGTGTGAAAAGCTTACCCCTACCCCCACCCCCACCCTCTCTTTGTGCCCAGCACCCGGCAAGATCCTGACGAACTTTCCAGGATGCTCCGACACAGGTCTGGTAGACGTCACAGAGCCCAATCCACCAGAGTCAAAGCAGTCCACGCCAGCAGGTGAGAAGGAAGAGCTCCGTGGAAAGCTGGCTCGCGTTTGAGATCTGGATACTACCCTTGCTGGATGATTGCTTGCAGCGATAGGCTCCAGTGCATCATTCCCAGAGCTGCTTCATGGACCAGCTGTGGCAGTGTGGGATGGATAGGCTGAGTGAGGTGGGGACAGGACTGCCCCACCCCAAAGTGGCATTTCTGGTGTCCTGTTCACCCCAAGCAACCTGTGAACCGAGCAGAGGAAAAACATGGGTTGTGGTTCTTGCCCCCTGGGGCTATGGAGTTTCTTGGGCAAGGGGTGTCAGGCTTTCTTCCCCAACTCACGACATTTGGGATGATTTATAATTGAGCTTCACAGTCTTGGGATGAGGCAAGTTATAAATAAATATAATATAATTATTGTCATGTAATTTATTTGTACTCCTGACTTCTGTGTGGTGGGGCAACCGGTTACTGATTTGGCTCTGAACTTGCTCCGAACTCACCCTGCCATCCCAAAGGCAGCAAAGATGACCCCCCCTTTCTTTCTGGGCCATTTGCCCATCTGTTTCCAAATGGTGGCATCGGCAGCAGGAAGAACACACACCTTTAAATCTTCCACTTAAGTTGTTTCTTTCCTTTTCTTTTCCAGCTTCTCCTGCGATCGGAGGTCCTGGACCTGCCCCTGCAGTGGAAGAGCTGATGGGGTTTGAACCATCATTTGACCAGAAATCTCTTCCTCTTAAAGAATTCTTGGCAGGTGAGCTTGCTCTCAAGATGTCAAAGCATGCATTTGTTTCTTGGCTTGCTTGCAATACTGCTGCTTGAAAATGAGGTGGGTTCTGGATTTGCACAGGAAACGCTCTTCAGTCAAGTGCCAATTGGTCCCGCAAGCAGGAACCCACAAGAAATGGGTCTGGGGTAGACACTTCTCCCCCTGCCCCCTTTGTCCCCAAACCTTCACCCCCTCCTTCTCTGTCTCACACCATCATCCCCATCAATGGCCCTCCTGATGCCCGCATCCTGTCCTGCTTTGCTCTTCCATGACCTCGTACTCTGCTGGAGCTCCCACAGTTGGAAAGATGGCACCAGATTTCCTGCAAACGCAGCAGACCTCAGCCAGCAGTATTCCAACATGCTAGAGTTCCAAATAAAGCTGCCATTTGGAGTCCTCTCTAGAGCAGGCTTCCCCCAGCATATTTTGATTACTGCCCAGCCATTACCCTGAGGTCCCAGGGAGGGCTGCAGCAATTGAAAATGCGTTGAAAACAGTTCAAACCAAATCACAACAACAAGAATAGGGTGGGTCCTAAAATATAAATCTAGTAAGAACATAGGAGCCCTGTGCAGATCAGCAATAACTCACAAGGTGTCAGTGAAGTTAACTCTTTATTCAAAAAAATAGAAGCTCAGGCCTAGTCAGCACAGCAAGTCTTCCTCTTGCCCCATTGAGGCAGTTGCGAGGACTGAAGGTTCCTGCCTTCCCACCACTCCCTAAGTCTCCTCCACCCCACCCCACCCAGTCCTTCCCAAGCAATCTGAGGCTGTTTCATCTTGTTTGTCTTTGCTCCGCTCTCTTCATGCCTCTTTTGGTTCTGGCAGACCAGGGGAGAGGGGAGCTGGTCACAGCAGGAGAAAGGAGAACCCCTGGCTTCCTCACCAGCCTACCTCATCTCTGCCTTTTAGCTTCCCTGCTCTCCAGCTTCCGCTTCTGCCTCTGAGTCTGGATTTCTCTCTGCCATAGCCTCTCCCTGCTCACTAAACCCTGTTTGGCTTCCAACACCTCCTCCTCCCTCTGTTCCCTCTGACCACTCCTTGTCGTGTCACTACCAATCCCCAGGCTCTGAGGCTTCTTCCCTTGGGGGTTCCCCAGCTGGTACCACCTGCCATTCCTCTGTGTCCAGCCAGTCCATGGCATCCAATGGCCCATCTAGACCAGCATCCTGTTCTCACAGTGGCCAACCAGGTGCCCCAATGGGAATCTGAGCAGAAGCAGAATCTGCGCACAAGAGCTCTGTCTCCTGCGGTTTCCAGTAACTGGTATTCAGAAGCATTTGCAGCCTCCAACTGTGGAGGCAGAGCACAACCGTTGTTGTCATGCTCTAATGTGTCAAATGCTGGGGTAAAGAAGTGTGTCTTCAGCATAGGACGAAGACCGTCCCTCTGTGGGTGAGACATCCCCCACCCTAAGGTCTGCCCCGCTCCGCACGCTTTTGAGGGTGCTGGAACCACGAAGAGGAGTCCCTTTGCTGATCTTGACACCTGGGAGGTACTTTAGGGATGGGGGGTGGTGTGGTTTCAGGTATTTAATTTAGGCCTTTGACCGTAAAAACATAAGAAGATCCTGCTGGATCAGGCCAGTGGCCCAACAGATACCTGTGGGAAACCAGCTAGCAGGATTCGAGTACAAGAGCAACTCTTCGTTTTGGACCAGTTAAAGTTTGCGAGTTGTCTTCAGGGGCAGCCCCAGGTATTGCATTGTGCAGTAATCTAGCACAGAAGTCCCCAGCTCATGGATTGCAATGGCCAAGTCATAGAATTGTAGAGTTGGAAGGGACCCCAAGGGTCATCTCATTTTTCTCTTGTGAGCTGCCCTGAGATCTTTTGATGGAGGGCAGCATATAAATATAGTGAATAAAGTAAAAATCTGGTCCAGCCCCTTGCAATGCAGTCCTTCCTGTCCGAAAGCCGATGAAACAGACAGAGCTAGAAAAAGGTACTCCAACCACTGCGGCCACCTGAGCCAAACATGACAAATACAGGAGCACCCCCAAGCTACAGATCTGCTCCTTCCTAGGTAGTGCAGCACCATGTAGGACAATTGGTCTCCCCACACCCTGGGAGGAAGCTCACAGGCAGGGCAGGAATGGGATGGTCACTGTCCATATGTCCCCAGCACCTGCCATACGGCCACTTGCTTATTTTGGAGAGGTGTTGGTTGAGGACAGGCTAGTGGACCGCTATCACTGATCCTAGAGGGGAATCATTGGCAGTTGGGTAGTGCAGATGAAAAAAGGCACATCTTCCTTCTTTTGCTATGTATAGGCTCTCCAGAAGCTGAAGTGGCGAAGGAACAGAAAGCAAAGGCCGCGGACACTACAACCGCTCCAGGTACTGGCAGTTTTCCTGTGCTGGGGAAACAGGAGGAGAGCTGGCCTTCCCCCATCCAGCACAAGGAGAAGGAAGAGACCAGCCAGTCTCCCAGCCAGAAGGCAGAGGAGCTCGCAAGAAAGACTCCTCCCAGCCAGAAAGTGGACGACAGCCAGCCTTTCTTCAGCCAGTGGGGAGAAAAGGACGAGGCAACCAAGCCTCCCGCCCAGAAAATGGAGGAAACCAAGCCCTCTCTCATCCTCCCCATGGAGGAAAAGGAGAGGCAGCCCCCAAGCCCGAAAGTTGAAGAGCCAAAGGCTCCTCCCGCCCAACACACAGAGAAGGTCGACAAGGACCAGCATGTGCAGGAGGGGGCAAGTAAAGCTGCTCCAGCCCCGAAAGCAGAAGAGCCCAAAGCTTCTCCCAGCCAGCACTTAGAGAAGAAACCGGAAGAGAGCAAGATGTCTCCCAACCAGCCCGCTGTGAGCCAAGAAGGGGCTAAGACGCCTTCTTCACCCCTCCAGCCCTGGGAGACCTTCCCTGCTCTGGATAAGCTTGGGGAGAAGGACAAACAGCCCCCCAGCAAGCCTACCGAGAAGCTGGAGGAGAACAAGCAGCCGCTGTCAGTTTCACCTGTGGCGCCTCATCCGGAGCCTGCAGGTAAGAAAGATGTGGGGAAGATATGTCACTCCCTACGGGGAAAGCCACTTTCCTTCCTTCTGCCAGCGCCAATTGAAGCCACACCCTCCTCCTATCAGGAGATTGAGCCTGATTCTCTCATGGCAGGGAGGCAGCAGCAGGGAGGCCCACAGCGGTGCCCCCCCCATGTGCAATAGAGATGGGGGCTGATCTGGGGATTGGGGAGTTTGGAAGAAACCGGGTGGGTGGGTGGAGAGCTGCACACTGAGGATATTGGCAGGCAGAGCTCTTGAAACAGGCAATACTGTCCTGGTGGCTGCATCGGGCAGGCCAATGGTCTATATAGCACTCAGCCCAGGATCTTGGTGAGGCTGACATCTTTATCTGTCCTCTGCACTCTTGGGCAGCTGGTTTTGATGTGTACCTAGAGAATGTGTTTTTTGGTCATGGGAGCAAGCTGGTGGGGGCGGGGGGGGTGACTCTCATAGAATCATTGAATGGTAGGTTTGGCACCCTCAGGCATCAACTAGTCCAACCCCCTGCAAAGCAGGTGTCACAGCTAAAGAATCCCTGGCAGATGGCCACCTAACCTCTGTCTGAAAACCTCCAGCGAAGGAGAGCCCACCACCTTCCGACAAAGTCTCTTCCGCTGTCAAACGGCTCTTACAGCCGGAAAGTTCTTCCTAAAGTTTAGCCGGAGCCTCTCTCCTCTGGAGCAGCAGAAATCAAGTTAGCTCCACCTTCCACGTGGCAGCCCTTTAGATAGTTGGAGATGGCTATCCTGTCTTGACCACTCATTTGTTTCTTATTTATTTATTTTATATTCCTTATTGAGAAATAAAAGGTACAAATTTGCAAGTGCATAGAGTAAGATAAGACACACACAAAAAGAAGAAACAAGAAAGTGTACCCATGTAGTAAGCAAAACAGAACAACAACGAAGATATCGTGTACCATTACCCAAAGAGGGGGGGGGAGAGTTATTGTCCTTAACCAAGCAAACTGATACAATATTTATAAAAAAATGAATTCCAGATATCATTCAATTTGTCCATGGCAAGTCTATGTTTGTATACAACTATCCTAGCACGTGCCAGTCTTGTCTTCTTGCTTTAAAAAAACAAACACTGATGCCTTTTATGCTTTTATTTCTAGCAGAATCGAAAGAACCGGCACCCCCAGGAGAGTCCAAAGCAGACGCTAAGGAGCCCTTGGCTGCTCTTGTGGAAGTGGCCAAGCCAAAGGAAGCACCTGAACCTCGCCCTGACCACCCTGCGGAGCTGCCTCAGGGAAAGGCCTCCCTGGAACCTGCAGGTAGGCAGTGGCAGCAGCAGAGGAGCAGCTGAGCTCCGTCTCCAGTTCTTGTTTTCCATCTCAACCATACTCTTATCTTTCTCTCTGTGTGTCGCAAATTGCCTATCCCTTTGCAGCCAAAGAGGCAAACCTCTTCCTTCTCCTGTGTGGTTAGGAAATGGCCTCAGCTTTATTTCTTGTTTCTTATTTCTACTTGCTCCCCAGTCCCAAAACTGGGAATCTCCACCCCCCCTTCCACTCCCATACTGGGAGCTAGGTTAAATACAGGCAACTCTCCCCCATTGCTGAGTCTTCTATGCAACATTGTCCCCTTCTGGTTACCATATAAGTCTCATTTCTGATCTGACATTTAGGAGAACCATTTTGGTCACGGACCTCATAACAATGCTGGTCTGTTGCTTTTTGGGGTGTGGGGTTCTTTTCCCTTAAAGTCTGCCCTCCCACTGCCCAACTGGGGGTGACTTGGGGCCCCAGCAGTGCAAAGTTGGCTTTGCGGGCTCTGCTGTGAGCAAGAAAAACACCCTGTGTTCTCCAGCCACAGCAAATGACACTCTTTCTCATCACTGAGCTGTCCCTGCCTTCTCCTTCTAGCCATGTGCCTCCATGCTGTCATGCCCCCAACTTGTCAACAGAGCTTGTTTCCTGCTGGGAGAGTTCCCTGTTTCCAGAGCTCTTGCCTGCGTGCACCTGGCCTTCCCCACACCCCAGAAAAAGAGGGAAGGTAGGCCCTAAAATCCATCCTAGGAAGGCCTTATGGGATCTCTAAGCACAAAAGCAATTCTCACATTTCCCTGTAATGTAGAAGCGATGACACTTCTAGAGACTTTGTCCACGTTATGAGATAACGTTTGGCGGAGAGAAATGTAAAAAGTAGGGGAGATCGGTACCCCACAACCCCTTACCTTGCCTGCAAAACTGCACTAAAGTGGGAGTCAATACTAGCGTTGACTGTAGGCACTGGGAGCCTGGCTGAAAGCTGCTTTTGGTGAGTAATCCCTCTGGTACTCGAGCAACCTTCCTGTATTCCAGGTGCGCTTCCTGCCCAAGGAAGACACGCTAACAAACCCAGCGACCACCACCGCAGGGTTGGCAGAGCGAAACCTGCCTGGCTGCCTGCGGCGGATGCCCCGGAGGAGCTTCTTGTAGGTCTCCCAGCTGCACCCAGGAGCCACAACCAAGGAGGCGACCCCTTTTCGGTGACAGAGTGCAGTGGCTTTGTTGCTGGGACGTCCCCCCGGAGCAGAGCTCCTTACAGGAAGGCAGCCGGCCAGGCGTTTGAGTTTGCAGAGGGCGCGAAGGAGAGTTGGGACCTGGAAGCTTCCGCGGCACTGAAGAAGAAGAAGAAAAAGCAGAAGCAGAAGAGGGTCCAGCAGCCAAGGGGGGCAGAGATGTGGGAGGACAGCTCCGAAAGGCCACAAGCTCCCCTGTGTGCTCCTGAACCCCAAAAGCCCGAGGTCCCCTTTACTGAGCCCCGGAAGAGCGCTAAAGAGGTCTCAAGAGCCCCTGCGGAAGTCACCGGGAAGGATCTTTCAGCACTTGAAAGAGAGGGCCAAATTCTGGACAGCCTTGCCCCGGTTTCTGCAAAGCGAGAGCTGGCCCTTCAGGCTGATAATGTTGTGTTGGATGCAACATCAAGAGGATTTGGCCAAGTGGAAGAGATGAGGGATGGCAGCTTGAAATCGCCATCTAAAAGCAGGGAGCCTACTGAGGAGCAACTGAAGCGCTGTGTCCAGGAGAATCAGCCAGGAAGCCCCACCTGGCCACAGGCCAGTCCTGTGGAAATGACACCCTTTGGGAGAAGCAGGACATTGGAGGAAGGCTCAACTCACAAGGACTCGGTCCCCATTGTGCCCACTTTGGAGGCCAAACCTGCAGTGAGCAAGGAAGTTGAAGTCCTGCTTACGAAACCAGCATCTGCAGGTGAGAAGGTCGCCCCAGAGGGCCTGGCTCCTTTGCAGGAGGTGCTGGTGGAGGAGCCCAAGAAGGAGGAGAAGGGTAGGAAGGGCAGAGGTCCTGGCGAAGGAGCTGCCAACTCTCCCGCCATAGCAAAGGCCATGGAGCCAGCCACAGAAATGAGTTCTCCTGATAAGAGCAAGGAGAAATTTCCTGTTGTGCCAGAGTCAAGCCCCCTCAGGGAGTGTTCTCCAGGCGATGCACAGGGGAGCAGCCCTGCAAAAAGTGCCGCTCTTGATTTTGGTTCGGCAGAAACCCCCTTTTCCTTGGAAAGCAAGTCTGATCTGGGCAAGCCCTTCGCTCCCACCAAGACACCTGGCTGTGCTCAAGCACCTTCCACTGAGATGGGCAAAGGAGCCAGCTCCGGCACATCAGAACAGCCGACGGGGGCACAGGCTAAGAAGAGGGGCAGCGATGGCAGAAGCAAGCGAGTTAAGAATCCTCCGGCGCCACGGCTCTCCCTATTGGAGGACCGGGCCGATGTGGGCAAAGTGCCAGGGGCAGAGGAAGCTGTGACCCCTCCTGAAAGCAGCATGGCAGCCAGAAGCCCCGAGGCAGCTGGCTTCTCCAGCTCAGCGGACAGCAAAGCAGCTCTTGCACCTGCGGTGTTGCAAGAGAAACCAAAGAGGAGCAGTGAGGGGAAGAGCAGGAAAGCCATGAAGAGAAGCTCACTGGGGGCATCGTTTCCTCCAGCGGCAGAGAGTGGTACTGGCCCCTCGCCTGCTGAAGCAAGCAGAGCTGACCAGAGTAAAGAAAAGAACGATTCCAGCAAAGGAGCCGACCTCTTAGCTGCAAGCCAACTGACGGAAGCTTCTGCTGCAGATACAGCAGAGCTCCAAGCTCCTGCTGCGACCTCCTTGATGGAGAAGATGCAAGGGGCTCCAACCGGCAGAAGCGAACGGGCCGACTTCCCTTCCTCGGCATACCCTTTCATCTTGGAGACGCCAGCCAAGGCAGGTCCTCCTGAAGCCAAGGGAGCCACCGTGCCTGGTGAGAGCAAAGGCCCCAGCTTCACCATTTTAGAGAGCCCCACTTCAGCTCTGCCGGGGAGCAAGCCCAAAAAGAGGACCAGCGATGGGAGGAGCAAAAAGTCCGGGAAGACTCCGCCAGAGCAGCCATTTCTGCCGGAGACGGCCTCTGACTTGAGCAAGGCTTCTGAGAAGGCTGACGGTACCACCAAAGAATCAGGCGCTGCGGGCAAGGATGGCGCCCCTCTGCTTGAACAGCCAGAGAGCAGTGAAGCGCAGGTTCCTGCTGCAAAACCGGTGGGGAAATCTGAGAGAAAGGAGGAGGAGGGGAGTTTGGATACAACACCGAAGAAAAGTGGCTTTGAGCAGCCGGTCGCTTCTGATCCAAAAACAAGCACCGCAAGGAAGGAACTCTTCTCTAAAGACACAGAGAAAGGTCAGGGAGCCAGTCTAGAGCCTAGAGACAGGACAGAATTGCCAAAATCCCCCCATCCCTTTGCGGAGCCTGCAGCAGAAGAACCGAGGAAAGGGGATGTAGGAGGGCAGAGCCACCAGGTTTGTGTCCAAGCCTGGGAAGCAAAGCCTGAACCTGTCAGGCTAGCTGCTGAACACGGGGAGGTGGCTAAAACAGAGGAGGCTCCATCCCCGAGTAAAGTCAAAGAGAAAGACCGTCCCTTGAAGGAGTCAAGGGATGCAGGGCAAGATCCTGATGCGGGCAAAACATCCAGAGGACCAGACGCGGCCAAGAATAGAAGAGACGAGCTGAGTTTGGAATGTCCCTTTCTTTGGGGGGAAGGCAAAGGGGAGGCAGGCACACTTTTGGGGGGCCAAAGAGAAGATGAACAGAAAGAGCCCCCTTCTCCTCGAAGCAGCAAGGAGGGAAGCGGTGGTGGGTCTGCTCCTGCCAGTAAGCCAGACCCTGCTGCAAAAGCTGCAAAGAAGGGCAATGACAGGAAAAGCAAGAAGGCAGCGAGTGGCCCTGACCAACCCACCTTGCAAGCAAAGGTGGATCCCACAAACCAAGGGCAGCGTCCCAAATTGGCTGGGTTCCTCCGAGGCGTGGAGGAAATGGAGTTTGTAGACGAGAACAGGAATATCAAAAGCCTTCCCCCAGGGCATCAGATACACTGGGAAGAGAACAGGATGAGCTTGTTTGGCCCCTTTGCTCCCCCCAGTTCTGGTGGTATTGATGAAGCCCCTTCCAAAAGCCCAGGGCTGGGGTGCCCCTTTCTAGAAGACCCAGGCAAGTTCATGAGCGAGCTGAGCAAGGAGCAGCTTTTTCTTTCCGAAATGCTGAAGGATGCCGGTAAAAGCGACCGGGAGGATCAGCATGAGCCGAAGGAGAACGTGGCCAAGTTGGGAGGCCATGAGGCCGCGATAGAGGCTTCCCTTTTGCTGAAAGCGGGCGACGAAACGAGGGAGAAACGGAAGAAAAGCAAGAGACCCCATGCCAAGCAGGAACTAACAGCAGGAAAGGACAAGGCGATCAGCTCCATCCTGGATGAAGATGGAAGGGAAAGCTTGGTGGAGCAAACACAAGGCTCTGGACTTGGCCACTCGGAACTGTCAGCGGAAGAGGTGCCCAAGGAGACTGCCCTGCCGGTTGCTGGGATGGAAAGTAATGGATCTGTCGGAAAAGAAACCAGCACCCCTTCTGGGGAATTGCCACCTCTTTGGGAGAACAAGAGAGAAGCAGCAGCACTCCAGGCACTGACAACTGCACTCATTGGTGGCAGCGAAGAGCCAGATGTAAAAAGCCAAGGAGCTGAACGTCCGGATAGTTTAGGAAGTAAGGCAGGGGCAGATAAGGTACCAGAGGATGTTGATGGGGAGGAAGCTGCTTCTGCTCCTAAACCAAAAGACCCATTCAAACCTCTGAAGCTGGATGATGTGAAGGAGCCAGAGATCAGCCTCCCAGCGAAGGTGGCCAGCAAAGAGGAAGAGGCACATCTGCAAAGCCAGGCAGCCGAACCAAAGGGCACACAGAGTTCTGGCTCTGAAGCCGGCGAGCTGATCCCGCAGGCGGTGGCTGACGGTGGTGACCAAGGAGTGAGAGCGATGAAGAAAGAGGAGAGGAGAGCCCGAGCCAGCGAGCAAATGAAAGGCTACATGAGACCCACAAAGTCAAGAGGGCTTCCTCTCCCGCCGCCGCCATCGAGAGTCGCGGCTGTGCAAGAGCAAGGGAAGAGAAGGCTGGTGAAAGCGGACGGCCCAAATCTACAAAGGCAAGAGAAAGGTGTGTCTTTGCAACTGTGGCTCGTCGGAAGCTAATGCATATACTACAGCTTGTGTGTGAGAACTTGCTCCTTGGCATGAGCACCTAACTGTTAATCCTGCGTCCGATGCACCTGGCATGACTTGTGTCTTGGCTGTTCCCGTTAAGAGCCTGTTTTGAGTCTGCTTGCCTGTTTTCACCAGGGTGCTAATGGCCAAAATTTTTGAAGAACTGACAAATGTATAAACCAAGCTCCCTAAGCTTATCTTTATGTGCTTGTTCTCGCTTCAGTATTTTTGTACTCCTCCTCACTAATGTTGAAAAAGCATTGCGTCGTCTAGCAAAATAGCTTCTTGACACCACATTGCTTGGAGGTTTCCCCTTACCTGAGGTTCAGGTCTTGGTGCATTCATTTCTCAAGTCTCATCCCCCCCCCAATGCTCGCAGGTTGAAGCCTGACAGACTATTAGTAATGATTCCTCACCCTCTTTTGAAAACTAGTCCATTTAATAACTTTATGCTGGTCTTGAATGTCCCCCTCGCTGGCATGGAGATGGTCATGTGATGGTTGGCTCACGTGGTCAGCCCACGACAAACGTCATTTCTCAACTGTGTGCAACACAGCTGTGGGAAGCTGCTTCCAAGGCCCCTGAATGTTGGGAGGGGGGCATGAGTAATTCATGAATGTGCAGAGTGCCCCTCTGAAAAGAAAGCAGTACATCTTGAGTTGAGGAAACGGTCTGGTCTTGCAATGGAAATGAAATCCCCTGCATATATTTAAATGTCCAGTCTGCCTCTCACACACCCATTATTGCTAATGGGCAAGCAGAGTGGCGTTTGGTTCCTGTTTCTCAGGCGTGAACAAATGGGATAAACGGCAAAAAATAAAACGTAACAAAATAGTAAGTTGTATCAGTTCAATCAAGGAAATCTGAAGCAATGGTTTAAATCAGCAAGCAGTTAGGATTTAAATCAAGTTTCTCATGATAGTACTTCATATGTTTCCTAAATTTTGGTGCAGCTCCCAACTGCTAACCCACCTTTATTTTCCATGCAGTAGTGGGGTGCTTTGTATATATGTGTATTTAACAATTATTTTAGAACATGTTTCTGAATGCACTGCTCAATAGATCACTTTTATGCATTATGCAGCTTGCTTTAATATCATACAAGCTATTATTCTGAAGACAAGCTTAGTGGGTTTTTTTAAGTTCCAGTTTTAGTTATTTTCAACCACCCATTTTGATCCACCTTGAAAAGGCATCTCCAGCCAGCACCTGCATTGAATCCTGCAACCTGGAGTTCTTTAACTGGGTTTGAACTTCAGACTTCCTCTGTGGAAAGTGTGTACTCCGTCTCTGAGCAACAGCCCCTCCCCACCTTTACGTGTCCACAAGGCTTTACCACAGACCTTGTTAGATTATCAGATAGCTTCAGATCTCCATCAGAAGGGTAGATTTCCCCATGAGCGCTGAATGAACATGAGAACGATCGGCTTTCCCTAACAAACACTGGTCTCCTGTTGTCACTAAGCAAGAAGTGTTAATGCTGTTTGACGGAATATCATAACATCTGCTTGCATGGAAAAGCTTTTTTTAAAAAAACTTAGTATAAGATTGAGCCATGCTGGCCTTAATGTTTTGCTGTGGTTCCTGAGAGGTTTTGTATATTTAATGACGGTTGCATAACGCATAAAGTACTTCTATTTTGGTGGAAGTGCTGTTCCTTGCATGAATTTATGCCTCTAGAGTGCGGGGGGGGGCGGGGCGTGTTTCTTGCATGGGGGTAGAAAATGGAGGGTGTTTATAGAGGTGGTGCCTTCTTTTAAAAAAGGAAAATAGAATTGCTGGAAGCCTTTTCCTTTGTGTGTGTGTGTTCCTTGCACACGGCCATATTTCAAAAGGGCAAACCTTGGGAGCCGTTGACAAACAGAAAGGTTGGCCCTAAACGAATGAACGTCCGCAGGTAATTGGACTGCAAGCCGCACAGCATGCCTTAAGACACCCACCTGTTTTGCAGGATCCCCTCTGTGTGAGTCAACTTGCCTACGTGGGCCCTGTTCACTTGCTGCAGAGCTCGGAAGGATTGAAGCTTGCCTTAATGGCAGGAGGAGCTGTCCCTCTCCTCTCTTCCCCCGAGGCATGTACCCCAAATTGAAAGCAGGCTGGCTGGTGGGGAGGGTGACATTGCAGTTAGAATGTCGGCGCTGTCAGCGTGGGATTGACAAGAGGACTTGAGGGGTGCTAGCAGCCCTCTGGCAAGGCAGGAAGGCCCACTGCCCCCAGTGTTGCAAAAGGAGGATGGAAGATGTTTAGCAACTAGACAGCTCCCTAGAGTGAATTTTGTCAGCCCTAATTGCCAGTCGCCAGTTCCAAAGGAACTCGTAATCCTGTCTTCATGGTGTCCTGAGCGTGTGAGAGGGACCGAGGAGCAGCTTTGGTTCCTGCTACAGATGTCCGTTGCTCTAGCAAGCCACAGGGGCAGTTTCCAGCCCGTTATTTTGCCTCTGACAACGGCAGATCCCTGAATCTATTGCAAACTGGACGTTAGGCAGAGATGAGGGAAGAGCACTCAGCCACCAGGCAAGAACAACCCTATTCTCATTGTCAACAAAGGCCTGGGGTGCTTGCAAACCAAGAGGCTTGTCACCTTGACTTCCTCTAAGATAGGAGCACAGGAAGCAGCCTGTCATGGACTGGCTGAATGCAGAGGAGTGGTGGGAGGCACCAACTAGGGAACCCCCAAGGGAAGAAAGCTCAGAGCCCGGGGGTTGGTGATGGGACTACAATGGGTGGTCAGAGGGAGAAGACTGGGAAGAGGAGGTGTTGGAAGCTGAAGAGGCAACAGGGCTTCGTGAGCAGTCCAGAGCTTTGGGTTCATTGGAATTATAAAGTCTGTCCTGATCTCTCCCTCTTCCAAGAGCTCCCTCCAGCTATGGGGCATGTATGGAGCATCTTGCAGTATTGCTAAAGCTAAGCCTAACGTAGACCTGGCTAGTTTATTTGGGGTGGGTGGAAAACCACGTAAAGAGTGGAAATACATGTTTAAAATTCTTTGTTCAGGTGGACTTGAGCGGCGCTTGTGGACTAGTCTCACACCACCCCGAAAGGAATTAAAACCATGTAAATAAATGCAACATTTGGGTTTCTCCTATTCACAGAGTTCAGCTGCTGTGCTCCTACTTTGTTTTATTTTTGACAGCAGATGTTGGTTGTCTTGGCACACGACTCTTGACTAAAAATACTTTGCAAGGATTGTCTCTCAGTCAAAATGTATCACGGTGGAAAGTTGGAAGGCTGTTTGCTTTCAAATTATTCTGTGTTGCTGCTCATTTGAGGTGTGGAGACCCATTTCTCCTTAAAGATGGAGAGGCTTGTGAGTTTGCATTCTGATAATCCCCTTGGTGCCTCTTCCCCCATGCAGAACTGCCTCCCGCTGTGTGCTATTACAGCTCTGGTGGCAGAGACTAGAAAACTCTGCAAGGTGGGGCAGCTCCTTGTCTTTCTACGGCTCATTGCCTCTTCTGCCCATCACTGCTGTTGCCAAGGCACAGCTTTCTTGCATGTGGCGAGAGTGCTTATTTTGGTACCACGAGTAGGTTAGAATTATGTACCCGTCACCCGAAAATACCGAGCCCATTGTTTCAGTTTTGGGCTTGCAGGCTGGTTTAAAGCACTGGTTGCCAACCCTGTGAGGGGCGGCTTAGGTGGAAAGACAGTGCCTTTTCACAGCCACCCATCAGCTTTGCAGTGGATTGGGACCTCGGAGCTTCCTGTGTAGCGTGGGGTGGTGGAATTGTATTTAATTATTATTTATTATTATTTATTAAATTTATATACTGCCCTTCATCCGGAGATCTCAGGGCCGTTCACAATATAAAAATACAGAATAGAAGTACAAAATAAGTACAGTAGTTAAAACAACACAATAACACAAATACATTTAAAAGGCTATATTGTTTAATCAGCCAAAGGCTTTGGAAAAGAGGGATGTTTTCTCTTGGTGCCTAAAGCTATGTAGTGAAGGCACCAGGCGAGTCTCGATGGGGAGAGCATCTTACAAACAGGGAGCCACTGCAGAAAAGGGCCCGTTCCCTTGTTGCCACCCTGTGGACCTCTCATGGAGGAGGCACATGGAGAAGAGTCAAATGACGACTGCATGGTCCTGGTCAGTTAGTCAAACACTGCACAGCAAAGGAGTGGTAGAATTTTAGGCTGTACCACTTGAACCTTTAGCTGCACACACACATAAACACACACACAGGTGTTCCCTGCTTAAAATAAATGATGACACAAATGACAAGTTTTGGCATACGGTAGTCTTCTTCCCTACTGGTTTAGTTTGGGTTGGGCAGAAGCTAGACCAAGGTCTGCTGAGATGGTTCCGCACATCACTTTAAGAGCTGGGTGTGGATCTGTTAAATCTCCCGGTGAACCATTAGAACAGGGGTCCCCAGACTTACCGGGCTTCGGGCCGGTGCCCGCCGCGCCGACCGCGCAGCGGGCCGGAGAGCAGGGGAGTGCGTGCGCAGCGGGCCGGAGGGCGGGGGAGTGCGCGCCCGTGCGCATGTGTACACGCACACGGTCGGGGGAAAAATCGCCGAAAATCGCTTGTGCGCATGCGTATGGGCCTCCCCCGACCCGGAAGTGCATCGGAAATGACCTCTTCCGGGTCGGGAGAGGCCCATACGCATGCGCACAAAGGATTTTCGGCGATTTTTTGCCGATTTTGAAGATCGCCGCCGCACCGCGCGCCGTAAGAGCGGGCGGCGGCAGCGGGCGGCGGGGGTCATCGCGGGCCGGATTGGGCGGCTAATTGGGCCGCATCCGGCCCGGGGGCCGTAGTCTGGGGACCCCTGCATTAGAAGAACCAGTCTCTGCCTTTCCCTGGTTTATCTGATGCCTAATAAGAAACCTCTTGATGTAAAATCCCCCCACCGAAACTCTGGCATATTCTTCTCCCCAGCATGCACAACTTCAGCTGACCCAGTTGGTCCGATGGTTGACTCTGGTTGGCGACAACACTTAATTAATTAGCAATTGCACGTGACTCTGGGAGGGGATATCAGGGGGGGGGCACTTCATCACCCCGGAAGGTGCCCGTTGCTTTGGAAACCAGTGCAAAGGGGTCCTCGCCTGAAACAGTTTGGTTGGATTTTCTTCTTCTTTTTAAAAAAAGGCATTGAACAGGATAAGTACTAGCTTGAGGAGCAAATTGAAAATAGAAACGCAAGGTTGCTGTGGGTGGGAGCTGGCAGCTTGGGACTTGAGTCCTGGTGTGCTGATGCAGCAATTAGCTCTGGCGTGCTGTTGGGTTGTGTGCATGCTCTGTTGTCACGCACACCATGTATCTTGAGCAAAACCAAACAATGGTTCACCTTGAGAGTTTGCTCTAAAATTCACAACTGGGCGAGGGTGTGTTACTTTTTCTGAGCCTGGGAACTCATTGGGAGGGAGGGGTGTGTGTCTGTGCCTGCAGTTATGAACATAAGAGCCTGCTGGATCAGGCCAATGGCTCATCTATTCCAACATGCTATTTTCACAGTGGCCAACTAGAATAGATGCCTGTGGAGAACCTGCAAACAGGATCCGTGCACAGGGGCACTCCTCGCCTCCTGTAGTTTCCAGCAACTGGTATTTAGACGCATTGGTGCCTCAAACTGGGAAGGCAGACCATCGCCATCATGACTAGTAGCCATCGATAGCCCTCTTCTCCATGAATTTGTCTAGTCCTCTTTTAGAGTTCTCTAGGTTGGTGGCCGGCACTGCCTCTTGTGGCAGGGAGTTCCATAGTTTAACCATGTGCTGCGTGAAGGAGGGCTTTCTTTTATTCTGTCCTGGATCTTCCAACATTCAGCTTCATTGGATGCCCATGAGTTCAAGTGTTTGGAGAGAGGGTGAAATATTTTTCTCTGTCCACTCTCTTTGTGCCATAATGATTTTATGCACTTGAATAATGTTACCTCTTACCTTTTCTCTCGGCTTACAAACCCCAAATGCTCCAACCTTTTGCTCACTCATTTCTGAACCTTGTCCAACTCACGTGGAATATCACCCATGGTATCATAGTATTACAGTTCCATATTTAGCGTTATAAACTATATTGTTGTGGTTAATGGTGATGATTGGAAAGGGGTTTTAGCACTCTTTATTAATACAAATTCACATAGCATTATAGTGTCATGGTGCTGTTACACTTGGATTTCATAACTAGAAATGAGTTTTAAAGGTAAAGGTAAAGGGACCCCTGACCATTAGGTCCAGTCGTGACCGACTCTGCGGTTGCGCGCTCATCTCGCATTATTGGCCGAGGGAGCCGGCGTATAGCTTCCAGGTCATGTGGCCAGCATGACAAAGCTGCTTCTGGCAAACCAGAGCAGCACATGGAAACGCCGTTTACCTTCCCGCTGTAGCGGTTCCTAATTATCTACTTGCATTTTGACGTGCTTTCGAACTGCTAGGTTGGCAGGAGCTGGGACCAAGCAACGGGAGCTCACCCTGTCACAGGGATTCGAACCGCCGACCTTCTGATCAGCAAGCCCTAGGCTCAGTGGTTTAACCACAGCGCCACCTGGGTCCCATAGAAATGAGTTTTAGCACTGATTAAAAGATGTGTTAACCTTTGCTAAAAGGAGCCGTAAAATGGTGTCCACCGTAAAGGTTATAGTGAGTCGAACCTGAGCTTCAAATAGCTGCTCGTGTGAACTGGACCTTCCACACCTGTAGACCCTTGTGTGGGTAGAACATGGGGGGTGTACACTGGGGGGACGGACGACGACACCAGGCTCCTAGAGTGTGCAAAGTCTCTGTTGCAATTCTGCTTGCAGCTTGCAACAGAAAGGCAGTAGCTAGGTAGCACAAGCGAGGGCCACTCATCTCGAAACAGCTATAGTCAAAGGTATACTGCCTCTGAAACTAGAGGGACCATCTAGGTGTCATAGCTAACCGCTAAGCCTATTCCCTGCTCCCCCCCCCCGTAGTCCCCTTTTAAACCCATCCAAGCCTCTGGCCACTGCTACATCTTGTGCCAGCAAATTCCATAGCAGTTATGCATGCAAGGAGGTGGGGAAGAGGCAGAGGTCTTGGAAAGCAGGCTGGCAGCTGCATCTCAGTTGGGCCTTCCGAAGAGCGGAACAGGGAGCGAGGGAGGAGCAGAAAGAGGTAAAGGTATAATCAATGCTCCAGTGCTGGTGGTAGTATTTATCATATATAGAGAGAAAAGAAATCCTCCTTCAAAGTTTCCTTTCTGCAACATGTGATAGCTGCCGCTGCTTGTATTTAGTCAAATTTCCAAAGTGCTAGTTGAAATATCGGAAAAGATTAAAGCTCTAGGGCAGAGGATAAAGGCTTCTCGTTGCATCTTTTCCCCTCCCATGGTATGTCCTGCTTTGATGTTTCTGTATGCCCCCCCACCCTTTTCTGACAGCATTGCACAGCTCTATCTGCCCTCTCTGCTCTCTCTGATTTCCCCCCACCCCCAAACAAACAAAGCCCTCCTTTCCATTTCCCGATGCTGGTATATATTTCCATCCTATTTCTCACTGAGATGTTGGAACGGTTGTGAACATTCCGTGACATCATAGCAGCTCTGCCATTGGCTAGGGGAGCCTGACTGGTGACAGCCAGTTTTTAAGCCTTGTCTGGGTGTGTGTGAGATGCAAGATCGCATGCACGAGCTCTCGTCTCTTTGCAATCAGCGGAGCTGGGTGGGCGGTAATTGGGGAGTGTCAGGAAACAAAGACGAATATGACTTTGCCCTACTTTATTCATAGTTCCAACACGACTTCCACCCGGCACTTAAATGCAACGTAGCAAACGTTTAGATCAGGGAGGCTGATTTTTTTTAAAAAAAAAGAAAAAAGAAAAGAAAATTATTTTTGTGTGCAGCAGGATAAATTCAGGGGGCGTGCTGGAGCTCAGAGTCTAAAAATACTCCTAGCGAGTTAATAAGTGGGAGCTGTCACTGCTGCACTGTGCCATAAGGGCAGCCGCCGCCTCGCCTGCGATGATGAGCTTTGCTTGCAGGGGCTGCTCTCCCGGCTGAAAGGAGGGTCTCGTTTAGTCCAGGTGTGTTGCAGTCCCCCCAAAACAGTTGCTCATCCTTGTTGGCAGGCGAGTGAGTGGCCACAGCAGGAGCCTTGATGGCTATTTTAAAAAAAATTGCATTTATATCCCACCTCATAGAGCTCAAGGCTTCGTACATGGTTCCCCCTTCCTTGTTTAATCCCCACAACAATCCTGCAAAGTAGGTCAGCATTGTGGCTGAGCAGGGATTCAAACCCTGGTCTCTCAAGTCCTAGTCTGACACTCTTACCGGTACACCACATTGGCTCTCAAAGACATGGTACTCCAGATGAGGTGCGAACTCACAACGTCGGCATTGCTCTGCTGCATAAGTACTGCACACTGACCTACGTTGTTTGGCCTTTGTGCATAACATGATAGGTGCAGAGTGCTTTTCCCTTCGGCAGAAAAGACCTGCGACTCGGAGAGCTGATGTAGTAGTGAAAATGGTTTAACGAGTGAGCTCCGAAGCTGCTAAATAGAAGTGTTAGCGGTTGGAACAACGACAGGTTTTCCGGCAGCCACGTTTGGACTGATACAGCAGGGAAGGGTGTGGCTTTGATCGCAGGAACCACACATGCAATTCCACCATCCTATAGAAGCCTGTCTCGCCTGCCCACAAAGCGGCTCCAGAGGATTGGGGGAATTGCTGAACGGGTGCCGTTTGACATGGATGCGGATGGGAGGGGTGGGCAGATTCGGCACCGGCCGTTTCTGCAAGCAAAAGGGCCTTCGCATCAAAGCCGGTGTCTTGTGGCAACTTGGAAATGGTTGTGGCGTGAGCTTATAAGAGATGGCAGCATGCAACGCTGGAAGCTCTTGTCCTCGTAAAACCATGTCAACACAGGAAGCGGCCTTATACGTACCATTGGTCCATCTTGCTCAATATTGTCTACGCAGACCGGTAGTAATAGTTCTCTGGGGTTTCAGGTAGGAGGCCCCTCCTAGCCCGACCTGGAGATGCCAGGGATTGAACCTGCGGCTTTCTGTGTGCAAAGAAGATGCTTCCTTGGCTGATACACCAGCCACTCTTTCAGGTGGTCTCCTGGGCAGACTCCATTGAAACGAACAGGGTGAGACGAGGGCCATTTGTCGACTGGTGCGGCTTGATCTATTTGTGAATGGAGAGCAGGGCAGCTGCCTTAGGCCAGGTCAGGCTGCTGGCCCATCCAGGCAGGTGTTGTCTACTCCAGCCTTCCCCAACCTGGTGCCCTCCAGATCTTTTGGATCATCAGCCTCAGCCTGCATGGCTGTTGTAATCTGAAACATCTCGAGGGTGAACCAAGTTTAGGGGAGGTTGGTCTACTCTGCCTGGCTCTCCCAAGATCTCGGGGAAAGCAAGGTCTTTCCACATCACCACCTACCTGTTCCTTGAACCCAGGACCTTCTGAACGCAGCTCCTGTTCTCTACCACTGAGCTACTGCTTCTCCTCTCCCTCGAAGGAAGTGGACATTTTGCTGTTTGCAAACACTCAGCATACCTGTTTGTGTCGCAGATTCAAGACAATGGAACTGAGCACCTCAAGCCTCTCTTGGCGAGTGTGCTTTTTGGACACATCTCATGACGGGCACGACTTTCATTTGGTCTAGCGAAAAGAACCTCTGTGATGGTTTTATGCCGTTCCAACTGATGGCTTTATTGTGAGTCAGCAAATGCTTTTGCATATCTGGAAGGAGATGTCTGTTTCCTCAAACACTTTCGCCAGATATCATACCTTTTTTAAAAAACAACAACAACAACACATTGCTCTGGAACGTTTGCTTTCGATTGTGTTTTGTCTCCCTCGACTATCGAAGCTTGGATAAAGGAGCGGACAAATTTCACCCCCTCTGGCTTTCTCATTGTGCTGCTTTAAAGCGACGGCAACGAAGTATCTCAATAGGCACTTCGAAGTGCAGCTGCAAATTAGATTTCCGTTTTATGTTCAGGAGATGGCTGAAAACCCATGTGCCCTGTAACGTTAAAAAAGAAAAGGGTCTTGCTTAAAAAGCTACATTTGAGTAAGCTGTGTTCCCTTGGGGACAGAGGGGGTTATTTTTTTATTTTTTTTATCTACGAGCACAGGGGGGGATGGTGTGTCGTCACCACATCAGGCTGCCTGCAAGCCCGGCTCACTTGCTGGGTGGTGTTACAGCTCAGGAGACGAGAAGCGAGAGGAGCAGGCGAAAATGTCTCTCTCCAACCAGCCCTCCGCACCCCTCTCTGAATACAGCCAGCTGTGCAAAGGCAAGAGCACGGAGGGAATTTCGGAAGGCTTCCACTGCATGGAGGCGCAGAAGGACTTCGGGAAGACCGAGTTTGCGTGGCAGAGGACAGAGGGCAAGCTGAATGAGATCGGACTGAACGTAAACTCTGGCGGGCAGCTGAAGGATGGGCTGGTCAAGAGCAGCCAGGGCTTCACCGACGAGGACAAGCTGTGTTTCTTCGAGGGGAAACTGGACAAAGAGCTCAAGGCAGCCCCGAAGGACAAAAGAGGCGAAACGGAGACTCTGCAAGGCAAGAAATGCCCGATGGCCCCCCTGGGTCACCTTGAGAGCTGGGCTCTCATCTCGGAAGCGTTCCCTCCCGCAGAAGGGGGCTTGGGGGGCGTCGGTGCCGCAGGCTCCCACTCTGGGCAGGCAGAGTCCACAAGGTCACCTGCCAGGATGGGGCAGCACGAAGCCATCACCGACCAGGAGAAGGCAGCAGGTAAGAAGGTGGCAGAAGCCAAATGCCACCAGGGTCAGCCCGGGAGTGACCCCAAGAAATACGCAGGCGAGCCGGAGACCAGCGTGTGGAATCCCAGTTTCAGCCCCGTCCTGACCAGCAATTTAGGTTGCCCAGAGGCGACCGGGAAGACAGAGGGGCCCCCTGCCTACAGCATGATTGGCGTGGTCAACGACAGCTATGTGCAGAGCAGGTTTGCACCTTCCCCTGCCCTACCCAAGCTGGGACCCCCGACCACCACCGTCGAACTGGCCCAGGACGACTTCAGGAGCAGCTGCTTCAACAACCTCCACGACATGGAAGACGAGAGGTTTTCCACAGAGGTGGGGGAGAAGCAGGGCTCTGACAGCGATTGCGGCTTCCTCAACCGAGGGGCCCACCAGAGGAAGGCCATGCGGCGTGCCATGTCGGAGAGCTCCCACCTGTCCGTCCCCCCAGCCCTGAACCTGGCGGACAAATACCCTGAGCCCCTGGCTCGGGAGGACCTCCTCGGCAGCCTGGTGTCGCCTAGTGGCAGCCTCTCCCAAAACACAAGCCCCATGACCCGAAAGCCGAGCGCGCCAATGAAAAGGTCGGCCACTGTCTCGGAAGAGCAAACATCTGCCCGCAGCCTGGGCTCCGCGCAGAACAATGCTGAGCCTCCCAGCCTCATTGTGAACCAGGAGCACCCGTCCCTCCCCATGGAGGAGCCATCTGCCAGGAAGCGAGAGGAGTGGGACGCCAGCGACAGCGCCGTCAAGAGGGAGCTGGTCAGCCCCGGGCTGTACCACAGCAAACTGGAGCAAATCCCCGAGATAGGCGGCCATGGCAAGGGAGGCAGGGTGGAGGAGGAGGCGGCAGCAGCAGCAGCAGCAAAGGCCGAGAAGAGCCATGTTGTCAATGAGCCCAGTTGCCTCGGCTCCCCGAGAAGCGGCAGGATCCAGGAGATGGAGCCGAGCCGAGCTGCTTCCGTGCCGGGGAGTAGAGAAATCGAGGTCAGCGGTGTGCTGAGTGCTCCGTCTCCCCAGCAAGGCGATGGGCCACGTGACGGTATGTTGCTAAATTTTCTTTCCCCCCCTCTGGGAAGCAGGCAGACTAGAGATGAAGGAAAGCGACTTGACAGATTGTGGGTAGGGGAGCGGACCACTCCGCCAGCCTCTCCTGAGATGGACACAGCTTGCTGCGTAGCAGGCAGAACAATGGGAAGGGGGTGTGTGGAAAATCTGGGGTGACTGGGGAGAAGAGGGGAGGGGGCAGTTCCGTTGGCCGCCGATAGAACAGATTGCTTGCAGGTGCCAGGGAAAATAAAACATAAGATGCATGAATAAAATAATGGGATTAACTATGCCCTGCTTTTAAAGATGCCTGGTGATTTTGTGGGATCAGGCTGCTTAGTTGTAGGGTGAAAGTCAGCCAAGGTCCTGCATGTCCACAAAACTGCAAGGAGGGATGTGGCACAAATTTGGGTCCTCCTTTTAGGGATGTCGGCTTCTCTTTCCTGGAAGGGGGAGCGCACCAAGAAGGGGACAATCAATTCGTCCCTTTTGTGGCTCCAAGTATTGGCACAGACCCTGTCCCATGTAGAAGCACCTGCCCCTTTAATGGGGGTGAAAAGCCTTTCAGCTCGCCAGGGACAGCCGTGCTTCTCTCTCTCCTCCCACCCCGCCTTTCTCTCAATAGGGGCTTGTTTTATTTCTTAGTGTGCCGGCACAATGCTTTGAGGTCAGTCTGCTGGTCTGAGCTGAGGGAAAATTGGGACAAGCACAGGCAATCTTTTGTGGTGTGAAAAGAGGAGAGAATCTCTCTCTCTCTCTCTCTCTCTCTCTCTCTCTCTCTCTCTCTCTCTCTCTCTCTCTTTCTTTCTCTCTCTGATTCCAGCAGATCTGCCTTTCTGTGTAGCTGCTGCTTGCTTGGAAGTCATGGGGACTGTGGTGGCAGGTTTCTACTGAAACCTCAGTATCAAGCATCTCCAAACGCCGGTTGAGATAGCAGTGGGAGAGAATAAAAAGTTAAAAGAATTGCACAAAAAAATTACTAATGAGCAGCAGTGTGTGTGTGTGCCTTACCTAGCTTGTTAAATCCGTAAGATTGCAAATATTAAGGGTTGCTTCTTAGCCAGTTTGAACTGCAGCTTCACAGAGACTGGGGTTCCAGTTCAATCTCTTGCCCTGATACGAATGATCAGGTCGCTTGAATTTCTGAACAAGGAATGGCTTTGGGGGGAACTTTTACTAAAATGCCTCCTGTCTTCACCCCACCCCTTCAGCTGTATGGTATTGCTCCTACCCCCGCCGATACGAACATTCCCACCCCTTAAAAATCTTTTTCCTTGCCTCTCTTGGCGACTGCTCCTATTGTTTCTCAGCTGCAACAAACTCTGCACCCAGGTTCTAGCAGGGGGTTTGGGGGGGGGCAAGAACAAGATGAGCCAATTAAGTGGGAAAGCAAAACCAGCCCCAATCAAATCCACATTGATCCATTGGAAGCTGATAGTTGCCAAATCCTCACCAAAGGGGAGTACTGTATACTACAGTATAGATATATAGATAGATTGATATACATACACACAAATAAATACACTCACTGATACTTAATTGGGCCAAAAGGTGCTTCAGGCTATTGCACCTCCAGTGAGGAGGGTCTTTGGCCCTCGATATTCAAAGAGAAGCTAATAAAGTGCAGAAAAGAGGGTCTTGCCTTTCCAAAGCAAGCTATCGGCCATGTGCTGAGAACAAAGGAGCGTCTAGGCAGCAAATTCAATTACGCTAACCTCCCGATAACCTTCAATGTGATAGACTCCCGTAAGCGAAGCTTGGGGTGTGTGCTTATTTTGACGGCCAGGACTGTAGAGATATATATATATATTTGACCTTTATTTCGCTCTTCTGGTGACACCCAGTGGATATTGTTCTCTTGTGTTAGGGTGCATGCCACCTCCAACCATTAGGAAGAACTGCTCGGTTTATGGGTAGTACAGTGCCACTTGCATTCTGTGGGAATCTTCGCTGGACACCCCCTCCCCATTCTTCGTTGCCCCTTCCCCATTCCAGATCTCTAGAACCACCACCAAGCACATCACAGGAAAGGAAAACTACACCCACATAGCTAAACTGTGGAACTCGCTTCTGCAGGACACAGTGATGGCGCCCAATTTGAATGGCTTTAGAAGAGGATCAGACAAATTCATGCGCTATTGATGGCTACCACTAGCCGGGATGGCTCTGCCCTGCCTCCACAATCGGAAGCTGCAAAGCTTCTGAATACCACTGTAAGCCACCGAGAGGGGAGAGGGCTCTTAGGTTCGAATCCTGCTTGCTGGTTTTCCACAGGCATCATTTTGGCTAGTGCGAGAACAGGATGCTGGACTGGCTGGACTGAGGGCATGATCCAGCAGCCCCATCTTGCGTTCTTATGACCCTTGGGGCTGTTTGTACAGCTTGTAAGGATAATTATTGGAGATGAATGAGAGTCATGAGCCGCCTCCCCCAGGGTCACTTGTTTGACTATGGCTGGACTGGAAATGATGGAAGGATCCCTGAGAGTAAAGTCTACGTTCCTACCAGCCTCTTGTTCTTGGGCATTATTATTATTATTATTATTATTATTATTATTATTATTATTATTAGGGTGGATGTGGAGTACTTGGGCTCATTTTTGCCTCTTTGCCCTTGTTCCTCATTTGTACAAATAGAAATAGTACCGTTCTGTGTGGCTTGTTTGTATAGTGCCCTTCATCCATAAATCTCAGGGCAGTTCACAACATAAAAATACAAGATGAAGGCACAAAGCACTTCACCAGCCTGCAAAGTTTGTTTTAATCAATAATAAACATATAACTTGCTAAGGACAGGGACTCTGGATTGTCACCATCCACAACAGTGAGAGGGGGGCATCCAAGGTGGGCAAAGAAGATCCTTCAGATTCTTTGCATTCCTACCACAGCAAGACACTGGAACAGTAATTTGCCCGAGAAATAACTGAAAGCATGATGGTCACAGTGTGCTTCCTGCCCCCAGAATTTAGGGCCACCATTCAGAGGCAGAATTGACATGGGGGGGGGGAATTAACAAAAGGCAGCGCTTTGTCCTGGATCTTAGGCAAGTCGATCAAAACACCATGTTTTTGTGTGTGTTTTTAATTTAAAAAGCTGATTTTTACTTTTTGAAATATAGCAAACCCTATTGAGCTGGTTTTCAGGTCCATTAACCCAGTGTTTCTCACTCTTGGGCCTCCGGCTCTTTTGGGACTACAACTCCCATCATCCGTGACCACCGTTCCTGCTAGCTAGCCATGATGGGAGTTGTGGTCCAAAAACAGCTGTAGGCCCAAGGTTAAGAAACCCTTCCTCCATTGCTTAACAGTTAAAAGCTTCGAATCTCAGACTGGGTGATAGAAAGATTTGTAGGGGACTCTGGACAATTTTACATCTGCCATGTACATTTTAAAAACACCTCCCCTCTTACAAGAATGACCTTCAGGGCAGGTTAGGGTCCCACTCGACCTGCTCTTAATGCGATCCATTGGCATCAAAATGGGGAATGGCTCTGACTCAAGGACATCTCCTCCAGTTTGCAGCCCTTGAAGCTGCTGGCAATGGCTTCGCCATTCGTAACTGTATAAACCTGGGCGGTCCAACTTTTCATACCACCCATACATCAGCACGGAGCCTGATTTGACACTAAAATTTGGCACTCACACACCCATCCCTCATGCTGCCTTCCCAAAGACTGGGGAGGATGTGCTGGGCTTTGGGTAGGAGGCGAGAGGCTCTGGCAGGGTCCTAGACCTCTCCCATCCCCTCCCCAAAGCTGGGAAAGAGCTAACTAGGCTTTGGGAAGAAGACAGGAGGACTCTAGAACCCTGTCTGGGCCTCACACCTCCTCCTCAAAGTCCAGTGCCGTCTTTACCTGACTTTGGGAAGGCAGTGCAAGGGCTGGGGTGCCAAAAGTTGCCAAGGGCCGTCAAAAAATGCCTCAAGGGCTGGTATAAACTAATGGTATAAGCTGGTATAAACTTATGAATGGTTGGGCAGTGTGCTCTGTGGAACTACCCCCCCCCCCCAATCCTCAATTTAGGATGTTTTGTTTTCACAAATGTCACTGAAAATCTCTTATTGAGCTATGCTTACGTAATGTGTGCATTGAGCTGCTTAAGAGATTATCACAGGTGCCTGGGTTTGGAGACATCAGAGCGATCGTGATTAATATTTATACAGCATTATTTACAGGGGACAAGGTTATTTGCCTATGTAAGTCGTGATGATAGGAACCTAGGAAGCTGCTTATACCAAGTCTGACCTTTGCTCCATCTACCTTAGTATTACCTACACCAGTGTTTCCCAACCTTGGGACTCCAGCTGTTTTTGGACTACAACTTCCATCATCCCTAGCTAGCAAGACCAGTAGTCAGGGATGATGGGAATTGTAGTCTGAAAACAGCTGGAGACACCAGGTTGGGAAACACTGACCTACACTGACTGGCAACACCATCCCAGGGTGCAGGCAGGGGTCTCTCTCTCCGCCCTACCCAGAGATGTCGTGGATTGAACCTGGGAACTTCTCTGCACAAAGCAGATACTGTGCCACTGAGCTGTGGCCCTTCCCCAAATTTGGGGGACTAATAACTTTAGTAAACTACCAAAATAATTTAGTACAGTGGTACCTCGCAAGACGAATGCCTCGTGCAACGAAAAACTCGCAAGACGAAAGCGTTTTGCGATGTTTTTGGTGACTCGCAACACAAATTTTTGCAGGTTTTTGTTTTTTTGCCGCAGCAAACCGCGCTTTGCAAGATGAAATTATCGCAAGACAAAGCGACTCGCGGAACGAATTAATTTCGTCTTGCGAAGCATCACTGTATTGTAAAATGATGTCATAAAATCAATGCATTGATTAACAGCCATTAAACCACCAAACTCTGCAAGTGGAAACCTGCAGAAAGGCTTCCTTTAGTGCAAAAGCACTTTCTCCCACCGCCCCCCCCAAATTTGGCTTGGCAGATGAGTCAGGAGAACCCCCAGAACCCCCCATGGAGGGGAAGAGAGAGGAGATTGTTCCTTCTGGCAAGCTGAAACGCTTGCACTGATCCAGTGATTGCCATAGTGCTATGCTGAATTCTTCCTGATATAAATCAGAATATATTTTAAAAGACAGCCCCCGCCTACAGGTTCACAGTCTAAAAGAGGGGGGGAAACATTGGCAGTGTGTATGTGTGTGTGTGTCGAGATATGCCTGGTTTGTGCCACTTCAGATTGCATCTGGGGAGATTTCCACAGAAGGCAAGCAATGGCAGTTGCAGGAGTTCCCTCCCTGCATCTGAAGTGGCTCAGCCCAGGCATAGGCTGATCACTGGGCCTTTGCAACTTGCCATAATAATAATAACAACAACAACAACAACAACAACAACAACAACAACAACAACAACAACAACAACAATTTATTATTTATACCCCGCCCATCTGGCCGGGTTCCCCCAGCCACTCTGCAGTGGCTCTGGCCAGCATCCTGTTCTCACAGTGGCCAACCAGATGTGCCCGTGCGGAACTCCCAGGCGGGACCCGAGGGCAACAGCAACCCCCTCCCACTTGCCATTCCCAGCAGCTGGCATTGCATTCGGAAGCAAAATTCCTCCATCGCTGGAGGCAGAACACCGTGGGCCATTGGTAGCTTTCTTCTCCTCCTGCGAATTTGTCGAATTCTCTTTTCAAGCTGTCCAAACTGGTGCCCATCGTAGCCTCGTGTGGGAACGGACTCTGTAGCTTAATCTCGGTGCTTTGTACTGTTTTATCCGAGCCCACAATGCAAAAGGATTTTGACCTATTCCACGCGTAATAATACCTTTCCTACCTGCTGTGCAAAATTGGCGGGTTGTTCATAAGCCTTATTTTGCCCCACCTCCAGTAACAAGCGAGGGCAGCTTAGTGCCGCTCCTAAATTTCTTTCAACCCGTTTGCTTCTCCAGGGTGTGTGGTTATCCCATACCCTGCCTGCGGCTGTGTAGGTGTCCAGAATGGGCTGTGGCTCCTAATCTCCTGTTGCCTCTGCGTCTTTCAGCATAGAAAATGTTAAGCTTTTGAGCAGATTAGGGCCTATGAATTCGGCTTTTGCAGGCAGGAGATCGCAACCTGAAAGCAAGCGCCATTGTGCACTTTATTCTCCCCCCCCCCCGCCCAATAAATAAACCTTTAAAATCTGCATTATTTGTTGGGGTCGCTGTAGTTTGCAATGCAAAGGATACAACGGCTGTGTATGTTCGTTGTTACGATGAATGGAATTTATTTCACCAGTAAGGATAGGGGATATTGGGAATATTTTTACGTTTTGTAATGTCTGCCCCCCCCCCCTGTTAGTGGTTTGTTTCTGGGGTGAAGAAAGCCCTGCCCCGGAAAGAGCCCCCCTACAAAGCATGACACAGAGGTTTATGCTCACCCACAGAAGTTTAGGACTTGTAACAGCTGTTCGCTGGGAGAACTAAACAGAACCTCTGGGCTCAGAGGCAGTCTATCTTTGAACACCAGGACTTTATAAGGCTTTCCAGCGAAACCTGGGTGGCCACTTGCCAGAAACAATATTGTCAAGGCTGGTTCAGCTGCAGGTCAGCATGGAGAGACACAGAGATGAGCAGTAAAGTTGATTCTTTATTCAGGGAAACAGAATACAAACAGAGAAACCTTTGGGCAAGACTGGCCCCAGTAAAGCAGTTGCCAGAGCTGATTATCTGTGCCTCCCACTTCCCCCTAAGTCCCCTCCCCATCCAGATGTTTTCCCAGCAGTCTTAAACTCTGTCACAGAAGGGGGCCCTGCACTCTCTCTGCTCTCTGCTACATGCAAAGCCCTCCATGCCCTTGGAGACAAGAGAAGAAGGGAGCAGAATACAGTAGGGCCGGCAGGGAATTGGGAATCTGTTGCAGCCTCAGCCCCATCTCTTCCTCAGCTGCCTGTCCTGAATCTGCAGGGCTTTCTGCCTTTTCTTCCTCCCTCTCTCTCAAGCCTGCTGCTTGTTCAGCATCTAACCATTCTGCTCCCTGTTCATCCTCTGACACTTCTTTTCAGTGTCAGTTGGGAAAAGGAAAATGGTAATGTGGGAAAGGGGTGAGGGAGAGAGAATTGTGGAACGCCCAGCTGGAAGGGTTCTTTTTGGAGGGAGGATACGCTGCAATATTTTGATTCCGTTTGTGCCTGTATAAGTATGACAAGGATACACGGGGAGGGTCCGTATGGCAGAGTCTTCTGTCCCTGGCTGTCAATGGCGTAGTCCTGGTTCTAGGCTCTTCCTTGCAGACAGGAGGGGCAGAAGGAGCTGCAGATGGACTTCCTCGGTCACAGTCCAGGTTCTTTTACATGGCAGCTTATTAGTAAGCGTCTAGCCCAGTATCCTGCTTCCAAGAGCAAGGCGGGCAGCCAGCTGATTCCTGGAAGCTCAGAGAATGGCATGAGAGTGCCACACTCCCCTGTTTGCCTCCAGTGCTTGGTATTTGGATAGAAGGAGACTGCCACCACACCTGCCTAATAGCACTTGGTTATTTATAATACTTGTACCACAACTTCATAAAAAGGATAAATGATTTTATGAATTGCACTGTTTGACACTGGAGCAGACTGCTTTGGAAAGTAGTGAACAATCCTTCATTGGAGGTTTTTAAACAGAGCTTGGATGAACATATATCAGGGAATCTTTAGCTGCTAGTATATTTATTGATCAATCTATCAGTTGATCAATCTACACACACACACACACACACACACACACACACACACACCAAATCAGAGATCACTGGCCAACAGTAACCCAAATATTTTTTCCTGTAATTGTCTGCAAAAGCCTGGTGGCGTAGAAACTTTTTCAGCAAACATTTCTGCTTGTCTGTTGGTAGAGCACTGTGCAAGACTGGAGGCCCGGTTTCATGTAGATGAGCCTCACCAGCAGACAACCAACAATGCTCTTACAGGTTTCTTCTGTGCTCAAGCTGGGTTATAAGGGTTCAGGCAATCTCTGTGTTACACTGGACCAAGGTTGTTCAGGTAGCAGATGGGTAGCCAGTGCATATGTTTTAACAATGATATTGCATGTTCTCAGTGATTTGACCTCATCAGCATCCTAGCCACTCCAATCAGCTTCTGGACCCAGGACCAAGGACAGCTCCACATATTGTTGATAGGTCTTGTAGACCTATGCTCCTAAATCGGCCCAACTTTTTAATAATAATAATAATAATAATAATAATGCCCCCACCCATCTCTCTGGGTGGCTTGTATCATATGCAAAAGCATGATATAACATAATATAACATCAAACATTAAAAACTTCCCTGTACAGGGCTGCCTGTACAGGTGTCTTCTAAAAGTTTTATATCTCCTTGACATCTGATGGGAGGGCATTCCACAGGGCGGGCGAGAACGCCCTCTGCCTGGTTCCCTGTAACCTCACTTCTCACAGGGAGGGAACCGCCAGAAGGCCCTCGGAGCTGGACCTCCGTGTCTGGGCTGAACGATGGGGGACACTCCTTCAGGGCATCTTAAGCTAGTGTTGCTACCACCCCCATCTTAAGAACATAAGAAGAGCCTGCTGGATCAGGCCCATGGCCCATGTGGTCCAGCATCCTGTTCTCTCAGTGGCCAACCAGATGCCCATTATGGGAAACCCACAAGCAGGATTCGAGCACAAGAGCAACCAAGATCATCTAGTCCAACCCCCAGCAATGCAGGAATCTTTTGCCAATGTGGGGCTCAAACCCACAACCCTGAGATTAAGAGTCCCACCAAGTGATCCCTGAGCTAGCTCTGCATGGCATTATGAGCAAGAACTTCCAGCAGATCAGCGTATGTGTTCTTGGCTGCTAGGAGTTGCTTTTGTTCAGTCTCAGTCTGCCTTGCTGTGGCACAGAGGCAGCCCCTCCTGAGCACCCTGACGAAGGAACCTGCTGTATTTGGAGCTCATTAGGAGCAGCTTTCAGGGGCTTCTGCTAACAAGCTGCTGAGCAACAAGCGAATGAATAGAAGGCCGGATGGACTTAATGCTAAGAATCCTCCCCCCCAACTTCCCCCGGGCGTCCTTCTAGTAACTGGAAATATTTAAATGCTGTTCTATGTACCCATTCAAAATCCCCTTAAACACAGACAAATAAGGACAGTAGCTTTGCTTCCAGATAAGGAGACTTTAATATTGCAAACCAGTTCATCACATATCAGAAATGGGTCATTGGCAACAGGCTTGTTTAATTTACCAGATGCTCCCCAGAAAGTGTAAATCTAGACAGTGGGGAGAGAGAATATGGGCTGGCATGTTGATGCCAAAGGCACAGAGTAGATCAGGGGTCCCCAAACTAAGGCCCAGGGGCCAGATGTGGCCCAATTGCCTTCTAAATCCGGCCCGCGGACGGTCCGGGAATCAGCATGTTTTTACATTAGTAGAATGTGTCCTTTTATTTAAAATGCATTTGTGGGGCATAGGAATTCATTCATATATTTTTTTCAAAATATAGTCTGGCCCCCCACAAGGTCTGAGGGACAGTGAACCGGCCCCCTGAAAAAGTTTGCTGACCCCTGGAGTAGATGCTACCAAAAAGCCCTGCATGAGGAACACTGATCTCCCTCAAAGAGAGGGTAGAACCCAAACCAGTGGAGTCAAAACATTGGGCAGAATTTTCTGACAGTAAGAGCTGTTTGGCAGTGGAACAGATGACCTCAGAAGGCAATGGGCTCTCCTTCCTTGGAGGTTTTCCAGCAGAGCTTGGGGCAGCCATCTGTCGGGGGGGGGGGTCGACTAGATGAACCTTGCGGGTCCTGTCGAACTCTGCAGTTCTGTGAAAGAAGCACGTTATCTGGAAGCACCCTGGATTTCAAACTGTTTCGGAAAAGTGAAAGCACTTTTTGTAGCACCCAAGTTTGGAAGCAGGCAACTAGCACAGAGTTGTGTGGTCAAAAAGAAGCCTGGAGAAGAGAAGGTTAAGGGGTGATATGATAGCCATGTTCAAATATATAAAAGGATGTCATATAGAGGAGGGAGAAAGGTTGTTTTCTGCTGCTCCAGAGAAGCGGACACGGAGCAATGGATTCAAACTACAAGAAAGAAGATTCCACCTCAACATTAGGAAGAACTTCCTGACAGTAAGAGCTGTTCGGCAGTGGAATTTGCTCCCAAGGAGTGTGGTGGAGTCTCCTTCTTTGGAGGTCTTTAAGCAGAGGCTTGACAGGCATATGTCAAGAATGCTTTGATGGTGTTTCCTGCTGGGCATCCAGTCCATCCAGTCCAACCCCCTGCCGAGCAGGTCAGCATGGAGAGACACAGAGATGAGCAGTAAAGTTGATTCTTTATTCAGGGAAACAGAATACAAACAGAGAAACCTTTGGGCAAGACTGGCCCCAGTAAAGCAGTTGCCAGAGCTGATTATCTGTGCCTCCCACTTCCCCCTAAGTCCCCTCCCCATCCAGATGTTTTCCCAGCAGTCTTAAACTCTGTCACAGAAGGGGGCCCTGCACTCTCTCTGCTCTCTGCTACATGCAAAGCCCTCCATGCCCTTGGAGACAAGAGAAGAAGGGAGCAGAATACAGTAGGGCCGGCAGGGAATTGGGAATCTGTTGCAGCCTCAGCCCCATCTCTTCCTCAGCTGCCTGTCCTGAATCTGCAGGGCTTTCTGCCTTTTCTTCCTCCCTCTCTCTCAAGCCTGCTGCTTGTTCAGCATCTAACCATTCTGCTCCCTGTTCATCCTCTGACACTTCTTTTCAGTGTCAGTTGGGAAAAGGAAAATGGTAATGTGGGAAAGGGGTGAGGGAGAGAGAATTGTGGAACGCCCAGCTGGAAGGGTTCTTTTTGGAGGGAGGATACGCTGCAATATTTTGATTCCGTTTGTGCCTGTATAAGTATGACAAGGATACACGGGGAGGGTCCGTATGGCAGAGTCTTCTGTCCCTGGCTGTCAATGGCGTAGTCCTGGTTCTAGGCTCTTCCTTGCAGACAGGAGGGGCAGAAGGAGCTGCAGATGGACTTCCTCGGTCACAGTCCAGGTTCTTTTACATGGCAGCTTATTAGTAAGCGTCTAGCCCAGTATCCTGCTTCCAAGAGCAAGGCGGGCAGCCAGCTGATTCCTGGAAGCTCAGAGAATGGCATGAGAGTGCCACACTCCCCTGTTTGCCTCCAGTGCTTGGTATTTGGATAGAAGGAGACTGCCACCACACCTGCCTAATAGCACTTGGTTATTTATAATACTTGTACCACAACTTCATAAAAAGGATAAATGATTTTATGAATTGCACTGTTTGACACTGGAGCAGACTGCTTTGGAAAGTAGTGAACAATCCTTCATTGGAGGTTTTTAAACAGAGCTTGGATGAACATATATCAGGGAATCTTTAGCTGCTAGTATATTTATTGATCAATCTATCAGTTGATCAATCTACACACACACACACACACACACACACACACACACACACACCAAATCAGAGATCACTGGCCAACAGTAACCCAAATATTTTTTCCTGTAATTGTCTGCAAAAGCCTGGTGGCGTAGAAACTTTTTCAGCAAACATTTCTGCTTGTCTGTTGGTAGAGCACTGTGCAAGACTGGAGGCCCGGTTTCATGTAGATGAGCCTCACCAGCAGACAACCAACAATGCTCTTACAGGTTTCTTCTGTGCTCAAGCTGGGTTATAAGGGTTCAGGCAATCTCTGTGTTACACTGGACCAAGGTTGTTCAGGTAGCAGATGGGTAGCCAGTGCATATGTTTTAACAATGATATTGCATGTTCTCAGTGATTTGACCTCATCAGCATCCTAGCCACTCCAATCAGCTTCTGGACCCAGGACCAAGGACAGCTCCACATATTGTTGATAGGTCTTGTAGACCTATGCTCCTAAATCGGCCCAACTTTTTAATAATAATAATAATAATAATAATAATGCCCCCACCCATCTCTCTGGGTGGCTTGTATCATATGCAAAAGCATGATATAACATAATATAACATCAAACATTAAAAACTTCCCTGTACAGGGCTGCCTGTACAGGTGTCTTCTAAAAGTTTTATATCTCCTTGACATCTGATGGGAGGGCATTCCACAGGGCGGGCGAGAACGCCCTCTGCCTGGTTCCCTGTAACCTCACTTCTCACAGGGAGGGAACCGCCAGAAGGCCCTCGGAGCTGGACCTCCGTGTCTGGGCTGAACGATGGGGGACACTCCTTCAGGGCATCTTAAGCTAGTGTTGCTACCACCCCCATCTTAAGAACATAAGAAGAGCCTGCTGGATCAGGCCCATGGCCCATGTGGTCCAGCATCCTGTTCTCTCAGTGGCCAACCAGATGCCCATTATGGGAAACCCACAAGCAGGATTCGAGCACAAGAGCAACCAAGATCATCTAGTCCAACCCCCAGCAATGCAGGAATCTTTTGCCAATGTGGGGCTCAAACCCACAACCCTGAGATTAAGAGTCCCACCAAGTGATCCCTGAGCTAGCTCTGCATGGCATTATGAGCAAGAACTTCCAGCAGATCAGCGTATGTGTTCTTGGCTGCTAGGAGTTGCTTTTGTTCAGTCTCAGTCTGCCTTGCTGTGGCACAGAGGCAGCCCCTCCTGAGCACCCTGACGAAGGAACCTGCTGTATTTGGAGCTCATTAGGAGCAGCTTTCAGGGGCTTCTGCTAACAAGCTGCTGAGCAACAAGCGAATGAATAGAAGGCCGGATGGACTTAATGCTAAGAATCCTCCCCCCCAACTTCCCCCGGGCGTCCTTCTAGTAACTGGAAATATTTAAATGCTGTTCTATGTACCCATTCAAAATCCCCTTAAACACAGACAAATAAGGACAGTAGCTTTGCTTCCAGATAAGGAGACTTTAATATTGCAAACCAGTTCATCACATATCAGAAATGGGTCATTGGCAACAGGCTTGTTTAATTTACCAGATGCTCCCCAGAAAGTGTAAATCTAGACAGTGGGGAGAGAGAATATGGGCTGGCATGTTGATGCCAAAGGCACAGAGTAGATCAGGGGTCCCCAAACTAAGGCCCAGGGGCCAGATGTGGCCCAATTGCCTTCTAAATCCGGCCCGCGGACGGTCCGGGAATCAGCATGTTTTTACATTAGTAGAATGTGTCCTTTTATTTAAAATGCATTTGTGGGGCATAGGAATTCATTCATATATTTTTTTCAAAATATAGTCTGGCCCCCCACAAGGTCTGAGGGACAGTGAACCGGCCCCCTGAAAAAGTTTGCTGACCCCTGGAGTAGATGCTACCAAAAAGCCCTGCATGAGGAACACTGATCTCCCTCAAAGAGAGGGTAGAACCCAAACCAGTGGAGTCAAAACATTGGGCAGAATTTTCTGACAGTAAGAGCTGTTTGGCAGTGGAACAGATGACCTCAGAAGGCAATGGGCTCTCCTTCCTTGGAGGTTTTCCAGCAGAGCTTGGGGCAGCCATCTGTCGGGGGGGGGGTCGACTAGATGAACCTTGCGGGTCCTGTCGAACTCTGCAGTTCTGTGAAAGAAGCACGTTATCTGGAAGCACCCTGGATTTCAAACTGTTTCGGAAAAGTGAAAGCACTTTTTGTAGCACCCAAGTTTGGAAGCAGGCAACTAGCACAGAGTTGTGTGGTCAAAAAGAAGCCTGGAGAAGAGAAGGTTAAGGGGTGATATGATAGCCATGTTCAAATATATAAAAGGATGTCATATAGAGGAGGGAGAAAGGTTGTTTTCTGCTGCTCCAGAGAAGCGGACACGGAGCAATGGATTCAAACTACAAGAAAGAAGATTCCACCTCAACATTAGGAAGAACTTCCTGACAGTAAGAGCTGTTCGGCAGTGGAATTTGCTCCCAAGGAGTGTGGTGGAGTCTCCTTCTTTGGAGGTCTTTAAGCAGAGGCTTGACAGGCATATGTCAAGAATGCTTTGATGGTGTTTCCTGCTGGGCATCCAGTCCATCCAGTCCAACCCCCTGCCGAGCAGGTCAGCATGGAGAGACACAGAGATGAGCAGTAAAGTTGATTCTTTATTCAGGGAAACAGAATACAAACAGAGAAACCTTTGGGCAAGACTGGCCCCAGTAAAGCAGTTGCCAGAGCTGATTATCTGTGCCTCCCACTTCCCCCTAAGTCCCCTCCCCATCCAGATGTTTTCCCAGCAGTCTTAAACTCTGTCACAGAAGGGGGCCCTGCACTCTCTCTGCTCTCTGCTACATGCAAAGCCCTCCATGCCCTTGGAGACAAGAGAAGAAGGGAGCAGAATACAGTAGGGCCGGCAGGGAATTGGGAATCTGTTGCAGCCTCAGCCCCATCTCTTCCTCAGCTGCCTGTCCTGAATCTGCAGGGCTTTCTGCCTTTTCTTCCTCCCTCTCTCTCAAGCCTGCTGCTTGTTCAGCATCTAACCATTCTGCTCCCTGTTCATCCTCTGACACTTCTTTTCAGTGTCAGTTGGGAAAAGGAAAATGGTAATGTGGGAAAGGGGTGAGGGAGAGAGAATTGTGGAACGCCCAGCTGGAAGGGTTCTTTTTGGAGGGAGGATACGCTGCAATATTTTGATTCCGTTTGTGCCTGTATAAGTATGACAAGGATACACGGGGAGGGTCCGTATGGCAGAGTCTTCTGTCCCTGGCTGTCAATGGCGTAGTCCTGGTTCTAGGCTCTTCCTTGCAGACAGGAGGGGCAGAAGGAGCTGCAGATGGACTTCCTCGGTCACAGTCCAGGTTCTTTTACATGGCAGCTTATTAGTAAGCGTCTAGCCCAGTATCCTGCTTCCAAGAGCAAGGCGGGCAGCCAGCTGATTCCTGGAAGCTCAGAGAATGGCATGAGAGTGCCACACTCCCCTGTTTGCCTCCAGTGCTTGGTATTTGGATAGAAGGAGACTGCCACCACACCTGCCTAATAGCACTTGGTTATTTATAATACTTGTACCACAACTTCATAAAAAGGATAAATGATTTTATGAATTGCACTGTTTGACACTGGAGCAGACTGCTTTGGAAAGTAGTGAACAATCCTTCATTGGAGGTTTTTAAACAGAGCTTGGATGAACATATATCAGGGAATCTTTAGCTGCTAGTATATTTATTGATCAATCTATCAGTTGATCAATCTACACACACACACACACACACACACACACACACACACACACCAAATCAGAGATCACTGGCCAACAGTAACCCAAATATTTTTTCCTGTAATTGTCTGCAAAAGCCTGGTGGCGTAGAAACTTTTTCAGCAAACATTTCTGCTTGTCTGTTGGTAGAGCACTGTGCAAGACTGGAGGCCCGGTTTCATGTAGATGAGCCTCACCAGCAGACAACCAACAATGCTCTTACAGGTTTCTTCTGTGCTCAAGCTGGGTTATAAGGGTTCAGGCAATCTCTGTGTTACACTGGACCAAGGTTGTTCAGGTAGCAGATGGGTAGCCAGTGCATATGTTTTAACAATGATATTGCATGTTCTCAGTGATTTGACCTCATCAGCATCCTAGCCACTCCAATCAGCTTCTGGACCCAGGACCAAGGACAGCTCCACATATTGTTGATAGGTCTTGTAGACCTATGCTCCTAAATCGGCCCAACTTTTTAATAATAATAATAATAATAATAATAATGCCCCCACCCATCTCTCTGGGTGGCTTGTATCATATGCAAAAGCATGATATAACATAATATAACATCAAACATTAAAAACTTCCCTGTACAGGGCTGCCTGTACAGGTGTCTTCTAAAAGTTTTATATCTCCTTGACATCTGATGGGAGGGCATTCCACAGGGCGGGCGAGAACGCCCTCTGCCTGGTTCCCTGTAACCTCACTTCTCACAGGGAGGGAACCGCCAGAAGGCCCTCGGAGCTGGACCTCCGTGTCTGGGCTGAACGATGGGGGACACTCCTTCAGGGCATCTTAAGCTAGTGTTGCTACCACCCCCATCTTAAGAACATAAGAAGAGCCTGCTGGATCAGGCCCATGGCCCATGTGGTCCAGCATCCTGTTCTCTCAGTGGCCAACCAGATGCCCATTATGGGAAACCCACAAGCAGGATTCGAGCACAAGAGCAACCAAGATCATCTAGTCCAACCCCCAGCAATGCAGGAATCTTTTGCCAATGTGGGGCTCAAACCCACAACCCTGAGATTAAGAGTCCCACCAAGTGATCCCTGAGCTAGCTCTGCATGGCATTATGAGCAAGAACTTCCAGCAGATCAGCGTATGTGTTCTTGGCTGCTAGGAATTGCTTTTGTTCAGTCTCAGTCTGCCTTGCTGTGGCACAGAGGCAGCCCCTCCTGAGCACCCTGACGAAGGAACCTGCTGTATTTGGAGCTCATTAGGAGCAGCTTTCAGGGGCTTCTGCTAACAAGCTGCTGAGCAACAAGCGAATGAATAGAAGGCCGGATGGACTTAATGCTAAGAATCCTCCCCCCCAACTTCCCCCGGGCGTCCTTCTAGTAACTGGAAATATTTAAATGCTGTTCTATGTACCCATTCAAAATCCCCTTAAACACAGACAAATAAGGACAGTAGCTTTGCTTCCAGATAAGGAGACTTTAATATTGCAAACCAGTTCATCACATATCAGAAATGGGTCATTGGCAACAGGCTTGTTTAATTTACCAGATGCTCCCCAGAAAGTGTAAATCTAGACAGTGGGGAGAGAGAATATGGGCTGGCATGTTGATGCCAAAGGCACAGAGTAGATCAGGGGTCCCCAAACTAAGGCCCGGGGGCCAGATGTGGCCCAATTGCCTTCTAAATCCGGCCCGCGGACGGTCCGGGAATCAGCATGTTTTTACATTAGTAGAATGTGTCCTTTTATTTAAAATGCATTTGTGGGGCATAGGAATTCATTCATATATTTTTTTCAAAATATAGTCTGGCCCCCCACAAGGTCTGAGGGACAGTGAACCGGCCCCCTGAAAAAGTTTGCTGACCCCTGGAGTAGATGCTACCAAAAAGCCCTGCATGAGGAACACTGATCTCCCTCAAAGAGAGGGTAGAACCCAAACCAGTGGAGTCAAAACATTGGGCAGAATTTTCTGACAGTAAGAGCTGTTTGGCAGTGGAACAGATGACCTCAGAAGGCAATGGGCTCTCCTTCCTTGGAGGTTTTCCAGCAGAGCTTGGGGCAGCCATCTGTCGGGGGGGGGGGGTCGACTAGATGAACCTTGCGGGTCCTGTCGAACTCTGCAGTTCTGTGAAAGAAGCACGTTATCTGGAAGCACCCTGGATTTCAAACTGTTTCGGAAAAGTGAAAGCACTTTTTGTAGCACCCAAGTTTGGAAGCAGGCAACTAGCACAGAGTTGTGTGGTCAAAAAGAAGCCTGGAGAAGAGAAGGTTAAGGGGTGATATGATAGCCATGTTCAAATATATAAAAGGATGTCATATAGAGGAGGGAGAAAGGTTGTTTTCTGCTGCTCCAGAGAAGCGGACACGGAGCAATGGATTCAAACTACAAGAAAGAAGATTCCACCTCAACATTAGGAAGAACTTCCTGACAGTAAGAGCTGTTCGGCAGTGGAATTTGCTACCAAGGAGTGTGGTGGAGTCTCCTTCTTTGGAGGTCTTTAAGCAGAGGCTTGACAGCCATATGTCAAGAATGCTTTGATGGTGTTTCCTGCTCGGCAGGGGGTTGGACTGGATGGACTGGATGCCGAGCAGGAAACACCATCAAAGCATTCTTGACATATGCCTGTCAAGCCTCTGCTTAAAGACCTCCAAAGAAGGAGACTCCACCACACTCCTTGGGAGCAAATTCCACTGCCGAACAGCTCTTACTGTCAGGAAGATCTTCCTAATGTTTAGGTGGAATCTTCTTTCTTGTATATATCTTCTTAATATATCAAACATTAAAAACTTCCCTAAACAGAGCTGCCTTCAGATGTCTTCTAAAAGTCAGGTAGTTGTTTATTTCCTTGATGTCTGATGGGAGGGCGTTCCACAGGGCGGGCGCCACCACCGAGAAGGCCCTCCGCCTGGTTCCCTGTATCCTCACTTCTCGCAGGGAGGGAACCGCCAGAAGGCCCTCAGAGCCAGACCTCAGTGTCCGGGCTGAACGATGGGGGTGGAGACGCTTCTTCAGGTCTACAGGGCCAAGGCCATTTAGGGCTCTTAAGGTCAGCACCAGCATTTTGAATTGTGCTCGGAAATGTACTGGGAGCCAGTGTAGATCTTTTAGGACCAGTTTTATGTTTTCCTGGCGGCTTCTGCCAGTCCCCAGCCTGGCAACTGCATTCTGGACTGGTTGTAGTTTCTGAGTCACCTTCAAAAACAGCCCCACATAGAGGTGGAGGGGAAGCAGGGCAAGGATCATGTGTGGTTCAGGTCTTCCCTCTGATCCATCACCCCATAGGAGGGGCCACAGCAGCTCTTCCGGTGTAGGGCTGGGAGTGTGGGGCAGGTTGTCCTCTTGTGCTGCTACCTGACAGCTTCGTTCTCCGGTCCTAGTGACAGTCTGCTGCTGCGGGCCTCTCACTCCCAGGAGCATGGGGTGACATTTCCATCTCAGCTCCCCGGTAAGGCGTTAGAGTCACTCCTCCCACCCGCTGCCCCTGCCAGTTGCATAAGGTGCGCAAACCCAGCCAAAGGCAGCCAGGCAGAATGCACAGAATCCGGAGGAGGGACGTGAATCTGTCTGGCATCTTTGCTGCTTTATATAAAGCGCTTGGCGTTTCTTTATTTGGGTCAAGCAAAAAAGAGTGCAGTTCCTCTTAAGACTGTTGTTGAGAGTGGGTCTTGGGGGGGGGGGCGGGGATGTGGAGAGTCAAAGTGGATTCCTTTTTGCATCTAAACGTCCTTGCCTGTTGCAGCCTCCAGAGCTTTTGCTGCTTCCAAGGCCTCTGGGCAGTGATGCCTGGCAGCTGGTCTATGCGCACCATTCCAGGTTAAGCAAATTCCTTTGCTGACGCAGCCTTTGCTTCCCTCTCCCTTCTGAATGGCTTCCTTTTCTCCCCCACCCACCCCCCTTTTTGTGCCTCTCATCGTTCTGTTTGAAAGAATAAAGATGCCCCTTCCCCACCCCGCACAGCTTAATCCGTTGCCCTCTAAAGGATTAGCGTCATCGGCAGAAAATCCATTATGAGAATTATGGAGCTATTTCAATGAAGGATGGGTTTGGTCCGGCTTAGGCAGCTTGAGCAGAGCTGGGGCCCATTCACAAGCACCTGTTTTCGAGCATGGCTTTCCTGCCCTTTTCCATGGCAGATGGGGACGAGCCAAAAGTGGTTGAGCTGGTGCCCGGGCAGGTGGAAGGAACCTGGAGCAAGAAGGTGAATCCCAGGTCCCTTCTGTGCGCACCTAGAGGATGAACAGAGTGAGTAGGAGGACAGGATTTAAGCCCGGCTAAGCAACTGAGATGCTCCTTGTGGATGGGTCAGCACAGAAACGAGAGGCAAGCGTTAGAACATCCAGTCTGAGACACTCTTCCAAGTCTGAGGGCCTTTCTCTCCTAATGCCAGAGTGGTAGTAGCTCAAAAGTTACTCCAGGTCTTGGCATTGCTAGTTTTTATTTATTTGTTCATTGGCTTCCACACATATCTCAAGGTGATGTACACTAAGAACATAAGAAGAACCTGCTGGATCAGGCCAAGGACTCATCTAATCCAGTATCACAATGGCCAACCAAATGCCTTTGGGAAACCAGCAAGCAGGATCTGAGCAAAACAACACTTTCCCCTCCTGTGGTTTCCAGCAACTGGCTTTCAGAAGCATGGCTGCCTCTGACCATGGAGGCACAGCATAGCTGTTCTGGCTAGTAGCCATCGATAGCCCTCTTCTCCATGAATTGGTCTAATCCAGGTTTCCTCAACCTCGGCCCTCCAGATGTTTTGGGCCTACAACTCCCATGATCCCTAGCTAGCAGGACCAGTGGTCAGGGGTGATGGGAATTGTAGTCTCAAAACATCTGGAGTGTCGAGTTTGAGGAAGCCTGGTCTAATCCTTTTCTAAAGCCATCCAAATTGGCGGCCAGCACCGTCTCCTGTGGAAGGGAGTTCCGCAGTTTTAACTATGTGCTGCAAGAAGAAGGGCTTCCTTTTATCTTGTGAGCAGCTCACAAGAATCACAACAGCATCGGGGAGAGGGAAACATTGCAAACACTATAATATCAAATACTGTAACATGTTGTTGTGTTGTTGTTGTTTAGTCGTTTAGTCGTGTCCGACTCTTCATGACCCCATGGACCAAAGCACGCCAGGCACTCCTGTCTTCCACTGCCTCCCGCAGTTTGGTCAAACTCATGTTCGTAGCTTCGAGAACACTGTCCAACCATTTCGTCCTCTGTCGTCCCCATCTCCTAGTGCCCTCAATCTTTCCCAACATCAGAGTCTTTTCCAAGGATTCTTCTCTTCTCATGAGGTGGCCAAAGTATTGGAGCCTCAGCTTCACGATCTGTCCTTCCAGTGAGCACTCAGGGCTGATTTCCTTAAGAATGGATAGGTTTGATCTTCTTGCAGTCCATGGGACTATAACATATAAACTACAATAAATTCGTCTGAACAATGAATGCAATTTGTTTAAGTAATGGTAATGCAATAAAAGCCGCTTTAAAAAAGTTTAAAACCACGCAAAAAATAAAAGCAGGTTAAATTTAACAATGGTTAACAGTGGTTAGAGACCTAGTCATTCAGTTCATTGGGGGGGGGGAGTAAAACTTCGGTGCAGATAGTGGGTGTCTGGTGTATCTCGACAGAACAGGGGCAGCCACACTCAAAAGCCCTGCTCCCAAGTTACTGTGGAGCTGGGCTTGTGATATTTTTGGGTCTTGGAGAAGGCAGAAGCTCTCCCACAGACCACAGTGACCCACTGGGTGTATATAAAGGATAAGACGGTCTCTCGTCTTGGTGGAGTCACCAGCTGCTGAAGAATTAATGCTGTACACTACCACAAACGTAGCTCAAGCGAGGCTTTGCCTTCGAACAGCCTGGCAGCGTTTCATGGACTAACCATACATTTTAGGAGGCTGAAAGTGTGAGCTTTTGGATTACACAGGACTCTTCTTCAGACCTCGGGTGTTTACAGTAGGAACTTTAAATGTGAAGAATGTAGCAGGGCAGGCAGCTTTTGAGCCAGAGGAAAGCTGCTAGCAGAAACAGAAGCTGTGTTAATTGGATTGCAAATGTCTTGCCTCGCTGTGAAGGGTCAGGTTTAAAATCAACCTTAGTCTATAAGGCAAGAAGAAGAAAACCCCAGTGTGTGTTGGGGAGGGAGGCAAGGGGGGCGAAACCTTTCTACCTCTTCTTCTTCTTCTTTGGTGATCCCTCGTAGCCGAGTAAGATTGTCTTCCATAAACACGGTTTAAACAGTGAGTCCATAAGTGACTGTGGAGGCCAATTCTGGATCCACACGTCCTTCCACAGTGGGGACATTGGTTTCCAGGCGGGAGTTGATCATGGTGTGCATTTGCCAAGCGTGTCTTGCTCTTAGAGTGTCCCCCCCTCCCCCCCGGGTACTAATGCAAAACAGCCCCGTTTTCAGATTAGCAGAGCTGGAGTTAAATGTGGGAAGCAGTCAATTTTTATTAAATTTTCTGGTATTACCTACTGGCCAGAGGGCTTGGAACCCAGCAGGGAGCTTTTCTGCTGCCAGTTCAACGAATGATCAGCTTCAGATTGTGGTGACCCAATGCCTTCGTTGGCCCAGTTTCTCAGAATTTGGAGATTCAGACTTTGCAAGCATTTGGTGTTTATGGAAGCACTGGAATTTCTTCTTGCGTCTCTGGCTTTTTAGAACTTCCTTCCTCTTAAACGTTTGCAGCACATTGCCACGGATCCTCACTGGTCCCAGATTGGACCACCCCTCTCGTTTTTTTTTGAGGGGGGGGGAATCCAAATCATATCATATCTACATATTTATTCTGGATTCATGGTGCTGGTCCAAAGTGTCTCCTTGCATCTCTGGTTCTTAAAACTTGCTTCCTCTTTGAATCACATCATTTTGTCTCCTCACCTTCCCCTAAATTGGCTTAGCCTTCTAGTTTGAGTGGTGAGGAAACACCCAAATCATATCATATACTCAAATACCTATCCTGAATTTGTTGGGCCGGTCTGCAGATAACACATGATCTCTCACTGTGCAGAAATCCCCAAAGCCATCCTCAGTACATGTTTAAATAAGTGCCTGAGATATTTTGGCTTTATATAAAAATGGTTTGCGTGGAGTTATATAATCAATTAAACATAGACTCCTCTGACTGTGATGGTCTGTTTATGTGTTTCATACCTGCCTTCCCTTTCTAGTGTGACATGAGGGCACCTCTTTCCTCTCACGCAAGAGCTTCACTTTCATATCCGACAGCCAGCCACTTAGGTCTTCCCTTGTAATGCTGCACAAAAGGCTTTCTCTTAAATTAATTTGTGCTTCTGCATCAGGGGTGGGGACCCTCAGCCTTGGGCGCCAAATGCACCCCACCAGCCTCTCTTCCATGGCCACCGGGACTCTTCCCAGCCATCGCGCTCCCAACTCCGCCATTCTTTAGCCATCCCTGTTTTGCGCCCTCCTTGAGTGTTTTATGCCTGGCTGGAATGTGTTCTTGAACTCTGACAATGTTTTCCTGCTTACCTGGATGGAGGATAGAACCAAGGGGACCTGAGCATGTGTAGAGAAAGCGGAAGGTGGTGGACTCTCCTTCTTTGGAGGTTTTAAAGCAGAGGTTGTCGGGGATTCTCGGGCTGTGACTCTTGCATTGGACTAAATGACCCCTGGAGTACATTCCACCTGCACAATTCTACGACAAAGTTTGTATTCAATATTCTGCCTCGTTTTTTGGCTTGGGCCCTGCTGATCGCTAGCATGTGGAAGGTTGCCCAGAAGAAAATGTGACCCTGACGTCAGGGGAAAGCCAACATGGTGCCCTCTAAATGATCATAGAATCATAGAATTGCAGAGTTGGAAGGGATCCCAGGGGTCATCTAGCCCAACCCCCTGCAATGCAGGAATCTCAGCTAAAGTGTCCATGACAGGTGGTCATAAAACCTCCAAGGAAGGAGAGTCCACTACCTCCCGAGGGTGTCCTTTCCACTGTTGAACAGCACTTCCTGGACTCAAACTCCCAGCAACCACTGCATAGCAGGGGCGGTGGGGGGGGTGTTGTCGTCCAGTGATGGGCATCTACAGAAGGTCCGTCCGATCTCTTTGGTTGCTGGACGCTATTCATGCTGGATGTTGGCGACCCGCATGCCTTTCCCCTCCCCGTTGCTCGCAGCCAGGTACCCGAGGGTGTCTTGGCTGAAGTTGTCAAGCTGTCAGAGTGCCAAGGATGTGCCTGGCAGCAACACAGCTGCAGCACCCAGATTTAAAGCTCTGTAATTGAATGGGATTTGCTACTTGGGGGTACGTCCTTCGACACTTAACGCATTTTGGCATGAATCCTTTTTGTAGGAGATAGCCGGTTCTTCATCAGAGTCTTCGCCAACCTTGGGCCCTCCATGTGTTAAATTTTTATTTATTTGTTGCATAGCAATCCCACCTTTTTCTCCATGGAGCTCACGGTTTCATACATGGTTCTCCCCGTCCTTGTTTAATCCTCACAGCAACCCAGCGAGGTACGCTAGCGACTGGCCCAAGGTCGCTCAGTGAGAGCTTTGTGGCTGAGTGGGGATTCAAACCCTGGTCTCCCAGGTCCTAGTCCAGTTGCACCACACAGGTTCTCTGTCGATGGAGTGCAATTCCCACCCCCCCTACTGTGCTGTCTGAGGCTGATGGGATTTGTAGTCCAACATCATCTGATGTTGGCGAAGGGTCCTAGAGCTGTACTAGAGAAATAGCCAGTGTGCTCAGCACTTGAGTGTCGCTTCCAAGGCACGTTCTTGACTTCCCTGTTTCCGATGCCATTCTGAAGTGGTCCCCTGAAGTGGTCATTGGGACTTTGCCCTTGAGAAATCTTTGTGGATACTGTGCTTTGAGGGGCGGGAGACATGGACAGCCCTAAAGGGCTGCTGAGTCTTGCCTCGCATGAGAATCTGTAAGCAGATTTTGGCTCTGGTTTCGACAAAATGAAGGCAGCCGGCCAGGCCTGAGAGCTACATAGGGCATATTTCCTCGGATTGCAGGGGGTTGGACTGGATGACCCTTTAGACTCTACAGTTCTATAATTGAACTGGTCCAGGCTGCCTGTTCCTTGCACCGGTTTGGTGCTAGAACAGACCTTGGGTTACTTTTACTCATAGCAGACACACTGAGTAAAAATTAGTCGAATAGAATCATAGAATTATAGAGGTGGGAGGAGCAACAAGGGTCATTTAGTCCAACCCCCTGCAATGCAGGAATATTTTTGCCCACTGTGAGGGTCAAACCCCGAATCTTGAGATTAAAAGTCTCACGCTTTACTGACTGAGCTCGCCTACAGGCTTCTTCCCAGACCTTTTAAACATGCTTCTTTATACATGAGACAAGCGACCTCTACGAGGGGGCAACAACATGCACAAGACCGTTGGTGAAAAAGCACAGTCCTTCCTAACTTGTGCACTCTCGACAGATCAAACTTCAGATAAATACAATACAATTTTTTAAAAAAACAACAACCCCAAACAAATTGAACTTTCAAAAGTGGCTGGCATAGGCACTCCCTGGCCCCCAAGTGAAGATTTCTTTTTGGATCAATAGGTGGATTAGCAAGATCATTAGAAAGATGAGTTGAATCATTCTCAAGTTAATGTGGCTCTGGCTCCTTGAAGACCCCAGAATAGAGCAATTTTTGGGGGGGGGGCGTGTTCTCTGCCAGGGCAGCTGAGCCGATGAGTCGAGACAAATTACTGGGTGGAGGGGCTGCATCCCTCCACGTGCGAGATGTCCTCGCAATACCCATTTGTGGAGGGGGATCCGGGCTTCCTTTCTGCTCCATCGGCCAGAAAGGTCTCCCCCATCAGCCTTTATGAACTAATGAACAGACCTGATTAAGAGTTGGCAGCTCCCGCACCCCCCTACCCCCTGAGGTATTCCCGGGCTGAGGGGAGGGGGAGGAGGAAGGCAAAATGTTCATGCACTGGTGCTCCGTGCAGCATTACAGAGAGGATAGCCTCGTAATTAAATGCTGAATGAAAGCAAATGTTTGCTGATGAGCATGGTGGGTGGTTAATTAACCGGACGAACGGACGGGGAGGAGGGGAGTGCAAAGCTCGAACTCACAACCCTGAGTTGAAGAGTCTCATGCTCTACCGCCTGAGCTATCCCAGGTCCTTCTCCATGAATTTGTCTAATCCTCTTTTAAAGCCATCCACGTTGAAGGCCACCACTGCGAGTTCTGCAGCTCAGCTCTGTGCTGCGTGAAGAAGTTCTTATCCATCCAGAGAGAAACTGTCTCTACCCTCTTTCTCCATGCCATACAGGAAGGGTAGGATAAGCACATCATAAATAAATTGCCATCTCGAATAGGAGCCACACGGAGCTCCCGTTCTGTGCTTGGATAAGCAGTTTTGCGGCGACATACCGTACACAGAACTGGCAAGATGGAGGCTGCTGAATGGGTCGGAATGCAGATCAATAGTTATTGCATAAAGGTGACTTCTGGTCTCTGCGGCTGCGAGTTTAAAGACGTGTCTGTGTGTCCTTGAACTTGGGGAGATGGACTGTCCCTAAAAAGGCAGCAGACACAGCCCTGAGCCATCAAAAAGCCTCGGTGAACTGGCTGCTAATTTAATCCTGCCAGAGCCCCTGGGGTGCTGAGTCCCGCAGCAGGTTTCTTTTTCCATGGTGTGAAATCCAGCCGTGTGACAAACTGAATTATATGTGCTTCTGCCTGTGGCGGATGAAAATTCTGAAACACATTAATAACTTGGTTTAGGGGCAGGGAATGAAGTTCATTTCTAGCAACACACACAAACACCCCAACCGCACCCCTCATTTCCCGCCCCTGGTCTCTCTGTTTACGCAAGGCTGGTTTGTTTATTTAAGTATTTTTCAATTTGCATTTATATCCCACCTTTTTTTTCTCCTCTGAGGAGCTCGAGGTGGCGGACAGGATTCTCTTCCTCTCCATTTTCTCCTCACCCTGCGAGGTGGGTGAATTTGACAGAAGACAGTGACTGGCCCCCACCCAAGGTCACCCAGTGGCAATTTGAACGCTGGACTCTCCCAGATCCTAGTCCTGCACTCTAACCACTAGGCTACGTTATTTGGAGGGAGGGGAGCAAGGTGGGTCCATAAGGGTTGTTGTGGGAAGTGAGTCAAGAAACAACCCAATAAAAAAAGCCATGCCCTCTCACACACCCCAGCATAGGATTCTGAAGGCATCCCAGCCCACTCCTTGCACCAAAACCATAGAATCACAGGATTGTTGAGTTGGAAGGGGTCCCGAGGGTCATCTAGACCAGCCCCCCACAATGCAGGAATTTCAGTTAGCCATTCCCAGCGCTGAGAATTGAACGGAAGTCTGAAGCCTCCTGGCATTGCCCAAGTGGCTACAACGCCAGCTCCCTTCTGCCCCTCTCAGGTAGCGCCAGGTGCACGGCTTCTTTGGCATGGGCTCTTTGGGGCATTACCTTCTCGGCCCAGAAAGAAACCTGCGTTGCAGCAGAGCAGCTCCCTTCTGCTTCAATATTGCCAACTCACGTGCCAAAGGGTTTTGGGTGTTCCTCCGAGGGAAATGTGCTCTCCTTCCCACCCCCCAGCCCCCGGTCGCAGTCAGCCAACTGAGCGCTTTCCAAATTCAAACATTGCTGGGAGATTCAGGACAGACTTACAGAGGTCCTCCTCCACACACCTCATTGTTAAAAACCATGGGATTCGCTCCCGGAAGAAGAGGTAGTGACGCAAACCAATTTAGAGGGCTTTAAAAGAGGATTTGACACACTTGTGGGAAGAGAGGACTTTCAGGGTTAAGGGGTGATATGATAGCCATGTTCAAAAATATGAAATGATGTCATATAGAGGAGGGAGAAAGATTGTTTTCTGCTGCTCCAGAGAAGCGGATACGGAGCAATGGATTCAAACAACAGGAAAGAAGATTCCACCTAAACATTAGGAAGAAAGAACTTCCTGACAGTAAGAGCTGTTCGGCAGTGGAATTTGCTACCAAGGAGTGTGGTGGAGTCTCCTTCTTTGGAGGTCTTTAAGCAGAGGCTTGACAGGCATATGTCAAGAATGCTTTGATGGTGTTTCCTGCTCGGCAGGGGGTTGGACTGGATGGCCCTTGTGGTCTCTTCCAACTCTATGATTCTATTATTCAGGGGCTATTCACCACAATGCTTCTGCTATGCCTCCACAGTCGGAGGCAGTGATGCTTCATAGAATCATAGAGTTGGAAGAGAGCACAAGGGCCATCCAGTCCAACCCCCTGCCAAGCAGGAAACACCATCAAAGCATTCTTGACAGATGGCTGTCAAGCCTCTGCTTAAAGACCTCCATGCTTCTGAAGGAGCATGACATGTGGGCTGGTGGATGTTCAGAGGGATCCTCTTCTTCCCCAGTTAGACTTTAAAATATGTAGAGGAACGCCAGCATGATGGGATGCAGCTCCCATCATCCTTGATTATTGGTGGTGCTGGCTGGAGTCGATGGGAGCATACTGTGTTGGCGACTGCTTTTCATCCTGTGCAGGATGAAGCATTTTTCCACATCACGTAGTCCTGGGCATAAGGCTGCTTCCTGCGATCCGTATTGTGATATTAAGAACTTGCTGTGCTTCAGGAGCAGTTCCTGTACTCCCCTCCTCTTTGTAGTGGGCATGTGGCAGGAGGAAGATCCATTGTCCCTCCCCTGTTGCGTTTCCCCTCAACTGCATTTAACTTCTAGCAGTTGCATACCTCCAAAATCCTTCTCTTCCTGGTTACCACCCGGCGCCGCCTTCCTTGAAGTCTCCTAGCCGGTGTTGCTGGCTCCTGGGATTGCTGAGATGCGCTTTGTAAGAGCAGAGCTGCTGGTTCAGTCCAGACCCCTTGCTAATGATCTCCTGTGGTCTGCAAGTGCAAGCAAATTCTCTGCATCCGCACGCCAGTTGCGGTTAGAACCAAGCAATGGAAAGGGAGTTAATGAGTGCCAATGTGTTCAGCCTCGGTGCATGGCAGTGTGAAAGCTTGACATTTTCGAATGTGTTCTGAATGAATGCAAATATTAAAAGCCATTTAGCTCAATGTTTATCGGGGCTTGGAAGATGGGCATGGCTAGATCATGGCGCTTCTGACGACTTTTGAAACCCCGCGTAGGCATAGTACAAGAGGCATTCCAAAAAACCCTACAGCAGCCGTGGCTTCTGCTTTTTTAATCTTATTTCTTTAGATTTCATTACGGTAAACTAAAGAATATCCATAAAGAAATGCAGCATACTACTGAATATCATCATTAAAGTTGTTATTCCAAAATATTACCCGTATATACATATTTCTCAAAAAATCTGCTAGTCTGGATTTAATAAGTTCATTTAATCACAGTTACTATCAACCAATTCCCCCAACCCAATCCATTTGCGTATGGTAGGAGCTATACTCCCCCCTCCCCAAATTTTAGCTAGCATAATCTTAAAGGTAAAGGGACCCCTGATCATTACGTCCAGTCGTTACCAACTCTGGGGTTGCGGCGCTCATCTCGGTTTATTGGCCGAGGGAGCCGGCGTACAGCTTCCAGGTCATGTGGCCAGCATGACAAAGCCACTTCTGGTGAACCAGAGCAGCACACGGAAACGCCGTTTACCTTCCCACCGGAGCGGTACCTATCTATCTACTTGCACTTTGACATGCTTTCGAACTGCTAGGTTGGCAGGAGCTGGGACCGAGCAACGGGAGCTCACTCCGTCGCTGGGATTCGAACTGCCGACCTTCTGATTGGCAAGCCCTAGGCTCTGTGGTTTAATCCACAGCGCCACCCGCATCCCGGCAACATAATCTTAGCACCAGTTAAAAGGTTGATTACTGTTTCTTGATAGTTTTTCAGGATAGCATCCCTTTTAGATAGGGAAGTAGAAATATTTTAGGGTGGCTTCTTGGCTGGTATGTATCCACTCAAAATGGGTTGCACAGTAACATCACACACAATGAACATGGGGAAAGTAGAAACTGAGCTCATAGCATGTTGTCAAGGCAGGCTGATGTTTGCACTTAATGGGCTGAAAATGGGGGTTTGGGGTGGTGGTGGAAACAGATCTACGTGCCGTGCGCACCACCATTTCCAGATTAAGCTTAGCAAAGCAAAGTTTGCTGCCTAAAAATGGCAAATCCCTCTAACCAGCGTGTAGAAGTTCACTCCCAGTGTGATGGGAAGGCTTTGCAGCACCCTGCGGTAGTGAAAGAGGCACCGATACCTGTCCCTTCAGCTGCGTTCTTTGAGCTCTGTCCAACCTCCACCTCTCTTCCTTTTGTGCTGTCATACAGACTCTGCCTAAGGCCTGTTGTTGATGCATGGAATCCGAGTGCATTTTTTAATTAATTTCCCTTTTCCCTTCTTTGCTTTGGTCAGCAAAACCAGAAGAGATAAAACCAGCCGCCGAGGTCGCGACAGCGAACGACATCGCGGCCCCTCCAAGCAAGGAGCTTCCACCGAGCCCCGAGAAGAAAGCCAAGGTGAGGGTCAACCGTGTTGTGCTTCCAGCGCTGGGGGTTTTGGTTCTCGGCACCCTGCTTTCCCCCTTCTACTTCTTAAGCCAACGATAAGTTCTGTACTCTGAGCCGATGGGCTCCCAAGAAAAGTAGCTGGCTACCAAGCCCAGTTTGATGGCACACAAGGCTGTTAACACCATCCCTAAGCTCCTCATTTCTAACCCAATCGTGGTGGCTGTGAGAGCAGTCCTGGAACAAATGCTGAGCAGTTCTTGAGCAGTTTTCTTCCCAATGTCTGCTCTGTACCCAGCCCTGTTCTGCTTGCTTGAAGGAGTCCTCAGACGTAAGTAGGCCTGGAGTGAATTGTGTTGCGTCAAGTTGGAAATGAAGAACAGCTGAACTGTTCACTCCATCTTTTCCCTATGCCAGTGAAGGTAGACCAGGGATGAGGAAACCTCCAGGTGTGGTTGGACTCCAACTCCCTTTCAGGAATGATGGGAGCTGGAGTCCAGCATCACACGGACGGCCACAGTTCCTCCATCCCTGACGCTGGCAGTACTGAGCAGGATCAGGCATCCCCAAACTGCGGCCCTCCAGATGTTTTGGCCTACAACTCCCATGATCCCTAGCTAACAGGACCAGTGGTCAGGGGAGATGGGAATTGTAGTCCAAAACATCTGGAGGGCCGAAGTTTGGGGGTGCCTAAGCAAGATGAACCAGTGGTCCAATTCTGTATAAAGCAGCTCCCTGCGTTCTGACAGCTATCCCGATGTGAACAGGTTGCCCTTTCTGGAAATTAGGTCAGGAGCAAGCCAGCCAGCAGTAAATCACAGAGAGCCAGTGGTGTTAACACATTATTAGGGGGGGGGGGACCAGAAACTGCACAGGTGTGTCAGGCCTAATGAGCACAGCAACAACTCTTCCTCTGTAGGTCTTGCCCCAATGAAATAGTTGCCGAGACTGAAAGTCTCCGCCTCAGCTGTCTTAAGTCCCCTCATCTCCAGGGCTTTTTCCAAGCAGTCGGAGACTGTGCCTGCATGCAGCCTGCCACTTCTCCACTGGTTTCAGCCCTCTTCTGGTTCAGGGAGACAAGGGGAGAGAGGAGCTTGTCGCAGCAGGAGGGGGAGACATCTGTGCTTCTTCACCAGCCCGGATGCCTCCTGGCCTCCCTCCTCTCCTGCTTCAGCTTCTGCCTCTGATTCTGGACTTCTTTTCATGGAATTCTACTCCATATTGATCCAGAGCAGAACTCAGCATATAGTTAGCAGAGTAAAAACTTAAACACGTTGCAAGATTCTCAAAAAAATTGACCAGAGGCAATGAATACTTCATCCAGCAGAGCTTTATTGCTACTGAAGGCAAATGAGCCCAATGGTCACAAATCCAATACATTCAGGATTGGCCCTGTCCATCAGAAATCCAGTTGCATCCTCCTGGCCTTATTATTATAGTCAGCATGACCTTGACAGAAGAGATAACATAACCAGTTTAAACAAATTTAAAAAATTCCTTCCAGCAGCACCTTAAAGACCAACTAAGTTTTTTATTTTGGTATGAGCTTTCGTGGTTTTTAAGGTGCTGCTGGAAGGATTTTTTTTTTATTTTGTTTCGACTACGTCAGACCAACACGGATACCTACCTGTAACTATAACCAGTTTAAGCCAGGTGTACTCAGCTTCTCTGAAGGAATAACCCAAACATCAAGAACCTCCTGTTTGTTTGTTTCACACAGAGAAGCTTCCGGAACCCTCTCGAATTAAGTAGAATAGGAAAGACCTCTACACATCAGATCAATACTTTCTGCACTAAGAAATGCAAACTCACACTTCTCTCTGCCACAGACTTTCCCAGCTCACTAAGCCTTGTACCTCTTCAGCTTCCAACACCTCTTCTCCATCTTCTCCCTCTGACCACACTGTCATCCCACCAATAATCCCTGGGCTCTGAGCCTTCTTCCCCTGGGGGTTCCCCCAGCTGGTTCCTCCCACCATTGTGTCCAACCAGGCCATGTCACCCAGTATATAGTTTGATTGGCAGCAGCTGAGAAAGGGTCGTTCTTCTCACCTGCCACCTGACTCTCTTCTCCGGCTAAGCTGGGAACAGATCCTGGGACCCATAATATGGGGATCTGCCTTATACCGAGTCAGACCACCGGTCCCCCAAGCTCACTGTTGTCTAGACTGACTGGTAGCAGCTCTCCAGGATTTCAGACATGAGCCTTTCCCAACCCTACCGGGAGATTCCAGCAGGATTTGAACCTGCATGCAAAGAAGATACTCTACTCCTAAGATACAGCTGAAGAGAGATGGCTCTTCTCTGCTGCCCCTTGACAGTTCACCCCTGTTTCTCAGTTTACTAAGAGGCCTGTGCAGACACAGGGGCGACCATGTTCTTTTCTGGATGTAGTTACAAGGCTGTTGTAATATTTGACTCTACCAAAGATCTCATTCGGGGGGCTGATTCTTAGAGAGAGGTTGGCTCCGCAAAGTCCAGCATGGATTGTGCGCTAAACAGGAACCTAAGAAGTTGCCTTAATTCCGAGATGGATCACTGGCCCACCTCGCTCTGTACTGTCTGCACTGACTGGCAGCTGCTCTCCAGGGCCTTTGTGGAGATTCTGTTGGGGACTGAACCTGGACCTTCTGCATGCCAGGCAGATGCCCTTCCACTGAGCAGTCTCCTTTCCCTATATAGTGCAACATTTAGCCCTCCTCCCCATGGCTGCTCTTTCCTTAGGCTCAGAGAATCGAATGCTGCCATCTTTTCTTTTCGACTTGTTTCTTTGCTCCCATTTTTGCTGCTCTGACGTTTTGTTTACCATGCGCTTCTTTTCTTTTTGTTACGTCCATTTTTTTGCCTGTGTGTGTGTTCTTTGTGTGTGTGTTTTGACACCAAGCCTTCAGCCTCCACTTCAGCAACAAAGCCTGCAGCAGCAGCAGCAGCAGCGAAAACCAAGGGCACCCCCACTGCTGCCCCTGCCCCTGCCAAGCGGCCGGCGTCCACCACTATGCCAGGCCAAAATAAAAAAGCCACCAGCCCCACCGCAGCCACCACCCCTAAACGCCTGGCAACAAGCACCGCACGACCCTCCTCCTTAACTCCTAAAGAGCCCAAGCCGAAGGTAAGTCACTTGTGTGCAAGGGGGGAGGTTTGTGGCCTTGGAGCCAGGTTGTCCTGTTGAGCACATCTAGGCTGTTGGCATCTTCCTGCTCTGTCCCTGGATAAATTGCCATTGCTTTGTCCTCCCGTTCAGTGGTGGTCCAAAATCCACCCAGGAAGAAAGCTAGCGTGTCAGGGAAGATCATAGAATCGTAGAGTTGGAAGGGACCCTGCAATGCAGGAATATGCAGCTGTCCCATAGGGGGATCGAACCCGCAGCCTTGGCGTTATCAGCATCACGCTCTAACCAACGGAGCTATTCAGGTCTCCTTTGCTTTTCTGCACAGAGAGGGTTTGCGTGTTAATAGGGGGGGGGGGTTCGTTAGCCTCTGCATTGCTCTTGTACAGCTCAGGAGGGAAGAGGATGAGGACAAAACTAGAATTCGGTGCCTCTGGCGCCACCTACAGTTGAGCTCCCTTCCTTCCGCCCTACTAGTCCCAGTGGGTGCCAGCTGCCAGGGCCGGCTCAAGACATTTTGCTGCCTGAGGCGGACGACAAGATGGCGCCCTTCCCCAAGGCCCTTAGAGGAGCCAGTTGGACCAGCATCTTACCCCAATACTGATCACAGGAATGCATCTTCCACTGCACTTGACGGCAGCAGGCTAGTGTAGGGAATGCAGAGCACTCACAGCTCTGGCCCCTTGTGGCCCCTCAGGATCTGCCGCCTGAGGCAGCTGCATCACTCTACCTCATCACAGGGCTGGCCCTGCCAGCTGCTTCTGGTCCCTCCCTGCCTCCCCTCCATTCTCTGGGTGAGGGAGGGTGGGTGGTTCTGTAGCCCTGTTAGAAGCTGAAATGAAGGGATGAGCTGTCCCTGAGCAGGAGCCGTCGGAGCTTATATTTTAATGGAAATGCGGCCCTTTAGGTGAAAGTAACCTTAGCTTGCGGTTCCCGGTTCCCATAGTTACCAGGCCTCACTCATCAAAATCCTGACACTTTTTTATAATTGACTTAGTGTGCCTGGAAACCAGAGAGGGCAGCAAGCATAGGAGAACACTCTGGATCTCTGCCAGGAAAGGGTTGTTTAATCCCAAAATATGTCACTGGTTCTAAATTGCTGCTCAGCAGTCAGAATCGACTCTAAAGTTTTGTGCAGGGAAAGGAAACCTGTCAAACAAATAAACATCGCTCCCCCTTCTAAGGTCTTCCAGGACCCACACTTTTTGGGAAATGGTTCCTCTTTCTGTTCCCCCCACCAAAAATCCCCAATGTTTCTTTGCTGCATCAGTTGTTCATAGATAAATTGATCATTGCCCAGAAGTCCCAGATGGTCTCGGACAAACGCCATCTAAGCCTGTGGAGCAATTTTCTTTTTCTGCCTGTAATTAAAAGAGCTTCCTCTTGGCAGATGACCAGGGAAAGGAAGGGGGAGCATGAGTGATTCCAGTGAGCGGAAAAGAGCCAGGGAACTAAGAAATAAATTAATTAAAGGCAGCGCTTTACTTATTTTATTGCATAATATTTTTACACCACTTGCTTGTGTAAAAGGGAAACTGCCGAAACAATCCTCAAAAAAGACAAAGCAGTAGAAACATCAAGAAGAATTTAAAACATCCCACAAATGAAATCATCGATAAACTAAAAATATACGTCAACATTCTACATGCCTGGTTAATCTTGTCTGCACTGATATCAATAGGCAGGGTGTTCCAAAGTGTAGGTCCTGCCACAATAAAAGATAGAAGTGGTCAAGTGTCTAGTAAAGGACCGGCTCCTGTGTAGGCCCTCCGTGAGCAGAAATTAGCCTGTCCCTGCCACACCGCACAACCGAGTTTTCTTTCTCACCCCTCCAGTCTTAGATTTTACTTCTGCCCCTGGAGATTCTGGGGAGAGAGCTGGTGAAACTTCAAACCTTCAGACCCTTGCAAGCCAACACACATATAAATGGTCCAGACTCCTGCTAAGTAGGGGAAAGTGTTGGCATCACCCCTGCCCATTGCAGGGGCAAAACCCTCGTGATCCCTCAGTTCTCTGCCCCTTACACACAAGCAAAGGCCTCCTTGACCTGACCACTGTCAAATACTAAGCAGGCAACATTTGGTTGTCCATTTGGCCAGCATTCCAAACCTAGGTCAAATCACTCATTTGACCACAGATAATCTGTTGTGTATGGGACGCAGGTGACGCTGTGGGTTAAACTACAGAGCCTAGGGCTTCCCATTCAGAAGGTCGGTGGTTCTAATCCCCGCGACGGGGTGAGCTCCCGTTGCTTGTTCCCAGCTCCTGCCCTCCTAGCGGTTCGAAAGCACGTCAGGTACAAGTAGATAAATAGGTACCGCTACAGTGGGAAGGTAAACGGCGTTTCTGTGCACTGCTCTGGTTCGCCAGAAGCAGCTTTGTCATGCTGGCCACATGACCTGGAAGCTGTCTGCGGACAAACGTCGGCTCCCTCGGCCTATAGTGCGAGATGAGTGCCGCAACCCCAGAGTCGTGCACGACTGGACCTAATGGTCAGGGGTACCTTTACCTTTACCTTTAATCTGTTGTGTTTTGCTTTAGGTTGGAGATAGATTTAGGATAAATGTTTTCAAAAATGGGGTTGGGGTTACCGTATCAGTTGTTACTTGTTGTTGTAGTTCCTTTGAGCCTGAAACCTACATAGCCCTTAGGAGAGCCTGATCCAGCTAAGTCTGCTATCTCCTTCCACACTCCACCTTTACGATGGTCACTAAATGGAGACCTTATGGCCTTAGCCTCAAGCAAACTTTGCCCATCCCTTTGCTGAACATGCAGCTTATGGGAGAATAGCTTGCAAGTTTGCTCAGTATTTGGGGACATTTCAATTGGCTGCTGATACAGAATGTGCCTGCCCACCGATTCTGTTCTCCCCGCCCCGTTAGATCAGGATATCTTGATTTAAGCCAAGCTCTGATTTCCTCCTGAAAAGACAGACTTTTGATGATCTTCCCACATGTCATGGGAAGAGTGGGGAGACCCTTGCAGGGAAAAGCTGCAGACTTTGCGACTCGCTATAGATCTCTTTCCATGAAGCCCACCCAAGGTTGCAAAGCTGAAGGTAGTGCTGTTAGGCATGCAGCCCTTTTCCAGGGAAAATCTGAATGGGCATCTCAGATGGATGAGAGGTTGTCTTAATGGGGGAAAGCTCTGTTTGACTTGGGTCCTTTTTGTTTCTTTCTTTCCAGGGGACAGACGCAAAGAGCCCCGATAAGCGGACCTCCCCTTTGAAGCCCCCGTCCGCTACGGCTCCTCGGCCGGCCGCAAAAAGCCCAGCCACCCCCAGGCCGTCGACGGCACTAGCAAGTACGAATGCTCTGAGTGCACGGAACACAGCCACTTCCCCACCCAAGAGGCCCTCCAGTGAGTATTGCTCTGCCCCAAGCTTGCCAGGAAAAGGGATGTTGGTTTTGGAAGCTGCACGCTCTTGCATTCCGGCTTTGCTAATTCGGCAACATAGGGACATGTAGATGAGTGGATAGAGCCTCTGCTTTGCATGCAAAAGGTTCCGGGTTCAGTACCCAGCCGCATCTTCAGGTAGGTCTGGAAGTGTCCCTTTTCTGAAACCCTGGAGAGACACAGCTGGTGAGTGTAGCAGACATTGCCAAGCTAGATGGACCCAGCAAGAAAGGACTTCTCCATGTGGTTCATTGTTAAACTGTGGAACTCCCTCCCACAGGAGTCAGTGATGACCACCAAACTAGATGGCTTTAAGAGAGGATGAGACAAATCCATGCAGGTGAAGGAAATTGATGGCTACAGTTGGCGGCCACAATGCTTCTGAATGCCAATTGCTGGAAACCCTAAGGCAGAATAATGTCCCTTGTGCCTGAATCTTACTTGCTGGTTTCCCAAAAGAGGCATCAAGTTGGCTACTGGGAAAACAAGATGCTGGACTAGAAGGGCCATTGGCCTGATCCAGCAGGCTGCTATGTTTGACTCCATCTAAGGCAGCTTCTAACGTATTTTTGTGTTAAATGTGAACCCCAGGGACTGAGGAACAGGACCTCGCTGTTAGCTGGCCCAACTTGTGTATGCTCTGGGCTGTATACTGCTTCAAGCTTAAATTTCTAAATCTACCAGTGGAGACATATTAGACTGAATCTCATAAACCAACCGTGCTCTGTGTTTGGTTTGCCTGATAAATAGCACTATGCAGAACTTCTTGTCGTTTCCCACGGTGAGCATAACAAGGAAAAACAAGCAATTCTTGCAGTGTTTGCACTGGGTCATCACAGTCGAGGATTTCTTTTTCGTCTTACGAGTTTCCCAGTGGCTGGCCACTGCCTGAGTCCTAGGCTCAGGAGGACCTTTGTCCAATCCAGCAAGTCAGTTTCGATCTATCCTGACATTGAATATATATGAGTTTCCCCTGCCTTGTGTGGAGCATAGCGCACTGCAAGTTGAAATTCTTAAGAGCAATGTGTCTCTTCAGATCAGGGAGAGGGAGAGAATGGCCAACTGCCTTGGAGGCTATTTTGGGCTTAGAAGAGATGGAAAACAGTGACAACGCTAGGAATTGCATTTTAAAATGGCTAGGTTAGACCCATTGAAATAAATAGATTTAAGTAACAAATCCATTTATTTCATCAGGTCTCCTCTGAACATGACATAGTTTGTGTATCACCCCTAGCATTTGTGTTGCCTGCTTCAATTGCACATTCTCTCTTTCTTTGCTTTTTTTATTGATTCATTTAATCATTTATGTGCTGCTTACATCCCAAAATGGCTATGTAGACGGTACACATTTAGGATCCAGGAGGCAAGATGATGTGGGTGGTGGGGGAGACAGGGCCTCAGTATTTATTTATATTATTGCATTTATGCCCCCACTTTTCCTCCAAGGAGCTCAAGGTGGCATGCAGTTCTCCCCATTTTTAAGCCTCAAAACAACCCAGAGAGGTAGGTTAGGCTGAGACAGCGTGATTGGCCCAAGGTCATGCAGTGAGTTCCCTTAGCTGAGCGGGGATTTGAACCTGGGTCTCCCTAGTCCAGCACACTAACCAGTACACCACGCTGGCATGAGAGAAGAGTAGGGCGTTAGGAATCCTGACTGGCGGTGGTAGCCCGCTTAGCTGTGGCACCAGCAAGGCCCTGCCATGGACTGAGCCCGGCAGAGCAGAAGTTCAGCTCGGCTGCTGTCTTTGTGTGTTGTGCAGCCATCAAGACAGACGCAAAACCTGCCGATGCCAAGAAGACCATCGCAAAATCACCATCAGGTAACCCGCTCTCCCTGCTTCGCTTCCTGCTTGCTTCTTTGGGTGGCCACATGGGGCTTTTGGGGGTGGCTCTGCAGCTTCCCCTGCTGACGGCCCTCTCTTCTTCTTCTTCTTCTTCTTCTTCTTCTTCTTCTTCTTCTTCTTCTTCTTCTTCTTCTTCTTCTTTTTTCTCCTTGTGTTCCTCCTTTGGCAGCCGACCTCAGCCGTCCAAAGAGCGCCCCGGGCTCCACCGCTGCCAAAAGCAGCGCCACCACCCCGACCGCTGCTGCCCCCGGCCTACCCGGAGCAGCTGCTAGCCGGCCCAAGCCAGCCACACCCAGGCTCTCGGGGACCGGGAGCTCTGCCGCCGAGCCCAAGAAGGCGTCCACGCTCAAAGCCGCACCAAAAACCAGCCCCGTTGCCAAGCCTCCCCGGCCCCCCACCAGTAGCGTGTCGGCCCCCGACCTGAAGAACGTCCGCTCCAAGATCGGCTCCACAGACAACATCAAGCACCAGCCTGGCGGAGGACGGGTAAGTCCCCCTGCCCCATATCTCTCTGGGCGATTGGTTGCCTGTGCTCACATGACACTCTTCCCAACGATGATGGATCACAACTCCCATGATCCCTTTCTGTTGGCCATGCTGGCTGGGGTGGATGGGAGTTGAAATCCAGAGTGCTACCCTAGCACAGTGTGGGGAAACAGTGGCTTTCCAGGTCCTGCTAGACTACAACTCCCAGTAGCCTTAGCCAGCATGGTGAATGGCTAAGGATCGTGGGAGTTGTAGTCCAGCAAACCTCCAGAGAGCCACAGTCCTTCTTGTAGAAGGAGCTGCTGCTGTCCTCAAGCCCCTCACACTTGCTGTAGCTGCCAGCCTTAGTTCTTTTTGCAGCAGAGAAGCGGGTGCTTTGGATCTGGAAACGCAGAGCTCAGACCGCCGTGTGTGTGTGTGTGTGTGTGTGTGTGTGTGTGTGTGTGTGTCACTTTTGGAGGAAAGGATTTGAGCCTGTCTGCATGGTCCAGCCAGAAGAGTGCTTGTAGGATGGGCAAAGAGCTTTTTGATGTGGCTCTCTTACAGAGCCCCCTTTTGGCCACTGCTGTGTTCTGCAGGTTTGGCTAATCCCCAAATTTTCAGGGTGAGAGATTGGTCCCTCTGTAGAGGTGTCATCTTTGTGTGGCCAAACACATCTCAAATTATTGAGCCTCTGCTTGCTCTCCGTTTCTCATGGACAGCATGAAAGACCAGTGGAACAGTTTTCTGTTTGGATTAATTTTTTGAGATCCCTCTTGCGGGGGCGGAATCAGGGCCTTAAATCTGCTGGGGTTCTTCTGTTGCCCTGGTTGGCTGGGCCTCAAACCCAATGTTTACTTGGGGCAACCAAGGGCTTATTAATGCATTCACTTTCCCTTGAGTAACAACCCACGGACTCTCCCCAGCCTTAAATCTGCTAACACGTTGAAGAGACGGGTTGAATTATTGGGGCTTTAGATCTATCCCTGTGGAAAAGTGACGGGGCGATTTGTGTGCCCCATCTGCAAGGATGGAAACGTCAGCACCCCTAAAAGAGATTTTGGGTCCCACCCATGGGGGAGAGTTGGCTGTCCTTGGCTCTCAACTCCCTTCCAAACCAGGATCAGAAATTGCATCATCTTCAGCAGTGCCGAAGGAAATGGTAATGGCCGTATCAGTGTCCAAAGAGTCCCTAGTTCCCTTCAGAGCTTCATTGATACGTGCATGACCCAAGGCTTGTCAGCAAGATTCTCCAGTAGTTGAAATGTCCTGTACTTCCTGGGGATCAGGGCCAGCATTATGAAGCCTCAGACAGAACATCCACTTGAGGTCAGCGCACACAAATTAACGTGAGGTTTGCCTATGTAGAAATACATAGAAAGCTGCCTTATATGGAGACATAAGGGGAGGTGGAGCTCGTCTGCCTGGGAAGGTAGCTCATCTAAGAGGAGGAAAACTCTGATCCTAAACCTCCACTGCTTTGTAGGATATGTTTGGAAGAAGAAATGGGCTAAGGAGTAAACCCTACACAAATCAGCCCACCTGGTGCCGGATACATTGCTCTGCTTTCCTTTGGACCACGTCAGTGAGGCTAAGAGGGTGATCTTGTTGTTTAGCCAGCCCAGGACCTCCAGACACACTGCCCAGCCTTGGTCGCTTTGGTGCTGCTAACAGCGGTTTGACTTCACCCCTGGAGGCGCACTTCATTGTCTCTTGAGACAGATGGGCGCCAACAACAGCAATTGAGCCAGGCCATTGGTCCACCCAACTCACTATGCTGGCTGGCATCAGCTCTGCAAGTTTTTAGGCAGGGACATTCCCAGACATACCTGGAGATTCCATTGGGCACTGAACCCGGGATGTTCTGAATGCAAAGCAGATGCTCCACCTCTGAGTTACGACGACATTCCCCTTTGTTGGCCCTTCCTAAAGCTGGTGCAAACCAGCCCTTAGCCACATTTAAGAGAAGCTGAAACAAAACAGTATTTTGACATGTCCCACAAGAAAGACCAGTGGGAAGAAAGGAGGGAGCAAGACTGCCTTGAGCTGCTTTTGCTGCTGCTGGGAGCCAGGGTCAGAGGGGAGACCCTTGAATCCTGGCACCCCTTTGACTCTAGAGCTTCCACAGTCAAGAGGTGTCTTTTAATGGAATCCATGTTCACAGCCTAATTGTTCTCTCCCAGTTGGCTGCTCCTTCCTGAGTCTTCCCTCTATTTGTGATGCATTAGGAGAATTTGTGATGGAGCAGGTTGCCTTGTCTTTAGGTACCTTTACTTCAAAGAGCAGGAAAGCAGCGCCTGTTCTTTAGACGTCCGCCAGCATCAGACACCAGCAGGGAGCTTTGGTTTCCTGCAGTGGCTGCTGAGTCTCTGACCTGTGTTTCCAGGCCTCAACTTGCTCAGTGCCATCTGCACCATTGTCTTGTCGTTCCCTAGGGTGGTCTTGAAGCAATCGGCCTTAACAGAACCCAGCTTTGACTGCAAGAATACATTTGGGGGATAAAAGGGCCCCCCAGAGGCTCACAGTGGCACAGGAATCTTACCCAATGACAACAACTACCCGGTGTTGTTTTTTTTAAAAAAAAGTGGGAACCCCAGAAGACAAGTGGTTTTATGGGCTTCTTCAGAAATTAATTCTAACTTTCAACCAGGGACTGTTTTCAGGGTGGAGGTGTCTGGGTCAAGAGACTTTGGATATTGGATATTGGTGGATAGTAAAAACAGGCGTTCCGTCTTGGGAGACCCATAGCTTGGAAGAGCTGTCCAACATCCTTAGATTAGAAGTTGAGATTTGCATTGCCCCTGACTGAGCAACTGCCACATTTTGCCCCAGACCAGAATTTGGGGTGAAGAGCCATTTACCAGACTCCCCAGTGACCTCCATCCCAGTTTGTGCCATTCTGCGCCAGCTCTTGAAGACTCTCTCCAGGCTGGAGCATCACACAGGTGCTGCTATGACCATCGTGGACAGCAGGGAAAGGGTCCCTAAGTTGCAAAAGGGAGACACACACACACACACACACCTTGGCTAGCATTTCAGGTGTGGGGGCTTCCACCCAGGTCTCCCAGCTCCAGGCAAGGAGGCTACTTTCCTGAGCCATTGCCCTGAGCTTCTCCCCCTCTCCCGCCCTGTCAGACCACCACCTCCCACCTGTGTGCGGGTCCCTCCCTGGCCTGTCGGATCCCCATGAATGTTGTTTTAGACATCCAGCCGCCCTTCCCCCCCCCCCATCATTGCTTTTCGTTTCGTTATATATTTTTTTCCTTTCATGATGCAAAAAGTCACCCTCCATTTGTCTCCATTTAGGCAAAAGTAGAAAGAAAGGCAGAGTCCGCCGGGGCTGCCCGAAAGCCCGAACTCAATGCAGTATCTAAAACGGCCCTCACTAAAACGGCTGTTTCAAAAGAGGGCGCCCCAAAGCAGCCCAATGGGAAAGTGAGTTCCATTTCAGACTTCTATCACTCGGGAGAGGCAAGCGGCAGCTCTTCTGCTACGCTGCACTTTTCATTTCCTGCTCCACCCCCTCCCATCCCATGTTTTGGGTCACTTTCCCTTCTCTCTTAGCTCTCTACACGTCTTTGTTTCCTGTCTGCCCGCTCTTGCCATTGACGCTCTCTTCTTCCCGGATTCCCATCCCCCTTTCCTTTGCACGCAGCTTCCTTGTTGTACATCCCACCCTCCTGCCAGTGGATTTCGCGGAGAGCCATCCCGCAAATACCTTCCTGAATGTGTCTTGACACGGAGCACCAACCCCACTGGTGGCTGGTGCTCGTTGGGTCTGGGAGGCCAACAGTAGGTGGCGCCAGAGATAATGGCAGGCAGAGCTAACAGAGTCTTGTTCCTCCCTGCCGAGTCCTACAAGGGCAACATGGAGGAGGAAGCTTGGAGAGCCCCTGGACTGGATGGAAGTAGGAAGGGGGACCAATGGGGACTGGTGAAGGACAGGCTGAGGTCCCAGCCCCATGTGTTTCTAATGGCAGGGGGGTGCTCGGAGACCACCCTCAAGGTTGCAATGGAGGGGGGAATTGCTTGGCTCGGCCTTCCGACTGAGAAAGGAGGGTGGGCCGCTTCCCACCAGCACCCGCAGGTTCCCAAGAAATGGCCACCCCCTCCATCCCTGAGAACTTTCAGCTCCTTGCTGCGTCCTCTCCGTGACGAGCCTGAGAACGGTATCTAATGCACATTAGTAGTAGTAGCTTGCTGTAGGATAACACCTCTTACTAGGGAGGCAAATTTATGTTTATGAGTGAGGAACCATCACCGCAGAATGCACCTCCACACCACAAGAAAGCAGTTGCAGGTTACGCCTTCCCCTGGACCGCTAGCTTTCTGTGTGGAGGGGATGTCTTCGCGTGGAGGAACACTCCCTGATTCGAGTCCCCGCCTGCAGTATCAAGTGATAACAGGCCAGGCACACGCTGGCCGCCTCAAAGAGAAGCAGGGCTCTGAGCCTCAGGGATTTAGTTCTGCTGAACCTAGGGAGACACATCTCCCGGGGAGAGGCTTCTGATGTCCTCTGGTTAGTCAAATCCCCAGCGTTGGAAAGCAAGAATATTTTGGAGAGAAATCTCGCTCCAAATGCTGCAAGGACTTTCCAGCTTCCCACATTTGCCGATTCCATGGTGGATGATATTTCTAAATAGCTTATGCACAATCTCTCTATATGCACCGGGGGGGGGGGTGTTTGACCTCTGACCTTCCAGGTGTTGTTGGACTGGGATTCTTGAGCTGCAATTCCTACATTGCAGGGGGGTTGAACTAGATGATAGGGTCCTTTCCAACTCTATGAGTCTATGATCCAATTTCTTCAAGCAACAAGAAAGGAGATTCCAACTCAACATCAGGAAGAACTTTCTGACAGTAAGAGCTGTTCAACCGTGGAACAGTCTCCCTCTCTCCTTCCTTGGAGGTTTGTAAGCAGAGATTAGGTGGCCATCTGTCATGGATGTTTTGGCTGAGATTCCTACATTGCAGGGGGTTGGACTAGATGACCCTTGGGGGTCCCCTTCCAGCTCTACGATTCCCTGATTCTGTGACTGCAGCTCCCAACTTCCTTACCCATTGGCTATGCTTGCCGCCGCTGGTGGGAGTTTACATGTGTTTATTTTGACACACAAGGCACATTGGCGTAGAAAACCACTGCTGGCAAACCAGCTGTAGCCAGATGCACCCCAAAGCACACTCGGGAAACCTTGGACTGCCAGGTGCCTTGGAGTTTCCAGCACCCACTAGCCTCAGGAGAAGGGCATAATAAACAGGGTGACCAGCTCTGGCTTGGCACCACCAGGGCCTGCACGTTCCTCTGTGCTTTTGTCCACTCAGGTTGGGCTTTCCAACACAGCCCTTTTTGTCCAGCTTCTTAATGGCCTCTGGGACGTGTTTCAGCTTGTCCAGGACACGGACAATGCCCCCGGCTGGCTGGCATCAAACCTGACCCCAATTAAGTCGGACTTGGGTGATTTGTCAGGACGTGGCGATGCCTCTCTCTAGCTCCCCAAGGCTGGCCTCTGCCAGCAGGAAGACTCTGCTCTCTCTGCTTCCGACAGAGCTGGAGCACTTGGTTTCGAAAGGGCAAGCAGCTGCCAGGCTCAGGGAAAGATTTTTTTGGAAGCCAAGGCGCCTTTGGCTCAGAAGGATAAAGGGGAGGGGGTGACTGTTCTGGGAGAAGCAGCCCAGGTGGGTTCCTCTCCAAAACCAGGACTGCACAGCTGCCATCTTGTAAAAAGCTCCTGCTTATGCTTGTAAAATGTGTGCCTCTGCCTTTGCCAACCTGGCACCCACCAGGGCTACAACATAAGACACCAGGCCTGTGGCCCATCCAATCCAGCGTCCTGTTCTCACAGAGGCCAGCCAGATGCCTGCAAGAGGCACACAAGCAGCATCTGAGCGCAGCAACAGCACTCCCACCCCCTGCCGTTCCGAGGAACTGGTGTTCAGAGGCAGTGAAGGTAGAACATAGAGAGCCAGTGTGGCGTAGTGGTTAGAGCATCAGACTACTAGGATCGGGGAGACCAGGGTTCAAATCCCCACTGGGCCCTGAAGCTCACTGGGTGATCTTGGGCCAGTCACTGCCTCTCAGCCTCACCTGCTTCACAGGGTTGCTGTGAGAATAATTGGGAAGGAAGATGGGAATTGTTGTCCAAAAACAGCTGGAGACCCCAAGTTTGGGAAACCCTGGATTAGACAGACAGACAGACAGACAGACACACACACACACACACACACACACACACACAAGCTAATAGCGCATCTCCATTCAGCCCAGCTGTAGTTTCATGTTGGGGTGCATTGCATTCAACATTTTCTTAGCTGGAAAGCCTATGCAGGAAGTGGTATTCGTGTTTCATGTAGTTCATGTGTGCTATTCTGCATTTACAGTTGCAATGCATCCATTCTTCTGTACCCTTAGTGATTCCCCATAGAAAAAGATTAGCTGGGTGTTAACCAGAGTGCTTCCCTTGGAAGTACAAACCACAAGGTGAGTTGAGTTGCCTGCCCTTTTTAGAGGGCCAGAATGTTGAAAAATTCTGGAAATACAAGCCTTTGATATAGGTCACCTCTCTGCATATGACGCCCAGGGGGATAACGGTCTTTGTTGGCTGCAGTAAGAACAGCAGTTCTGTGGCACTTTAAAGACTAACCAATTTCATTGTGTCATAAGCCTTTTTTGGCCAGACCAAAGGACTCTTTGTTGTTTCTCTTGAGGCACAAACAATGAAAGGGCATGGAAAAGGAAACCCAACAAAGCAGGTCTTTAATACAGACAGGCCTAGTGTTAACCCCTTAGACACATTTCAGCCAAAGACCAGAGAGGTTTTAACAGGGGCTGCCGGCATACAGCTCATCAGGCCTGTTTGAAGGACCATGAGGGGCGGCACCCAGAAGGTGGGAAAAGTGAGGGGAGACGAAAGAAAGTACTACCTCACACAGCACATCTTTAAACTATGGAACTCACTGTCGCAGAAGGGGCAGCAGGTGCCCACTTAAATGCCTTTAAAAGAGGATTAGGCATGGAGGTAAGGCTGATCAGAGACTACTAGCCTAGATCTGGGCATCATGGAATAGAATTGTAAGTAGAGTTGGAAGGGACCCCATGCAATGCAGGAATCATAGATGGGGAGAGAGCTGTTGGTTCTTCTCAGGCTTCCCACTGGGGCATCTGTTTGGCCACTGAGAACAGAGTGCTGGATGAGACGCGTCCCCTTTGACCTGATCCAGAACTGCTCCTCCTCTGTTCTTCACCAGACATCTCATTTATTCCAGAAAGCAAAGTAGAAGTCCAGGGAAATCACACAGCCCTCCCCAATACCCTGTTAAGATTCTGGACACACCTGCAATCAACAAATACATAGACACTAGATGATACAAAGCCTTCTCCTCTAGGCACCTCTGGTTGATGTGCCCTGGTCCTTGCAAGGTACTCGATAATGCCAACTGAGATGAGATGCTTTTCAGGGTTTTTTGCATCCGTTTGCATTATGCAGTGCAGAGGCAGGCAGAGGGAAGGCTATGGGACCCCCGAGTGCCTGCTGGTCACTGGAATCCTTGCACAGAATGATGGGCGGGGCAGACACCTTGGCCTGAACCAATAAGGCACTTCATGGAATCATAGAATCGTAAAGTTGGAAGGGACCCCCAAAAGTCATCCAGCCCAGTGCCACCCAATGCAGAGGAATCGCAGCTAAATCACTTCTACCGAAGCAAGACTATAAAGGCCATGCAGCACAGATCAGTGGCAGCCTTAACTATGTCAATGGCAACCCAAATTCTGTGTTCTTCCTTTGCAAATATAAAACACGTCAGTCTATCATGTTGAAAAGTGGACCATACCAGACTCAATGTAACCCACCCCAATACGGGGAGCATCCAGATAGGTGTGTTTTTTGTCCTCATGCACACAAGGCTTTTTTCGCCCCCTTACATCCACACAGCATCCTTGCCATCAAAATGTCGGCCCTGTACTCCCTGCTCCCCAGTTAACCTGGATTTACCCTTTGGCTCAATTAAAGAGTCTTCCTCCTCCCCCCAAGGGCGCATTCATAAAGGCCAGGCTTCCTGGCAGTCTCTTCTGCACTCATGCAGAGAGGGGCCTGCCACTCTGCTCTTGCCGCTACTTACCACTGTCTGCTTCGCTCCCTTGTCGCCGTCTGCTTGCTTCCTCTTCCTCCCACCCCTTCCCCCCCCCCGTCTTAAGTTTGTTCACGCTTAATCCTCGGAGCTGGGTTCAGGTTCTAACACGAGTCCTCTGTCTGCCCACCCCTCTGATGTGGCGTCAAGAGTGTCCCGCTCCCTCGAGAGAGTTCTAACCAGCCCTCTTCCCTTGTGTCTCCATCTCTGTGACGTTCCAGGTCCAGATAGTCTCCAAGAAAGCCAACTACAGCCACGTCCAGTCCAAGTGTGGGTCCAAGGACAATATTAAGCATGTCCCTGGAGGTGGGAATGTAAGTATTGCAGGGTTCCAGGCGCCCGTCTCTCTACTAACTCCTTTTCTCTCGTGCTGCTTTGGACCGTCCTCTGTGTGTGTGTGTGTTTGTGTGCGTGTGTAACCTCCCCCTCCACCAACACCACAAAGGAGCAGGAACCCCCATTGGAAGCATTCTGCCAGAAGCTTCCCTCAGCCTCCAGGAGGGAAACCACAGAAGTTATGGGGCCGTTGCAGCTTCAAAGGGTTGCTGTCGAAGGAGCAGGCAACCCAGTAAGAAGCAGGCATTCACTGGTGAGCAATGGCGCTTTGGGAGGCGAATTGTAATTTGAGGGACCCGGCCGGTCACATGACCTCGCTTTTGCCCCTCTGGTCTTCCATTGGTACAGCTCAGACACAGATCAGGACACCCCCCCTCCCACAAGTAGGAATTGAGCCACACTAGGCCATTCTTCTGCTTTCCTTTGGACCACACCAGTGAGGCCGAGAGGGGATCTCGTTGCCGGGATAGCCCAAGACCTCCTTGTGCTCTGGGAAGGTCACTTCTGTGCTGCTAAACAAATGGTTTGACTTCACCTCTGGAGACGCACTCCATTGTCTCTCGAGACAGACAGGTGCCACCAACAACAAGGTCATTCTGAGCTGAACAATATATACAAACTGGAAGCCGGAATTTTATTCTGTGCCATGAAAAGCTGACATTCTGCAACTTGTACAAATCGTGCAGATTTTTTTACAATTTTTCATATTTTGCATTCCTCATCCTGTGTTTTTCTGTTTTGCTTGATTCTGGGTTTGCCTTATCCAGGAGACCTCCGCGCTGCCGGTCTCTCTCTAGCGGTTCTGACAGCCCCACACACTTGCAAGCACTTTTGTAAAATCAGAATTTGCACCATTCTCAAAACGAAAGCCGAGCTTCTCGGGAGACAGAAGAGTGCTGTGCCCAGTGTAGTATCCTGCAGTTGGAACACATTTTGGGGGGGCGGACGGACTGTGTGTATGGGGGGTGGTCTTGGAGAGAGCCCGTCTCTTTAGTGTGTGTGCATCCCATTCATTTATTTTAGGTGCTCTCCCATCACACTCCTCTCAATGCTTAGGAAGCCCCACTGCTCCTTGATACTTTGCAAGCTGTCAGATCGCTGCTTTCCACGTGTCACTTGTTCTGCAGAAGGCAAATCTCCAGGGGTGCTCTTCGCAGCGCCCCCTCCCCAAGTGCCGTGACACCGACTTGTGACAAGACGTTCCGCGCTGGCACTTCGGGAAGGAGGACGGAGCCTTAATCTGTTGGGCGGTGCAATTAACCCACCAAAGCTTTAATCGCAGGCCTTGGGAACGTACCTGCATGTCTGACAAGATCCCTTTTGTGTGCTTCTTTCTTTGAACGCTTGAGAAAGGCCTTCAGCAGTGCAGACAGAGACAGCTTTGTGTATCCCAGACCCCTCGGTGTCTTTGTAGGTAGGGAAGGGAAACGATACTACGCATAGCACTCTGCATGCACTCGTGTGCCCAGTCAGCACCCCCCAGTGTTAACAAGCCGCTGTGTGTGTTGAAACACCAGCTGGTTGTCAGAGACACAAATCTTTTCCCTGTCGCCTTCAGGCGGCCTGAGGAACAGAGCTTCTCTCAGAAATTATAACATGGGGGCTTCCATGTAGGGGCAGTTCGAGGGGGACTGTGGCACTCCCCCCTGAGACTGAAGTCTACCCTGTCCCTCTGCTTTCGCCCCATCCAAAATAAGTACGCAGAATCGTACCTTAGGCATGGGGTGGCGAACGCCCCTGTTGCATGGGGACATTATTAGCTCATCTTCCTCTGGTATGTTTTCTCTGGCCTTCCGTGGGCGATTTGGGTCATTTGAGACAAGCCTGCAATTGCTATGGACTCGGCTGATCCTCCTTGGATGGGTTAGGTTTCCTCTGAAAGCCAAAAATGTGTCGAATCGCACTCTTCTGTGGATAATTGCAATTTTATTTTATTTTTGTCTGGGGAAATGATTTTGCGGGGGTGGAATCAGTGCGTCGGGGGCAAGTAACATTTGCTTTTTCCATGCAAACCTTTTTTCTGGCTGCTGCATCTGCCTTGCCCCCCCCTTCCCTAATCAGGTTTCACTGCATTCTTGGTGCTTTGAACCTCATGTTCCCACAGAACAGCCTCACTCAACCTGGCTCCCTCCAGGCGATTGAACTACAACTCCCATGCGATGCTGATGCTAGTCCAAATCAACGGTGGGGGGGGGCAGGTTGGAGAAGGCTGGCATAGGACGGTACCCTAGCCGTAATCCCAGGGGGCAGGCAGTTGCAACAAAAGCATTTAGAAATAAATTTAAAAAATTTTAAAAATTGTCCAGTAGCACCTTAGAGACCAACTAAGTTTGCTCTGGGTATAAGCTTTTGTGTGCATGCACACCTCTTTAAATACACTGAAACAGAAGTCACCAGACCCTTCTGTATAGTGGGAAGGTGGGTTTTTTCTCAGGAGGGTAGTAGGAGATGGGTGATTGACTCAATGGGTATGGTAAATCTGTTGACGATTGTTAATGACTGAATTAGTCCTACAGGAAAAAGCAAGTATGCAGATGACCGAAAATAGCTTTAGCATGTGTAATGAGGCAAGAATCCAATATCTCTATTCAGACCAGGTCTCTCCATAGTTTTCCATTTAGTAATAAGTTGTAATTCAGCAACTTCTCTTTCAAGTCTATTTCTGACTCTACCTGAATCTAGAAGCATTTAGACTCTCTTTGCAGGTCTAGAAAATGACCTTCCTTGCATCTCCTTTTCCTATGTTGATTTTGCAGCTATTACCTCTTCCGTTACTGGGTTTTATCTGTAGCTTCTGTTCCTCTTCCCCCTGTGAATAAAAATCACTCCAGAACCAAAAAAAAGCTGCAGGGATCACACCTGAGCTCCCAGCCTTATTTGCTAAAGCTGTCCCTTTTCAAATCCAACTTATTTCTCTGGCTTGTCTAGAACTTCTGAGAAGAAAGAACTGTGCCCGCTCTGGCCTGTCTCTCTCTCTCTCTCTGTCTCTCTCTCTGTCTCTCTGTCTCGTGGCACCTTTAATTCCTTCCTTCCTTCCTTCCTTCCTTCCTTCCTTCCTTCCTTCCTTCCTTCCTTCCTTCCTTCCTTCCCACGCTGTCGCCCACTTCCATTCTCCATCTCCTCAATCCACAAAAATCGAAGCTGTCCATCCTCTTAGTCCGGAGAGTAAAGTGCTCAATATTGTTTTCAGGTTCCAAATGCCCAAAGGCCGTCTTCGGGCGTCCACTCCCAGTCGGCCACCGCCCCCAGGCCCAGCCAGGGCAGTACCCATGTGAGTAGAACCACCACAGCTGGCCAACTCGGCCTTGGACGGGACGGGCTTTTCCACCTGTTGGGTTCGTGATACCTTCTGTGCCCTGAGACACAGAGACCAGCCACCAGCGCATTATTCCCTGCCTCCGCCCCACCAACGCAGGACCCCAGAGTTTTCCGTAGTCGCTCCTGAGCCTCTCAAGCCTGTGGCAGTTAAACTACGGAACTCACTTCCACAGGAGGCGATGGTAGAATATGAATAGCTTTGGGGTTTTATGGTTTCACAAAGCAAACCCCACCCCCTCCAAAAAAAAAAAAGCACCCAGCTTACTATATGAACCAGAAACCCCCTCTTCCTTTACCCGCCCCACAAAAAGTTAGCCATGTCACAAAAAGAAAATGTTGCCATTGGCTGTGACCTTTTTGTTCATCCCAAGGCTTTGTTGTACAGTCCACATATTTTAATAATAATAATAATAATAATTTATTATTTATATCCCGCCCATCTGGCTGGGTTTCCCCAGCCACTCTGGGCAGCTTCCAAGAAAATATTAAAAATACAACAAAACATCAAACATTAAAAACGCCTGCCTTCAGATTAAAAACAGGGCTGCCTTCAGATGTTTTCTAAAAGTCAGATAGTTGTTTATCTCCTTGGCATCTGACAGGACGATGGGGGTGGAGACGCTCCTTCAGGGATACTGGACCGAGGCTGTTTAGGGCTTTAAAGGTCAGCGCCAACACTTTGAATTGTGCTCGGAAACGAACTGGGAGCCAATGGAGGTCTTTCAGGAGCGCTGTTATGTGGTCTCGGCGGCCACTCCCAGTCACCAGTCCAGCTGCTGCATTCTGGATTAGTTGTAGTTTCCGGGTCACCTTCAAAGGTAGCCCCACATAGAGCACATTGCAGTAGTCCTATTCCTCACAGTTGCCGGGGGAGAGTAATTGCCAAAGATCTCAAGCCGGCATACATGCTTCTCCCTATTGAATCCCCACGACAACCCTGCAAGGTAGGTTAGGCTGAGAAGCGGTGAGTGGCCCAAGGTGACCCAGGGAGCTTCAGGGCCAAGTTGGAAGGTGGGATAAGAAGCCTGGGCTTTCCCAGGTCCTAGTCTGACAGTCTTAACCGTTACACCACCATTGGCTCTCCATGTTTAAGGATGCCAGGAGCACCTAAAGAGGCAGGTACTAAAAGGGGAGTGGGCAAGGTCTTCCGTGCCCTGTACCATACCCCCCCACCCCGCCCTTATTGCCTCTGTTCCAAGAGGCAACCTGAAACATGCTCCCTCCTTCCCCTCCATCATTCCACCCACCCTGGACATGGTCTCCTCCCCTCTCCCTCCCTCCCCAAGTGCTTTGAAAAGTTGGGATGAATTATGCAAATTTACCTGACTTTGCGTAATACATTCTGGACACACATGCACATTTTGAACTCCTTTGCCCAAGATTTCTTTCTTGCAAGGCAGGGCGGCCGCCCGCCCTGGGCACCCACAGGGAAAAACCGGACAGATAAAAACGGAAATAATATTATAATTATTATCAGTGCTCCCTCCAGCCACCCCCCTCCCCAAATGAGAAACTATGCATTGCAAGCCGGCATCTCAGTAAAGCTGAGGGAGAGCTCTGGAGGTTTTAGTGCACTCAGCACCAGTATTAAGGTGAATTAGCACCATTAATTAGTATTATTAGTCCAGCACCGACCGGTGCAATGTGTAATGCCTGATGCTGTCTTCTTTGCCCGTTCACCGGCCTCTGGTTTGGCACAGTATACTAACTTTTTTTTAAAAAATGCCGGCTTTTGGGATGGGGCTTTGAGAACACACACCCCGCCCTTTTGCTGCATGATCACCTTCTGCCCCACCCCCTCGCGAGTCCCCGGAACAGCAGCAGCAGCAGCGGCGGCTCATGCCTTGCACCCATAACCAACAGGCCAGTCCGGGCGGAGGGGGGAGAGGGTGCTGGACCAGCCGAGCTGTGGAGATCTCTTCTGCTGAGCTGACAGAGCAGGCCTGGCGTTCCTTGTTCCTGAGGACCTTCCTTCTTCTTTCCTCCCCACCTGTCCTGCAGGTGCAGATCCTGAGCAAGAAGATTGACTTGTCCAAAGTGTCCTCAAAGTGCGGCTCAAAGGCAAACATCAAGCATAAGCCAGGTGAGAGGGGGGGGGGAATGGCTGCGGGAGGATGGGGGGGGAGGCGGTTGCCCTGGGCTCAGGTGAGCACCTCATCCTTCCTCTTCTCTTTCTGGAAGCACCTTTTCAAATGTGCAGAAGTGTGTGTGTGTTCTTGATGGACTTGTGTTTCCCCCCCCTTAATTGGTTAAAACATTACAGCTCTCGTACAAGAAGAAGCAAGCTGTGGGGTGTTTTTAACTGCCGGGCTCCTGGCAGCAGCCCAACTTCCCTTGAGTAACACTCTCCCTTCCTTGCTCCAGGGGGCGGAGACGTCAAGATTGAAAACCAGAAGCTGAACTTCAAGGAGAAAGCCCAGGCCAAAGTGGGCTCTCTGGACAACGTGGGCCACATCCCGGCTGGGGGCACCGTGAAGGTATGCTTCAGGCGGCACCCAGGCATGGGTCCCTCCTTGTCCCCCACCCCCCCCGCCCCGTGGTCCCCCCTCCTGTGTGTGGCCACCCGTCCGTCCTGCCATCCTCACACTGCCAACCTCACATTCATTTCCACGGTGCCACCCGATGGAGGGTGCTGAACGGACCCTCCAGGACATTCCACCCACCCACCCCTTTTAGGGCTTCATACGTTTCGGAGGCTATTCATTTGTTTCATAAAATTCGCTTGTTAAAAAACAGCAGCAACAGCCTCTCAGCGGTTCACAAAAAGAAGAAGAAGAATTCACACGGCAATAATTTTAAGACTTTTGAAACATTTACAATAACAAACAACATATTAAAACTCGCATCAGCTTTCTAAGCATCTGGACAGGCTTGCCTTTAAAGAATGGGGTTTTTATCAGGCGCCGGAAAGCATACAGTGAAAGCAGCTGCCTGACATCAAGAGGCGGGGAGTTCCAGAGTATAGGTGCTGCCACACTGAAAGATGAAGTTCTTAGAAATGCATTATGGGTATTACGTGGCACCTGTATAATACGTGGCACCTATGGTACCAACCAACTCCTGTGGCGTGGAGAGCACACCCACTCCCTTCTTCCCTGGTGCACGCATGTACATTGTGCGCATAAACAGAAGCACAGCTCTTGAGAGCCAGTGTGGTGTAGTGGTTAAGAGCGGTAGACTCCTAATCTGGGGAACCGGGTTCGCTTCTCTACTCCTCCACATGCAGCTGCTGGGTGACCTTGGGCTAGTCACACTTCTCTGAAGTCTCTCAGCCCCACTCATCTCACAGAGTGTTTGTTGTGGGGGAGGAATGGAAAGGAGAATGTTAGCCGCTTTGAGACTCCTTCGGGTAGTGATAAAGTGGGATATCAAATCCAAACTACTACTACTCCTCTTCTTCTTCTTCTTCTTCTTCTTCTTCTTCTTCTTCTTCTTCTTCTTCTTCTTCTTCTTCTTCTTCTTCTTCTCCCATCAGGGGTGAGTCCTTCAGCCTTGGGCCCCCAGATGTTGAACTACATTGGCTCCATTACCCGCAGCCAGCTTGGCCAGGGGTGATAGGAGTTGTAGTCCACCTGGGATGAAGATGGAGGACTTAGCAGGCTTCCTTAGCCAACCTCCATGTTGCACGCTAGGCTCACGTTAGCAGCTTCCATGATCCTGGGGTGCCCCTCTCAGCCTGTGTGGAGTAGTCCATGTGGGCGGTGAAATATCTTGGTTGGGTCCTCGACTGGGCCAAGTGGGGTCCCTTCTGTGCATCTCCAGAAGGGGGTGTTCACAATCCCTTCCACAGCCTGGCTTGGGGCATTGGCAGAAGGGGCGTTGCCAAATAGCAGTTCAGGTGGGAGAAAGAGGAGGTGAAGTCAAAGGTGCGTCAAGGGCAGAGCTGTGGTGGAACGTTGCGACTCTTGAGGAGGGATCTGGGTCGAAGTTGCGGGGAGAGGAAGGCAGCCTGACAACTGTACCCAACACACAGGTAGAAGGAGGGCCCATCACAGCCATCTTGGCTCTGCATATGGCAGCAGTGCATGATGGGAAACAAGCTCCCTGGAACCCCCTGATCTTGTCGTGACTTTGAACTCCCCCACACCCTCCATGTTACCTAAGAGTGTTGCACCCTGGTGGATCTATGCACCTGGGGGGGGACACACACTATAAATAAGTCAGAAATTAAATTGTTCTAACAAAAGGGGGGGAAACACTATGGAAAATCGCTTAGATCTATTATTATTATTATTATTGCTCTCCAGCACCATCTGGTCTTGCATGTTTATAACGCATTCAAAACGCTGTTTCCTGAGCAATGTAGCTGAGTCCACAGTGTTGCAAGAGGCCCTGGGTCCCATCTCTTGCACTGTGCGGCAGTTTTCTGAGGAATGTCACCATTCCCCACATGCCCGCTCAAGTCACCCTTGAGCAGAAGGTGCAGAAATGGGAATGCGAGAAGAGACCCAGTGTGGGGGGTGGGAGAGAGAGAGAGAGAGCAGGCTGAGTGGAGCAAGGTGAGATTGGTGTGGAGACGAGGCAGGCCGGAGAAGGGGTGGAAAACTGGACTTTTTTGTTGTTAGCATCTATCTTGTCTTGAGAGGCAATGGAGCGTGCCTCCAGGGGTGAAGCCAAACCGCTGCATTAGCAAGACCAAAGTGACCTCCCCGGGGTGCAAGCCTGGGTAGTGTGTCTGGAGGTCCTGGGCTGCCCAGATGATAAGACCTCCCCTCTTGGTCTCACTAATGGGGTCCAAAGGAAAGCAGAGCAAGACATTTGGCACCAGCTTGGCTTCAGGAGTTGCCAGAAGGAGGCGTACACGGAACCATCCAGCCATCCTAGGGACTCCAGATGTAGGGTTTAGCCTTTTCTTCTCCTGAAGTTATCCTTTAAGGCAGTGGAAGTTTAGGATCAGAGTTTTCCTTCTCCCAGATGGGCTTCCTTCCCAGGTGGACGAGCCCCGTCTGCCCCTCACTTCCCTCTACTGCATGTGCAGAAACCGCCTTCTTGACCGCCGGACCCACTCTGGGTCTTGTCCGATCAGTCCGCTGGAGCCTACCTTCACATGCAGGGACAGTCCAAAAAAGTAAGGATTAGGATCCTGAAATCACGTACAGATTTCAGTGAGCGTCTTGTGTGTGGATCGAAGAAAGGAGGAGGTGACAGCGGCAATGGGAAGGAGGCCAGCAAGGCGAGGAGGGTGCAGTGATTCAGGGCTGTTGAGGCTCGGTTGCCTTTGTTCCCTCCCTGGTGAGGCTCATACACATTTTACCTGTGTAGGGGATGCGGGCAACCACTTAAAAGAAGCCCCTCCCGCCTGTCCGTCTCTCTGCTAGCGTGTGCCTCCTCCACCTTCATCTCGCCGCATCCCATTCCCATCCTTGTATTGACGCCTCATTGTCCTCCCCCACCCCATTGTTTCATTGTAGACCGAGGGGGGCGAGGAGGCAGCCCCGCAGAACGGAGCTGTGACCGCCCCCCCGCCAGGTGGCAGCCCCCCCACGCAGGAGAATGGCGTAGGGCTGCCCACGCCCGCCCAGGGTGGCGGCGGCGGCGGCGACCAAAGGGAAATTCAGTGCTTCGACACTCACATACAAGAAACAAGTAAGTGCCAGGCCTTCTTCTGTGCCTCCCCAAAGGTGCTTTGCAGTGATGGGGGGCAGGCGGGAGGTGAGGGGTGATGAGACAGGGAGGCAGAAGTTGGGGGTGGGACACCAGGCAGCTTTCCCTAAGGAACCTTCTCGAAGGCAGGAGAAGTCATTGCCCTCCTCCCTAGTAGGAGAGGCAGAGTGCAGAGGGGCTGGGTGGCTTAACCCCCCCACCCCCCCACGTCCCTGTTACCGACTTCTGAAGCGGGAGGGAAGGGGAGAGGAAACGTCCGACGGGCTGCCATGTTAATGAAGCCACCTGCCCTTTTATTTTCCAGGCATCTAACGATGACATTCTGGTGTCGCCTTCCTTCCGCCCCCTTTTCCTCCCTCCCCACCCCCAATGCCGTCTTCCCCCCGCTCCCCCTTGTGTCGCTGCAGATTGAGTCCCACAAGCTGATGTTCCGTGAGAAGGCCAAGGCCCGCACGGACCACGGAGCGGACCCCACAGCCTCCAACCACCCCCCTGTCTTCTCCGGCGGCACCTCCCCACGGCGCAGCACCTCGGTCAGCGAAAGCCTGGCCTCGGCCGCCTCCACCTCTCTGCAGCCGCTGCCACCGCCGCCGCCACCGCCGACGCTGCTGCTGCCGCCGACGCCACGGCAGGCTCCCCTCGCGGAAGAGATGGCGGCCGCTCTTCCTCAGCAAGGCTTGTGACTCTGTCCCCTTCCCGCTCTCCTCCTGTCCTCCTCCCGCTCGCGAGAAGCTCGTCTCCCTTGACCCGGAGCCTGGCTTTGTTTTGGCCCTGGAAAGGTGGGCTGGCCTCCCTGCCCCTCGGCGGGGGACCTCTCTGGAGTGTGCCAGGCCTGCCCCCGAGAGCCTCCGTGGCCTCTGGTGGTTGGTCGGTCTCTCTGGGTGCAGAAATGGGCGCCCCGGGGGTGTCCGAGTGTGCGTTGGAGTTGTTTTGGTTTCGTCCCGTCCTTCTTGGCTTGCTGTGTGGGGACTAGGGAGGGAATGCTGGTCTGCCCCACTCGTGGCAGAGCCCGAGACCCAGGCGGGAGCTTTGCTGTCCTCTTTCCCCCTCCAGCAACCCATTTCCCCCTCCCTGCCCCCTTGCCCTGCGTCATTTCGCGCTGCCTACTATTTAATGCTGGTCTATATATTATTATTCTCACACATGATAACTTCACTCTCTTTTGGAACTCTTTTAACTCCTTAACCTTCTTCTCCCCCCAGCCCCCAACCCTCCTCCTCCTCCTCCTCATTGTGTTTAAAAAAGTACAATAAAGTGTTTGCTGATTTCTGTCGCTGTTACCCTTCCCCCCCCCTTTGCCATAGGAGAATTAAAAAAAAAAACCACGTTAACCGCTGCTGCAGTGCTGCTGGCTTCTTATCAACATATCCAGCCATTTTAACTGTGTTATTTTTCTTTCGTTTTTTTATTTTTCTTTCTTCATTTGTGTGTGGTGTTTATTTTTTGTGTGTGTTTAAAAAGAAAAAAAGAAAAACCTTTGAAATGATGGAGCAAAAAAAAAAAGGCATTAAGCCACATTGGTTAAAAGTTCTTGAGGATGCATTGAGAGGAGGTTCTTGGGGGGGGGGATGGTGTTCGCAGCTCCCCTCCCAAAAAAAGCCATGGATGGAGGTCCTTTTTAACTGACTGCTGCAGAGAGAAGCCCCGGCTGTTTTGAGGGTCTGCTGCACGCATCTCAATAGGATCTAGTTCCCATGGGGGGGGGCGCCCCGATCCTCCGCTGCCCACTCTGGAGAAAGAGCGGGGGAATATATTTGCAGGATTTAATCCTCAAGGCACGATGGGTTTGGCTCCAGGATCTGTGTACCTTGGAGGGATGGAGTCCGGGATTCATAAGGAAGTTCGCCACTGGCAGTGAGGCATCCTGGCAGAGTTGGGGAGGGGCGATGTGGGCAGACTGCTTGGCCGCGCCGCTCCCCCCCCCCAAATACCAAGAGGGTCATGGGAAAGTGTTGAGGGTTTGACGAGACGCAGGGTCTGCATGGGGCTGGCTAGGTGAGCGGAAGGTGCCAAGAAGAGAAAGAGGCAGAGATTGCTCTCCTTTGAAAGAAGAAGCCCCTTTCTTCTTCTTCTAGGGGTGGGTATGGGTTGGACAGGACTGGGGTGTTGGTAACAAGAGGTTGAGCTCCTTTGGGGTTTGTTTTTTTGCATTGCATTGCAAATGACACTAAAATGAAATGTAAATAAAACTTTGAAAATTGTGTGTTGTGAGAGTCGTGGGGGAATTCTGATTTAAAATCTGAAAGAAAGGGGGAACCCAAAGCGGAGGGAACAAGTATTTGGGAGGGGGGGGGAATGTTTTGTAGGCAGACTTCTGCTGGGAAACAGGCAAGGGACGATGGCTGTGGGAAGGAGGGGTTGGGGCGAAGATAGCACAGCTCTCTCCCCCTTCATCTCTGGCCACAGTGTGCTTTTCAGCAACACAGCAAAACCAGGGTCTGCATCCACACACAAAAGACATATTGCACTTGTGGTTGTTGTTTTTATATATATATATATCTATAAATATATATATAAATATTAAAGGTTGCATGGTTTCTAATAAAATGGCTTTTTAAAACCTTAGCGGGGCTTTTTTTTCTTCCCCCTTTTTTGCATCAAAACGGTATGCTAAAATCTCACGAGTCGCATCTTCCTTCCCCTCCTTGGAATACTAGGAACCTTTTAAGGAGGAAGTTGCAAATTTTGCACCTAGAAAGGGGCCTGTCTGTGTACAGAGATACATGTATGTGTGCGTGTGATCCATCTTGCCCACCCTCCATCTCAGCCGCGCTGTTTCCAAGTCTGTCGCGAATCCGGCTCTGCGCCAGCCTGTTGCAAAGCTTGCTGCACTTGCCCACCGGCTCTCCCGCCCTCCAGATCTCAGGAAGCCCCACCCACCCACGTTGTTACACGTTGCTGTGCAGCTTCCTCGCACATTCCCATCCGCCACCCCGGTACCTCCTCGTCCTCCTCCTCCTCCTTCCTGTCCTGGCATTTCCCCAAGAGACCTTGTCTTGGCAACTCCAACCTTTTGTTTCAAGCAGGCAATGCAGGAGGTGGAAGCTGAAAACGGGGCTGTAATAGGAGACACCCCCCAAATCTTCTCTGCTTTGAGGGTCAGGCCCCGTGGAAAGCCTCCTTCAAATGGGAGGGGTAGCTTTGCAAAAGCCCAGTGGTACCTCCCCACTTGCCCTGGCGAGGTTTGCGTAGGTGAACGTCTCATCAAGCTGGTTCCCCTGGGTTAGATTTTGTGTGTTTGGATTCCTAGCTCCTCCAGGGAGGCTTTTTCCTAGGTCGGAGGGGCCTATAAACAGTGGAACTGCTCACCTCAGGAGCAATATGCTGCCTTGCACTGCTTTAGCAGCAACCCTGGGAGGCAGCATCTTCCTAGCGGAGCAAGTCCGCTTGTGTGCGTGCGTTTTTGTGTTCCAACCCTTAGAGATCTCCAGTTCCACCTGCCATGCATGGCTCCCTTCTCTCTGATCTACATCCCTGCCCTGCGGCTGTTGACATCTCCCGGTCTCTTGCCCAACTCTAAACACCAGCTTTGGTTTTTCCACTCCGCTCACCTCCCCCTGCCAGGCCAAGGGGGCGGTGATGGCAGAAGGGGAGCGCTTGCTTGGGCGACCCCCTTGTCCGACAGGGAAACGTGTCTCTTGAAGCAATAAGGACAGCCTGTGTGCTCCAAAATGGGAGCTTCCTGGGCTTCCATAGAAAGGCAAGCAGTTGCCTCATCGACCTCCTGCCGCACGAAGCTTGTGGGGCACATGCTTTTAAAAAAGAATGAAAAGAGGCTGAGACTCCCAGCTTCTTTTGCATAAAAGTGTTTGGGGGCTCAGATACTTTGGCAGGAAGCCCCGTTGTCTTGGCTTCCCTTTCCTCTGACCCCCAAGTTGAGGAGCAATTGACTTTTGTTTGCTGGAGGGTCCTTATCCTGTTTGCAACGATGCCCAGATGTGTTTCTCCTACAATCTGTTGCTTGAGGACTCTCAGTTGGGAAGTCAAATAACATTGCACTTTATCTTCCGTGATAGCGCAAAAAAAAAAAAGTGTCTTGTAAAAGGTTGTTGATTCCTTCTTTGTTCCTGAACCGAATCACTTTGGGGTGGTCGATATTAGTACCCGCCTGTCTTGAGAACATGTGCAGGTTCCGGTTGCGCCCAATTCTGCGGTGTGCGCACACTCGTTTCCGCAGAACACGCTCACTTAACACGTGTCGTGCCTGTGTTTTTAGCCTTAGACCCAGAGAGACGCTTAAAGACGATTGCTACGGGGAAGTTTTTCTTAGTCCCCCAGCTTTGGTTTCTAATAAGGATTTTTACAACAATGCAATTTTAGATTTGAAAGTAGCTTGTAAATATTGCAATTCTGGGGCGGGGCAGGGTGGGGGGCAGAAAGGGCTTCTGTAGCCCAGCGCTGGTCTCCTTTTCCTCCCTCTTGTTTTGGAGGGGCAGGAGCAGATTTCATAGAGGGGGGGTAGGTAGGTATTTTTTACAAAACGGATCATGAGAAGTATTAGAGGCGGTGGCTGTTAGGCTACGAAGCATAAGCAATAAATGAACTGCCCTTCCTCCCAGGGTTGTGTTTGGAAACCTGGCTTAGATCTTGGCTCTGTTCGACCGTCGGGTTTCAGTGCAGCTGAAAGATGTGGCCATAGATATTTGGGTACCAGTAAGAGTGGAAGATGCACCTGAACCATGAGGCCACAATCCATTGGGACGGGACATTCTCCTGCGGAATCCCCATTGGGAGAACGCTCTCGTGGATCGTGGCCTCGTGCTAGCTAGTGTTGTAGAGGGAGCTGCCACCCAGTTTTTCTGCCTAGGAGGCAAGGAGGCCCTTGGATGTCATGGTTAGGTTTTTCTTCCCAGGGCAGCAGGTGGAAACAGCAGCTCTGCACATCACAACAAGCCTCCCTCGTGAGCTGGATGGCTTGCAGGGCAGCGTTTGGCTTAGGGTGGAAGATCCAGGCGATCCATTTTGGCAGACTTGAGGAAGGGGGAGGCAGCAAGACACACCCGTGCACATGTAGCTGTGTGACTCATCCCTATTTGAGCTTTGGGCGGTTGACATCCAGGCTGAGAACCCCACGGTCCTCCAGATCTTTGACTCCAACTCCCATCGTCCTTTCCCATTGGCCATGCAGCCTGGGCAGGGTCGGTGGGAGTTGGAGTCCATCTGCAGTTGGAGGGCACCGCTTTTCCACCTGTGGTTTACAGAAACCGTAGGTTTGTGTTCTTTTCTTCGGGGATCAGAGTTCTGCAGAACCTTGGAAGATTTGTGTTGTTGGGCAAGGTCGTCCAAGTTGGGCATCTTTCCTGGAAAATGAGGCTGAGTTGAGCTTGGATGGTGGAGCAAACAGTGGCACTGGTTGGATATAAGAATGCAACTTGGGTATGCGGTTTTTTAACATGGAGGTGAATTGTAGTTTTGCGGCGTCCTTTTAGGGGGTGGTTTTCCCTCTTGCCTTCCTTGGGGTTCCTCAGAAAGAAGATGAAGCTTCGCGGGATAGCTTCTCCGTGACTGTCCCTCTTCCCTTGCACCATGCCGTTGCCATAGAATATCGGGTGTGTTATTGATCATGCTTTCCTTTCAATGGTGAGGCCCACAGGCCTGGCCAGTGCACACTAAACAGTGACCCCAGACTCATCCCCACTGGGGATGGGGAGCCCGTGGCGCTCTAGGTTTTGTTTGGCTCCCAGCTCCCAGCTCCCCTCAGCCTGAGCCTGCTCTGCAACAACACGTTTTCTGTGTGAGGGTGCCCTGGTTGGACCGAGGGGAAGGGAAGCGCAGTTGCTGTTTTGAAAGTGCACTTTGCTTTTAGGGAATTGCTTGATGATCAGGGAAGCTTCTCTTCGCGGAGCTCGAAGACAGCCGCTTCGCTTGGGCAGCGAGCCAAGCCCTCCCGAAGGAAGCCAGGAGATTAGCCAGCTGGTCCGGTGGTGGATTAGGAGGCGGCTGGTTGAGTTGGCCATCAGCTGGTCCCCAGGGGATTAGGAGAGGTTCTGCTCTTCGGAAGAGGCATCCGGGGGGGGCACTCTTAGCCCAGGGAACACCTTGTTTTGAAGCCTTTGCACTTGTGATAATGGTCAGGGTGGAACACGCTGGTGAAGAAAGGCCAGCAGTGTGGCATAGATGCTCGGAGGCGAGGGGCTTGTTGCCTTTCAGCTGGCATGGGGGGTGGGTCCTGCCATCTTGGGTGATGTGCTTGCGGCTGCATCCTCTTGGGCAGAAATGTGGCCACAGAAGTGGGTTTCAGCGCCATAGCGCCATAGTGTCACATATCAGTGGTACGCACAAAACAGAGCAGGATTTGGGTTATCTGCTGCCAAGCAGAGGTGAGTCTGGATCAAGAGGCCTCTCTGCCAGCCCAGGGCAATTCTTCGCCTTCCTTGCAGACGACTTGAGGGTAAAGACAGCTGTAGGCTTTTAAGAGCTGTCAGAGTGGGCCCTTCACCCATTCAGCATCCATCTGTTTCTTGCTCTAGCCTTGCACATCAAGCCAGCCTCATCACCACTATTATTATTATTATTATTATTATTATTATTATTATTATTATTATTATTAAAAGCAGCATGCTCATGTTAATTTCCATCCTTTGCCTTACCTCCTCCAAAATATGATCTACAAGCATTCTCAAAACAGTTGCAAAACTACATGACGACGGGGTGGAAGTGGTTGTTGATGTTGCGGCAGCTAGCCAGTAGGTGCTCTGCACAAGTGGGTGTCTATCCTCCCCCTCCCCAGCTCTTTCACGCAGAGCCACTTGGAAAACCCGCAGACCCACCCCACCCCTGAGTTCATCTCTGGAAAAAGAAACTGTTTTGATTTGCAGAGCAGTGGGGGCACCATCAATATGCCTCCCTCGCTCTTAAAACGAACACCTGTCTTTACCCTGAATGTACTTTTTGCCACTTGGGCTACTGTATGACAGAGTAGCTTGCAAGCGGCCTTTCTGATTCGTCTGGCATTTCTGATTCCCTTCCGTCTTGGGGCAGACAGGCTCAGGAAAGCCACGCCCACGCCCAACTGTAGTTAGGGCTGGTCCAGAGGGACGAAGAACGCTGGCTGAAGTTTTGGCATGCCGGGGTCTTTAGATACGCCAAGGAGGCTCTAGGAAATGAAAAGTACTGATTCCTTTGTGGCTGTACTTGGGCAGGGTGGGGCTGCAGCTCAACGCCGAGTGGTTAAAGCGAGTAAAACGCCATGAACTGGTCTCATCTCTCCACTTTGCTTGTAAAGATTCTCATACTTTTATCGCCTGTTGGCCTGTTTCCTACGAGGGCTTGGAGGAACTCAAGAGAGCAGGTGCCATCGCTCCAGGAGGCATCTCCCGCCTCTGAACAAGATCGGGAGATTAATCGAGCTTGCCTCCCCTGCAGCCCCTTACGAGCACCATCCAGATTAAGAAACACCCCTTCCTCTCCCCAAGCTTTGGCGATTCTCAGTCTACATCAGCGACAGTATAGAAAGGGCAAGAGGGTAGATGGAAGCGGGTAGGGAGCCGGTTATCTGTGCCATTGCAGCGGGTGATTTGCCCATCTCGGTTGAGTGGGAACAAGCATTGGCCTCATGAAGGGAGGCAGAGAGATTGGGGCAGCCTCGGCGAAAATGCCTGCCTTGTGTGTGTGCGCGCGCGTGTGCAAAAATCATTGCTGTAGCCGTAGGACAACCTTCGCCAATCTGGTGCCCTCCAGGCTGGCTTGTGGACTGCTGGGAGTTGTTGCTGGGGCGCCTGCTTGGTGAAGGCCAATCGCCAGAGCCATCTCGCACAACTTCTCCCAGTGCAGCTTTGCAACCAGAAGGGAGCGCCACTCCTGGCCGTGGCTGTGCAGCGAGGTAGAATTACGCAGGTGTTCCCACAATAGCCTAGCTGGGTGGTGCTGGGGCGAGGGAGGGAGGGAAGGGGTGTGTTAAGAAAATGCATGGGTGCGATGGCGCCTGGAACGCAGGAGAGAGGTGGTTGGACAAGCCTGTCCGGGTGGGAGCTCAGAGGGCCCTGCTCTCACGACGGCAGGTTCTTAAAACCCGTTTGCTTCTACCTGTTTACCTTCCTCTCCTGTCCTCAGACTTGTAATAGTTACTGACTGTCTCCGTTTTTAAAAGCAGCTGTTTCCGGATTTGATGTTGTGATTCTTACCTATTGTAAAGGGTTTAAATAAAGCTTCTAGATGTTCAACCTTGGCTGCCAGCTTTAGTCTGAATTCGTTTTTTGTGGCTCTGGGTTCTCTCTCTGTCGTAGGAAGCTGTCTTGAGACAAGAGTGTGGCTGTTAGCTCATCTAGTTCAGCGGTGCCTAAACTGACCCGATAACAAGTCTACAGGGCTTCAGGCAGAACATCTCTCCCGAGTCCTACCTGCCTGGGGATGCAGTTGGGTTTGAACCTGCAAAGGAGGTGCTCTCCCACTGAACTATAGCTCTTCTCTCGCCTCCCTCCCTCCCTCCCCGCCAAATGGATGCTTTAGCCGAGATTCCCACTTTGCAGGGGATTGGACTAAATGCCCCTCAGGGTGCTTTCCAACTGCCGTTCTATAATTCTGGGTTGGTGGCCATCACTGTCTCCTGTGGCGGTGAGTTCCATAGTTCCCTTGGCAGGTGGTGGCCACCACTGTCTCCTGTGGCGGTGAGTTCCATAGTTCCCTTGGCAGGTGGTGGCCATCACTGTCTCCTGTGGCGGTGAGTTCCATAGTTCCCTCGGCAGGTGGTGGACTCTCCTTCCTTGGAGGTTTCTAAGCAGAGGTTGGATGGCCACCTGTCATGGATGCTTCGGCCGAGATTCCTGCATTGCAGGGGGTGGGACTAGATGACCCTCGGGTCCCTTCCAACTCTACGATTCTATGAAAGCAGAGTGCTCTACGGATTTCAAAACGCAGCAAATGGCAGGGAGTTTAAAACATTGCCTCTGAGCTTCCTGTGACGCTCCCTCGCCCCCCCCCCCAAAAAAATACATGCGTCTATTCCACAGAAAGGAAAAGCCCTTGAAATCGGCTGCATTTACATGCTGCTAATCTCCCCGATGTTAAAATGAATTTGCGCACAGAAAGGATAATCCCGGGTTCCAGCTAACGGAATAAGGAATTAATAATGCCGGTGGCCTCTTAAGAGAGGGGGGATCTAAGGCTCTGGCCTGTTTCCTGCAGAGGTTGAGGGCCTCCACTCTTGATGCCACAACCCCCCCCCCCAAAAAAAAAACACCACATGAACCACCTTAGCCAACCTGGTGTCTTCCAGATATCTTGGATTGCAGGCCGAGTCTTGTGGGAGATGACATCCAGAACATCTGGGTGGTGTCAGATTCGCCAAGGCTCCTGTAAAGTTGTCCCACTGTTTACTTTTAGAAACCCACAGAGTAATACGGAGGAGAAGCTACTTGGTGTTGGTCAGCAGGTGGCCGAAACAAGACACGGGAAGGGGGACCAGACGCGTTCAGGAAGGGAGAAAGAGGTTGTGGATACTCGGAGAGGCTTTCTCGGAGCTGGGCGTGTTAAGGGGTGACTGGAATACAGTGTCTTGAACTAGGGGTGATCCTTCCAAATGTGGGGGTCAATATTGCAAAGGGTTTGTTTGTCGTCGCCGTCCCGCCCCCCCCCCCCCCAATTGGATCGTGCCCAATAAAGGAAAATCCATATTAAATGTGAGCAGGTGGGGAATACAAGCTGCATTTTTGCATTAAGGGCACTGTGACAGTAAGAGTGGAACAGACTCCCTCAGAAGGTGATGGACTCTGTTTTTAAACAGGCTGGATAGCCATATGCCATATTGTAGTAGGTTAGACTAGATGACCCTTGGGGGTCCCTTCCAATTCATAGAATTGTAGAGTTGGAAGAGACCACAAGGGCCATCCAGTCCAACCCCCTGCTGAGCAGGAAACACCATCAAAGCATTCTTGACATATGCCTGTCAAGCCTCTGCTTAAAGACCTCCAAAGAAGGAGACTCCACCACACTCCTTGGTAGCAAATTCCACTGCCGAACTGCTCTTACTGTCAGGAAGTTCTTCCTAATGTTTAGGTGATCTTCTTTCTTGAAGTTTGAATCCATTGCTCCGTGTCCGCTTCTCTGGAGCAGCAGAAAACAATCTTTCTCCCTCCTCCATATGACATCCTTTCATATATTTGAACATGGCTATCATATCCCCCCTTAACCTTCTCTTCTCCAGGCTAAACACACCCAGCTCCCTAAGCCGTTCCTCATAAGGCATCGTTTCCCGGCCTTTGACCATTTTGGTTGCCCTCTTCTGGACACGTTCCAGCTTGTCAGTATCCTTCTTGAACTGCAGTGCCCAGAACTTGACACAGTACTCCAGGTGAGGTCTGACCAGAGCAGAATACAGTGGTACTATTACTTCCCTAGATCTAGATGCTATACTCCTATTGATGCAGCCCAGAATTGCATTGGCTTTTTTAGCTGCTGCATCACACTGCTGACTCATGTCAAGTCTGTGGTCTACCAAGACTCCTAGATCCTTTTCACATGTACTGCTCTCAAGCCAGGTGTCTCCCATCCTGTATTTGTGCCTTTCATTTTTTTTTTGCCCAAGTGTAGTACTTTACATTTCTCCCTGTTAAAATTCATTCTCCTTGTTAAAATTCTGCAAGGATGCTGCAAAAAAATTGGGTTGGTGTGATGAGCCTAACTCCCCCTCCTGCAATAAGCACCAGACTGAGCTTTGGGTTGGTTAAAGGCACCATACAAATAGTTTTAAAGGTACACGCTAGGTGTATTTTGCATAAGGAATATAAAAAGTTTGGAGAGCTATTCTGCCTCATTCCAAGTGCTAGTTTTCTGTGCTAAGTGCTCCACCTTCGTCAGTATCTTACCAAGACTCAGTAAGTCGAAGCACACGCCAGTGTCTTTGAACGTATTTAAGCTGCAAGGCAAGCAGAAAACGGAACTTGTTTCAAGCAAGTGACAGACTGTCTCTGGAGAAAACTCAACACTTGCAGCCAGGGGTAGTTTATTATTTAGGGAGCACCTCAAACTGCATACAAAAACCAGAGCACCAAGCAGGTCCTGCCCCACACGCTTATAAACTTAAAAAACAAGCTGCTGCAAAAATCCTGGAAGGATTGCAAACCCGTTATGCGGAAAAGAACAGCGCACCTGAACTGGACAGACGGACAAGAGAGGCAACACTGGGAGAAAGAGAAAATGTTTATATGCCAAGGGAGGGAAGCAATGAACTGCGGGGGGGGGGGGGGCAAGCAGAGGCCAAGGGTTTGGTGGAGGTGCTCATAAGGGTGGGTAGCCGTACTCAAGGGGCTCTTGAACAGCATAAGAGGGTCTTCCCCCAACTCGGGGGTTCTCCAGTGGTTTCAGACAACAATTCCCATCAGCACCCCCTACGGATGGGAGTTGTAGTCCAGAACCGCTGGAGAAGGCTAGAATGAATGGAGCTAACAGGCACATCTGCATCCAGGCTTGGAAGCTGCAGAGCCATTTGGCCATGCCAAAGAGACTCTGGGAAGAAGGAGCCACCCACCCACCCAACCATCCGTCTTGTCAGGGACTGGCAGGATGGCAAGAAGTGGGCTACACACCAACCAGGGAGGCCTCAGAGGAGGAAGGGTCAGAGCCCAGGGAGTGGCGGAGGGGCACATAGGACAGGTCAGAGGGGGAAGGAGGGGAGGAATGGTTGGAGGCAGAAGCAGCAACAGGCTTTAGCGAGCAAGATGTGCCAGGTGCAGAAAGCAGTTCAGACTTGGATGATGAAGCAGAGGAAGAGGGGGCAAAAGCATCCCAGAAGCTTGCCGCTCTTGCTGTACTAAGCTCCCTGTCTTTGTCTCCAAGGACATGGACGGCTATGTACAGGTGAAACTCGGAAAATTAGAATATCGTCGAAAAGTGCATTTATTTCAGTAATGCAACTTAAAAGGTGAAACCAATATATGAGATAGATGCATGACATGCAAAGCAAGATATGTCAAGCCTTTATTTGTTGTAATTATTTGTCGTTAGGTGGGTCAATTATAAATGGAATGTAATTAATGAAATGTAATAGCGATGTTTATTTTTGTTTATTATTGTATTATTGCAACTATTTGTTTTATTACTGTGGAATTTCCGAGAGAAAGCATTTGTAAAAATTAAAAGAAGAATAAAGAAGAATAAGTTGCATTACTGAAATAAATGCACTTTTCGACGATATTCTAATTTCCCGAGTTTCACCTGTATGTAGCAGAACAAAGGGCTCAGATTCCCCCCCCCCCTTCCCTCTGGTGTAGGCTGCTTGGAAAACATCCGGCTGGGAGGAAGGGACTTGGGGAGTGGGAAGCAGAGGGCAGAGACCTTCATTCCCAGCAACCGCATGATGGGACGCATTGCCGTTTTCCTGAATAAAGAAACAGACACGCCGCTGAACTGTGCGCCTTGTGCACTGAGCTACATCTGAGCCAGCACAGACACCGCCCAATTAATGTTCCACTCGGACGTCCACCTCCGTGCCCTCAGGCACCCGGGCAGAGCCCGCCAGTCCCTGCTGCTGCTCCTCGGCGCTGTGAACCCTCCAGTGGTCCTTCAGGGACTTTTTCCTCCGGAACCTCTTGCCGCACTGGGCGCAGGCGTAGGGCCGCTCCCCGGTGTGGGTGCGTTGGTGCTCCTGCAGGTGGTGCTTGCAGATGAAGTCCTTGCCGCACTCGGCGCAGTGGTAGGGCCTCTCCCCGGTGTGCAGGCGCAGGTGGGGGACGAGGTGCTGCTTGCGCACGAAGCCCTTCCCGCACACCGAGCACCGGTAGGGCCTCTCGCCCGTGTGGATCATCCGGTGCCGCAGCAGCTCCGAGGGGCAGCTGAAGGCCGTCCCGCAGAAGGAGCACTCGTACTGCTTCCGTTTCATTTGGTGGTTCATTTGGTGCATCTGGAGGCTCAGCAGCAGGCTGAAGGTCTTGCCGCAGTCCGGGCAGCGGTGCGGACGCTCCATCGCCGCTTCCGGGGTCCCCCTGGCCGAGGGAGAGCCCGGGTGCCTCCCGCTGCGGGCGCCGCGAAGGCCGGGGAGGGGGCAGCTCTCGCCGATGGCGCCGTTGAAAATGGGCGCCACCGAGCCCCCGGGGAAGAAGAGCAGGAGGGGCGGGTTGGCGGGGTCTTCCTGGCCCTGCCCTTCCTCCGGGTGCGGCTGGGCTCTGTCGTTAGCTGTGTGGCAAGGGAGAGAGAGGAAAGGGTTTGGTGTAGCAATCATATTGAAAGGTTTTTAGCATATTAAACACTGAAATATAAATAAATAAATAATAAACATAATAATAGTAATAATTGATTATTTATACCCCACCCACCTGGCTGGGCTTCCCCACCCACTCTGAGCGGCTTCCAACAGAATATTAAAATACAATAATCTATTAAACATTAAAAGCTTCCCTAAACAGGGCTGCCTTCAGATGTTTTCTAGAAGTCTGTTAAGTTGTTTTTCTCTTTGACATCTGATGGGAGGGCGTTCCACAGGGCGGGTGCCACTACCGAGAAGGCCCTCTGCCTGGTTCCCTGTAACTTGGCTTCTCGCAGCGAGGGAACCGCCAGAAGGCCCTCGATGCTGGACCTCAGTGTCCGGGCAGAGCGATGGAGGTGGAGACGCTCCTTCGGGTATACAGGACTGAGGCCGTTTAGGGCTTTAAAGGTCAACACCAACACTTTGAATTTTGCTCGGAAACGTACTGGGAGCCAATGTAGGTCTTTCAGGACCGGTCTTATGTGGTCCCAGCAGCCTCTCCCAGTCACCAGTCTAGCTGCCGCATTCTGGATTAGTTGTAGTTTCCGGGTCACCTTCAAAGGTAGCCCCACGTAAAGCGCATTGCAGTAGTCCAAGCGGGAGATAACCAGAGCATGCACCACTCTGGTGAGACAGTCTGCAGGCAGGGAGGGTCTCAGCCTGCGTACCAGATGGAGCTGATAGACAGCTGCCCTGGACACAGAATTGACCTGTGCCTCCATGGACAGCTGTGAGTCCAAAATGACTCCCAGGCTGCGCACCTGGTCCTTCAGGGGCACAGTTACCCCATCCAGGCATGAGTGGAATTGCAGAATTGTAAGGATCCCTGAGTCACCTAGTCCAACCCCGTGTATTACAGGAATCTCAATAGACGGTTCTCCATCCAATTCGAAACCATGCCGGACTCTGCTTAGCATTGCAAATGTGCTGGCGGTTTGTAGCTACTGTATTTGGCCTTGCTGCCCTGCCCCTGCTTAAGTCTCCTACTCACCATTACAAGCACTTTGAGGGCCGTTTCCTCCATCCCTCCCAGTGGGAGGCTCCTCCTGTTTGACCCACGTAACTGCATCCGACCTGGAAGCCGGTGACCCTGTCGAGAGGGAGGGGGAAGGGGAGATTTAAGTTGCTTTGAATGCCAACTTACCCCATTGCTCTGCCCTGATCAAATAGATCAATAAGCAGTCCTCCGCATTGAGCTGCCAGGTTACTGCCTTCTTGACCACTGGGCCCAACCCTGGTCTCGTCCGCTCCATCCGCCGGATTCCGGAGCCCATCTTCGCATGCAGGGTAAGCCCTTAACTCACCGAGGGCTTGAGACCCATCGGCTCCCCTCACCTGGTTTAGCCAGACATTTGAAGTCATTTCCCAAGTTGTTTACGCTGTCGCATGCTGACATCTTCTAGAAGCCCCAGGTGAGAGCTGAGTGCGGGGGGGGGACGACACCAAAGGAGAGCAAACTACCCCAGAAGGAGCACAATGGCTGTGTCCCCCACCAGTGGTACTACCCCTCCCTTATGTCAGCATTTTCATTCTCCCGTTGCTGGATATGTGATTGTTACATCACCATAGCTGCCAAGTCTCCCGTTTTCCCCGGGAAATCCACGTTTTTCCAGCTGTTCCTAGCTGAAAAAACGGATTTTTTTGTTTTTTCCTGGTTTATTCTGGCGCGACTTCTGGCACGCCGGCCATTTTGGAACTGGGCAAAGCAGCATCAAAAGTCACTTCTGAGCATGCTCCACCCAGTTCCAAAATGGCGGTAGCGCTACTTCCGGTCTGCTATTTCCATCCCGGTCCCTTATTTCTCTGACAGCAACTTGGCAGGTATGTACATCACACTTCCGTGTTTACTTTCCAGGCTTGGAAAGTGTGAGAACGGAAGTCAGTCTTATCTCTTCCGCTATGTTGTACTTTTGTACTTTTTCTCTCTTGAAGAAGAAGATGATGTGAGAGGACGCCATGATTGCTTTGTCCTGTATATACACAAGCTGGAACGTGTCCAGAGGAGGGCAAGCAAAATGGTCAAAGGCCTGGAAACGATGCCTTATGAGGGACGGCTTAGGGAGCTGGGTATGTTTAGCCTGGAGAAGAGAAGGTTAAGGGGTGATATGATAGCCATGTTCAAATATATAAAAGGATGTCATATAGAGGAGGGAGAAAGGTTGTTTTCTGCTGCTCCAGAGAAGCGGACACGGAGCAATGGATTCAAGCTACAAGAAAGAAGATTCCACCTAAACATTAGGAAGAACTTCCTGACAGTAAGAGCTGTTCGACAGTGGAATTTGCTGCCAAGAAGTGTGGTAGAGTCTCCTTCTTTGGAGGTCTTTAAGCAGAGGATTGACAGGCATATGTCAAGAATGCTTTGATGGTGTTTCCTGCTTGGCAGGGGGTTGGATTGAATGGCCCTTGTGGTCTCTTCCAACTCTATGATTCTATAATATTGCTTAATAAATTACTTAGAATGCCACACCTAAGCTCCACATTGTTGTTGCTATACTCTGCTGTGTGAGTGTGCACATATCTCTGGATATGTGTCGCTGGTGCACACCGGGACCGAAGATTCATGAACGCCCCAGTCTGCACTTCATAAGGAAGACGTCCGGAGAGGTTTGTCTTGATCCGGGGGCTGCGTGTGCCCCCAGGCATGTTCCGACACCCTAAAGCCCCAACCCCCCCCCCCAGAAGGCACCAGTTTAACAGAATTGTAGGGTTGGAAGGAACCCCAGCAGCCATCTAGTCCAACTCCCTGCACTGCAGTAAATAATAATAATAATAATAATAATAATAATAATAATAATAATAATTTATTTATTCCCCAGCCACTCTGGGCAGCTTCCAACAAAATATTAAAAACAGGATAAGACATCAAACATTAAAAACTTCCCTAAACAGGGCTGCCTTCAGATGTCTTCTAAAAGTCAGGTAGTTTATCTCCTTAACATATGAAGGGAGGGCGTTCCACAGGGCGGGCATCACCACTGAGAAGGCCCTCTGCCTGGTTCCCTGTAGCTTCATTTCTCACAGTGAGGGAACCGCCAGAAGGCCCTCGGAGCTGGACCTCAGTATCCAGGCAGAACGATGGGGGTAGAGACGCTCCTTCAGGTCTACAGGGCCGAGGCCGTTTAGGGCTTTCAAGGTCAGCACCAACACTTTGAATGATTTCACAAACTAAGAAATCCAAACGTCCATGATGCTTCCTTCTTTTTTTACATCTGATGTTTAAATTATGCACCATACAATGCAAATATACAGTTACAAGGCTGCCCACAGGCAACAGGAAGATTTCTTTGAGCCATCACAATATACATTAAAATGCTGCGATGGTTCGGCCTTGAAACGGGGCTGAAATGCCCCACCCAGGTCAGTAGTTCTCAAAACGTTTTTTTTGTAAATTGCTTGAAACTTCCTGGAGTGTGGAAGGTGGAAGGTATTTGCCAGAGGTGCTGGATTCCTGGCCTGAGCACCAATGCTCCCCCCCTCTTACATTTCTGCTGCATGAGCTGCTTTGAATCTCAGGTGCGCCCCCCGAAATCTCATCGCTCACCTGTGTTGTCTGAAGTAGAGCCCTTGTGAGTTTCTGCTTCCAAGTTGCCCCCCTGCAGCGACTCGCAGGGGTTGGCTCCTTCTCCGTCGCTCGGTAAAGTATCCAGTCCAGAAACCGTATAATCTGTTGGGGAGCCGAGCAGCAGAGGCGAGATCGGTATTGTGATATCACAGTTCTGTTTTCAATTCCTTTCAATTTATTTAGTTAAGGAAGAACACACAGCACGATAACATACAAGAATGCAGAAAGAAATTAAGAAAGGCAATCCAACGGAAGTAAAATTAAACATGCACACAAAATGCAAATTTGGGTTGTTTCAATCACAATCCCTTCACACGGGGAAGGAATTTTCTTCAGCTGCCGAACATGGGGGCAACATCTCCACCAGGCATCTGCTATGACCCCAAGGTCTCATTCCTGCCAGTTGAGGCTCTATGAGTGTATGTGTGAAATTAATCATTTTTGCTGGGGGAAAAATGCATTAATTTAGAATTCTTTATTTTGAATTGGCTGAGAAACGTGGCCTTTTTCATATGTTCATGGAAGGGGGGTTATTATTGGACATTTTTTGTTTTACTATGTATTTTGTGTACACTCGTACCTTGGAAGTCAAACGGCTTCCCAAACATTTTGGCTCCTGAACGCCGCAAACCCGGAAGTGAGTGTTCTGGTTTGCAAACTATTTTTGGAAGCCGAACGTCCGGCGGGGCTTCCGCGGCTTCCTGCAGCCAATCGGAAGCCACGCTTTGATTTTCAAATGTTTTGGAACGGACTTCCGGAACAGATTCCGTTCGACTTCCAAGGTACGACTGTAATCATTTTGTATTATTATTATTATTATTATCCCACCCATCTGGCTTTGTTTCCCAAGCCACTCTGGGCAGCTTACAGCCTATCTAAAAACATAATAAACACATCAAGCATTAAAAACGTCCCGATAGAGGGCTGCCTCCAGATGTCTTCTAAAAGTTGTATAATTCTTTTATCTCCTTGGTATCTGAAAGGAGGGCATTTCACAGAAATTATTATTATTTTACCGCCCATTCATTCAGTTCGGAGAGGTCCTTTCTTAATCTCTTTAATAACGCTGGGCGATTTAGCCTCATGAGCAAACCTCCCTGCTCACACCTATCTCTAGATTAGTCTATGAACAAGTTAGCAAGAATCCTGGGAGTTGCAGTCCAAGGACATCTGGGAAGCCCGGGCTGAAGAACTGCTCTATGGAACATAAACATAGCAGAGTCCCTTCCCAGAGGGGCCTGCCTGAGATCAAGTGGCAAGGGAGTTCCAAAGTCTAGGTGCTGCCACACTAAAAGATCTGAGTTTTTTACAGATGCGGAAAGTGAGTATTGTGTGGTCCCTATAGCAGTCTCTCTCGGATGGACATTTTGGGCAAGGTGGGAGAGTTAGAGGAAAAATAGGATATCTATGGGATGCCTGTGCTCTCAGACCCACTTATGGAGTATCCCATAAAGCCAGTTTTCCTTTGGCTGTACTGAATCTCAGCTAAGACGCCTTACTTGGTCTAGACATTTTCACATTAATGCACAACATGGAGACACCTTCCTCAGTCGGCTAGAGCATGGTGCCGACAAACGCCAAGGTTGCAGGTTCGAAGCTGCAAGTTGCTGCATTGCAGGGGGTTGGACTAGATGACCGCCGGGGTCCCTTCCAACACTACAATTCTACGAGATAAATATATGTGGAGAGAGAGAGCTACGCAGCAGCCAGGAAACAAAACCTCAATACAGGTAACCTAAAAACGGAACACGCCTCTTGTGATGACATGGGAGAATGGCTGTTGTGGTGCTTTCAACATACTCACAGTTGCAGGTACTTTGGCAAAGGGCTCCGTCCTGGTCCTTGCCATTGCCCTCCTTGGTACACAATTCCTCCTCCTGCTTAATCCACGAAATAATATCCGTCCTGGAAATAGAAGGTGCTGTTTCTGGGAGATGAGAGAGAGAGAGAGAGAGAAGCTTGACCTTTCCTATGTATTCCTGGTTTATCTGAAATCTCAAAATGCAGCCTGCTTGTTCCCTCCTGGGCAAAACAAACGGGTTTTTCCAAGCGCACAGGAGAGCCGGCTCCACCATGCATTCAGTGCATGGCGTTGCAAATATTGGTCATCTCCGTTTCTCCCAACAGTAAAACAAAAACGCAGTGCAAGCAAGAACCAGGGACCGCTCAAAAGCACTTTTTTGCGCTGGGTAGCCTTGGTTGGCAGGCAAGGGCTGCTCGGTGCACTAACTCAAAGTTTAGGGTTGCTTACAGGAGTTTTTGCGAAGATCCACTGTATTCTGTTCTGGTCAGACCTCACCTGGAGTACTGTGACCAGTTCTGGGCACCACAGTTCAAGAAGGATACTGACAAGCTGGAACGTGTCCAGAGGAGGGCAACCAAAATGGTCAAAGGCCTGGAAATGATGCCTTATGAGGAACAGCTTAGGGAGCTGGGTATGTTTAGCCTGGAGAAGAGAAGGTTAAGGGGTGATATGATAGCCATGTTCAAATATATAAAAGGATGTCATATGGAGGAGGGAGAAAGGTTGTTTTCTGATGCTCCAGAGAAGCGGACACGGAGCAATGGATTCAAACTACAAGAAGGAAGATTCCACCTAAACATTAGGAAGAACTTCCTGACAGTAAGAGCTGTTCGGCAGTGGAATTTGCTACCAAGGAGTGTGGTGGAGTCTCCTTCTTTGGAGGTCTTTAAGCAGAGGCTTGACAGGCATATGTCAAGAATGCTTTGATGGTGTTTCCTGCTTGGCAGGGGGTTGGACTGGATGGCCCTTGTGGTCTCTTCCAACTCTATGATTCTATGATCCCAAAAGGGGAACAGGGATTTCCCCTGAGATGCTCTGGAAAGAACAGAGGTGAACCATACACAGAAAGTCATTCTCAATTTAAAATTTGATACCTGCTTTGGAATCAGACGGAGGTTCCTGAGCACGTCCTTCTGAGCTCCCATTCTTCAGGAGGTCCTCCATGGTCTCCAGCCTCTTCTGCAGCTGTCCGTACTCCTGCAGGAGAGTCTCCAGGGCTGACCAGCGACTGTCCAGCTGACTCCCCAGCTCGGCCACAGCCTTCTCGCAGTCCCCAAATCTCTTCTCTGCTGTCTTGGACCTCTGCTCCAGGCTGAGGAGCCTCAGGGCCTGAGCCTCCACCGTCCTCTCCACTGCCTGGACAGCTCCGACCACCGTCCACAGAGAAATTGTGGCCGTCTGCAGCTGTGCCTCTTTGGGGAAGGTGGCATCCATGACAGGAGCAGCCGGGACTTCTGAACTCCACCTTGAAGTCTGTTCCCAAAACAAGCATTATTTAATTATTTATTCATTCATTCATTCTACTCTGAATGCAGGATCCCACTGCCACCGATCCTGCTGCTGAACTGCGTTCAGAGGAGGGGAAAAGAAAAAAAGGAGTGCTTCTGGGCATGCGGGGCACCTTAAAAGACCACCACATTAGTGCCGCTTGGCGGAGCGGGCGCTAAGAAGCTTGCCCTCTTGTGCGCTGTTCCCTGGGAGCAAGTCCCATTGAACTCAGCAGCTCCTGCTGTTGCCGCCGGCGGCCCCCTCACCCGGCACCCATCGCGCTCTGGCTCCTCCCCCGCCGTGTGCGCTTCCTCCCTTCCCTCCCGTGCCTTGGCCCTGCCCCTTGGCCCCGCCCCTTCCCCCCAGTTTTGATCCTGGGTACGCCCCTGCAGCATAGAAATACAGGATGGAAACACAACATACGTAATAAAAACCGATGGGCATCGGTCTGTTTTGGAAGAGGGTGAAATCAAACCGTTGGAGAGTTACAGCGCCTGCTGTGGCTGTAGAAACCAACAAGGCAGAGAGATGGTTTTGTCTCTTTAAAAGAGGATTCGACAAATTCACAGAGGAGAGGGCTATTGACAGCCACTCGCCATGGTGGCTCTGCCCTGCCGCCACAGCTGGAGTCCAAGATGCTTCTGAATGCCAGTTATAGGAAACCACAGGAGGGGAGAGCTGCTCTTGTGCTCAGATCCTGCTTGCGGGTTTCCCAAAAAAAGGCATCTGGCCGGCCACAGGAAGAACAGGCTGCTGGACTAGAAGGGGCGTTCCTGCAGGCTGCTCTGATGTTTCCTCTGCATCCCTAACCTGTCATTCGCACCTCTGGCTAACAGCTGCCCTCACCCTGGTGGCCTCTGGATGCCACTGGACCAGCTCCCACCAGCCTCAGGCAACGTAGCCAATAGGAACACAGGAAACTGCCTTATGCAGTTGGTCCTTCTGCCTCAGTAGTGTCTGCACTGACTGGCAGCAGCTGCCCAGGTTTCAGGCAGGGGAAGTTCCCAGTCCTACCCAGATATGCTTTTACCTGTTTGTGAAAAAACTGCACTGTATCCCGTTTTTTAGGTCTCAAAGCAATATATGCACTCTCTACGTTATCTGATAAAATCAAATGGAAGCAAGAATGTGAAACATCTGGGAAAGCTTACAGCCCACATGTAAGACTCATCTGGTGGGACTAAGCCAGGACTCAAAATTTGGGACAGCTTGGAGATACCTTATTGAATATACTAACAGAGAAAAGCTGCCGCCACCAACTCCCTTGACAGCAGCCTCTGCAGATATATGGAGCATGTGAAAATTGTGTGATTTGAATCTCTGTTTTTCCTTCTTTTTAGCTCCTTTTCTATGTTCATATTCCTTCGGCAAAGTACACACTAGTCCACTAGTCAGCTATATTATTTTTATCTACTGTCCATCAAAATGTGAGTCACTACCCCCCCCCAAAAAAATTGTGTTTTATTGCTTTCATCTAAGCTATGTGCTAAATTAGTAACAACAATGCAAAATATCCGGGAAGCATTCAGGGTTGCAAAGGCGTCTCCAAACGGAGCAGTCTTAGCCAGGTGCCTGGGACGCCTGAAACGTCGCTGCCTTTTTCTGTAGCCCCCCCCCCCAATTGCACGCTGGTAGTGCGATATTCTGAATCATTCCCCCCCCCCAAAAAAACCCCTTCTCCCAGGGGCAGCTCAGCTATCGCCCACCCCCAGCAAGAGCGCACCATCCCATCCCTGCAGAACCAGCCTCACCTGGGCAGGAGGGAGCCATTCAGCCATGGTGCTGAGCCTTTGCTGGGCGCTGGGTGGGGAAAGGGGTGTGTGTGTATCCTTGCAGAGGAGCAGCAGTGCACAGGATGGATGGATGGATGGATGGATGGGTGCAAAGGGAACCGGGAAGCTTGGAGATGTTTGCTGGGAGGCAGGAAGGCGAGGAAAAAGAGAGAGTCGAGGCTGCGGGAAAGTAGAGGAAGAGGCGACAGCACCATCTATGGAGCGTCGCCTGAGCAGGGAGCGAGGAGGCTGCGCTGCTTTCCCACGTGCAAATAAATAAAAGCTGGGTCCTTTGTGTGCGCATGGTGCGGAGATCTAAAAAGCTGGCAGCAGCGCACGGCTGCAAAAACTACCCCCCAAAATCCATATGCAAAATCTACCCCCCAAAATCCAGATGCAAAATCCGCTTGCATTTAAAACAACAACCAGGGTGTTGCACGGCACGGACACGCATCCGTGTGCAGGACGCACTTCACACTGCAGTCCACTCTTTGCAAGCATCTGGAGGGAGCCCGGTTGGCCAACGCTGCAGCGCAGTTGCCTGCAACGCCGCCCGGAATTTGGAACCCGAGGGGGTAGTGAACATGTTCTGCCTGCAGGTGTCGCTGCAGGACTGAAGATCCCAGAAGGGGAGGGAGAGACACGCCCCCTCCCAGCGGCAATGCCAACGAACAATCAGGAGAGGGTACTGCCCCGGACAGCGTCGAGCGCCCCCTAGAGCCCTGGGGTGCTAACCCGCCCCCTTAAAAGCCACGTTCAAGTTTCCTTTTCTGCAAATGCAGGGCAGGGTATCTATCTGCGTGTCTTGGAAATCATAGACTTGTAGAGTTGGAAGGGACCACAATAGTCATCTAGTCCTGAAATGCAGAAATCTTTTGCCCAAGGCAAACCCATGAACCTGAGATTAAGAGTCATGCTCTACAGACTGAGCAATCGCAGATAACAAATCATGCCAGATGAATCTCATTCCCCCCCTTTTTTAATGGAGTTACAAGCTTGGTGGATCAGGGGGATGCTGTGGACATACTGTTTAGTGCAGGCATCCCCAAACTGCGGCCCTCCAGATGTTTTGGCCTACAACTACCATGATTCCTAGCTAACAGGACCAGTGGTCGGGGAAGATGGGAATTGTAGTCCAAAACATCTGGAGGGCCAAAGGTTGGGGGGGTGCCTGGTTTAGTGTATCTTGATTTCAGGAAGTCTTTTGACAAAAGCCCCCCATGACATATTCTTGTAGCAAAGGCGACATGAGCATCGCCAGAATTTTGTTAGGGTGGGGGGCATTCAAAGTTGTTGAGCTTTTCTTGGGAAATTGCAGGTAAGAATAATACCCCATAGACAGGACATTGCCCCCGTCTGGCTACACCCATGGAAGGTAGTAAAATGTGGGCTGGGTGAGATAACTGTTAGGTGGTGTTTGTAGTGAGTTGGCTGACCAAGCCCGAAGTCTATTCATAAATTGTTCCTCATCATCCTGGGGGGAAGTGACAAGTGGGGTGCTGCCACAGGGTTCTGTTGTGGGCCCAATCTATATATATAAAAATGTAAAAATCGTGAAACTGCGTTTTCCACTTTTCTCCGTAACCGCTTGACCGATTGTCCTGAAATTTTGACACAACAATCCAGGCCACTCCCAGAGCGTTGCTGGGGACAAAAATCCCTCAAATCACACACCTGGGCAGGTATAGACCTGGTTTTCCACCAAGTCAAACAGCGCCCTCAAGTGGCGTAATACCCTCCTCCACCCCCTCCCTTCCTGTGAAATCTAAGCCACACCCACAAACCAAATAACATCATCAACCAAGCAACTGAAACCACCAAGGCGGCCATTATCAGACCCCTAGGCCCCCACCAAATAACCAATGTTGCCAAGTGGAGGTAGGGGCCTGCCTGGAGGGGATGCGGGGGGGGAGGGCAATAGGGAGCAGGGATACGTAATGGGTCAGAACAGGGAGGGGGGAGACACAGGGATGAAACCTGCCCTCTCCACAGTATCTCGCCTCAACTCAGGGGGACTCTGAGGCTCAGGGGGATCTGAAGAGGGGCTATTACCCTCCATTTCACAGACTAACGCACAGCAACACGTGCAGGGCCAGCTAGTGTCTTTATAAATGACTTGGACAAAGGAAGTGACTGAGGGGATGCTCATGAAATTTGCAAACTGGGAGGGGCAGCGAATGCCGCAGAAGACAGAATCGGAATTCAAAATGACCTTATCTGAAGAAGTGTGCTTGCACACGAAAGCTCATACCAATGACAAACTTAGTTGGTATCTCAGGTGCTACTGGAAGGAATTGTTTAGTTTTGTTTTGTTTTGACCTTAACAGATTGGAGAACTGGGCCCAAACTGACAAATAGCAAAGGTAAGATTCTGCACTTAGGCAGGAAGAACAAGTTGTCACATGGAAGAGGGAGCAAGGTTGTTTTCTGCTGCACCCGAACCAATGGATTCTAATTGCAGGAAAGGTGGCTGCGACTAAACATCAGGAAAAACTTCCTGGCGGCAAGAGCAGTTTGACACTGGACTCCCTTGCAAGGTGGTGGCCTCTCCTTCCTTGGAGGTTTTTTAAACAGGGATTCTTTAGCGGTGATTCCTGCATTGTAGGAGGTTGGACTAGATGACCCATGGGGTCCCTTCCCACTTGACAATTCCGTGAGCCTATAAACAGTGGCTGCATCTAGAGTTATGTCATTGGGTGCCATCTAATTTTGGAAGTTAAGCAGGATCAGGCCTGGATGGGAGACCACCTGGAATATATGGTGGGATTCTTGCTTTTGCTCCCATTGATTGTCACTTCTTCGACTTTCCCATCTCAGAGCTCAGAAACCATCTCTTTTTTCCAAAACCCAAAGACTGTTCTGACACCTTAAAAGGGAGATTTGGTGCAGATTTTTCACACGCATGAATTTCCCCTTGGGGTCGTGGCGTGTCACTGGCTGCAATTTCAGGGGAAATTGTGACACGGAAGAGAGAGCATTTCCCAGCCACTTCTGCATCAAATGTGCCTTAAAGCCCGTGAAGTTTGATAAAGAGGAGGGGATTCCTCGGTCTGAGTTGCAAAAGGGGCAATGCAAAAAATGCCTACCGCACCCAGTATTCCCAGGCGGAATCCCATCCAAGTACTAACCAGGCCCGACCCTGCTTAACTTCCGAGATCGGGTGCTTTCAGGGTGGTGTGGCTGTAGGCAGCAGAAGAGCTTTCAATAGCGCTTTTCTAGTCCTGACTCTGCCTTTGCAAGAGTTTGCATCTCGCCAAGCTCTTTTTCCTGCTCCTGCTATCTCCCAGTGCTGCCTGCCCGGGGAGAATTGCATCTCCCTTGCTTTCTCTCCCTCTCTCCTTCCAAATCTTGCAGGCAGGAAAGGGCTGGGACCTGCAACCGGGGCTTTGCAGCAGCGGAATGCCTTTCCTCCGGAATTGCAACCGTGCAAGAGCTGCAAAAAAAACCGCTTAGCTCCTCCACCGTGTATTTTATTTTATTTTATTTTACGCTCTGCTCTGCTAAATCCCAGAACTTGGCGTGGGTTGCAGTGGTCAGAGCCTGTGCTCTCCTCGCTCCTGCCGGCAGGTGGCGCTGCCCAGCCATCCCTCAGAAAAGAACGGCGCGCGGGCGACACGGCCACCAGATGAATAAGCAGCGGCGGACGCGGCCTGCGTGCGCATGCGTAACCCTTAAGCATTCCCGGCCCGGAGCAGCTCTGCGGCTCTCCTCCCGGGGCGGGGCGAAGAAGGTGCGCGGGCGGGCGGGCGCAATCGGCTCGCTGCCCGCAGGGAGTTGTGCTGCTTTGGTGCTGTTCTGCCCTCCCGCCCGCAGGTGGCGCTGTCGCCGCCGTTACACGGAGAGCGCTCTCTCTTGACAAAAAACGGGACACCCGGATGTGAGATCAGACCAGCAGAAAACTTCCGCCTCTTTCTTCGGAAAGGAAGGGGAGGGTTCCCAAAACAACATGGTTGCTTTGCAAATCTTGGAGCCTGGGAGGTTTGGGCTGGGTGGGCAGGTGCTCAGAGGGCACCGATGTATTTGTTTGCTAGGTTTCATTAAAATAATAAAGATTGCAGTTCATCATGTATTAAAATTAATTTATTCAATTAATTAATTATTCAAAACAATTTATTCAAAAGGTAAATATTGTCATTATTAAAGTGACCCCGGGCATAGGGTGGTAAATAAATTCAATAATAATAATAATAATTTCTGTTTCAGTGTATCTGATGAAGTGTGCATGCACATGAAAGCTCATACCAAAATAAAAACTTAGTTGGTCTTTAAGGTGCTACTGAAGGAATTGTTTTATTTTGTTTTGACTCAGACCAACACGGCTACCTACATGTAATAGTAATAATAATTGTTTTTTAAATGCAACTAATAAAATGAAACATCAACATGATTTGCAACCGTTCCAGCACATACAAACACACAAAACCCCACACAAGCTTTGAAACAAAATTGTTACAATTTGTATTGCGTATTGTAATAATGTGTTATAATTTGTCGATTTTCCGCGCCCAGGTACTCAAAAGCGTTCTGCTAAGCTGTAGGACAGAGAGCTTGCCAAATTGTGTTGCGATACATTATTGTTTGGGTTGTGTGTTGTGTGTATGTTCCCCACATTCCTCCCGGGGCTAGAAAGGGGTTAGTTTAACCTCTGGTTTGCTAGTAAAACCGAATCACTGTGTCGTGAAATGATGCAAGTCTGAAAAGTGTGTCACCAACATGAAAAGTTTGGAAAGCTCTGCTGTAGGATGTTGCCATGTGTACTGATTTATTTATTTCAATGAAATTTGTGAGTGAGAAAGAGTCTGAAGTTTGCTCAGGGGAACAACAAACAAGAGAAAGCTGCAGAGTTTGGGGAGCAGAATATTAATAAGGAAGAACAACCGAAAAATAAATCCACATATAAATACTTGACAACCAACGATGCACAGATCCTCCAGGCACTGATCAAGGATGCAAGCTGGTTGAAATTCACTTTTGGCAGCCCATTGACAGAAGCTGCGTGGATATTCATGGACTGAAGCTGGTGCGCTTGTTTGTCCTTCTGTCTGCATGTCTCTCATCCTGTCTTTCTGTGTGACTCTGGGTGTGAAAGGGTGTGTGTGTTTCAAATATGGCGGGTGCATTTCAGGTGGGATGGGGTGGAGGTCACTGATATAAAAATTAATAAGTTTCCTTAAAGGGAGATCAGCCTCATAAGGAGGACTGAAATCCTCTAAGGAGCAGATAGACCTAGGCTCCTTTTGGTCGGGATAAAACGACAAAGACCAAAACCCATAACTTGTAAAGCAAAGCATGATCTTTATTTAAAAAAAATAGAGTTCTGTTATAACAGAGGTTCCCCCCCAATGCAGAGATGGCAAGAGGAACCCTGAACAAGAGAACATTTTCCCTTATATACCTTTGGCTGTACATGTAAGTGGATGGAGCAGAAAAAAAGTGGGAAGGGGAGATTAACATTTTAAGTAAACAAGAGTACTTGTGAGCTTTATCTGTGAATCTTCTGGAAATGGCACCCTGATTATTCTGGAGATGGCTTGATTACAGAGATGTCCCTGAATTTGACAAGATGTAAATGCAAGTATTGTTGGTAAGCGGTTGGGTGTGAGGAGGCATTAGCATGAAATCCTGTCCTGTTTACTATGTAATTTATTAATTTAACAAAGTCCTTAGTTTGCCTTTTCCTGGGTAGCCCGGCCATTCCTTTGAGATGGAAATCACTTTAATTCTTGAGACAATGAGAAAGTTCCTTCACCCCCCTTCTCTCCTTGCAGAGAAACATTTGGTCGTTTAGGGAGAATCAAAATGGTTTTCAGGCCTGACTTCCTGTACTGTTTGCTTGGTACATTTATGAACATTTATTATATATATGACCTCAAAATTCTTACAACATCACCCAGGAAATAGTACTTCTGTCTTGCCAGGAATAGACCTCCGTTGACCATCGTCCAGCCTGCAGCCGCCTCTGGACACTCACACAGGACGTTCACTGCCTTTACTGGTTCTGATTCGCAGGAGAGGTAGAGCTTTGCTAAAGGCCCACCTTCACCAGACACCTCCTGCCTTGAACTGTGCCAGCCGGTCATTATAGGGACAACTGTTTAGATGAAAAAGTGTGCATGCACACGAAAGCTTATACCAAGGACAAACTTAGTCTCCAAGGTGCTACTGAACTATTATATATATATATATTTCGACTGTGTCAGACCAACATGGCTACCTACCTGAATCTACCTCCTTGTCCTGTTCCCCTTGTGTGTCGTGTGGCTTCTTTAAAAAATTGCAAGCCTGTGGGTAGGGACATTCTTGTTTGTTGGGGTTTTTTTTGTATCTGTACTAGGGCCTTTTTGGCTGAAGACCCTGCTCCAAATAAATATATAATAATCACATGCATTCCCCAGCCCCCTCCAGACTATATATTGTCCGGCCCAAATCATGGTGCCTGTGCTGGCTACCCAACTTTGGACAAAGATATGAAAAGGAGGGTTCTCCCCACCAGGTATCTGCCTTCTAGTGCATTGGGGTCTTTCTGGCAGGCTGCTGTATCCATACCCTCCAAGTGTCTCAATTTTCTGGAAAATCTGATTTGATCCCAGAAGGTCCCCATTTCTTCCACCCGTGCTGCCACTGTAGAGCTTGGGGGGGGTGATGAACCAGTGCTTGTCCAGTAAGGGAACATCCCGTCGCCTCTCCCTTGGGCAGCCACTGAGACCCACTTGACGACTGGCTCCGAGAACCAGGCAGAGGGCATGACCGCCCTGAGTGGGAAGAAAGGAGGAGCAGGGTGGAGCGCAAGGATTATTGATTTAAAAAAACAAAACAAAAAAAACTTTGTGTCCACATCTAATCTTGCCCCTTTGTAAAAAGTTATTTATTGGTGTGTATTTCCCCCCCTTTTTGTTAATCTACCAAAGAATAAAATAAAACTGGAATAAAGGAGTTTTTTCAGGTTGGTGGAGTCGGTGTTTGAGGGGTCGAAGAGGATCAGTTGTGGGGGGAATGAGAAATGTCCCTATTCACATCTGAGGAATGTTGTGGGGTTTGCATTACACAGTGAGCTGGGTCTTCTCTGAGTTGACAGCCCAGTCAAGGAATTATCTCTACAGTACTCTTGAGGTCGAGTTGGCACTTGTTCTTGTCTTACTTTGACACCAACTGAAAACAAGAGTCTTCGCTCAGGAGATCGCAGGATGCCAGTTGCAAGACAATGTCCATAACTGATGAATTTTTAAACTTTTATTTCCTGCTTCCTACGCCCCTGTTCTATTGTACCGATAGATGTTATCGTTTCAGCTGTGTTTATTGCTCCGCAGGATTGCTCATGGTGAACGCTGGTCAGGAAATATTTTGAACGGTGAAAAAGGTGTCTATTTATTCAATTGTGTCCCTGTTGGTTCTTGAGAACCCAGCCTTCTGATTTCATTTCAATCAGAGAGACGTCGCGCTCTTTGCCCCCTATGAGTTTTGCCAAGCTGTTTCCTGCATCAGGGCACCATTTTGTACGTGGGCCAGATGATGCCCATTTTTTTTTTAAAAAATAGTGTCAAATCAAAAGTACAGGCTTAAAAAAAAAATCAAAAATCTAAGCAAACACACCTAGGAGCATAATTTGCCAATTTGAACAAGTGGGACAATCAAATAGTAATTGTCCGATCTAAGGAATTTATTACATGGCTTCTGGTTGCAAGAAGAAATTATTTGGCCCATTTGAGCGCTGACTGCTGCAGAGATTTCACATTTCTAAGGGTAAGGGAAACCCAGAACACTTCTATACTCTTTGGTGGGATTTTATTTCTTACGTGTCAAAATTCAGATGTATAAAAACCCCTCTTCCCCCACCAAAACATGAAATTTGGCCATTGTTCCAGGAAAAATTTTATGGCAGCGATGGCTGATTGACAAGGGAACGGACCCACTCAGAAGATGGTGGACTCTCGCTGGAAGTTTTTGGACGGAGTTTGGATGGCCACCTGTCAGGGATTCTTCAGCTGTGATTCCTGCATTGCAAGGGGTTGGGCTAGATGACCTTTGGGGTCCCTTCCAACGCTTCCGTTTTATGAGCCCATGATTTCTTTTGCTTCTCTTTCTACATCATCTGCCCTCTGTTTTGAAAACACAACCTTGGACTTTATGAATCCTTCTTTTTCCCAACCCCTGCAAAACACATTCAGATGCTTTAGATAGCAATGTTTTTCCTACACTGAGTATCTACCATCAGACCTTTCTCACGGTTGGAAAATCTGGCCAAAGTCAAAGCACTTTTAAGCACCGAGAGAGAAAATTAAGCACATGGGTTGGGGAGGGCTTGATTTGGGGTGTCAAATTCTGGAAATTTGCCTTTGCTGGCGAACAAGGGAGATATCGTACATCACTTGATATCCAAGCATCATAATCTGGCTTGATCGCTTGAAGCCAAATGTGTCTACACTAGAAAGTGTTGCTCTCAGTTTTTTTGCTCTACAACTCCCATCAGCTGGCTGGGTGCTGGTGGGAATCGTAATCCCAATCGCCTGTCTGGCTGGGGGAGTCGATTGGGAGTTTGAGTCCCAGTACCTTGGAGGGCACCAAGTTGGGGAACACTGGTTTAGCCAGCTGCGTCGTTGACAAAAAGCAGGAGAGTGTGGGTTTGTTTATTTATTAACTAATTAACTTCAAAAGAAACCCATCAGTGATTACAAAAATATCCTTAAAATAAGAGAAAGGGGTGGGGTGGGGACACAGTTAAGCATCTTTTAAAATATCATTTTAATATAGTAAAATAGGTCAATGTTGCCGCCAGGAAAGTGTTTCCCAAACTTGGGTCGCCAGCTGCAGTTGGACTACAACTCCCATCATCCTTAGCTAGTAGGACCAGTGGTCAGGGATGATGGGAATTGTAGTCCAACTGCAGCTGGAGAACCAAGTTTGGGGGGGAAACTGCAGGTAGTTGCAATCCCTTTTCCCCTCCATTCCTGGAAGCTTGGAGCAACCCGCGCACGATGTACAACCCCCCGGCGAAAGACACGTGTCTGCGGGACCGTTTTCCCCTAGCCGCGCCGGCTGCGCGCTTCCAATCCACGAGGGCGCGAGGGGGAGGAGGCAAAAAGCAACAACCCAACCCCAACCCGGTGCACGTGTGAACCGGCCACGTCCGCGATTTGTAAAGGCGGCGTCTTTCCCGCGCGGCAGGGCGAGCGTAACCTGTGAACGAAGGCGTGACGCGTGTCCCTCCGAGGCTCGGGGACGCCTTTCTCCTTTTGTAAATCCCAAGTCGTTTACGTAGGCAGGATAAATTGTGGGGCGGGAGAAGCGGGCGAGAAGCGGCTCCGCCTCGGCCCTGCAGGGGGCGCGCTTCCCGGCCAGGCCCCCGTTGCGAGTGTTGCTTTTTTTCCTTCCCCCCAAATCGCTACAATTGCGCCTTGTATGTTTCCCTCGGATGTGAGCAGCCCAGCCGCGCGCCCGCCCGCCTCCTGCGCCCGATCCTCCGGCTGCTCCCCTCCCGCGCCCACCCCGGGACCCCCCAGCCCGGCCCTGGAGCCCCGATCGGGCCCTTCTCCCGCCCACAGCCCCCCCAGTAGCCGAGGGCCATGGCCGAATGGGCCCCTGCCCAGGTGAGCCGGGAGAGGGGGAGGGATGGAGGGCAAGGGGGCCTGGGGGGGGGGGAGATGGCACGATCCGGATCGAGAAGTTGATTCGGAGTCCGGAGCTGGTTGGGGGAGAGGAGAAGTGGGGGGGGGTGTTAGGCCTTTGCTGCCTGGGGTGGTGGGATGGAGTGGGAAAGCGGGCCTCCCCCCACCCCAGTAGAGCCCAGTAGTTTTGCTGGGAGTGTTAAAGAGCGCGCGCGGGGGGGGGATGTCTTGGGGGAGGAGATCGATTAGGAGATCTCTTTTGTGTGTGTGTGTGTGTGGCGGGGGGAGAGGATCTCTTTGATTTTCCTTGGGAGAGGAGGATGCGTCGGGAGGAGGAAAGAGAGGCTGATCCAGAGTGGGGGAGGGGGCTCCCGGGGTGGGGTGGGGGGAGGCAGGGCTGGTATGAATGATACTGGAAGGAGGGGGGGTGATGTGAAGGAAGAGGTCCCATGGCAATAGCTGGAGGTGCGGGGCAGTATTGTACTACCGTAGAATAACATGTTGGGGGGCCCAGGTAAGCTCTGCCCCACATAATCAATCACACGCCCCATTTGAATGTCCATGCCAGTTCAACTTTGCAAGGGTTGCCTGGACCCTCAAATATTTTCCTGGGGAGGCCGAGTAAAATATTTCCCATCTTTTCCCCTCTGCTTCATTTTTCCTGGATGGGCCCCGGCTGCTTCAGGATCCTCCTTGGCTTCTCGGGACTTGGGGGGGGGCACAGATATCTGGGGAGGAGAGTGGGCATTTTGGATGCTCTCGGATGCAGCCATGCTGTTTCTGCACAAGCCTCTGGCTATGTCTGCAACTTTGGGGACCTCTGAAAAGATGCTCAATTTCCTTTACAGAAAAGGGGGGGCTGCCCCGGTGGGGGTATGGAGTGATCTCTTCCCCCCCCCCCACCAGTAATGATATTTTTTCTCCCTGCCACCCTTTCTCTTGGGGCCTCCCAGTAATGAATAGCTGACCCCTTCCTTGCAGTGACACAGCGCTTGGGTTGCCAGTTAATATTATTGCTATTAATTTGTTGCATTCATATCCAAGGAGCTTGAGGTGGGTTCTCCCCCCACTCTTCATTTACTCCCCACAACAACAAGGTTTAGGCTGAGAGGCAGTGACCGGCCCAAGGTCCCTTCACGACCCAGTGGAGGCTTGAAACCTTGTTTCCCAAGTTGTACTCTGGTGCTCTAACCACTACACCACACTGCTGCTCAGCTCTCTCTCTCTAGCAACTTGGGTAAACTTGGTAGGAACTGCTTGGCCCCTCCTGCATTCACACCTGACAAGTGATCCCAACCTCTTGCCTTTGACTACAACTCCCAGCATCCAAAGCTAGCAGAACCAGCTGTTAGGGATGATGGGAAATGTAGTCTCAAAATTGTAGTCCCCAGTGATTAAAAAAAAAACACCCTTAAAATAAGAGAATGGGGCGCGGGGACACAGTTAAGCATACAGTACTTTAAAATATCATTTTAAAATAATCAGATAGGTTAAGGTTGCCAGGGAAGTGTTGCCCAAAATTGGGTCTCCAGCTGTAGTTGGACTACAACTCCCGTCATCCATAGCTAGCAGGTTTAGTGGTCAGGGATGATGGGAATTGTAGTCCTACAACAGCTGGAGACCCAAGTTTGGGAAACTGACTTAGAGCAAGAGCAGTCTCCAGAGTCCTAATTTAAGTGTTGCATACAAGCACACACACAAAAATGCCTTTAGCTTTACCAGATCCCCAAGTGCTTCTTACTCTGACATTAACACACAAACAGCCCCCTAGGAGGTGGACCTTTGGACCACATCCGTACTAGGAAATTAATGCACATTTGAAACATTTGGTTCCCCCCCAGTATTATCCTGGGAACTCTAGTGTTGTTGTTTTTAAAGGGTGCATGGAATTGCAGCTCTGTGAGGGAGCCAACTACAGTTCCCAGGGTTCTTGGAAGGCGGGGAAGGGCCATGAAAATTATGGTGTGGGTCTGGCCAGCCTTTGGCGCTCCATTAAAATGGGGTTTTTGCTTCTTGGTGTCTGTGGCAGGGAGAAGGTGGCGTCTGGTTTCCAGGCTAGGGCTGATGGGAGTTGTAGTCCAACAACGTCTGGAGCAGGCATAGGCCAACTCCGGCCCTCCAGATGTTTTGGAACTACAATTCCCATCATCCCTAGCTAACAGGACCAGTGGTCAGGGATGATGGGAATTGTAGTCTCAAAACATCTGGAGGGCTGGAGTTTGCCTATGCCTGATCTGGAGGGGGACTGGTTGAAAGAGGCTCTTCTCAGCCATCTTTCAGGGCCAAGCCCTCGTGCACCCCAAAATATCATGTCATATTTCAGTAAATACAAGCCCAGTTCAGGGTGCTCAATTTGGCGTTCAAAGCCGTAAACGACTTAAACTTAATAATAATGAATGATTATTATTAGACCCCAGATGCTACAGACCCTCTTGGGTGCCAGGATTGGCAGAGGGGACCTTCTGCCCCCAGAGGTTTGGGGTGTCAGAAAGATTGCCATCTCTAGGGCAGCCCCTGTTTTTTATATTGACATTTTATTGGATGAATTTCATTTATAAAGAAAGAAAGCGATAAAAGACAAGAGTTCAATAAGTGCGGAAAAGAAAGGTGCAAAAAGTACAGCGTAATGCAATTAGTATAATTAGTTACATTTCCATACTAAGCAATATTAGTATCTTAAAACACATATGGTTATTAATAAACCTGCTACATTCTGTATCAACTCGTTCCAAACATCAATATATTTGTCAAAAGCAAAGTCTCTAAGCAATCCATTCATAAGCTGCTGGTGTTGTCGCATTGTCAATCCATTGATTAAAAGGAATCGCATCTGCATTCTTCCAGTTCATCAGTTTCAGTCTCTTAGTGTGGAATCCATTTCCGTTATCAGTTTCCATAAAATAGCTATATAATTCAAAATAATATTCTCCTCTGAAAATGTTA